>NC_042618.1:8529520-9835248 GCF_901001135.1 Rhinatrema bivittatum
TGCACTCACAAAGAGGGGAGTAGCTGGCTTGTTACGGCGGTTACTACCCCAAATCAAATAAGCCTGATACTTCACTTTCAATGCATATACAGCATAGTTCTCTGATTCAACGGCAGGGGAGAAGAAAAACTGATACTTCACACATTCAGCAGAGCTCTCTGCTTCAACGGCAGGGGAGAAGAAAAGAGGGTTCGCACTCACAAAGCGGGGAGTAGCTGGCTTGTTACGGCGGTTACTACCCCAAACCAAATGTGCCTGATACTTCACTTTCGATGCACATCCAGCATGGCTCTCTGCTTCAACAGCATGGGAGAAGACTGATACTTCACGCATATCCAGCATAGCTCCCTGCTTCAACGGCAGGGGAGAAGAAAAACAACCAATAAGGGCTGTATAACATAGGTTGGGTAAAACAAATAAGCATGGGTGTAGCTTGCTTATTGCGGCGGCTACTACCCCTAACTAATCAAGCTAGATATTTCACTTGGATGCAGCTCCATCACTGCTCTCTACATTAAAGGTGGGGGTGGAAGGGAAATAGAACCAAGAGCTAAGAGAAACAGATAAGTATGAGAGAAAAAATGTGTGAAGCTTGCTGGGCAGACTGGATGGGCCATTCGGTCTTCTTCTGCCGTCATTTCTATGTTTCTATATGTTTCTATGTTTCTAGCGTCTCCTTATTAGCGAACCCTCTCATTTAAATAAAGAATCGTGCTCCCAGGAGAGGTGGCTGGGCACGCGTCGGAAGAGCAGGCGCTCAACACGGAGTGCCAGCTCTCCCGCGATTCTTATTGTATCGGCCTGTTAGCGCTTTGCAAGGGTCTGGCTAGTTTCTATCCAGGAAGAAAGACACAGCTTTGCTAAAATAATCTTTGCATTTGAATAGAGAAAAAAACATTGTACGCTGGTCTCTACTTGAGATTTAAACAATTTATTTATTTTCCTTTATGCTGGCTGTGTAGTAAATACATTTTAACTCAAATCAAACATCTACATTTTACATCTGTGTGGATTATCTCTTCCTGTTATGAAGACTCAGGTAAGAAAATGAATTAAAACAAACAAGAGAAACCGGGAACAAACTCTTTGAAGGTTTAGCCCAGAGCAGACTTCTGATACTTTTACCTCAGAGGTGAGAGAGAAGGGGGCTAAACACCATTTTTTTGCCCTGAGATCCATGTGTGTTGTTATGTTCTGCCTCCTGAATGTATGTATGTGCTTCTTTATTATGCTGCCACCCAGTGTCATCTTGTGATATTGTGCAGCTTACGTTCTCTACATGTTGAGCTCTTTTTCCTTATCTGTTATTCTTTGAATGTTTCTAAATTCCCTATTGAATCTATTCTGTTTTGCTTTGTCTCTCTGTCTATGTTCTTCTGCCTTTTCCTATTAATCCCTTGACCAAAAGCAGCTTGGGACTGATTCATTTCCTGTTGGGTTTAGGTTGGAGAAAGACTGTTGACAAGCTAAAAGCTCTCCTGTATCCTCTTCAAGCTCCGGGAAGCATCACTCTCTCACCTATATCTGATTCCCATCTTCTGCTAGCCACAGCTTCTATTTCAGCCGCAGTTGTCATTGTCTGATTACTTAGCTCCAGAAGCTCTACTAGTTGAACTAGGTTGCTATTTGAATGGCTATTCTTGATGCAATTCACAGTGAGCATTAAACCGTTCCTTCATTCTAATAAATGTTGTTTTGCATTCAAGAATTGTATTCTTTGATATCTGGAAGTTGGGAAAGAAAGTTTAGCTGACTGTTTAGCAATTCAAGCAAAAGCAGATGAATTATGAGAACAGTACAGATTATCTACCATTGATGAGATGCTGAATGTGTGCACTCAGTACAAAGAGCTCCTAACATCAGAGAATGAGTCCGAAATCTGAAAGCTGGGCTAAGGCTGGTAGGGAAGGGGGAAGCAGGCTGGGCTGGGGCTGGAGGGAGGGGCTTGGTCTAGGGGAGCTGGATGTGCTGGGGTTGGGGGAGTGCAGTGAGGCTGCTGGGGTGTGAGGACAGGCTATGCTGGGACTGGGGCTGCAGGGGTGGAGGCAGGCTGTGCTTGGGCTGGGGGGAGAGGAGCAGGCACCTGGGCCTGGCATGGGATGGCAATAAATAGGAGCTTCTGAGGAATTCCCATGAGTGGCTCTGCTGCAGCTGGGGCTGGGATTAGGAGGAGGTAGCCTGGCTGGGATTGAATGGGGGGGGGGGGGGGGGGGCTGTGCTGCTCCTGAGGCTGCGAGGGGAGGGGCTAAAATGTTATCTGTTTATCTCAGGGATGGAGCTGGAGTGTTCTGGGGTAAAGCCGGCTAACTTAAAGACAGTCGGGTATATTCAGTGGCTGGCCAATCCGCAGCTAGGAATTTATCTTGAACTCTGCAGAGCTATCGCCTACGCTAAAGGAGCAATTGTGAACTTTTATCACTTGTACATTGCAGTCTATGTTCAAAGGAAAACAATGCGCCCTATTCCCCTCTGAACATTAACAAGTGCAAAGAGCGTGCACCGAAGGTGCCTGCATTCTGGACACCTACTCTTTCTAGGGTGGCTGAGAGAGGGCAAAATAGCACATGTATGTTTGAAAATGTCAAGTAAACATTCTTCTTTCCTCCCTCGACTTAAACATGCCCAGGGGAGCGCCTCTTCTTAACCCCGATAAAAATACACGCGCTCTGGAAGCCTGCTCATACGTTTAGGCGGTCAGAGGAGGGACTGGCTTGAAAACTGCCCTCCAGATTGACAGTATTTGTTGTCAGAGCAATACGATGATGTCTTAAGCTATCTACTCGCCAATCAGATGTGACTGATGCCATGCAAATCAGCTGATCACTGTGATCACACAGTGATCTCTCAAAGGCATTCGGACAGCCGTGGTGAAGGAAACACCCGCTCAGCGTCCCCATGATAAGAATTAACATTTTTACAGAAAGCATTTTTCATATATCCATGAGCTAAAGAAACATTGCTTATGATCTGCATGGGAATAAAAATAATCTAATAAGCGAGCATACATGTCTGTGTTTGGCCTCTTGTATATGAACGGTATTTTTATGTAAAATGATGTTCCTACTGCAGCCTCTCTGTCCCCTTCTCTTCTGGTTCTGACTCACGTAGCTGTATGCCTCATCTCCTATTCTCGCCATGGTTCCTTAGACCTCCATATGGCATAGTAGGGGATTACCTCTCATTGCAGGCAATGTGTACAAGGCTTAGATTTGGGAGGGAGATGATTTAAAGTAAACCACATGTTTCATTCTGAGTGAAATAGATTTATAAACTTTGCACAGTACAACTTTTTGGACTAAATTGAATGAACTGTTTTACTTAAATAGATTCTTCATAAGTTTTGAACACAAAATAGGCATCTTTTTATGTAAATGTACGTATGTAGTTATATGATGGGGGTCCTAAAACAGAGCATGGTAAACAAAAGTAGAGCCCTGGAGAAATTTGTGGGAATTCACTTGGCCCCTTCATCTGGGGCTGAGTAATGTGTCATTATGACAAGGTTTCTTAAAGTATATCTCTTTGAGTGAGGGAATAAATTCTACTCCGGTCCTCAAGAGCCACACAAACAGGCCAGCTTTTCAGGATATCCACAATAAATATGCATGAGACACACTGCATACAATGGAGGCCGTGCATGCAAATCTATCTCATGCATATTCCTTCTGAATATCCTGAAAAAGTGGCCTGTTTGTGGCTCTCGAGGCCTGGAGTTAGTCCCCTCGTTCTGTTCCATGTGAGACTGGAAACCAAATTCTTGGTGTAATTCCTGGGCTGATAATCCTGGATAAGGTCCTAGGAACCACACTTCCATCTCTCTTCATGTTAATAGTATTTGAGCGTCCAGAATTCCCTGAGTGGGGAAAGATTAACTTCTAGACAAAGTGTATTCCTGCAATGCTAATCATGCATTTAAGGCCATAGTAAACAGCACTAATGATCTCCTAGGTGTTCATAGCAGTAAGAATCACGCTGGAAGCCAATATGGTTTCCAATCTAAATTGCTGATGACTGAAGATATTTGATAAAGTCTCTTTACAGCTTAGAAGAGTTACACAGTCCAAATTCACAAATTAGGGCTAAAATAAATGTGTGAGTCTTGTACAGCTTACGTGGGAGGATGATTAAAGCCAATTGATCATCCCTTGAGGCTATTTCAATTTCAAGGGAGAAGTAGTTGTTCAGCTTCCTTACCATTTAAGGATAACAATGAGTATATGCACATTTGATGGCAGAGTCCAATTCATACTTCTCAGTCCTGTTATTCCATATTCTCCTCTCCGCCCTCCTACAATACCTGATGGATACTGTCCAGAGTCGTCTTCACGTTCTCCTCTACTGCTTCTCCTAGAGGTGGTCATGATCCCCTGAGTGAGGTCATCACTCTTCTTCCTCCTTTGGACCTTTCTCTGTGAAAGCCATCATTCCTCAGATGTTAGAAGGCCTGAGGTCCTCAGCCCCAGGACTCTGTTAATACAAAAAAGGGAAAGGAAAAACCAGAGGCAGGAAGGGTGGGGAAAAAAAAAAATCTTCCTTCTCAGTAATCAAAATGCATTTAAAAGAGATGTTTAAAACGGGTAAAGGCATCCCAACTTCTTCACTGTATCCATCCAGATCTCACTCCACAGAACGAAAGGAAAACAGGGAGCAACACATGGACAAGCTGCCGCACACAGGATCAACTCATAATTCCACATGGTGAAATGGCGCCAAGTTTCTATAACATAGGAGCACACCATTTTCACTCTCTCTCATGGGGGAGTTACAAGCCCCCAATAACTAGCTGTCTTCCTCCCATACTAAGTGGGGTATTCTCTAGTAGAGATCCTTTAGATTCTCTATATTGGCTTTCCATAAACAAGTGAAATCTTAATTAGTTCCATCTTAGCCGTTATATGAGCGGTCATTGTGTGCTTCTTGAGATGCTGTTGGGCCCGTGGGCCTATTTGTATTTCTGGTGTTGGTACTAATTTGTACGTCATTGTTTATTTGTTTTGTTGGTTTTGTGATTTTATTATACATCACTTTGGGTGTTGTTTATGATCGGGGAGACAATCTAGAAATGTTTTACGAACCCATACATGAATAAATAAGAGGGTGCTTAGGGCGAGAATATGTCTTCGCCTGGATTGCGTTTTCGTTGAAGCTGGGAGTGAAGTTAGGGTGGGGAAGGTCTCTCTCCGGCACTGAGCCCAGCAGGCTCTCGGCTCCAGGAGATACAGTACAGACTCCTGGGCAGTGCCGCTGGCCCCCTGGGAGGAATCACAGAATTCAAATCAGAAGATGTAAGAGGATTTGTGAGTATATTGAATGCCATCTTGTTTGAAAAGGACGTACTAAGGGCTAGACCTTGTAAAGAAAGAGAAGAAAAGAAACAAATTGATGTTATTTTGAAAGGGATTTATTGTTTTTGTTATTGTTGCTAGTCATACTGTAAGACGCCTGTGTACCTTGAGAAATCAGTGATTTTTATGACTTTTGCTGACTGTAAAATAAAAGCTTTGTTTGAAGATACCATTTGGACTGAGACTGTTTTTCCCCCTCCCCAGAGGCCATTATCAGTTGTTGAAGAAATTGGGAAGCAGTGAGAGCGGGGTGACAGGGGGGAGAGAGGCATTTGGTGGCGCATTTCCTTTCCAGCACGGTAAATCCAGCCCTTGCCTCTGAGCCAGGTCCACAGCACCATCCTGCTAGAGACTGGCACTCAGCTCCCAAGCAAGCGTCAGATCCTCTGTCACTTCATGTACCCCCATTACTCAACAAACTCTTCCAACCCATCGGTGGTATTTGTGCAAAGGTATTCAAGCACGATGCTATTTAGTGTTTGCAATTGATCCATTTAAATCTTGTATCATAATGGGGATTTTTAGGTTTTGGACCCATTAAGAGTGTTTCATTTGCCTGCTATTAATTCATAATAGCTCACTGAATTATCTGTTTTATAAACTAATTCCCAGTTTAGCATTAATGATGAATGGGCACGTATTTTCGACGGATGTTTCCGCGTGAATGTTTGTATGTGTGAGGTATGTGCATTCCCTCTTTTGCTTTTGCTGTGTATAAAACAAGCTATAGGAAAGACGTACTCACGCAGTGTTGCCTATTGTGATTGGCCTGTTTGAATTTGACATCTTATTAGTGAGTGCTTCTTTACCTTCATTAAGTGACAGCCATGTAACCGACTGTTTTGCTCCAGGTTGGGACACCGTTTGAGACTGCTGGATCCGTTTTCAAACATCTTTGATGTAGTTCCTTCACTATGAAATGTGTGCCAAGCATTGCAAGTGTCAGGCATTCTTGGGGATTTTTGGGACGTTGTTCCTATTTCATATTCTCAAGGGCTGTGGTTTCTCCATTAGAATTTATCATCAGATATAACAGTGAGGACAGTGAGTCGAATGTCCTGTGGGAAGTACTCCTTTTCCATTATCAATGACTAATTTCATGACCAGTGACATTTATAAGTACAATACAAACGGCATTAAGAAGAGAGAATACATAAGTGGGGCTCTACTATAAGAAATGTTCCCATAACCAGATAACATCTTGGATATATCCAAGCCTGTTCACTTTAGAATCCTCTACAAATCTCTTTCCATAATATACAAAACCATCCATCAACACACCCCACTCGACTTACAAGTCCCATTCCAAATTTATAACTCCTCCAGACCAACAAGAGACACACTCAGAGGATCTCTTCAAGTGCCCCCAGCCAAAACTACCAAACACATTACCTTGAGAGATCGGGCCTTTTCAACAGCCGGCCCCCTTCTATGGAACTCCATCCCACCGGACCTAAGACAGGAGCCCAGCCTCCCAACCTTCAGGAAGAGACTTAAGACCTGGCTGTTTAAAAAAGCTTTCCCGGACACCGATTAATTCTATTCAGCCAGATTCTACCACTTCCACATGTAAAAATGTTATTACTAATGTAAATACCTATACCTAATGTTATTCTCTCTCTTTTCTTCTCTCCTCCCAGTTCTATTACCTTGTTATTTGTAACTGCTTCCTTCTACACAAATAGGTTATTGAATTGTTTACTGTACACCCCTGTTATATGTAAACCGGCATGATGTGTTTGCAACATGAATGCCGGTATATAAAAATTTTAAATAAATAAATAAATAAATAAATAAATATATGATTATGTGAGAATGCTGTTCTTATAGAGACTGTACCTGCGCTTCCCCGCTCCTCGGGGCAGTGCCTTCCTTCTACACCAGTGACTGTACCTGTGCTTCCCCGCTCCTCGGGGCAGTGCCTTCCTTCTACACCAGTGACTGTACCTGTGCTTCCTCGCTCCTCGGGGCAGTGCCTTCCTTCTACACCAGTGACTGTACCTGTGCTTCCCCGCTCCTCGGGGCAGTGCCTTCCTTCTACACCAGTGACCATGCCTGCGCTTCCCCGCTCCTCGGGGCAGTGCCTTCCTTCTACACCAGTGACTGTACCTGTGCTTCCCCGCTCCTCGGGGCAGGGCCTTCCTTCTACACCAGTGACTGTACCTGTGCTTCCCCGCTCCTCGGGGCAGTGCCTTCCTTCTACACCAGTGACCATGCCTGCGCTTCCCCGCTCCTCGGGGCAGTGCCTTCCTTCTACACCAGTGACCATGCCTGCGCTTCCCCGCTCCTCGGGGCAGTGCCTTCCTTCTACACCAGTGACCATGCCTGCGCTTCCCCGCTCCTCGGGGCAGTGCCTTCCTTCTACACCAGTGACTGTACCTGTGCTTCCCCGCTCCTCGGGGCAGTGCCTTCCTTCTACACCAGTGACTGTACCTGTGCTTCCCCGCTCCTCGGGGCAGTGCCTTCCTTCTACACCAGTGACCGTGCCTGCGCTTCCCCGCTCCTCGGGGCAGGGCCTTCCTTCTACACCAGTGACCGTGCCTGCGCTTCCCCGCTCCTCGGGGCAGTGCCTTCCTTCTACACCAGTGACCGTGCCTGCGCTTCCCCGCTCCTCGGGGCAGTGCCTTCCTTCTACACCAGTGACCGTGCCTGCGCTTCCCCGCTCCTCGGGGCAGGGCCTTCCTTCTACACCAGTGACCGTGCCTGCGCTTCCCCGCTCCTCGGGGCAGTGCCTTCCTTCTACACCAGTGACCGTGCCTGCGCTTCCCCGCTCCTCGGGGCAGTGCCTTCCTTCTACACCAGTGACCGTGCCTGCGCTTCCCCGCTCCTCGGGGCAGTGCCTTCCTTCTACACCAGTGACCGTGCCTGCGCTTCCCCGCTCCTCGGGGCAGTGCCTTCCTTCTACACCAGTGACCGTGCCTGCGCTTCCCCGCTCCTCGGGGCAGTGCCTTCCTTCTACACCAGTGACTGTACCTGTGCTTCCCCGCTCCTCGGGGCAGTGCCTTTCTTCTACACCAGTGACCATGCCTGCGCTTCTTCGCTCCTCGGGGCAGTGCCTTCCTTCTACACCAGTGACTGTACCTGTGCTTCCCCACTCCTCGGGGCAGTGCCTTCCTTCTACACCAGTGACCATGCCTGCGCTTCCCCGCTCCTCGGGGCAGGGCCTTCCTTCTACACCAGTGACTGTACCTGTGCTTCCCCGCTCCTCGGGGCAGGGCCTTCCTTCTACACCAGTGACCGTGCCTGCGCTTCCTCGCTCCTCGGGTTATCACCTACATTCTACTCCGAGATTGCGCCTGCGCTTCCCCGCTCCTCGGGGCAGGGCCTTCCTTCTACACCAGTGACCATGCCTGCGCTTCCCCGCTCCTCGGGGCAGTGCCTTCCTTCTACACCAGTGACCGTGCCTGCGCTTCCCCGCTCCTCGGGGCAGGGCCTTCCTTCTACACCAGTGACTGTGCCTGCGCTTCCCCGCTCCTCGGGGCAGGGCCTTCCTTCTACACCAGTGACTGTACCTGTGCTTCCCCGCTCCTCGGGGCAGGGCCTTCCTTCTACACCAGTGACTGTACCTGTGCTTCCCCGCTCCTCGGGGCAGTGCCTTCCTTCTACACCAGTGACCGTGCCTGCGCTTCCTCGCTCCTCGGGTTATCACCTACATTCTACTCCGAGATTGCGCCTGCGCTTCCCCGCTCCTCGGGGCAGGGCCTTCCTTCTACACCAGTGACCATGCCTGCGCTTCCCCGCTCCTCGGGGCAGGGCCTTCCTTCTACACCAGTGACCATGCCTGCGCTTCCCCGCTCCTCGGGGCAGTGCCTTCCTTCTACACCAGTGACTGTACCTGTGCTTCCCCGCTCCTCGGGGCAGGGCCTTCCTTCTACACCAGTGACCATGCCTGCGCTTCCCCGCTCCTCGGGGCAGTGCCTTCCTTCTACACCAGTGACCATGCCTGCGCTTCCCCGCTCCTCGGGGCAGGGCCTTCCTTCTACACCAGTGACCATGCCTGCGCTTCCCCGCTCCTCGGGGCAGTGCCTTCCTTCTACACCAGTGACCATGCCTGCGCTTCCCCGCTCCTCGGGGCAGTGCCTTCCTTCTACACCAGTGACCGTGCCTGTGCTTCCCCGCTCCTCGGGGCAGTGCCTTCCTTCTACACCAGTGACCGTGCCTGCGCTTCCTCGCTCCTCGGGGCAGTGCCTTCGTTCTACACCAGTGACCGTACCTGCGCTTCCCCGCTCCTCGGGGCAGGGCCTTCCTTCTACACCAGTGACCGTGCCTGCGCTTCCCCGCTCCTCGGGGCAGTGCCTTCCTTCTACACCAGTGACCATGCCTGCGCTTCCCCGCTCCTCGGGGCAGTGCCTTCCTTCTACACCAGTGACTGTACCTGTGCTTCCCCGCTCCTCGGGGCAGTGCCTTCCTTCTACACCAGTGACCGTGCCTGCGCTTCCCCGCTCCTCGGGGCAGGGCCTTCCTTCTACACCAGTGACCATGCCTGCGCTTCCCCGCTCCTCGGGGCAGTGCCTTCCTTCTACACCAGTGACCGTGCCTGCGCTTCCTCGCTCCTCGGGGCAGTGCCTTCCTTCTACACCAGTGACCATGCCTGCGCTTCCCCGCTCCTCGGGGCAGTGCCTACGTTCTACACCAGTGACCGTGCCTGAGCTTCCTCGCTCCTCGGGGCAGTGCCTTCCTTCTACACCAGTGACTGTACCTGTGCTTCCCCGCTCCTCGGGGCAGTGCCTTCCTTCTACACCAGTGACCATGCCTGCGCTTCCCCGCTCCTCGGGGCAGGGCCTTCCTTCTACACCAGTGACTGTACCTGTGCTTCCCCGCTCCTCGGGGCAGGGCCTTCCTTCTACACCAGTGACCGTGCCTGCGCTTCCTCGCTCCTCGGGTTATCACCTACATTCTACTCCGAGATTGCGCCTGCGCTTCCCCGCTCCTCGGGGCAGGGCCTTCCTTCTACACCAGTGACCATGCCTGCGCTTCCCCGCTCCTCGGGGCAGTGCCTTCCTTCTACACCAGTGACCGTGCCTGCGCTTCCCCGCTCCTCGGGGCAGTGCCTTCCTTCTACACCAGTGACCGTGCCTGCGCTTCCCCGCTCCTCGGGGCAGGGCCTTCCTTCTACACCAGTGACTGTACCTGTGCTTCCCCGCTCCTCGGGGCAGGGCCTTCCTTCTACACCAGTGACTGTACCTGTGCTTCCCCGCTCCTCGGGGCAGTGCCTTCCTTCTACACCAGTGACTGTACCTGTGCTTCCCCGCTCCTCGGGGCAGTGCCTTCCTTCTACACCAGTGACCGTGCCTGCGCTTCCTCGCTCCTCGGGTTATCACCTACATTCTACTCCGAGATTGCGCCTGCGCTTCCCCGCTCCTCGGGGCAGGGCCTTCCTTCTACACCAGTGACTGTACCTGTGCTTCCCCGCTCCTCGGGGCAGGGCCTTCCTTCTACACCAGTGACCATGCCTGCGCTTCCCCGCTCCTCGGGGCAGTGCCTTCCTTCTACACCAGTGACCATGCCTGCGCTTCCCCGCTCCTCGGGGCAGGGCCTTCCTTCTACACCAGTGACCATGCCTGCGCTTCCCCGCTCCTCGGGGCAGTGCCTTCCTTCTACACCAGTGACTGTACCTGTGCTTCCCCGCTCCTCGGGGCAGGGCCTTCCTTCTACACCAGTGACCATGCCTGCGCTTCCCCCGCTCCTCGGGGCAGGGCCTTCCTTTTACACCAGTGACCATGCCTGCGCTTCCCCGCTCCTCGGGGCAGTGCCTCCTTCTACACCAGTGACCATGCCTGCGCTTCCCCGCTCCTCGGGGCAGTGCCTTCCTTCTACACCAGTGACCGTGCCTGTGCTTCCCCGCTCCTCGGGGCAGTGCCTTCCTTCTACACCAGTGACCGTGCCTGCGCTTCCTCGCTCCTCGGGGCAGTGCCTTC
The DNA here is from genome assembly GCF_901001135.1 of Rhinatrema bivittatum. NCBI lineage: Eukaryota > Metazoa > Chordata > Amphibia > Gymnophiona > Rhinatrematidae > Rhinatrema > Rhinatrema bivittatum. The sequence continues at coordinate 8,540,784 of NC_042618.1, forward strand.
GTTCTACACCAGTGACTGTACCTGCGCTTCCCCGCTCCTCGGGGCAGGGCCTTCCTTCTACACCAGTGACCGTGCCTGCGCTTCCCCGCTCCTCGGGGCAGTGCCTTCCTTCTACACCAGTGACCATGCCTGCGCTTCCCCGCTCCTCGGGGCAGTGCCTTCCTTCTACACCAGTGACCGTGCCTGCGCTTCCTCGCTCCTCGGGTTATCACCTACATTCTACTCCGAGATTGCGCCTGCGCTTCCCCGCTGCTCGGGGCAGGGCCTTCCTTCTACACCTGTGACTGTACCTGTGCTTCCCCGCTCCTCGGGGCAGTGCCTTCGTTCTACACCAGTGACTGTACCTGCGCTTCCCCGCTCCTCGGGGCAGGGCCTTCCTTCTACACCAGTGACCGTGCCTGCGCTTCCCCGCTCCTCGGGGCAGTGCCTTCCTTCTACACCAGTGACCGTGCCTGCGCTTCCTCGCTCCTCGGGGCAGTGCCTTCCTTCAACACCAGTGACTGTACCTGTGCTTCCCCGCTCCTCGGGGCAGTGCCTTCCTTCTACACCAGTGACCGTGCCTGCGCTTCCTCGCTCCTCGGGTTATCACCTACATTCTACTCCGAGATTGCGCCTGCGCTTCCCCGCTCCTCGGGGCAGGGCCTTCCTTCTACACCAGTGACTGTACCTGTGCTTCCCCGCTCCTCGGGGCAGTGCCTTCCTTCTACACCAGTGACCATGCCTGCGCTTCCCCGCTCCTCGGGGCAGTGCCTTCGTTCTACACCAGTGACCATGCCTGCGCTTCCCCGCTCCTCGGGGCAGTGCCTTCCTTCTACACCAGTGACTGTACCTGTGCTTCCCCGCTCCTCGGGGCAGTGCCTTCCTTCTACACCAGTGACCATGCCTGCGCTTCCCCGCTCCTCGGGGCAGTGCCTTCCTTCTACACCAGTGACTGTACCTGTGCTTCCCCGCTCCTCGGGGCAGTGCCTTCCTTCTACACCAGTGACTGTACCTGTGCTTCCCCGCTCCTCGGGGCAGTGCCTTCCTTCTACACCAGTGACTGTACCTGTGCTTCCCCGCTCCTCGGGGCAGTGCCTTCCTTCTACACCAGTGACCATGCCTGCGCTTCCCCGCTCCTCGGGGCAGTGCCTTCCTTCTACACCAGTGACCATGCCTGCGCTTCCCCGCTCCTCGGGGCAGGGCCTTCCTTCTACACCAGTGACCGTGCCTGCGCTTCCCCGCTCCTCGGGGCAGTGCCTTCCTTCTACACCAGTGACCATGCCTGCGCTTCCCCGCTCCTCGGGGCAGTGCCTTCCTTCTACACCAGTGACCGTGCCTGCGCTTCCCCGCTCCTCGGGGCAGGGCCTTCCTTCTACACCAGTGACCGTGCCTGCGCTTCCCCGCTCCTCGGGGCAGTGCCTTCCTTCTACACCAGTGACCGTGCCTGCGCTTCCCCGCTCCTCGGGGCAGGGCCTTCCTTCTACACCAGTGACTGTGCCTGCGCTTCCCCGCTCCTCGGGGCAGTGCCTTCCTTCTACACCAGTGACCGTGCCTGCGCTTCCCCGCTCCTCGGGGCAGTGCCTTCCTTCTACACCAGTGACTGTACCTGTGCTTCCCCGCTCCTCGGGGCAGGGCCTTCCTTCTACACCAGTGACCATGCCTGCGCTTCCCCGCTCCTCGGGGCAGTGCCTTCCTTCTACACCAGTGACCGTGCCTGCGCTTCCCCGCTCCTCGGGGCAGTGCCTTCCTTCTACACCAGTGACTGTACCTGTGCTTCCCCGCTCCTCGGGGCAGTGCCTTCCTTCTACACCAGTGACCGTGCCTGCGCTTCCCCGCTCCTCGGGGCAGTGCCTTCCTTCTACACCAGTGACTGTACCTGTGCTTCCCCGCTCCTCGGGGCAGTGCCTTCCTTCTACACCAGTGACCATGCCTGCGCTTCCCCGCTCCTCGGGGCAGTGCCTTCCTTCTACACCAGTGACCGTGCCTGCGCTTCCCCGCTCCTCGGGGCAGTGCCTTCCTTCTACACCAGTGACCGTGCCTGCGCTTCCCCGCTCCTCGGGGCAGTGCCTTCCTTCTACACCAGTGACTGTACCTGTGCTTCCCCGCTCCTCGGGGCAGTGCCTTCCTTCTACACCAGTGACCATGCCTGCGCTTCCCCGCTCCTCGTGGCAGTGCCTTCCTTCTACACCAGTGACCGTGCCTGCGCTTCCCCGCTCCTCGGGGCAGTGCCTTCCTTCTACACCAGTGACTGTACCTGTGCTTCCCCGCTCCTCGGGACAGTGCCTTCCTTCTACACCAGTGACCATGCCTGCGCTTCCTCGCTCCTCGGGGCAGTGCCTTCCTTCTACACCAGTGACTGTACCTGTGCTTCCCCGCTCCTCGGGGCAGTGCCTTCCTTCTACACCAGTGACCGTGCCTGCGCTTCCCCGCTCCTCGGGGCAGGGCCTTCCTTCTACACCAGTGACTGTACCTGTGCTTCCCCGCTCCTCGGGGCAGTGCCTTCCTTCTACACCAGTGACCGTGCCTGCGCTTCCCCGCTCCTCGGGGCAGGGCCTTCCTTCTACACCAGTGACTGTACCTGTGCTTCCCCGCTCCTCGGGGCAGGGCCTTCCTTCTACACCAGTGACCGTGCCTGCGCTTCCTCGCTCCTCGGGTTATCACCTACATTCTACTCCGAGATTGCGCCTGCGCTTCCCCGCTCCTCGGGGCAGGGCCTTCCTTCTACACCAGTGACCATGCCTGCGCTTCCCCGCTCCTCGGGGCAGTGCCTTCCTTCTACACCAGTGACCATGCCTGCGCTTCCCCGCTCCTCGGGGCAGGGCCTTCCTTCTACACCAGTGACTGTACCTGTGCTTCCCCGCTCCTCGGGGCAGGGCCTTCCTTCTACACCAGTGACTGTACCTTTGCTTCCCCGCTCCTCGGGGCAGTGCCTTCCTTCTACACCAGTGACCGTGCCTGCACTTCCTCGCTCCTCGGGGCAGTGCCTTCCTTCTACACCAGTGACTGTACCTGTGCTTCCCCGCTCCTCGGGGCAGTGCCTTCCTTCTACACCAGTGACCATGCCTGCGCTTCCTCGCTCCTCGGGTTATCACCTACATTCTACTCCGAGATTGCGCCTGCGCTTCCCCGCTCCTCGGGGCAGGGCCTTCCTTCTACACCAATGACTGTACCTGTGCTTCCCCACTCCTCGGGGCAGTGCCTTCCTTCTACACCAGTGACCGTGCCTGCGCTTCCTCGCTCCTCGGGTTATCACCTACATTCTACTCAGAGATTGCGCCTGTGCTTCCCCACTCCTCGGGGTGGCGCTTTTGTTCTGTTTCAATGACTCTACTCTGCTCCGTGGGTTGGCCTACGTTACCACGCCAGAGCCTGTCTTGCTGTGCAGCCCCGCCCCTCAGGTCACTCTCCGCTGCTGACGTCCAGAACTTCCTGTCTCGTGCTCCCCGCTCCTTGGGGCCTGCCCAGCGCTTCTCTCTCTCGGAGGACCCTGCTCTGGTATGTGCTTCTCCAGTTCAGCGAGTTTACCGTGGGTTCTCCCTGAACTGTGTCTCTCTCACCCCGCTCCTTGGGATCCCCCACAGTACTCCCTTTACTACACCTACGATCTCGAGGCTGTGATGCAGGACCCTCCATTCCTCTACACTACTGAATCTCCTATCACAGCTGACCTCGCCTCCCGACGGTGGGGACCTGTGGGGCTCCTCCCCACAGGTGGTAACGACCTTCCCCTCGGCCAAGGGTCCACAAACCCACGAATCCTAACAGTGCCTGCCTGCACTTGCCCCCTCCAGCTGGTTTACCGTAGTGAGTGATTAGATAGCCTATTGTAAACCGGCTGGTGGGCAAATGCGGGCAGGGACGTAGACACCCAAGCAGTGGTGGGCACCGTGGGGTTTCTGGTGATGTTACGGGGTGAGTGTTCCCTGGACCCTGCTGCCTTTCCCAGGGGGACCCACTCTTTCCCCTCTTTTCCATGTCTGCTAAAGGATGAGCAAACCCACATGGTCTATGGTGTTCCCAGAGGTTGGGAGGAGAGGCTCAGATGCAAGAGAAACATTAAGAAAGAACATTATGCTGGTCCAAGCAGGTTAGGGGATACGTGATGGCACCAGATAGCAGATGGCAGTAGATGGCAGTAGATAGTAGACCAGACAATATTATTAAACCGAGAATTTTATTTAACTCTCTTGCTGAATGCAGTAAATGCACCCTGATTCAGGAAACAGATACCTTAGGACACATTATTGGTGTATAATCCAGCATTATAAAAACATATGCTAACATTTTTCTCCTTTCTCTCTTTACACGGACTCACCTTGTTCAGCAGAAAATTTTCTTCACAGGTAAGTATTCCTTTCACCTTTTAAGTCTACGTTAGCTCTATAGGCTCTCATAACTTGTATTCTTTTCTTGTAGGTTCAAACACTTTTGCAGCTAAATCGCACCACCCAGATAAAACATTTGTTGTGATATTCTACTGCACTTTCTGAATTTAATTCCTGTTCTTTTTATTGTAGGTGTGCCAGAAGCAAGCATCCACATCAGGAAAACACATGAAAACTCACAGCTGCATTTCGTACAAGCTGTTTGACTGACTGCGCTATTCAATTCTTTCCTGCAAGCTCTTTCACTTTGGTTTTCGGGTCCTCTGATTCCCCTCGCCAGACAAGGCACGCGTGGATCAATGGGCTTCCCAAACTTATCTAGGGTTTTATAACAGAAATATGAAAAGAGCTCTGTTTCTCTAATACTCTCGTCAGTTATGAAAACGAGTGTGCGAGAGGTGAGCTCACCATTGCAGGGCAGTCTTCCAGAGAGGGGTCCTGGGGAGGGGAACCGGTGTCGCCTTGAAGGCCTACTCGGCGCCTTTTGCACCACATTTAGGCTTCTCCCAGCTATCTGTACTCCTGATGCTTAAAAAACTCAGTCGGGGATGTGGTGTTGCTCACTTGTCAGGATCCCTAACAAGTGACTGAGAAACCTTTCTGTTAGAAAATAAAAGTGAAATAAAATGCGCCCCCTGATGCTGATTCCTCGCACAGCCAGATCTATGGTGCACTGCATTGTCCCTTTCACTCACCGGCACACAAAACTTCTCTGTGACTTTGAAATGGATCACATCCGCATTCCTGAGTCACACACAGCATCACTGAATCACACAGAGTCGGTTTGCTTTCTTCACACAGTGGCCCAAATCCTTTACTTCAGGTACAATTGCTCTTTTGAGCCTCACACGAGGGATTTATTTTTTTCACACATTGAATGGTTTTTACGGGAGCGATGCTTACCAGCCTGCTTACTAAACAGGTGGATTTTAAAATATTCTGGGGTGGATCCGAAATGGACCAGACCAGGAACAAAAACGAAACCCAATTTTTTTAAAGGTTCCACTCCCATTCCACTTGTCTCTAACCTCATTCACGTGGGCTGCCGCTGCCCCTCTCTGGAGCTCAGTCTCCTCCTCTGCACTTATTTATTTATTTTATTTATTTAACATCTCTTTTATACCGATATCCGTTCGCACATCGCATCGGTTCACAATAAACAAAAACTTTTGGGCGGTGCCCTTACATGTAACAGATAACTTAGTGAACTAGGAAAAATACAATTAACTTTTGGGAGGAGCCCTTACATATAACAAACATCAATGGGTAGATGCTTTGCACACGTTTTTTTTTATTTCAGGTTGATGCCTTCACTCTCTCAGATACAGGCTATCAGGATGCCTCTCTATATAAGCTCCCAGGGGAAACACACTGCTGCTGCCGCCATCTCTCCTTACAACCCTCGGGCCTCTGCATAGGCTCGGTTTGGCTGAGGGAGCCTCTTCCGCGTGAGGCCAGCTTCCTGCTATCTTCTCCTGCTTTCTTGTGGAAAAAAAAAAAAACTAGAGCGCTTCTGAACCATAGGCGGGGAACTGCTGCAACGTCCAGTGTCCTCGTAATGGGACGGTACCCGGCCATTCTCTTCCATGTCAAAATACAAACAGAAACTCGTTTCAGAAAAAACTATTTTAACAATTTAACCGCTGGTTGTGCTGCCTGTACATTTAGGGGGGGGGGGGGGGGGGGGTCATATTCAGTAAAGCCAGGTAGTGGACAAATTATCTGGCTAAAGCTACGTGGAGCTGGATAACTTAAAAACCTAACCTGCCACCTTGGAATATAACCATTTACAAGTACATTTTCAAAGGCCCCGCGCGAGCGCAAATACCGGCGGTTACGCAGGTGGCCGGGGCCTGCGTGCACTGCACGCGTTTTCTAAAAGGGGCCCGACCCGCGCAGGTGACCACCGATACGCGCAGAAGTGCTGGGCGGGGGTGTGGTCTGGGTGGGGATGGGCGGGGCTGGGAGGGTGGGGAAGCGCGGTGCCAGTAGCCGGCAGGCGCGCGCAGGTTACTTCTGCTCCACAGGAGCAGTAAGTACTGAAATAAAAAAATTGGGGTTATGTTAGGTTTAGGGGGTGGGGAGGAGAGGGGAAGAGGGAGGAAGGTTAGGTAGGGGGGGGGTAGGGAAGTTCCATCCCAGTCCAGTCCTTAATCGGAGCGGACTGGGAGGGAACTGGGGGAGGTTCGATGGCGTCGCCGCGCGTATTTGGCGAAAATTACACCCCCTGCACGCGCCGCATGGCCATCGGATTTTATAACGTGCGCGTGCCGGTGTGCGCGTGTTATAAAATCGGCGCGTCCATGTGTGTGCGCCAGGAACTGTGCACACACATGGACTGTGCGCTGCCTTTAAAATGGACCCCCTTAGGTTTTTGAGTTGTGTGGCCTTGAGTGGCTGGATAACTGGCTACATATCTGGATATCTTCAAACGATATTTGGGTAGGTAGTGCTGTGTTTTGTTTTGTTTTTTTAATTAAAAAGGGCTCCTTCCCCTTCAATATTTCATATGGTCCCCATCAGGCCATGCATCCTCTGCCCCCCAAATCCCCCTCCCCTCTAAACGTGTACCTAAGGTCCCGGAGCTCGCAGTTCGGGGGCCCCCTTCCCCTATTCTTTTCAATAATAACAATGGGGCTGCCCAAGGTTCAGTGCCGCCTCCCTAGACTCATCCTCTGCTGGGGGTGGGGACGGGGTTCACAGCTGCCCGCTCCCGGTGCCTCCAGCGCAGGTAGCAGGGCTCCTGGAGCTGGATGGAGCCTCGAGGTCCCCTGGGAGCAGGAGCTGTAAGGATCACAGCGCAGGAGAGCAGGAAACTGGAGGTTCACGGTTCAGGGCTGCTTGAAGTCTGCAGGGAGGGAGGTGGGTTGGAAGGATCTAAGAAGTGGTCCATGGTGTGGAGGAGAAGCCGGAGCCCTGCCTTGTAAGTGGCGTGGGTTTCAGGATAAGCCCCAGAGAGTGGAAGGGAAGGCTGGGAAGAGAATATAGGAGGCCCGAGGTGCGTGTGGTGTGGGATGGCCGAGCAACTTTCTTAGGCTGGAGGCAGAAACCACGCTGACTCCAGCCTTTTCTTAACATAGTTTCATTCGCACTTCTCAGCATACAAAGCAGAGGGCCTACTCTTCTTAGCAGCAGCCCTCATGGACTTAAGCAGGACAGAAACGTAGAGCGGAGCTGCCTTCTCCTAGCGACGCTGCTTACCTCCAGCAGGATTACTGACAGTCTTAGGGTCTGATTCACAAGGTATTTTCCCGTAGACACAGAATGGGAGAAAAGCCTTAAGGGCACATTTTTGAAGGGCTGCGCGCGTAAAAAATCGAGAATTACGCGCGTGGCCGGGGCCTCGCGCACGCCGCGTGCATTTTCAAAAGGGCCCGGCCATGCGCGTTTAAGTCTCGATAGCGCCCAAGTGCCCGGCCCCTGAAAAAGGGGCGGTACGCAGGTCGGCCGGGACAGCGACCATTAGCCGCTGTTCCCGGGAATTGCGTGCCGGCAGCCGGCCGGCGCACGGAGGTTGCTTCTGTTCTGACAGAGCAGTAAGTAAAAAAAACAACAACAAAAAATGGGGATAGTTAATTGGAGCGGACTGGGAGGGAACTGGGGGAGACCCGATTGCGACACCTCGCTTAATTTACTAAAATTCACCCCCCTGTGCCTGCCGCCCGCACATGCGCACGCGGATTTTCACATCCGGCGTGAATGTGCGATTGGCTAATGGCATGGCGTGCGCATGTTACAGAATTGGTGCGTCCATGTGTGTGCTCCGGGCGCCCTTTTAAAATCTACCCCTTAATGAATCAGGCAGTTAGGTCAGAAACGCATTTAGGAGTTGCTTTCTCCTGGAAGACGCAGGGCCTCCTGATCCCAGCTGGGTTCTGACTCTTCTCCTCCCCAGCAGAGGCCCTCTCACAGAGCTGTCTCCCTCTGGGGCGATTTAAGGTGGACTGGACCAGGCTGCTAGCCTGGTCCTGCACAGGTTAAGGAGGCGTAGTAAGGCCACTCCTTCACTGGGTGATACTGAACGGGATGACTGAGACTTTGTGGGAAGGGGGATCATGTGGGAAACGGGAGAAAGGAATGAGAATAGAGTAGACATTCAGAAAAACAGTGTAAAAAATGCTTTTGGAATTTTTTTTTGTACTCCATGCTGTACACCTTTGCAACCTCTTTTTTTTACAAAATACGGTCTTGCCTTTAAAGGAAGAAGCATGTTGTAGCTGAAAAATAACCATGTGTTTCCTCGTGTCCTGGAAGGAATTTATCCCATCCAATATATTTCAGTAATAGCAATGTGGTGGTGAAGGTTCAAAACATGTCTCTATTTTATTTATTTATTTTTTATCAGACAAATCCTTGCAGGGCCCTCAAGATAGCATTTGAAAGTTGGTCACCCTGCGTACAACCCATTCTCCTTATAGAAAAGTGAGTTATATTCATACAGACATGGATATATATTTTACTATATCCTTAAAAAATCCACCCTGCAGGCTTTTTAATGCCTCTTCTCTCCCCTAAAGCCTGCATCACTTCTGATTTAATAATATGCATTCATCTTTGCTGTGTTATGGCAAAGTGGGAATAAGAAAATCTCCATATTACTCATCAGCTGTCAACATCAACGAATTTCAATTACCATTCCATGGTGTCAGCTCACTCCGGAGAAAGACTAGCATGACACATTTGGATAACAAATGTGTGACAGATCCATTTTAATTGGCTTTCTTATCCACACTTAACCTCTATCATTGTGACAGGAAGGAGAAACTTAGAGAGGACGTAACCTTTCTTGCCGTGACAGAGGGGGGCCTTGAATCCATCAATTTGGAAAATGGCATCGTCGGGCGGGCAGGAGGTGGTGGCCCCTGTGGAGACCTGCCATAGTGTCGCTTACATATCAAACTAGAACGCGGGTGATCAGTTAGGCTGATGTACCTTGATGATCCGCCATAAATTATTCATCAATTAGAGAGAGCTTCTTATTGCCATGAATATAAAATGTTGTCCGTAGCATGAGCACTGTTTACCACGTTCCTTTCCCTTGATGAGGGTCTGTCTCTCTTCTGTTTTCTTTTCCTCTGATCTATGGGTTCAAAAGTCACTTTGCTCCCAGGGAAGACATTTTTGGATTTAACTTAACCACAATTATTCAGAGGACAGGTCATTGCAATGTAGTCTTCCTCTTTGGTTCTCTTCCTCTCTGCATAGATGAGCATGCAAATTCATTTCCATTCTAAGCTCATCCCTACCATATCTTTTCCCAGACCTCTCAACCCTGCTTCTATTATTGCTCTCTATATCTGCCTCAGGTGTATTTAAATCCTGAAACAATGCTGGATTCCACCACCTCTACTTATAGGTCATGCATTCTCTTATCTTCTTCTTTGTATTTCATATCCATGATTCCCGAGATTGAAGAATAGTAATAATATAGTAAGGAGAGGGAAAATATATTCCCAAATGTATTAAAAAATATAATAAACAAAACAATTGAATATATATGAATAGAGAGACAGGTATCATAAATAGAGGTGCCTAATTAATTTTATAAATTTCATGAATAAATAAAATTGGATAAAGAGATAGAATAAGAGATAAAAATAAAACATAAAATCAAAAAAATTAAAAGATATATAAGAGAGTGGGTATGTGATTATAATTAATGATGCTATAAGAGCTGATACCATTTGTGGCCCTATGGGGGCGTGAGACGGTGGATTGACACTATTAGGCACCTCTATTTATGATACCTGTCTCTCTATTCATATATATTCAATTGTTTTGTTTATTATATTTTTTAATACATTTGGGAATATATTTTCCCTCTCCTTACTATATTATTACTATATCGGGAGAGGAGGTCTGACTTCTGTGTTCTGATTGATTTAACCAAGAACATTTTGAAGATAGTATTAAAGAAAATATAAGCAAGTTGTCCTTCATTTCAGCGGGAGACAGGCAGAATCTCTGTCATCTCAAGCAGTGCCCTCAGAAGAAGCCAGTGGTGGAATGCACATTGTGTGGCTGTTATCAGTCCCAGGGCTGCTTCCAGTGACTCCTGTAGTTAGCTTAGGTGAGTAATGGAGAGGTCCAAATTCAGACATAGTCCAGCTAGCAAAGTTAGCTGGATAAACTTTGGAGCTGAATAACTTTGGAGGTACATTCAATAGGTTAGCCGGCTATCCTAAAGTTTGCCAGCTAACTATAGCCGCCTAACTTTGGACAGCTTTTTGGTCCGACCAAACTCTGAATATTGGAGTTAACCCAACTCTTCCCAGTTATGCCCTTGGAATGCCCCTAAATTATAGCTTGATTCATTATTCTACAATATTATAGCAGAATGATGAGCCACACCAAAAAAAAAAGGGGTCGGGGTGAAATTGTGCAGCCAGCCGCATCATGGCAGTCCGTTTTCACCAGCCGCGATTGTGGGCAGGATGCACACTTTTGCACCCATACTGCCACAGGAAAAGATGTAGTTATTTCCCACGGTGCTGTCGGTGGTAATCTGCAAAACATTATCGCCCGCAGCACTGCTGGGCCATAACCCCGCCCACGCTCCTCCCCTTCCCCTCATTTCAATAATACTGCCGTGATGTACACGATAAGGCCACATTGCATTTTGATAAATGACCCTATTAGCCGGATAAATTCAAGCCTCCTAACTAATTAGGAGTCTAGAATTTAGCTGGATATGTTCCCAAAAATTCATTTAGCTAGCTAAATTCCGAGTTAGTAAGCTAAATGTTCTTGAATATGGACCTCTGTATGTTTTTTTATTTTTTTATAAAGGCCTGCACAATGCTTTTATTCTGTGGAACTTTGCTGACTGGGGTTGTGTGAGAGCGGCTTCTGCTGCTTGCCTTACATCTGATACCTTTGCAGCTGCTACCTGGTGTATGGAATCAACAGACCAGATTTGGTTTAATATGCAAGAAGGCAGCTAGCCTGCTGCTTCAGTGGCAGTGATGAGCACTGCCATACAGAGGATCCAAGTTCAATTTTCAGGACTGTTCTTTTGCTCCCAGGATCAGCTGGGAAGGACCTTACTGCAGAGACAACTCTCACAGCCGCTTTGAGAAGGAAGTCATTGTCATTGTACAATGGTGACATCCACTGGCTGGATTCAGGGTGTATAAGAACATAAGATATGCCATACTAGTTCAGACCAAGGGTCCATCAAGCCCAGTATCCTGTCTCCAACAGTGGCCAATTCAAGTCACAAGTACTCAAACATTAAATAGATCTCATGCCACTAATGCCGGCAACAAGCAGTGGCTATTCACTATTGATTAATACCAATTTATGGACTTCTCCTCCAGGAACTTATCCAAAAGCTTTTAAACCCAGCTTGACCAGTTGCCTTAACCACATCCTCTGGCAATGAATTCCAGACCTTAGTTGTGCATTGAGTGAAAAAGAATTTCTTCAATTTGTTTTAAATGTGCTACTTGCTAGCTTCATGGAATACACCCTAGTCCTTGTATAATTCAAAAGAGTAAATAACCATTTCACATTTACAAGTTCAATTCTTTCCTGATTTTGTAAATCTCTATCATATCCCCCCTCAGCCGTCTCTTCTCCAAGTTGAACAGCTCTAACCTCTTTAGCCTTTACTCATAGGGAAGCCATTCCATCCCCTTTATCATTTTGATTGCCCATCTATGTACTTTCTCCAGTGCAACTCTATCTTTTTTGAGTTGCGACAACCAGAATTGCACACATTTTTCAAAGTGCAGTCTAACTATTGAGCAATATAGAGGCATTATGCCAACCTCCTGCCATTCCCTTCCTAATAATTCTTAACATTCTGTTTGCTTTTTTGACTACTGCAGCACCCTGAGCCGACGATTTCAATGTATTATCCACTGTGATACCTAGATCCTTTTCCTGGGTGGTAACTCCTAATATGGAACCTAACATTGTGTAACTACAGCAAGGGTTATTTTTCCCTATAAGCAACACTTTGCACTTATCCACATTATATTTCATCTACCATATGGACGCCCAATCTTCCAGTCTCGCAAGGTCCTCCTGCAATTTATCACAGTCCGCTTGTGATTTAACTACTCTGAATAATTTTGTATCATCTGCAAATTTGATCATCTCACTTGTTGTACCTCTTTCCATATCATTTGTAAATATATTAAAAAGCACCGGTCCAAGTACAGATCCCTGAGGCACTCCTGTTTACCTTTTTCTACTGTGAAAACTGACCATTTAATCCTTGGAGGAGAAGTCCATTAATGGCTATTAATCAATTATACTTAGGGAATAGCCACTGCTATTAATTGCATCAGTAGCATGGGTTCTTCTTAGTGGCATTAATGGTAATTTCTTATGTTCTTATGTTCTAACTCTCTGTTTCCTGTCTTTTAACCAGTTTGCAATCCACAAAAGGACATCTCCTCCTATCCCATGAATTTTAGTTTTCTTAGAATCCTTCCATGAGGAACTTTGCCAAATTCCTTTTGAAAATTCAAGTATACCCCATATACCGGTTCACCTTTATCCACATGCTTATTCACCTCTTCAAAAAAATATAGCAGATTTGTGAGGCAAGATGTCCCTTGGGTAAATCCATGCTGGCTGTGTCCCATTAAATAATGTCTATCTATATGTTCTGTGATTTTATTCTTTATAATAGTTTCTATGATTTTTCCCAGCACTAAAAATCAGGTTCACTGGTCTGCAGATTCCCAGATCACCTCTGGAGCCCTTTTTAAATATCAGGGTTATATTGATCACCTTCCAGTCTTTAGGTACAATGGATGATTTTAGTGATAGGTTACAAATTACTTATAATAGGTCTGAAATTTCATTTTTGGTTCTTTTCGAACCCTGGGATATATACCATCCAGTCCAGGGGATTTGCTACTCTTCAGTTTGTCAATTTGGCCTACTACCTCTTCCAGGTTCACCATGATTTGGGTCAGTTTATCTGAACTGTCACCTTTGAAAACCGCCTCCAGAATGGGTATCTCCTCAGCATCCTCCTCAGTAAACACCTTTTAGTCTTTCTGCGATGGCCTTATCTTCCCTAAGTACCCCTAACGTCCCACCGACTCCCTCACAGGCTTCCTATTTCAGATATATTTAAATGAGCTTTTATTATGAGTTTTTGGCTCTACGGCCAACTTCTTTTGAAATGCTCTTTTAGCCTGTCTTATCAATGTTTTATGTTTAACTTGCCAATGCTTATGCTTTTTCCTATTTTCATCAGATGGATCTTTCTTCCAGTTTTTCAAGGAAGATCTTTTAACTAAAATAGCCTTTTTCACCTCACCTTTTAACCACACTGGCAATCATTTGGCCTTCCTTCCACCTTTCTTAATATGTGGAATACATCACAAGTGACTCACCACTATTACCTCTCTCACCAATCCTGCACTCCTCTAAGAATTAGATCTAAATTAGCTCCTCTCTCTTTGGTTTCTGAACCAATTGCTCCATAAATCTGTCATTTATTCCATCCAGGAACTTTATCTCCCTATCATGTCCAGATATTACATTTTCCCAGTCAATATTGGGGTAATTGAAATCTCCCATTATTACTGCATTACCAATTTGGTTAGCTTCCCTAATTTCTAGCATTTCATCATCTGTTTCCCTATTTTGACCAAGTGGTTGGTAGTGTACTCCTATTTCTATACTCTTCCCCGACACTCATAAGATTTCTACCCATAAAGATTCTATGGTGCATTAGTCTCTTGCAGGATCCTTATCCTGTTGGAATCTATGCCATCCCAAACATAAAGTGCCAACCCCCCCCCCCACCAAGTTGTTACTCCCTATCATTGTGATATAGTTTGTACCCTGGTATGACACTATCCTATTTGTTATCTTCCTTCTATCATGTCTCTGAGATGTCATTGTAGGAAGGTAACCTTGGGGTATGGCCAAAGATTAGGAACATGCTTTTATTTGAAATAAAACTGGAAATTTCAACAAAATGTCCCATTTTGTTTCATTTTGAAAATGAATGTAAGTTCTTTTTTTTTTAAAGTCGGTATCAGGCCAGCTCCGAGATCCCTGTCTCCAGCTCACATGCAATCATAAGCATCTTCATGGGATAGGACCGATCTCCATTCCCCATTAGTGCTCTACTCAGATTGCTGCTGGCGGACCCTGAGGTGAGCACTGTTCTGTTGTACGGTGGCACCTCTACAGGAGTCCCCTAAGATGCAATGCCCTGGGTGCATGCCTTTTTTGCTCCACTGGTACCGAGCATAGTAAACACTGGATAGGATGAGGAGTGTTTTGCATAGTTATTGGTCTACACCCTAAGCCTGTTATATTTAATTCAGATGTTCTATTTTTATGGTACGGTATCACTCACTATATCCTCATTAGATCAGTCATGTACAGCTCTGGTCCTGGAGAAAACTGGAGTATTTTGTAGGTTGTGATACATCATTTCTGTGGGTCCTTTAAAAGGCATCACAACCAAAAACAGTTTCCTTACATCAATGAGAGAGTTTATAATATCTAACTACTTTTAACAAAGGGGATTCAAGACACTGAACATATTTAGGCTTTCTTTTCTTTCATTAATTTAAAAACTCTTATTGACTGCTACCTCGGCTCACAGAAAAGCGCCGTGTGTGGACATTTGTTTGTCAAAAATTTTTTTCCATGGGTGGGGGGAGGGGGGAGAGAAGACTATGGCGACTTGTGAGGCTATGACATGAAAATTTCCCTTTCACAAATTGCTTCCCCTACAGTAGGAGGGCTGTAGGGGAATGAGAGTGGGGGCCAGGAGCTACCCATGGGAGGGCAAGAGTAAACAGTGGGGTCTGCGGAAGAGATGAGAAAATGTCATGCTGCTATTATTTTATTTATTTTCAAAAGCACAGTATTGTCCTTTTATCATTTTATTGAGTTACTTTACTGGGTTAACACATTTTCCAAGACTATTTATGTTTAAATATGTTTATTAACGTCAAACAAAAGTATATGGAAGAAGAAAACGTAGACAACCGTAATACTTTCAAGACTAATTTTACTCTTTGCTTTTCAAGATTTCTCCAGTGTACTTTGTTCTTTGCTTTTATAAATGTGACAATTTCCAATTTCTTTATCTTGCTGCAAAGACTTCTCCAGTGTAGCTTCCCATGCCATAAAACACAGACTGTATTCCTGCAGTCCTCGCACGCCAGCCTATCCCAGCTATTCATGATAGGGTACTAGGCAGTCTCTAGTGTTACAATGCTTCTCGAAAACTCACAGTACAGCACGCCATCTTTCCTCCCCTGAAACGTACTCACAGGGGTGCTCAGTATGGATCCCTGGGGCACAGTATAGGGTCTTCTGTCTTTTCTTCTCAAAAAAAGCAAGACCTCGGGGTAAAACAACTGCAGCCAGTTGTTTATAGGTAGGCCCGGGCATCTGCTCCCCACAATAGCCTAACAACCAGGCACATTGTTACTGAAAACCCAATTATACAATAATGCAACTGGTCACCCCCCCTCAGTGACACTGCCAAAATGGTCCAACAACAAAGTCTTTAACATTGACAAGGAGAGAGGAGAGAAAATAAAAACAAAACAAAAAAGAAATGCAGCTTGTGCACCAACCCCAAATTCTGGAACCAGAGTCCCCCCTCAACAGCTACTGCTGGGAAATGGGAAATCTGAGCACAGCTCACCTCTTCTTCCCACTGTTATGCAAATGCCGCGAGCCCACACCCTTCAGCTTACAGTGTTAAAAGAAACAATCCAACAAAAGACAATGCCAATGAAAAGGAAAAATGCAGTCAAGCATTTATACATCCCTGGCTAGGAAAGAACATGATTCTTGTGATCTAATTATCAGCCAGTCTCCATGTCTTCCTCATTCCGGAATGGGGAGAATTCCATCTCCTCCACCTCTCGCTCCAGACCCTCTCCCTGTCCTGCCTCTGGTTCTATAGCTCTAGCCTTGGGGTGGGGTCCTCCCCTGAGTGAGCACTTTTCCAATTTATTTCAGCCGGATTGTCATGGGGATTGGTGTTCCTTCCCTCCTCGTACTTAGGGTTTTCTGAATCTGGATTCCATTGGTAAAGATCTTCATCAGGAACCTTAGGAAATGAAGTTCTTCTATCCACCCTCTGTGTTTGGGGACTCTGTAGTATAGATCTAGTTCTGCCCCTTGTGGCAGGATCTCTGGGTTAAATCTGATCTGAGAGGACTAATTCATCACACACTCATTTATCGAACCTACCCTCTATTCTTTGCTGTCTCTGTTTGTCCAATTTCCTGCCTGGAAAAGAAATTGGCATTCACATGCTCCCTCCGGGTTCTGTGCTGCACTTCAAAGTTATAAGGCTGGATAGCTAAATACCATTCTGAGGGCTTTGGTATCCTTCATGACACTGAGCCACTTTAAATGTGCATAGTCAATGACTATGCAAAACTGACCAGGAGGTAGTATTTGAGTGTTTCTGTGGCTCACTTAATGGCCAAACACTCTTTCTTGATGGTAGCATACTTCTGCTCCTGGGCGAGCAACTTTCTATTTAGGTATAATATGGATGATCACTACCTTGGTGTTCTTGAGTTAAGACTGCTTCCAGCCGCCACCCTCGAAGCATCTGTCTGCGGGATGAACTCCCATGAGAAATCTACTCCTTTTAACAAAGGGTCTTTCACAGGTGCCTTCAGCTCCCATATCTCAACTCAGTTGGTTGAGGGCTCTTTTCTTTAACAAGTCCATGAGAAGGGTTGCTAAGCTGGCAAAATGGGGAATGATGTATCTATAGTTTCCCATTAACTCTAAAAAGACTCTCAATTATTTCTTGGTTTGGGGTTGAAGGTAATTTTGAATGATTGCCACCTTATCCCTGAGGGTCACACCACTCTATGATTTAACACATGCCCCAAATACTGTACTGCCATCTGGACTATCATATTTTTTGCATTTACAGTTAGTGCTGTAGCCTGCTAAGACCTCAGTACTGCCTCCACCCAAGGTATATGGGTGTTCCAATCAGAGGAATGGATACTTTATAGATCATCTATGTACCCAGCAGCTTACTCTTAAAGCGGTTGGAGCACTGCATCGATAAATCTTTGAAAACTAGCAGCAGCACTGTAGAGGACAAATGGAATATGGGTGAATTGGTACAAATCACTCAGGTTGGCAAAGGTGGTCTTTTCTTAGATGCCTTCCCCAAGGGAATCTACCACCATCCCTTTGTGAGGTCCAAGGTGATCAAATATTGGACCACTCCAATTGCTCTACCTGCTTGTCTACCCACGGCATTGGTTATGTATCAAACTTTAGCACTGCATTTACTTGACTAAAGATAATGCAGAAAAGGAGTATGACATCTGCCTTGGGCACTAATACTATAGGACTAAACCAGGGGCTGTTTAACTCTTCTATAACCCCAAGCTGAAGCATTTCCTCTGTCTGCCTATTTCCTGCTTTTTAGCCTTAGGGAGTCTATAGGTGCACTGGTGCACTGTCTTTCCAGATGGGGGTCACGATTTATTGGATAACATAGTAACATAATGATGGCAGAAAAGGACTAAATGCTCCATCCAATCTGCCCAGCAAGCTTCTTATGGTAGTAACTGCCATTACATGCAGGTTAGCCCATGTTTCTGTTAACAGTAGTAACTACTGCTCCCTGCAGTTTGTGTGTATATTACCATAGCTCTTTGGAGCAGGTATCTGAACAGACCAGGCAAGACTCACTGGACAACTCTTCAAATAATATTTTACTGTGACTTGTAGTAAGGCAATCAAGATGGATAAGTATCTTAAGGTCCAATTACATCCAGGTTTAGTGATTGCTTTAGAGTTCAGGATTTTAGAAGTTCTTTTTCAGTGTAAGAGTACCTCAGTGTGAGGAGTTGAGATCTCTGTTTCTTCCATTGGGGAAGGATAGCTATCCCAACGTGGCTGTGGTGTCCTATTAGTGTGTAGGGTCCCTGGTTCCCACAGTACCTGATGGTGCAAGTCCTGATTGTCAGCCGGTCTATGGTCCTGCATTCAGGAATGGAAACTCCATTTCGGGGTCTCCAGGTGTCTTCCTTCTCTTTCTCCAACACGGATATCTGGAAGATTGGGCATCCAAATGGCAGATGAAATTTAATTGGACGTGCAAGGTGTTGCATGTAGGGAAAAATAACCCTTGCTGTAGTTACACGATGTTAGGTTCCATATTAGGAGCGAGCTACCATCCAGGAAAAAGATCTAGGCATCATAGTGGATAATACTTTAAAATCGTCGGCTCAGTGTGCTGCAGCAGTCAAAAAAGCAAACAGAATGTTAGGAATTATTAGGAAGGGAATGGTTAATAAAACGGAAAATGTCATAATACCTCTGTATCGCTCCATCGTGAGACCGCACCTTGAATACTGTGTACAATTCTGGTCGCCACATCTCAAAAAAGATATAGTTCACTAGAGAAGGTACAGAGAAGGGCAACCAAAATGTTAAAGGGGATGGAACAGCTCCCCTATGAAGAAAGACTGAAGAGATTAGGGCTGTTCAGCTTGGAGAAGAGCCAACTGAGGGGGGATATGATAGAGGTCTTTAAGATCATGAGAGGTCTTGAACGAGTAGATGTGAATCAGCTATTTACTCTTTCGGATAATAGAAGGACTAGGGGGCACTCCATGAAGTTAGCATGGGGCACATTTAAAACTAATCGGAGAAAGTTCTTTTTCACTCAATGCACAATTAAACTATGGGATTTGTTGCCAGAGGATGTGGTTAGTGCAGTTAGTGTAGCTGGGTTTAAAAAAGGATTGGATAAGTTCTTTGAAAAGAAGTCCATTACCTGCTATTAATCAAGTTGACTTAGAGAATAGCCACTGCTATTACTGGCATCAGTAGCATAGGATCGACTTAGTGTTTGGGTGCTTGCCAAGTATTTGTAGCCTGGATTGACCACTGTTGGAAACAGGATGCTGGGCTTGATGGACCCTTGGTCTGACCCAGCATGGCAATTTCTTATGTTCTTAACCTTTCAGCGGGAAAGGTTTACTCTGGAAGCAGATGCTAACTTCTAGTCCTGGGCAAGGAAGGGGGCAAAAAAAATACCGTACTTCCTTTCCAAAGGTAGTAGAAACTCAGTCTTAGATAAACAATACTAGAATCTTATGTTCTTAATCTTTCTCTGGTCTCTGTAACCTCCTTTGGCTGGGCAAAAAAGGTCTACAGATTCCTCCTGCACTCCTGGAGAGGGTTGTTCTACTTTTCAGAAGGTACAAGTCTGGTATTCAAAAATATTAAAAAGTATTTGAAAGTGAACAAAACCTCTCTTTTCCTTCTTCTCTCCAGTCCTCAGTGGCAAGGCTTTGTCTCTACCTCACTGTGCTCGTCTGAGGGTCTAACTTGGAGAGCACACAAAATACTTCTTCCTTCATCAAACACAAAGCTACACTGCTTAACTACGCCTAGACTCATCCTCCTTATCCGATTAGGCTTGTACCATCCAGCCAACCTCTGGGGGGAGGTGCTGTAAGGAATGGTATATCCTTTCTAGCTACTAAACCCATCTAGTGGCGACCGAGGTGTCTCTATACAAGTTTAACTGTTTCACTTTAAACTAAAAAAATAAAAATAAAAAAACTGAAAGAGACAAGCCTGGATAGGCTGGCTGAAAAACTGCTTCCAAGTGATTGGTCCTGCCCCATCCTCCATTGGCTCCAGGTTGTATGACAGTAAGTAAAAAAAACCCAAAAAACTCCATTGCTTAGTGCTTCCCTCATAGACTTCAATGGAAGCGGAATGAAATAAAAATGAAAACAATTTGTTGCATTTTTTTCCATTTCATTTTGAAATGAGCTCACAGATGGAATAGAGAAGCTGCTATGCATTTCTTGGCAATCATCTTGTGGGGTTTAAATCAACCCTCTGGAGCCTTAAGATCTTCCATGAGAGTGAATGTCATATCAGTGAGGAATAGTGATTTGATTATTATTGCATTTTTCTTTTTTCTTTGTGTGTTTGTGAGTGTGTGTGTGTGTGTGTGTGTGGTGTTGGAAATATATTACAAAATATAATGTAAACTCTGCGTTTTTGGTATAATTCAAGAAAGCAGATGGTAAGTATATTTGAACCACAGAAAATGTTAGATTGAGTGTATTCAGTGAGCCACTGGCAGCCAAACAAACATGCACCTCTGCCCTCCTCCGTAATGCATGCTTTTAGTCCAACAAGCTCATTAAGAGAAAGCTGTTAAGAGAAGCGGTCTGCGGGCTGATGACTTGTGCGGAGTGCCCGCTGTCATCTCCACGTGAGATCAAGGGGACTGCAGGCCCCACGCGAGCCGTCACTGCTTAATAGCAGATTCCTGCAGGTGCTGGTAAGACGGGGCTTTTGGAGGCACATTAAAGGAAAGCTTCTGAACTGTCACCTCATTATTTTTTCTCCCTCTTCCGCTCCGCAGCCCGCGATTTTTTTACGGCAGCGGAGATTAATGACTGAGACTGTGCTGGTGCCACTGCGGCAGAGGCCGGGCCCTCCCCCCTCCCTGCACCTTGTAACCTCTGGCCTTTTTTTTTGTCTGAGAAAGCCTCAGCGAAATGAGGTGGCCAGAGCCATCAGCGGGGGGGGGGGGGGGGGGAGGGGGTTTCATGGGGGTGTCTCCAGGGTTGATGCAAGGGTATTAAGTGCCCTAGGCGAACCTTCTGCCTTCCACCCACCCACCCCCTCCCCCGGTCCAGCCGCTCCCCCCCCCCGGCTCCAGCCATGACACCTTTCACTCAGACAGACCCCCTTCTCTTACACACTTAGGCTCGTTGTCTCATTTCCATATGCAACCTTACACAGGCTCCCTCACTCGCTCTCACTAACACTATTGCTCTCTTGTACACACACACAATCCCTCTCACTCACACGCACACAGAGGCGCTATTCGCGGCTCGCCGAAGCCCTGCTTCTCTCGGCTGCAAGGATGCGTGCTGCTCGCGGCCCACCAAGTCTCTGCCATTCACGGGCCGCCGAGTCTCTACTCCTCTCGGCCGCGAGTGGGTTGGGCTCCGCTCGCGGCCCCCTAATGGCTCGCGCCCTAGGCGACCGCCTGGTTCACCTATTGGGACGGGCCGGCCCTGGGTATCGCAACCATCTGACGAGGCTAATGCCTCTCCTAGATTTGTTGTTCAGATTTTTCTTATCTTCTGCCTCACAAACAGGCTGATACAGTACATCTGGACACACTTTTTTGACGTGCTAGCTTTACCCCCTTATACAGTAAGGAGTAATAACGCGTCGAAAACGCACGTCCAACCTCAGAGAGGTTGGACGTGCGTTTTAGCGCTGCCCTCTCCTTGGATCGAAGGCCTTCCACCTCGAGGCCCTCCCCCTCTCCACGCGCCGCTGACCCGACTCGGTGCTGCCCGAGTCCCACCGGAAGTGAGTGAGTCCGGAAGAATGAGAAAGAGATCGCGAGAGAGAAACACTGCAAGAGAAAGGAAAAGAAAGGAAAACACCCCGCCATGAGAAACCCCCGCCGTGAGGAGCAAAAGTAAGAACTGTGACTCCGCCGACTGCAAGGCCGCCCACTACCCCTCCCTGCACCCCCAAGCCTCCAACCAGGCCTCGGGCCGCGTCCAGCTGACGCCTGGGAGGCCGGCCCTTGCTGCCCTTAAACTGGGGCTCACCTCTGCGGTGCTGCGCGCCCCTTGGTGCGCCCCTTGGTGTGCCCTTAGTGTGCATCATTAAATACCCCAACTCTACTCACTCCAACTGCCCTAATTGTCCCCTCTCCATCTATCCTCCCCAACAATTGCTGCTGACATTCGCCACTCCTATCAGACGTATTGCACTATACTGCTCTAATCTGCACTGTGTTGTACTGTATTGCACTGCTTCTTACACCCTCCCATGCCAATCTCTACCTGTGTACTTGGTTCCCGCCCCCCCTCTCTCACCCCCTCCTTCTACACCACTGCTCCCCTGTCCTCCTATTTAACCCTTTAAGGCCTTCTTCGAGCCTCCTTTTCCACCATGCCCCCCCTCGCCTACCCTGATCCCACTACATTCCCCATCCCCCGTATTCACGCCCCCATGCACAGACCACCACCCTTTCCCCTTTACAACCCCCCAGCCCAGCGCAAATCCCTCATCCCCATTCTCGTCTCCCCTTAACACAACTACTCGGCCTCACTACATTATCCCTCATGCTCTTCAATGCTCACTCCCTCAACAATAAAACCCACATCCTTGAGGATCTCATACATGACCACAAACCAGACATCTGTGCAGTCACTGAGACTTGGCTCAAATGCACTGACGCTGTCATCTTGAACCAGCTCCCCACCTCCTCCCATGACATTTTCTCCATCCCCAGACCCAAAAAGAAAGGGGGTGGTATTCTCCTTATCTCTAAAAAAAACCCCTTAAACTTAGGTCCTTTAATATTAACCCTCCTTCTAAACTAGAAGCTGGGATTTTCAAATCCTCAGACCTCCAAATCTGCCTTATCTACACCCCCCCTGGCCTCCTAGAACAAAACCCCTCCCCACTCATTGAACTTGTATCCAATAACAAACTGTGAAAAGCCTGCCATTCTACTGGGAGATTTAAATCTCCATGTAGACTCTACCCCCCTCTCTCCTTCCTGTGAAACCATCCTTACTGCCCTCCAAGCCCTAGGCTTCACCCAAACCATCTCAACCCCTACGCACAAAATGGGACACACTCTAGATCTCATTTTCACCAATTCTTGCATTCAGGTCCCATCTCCGCCTTCTTGTACCCCCGTACCGTGGTCAGACCATGCTCTCATTGAGACCCGCATCACCATAAACACTCCTAACCCCCACAACTCCCCACACAGCAACACTTCCTTCTCATACCGCAAAGCCTGTACAACGGAGGAGCTCTCCACAGCCCTGTCCGACTCCCTGTCCAACCTTGACCTTTCCTCTCCTGACACTGCCCTCACCTCCTGGGTCAGTACCACTCAAGACATAGCTGACAAAATCTGCCCCCTCATCACTCGTCAACCACGCACCCCTCAATCCAACAATAAACCTTTGTACACCACAGATCTGCACAACTTGAAACACGACCTTAGACTCAAAGAAAGAGCATGGCGTAAAGACCTCACTCCTCAGCGCTCCACCTCCTATAAATCTCTCTTGCAGGCATACCGCCTAGCCATACAAAATACCAAACATGATTACTACTCCTCCAAAATCCACCAATACACTTTCAACCCCAAAGCCCTCTTCTCCTATGTAGCAGCCCTTACAAACCCCGTTTCCCCAACACTGTTGAAGAAGATGCCAGCACGAAATGCAAAGAACTTGCCTGTTTCTTCCACAATAAAATAGCTAACATACTCCTCCGATTCCCCCCCACAACCCACCATAATCCCTCCTCTTTCGACTCCTTAGAACTCACCACACCTAAGGAAATTGAGGCTATTCTTAAAAATCCAAGCCTGCATCCCATCCTTCTGATACTATACCCACAAAAAATCTCATCTCCATCCCTAACACCATTGCCTCACCCCTAGCTGACCTTATTAACTGCTCCCTCTCTACAGGTTCCATCCCTGACCCTCTTAAACATGCGATAGTCAAACTTCTGCTCAAGAAGCCCTCTTTAGACCCCAAAGACCCAACTAACTACCGACCCATTTCCAATCTCCCATTCATCTCTAAAATCATGGAGAAAGTAATTAACACGCAGCTCATGGCATTCCTTGAGGACTAAAACATGCTCTACTCAGCGCAGTTTGGTTTTCGTAAAAATTTGAGTACCGAAACCCTCCTTCTATCCCTTACAGACCTCCTTCTTACCGGCCTCGACCAAGGTCATAACTTCCTTATTGCCTTCTTCGACACTTCCTCCGCTTTCGACACGATAAGCCATGACCTCCTCATTGCCCGCCTAATCGACATCGGCATCTCTGGCACTGCACTTCTATGGTTCAAATCTTATCTAACAGATGCTTCTCTGTTAAACTTGGCTCCTCAGAATCCTCACGCTTCTCCCTCTTCCAAGGTGTACCCCAAGGCTCTTCCCTTTCCTCCACTCTATTTAACATATACCTCCTCCCCCTCTGTCACCACCTCACTGATCTTGGACTCAAATTCTATATCTACACTGATGACGTCCAAATCATCATCCCCAACCACGACTCACTACCTACCACACTAATCTTTTGGGAGAAATGCCTTTCCTCTATCAACACATTACTCACATCCATGCAACTTGCCCTCAACTCTGCTAAAACTGAACTACTCCTCATACATAACCACCAAACCTTTAAGCTGGCCACACCCACTGACTCTCTGACCATGTCTCTCCTCTCGCAACCCTCTGTACGGAACTTAGGCGTCCTAATTGATCCTCATCTGAACCTCAAAAACCATATCACTTCTGTTATTAAGGGAGGTTTTTACAAGCTCATGGTCCTAAAAAAACTCAAGCCCCTTCTCCACACCCACGACCTCAAAACTGTTATCCAAGCCACATTAACATCTAAGCTAGATTACTGCAACTCCCTGTATCTTGGCCTCCCTTCCTCATCTATCAGACCTCTCCAGATACTGCAAAATGCCACAGCAAGGATCATTAGTAATACACGCAAATCAGATCATATTACTCCTATCCTTAAAAACCTTCACTGGCTCCCCATCTTCTCCCGCATCTTGTTCAAAACCCTCACCATTATACACAAAGTTATCTACAACCACAACTCCTCTTGGCTTAATGAACCCCTCCAACCCACACAATCCTCCCGCCCTACCAGAACAATTCATAAATGTACCCTGCTTTTCCCCTCTCTTAAGAAAGCCCGCCTCTCAGCCACAAGGAATCGTGCCTTTTCAATTGCTGGCCCCACGCTCTGGAATGACCTACCACCCAATCTTCGCATGGAACCCTACCCTTTCAAATTTAGAAAACAACTAAAAACATGGCTCTTTCATCAAGCCTTCCCAGACTAACATCCTCGACACCTTGGCTTTCCTCATGACCCCCCCGGTAACTCTCATAACCCCTGTATATTTTGTTTAATTTTTTCACGACCCACCGGACTCCAGTTTCATTTGTATATTTTGTATTCTTGCACCTTAACTAACCTTGTTACTGTTCCTATCTCCTCTCTCCTTCCTCTCTAATTTTTGGGGTCAGCCCTTTCCGACCCCCAGTTCTTAGTTCTCCCCCTCCCCCTCCCCCTGTTATTTGTATTCTCTACCTGTTGTTATTATGTAAACCGATATGTGTACTTTAATGTCGGTATAGAAAAGCTGTTAAATAAATAATAAATAAAATAATAGCGCCCGCAACATGCAAATGCATGTTGATGGCCCTATTAGTCATTCCCGCGCGATACAGTAAGTAAAATGTGCAACCAAGCCGCACATTTTACTTTAAAAAATTAGTGCCTACCCAAAGGTAGGCGTTAATGTCTGCTGGCGCCGGGGAAGTGCACAGAAAAGCAGTAAAAACTGCTTTTCTGTGCACCCTCCGACTTAATATCATGGCGATATTAAGTCGGAGGTTCCAAAAGTTTAGAAAAGTTAAAAATAAAAATAAAAAAATTTAAAATGGGCCCACGGCTCGCGGGTTGAAAACCGGACGCTCAATTTTGCCAGCATCCGGTTTCCGAACCCGTGGCTGTCAGCGGGTTTGAGAACCGACACCGGCAAAATTGAGCGTCGGCTGTCAAACCCGCTGACAGCCGCCGTTCCTGTCCAAAAAGAGGCGCTAGGGACGCGCTAGGGCTAGACACTAGGTGCTAGGGACACTAGTGTCCCTAGCACCTCTTTTTACCACGGGCCCTAATTTAAATAAATTAACTTACTGAATCGCACGCACAGGAGAGTGGCCTTTCTCATAGTAATCAAGGCGGTTACTGGATCCCATATGGTATTAGGCTTATGGTAAAGTGCACTGGGGGTGGACTTGGCCCACAGAAAGCCAGGAATAAACTGAACTATAATTCCAATACAGTAAGCCTTCCATATCATAACTGCCAGCACTCAACCTATGGAAAAGCCATACTGCAAATATTACATCAGGCCCTAAACACCAATACACCTCCTATTAGGAAAACTGATTAAAGCCTGGTTGTTGTAAATCCCTCCACAGAAAGTACATGCTGGCAGAATACCTAAAGCCTCAGTCACACAAGCAGAACACAGGCAGGCTCTCACCAAATACAGAATAAAGAGATCATAAAATATAAATTGAAATGTGCAGACAAAAACTGAACTGGAAATCACAAGAAGCCAAACTCTGTAAGCAATGCAAACACAATCAAGAAATATAAAACATTAAACATACCAATAAAAAGAATGTCAAATCTGCTGATAAATTCAGCCAATTAAAATTAAAATGTTTAAAATATTACCAAACACTAATATTTCAAAAATAGCAAATACATTACAACCAATATTTAAATCTAACAAGGGTAAAAAAAAAATCTCCCACTCTCCATACCTGAGAACTTTAAATTTCCAGTCCTCCTGAGATTGTTGTAGATTGGAGGAGGGGGCACAAACTTTAACATCTCTCTCACACACATACACTTATTTATTTAACATTTTTTATAGACCGACATTCGTTGGGAACATCACATCGGTTTACACAGAACATGAATGTAGCATAAAAGGCTTTAGAGGGAACTGATATTTAAAAAAGTAAAACTAAATTTAAAACAGTACTTGTGATAAAGAATGACTAAATATTTACAGTATAAACAGTATCCAAATATTTACAGTAAAACAGGTATAGCAATGTAGGGGAAGGCATTTCGGAGGTAGGGGTTAGGTTGGAGGAGAGGTGAGCTGAGGTGGGTCAGGGGAGGAGGAAGTTTGATACAGGTATTCTCACACACCCACACATGTGCGCAGGCACTGTCCCTCATAGACACACACATACACACACACATGAAAACCCTCTCATATATATACACACACACACACACACACACCAGCCTCTCATACATGCCCCCACTCCCACCACCCTCTCTTATATATAAATACATACACACACCCCACCACCTCTCATAAACACATACACACACACATTCACCCCCACACACCCTCTCATAAAGACACTCCCACCCTTCCTCTCATACACACACACATACCACCACCCTCTCATACACACATACCCCACCCCCACTATCCTCTCATACACACACATCACACCACCTCTCATACACACACACACACACACACACACAACCACCCCCACTACCCTCTCATATACACACCACCCTCTCATACAGACTCTCCCACCCACACCCACCCTCCCTCTCATACACACACTCACCCTTTCATATACACACACACATATACACCCCCACCCTCTCATATGTAAACATACTCCCTCTCATACACATTCACAAGGTTACACACAGGCACTCACTCTCACAGGGCAAGTCTCTTTCACACACACACATTTTGGACCTTATCTCTGGCTACACAGCAAGGCCTCTTCTGCCGCTGGCTGCAGGGAAAATGCTGGTGGCACCTCAGCCCCTTTCCTGCCTCTGGCTGCGGGGTAAAACACTGGCAGCACCGCAGTGACTCTTCTTTGGCCGCTGGATTACCCTTTTGCTGGCGGGGAGTGGGAATCCTGCCAGCACATCACTTTTCCACGCCGCCCCGGGACCTTTCATTTGCTGGTGGGGAGTGGAAACCCCGCCGGCATGTCGCTGCTCCACGCTCCCAGCACTGTAGGGTAAAAGGGAGGCAAGTTAGGTAGGGGGTTTAGGAAGTCTGCTCCGTTCCTGGGAGTACTGGGCGGGAACAGTGAAACAGGCCCTAATGCATCGCCGTACACATCTTCTAAAATCCCCTCACTTATGCGTGCGAGACGGCATTCATGTGCACATGCGAGTGTCGATATAAAATCGTTCGTGTGAGTAGTGGATTTCCTAACATGTGCGCATATATGTGCACATGTTATAAAATTGGCGCGTCCATGTGCGCGTGCCGGAAAATGCGCGCATACGTGCACCTGCGCGTGGCTCTTAAAATCTACTTTTAATATTCTAAAATATAATATTGTTGAATATAGTGTGTGACACTTGGAGCTTCCTGCCTCTTGCTCTGAAACCCTTAAACAGAGCAGTCTCTTGGCTTTACCCACATACATGAACATAATATCATGTATGCTCCGTGAGTTGAAGCACATTGAGTAAAATACATCTGATCGTATATCATCTGTGTCCCTGGATTAATTAATTCCTTAATCTGTAATGATACTGCGCATGCTTGACAGTGTCCACACTAAAAGTGCCCTACCCCCAGATTCTTGATCTGTTGCTTCAAAAAAACTGAACTGGGAGACAAATTTGCAGGACTTAACGCTTCTTTTAGGTTCTTTGATCTTATAAAAGCAATACCTATTTTTTTTTCACATTGATATTCTGTTTTTTGGCACTTCAAAGCACTGCCACTACACCATTATGGGTAAGCTCTCGCACAGCTGATACGGTGAAATTCACAATTCCTGAAAATAAAATCCAATTAGATGATGATCTATACATACTACAAAAGAAACAATCCTATCCAAATCATAGACACTCAGACATCATCTCCCTTTTATCCTATAAGAGAACAGAAAAATGTTAAGCATATAATTACTTCCATGACTTTGCTTTCCCCATGATTACGCCACCTAAAAAACTAGGTAATCAAACATTATTATTATTTTTTTTATTTATAACTTTACCAATACATACAAAGCATTAATATACTTAGGAAACACGTATAAGCCAGTGTGAAACAACATTAGGAAACAGAAAAAAATAAAGATATCATTGGCTTATTACAAAAATCATAATTCAAACTACCCAAAGGGGGCAGTATATGAGGAGAACAAGGAAATAAAACAAGGAAAAAGCATAAGCCTGAACATACAGAGCTGCCTAACATTCAAAGATATTGGAACTTTATGGATTTAGAAAACTAGGTAGAAAATGAATCAAGAAAGGCTCTCAGCTGCTCCAGGGCGAAGAAGATACAGCAATCACTATCTTTTTTAGCAATGCATTTACTCGGGTGTCTTAATAGGAAAATGGCCCCTTGGAGATAGCTTCTTGTCTCATTATCAAAAAGCCCTTTAGCCTTTCTTGTGTAATTTTAGAAATATCAGGAAACATTCGCACATTAGAACCATGAAAAGGAGAATTAAAATGACGGAAATAGCAGGACATTAATTGACTAATGTCCTGTTCAACTATAAGTGAAACAAGTAAAATAGGGCGATCAATAATCTCGATATCCGAGGATTCCAAGAAAGTGGTTAAATTCTGCATATCTAAGGAAAGTCCTCCAGGATCCATTGGTGTGCGTTTTTCCGCTGAGATAGCGGGTAGAAAATACGCTTTATTAGTTGGAGGAATCTCCGTCTCTGGTATAAGAAGTACTTCCCGAAGGTATCTCTTAAGGGTGATTAATGGGAGTTCTCCCATAAACCTAGGGAAGTTAATCGGTCTAAGATTTAAACGTCGATTCCAGTTTTCCAGTAATTCAAGCTTCCTGGATAAAGCTGCTCTATCTTTAACTGAAGCCGCATTAAAACTTTGGATTTGCTGAATATCTGTTTCCACTTTGGCTACGGAAGACTTCAAAATATGGAGAGAATCCTCCTGAGCTTTAATTTTGGAATTCAGGGAGGCAGTAAGTAGATCCATTTTACTGTTGCAGGATTTTACTGCAACTGAGATCCCTACTGTTAATTCCCACAAAGTGTCCAAAGTGACCACTGCAGGTTTAATAGGAGGTGCCATATGCCCACCCGATGTAGAGGGGTCACAGTTAGAGGAAGGCAGCATAGGAAATCCAGCAGGAATCAAAGAAAAACTCTACCGACAAATCTGTTCCTGTACCCGATTGTGCAGACGCCAAAAGCTCTGCCTCCTGCAGCTCTGTCGCTGACATCATCTTTCAGCGACGTCTGCAGGGCGTCTGGGGTCACCACACCCCTAACTGCCAGAGGGAAACCTCCACCCCAAGCGAAAACGACAAAGGTGGAAATAAGAGGCTGTTCGGTAAGCTGAGTTGGAATAGAGGGAAAAAAACCTCACTTTACCTTTGCGTTTGGGCGGCATAATATTTAACAGGAAAGAAAGCGAAGAAGCAACTAAGGGGTAGATTTTATAAATGTACGCCCGCACGTACTTTTGTTCGCGCACCAGGCTTTCATTTTATTGATAAGGAATAGTTTTCATCATATATTTTGGAGGTAAAAATATTTTTTTGAAAAGTTTCTTTGAAAGCTATTTTTGAAGAGGTCCATATTCAGTAGGCCGGTTACTGGACAAGTTATCCCATATATTCAGCTGGATAAACATCCCGTTGAACATACCAGCCTAAAGTTATACCCAATATTCAGCTAGATTAGTTGGATATCTTTGCCCCTCCCTGGAATGCCCTCAAAATGCCGCTTTTTTATTTGGCTAAATTATGGTCAGATAAGTGGCTGAATATGCCACATTTGCCATTTAGATGGATAACTTTTGAGTTATCCATGATTTTTGAATATTGATCTCACAGTGCTTTTTCTGGCTCAAGATGATTGTATGGATTTAGGAAGCCATTGTTGCCAGATCATCATTTTTAGAATGATTGATTCTTTTTCATGTCTAGTTTTTAATATCCCATTCGTTTTGTTTTGCTTTTGCACATACATTTGGGTGTAGTTGAATTTGCCTTTGATTTACCCAACGAAGCTGATTTATTTAGCTACTCTGAACAAGATGCTTCATCTATTTTGGTTAGCTCACACTTGTTTGATGCTAGAGATGATTCTGCAAAGGTTGCCGATTAGGAAGAAGTGTCATAATTAAATAAACATATGATGCAACTGCCTTCATCAAATATTATAGGCTTCAACATATTCTATAGAGATTATAGATATATAAAGCACCTATGCTTCACTTGGAGAATGAATCTTTTGACATGATGGAACACGATTCTAAACAAATGTTTCTATGACTTGATCTTCTTAATCATTGAGACTACAAATCAACTGACAGCGACTCTGCAAAATGATGTGCAATTTAAAACTGATTCAATCAGACACCAGCTAAGAACCGATGTGCTTGAGGTCCAGTTGTCTAACTTTAATGAACAAATTGACTCTTAAATTTGACAATAAACAGATTAAATGCAAAAACTTTATACAAGATAAAGCTGATAATCAAAAAGGATACATCTCTCTGGATGAATAGAAATCTCTGGAGGAAGTTCAGGAAAGCTTTTGGCTTTGTGGGGGATGGTACCTGCTCATAAGGAGATAAGTGGTTGATTCTCACTTTCACTTTTTGATTATGTACTGATTGACTATCTGGTATTTTAAAACCTGTGTGCAAGGATCCATGATTATACTAGAAGCATTGTGCTAGTCATTAGGCTTTCATCAGGCCCTCAGGTTCCTTAAAATTAGGTGAAAGTTTTGAGACATGAATTTTTTTTTTAATAAAAAATTATTTACGGATTGACTGAGAAAAGTAT
The DNA here is from genome assembly GCF_901001135.1 of Rhinatrema bivittatum. Taxonomy (NCBI): domain Eukaryota; kingdom Metazoa; phylum Chordata; class Amphibia; order Gymnophiona; family Rhinatrematidae; genus Rhinatrema; species Rhinatrema bivittatum. The sequence goes on from NC_042618.1 coordinate 8,572,570, forward strand.
TATTACTCTGGGTGTCTCTCCAATTTGGGCTGCTGTGTGCTGTTCTTATGTACCCATGCCAAGCTGGATGGTTTCTATTTCAAGCCATTGGAAAGAGTCCTCTCCCAGCTCCTGCAGTTCCAAACCAGAACCAAAATAATAATTTACAGAATGAAAATGTGGAGGGGGAGACCATGAAAATGACGCTTCTAATGAGACCAGCTGCAACTGGATTACAGAGCTCCCACGTTTATTAAAATAGTCCTGAATTTTCTTGAAACTTTCTTTGCACCCCTAATTCCAGTATGCCCTCCTGGTATTCCATACAACCTCTTTAACTCTGAGCACTGGATCATTCCAGAAACCTAAAGTCATCAACTCAAAGCCTGCAGTGAACTACTTCTGTACCTCCGTACAACAAATGGTACTAGCACCGTTAAGGCTTGTCTACTGCAAGTTCCTTCTTCAACAGTTCCCTTTCTTATTTATTTATTTATTTATTTATTTATTTATTTATTTAATTTAAGGTTTTTCTATACCGGCATTGCTACCTACAGGTTCATACTTGACCTCGCCAAGTTTGACAACATCTCGTCTCCATCTCAAACAATCTATTGGCTTCTGATCCTCTCCTGCATTTGCTCGAAAATCCTCATCAGCTGTTTCCCTAACCTCATTTAAACTGGTACACTGCTTGTGTTGAAAACTTGTGTCATAGCCGATATAGATGATATGAATATTGCAGTTGTGAGTAGTGGCAGCGAAGGAACTTACGTTACGACACAGTGGCACGATTTAACATTCAATATATTTAAATTTTATTTAGCAAACTGTTAATAGAATAGCCAAATTATATGTTCACAAATGTCAATATTTCAAGTTAACTACATTCGCTAATTTTATAAACTTTCAGACAACAACCATTCTATCAATATAATACTTTCAGATTATCATTAACAACAATTATCTTCAAAATTATTTCTATATTGTTCCTATAGAAGACGTATGTTTACATTGTTACTGTGGGATGTTATACCCCTAGTCCATTCCAGTTCTTTTTTTATTTGATACAAGTCTTTATGTTGTAGTTCTGTCTTATATATATATATATATATATATATATATATATATATATATATATAAACTTTTGAGCTCAGGCCTGACTATTATTGTGTTTCAAGTTTCTTGTACTTATCTCTCGTTGCTTTCTTCTTCTTTCCTCACTCTCGTTGCTGGCCAGTGAATTCTTTCTTTCTTTCTTCCTTCCTTTAACTCTATTCTTTAAATAACTAAAAATCCTGACTAACTGTGATGTCAGTATGTGTCCTGAGTGTAACTATCTATCAAATCAAATAAGAATTATTTTGCCCTATCCTCAGTTCAAAAGAACAGCCTTGTAATTATTCAGTTTAACCATACACGTTCACCACTCATTCCTGTCTAAAATATTCAATTATATTAATTTATAAAGTTGTTAGAATAAGTTATCCAACTCTATAAATAATCTTGAAACAAGTCTAAATTTTCTACTTAAAATTCCTCAAAAAGAATATTACATATTCTTCATCTACTCAATCACTAAATATTAGAAAGCTTCCCTCACTTTTGGCCTTAGGAAAAGGAGAACGGTGATGCACCTCCTTCTCCAAAGCAAGCCAGCTCCTAAGGGAACACTTTTCTGTCGCTTTCTTTTAGAAGGTAGCTGTATTCTTGTTCTTGCTGATGTCATTCTAGGAAATAGCGCCATACATCACTTATTTACTATGTTAATTATCTCCTGTTTCACCTTCATTTTATTTTTGACACTACTACTATTACTTATTTTTGTCACCTTATTTCATTTTTTAATCTATTGCCAATTTTGAATTAGGCTCAGGTGCTTTGGCTTTGTTAGGTGTTCCTACTCTGGCCGGTTTACCCGTATGCAGGGAAGTTAATGACCTATACACCTGGAAACGGTTTCTCTAGCGCACTTGGTTTTGCATCAGGTGCACTTATTGTGATGGATGTTTTTAGGTTTCAAACTTTTTATTGAATTTTCCATTTTCAACCAAAATAACAACATAGCCAACACTGGTGTACACTTCCCAGGATCCGCTATAAGAACTTGTACAATACAAAACATGATATCAGAACATTCCCCCCACCACCCCCCGTATATCCCCCCCTCTTCCCTGCGCGCATCAGAAGACATATAGGGGCGGATTTTAAAAGGAGCGCGAATAGCCTACTTTTGTTTGCGCTCCAGGCGCAAACAAAAGTACGCTGGATTTTAGTAGATATGCGCGGAGCCGCGCGTATCTGCTAAAAACCTGGATTGGCGCGCGCAAGGCTATGGATTTTGTATAGCCGGCGCGCGCCGAGCCGCGCAGCCTACCCCCGTTCCCTCCAAGGCCGCTCCGAAATCGGAGCGGCCTCGGAGGGAACTTTCCTTTGCCCTCCCCTCACCTTCCCCTCCCTTCCCCTACCTAACCCACCCGCCCGGCCCTGTCTAAAACCCCCCCTTACCTTTGTCGGGGGATTTACGCCTCCCTCTGGGAGGCGTAAATCCCCGCGCGTCAGCGGGCCTCCTGCGCGCCGGGACGCAACCTGGGGGCGGGTCTGGAGGGCGCGGCCACGCCCCCGGGCCGCCCGGGGCCGTAGCCACGCCCCCGGGCCCGCCCCCGGAACGCTCCCGACACGCCCCAAAAACGCAGCGCGGTTCGGGCCCGCCCCCGACATGCCCCCTGACACGCCCCCTCCGAAAACCCCGGAACTTACGCGAGTCCCGGGGCTCTGCGCGCGCCGGTAGGCCTATGTAAAATAGGCTTACCGGCGCGCAGGGCCCTGCTCGCGTAAATCCGCCCGGTTTTGGGCGGATTTACGCGAGCAGGGCTCTGAAAATCCGCCCCTTAGCATGTATCTGATTCTTCAAGTGTGTCAGACTAGGAGGTTCTTCCCCAAGCCAGCTTTGCAGAATCGTCCGCTTAGCCAATATGAGCACTTTGCGGATCCAAAGTCGCACGTACCTGCGACCAGGCACAACCCTACTTAATTGGTCAAAAGGAAGCACCCCTTCAGTCAGAGGGAGGGTAAATCCTGTTATCTTGTGGACATAAGTGACCAGTAAACCTGAATTTTAGGGCAATTCCAAAATTGGTGTCCTTGCTTCCTTACATTTCAGACAAAGATCAGATTGGACCCTGCCCATTAAATAAACTTCCTTTTGCGGGCAATGGTAGCGTATCAGGAATTTGTAGTGGATTTCCCTAAGGGCAATATTGGTAGTAATGGATTTGATTCACCTAAAACAACGCTCATATTGCCCCAACGAAAGATCTATATCTATTTCTGCACACCACTTACTCAGTATTTTAGCATTGTCTAGATTAGTATGGAGCTTACAGAGAGCAGCATAAAAATACGAGATGGAATGCTGCGAGGGGTCCTCAACATCAAAGATCTCTGTAAGCTTCCCCCTCTGAGCCTATCCCCAGTCTCTCACAGGTAGAGACTGAATGTAGTGACGTGTCTGCAAATAAGCAAAGAAGTCTCTACTGCTCACTCCATAGTCCTCCTGCAATGCAGCTAAAGATCCAATAGTACCATCTTTATCTAGAAATTGGGCTATCCATCGTATTCCTCATTGGGACCACTGGTTAAACACCCTTTGGGTAGAGCCCGGTGCAAACACTCAATTGCCTAGCAAAGGGAGAAACTGAGAGATACGTCAATCTAGTCTCAGCAGTCTACAAAACTGGTGCCATGCATGGCGTACAGGGGTTAGCAAGGGGCTATGTTGAAGCTGGGTGGGTACAATTGTGAGTGGTAAATGCAATAAATAACCAAGCTCATTGGTGGCAAAAAGCAGACGCTCTGTAAGCACAGGAGTATAATACTGCGTACCCAGCAACCAGTCTGCCGCATGGCGCAAGTTACAAGCAAGACTGTAGCTTTTCAAGTTCGCCAATCCCAGTCCGCCCTTGTCCCGTTTACGCATGAGCCGCCCAAGTGCTATCTGCGGTTTGCCCCCTTTCCACAAGTATTTACGTATCAGTGTTTCTAGGGTTCGCACGTCTTTGCGCTTGAAATGACAGGGATGATTTGAAACATGTACACCCATTTGGGCAGGATCATCATCTGAAATAAGTTCACCCTTCCAGCAAGGGACAATGGGAAATCTCGCCAACTACGCAGTAGTTTATCGGTTTGGGCCATGAGTCTTTGAATGTTTACTGGGCTCAATTGGTGCAAGCCTCTATGGAGAACAATCCCCAAATAGACAAAAGACTCTTGCACCCAACGCATTAGAAACTCCCCCTCCCAGGTCTCTTTCACTATGTCATCCGTGGGAAATGCGTCACACTTATTCAAATTTAACTTCAAATAGACAAAATCATCGCTGCTTGGTGCTCTTGTGCTTCTCCTCTCACCTGCATTAAAGTATAGGGAGGTTAACTTTGTACGGGACTTCTCTGGGCAAAGCCATGCTTTACCTTTCGGAAAATCGTGCAGCCATGGACAGGTAATTTTACACGCACAAGGGAGAGGTGTTCCAGGGGATGGAGTCTGGGTGGGGCTGGGACTTACGTCCTTGCTTTTGGATTTTAAAATGTACCTGTCTAAATTTTCTTGACATAACTCCACACACCAAAATTAGAAATAATTGCATTTTATGGGGATAACTTTCAAAGCAGACTTATGTGTGAAGCCCTCCTTGAAATTTGGTGTAATTATTCACCTAGTTGCCACCTAACTTATTTATTTATTTATTTATTTATTTAGAGTTTTTATATACCGGCAATCATGAAAACATATCTTGCTGGTTTACATAGAATGGGGGTGCAATAAAATACATAGAACTTAAGAACAAAGAACTAGAACTGTGGTGACAGAAGGTACAGTTACATTTAACAAGGTGGCCAAACTTGGAGTAGGAAAATAGAAAAGAGGATAGAAAATGGTTAAACAATATACAATTTAAATGTAGTATACAAAATAGATAAATGTTATAAACAAACGGCAAGGTGATTTAGGAGTTATTGGATTGCAATGTGCAATTGTGCAATGTGCAATGTGCAATGTGCAATGATATAAAATTAACCCCTTAATGCTGATCTCAGTAGGGCTGGTGCTAGCGGTTTTTTTCTGCCTTGTGCGAACAATTACTGTGCTGCCTCCCTCTCCTATTTCAGTTGTTTTAAACACAGAATTTGTATATTTTCAATAATCAATAATCCAGCGATCCAAACTTTCAAAATTGACATCCCCTGGCCTATCTAACCTCATCCATATGTCCAAAAATCCTAAATTGGATAGCAGTGATCCTCAGGTGCTCCTGTCCCACCTACCAGTACGTAATAATGAGCCAGCACTATTTTGTTGTGTACATGTTTCATTTTTTTGAAGGGGTTAATAAACATTTGGATAAAGGTGAACTGGTAGATGTAGTGTATTTGGATTTTCAGAAGGCGTTTGACAAAGTCCCTCATGAGAGGCTTCTACGAAAACTAAAAAGTCATGGGATAGGAGGCGATGTCCTTTCGTGGATTACAAACTGGTTAAAAGACAGGAAACAGAGTAGGATTACATGGTCAATTTTCTCGGTGGAAAAGGGTAAATAGTGGAGTGCCTCAGGGATCTGTACTTGGACTGGTGCTTTTCAATATATATATAAATGATCTAGAAAGGAATATGACGAGAGAGGTTATCAAATTTGCGGATGATACAAAATTATTCAGAGTAGTTAAATCACAAGCAGACTGTGATACATTACAGGAGGACCTTGCAAGACTGGAAGATTGGGCATCCAAATGGCAGATGAAATTTAATGTGGACAAGTGCAAGGTGTTGCATATAGGGAAAAACAACCATTGCTATAGTTATACGATGTTAGGTTCCATATTAGGAGCTACCACCCAGGAAAGGGATCTGGGCATCATAGTGGATAGTACTTTGAAATCGTCGGCTCAGTGTGCTGCAGCAGTCAAAAAAGCAAACAGAATGTTAAGAATTATTAGGAAGGGAATGGTTAATAGAACGGAAAATGTCATAATGTCTCTGTATTGCTCCATGGTGAGACTGCACCTTGAATACTGTGTACAATTCTGGTTGCCGCATCTCAAAAAAGATATAGTTGTGAAGGAGAAGGTACAGAGAAGGGCAACCAAAATGATAAAGGGGATGAAACAGCTTCCATATGAGGAAAGGCTGAAGAGGTTCAGGCTGCTCAACTTGGAGAAGAGACGGCTGAGGGGGGATATGATAGAGGTCTTTAAGATCATGAGAGGTCTTGAACGAGTAGATGTGACTCAGTTATTTACACTTTCGAATAATAGAAGGACTAGGGGGCACTCCATGAAGTTAGCATGGGGCACATTTAAGACTAATCGGAGAAAATTCTTTTTCACTCAACGCACAATAAAGCTCTGGAATTTGTTGCCAGAGGATGTGGTTAGTGCAGTTAGTGTAGCTGGGTTCAAAAAAGGTTTGGATAAGTTCTTGGAGGAGAAGGCCATTAATGGCTATTAATCAATTTTACTTAGGGAATAGCCACTGCTATTAATTGCATCAGTAGCATGGGATCTTCTTAGTGTTTGGGTAATTGCCAGGTTCTAGTGGCCTGGTTTTGGCCTCTGTTGGAAGCAGGATGCTGGGCTTGATGGACCCTTGGTCTGACCCAGCATGGCAATTTCTTATGTTCTTATGTTCTTATGCACTGCTGTTGTGCCTTCTAGAAAATTCAGCAAAACAACAGATGCTTGAAACCCATATGACATTAGGCCTACTGTACCACATTCTGGGTATGGGTTTGGCCCTCAGAAAGCCTTAAGTAAACTGAATTACAATATAGTAAACTTTCCATACTAAAACAGTACTAACAGCTTTCAAACAGGAACAACCTTATCTTCGAAAAGGCAACACTGCAAATTTAACACCTGACCCTAAAACACCACTGCTATTACTAGCAATGGTAACATGGAATAGACTTAGTTTTTGGGTACTTGCCAGGTTCTTATGGCCTGGTTTGGCCACTGTTGGAAACAGGATGCTGGGCTTGATGGATCCTTGGTCTGACCCAGTATGGCATGTTCTTATGTTCTTATGTTCTTACCAATACACCTCCTGTTAGGTAAACAGAACAAGCCAGGCTGCTGTAGATTCTCACACAGAACCTACACACTAGCAGAACATTCCATCTCTATCACACATGCAGAACACAGACAGACCTTCAGCAAATACAGAACAGAGAGACCATAAAGGGTAAACAGAACCATGTACACAGAAACCAAACTGGAAATTGCAACAAACCAGACTCTGTACGCAATGCAGCAACGGAGAAACCGAATATTCACCAGTCCTCGTAAATCAAACAATAAAACCAAGAAATATAAATCAATCATAATATTGAAACCATACTAATAAAAAGAAAATTACAAAGAACTGATGAATAAAATAACATCTAATAATTAAGAACTCATAAAAAGTTTTAAAACATTTTCAAACAGCAAAAATATATTTCAAAATAGCAGACATTTCAAACACCCAATAATTAAAACTAATAAAGATATAAAAAAACCCGCCCTTCATATCTGCAAACGTTTGATTTCCAGTAACTCTGAGCTTGTCGTGGATTAGTGGGGTAGCGCACACAATCCAGGCAGGCTCCCATTCAGGGCCGGTGCAAGGGGATTTGGCGCCCTAGGCGAGCCTTCTCCCTTGCGCCCCCCCCCCCCCCCCCCGGTCTCGGCCCCGACCCTTACCTCATTCTCGATCACGCCCGCTGACTGGGGTTTTCTGGGTGGCAAGCAGGTTGGGCACTGCTTGCGGCCTGCCAAACTCCACTCCTCTTTGCCACCACTTGCGGCTCCATATGGCTGGCACCCAGTGGCACACCAAGGGTCTCCAGCGTCCGGGGGCCAGTGCATGTGTGCCTCTCCAGCATTCCCCCTTAATCCTTCTTGTACTAATGCTTAAGGTCACAGAAAATCAGTGGTGTCTCCAGACAGAAGAATTGGGGGGGGGGGGGGGGGGGGCGCCAAAATGACATTTCTTCATCTCACCCACCTCTATAGCATGGATCCTGCTTTAAAATTGGTTATTAAAAAAAAGTGTTAATAAAAAAGTCCAAAGGGTCCTCTGCGTTATTTTAAAAAGCTGGCCAGTTTCACACTATAAAATTATGTGATAGCCTCATTCACCTAATTCTATGTGGCTATGAGAGTGAAGTCAGGAATATATAGGAAGGAACAGAATGTCAATATAAATCCTGTACCTCCAGTTCTCTAACTCTGTGCATCCACTGAAATTCCCCCAAACAATGGAGCTTGGATGTTTCCCTTACAGCTCATCATACTGAAAGATATTTTCAAATTCTGGTATCACTTCACAGTAACAGCAGCACAAACAGCTTCCACTGCCAGGCACATTGTGAACTAACACAAAACACCACAAAAAAGACACTCAAAATCTATACTGCAATCCCATCATAACATAACAGTAATAACACCAAGGACTCAAACAACAATAACCCTACCTGTGAATAAGCAAGGGTAAATATTACACTGGGTCCTAGAATACCAATACTCCACCTACTGAGGAAACAAAACAAACCCGATTGCTATAGATCCCTATGCTAGCAGAATCTCTCATCATGGTCACACACACAGAGCAGAGACAGACCCTCACCAAATACAGAATACAAAATAAAGGAGCACAAATTAGAAAAAACTGAAATGGAAACCCCAAGAAGCCAGACTCTGTGTATTAACAATGGAAAAACAGAACCACCATTCTTCATAAAACAAATAAAATCAAGAAACATAAAGCATCAGTTATAATAGTAAAACCATACTAATAAAATAATATTTTAAAACTACTGATAAATAGAATTTCTATTAATTAAAATCATATACATTTTTTACAATTTCCTAAAACCAATGAAATATTTCAAAACAGCACATATATCAAATAACACACAATAATTAAAACTAATAAGGATTTTAAAAAGCCCCTGCTGTCCATACATGGGAGCTCTTGATTGAGGTTATCCTCTCTCTCTCACACATACTCACATGTCCATTCTCTCTCACACATACACTGTCACATACATACACATTCATGCTCTTATACCCAACCATAACCTCTCGCTCTCACAGACACTGACACACTCAGGCTCTAAGGCACTCTCTCCCCCTCCACACCCCCCCCCTCCCACAAACTCTTACTCCCCTGGATTTTCTCATACACACTCATGCTCTCACTGGCTCCCTCACATACACACAAACACACACTCCCAGGCAAGCTTCCAATCGTTCTCACACAAACACACACACACACACACAGGCAAGCTCCCAGTCATTCTCACACTGACCCCCAGGCGGGCTCCCATTCATTTTCACACCACTCCCTCCCCATCCCCCAGGCATGCACACATTCATTCTCACACCCAGACCCCCAGGCAGGCACCAATTTATTCTCACACACACACACACACATACAGCACAAACAGGCAGGCATCTATTCTCACACATACAAACCCCAGGAAGACACCCATTCATTCTCATACACAGACACACCCTCAGGCAGGCACCCATGCATTCACACACATACACCGCCAGGCAAACTCCCATTCATACACATGCACACACTAAAGGCAGAGACCCCCCTCTCTTTCTTTTGCCAGCAACCTCAGAGCCTCTCTCATTCCTCTGCTGCCACTGTCACTGTTGCTGTATGGCTATTGCGGAGGTGCTGATTGCTGCTATTGGCACTGAAGCCCATTCTGCTGCCTCCTCTGTGCAGGCCTCATGGTACATTGTGAGATCCGCATAGAGAAAGTGCTACTCTTGCAAATTCCCAAAGATTACATGTTCCAATCAGTAAAAAATAATTTATTTTTTTTTACATTTGCTGTCTGATCTTAGTTTTCTAATCAGTTGGTCACAGGCTTTTTTTTTTTCCACCTTCCCTTTCTTATTTTTTTGCCAATTCCTTTTATAACATACAAGCCGTAAAGCCCGTTAAAACGGGCTACATCCCTCTGTCTCTCACCTCCCCCTCATTCTCTCTCCCCTCACTCTTCACCACCCCCCTCCCCCACTCCTCCCCACCCTCCCTCTCCTCTCACTCAGTCCCCCCTCTCCCTCACTCCCTCCCACTCAGTCCCCCCTCTCCCTCCCTCCCACTCACTCAGTCCCCCCTCTCCCTCCCTCCCACTCACTCAGTCCCCCCTCTCCCTCCCTCCCACTCAGTCCCTCCCTTCACCCACCTCCATTTCCTCCCGGCGCCGTAAGCGCGACTTCCCGCAACCCTCACCCGGCTCCATTAACTCCTCCCGCTCCTGCCGGCAGATCTCGGTGGGGGGGGGCGCGGGAGTGACACCCCCCCCCCCGAGATCTGCCGGCAGATCTGGGGAGGAGAAGCAGCGGCACCGCGCGCGCGCGCGCGGCGCCGCTGCTTCTCCTCCCGCTCCTGCGGCCCCACCGCCATTTTTTTTTTCTGATCGACATCCTTGCCCGCACATGCGCAGTAGAGCTGCGCTCTACTGCGCATTTGCGGGCCGTCGGTCACAGGCCATTTATAAGGTAGATTTCTTTTCTCTCCATCTGTCTTCTTCCCTCAAACACACAGTCAGGTTCTCATTCTCACATGCTTTCTCTCTCTCTCACACACACACATACACAGGCACTCACTCTCACATGCTCTCTCTCATACAATCATGTATACACCGTCTCTCTCTTGCACATGCTGTCTGACTCTGGCACACAGGCTCTCTCTCACTCCCACATGCTGTCTTGCTCAAGCATAGGCTCTCATTGTCACATGCTCTCTCTCATACAATCATTCATACACACAGTCTCTCACTGGCACATGCTGTCTGACTCTGGCACACAGGCTCTCTCTCACTCCCACATGCTGTCTTGCTCAAGCACAGGCTCTCACTGTCACATGCTGTCTCTCTCACACACACACAGAGGCTCTCACATGCTGTCTCTGCAAACATTCAGGTCCTCACTCCCACACACAGTCTCTCAACTCATCTCATACACGCACACATACACACTGTACAAACCCTCAGTCTCTCTCTCACCTCTGGGCCTCCTCTTCACGGCCGCTGCAGGATGGGCTCTGCAGCGGCCCCGGACTTCTCGAGCCGCGCTGCTCCTCTTCTGTACGCGGCTGATGCTCCTCCTCTTTCCTGCCCGCGCGGCTCCGGCAACATTTTTCTTCCGGGGCCGCGCGGGCAGGAAGGAGGAGAAGCTCCTGCATTGGCTGATGATCCTCCTCCTTCCTGCCCACGCGGCTCCGGCAACATTTTTCTTCCGGGGCCGCGCGGGCAGGAAGGAGCTGGAGCACCAGTATGTTTAGACGCGATTGTTTTCTTCCGGCCGTGGTGACTTGAGCTCCACCACGGCCCCGCCGATCTTCTTGCTGTGTGTATTCGGCACACAGCATAGCAGTAGTTCACCGCTCAGCCGCTATTGGGATGACGTCCACCGGCGGCCATTGGCCATCAGCGGCTCGGCGCCCCCTAATGCTCAGCGCCCTAGGCGATCGCCTAGTTCGCCTAGTGCTTCCGCCGGCCCTGCTCCCATTCACACACAACCCCCCCCCAGGCAAGCTCCCATTCACTCACACACACAGCTCAAGCAGGCTCACATCCAATCGCACATGCACACACAACCCAGGCAGGTCCCTCTTTTCACCAGCAGCCCCACTGGGGTCTCTTCCTCCTCTGCTGTTGCTCCTCTGTGCCTCATTGGGAAAATTGCAGGAGCCTATTCTGCTGCCCTTCCTTGTGTGCAGCCCTGTGGTATTAAGGTCTCGGGGGGTTCGCACTTCTATGCTGATCTCGTGCATCACGGGATCAGCATAGAAGTGCCAGCCCTGTGAGTTTTGAATACCATGGGGCTGGCACACGAGAAGGAACAGAAGAGTGGGCTCCCTGCTCTGCTCCCGGTCAGGTCATGTGTGTGGGTCTCTTCCTTCAGCCAGCAGAGAGATGGAGTCCACTGGCAGCTGTGTGGGCCCCTTCCTTCTTCAGCTTCTGGTAGAATGGGTTTCACTAGTGGCCATGTGGGCCTCTTCCTCCAGCCACTGGTGGGATGGGGTCCACCGGCAGCCCTAAGGGCCTCATCCTCCTGCTGCCAGTGGGATGGGGTTCACTGGTTGCTCTATGGGCTTATTCCTTCTTCAGCAGCTGGTGGGATAGGGTCCACTGGCAGCCCTAAGGGCCTCTTCTCTTTTCTGCCACTGCTCCCCTCCCCCCCTCCAGCTGTGCCACTCTGTGCAATTGCATGGTTTGTACACCCAGAAATGCTGGACCTGGATCATGGGGCCAATAGCTGTTGCAAGAAGAGAAAACAGAGAAGAAATGGAAGGGTTTTCCAAAGAATGCTACACCCAAGATACCAAGTAACACTCTTTCTCACAGCCATGCATCAAAGTGGTGGCATCTGCTCCAGAGGAAGGTACTGAAATGACATCTTTGAGGTGCCATCCTCCAGGCAAAGGGTGGCATTTTTCAAGGGCTGGGATTCGGGCAGGAGCACAGGCCTCATTCATTGCGTTTCTTTTTGCATTCGTTAAAAACAAATGCACATCCCTACCTCTTGGGGCATAAAAGACTTGAGCTGGGAGCAACTCACAAGAAGAATCCGAGTTTTCTATATCACAGGTTAGAGTTTGCTAAATATTGAAGTATCAGCAATGCAGATTTGCAGAAGGAGTAGGGGAAGGGGAAGAGAAACACTCCTTGCCATGAGAACAAGCAGAAGTTTAAGGATTCTGGACTACAGACCTGCAAAGAAAAACCGACATTTCATTTTATTAGTTACAGTGGGAAATCCAATATGCATGCTGTCCCGATATACTGAATAAAATCATTGGACTGCCATTGATCGCACACACCTTCATGAGTCGTAAGGTCCTGCAGGTAGAGGTGGCTTGTATAAATCTTAAAAAACCAGCTGGACATGAGAGATCATCTCTTGGGAAGAGGGTCTACTGCTAGCTCTACCAATGTGTCAGCCCCCCCTGACCCCCGGAATCAGGTGGGTCGCCCATGCCCTTCAGTGCCTCCGTTACTTCCGACAAAGAGTTGTACCAACTCAAGAGCAGCCTTACCCGCTCTCGCCTGCAGCTGCTCCCAGATGTACTGTTGCACTGTGAATGATTCCTTATGCTCAAATGGCTTTTCCTAATTTATTTTTAAAAGGAAGAGCCTAGATAAGCAAAGAAATAGCTTTCTTTTATGCTTATATATAAAAATGATCTCTTATTTTAAAGACTTTAATCTGCGAGTTAATAGCAGACACTAACTCATCAGATGTAGCGCCTCGTCTTTAATGTTCTTCCCTTGCAGGACGTAGTGTTTGAAATGAAAGAAAATTAACAGGCTTAATACATGCTATGCAGAGCAGGAAAAGGCTTCACGTTGATAATTTTTCTCCACTGGCGACACAACGAGGACATCTTAATATTCTCTGATAAACAATGGCAGGCATTATGTCCCTTGTGCATTGGAGGATGTTTTTATTTGAATGCATTTTATCGAGAAGAGGCACCAAAGTGAGCACATTTCTAAAGTTTTGGAGGAACGCTGCTTTTCCAACTGCATGAGCAGATATCAATCCAGCGAGCCTTAAAAAAAAAGCTAATTTAAAATGTGTTTGAACATCAGCAGGGGAGGGGGCTCCCAGCAGTGCTCAGATCTCATTAAGCACCTGAGCACTTTACGAGAATTTGGAAAATATCTTTAATTCCGAAGAACTGCAGGTAGTAGCAGGAAGGGTCAGAACGAAGACACCTTTCTCAGCAGTGCAATTAATGCTCAATAAAGCCATGTTCTCTTCCATATTTGTACAATCCAAACTTCAGATGTCTCTGGAATTAGTTAATATGCGGTAATCAGACTAAATAAGCCCTGCTTTTCCTTTGGAAAGATTGCAAAAGGAAGTGCTTAGACTCTCTTTTTTAGGCTTTGATTTCAGTTTTGGATTTCTCTTCTGCTTTCCATGATTGTTTAGTCGCTTCAGAGTGGATTACATTCAGGTAACATATTCATAAATATTCTGGAGAAAGGATCTTGTGAGGAGACCCACTTTGCGGATGACACATAATTGTTTCGAGTCATTAAAACAGCAGCAGATTATGAGGAACTGCAGAAGGACCTTGTGAGACTAGGAGACTGGACATCTTAATGGCAGGTGCAATTTAATGTGGACAAGTGAAAAAGTAATGCACATAGGGAAAATAATCCCAAATACGAGTAAACGATGCCGGGTTCCCTATTCGGAGTCACCACCCAGGAAAACGACCTCAGAGTCCTCGTGGATAATACCTTGAAATCTTTGGCTCGGTGTGCGGCGGCAGTCAGAAGGGCAAACAGAATGCAAGGAATTATTTGGAAAAGAATAGAGAACAAAACTGGGAATATCATAACGCCTCTGGTTAGCTCTATGGTGTGACTGCACCGTGAGTACTGTGTGCAGTTCTGGTCACCCATAGCAGACATAGAAAAGATACAGAGGGCAACAAAAATGATAAAGGGGATAGAAAATCTCTCTAATGGCTAAAGAGATTAGAGCTCTTTAACCTGGAAAAGAGAAGACTGAGAGGCAACATGATTGAGATCTATAAAAACATGAGTAAGGTGGAACGTGTAAATCGGGAACAGTTATTTACCTTTTCAAACTACACTAGGGACTAGGGGACACTCCATGAAACTAGCAAGCGGCAGATTTAAAACAAGTTGTAGGAAGTATTTATTCACTCAGGGCCAGATTTTAAATGTTACGCGCGCGGGGTACATTTGTGCGTGCTACCCGGCGCGCACAAATGTACACCCGATTTTATAACATGCGTGCGCTGCCGCGCGCATGTTATAAAATCCGGGGTCGGCGCGCACAAGGGGGTGTACCTTGCGTGCGCCGAGCCCAAGGGGAGCCCCGATGGCTTTCCCTGTTCCCTCCAAGGCCGCTCCGAAAGTGGCCTTGGAGGGAACTTTTTTAGCTCCCCACCCCCCAACCCTACTTAAATCCCCCCCCTACCTTGTTTTGCCAACTTACACTTGCCGCTGTGCCGGAGGACTCGGGACTGTCCCCAGACCACCTCCGGACCGACGCCCCGCCCCTGGACCACTCATTTTTGAAAGCCCCAGGACTTGTGCGTTCATCCTGGGGCTTGCGTGCACAATCAAGCTATGGAATCTGTTGCTGGAGGACGTGGTCAAGCCAACTAACATAGTGGGGTTCCAAAAAGACTGGACAAACTCCTGGAGGAAAATTCCATAAACCATTATTAGCCAGGTGGACTTGGGAGAGCCAGCGCTTATCCTTGGAAGTGAGATACAAGACTCTGGGGATCTGCCGGGTGCTTATGATGCAGATCGATCACTGTCGGAGATGGATACTTGGCTTGATGGACATTGCTCTGACCCAACTTGGTACTTCTTATGTTCTTGGGTACTTTGCTATCCACCACAAAGGGCTTACAATTTAAGGAGGTAATTTTCAAAGACCTCAAAGACTATGGAGGACAAAGTGACTTTCCCAAGGTCCTGAGTGTCAGTGAGATTTGGATTTTGGTTTCCCTGCTGCGGGTCTATCCACTAGACTACTCCATTCCTTGCCATCCAAGAGAATGTTGGAAACCAATTATACCAAAAGGATCCGTGAATATCCATCTGACTGCAGGCACAAGGACTCTCCAAAGAAAGAACGGGAAATCACAACATTTGGCAACGTGGAAGAAGATGGGAATATCACGGTCAGGTTCAAAAACCTGAAAAATCGGATCAGTATATTTGGAGAATGGAGACTCCAAGAAAATCCTCATTGCTTTAATGTGAAAGGCAGCTGGAGGCGAGCACTCGATCCTAAATCTGGCCCCATCCCACTGCTTCCACCAGTTTGAGCCAGCTCAGTATTCCTATGTAACCACCCTTTCACCGGGGTCACCTTTGGCAGCTGCAGGGGTCAGAAGAAAACCTTGCTGCAGCCCCAGTACAGATCAAACCAGATTTCACACCAATCGGACACCAGAAAAAGCTGAGAGGCTTAAGGGGAGACTTGTACCAGAAGTATTGTTCCAAAGGAAAAGAAAAGGGTACGGTAAAGTCCAAAAATAATCACAATCCAGATGAGAGGCAGAAGCAAGGAACAGCATACTGTACAAGAACAAAGAAAAATCACTTACAATGCCCCCAATCAGTTCAAGTGCTTGAGAACCTTATTTCACATTAGGATACTCTGTTATGCCCAACGGTTTGGGCTGAAGCTCTCTGGGTGCAACTGTACCGTCCCACTCCAGGGTCCCAGATTCCCCCCCACGAGCACAGAAAAGCAGAAAGGCTGCCATTAGTCCATAGATCACAGCAGCGGAACTAGATCCAACCAACATAGGAACATCAGTACAAGCAAAAGCCATGCCCAGGGTTATCTGTTGTGTTTTACAAGCCAGTCTGCTAAGCACCATACATTCATGCAGCAGATGTCAGATGATAGTTGCTTTCCATAGCGTTCAGTGGCAGCACATTAATACCATTCTTTCAGCTTACCTGACTTTTTCTGTCCCCCACAAAAGCAAACTCTTCCTCATTAGGTAACTGAAAGAGGTTTTGTGCTGGGGATCTAACACATGAAATAGCGACACCTGATTATCTGCGGAGCGTGTTGCTTGCATCACCAGTGTTCAAGGGTTAGTAGCAAAGAGGCTGGTGACTCACCTGTTTAGGGAGGCTGGGGGAGAGGGGAGGGGAGAAGAGCAGTGTCTCTAGGCTGGAGCCCATATTTGTCTGGGATCATGTAGGAATAAAAGCCAGAAAAATAGCTCTAGGTGATACCTATTTAGATTTCAGACATTTGATATAAACAAACAAACAAACAATTTACTAGAAGAGAACTGTAATCATCAGCAAAGGGCATGCAATACATTATCTACATTTTCTATTCTAAAATGTTATCAATTATTCAGCTTTTCAGTTTACTGCTTCCATTCATGCAAAAATGATAACAACATGAAGTGATCACATCAGTGAAGTAAAATATGGCAACTAGACTTTGCAGCCCCAGGCTTTGTATCTCTCACACACACCCAGCCCCTGACTTCCTGATTCTCTCACACAGAAAGCCCCTGACTCCCTGATTTCCTCACACATATAGCCCCTGACCTTCTGATTCTCTCTCACACATAGCCCCTGACTTCTTGATTCTCTCAATATGATTCTCTTACACACAGCCCCTGGCTCCATGATTCTCTCACACACACAGCCCCTGACTTCCTGATTCTCTCACACTCACAGCCCCTGGCTCCCTGATTCTCTCAATCTGATTCTCTTACATGCAGCCCCTGACTTTCTGATTCTCTCAATCTGATTTTCTTACACGCAGCCCCTGACTTCCTGATTCTCTCACACACATAGCCCCTGACTTCCTGATTCTCTTACACGTAGCCCCTGATTCCCTGATTCTCTGAGTCGGATTTTCTCACATACAGTCTCTGTCTCTGATTCTCTTTCTTACAGCTGCAGGCTCCATGATTCTGTCACACACAGTCTGACTGCTCCTGATTCTCTCAATCTGATTTTCTTACACGCAGCCCCTGACTTCCTGATTCTCTCACACACATAGCCCCTGACTTCCTGATTCTCTTGCACGTAGCCCCTGACTCCCTGATTCTCTGAGTCGGATTTTCTCACATACAGTCTCTGTCTCTGATTCTCTTTCTTACAGCTGCAGGCTCCATGATTCTGTCACACACAGTCTGACTGCTCCTGATTCTCTCAATCTGATTCTTTCACACAGTGACATCTTTAGACAGAAGTAATTGGAGGGGGGAATATTGGAAGGGGGAAGCTAAGTATGGAAGGGGGGCAAGCCAAAATGACATTTCCACACATCATGCCCACCCCTATAACATGGCCACCTGCCTTTAAATTGGCTACAAGAGACAATATGAAAAAAGTCCCACGAGCTCTCTGTGCAATTTTTAAAAACCTGGCCAGTTTCAATTTCCCAGTAAAACTACCATTTAACATGTATGATAACCTCATTCAGCCCATTCTTGTATATGGATATGAAAGTGAAGACTGCAGTATTACAGAATCCTGTAATACACTCTGCTTCCAAAGACATTTCCCCAACAACAGACCTAGGACATTTTCTTTTTACAGCTCAGGATATGGAAAAACAAATTCAGATTCTGATGCCACCTCAGTAATAGCAACACAAACACCTTCCACTGCCATACACGGTATGAAATAACACAAAACCTCGCAAAAAGACCTTCAGCACCTATATAGCAAACCTATCATACCATAACAGCACTAACTTCCAACAGGACTCAACCAGCAACAACCTTATCTTTGGAAAAGGCAGTGCTGTAAATATTGCACTGGGCCCTAGAGCATCCAAATACCTCCTACTGCAGAAACAAAACACGTTCAACACATCTGTAGCGAACGTGCCATAACAAAGCAGCACTGACATCCAGAACGCCAAGAGCTACAAACTGACCTGTGAAATGGCAGCATTGTAAACCTTGCAGTGTGCCCTAGAAATTCAGTGCACCCCAGCAAGCCAGGGGCTATGTGTGTGAGAGAATCAGGAAGCCAGGGGCTATGTGGCGGCATTGTAAACCTTACAGTGTGCCCTAGAAATCCAGTGCACCCCAGGAAGCCAGGGGCTATGTGTGTGAGAGAATCAGGAAGCCAGGGGCTATGTGGCGGCATTGTAAACCTTGCAGTGTGCCCTAGAAATCCAGTGCACCCCAGGAAGCCAGGGGCTATGTGTGTGAGAGAATCAGGAAGCCAGGGGCTATGTGTGTGAGAGAATCAGGAAGCCAGGGGCTATGTGGCGGCATTGTAAACCTTGCAGGGTGCCCTAGAAATCCAGTGCACCCCATTCTGAGAGGAGCACACTGAAAACAGAGCAAGCTGCCCTGCTGCAGAGCCCTACACAGCAACCAAATGCTAGGGGAATCCCTCACCTCAGTCACACACTCAGAAAATGGAAAGATCCTCACCTGATGGAAAACAGAACCAGAAACACGCAGACACTGGAAAAAAAAACCTCCAAGAAGCCAGAGTCTGTAAGCAGGGAGGTGCAAAAGAGAGAGAGAAATGCATTCTTTTCCTGTAATCTGCAAAATACAAAACTGGAAGAGAGGCAGATTTCCTAAAGTTCACATATTTCAGTCTCTAAAGTTGAAAATAACCCCCCCACTTGTGTTGCAGGATCGAGATATGTGCATTTCATAAAATGTGCAGATTTATTTATTTAAAATCATTTATTAACCATGCACTCCACCAATCGTGGCGGCTTACAGTTGACCCTACACAATCAAATGTGACAAACCATCAGTTTTAAAACATTCTCTGTGAACCGATGAGATGTTCCCAACGTTCATCAGTATATAAAAGCTTCCAAATAAATAAATAAAATAAATGACATTTACATACTTTTATCTGACCCTCATAATACACTCAAAATTATCAAGGGCCTGGGCTGTAGTCTCCGAAAACGTGTTTTTAAAAAGCCACATTTCAACGCTTTTTTAAATGCATTCATATCAACCAGTGTTCGCAATGACCAAGGCACGGTGTTCCTTAATATGGGACCGGTTACTGATATGGCCCTCTCACAGGTCTCCCTCAAGTGTGCTTGGTGTATGGTGAGGACAATAATGCGTGCAGATTATAAAACACTAGCATAGATGTTGCTGCTGCTTGCATTTGTTGGAAAGTTATCCTCCCTGGCTTTTTTTCCCTTAACTTATTCTAAGAAGCTTAACTGTAATGAAAGAGTCGAGGGTCAAAATATCCCCTCCCTCCCCAGCTTCTGTCTGTTGCTTTCACGGCAACAGCAAGTTGGTTACATGCTCAGCTATGTTCTTTCTCCTGTGAGCTGCTGTAAATCACAGTTTCAAAGCCATCAGAAAAGTCCCAAAGTTTCCAGCCACCAACCCACCTGACTATTAACATGTAAATTATCGATTTAATTAGAATTCCATTTAATGGTCCATTTTTCAATGCGCCCTCTGAAGCATTATTGCAGGTAATTAAAATCATCAATTAGATTTGTGTTCCAGATCCCAGTTGCTTAGAAAAGGCTAAAAGATCACAGCAGGAGCCGGATTCAGAGTGCTTGGCCCTCCAGGATTAAAACCCATTAATGGCTGCAGCCACCAAGAATATTGAAGGCGAGGGGATCTGCTCGTCCGGTGGTGAATTTGAGGAGTGGCAGGTGAATGGACAAGCATTGCTAGCCTCTTCCTACCGAGCCACTGAGATTTTCACAGTTTTTCAAATCCCTTTCTAAAAAAAATAACCAGATGGTCATCACATTAGTCTTGTGGGAATCAAAAGATATATTTTTCTTTTTTGGTGGGGGAGAGGGGAGGAGTTTCAGTGACTTAAAGCTACATCTATATTTTGCATAAAATTGGGAGGCGTGGCCTAGCGGTAGTAGTAGTGGTTAGAGCACGGGACTTTGACTGAGGAGAAGTCCTGGGGCATAAATTTATCACTCCCCACTGACCCTCACTGTCACGTTTTCTCTCTGTGCCTCTGTCACCCATTTGTTGGTCTTCATCTGACTTTCCTGGTCAACAAATTAAAAGAAAAATAGCAGGTGGACTGTTCCAATGCAGTGTGCACTTTTGAAAAATCAGATGCGATCTGTATCAGGACTATGATACTGTAGAGCTCAAGACATAAGTTACACCCTGCATTGCTTCAGGCGTCCTCACCCTTTCCTGTTTTCATCAATCTCACTTATTTTTGCCCGTCTTTCTCTGGTACTGTGTAAAGTTTCGCCATCCTTCTTGATTTGCTATTGTCGTGGGTCAAACCTGTGTTTCCATTTGATTTAATCCGTATAATATACACAGGACAATTTCCTTTTAACCTCGAGTTCTTGCCATCTCCGCCTTCACTCTCTCCTTTTTCCTTGCCCTGATTACGTCATCCCGCCGATGACGCAGATTCTACTCTCTGTCTGCTTCTGCTGCTCCGAAACTCTGATGCATGGATGCCCCTCTTCCACGCTCCCTGCTGCAGCCACGTAATCTCGCTTCTTACCGCTTCCGGGAGAGCATTCCGGGCATCCACCACTCTTTCTGTGAAAAAAAATGATTTATTGATGCCCCTACCTCCTTGGAGTGTCCTATCATGAGCCCTAGTTCTACAACTTCCCTTTCACTGAATAAGGTTTACTTCTTGTGCATTAGTAATACCTTTCAGGTATTGAAATGTCTCTACCACATCTTCTCCTGCTTATCTCCTCTAGGATTCACATATTTTCATTCTTAAGTCTGATCTCTCCTACAATGAAGGTAGAGCCTAGTGAATAATTCAATCAGTGGTGAGCAATCATTTTGTAGTGTGCCTGGAAGATAGTAGACCAGTCCTATGTTTAGTTGAGGAGATTTTAGAATTGCCACCTCATAGGGAAGGTTAATTTCTGCTTTGTAGGGCACTAGCTTAAGTTCTTTTTTACTAATTACTAGTAAACTCCCACCTTTTTGTTTATGCCTAGAGAAATGAAATACATCTGTTACGCTCCTTCATGCATGCGCCAAGGGGCGCACACCTCACAGCGCAAGCACCTTCGGCATCGCCATGGCTTTCAACCCGGCCCTGGAGTCATCTGTGGGCGGTTGGTGGGCAGCACAGTCCTCATGGTACCGGTGTCTCCCTGCTAGGGCAAGGGGGGTTCACCTGCCATGTCTTCCCTGCTGCCACTGGTCCTTTGCAGTTTGGCTGGTGGAGGAGGCCCTCGGCATTGCCGTGGTGGTGTAAGAGGTCTTCAGCATCACCGCGGCTTTCAACCCAGCCCTGGAGTTGTTGGTGGGTGACTGGTGGGCGTGGCAGTCCTGGCGTTGCCAGCGACTCCCTGCTGGGGCAAAGGGGGTCTCACCTGCCACATCTTCTCTGCTGCCACCATTCCCTCCTAGTCCAGCTGGTGGAGCAGGCTGCAGCTTGACATGTTTTAGTTGGGGATGGAAAATAATGCATGCATGCTATTTTCCATTTAATTTTTACCAATACAAAAATCAATTTCCCTTTAAAAATTAGAAACACGGTTCGTGGATACAAAGTATTCGCAGATCTTGCACCTAAGCAGGAAGTTTGACAATTACTCCTAAGAAGCAAAATAACAGCATGAAGCCATGGTAGGGCTCTAATGTGGGTTAAACTGTGTATTTAGCCCTATTGTGGCAATATCATGTGATATATGCAATATTTTACCTAGCCTTGCCCAGATCGCCCTCCCCTATCATAATGAGCTGCTTTGCAGCATGGGATTTGCATGCATGTGTTTTGCAAATCCATGCAAAGCAGCTCATTAATAAGTAATCGGATGTAAATAAATTAATTCAGCCAACTTAGAAAGTTGTCAGCTACATTAATTTAGCTACACTTCCTGAAGAAATGCTAACTTAACGTGGGAGCATTGAGACTCTAACATGGGTCCCGATGCTCCTGTGTTAGATCTAAAGGGCTACCCAAAAACATTTAAAATATAGACAAAATTGTCACCTGTGTGCGAGGATCAAAGTTGTCCCCCTTCCTTACTCCAGAGCTGCCACTTGAGGTGATCCCAACAACCAAATAAGCAAAATAGCAATGGCCCTCCCTCCCCAACACAATAACCATACGCTCCCCTTCTATCCCTCCAATCAAACCAAATATTGACTATAGTACTCCCCAGTAGGGATGTGCATTCGTTTCATCCGTTTCATCCATTTCCTATACAAGCATGTAATATGAAACGTATGAAACATATGAAATGAATGCACATCTGATTGACATGTAATGGGAAATGTATGAAACGAATGAAACGAATGCACATCCCTACTCCCCAGCACCTCCCAAAATTTAAAAAAAATATATATTGGTCTATAGTGGACCTCCTGCCCCCAGACCCTCAAAGTCCTAAAATGACATTGATCTATAGTGAACCCCCTCCCTCACCCCTGCCCACCCATTATCTAAACAAGGTCAAAGCCCACAGTCAGAAGGGCCCGGGGCATTCCCTAGCCCTGGGCCCAGTTGGTGTCATTTTCCAAAATGGTGCTGACCTTACATTGCCCCAGTTACATGCCTGGAGTAGGATCTGGGCACTGGACCTCAGCCACGGGGCCAACGCGGCGATACAGCTGTGATGTGTTTTTGGGGGAGGGGCCCACTATTGCAGTTACACCCTCCATGATAGTGGGGGCCCCTCCCATGAATCCAGGCCTAAACTTTATATCTAAATTACACAAGATGACATCAGAAGGTTTTTGAGGCAAATGTTTATCAACTGAGATGAGAATCAAAGAAATGCAATGTACAACAGTTTAGCAAGCATTTATTGATCAAGTACAAAATTACAAGACAGGGTGCTTACAGTCAATAAATTGGCTTAAATGTGACATAGCCTGGTCTGCTTCTGCGAGCCACAGTTTTCTACAATGTGGAAGAACTATAATGTTTTCAGGAGAGATATTAGAAACAATAAAGGTTAATATTGTACACCCCCACCTACGGGAGAAGCTGCATAAACAACGCCACCTTTCAGCAGTGCGTTATAGAAAGGGCATGTGTAACATGTATAACATGTGTAACATGTATAACATGTATAACATGTGTAACATGTATAACATGTATAACATGCCCGCACAACTGAAAGGTTTCCTAGACGTGGGGAAGAGAGGCTGGAGCCGAAAATAAGGGTAACATTAAATAAAATAAACACAATGACAGTAACTTTAAAACGAGTGCGCAGGCACTCATAGATGTCTGGGTGTGCGCGTGCAAGCGCACAATCACAGGAATTTTAAAGCATCTGCGCAACTGCACGCATACTGTTTAAAATACACCGGGTGCGCATATGTGTGCTGTTAGTTTTAACGTGTACAGCGAAGCAGATTTTAAAACATGCACGCAAGAAGGAAATAGCCAGTTTGACCAATTAGTCCACCAGTTTGCCCAGTCTGTTTCTAAGCCTGCACTCCCCCCAGTTTACCCAGACCCCTCACCCAGTTGTTTTAAGCCTGAAATGAGTTTTCCTCAGGTTTACACCTCAGCCAGAGCAGAAGTAAATAAACGCAGGTGACAGCCTGGCACGAACTTGGGAGTGGGATTTAAAATACATATTTACATGCACAAATGTTGGCTGTGCCCCAGAATGCTCCTGTCATGCCTTAACTCCTCCCCTTTTTTCCACACATTCGTCTGCTCATGCACATGTATATACATGCATAATTGGGCCACTTTAAAATATGCTTCGCCCTGATACTGATGTATATGGGCCTCTTAAAATGAGCAACTCTTTTAAAATTCATCCCAATATTACTATTGCTAGTAACATAAGCAAAATTAGTATATACACATTTACATAACACATTTGGATTTTTATACTCTATAGGAAATAGAAGCACATGACATTATAGTAATAGAAGGATTTATTAGCATTGAAAAATCAAGAAAATTTGCTCTTTGTAAATTATAACAGAAATCCCCTAACCCCATTCTAAATCTGTTTAGTTCACTTGCAGAAAATTAAAAATTATTGGGCTTTCAAACTTCTCTTAATAAATCTGTCCAGACTATTAGCATAAATTCTCAGATTAATCTCACATGACAGTTGAATATTTTAGATGAACATCTCTGCAGGCCAGATGGTTGATGAAGCAGCTACAGAATCTCGGTTCCAGCGCTCCACACAGATCCAGGGTCAACTCGCCTCACTGAGATGATGCCCGAACTCTCACAATGAAATTTATGCTCCTTCTTTATTCTAAATAAAATTGTGACAAATCCTCCAACAATTCCCTCCAACTTAGACTAAAACGAATGGTGTGCACTGTTCTTCTAGCTTGAAATAAAAACCAGGAAATATCTAAAAATAATCTTCCTTTCCCTTGCTACAAAATAACAAACTGCTATCTCTCCCAGTACTGCTCAATAAGGGGCAGATTTTCAAAGAGCTACATGCATAGGCCCGGCGGCGCGCATATGTCCCGGGACTTTTCTGAATGGGAAGGCAGGGGGGCGGGACGGGGGTGGGGCAGAAAGTCTGGGGCACCGCAGGGCAGTCCAGAGGCATGGCGGGGCATTCAGGGAGGCAATCCCGGCGCGCATGTTATAAAATCTGCCCCCTAAAGGGTAGATTTTAAAAAATTGCTCGATTGCGTACTTTTGTTTGCGCACCAGGCGCAAACAAAAGTACGCTGGATTTTATAAGATACACGCGTAGCCGCGCGTATCTTATAAAATCCGGGGTCGGCGCGCGCAAGGGGGTGCACATTTGTGCAACCTGCGCGCGCCGAGCCCAGCGCGCGCTGCCTGTTCCCTCCGAGGCCGCTCCGATTTCAGAGCGGCCTCGGAGGGAACTTTCCTTTGCCCTCCCCCCACCTTCCCCTCCCTTCCCCTACTTAACCCACCCCCCGGCCCTATCTAAACCCCCCCCTTACCTTTATCGCACGATTTACGCCTGCGAAAAGCAGACGTAAATCTGCGCGCGTCGACCGGCTGCCCCGTCCGTGTTCCGGTTCCGGGGGCTGGTCCAGAGGCCGTGGCCACGCCCCCGGAATGCCCTCGGGCCGAAACCATGCCCGCGTCGCCGCCCCCAAAACGCCGCATCACGCCCCCGAAACGCCGCGTCATTCGGCCACGCCCCGACACAGCCCCTCTCGCCCCTTTTAAAAAACCCCAGGACTTACGCGCGTCCCGGGGCTCTGTGCGCGCCGGCGGCCTATGCAAAATAGGCGCGCGAGGGCCCTGTGCGTGTAAATCCGCCCGGATTTACACGCTCAGGGCATTTAAAATCTGCCCCAAGTGTTTTTCTTCAGGAATTGACTAGAAGAAAGCTTTCTAGATATCTGAAACTCCTTTCCCTTTGTTATAAGCAATGGAGCCAGCTGTAAGCTGCAATTAAAGCCTCACTTCATGATTACATCCTTCTGTCTCCTCCTCTTTCTCTCTCTCTAAAACAAAAGCAATCTCATCTTTTATATTTAATGAACAAAGCTCTTTAGTATATAATTCCTTGTCTCTCATTGGTTCCAGGCAAGTATCGCCCACCCAATCTCTGATGCAAAGATATACCATTCATCATTTAAAAAATAACCAGTGTTCCATAAACTCACAAAGAACAGTTAATTATAAGAAATTCTAATATCTTCTCCTGTCCAGTAATGTCCATTTGGTGTCAGTGTAGTCTAGAAAATGACACAGCATTGGCTTCCAGCCAAAGGATCCCCTCTGCTATGACACAGAAAGATCTTCCCAGGTACATCTAATCATTTAACAATCCACTGTAAACAAGGTTAATTATCCTTTCCATTGTCTTTCCAAGAACAGTTGTTGTCCTACATTTGGCATTCCTGGCTTCAAAGGAAGTGTTTTGTAATTTTATTTACCCTAGCCTGGCTGGGAAAGTAACAATTAAATAAACCATTAGCTTTGAACATACAAGTACTTTTTATGTTTAACAATTTTTATTGCATTAAGCACACATCAACTAGAAACATACCACATGCCGGACACAGGCACTCTTCAGTGTCCAACATGTTACAAAGAAACAACAGGATGCAATCCACTGGTATTTCGATACAAAAAAAAAAAAACCCACCATTAGCTATCCCCTTCCCCCCTTACCTCCCTCCCCCCGCCCCTTCCCAAACTAAATGAGCTGAGTACCCCGCAAAGCAAAGCCAGTATCTTCTTGACTTTTACAAGTACTTTTTAATGAAATATTGTCAGATTTTTAAAAAATCTATAAAAACAATAATCAGAAAAAAACAAACAAACAATCTCATTAAACTCAATTACTGCTCGGAAAGCTTTCCTAATCAAATAGATTGAAAAGATCCTACCAGTCAAAACTTTATGGTCTACTATTATGATAAATGTCTTAGAAATGGATATAATTGATCTATGGTGAGGTTATAGTGAGAGAGGATAAATTTATAGACCTGCTTCCCAAAGAAGCAAGGCAGATGGCCCATATTTTCTTAGAAACTAATTGGAAAGTACTAATGATTAATTAAAAGGAAAAAGGGCAAATGGTGATTGAACTAGGTATGTTTGTGAGTTATGAAAGATTCAGGTTCTGCTGGGTTGTTAATTATTTAAAAAAAGGGAAAGTACTTGATGAATTCTTACAATAATGAACTAGCATGCGCTTGCACGGTTCACCCAAAATATATATATGTTTATTTGTAGATATGTTAATTTACTTTGATACTGAAAAATGATTTAAACAAAGGAAACAAGCTTCAAAAGAACAGAGAAGCCGAGGCAGGCCATGAGGCAAGAAGATGGCTAAGACAGGGATCTGCAGAAGAGGGCAGAGAAACAAGCCGCTTCCCGAGCACTCTGCTAAAATCAGGCGTTAGGTAGGAAAGATAGAGAGGCCTGTCTTAAAAATCTAGATTTCAAGCCAGAATTGCAGACTTACAGTATGAGTTTGAAGAAAGGACTGTTTGTTGTAGCCAGGATGACTAATTTAAAGCCAAAACTGCTGACTGCTGAGAGCTAGCTGTTTAAGCCAGATGTGATTACCAGCCAGAACGGCTGACTTAAAACCATAGCCATGTGCTTGAAGTGAGGACTGCTTGCTGTAGCCAGCATGGTGCAGTTAAATCCAAAACCTCTGAATCAGCAGCCAGGACTTTTACTGCTGCCAGACTTTACTTGTATAAAAGCAGAGCTATTTGGAAACGTTTGCTGAAGGCCAAGACGCCGTCTTTGTTTGACTGGCTGATGAATCTTCTTCAAGGGTGCAGGCGTGTAGAGGATTCCTGTTAGTAACGTTGCCATGCTATGGCAGTGATCCCACCCTGCCGAAAAACACATCCTCACCACCCTCGCGCCCAATCCCTCCCAGCACCACCATCAGCAGTTTCAAAACTCAGGGGCCAGCTTTGCTAATCTCATACAGTGCGAGGTTTGCACAGTTGGCTTTGGAAAGTAGGTAACAGAGTTGATGATGTCACACGTGACCGAGCGACTCAAGTTGAACGGGAAGTACAAGAGGGTGCAGGGTTCGATTAAAAATGAAATACAGGCTGGTGCTGACTTTATTTATTTATTTTACTTAAATTCTCTTCTATTCCACACCTTCCAATGGAATTGCTCGGTGTGGATTACAAATGACCATTCACAGTGACATTATATACTCAACAAACAGGCAAACATAACAGAAACAATTACCTAATTTAAAACAGTATCTAATACATTTCCAATGATTAGATTCTATAAAACATATGCTTAATTTAAAAGAACAGCCTTTAGATGCTTTATTATGTGTTTGCCTGCCATTCCGTCTCCCGTGAACTCACCCTGTGACAGCGTTAGCAGCATCACATAACTATCAGATTTATTTGGAAAGCTTGGCGTGAATCTTTAATCTTTCAGGATTCTGCTCAGGTTGCAATACCAAGTCTGCCCTTTTTTTCATATTAGATGATATACACTTTGCATCCATGAAAGGGATGAATTGACCCTCCAGGTATTCCCTGACCTGACAAGTGCTTTTGATTTGGTGGACCTCACAGATTTACAGAAATGCAAATTGGCGGGCTTGGGTCAGGGATGGATCAATCTGTGCATATGAAGGAGCCCCTTTCTGCCACTGGGGAGATGTATTTATTTATTTAAGTATTTTTATGTACCGAAGTTCGTTTGGACATCACATCGGTTTACATAAAAAGATAGGGAAGAGGAGGAAGAGAGATCTGAAGAAAAAAGATCAGCTGTTGCGTCCATTTCTTGACTCATAAGCATTCAAGATGTTGATGTACTTGTTTTTGTCCAACTAGACTACTGAAATGTCTTGTATTTAGGCTTGCCTGCAAAAGCAGTATGTAGGCTTCAAATCACAAAAAAACACTGCAGTTAGTATTCTTTTAGGGTGTACTAGGAGATTACATTTGAACTTTACTTCGCAGGTAATATTGGTTGCCAGTTGAATTAGGTTTAATCTCTTTGGCATTTCATACACGGGGACGGTTCTGTAAAGAGGCAGGGCGAGGCAGCAGCTTATGGTGGCAAATTTTGAAAGTAGCAGAAAGTGTCTTCCCCCCCCCCAAAAAAAAAACCCCCAACCCTCCTGCGGTGGCGGCTGCTTCACCCTGCCTCGTATTCTACAGTCAGCGGGGTTGGACAGAATGACTGCTGCCACCTGCATGAAAGAGGAAGGTCCCACGGTGGCTCGTTGAAAAGATGTGCTGGCATAGAGGAGGAAGGCCCCACAGGGCACACGGAAAAGATGTGCACATCACACAAAAACATTCGTTTTAAAAGAAATCTGAACCTGCACTTGACTTCACAGAATCTTCAGTCTCCACCCCTTCAGGACTAGATTGTCTTGACAGCACAGAGTTAATTTAACACAGGTTAGAGAGTTGGGAATGAGGAAAGGGAGGTTAATCTGCCTCACAGAGCCCAGTCCTCCTCCACCTTCAACACTTCTTGACCTGAAGCACAGAGGAGAGGCACATTAAAAACTATAGGAGCCACTCTCAAAGGGATTTGCATGGGAGAATATCCTTTGCAAATTGTCCCTCCCATCTCTGCTGGGACAAGGGGTGGTGTGAGATGCAATGCTAGTAGGAGGCGGAGCCTAGTAAAATATGTGCTAAGTATATGGGGCACCAGGTAAAGTAGGTGCAAAGTATGTGGGGTAAAAGATCCCTCTGGCACTAGCCCATCACGGGAGTATCGAAAGGAAATTCCACTGGGTGTTTACCTTTGAAAACCGGCTTGCAGAATTTCAGAACTGCCTTCTGTTTAATGAACACACACACACATCACATCAACCAACAATACTAAAGGAAGAATTTCTTCACGGAGAGAGTGGTGGATGCCTGGAATGCCCTTCCGGAGGAAGTGGTGAAGTCCAAAACTGTGAAGCACTTCAAAGGGGCATGGGATAAATATTGTGGATCCATCAGGTCCAGAGGACGCATATAAAGAGCAGGTAGTAAAATACTGCACGGAGCGGCAGTAGCCACAGAGGCATTCACGGAGCGGGATGCCAGTGGCCAGTGGTAGGTGTCCACCTTCATGGAGCGGAAGGATGTAGGGCTGTCATCTCCCAATTAAATAAAAAACAAAAACAAAAAACAAAACAGGGATGGGATCCATCAGGTCTAGAGGACACATATAAAGAGCAGGTAGTAAAATACTGCACGGAGCGGCAGTAGCCACAGAGGCATTCACGGAGCGGGATGCCAGTGGCCAGTGGTAGGTGTCCATATAAAGGGCAGGTAGTAAAATACTGCACAGAGCGGCAGTAGCCACAGAGGCATTCACGGAGCGGGATGCCAGTGGCCAGTGGTAGGTGTCCACCTTCACGGAGCGGAAGGATGGAGGGCTGTCATCTCCCAATTAAATAAATAATAAAAAAACCCAGGGATGGGATCCATCAGTTCTAGAGGACGCATATAAAGAGCAGGTAGTAAAACACTGCATGGAGCGGCAGTAGCCACAGAGGCATTAACGGAGCGGGATGCCAGTGGCCGGTGGTAGGTGTCCACCTTCACAGAGTAGAAGGATGAAGGGCATCCATCTCCCAATTAAAAAAAGAAAAGAAAAAAAAGAAAAAAAAAACAGGGATGGGTTCATGGGCTTATAGGTATTACCAATTATTAGGCTTTTCAATATTTGATGATAGTTAATGTGACTTTCAAGGCATTCTTCACTTTCGGTGCATGTCCGGCATGACTCCTTGCTTCAATGACAGGGGAAAAGAAAAACTGATACTTCACACATTTCCAGCATTGCCCTCTGCTTCATGGCAGAGAGCTATGCTGCCGCTTACCCAACTAATCAAACTTAATATTTCACTTGGAAGCAGCTCCAGCACTGCTCTCTACATTAATGGTGGGGGTGAAAAGGGAATTAGAACATAAGGTTACTAAGAGCCAAGAGAAACAGTTAAGTATGAGAACAAATGTGTGAAGCTTGCTGGGCAGACTGGATGGACCGGTTGGTCTTCTTCTGCCGTCATTTCTATGTTTCTATGTTTCTATAAAGAACAGCATGCAGCCAAGTGACTAGGACATTTATTTTAAATGGGTTTTTTTAAATGTAAATAAACCTTTTATATTTTGCATATTTCTAAGTATTTTTTGCCCTATTAATTTAATTCCAGGTGTTCAAAAGAACTCTGTATGTCATTAAAGATATGACTGGTAAAGCATTAATGGATGTGTTGTGTGAAGGAGGAGTGTGCGTGATTTATGAAAATGTTAGTTTGCGTGAGAGAGAACTGATTATATATAGTAATAATAAAACCTAATCAGCATGGAGGTAATTTTCAAAAGGATTTGTATACGTAAAAGTAGCATATATTACAGCGATTTTCAAAAGCCCATTTGTGTGAGTAAAACCTTTTGAAAATTCATTGACATTTCAAAGGAGTTGTGCGTGTAGGGAGGATAACTTTTACATAGCTGTGTGGGTGCACATGCCAACTTTTCCTAAAGGACATGGCCATTTTATACCATATGCACGTATAGGCGTGCATGGTATAAAATAGGCTGTATGCGTGCATACACGTGTCCAGTTTTATATGGGCACATGCATTGGCGTGCAAATGCCTCTACCATGTAAGTGGGTGTGTCCAAACGCACCTTTTCAAGTCCGCTTTCTCTGACCTTTCTAGCCCTTAACCTCCCTAACGTGCTTCCGTTGGATTTTTTTGCTTCCTCATTTTCTCTGTCGACTCCCTGCCCATTGCTATTTAGCCAGTATTGTTTCTAGTTTTTTTGTATTTTTATTTTATCTCTATATTTTATATGTTTTTACTGGTTTATTCCATTTTACTGTTTTTCAGAATTTTATGTACGTTTTCTTTGTAAATGTCTCCGAACTTTGGAGGAGGCGGTATATAAGAGCTTTTAAATAAATAAATAAATAAGAGACACGTGCGCCGACGCAATTGCCAATTTCCCCCCAGTTCATTCCCAGTTCGCCTAGGTAAGGAACAGAACTTCCTAACCCCCCTAGTTTAACTGCCTCCCTTTTTCCTTGGTAGCCCCAATCCTTAAAACCCCACTAACTAGCCTAGTTTTTTTGTTTTATGACTTGCAGGCCATCCTTAGCAAAAGTAAAGTAATACGGTAGGGGACCCTGGTGCTCGGTTGGGTGCATAAATACTTACTTGCTGGTTTCATTCATAAATCCTGCGACACCTGTACTCTGCCCCTTTTCTGGCAAAAACATTTCTGTGCACATACCGGGAGATACGTGCATACACGGGAACTTTTTAAAATCTGCAAGGTGTGCACTGGCCCGACTTCAATGCGCATCTCCCGGCTCTGGTATGCATAGGACGGCTTTTAAAATTCGCTTTAAAATTAGCAATTTTCAAAAGTCCATTTACATGTGTAAAACCCGGGTTTGGTGTATGTGTAAATCCTTTTGAAAATTACCTCCATAGGGTGCAACATACATGCTACTATATATAATGGACCCTTTAGGATCATTACCAGTAGTGCCCTGAGTATGCTCCAGTTGCCTAAGGATAGAGCGTGACAGTCTAGTAAATAGTGGGAGGCACCACTCATGTACAGTCCTTCCCTTTGAGGGATGTGTGATGGCCACCCCCCCCCCCCTGGGAAAACATAAAAACAGCTCCCTCCTGAGAGCTGGGGGGGGGGAGTGCAGTTTTTGTTTGCAAGTTATGATAGCTATTGCAGTTTTGCCTCAGTTGGTTTGTGGCCTACACTTAGATACCATCCTGCCTTTAGTTTTTTGGGCAAGGTTGAGGCAGCTGCCTTTCCAGTTCACTCCTTGGCTGGTTGGGTTGGCATGCTGGGTTGGTTTGGGATTTTTGAAGATTTTTCTTTGTAAGAAGTCTGTGAGATCCCTTGGGGCAGCTTGGGGTAAGGGCACGGAGGGCCCAGGATAGGGAAGATTTGCCCCTTTGCAATCTCTTGGAGGACAGAGGTATGGTGGTGACCCCACTGCAGAGAACTTCTGGTGTTTGGATCAGTTTTGGGAATGAAAAGATATTCTGGGTAGAAGACCTGGGAGGGTGAGTTTTGATGCCTCGTCTTCCTGCCCCGACAGAGGAACATCGAGAGCTGCGTGCTCCAGGGGATCCCTTTCCAACTAGCGATTTGAGAGAGAGAGAGATTGGAAACTGTGAGTAAGACCAAACGGAGATCCTCAGGGGACTCCCCCCAACCTAGGAGAGAGAGAGAGAGAGAGAGAGAGAGATTTGGAGCTCTTTGCAGAGACTGTTCTATAGATTTTTCTATCCAGTTTGGATGGGGTTTTTCAGTCCAAAAAGGATGCCCTTGCCCACTTAGGAACCTCAGCCAAGCAAAACCTGGAGGGTGAGTGTTTCCCTCGTCTGAGAGAAAAAAAACAGGGAGACCCTTGCACAGATAGAGAGATAAAAGGCGGTAAACAACAACTGTGCCATTTCACAAACAGGAGTTGTCATCAGTAAAGATTAATTTTGGACACTCATCCAGAGTCTCCTGCATGGTTTACTGGCGCTCGGCATCCACAGTGGAGAAAGAAAAGGTACAGCTCTCCCAGGGACACGAGACGGTGTCACCCCTGCAGCCTAGAACCTAGGAAAAGATTTCCTAATCCTCCCCTCCATCCAGTGAAAGCATGCAGGCCCTGGGAAGAGAGACTTGTGACAAGAGCTGGTTTATGTATGTGTGAGTGAGTGTGTGTGTATCCAGCCCCAGAGACTTATGGCCCCATCAGTGTTAAGTACACACCCGGATTTGGGGTTACATATAGCTTTACTGTATGACAATAGTGCTTGTGTTTTCTCATCCTTCTGCCTTTCCTGGGATGCCTCATGATCTGGATGTGTGCCGTGTGATAAAGAAGATGAAGGTTGCATATATGGAAGTGTTTGCATGCATGTTGCAAAGTGTAAGGGTATGAAGCACAGCAGAATGCATTTGTGTGTGTGGGAGAAAGAAAGAGCTGGAATACATTTGTTCTGGATCAGACAGACATCCAAGTTTGCCATCCAGGCAGATAAACTTTCTTTCCAATCAGTCTTCAAGACAAAAATTCTTTAAGTTTGAAATTATTTATTGTACAGGTAGATTCTACTTACAATTGTTGCATCTCAAACGTAAGCCCCAAGGCAAAGATCTTTGGTAACTGGAGACAGGGTAGCAGGTGGGAGAAGAAGGTCTCTTGAGTTGCAGGAGTTAGTTTATGGTGGAGGTAGGGAGCTTGAGGGATATGAGGCTGATTTAGTCTTCAGAAGAAGGCAGTAAAAAAGAAGGTAAAAACTTGATCGTTTCACAAGGTTTTACATTTCATTTCATTTTTCATTTAATAAAATTTATTAATCACCTAACACAAACAGGCCTAGGCGATGTACAGTAAAAACATACATAATAAGAATATCATACATGTAATCAACCATAAACTTAACACACAAAGACCATTAGTTTCACAGAAACTATAATAACCAGTACCTTACCTAAGGTAAACTAAGTAACCATTAGTACTATGTCCTTTGAAATATAAATCACACATAGGATTGTAGGGGTGTGCATTCGTTTCCTACGAATTGGTAATCCACAACGTATAGGGCCATATTCGTTGTATTCGTGGGGAAGTGAAAAGAATCACGATTCCCCACGAATACAACAAATCTTCACCAAATTATTCAGCCGTCTAAAGGAGCCAATATAAACAAACCCCCCACCTTCCTGACCCCCCCAAGACTTACCAAAACTCCCTGGTGGTCCAGCAGGGGGTCCGGGAGCCATCTCCTGCACTCACACCCTCGGCTGCTGGTATTCAAAATGGCGCCGATAGCCTTTGCCCTCTATGTCACAGGGGCTATCACAGGGGCTACCGGTGCCATTGGTCAGCACTGTCATATGGTAGGAGCAATGGATGGCTGGCGCCAACTTGTGCTCCTACCATGTGACAGGGGCTGACCAATGGCACCGGTAGCCCCTGTGACATAGTAAGGGCAAAGGCTATCGGCGCCATTTTGATTATTGGCAGCCAACAGCCCAAGTGCAGGAGATCGCTCCCGGACCCCTGCTGGACCACCAGGGACTTTTGGCAAGTCTTGGGGGACCTTCCTGACCCCCACATGACTTGCCAAAAGTCCAGCGGGGGTCCAGGAGCAACCTCCTGCACTCGGGCCGTCGGCTTCCAGTTTAGCCTTTGCCCTATGTCACAAGGGCCGACCGTCGGCCCCTGTGACATAGTGAGGGCAAAGGCTATCGGCTGCCAGTATTCAAAATGGTGCTGATAGCCTTTGCTCCTACCATGTGACAGGGGCTGACCAATGGCACCGGTAGCCCCTGTGACATAGTAGGTCAAAGGTTATCTGCGCCATTTTGAATACCAGAGGCCGAGGGTGTGAGTGAAGGAGATGGCTCCCGGACCCCCGCTGGACCACCAGGGAGTTTTGGTAAGTCTTGGGGGGGGGGGGGGGGTCAGGAGGGTTGGGGGTTGTAGTTAATTTAATTTTAGCTGGGAAACGAATAAGAATTAACGTATAAACGTATCAGGGGCCCCCTTGCCGAATGCAACGTATCTGCCCCCCGACGAATATGAATCCCGAATGCAACGTATGGCATCCCTCTGCACATCTCTATAGGATTGAGGATTAATCTCATTTAAATCACTCTAAAATACATTGAAGGCATGGTGGAGCAAATACTCTTTCAATAGATGTTTAATTTTTTTTACATTGTCTAAGGACCGGAGTTCAAAAGGAATAAGATTCCACTGAGCTGGTGCAGCAATAGAAAATGAGGTCTCTCTAGTGAAGAACAAATGTGCTTGCCACACTGATGGTATTTCCTAAAGATTCAACTGAGAAGATCTTAAACTTCTCACAGGTTTATAAATACGCAACAATGCCTTTAACCAATATGAAGAATCTGAATCTAAAAGTTTGAAAACAATCATGGCAGTTTTGAAAACAATACGCTCTGTAACTGGTAACCAATTGAGTTTACACAAGATGAGGGAGATATGTTCAGAGCGTTTTGTATGAGAGATAAGCCGTGCGGCCAAATTAAGCAATAATTGAATCGGGTGTAGTGTTGCCTTGGGAAGTCCTATACAGAGACTATTACAGTAATCTACATGAGGGAAAATAATCGCTCATACTACTGTGAGAAGATCATGATCGAAGAGTAAATGCCGTAAACCTGCAGTAAGCCGAAGTTTAAAGAAACCAGTTTTAATGAGAGATCTAATCTGTGTTTTAAAATAAAATGTCGCATCAAGTAACACACCCAAACTCATGATAGGTTTATCAAGAGAAAATGAAATATTATCAATACAGATTGAATCATAAAGAGGTGTAGAATGAGGATGATGAATAAGGAGAATTTTGCTCTTATTAGTATTTAATGATAATTTGTTTTGTTTTAACCAGCGTTTAATAGTATCCATACACAGATGAAGCGTATCAACTGTTTTCTGCCAGGAATTTTGAACCTTAATATAAAACTGAATATCATCAGCGTAAATTTTAAAACCATCAGTGATGATGGCCAACAATTTTGAAATGGGGGCAAGATATAGATTGAATAACATTGCTGACAAGGCAGACCCTTGCGGCACCCCAGCTTTTAACAGTTGGAGCGAAGAAGATTGTTGATTAAATCTGAAAGATTGATAACGACCAGTAAGGTAGCTATTGAACCAAGTGAGAACTGTCCCAGATATACCACATTCACAAAGACAAAATAAAAGAATCTAATGATCAACAGAATCGAACGCAGAAGTGATGTCAAGAGAAACCAAGAGAAATTGTTGTCCTCCATCAAGACTACGTTTGATGGAGTAAATCAATGAAATGAGAAGTAACTTGGTGCTTAGGCCATGACGAAATCCAAATTGATGAGGGCTTAAAACTTCCTTGTTCTCAAAATAATCTGCCAGTTGCTTTAAAACAATACCTTCAATAACCTTCACAATGAGAGGGAGTGAAGAGATAGGCCTATAATTCGCTAAGTTGTTATCATCTAGATTTTGCTTTTTTAATAATGGCTTGACTAAAGCAGTTTTCAAAGCATTGGGCATTACTCCGGTAGATAGTGAAGTGTTTACTGTGTGTGTAATAGAAGCTTTCATTAGATCAAATATGGCTCTAAAGGTCACAGTAGAGACATTTAATATAGGACACATAGTGTTATTAAGATGTGAAATTATGTTTGAAATTTCCAAAGAAGAAACTAACTCAAAATCAGACCAAACAGTTGTAATACATGAAGTATTATCAGAGAAACAAGGGGTCACATTTTTAAAGAGCAAAAAGAGGCTCTCTAACTTCACAGAGAAGTATTTTGCAAACATATCAGCTGAAAGTGTAATAGAGCTAATACTTTTTGCCTTCTGAGCTTCAGTTAACATATGCACTAGATTGAACAGGGCTTTAGGACTGTTACCCAACTCGTTTATTTTTTTCAAATAGTACTCCTTTTTAGCATTAAGTGTATCTGTTTGATATTTTGCTAAGGATGTTCTATAAAGAGATGCATTCTCACCAGAGGGATACTTTGACCATTTACGCTGCTGAGCGCTGCTTCTGAGCGCTGCTAGCTCAGAAGCCCGCATGGGCAAGACTGAGCTCTCGTGGAGAGCTGCTAAAGGGAACGCCTCCACAAGCTGGAGGCAGGGGAGCAAGGTCCAATGGCAGCGAGCCTAAGAACCATGTGACACAGGGGGAACACGAAGGGCAGTCCCTTGAGCCTATAAGGCACCTAGGAAGACTCAAGTTAGATTGAGAGGCATTCAAGCTCTTCCGATAGTGAGAGAAAATGGAGGGGGAAGGGAGCTTCTGTTAAGGGCAAAGGCTCCTCTTAAAGGCAAAGGCTCACAGACTTTTATTATGGGTTACAAAAAGTGTTTCAGTATCAAGAATCCTCAGAAGGAAGGACTGCACTAAACACAGTTAAACTACAGTATATACAGATACAAACATGTACCCACTGCTGGGGACAGAACAACATTTGTGAATGAAAGGAAAGAGAGGCAGAGATTAGGATAAGAGCGAGGTTGCCTAGGTTAATGTAGGCAATATGTCAAAACATTTTTCTGCAAGGCAAGCACAGAGATCCCAGATGAGACCAGCAAAAGAGGTGGCCTCTAAGAATGGCAGACACTGCAACCAAGCCAGCTTCTTGTTTTATGTGGGCTTTTTTTGGCACTGAATATAACAGAAGAGCATGAAACTCATAGCAGTAACAGCTACAAAAGTACACACTTATCACATAACACAAAATGCAATGCACTTTTCACGATCTGATTCCCAAGGAGGTAATCTGCTCATTATAATATTTGGTTTGCCAGATGGTCTCTGTTCATGTAAGGCTGGTCCAGCCAGTTGTGGCTTTTTTGGTTTTTTTTTTTAGGATGCTGTGAAGTTGAATTGTGAGATGCTCGTCTCCTATTAAAAGTGGTCTATACCTTGGAAATTGCAATGGGGGGTTATGTCACATTCCAGGTTGGGCTCAGCCTGTTCTTGAAGATCCAGAGCTGACTGATAATTCTGGTAACATTCACCCGGGGTCCAGCCTCAGCTCTGATGTGGGAATTAAAAAAAAACCCAAAACAGTTTAATATGAATCTCAGGCTCTGAGGAAGCCCTCTCAAGGTTTAACATTGGTTTGGAAAAGCCAAGGATGCAGGTACGATTTGCGCCCCCATCAGATATGCAGGGAGAACCAGGCTGGAACAGAGCGATGCCCATTTACCGAGATTCTTGCTCACGTAGCTGGACTCACTTCCTTGAGATCAGATTTCCAAAGATCTCCCAGCTTTGTTGGGCCCATTTACATCGGTGTGATGGTGGCTCAGTAGGAGGGAGCTGGCTGCAGATAGCATTGATGGTGCTATAAAGAGGTAGTCAGTATCAGTCCTGAATGTGTTACCTCTCCACAGCAGCATAATCTGTACTGGTGAGCAGGGTGCTGTGTCACATGCAAATTAATATCTATAAAAGCTAGAAACTACAGACTATCAAAGGGAATGTCACGTGTATCAGCCATGCCTGAAGGATTTTTCAAATAATTAACTTTCCAGTTCTGTCACTGTCTCTTTAAGTTTGATTCCTAGCTTACCTATCCTTTTTGCTCTGAAATCTATATCTTTATCTATATTACAGACTTTTCCTCCCGTCCTATTTTCATGTCATTTGTCAGTCTGGTTGGTGCCTGCTTTAGATTTTGAAGAGGCCTGAGTTGCTTAGTTTCTTAATGATGGGGGTGGCTAGGCACGAAGCATATCGAAACTTTAAAATGGGGAGCCTTTCTTCCTCAGGGCAGTGCCTGCTGTGATGGGAGAAAGGCCCGGGGTCATCGGTATCGGATCGGAAAGGTGATGGATTGGAGAGTATGAGTGGAGCGGAGATTAACCGAGGGGCTGTGTAATGCTGGGAGAAGTTGGATGTTGTCTCACTTCTAAGTAACCAAATCAAAACAAACATCATAAATAGTAGCTGTATTTTTTGAATGTGATACCTTATATCAAGTTGGAGCCACTCTATATTTGTCAGAGGGTACTCACTTCAAAAGGTGTCAAGTATATAACGTTACCCAACTCTGAAGGGTGGTTTAACGCAAAAAAGACCTTTTTTATAATCACTGGTATCAACATTCAGATTTTATATACTTTGCAATTTTTTTTTTTAATTTTATACTAGAATGTATAAGAAGACAGATCACTTATCATTGGTTATGCGCTTGGCGTAGAGAGGTGACAGCTTATTCAAACACCGGCATGAACCCGACACGTCCGTGTTTCGTGGACTTCTTCAGGGATAAAAGTTTGCTTCGGTGTATTTTTTGAAGTCTGTCCCGTCATATATCGCTTTCAGCATGATCACAGCTTAAAATGAAGCAGTTCTCTGCTCACTTTTAAGTAAGACACCTCCAGCCACAAAAGATTTGGCTTCCAACACCAGCCAAGAGAATTATTCATTGTTACAAAGAAATCACGGGCTGCATTTTGTTTAAAGGGACCAGGTGCTTGGGTGCAACTAGGGGCAACCAGGGATTTTCCCTACAACATAAAATATGCCCTGCTCAGTTAGACACAGGCCTATCGAGCCCAGGTCTCCATCAGTGGCCAATCTGACAGTGACCAAGCCAGGACACAAATACCTGGCAGATCCTAAAGAGAAGATCCAAATTATTTTGCTCATTCCAAGGGATAAGCAGTGGCTTTCCCAGGTCTACGTAGCTAATAATTGTTTATGAGCTTGTCCAATTCCTCTTTTAACCTTAGCTATGGTAGATACCTTGACCACATCCTCTGACCACAAATTCCACAGCTTGAGCATGCATTAAATGAAAAATTATTTTCTCAGATGTGTTGCAAACTTGCTACGTGTTAGCTTAATGGCATGTCCCTTAGTCTTAATGCTATTTGACAGGGTAAATAAGAGAACATTGGGTCAACTGGTGCCATTTTGAAAGATGGCGCTGGCAGGGCAGAAGTGAGTGGAGATCGTTCTTGCTTCCTGAAAGCCTCCATACCCTTATGGGCTAAGCTGGGGAGGGTCCAGGGTGATGGTCAAGGAGACTGGTCCCTTTTTTGGAAAAGGAGTGAGCCTCTATGGCTGGGGACGGAGCTTTACTGTTCTTTTGATCATGTATGTATTTATTTATTTATTAAGTACATTTATAGACTGCATTGTCTAAAATTCTAATCAGTTTCCATGATCATATTCATAATTAAAAAAAAACAAGCAAATGAAGTTGCTAAATGCACAAAGCTCCTGGTGCATTTAGCAATGGAAGTAAAAACTCTGAGTGATTTACTAAACTGTGGTACTTGAGTATTGCAGGTTAGTAAATCCTGTGAGGTTTTCACTTTAGTAAATAGGCCTCTATGGGGATAATAATAATAAAACCACCTGCCCTGATGCAAACACTGTGGGCAGCTTTTATCCACAGAGTTTTGCACCGATAAACAAAGCAAAACTACATGCAAAGTTTTGTACCTGCTTTTTCTGCAGGTACTATTTGCAGGTAAAACATTGCCCATAGATTTGAAAATCTAAAGCAACCTACATTGTTGCCTCCCCTGTACCTAACATCGCCCTCTTCCCTCTCCCCCCTGGAAACCAGAAGTAAAGGTACTGGGCCAGGTCCACGGTTTCCCAAGCAGTATAATGAAAAAGGTACGGAGTCAGTGCGTCTGGCATGACCTGGCACAAGGACGCACCAGGTAGAATAATGTAAGATAAGAGGCCGGACGCTTTTCCGTGGTTAATGCACCATTTTGCCCATGGACACGGCTTTGAAAGTCGCTCTCCCCAGCATAAGAAAACAAGAAAAAAGTGCAAAGAAATAGTGCTGTGCACTTCTGAGTCGCATTACTAAGTGTAAGTCCTCAAAACAATGTGACAAGGCGATAGCTAAAGCCAGAAGAATGCTGGGCTGCATAGAAAGAGGAATAACCAGTAAGAAAAAGGAGGTGATAATCCCCTTGTACAGGTCCTGGGTGAGGCCTCACCTGGAGTATTGTGTTCAGTTCTGGAGCCCGAATCTCAAAAGGGACAGAGACAGGATGGAGGCGGTCCAGAGAAGGGCGACCAAAATGGTGGATGGTCTTCATCGAATGATTTACGAGGAGAGATTGAAGAATCTAAATATGTACATCCTGGAGGAAAGGAGGAGCAGAGGTGATATGATACAGACTTTCAGATACTTGAAAGGTTGTAATGATCAAAGACAATGACAAACCTTTTCCTTCAGAAAAAAATCAGCAGAACCAAGGGTCACGATTTGAAGCTCCAGAGAGGAAGACTCAGAACCAATGTCAGGAAGTATTTCTTCACGGAGAGGGTGGTGGATGCCTAGAACGCCCTTCCGGAGGAAGTGGTGAAGACCAAAACTGTGAAGGATTTCAAAGGGGGCATAGGATAAACAATGTGGATCCATAAAGTCTAGAGGATGTGAATGAAGGGAAGAGGCATGGGGGTGTCTTGCGGGAATGACGACTACTACCTGGAGATTAATATCCTTATTCAATAAACATACACATGGTTAATGCCACACCAACATTGCTCTATGCTTCAACGGCAAGAGGAAATGTGGAAAAAAGTATTTCATCCACAAATAAGCATGGGTGTAGCTTGCTTGTTACGGCGGTTACTACCCAGAATCAATTAAGCCTGATACTTCACTTGGAATACATATCCAGCACAGCTCACTGCTTCAACGGCAGGGGGGAATGAAGAAAAGAGGATTTATATTCAGACAACAACCAATAAGGACTGAATTGCACAGGCTGGGTAAACAAGCGTGGGAGTAGCTTGCTTATTACGGCGGTTACTACCCCTAAACAATTACCAAGATACTTCACTTATATGCAGCACCAGCACTGCTATCTATATTGTTGGCGGGGGTGGAAGGGAAATAGAACCAAAATGTTACTTATAAGGGCCTAGAGTAACAGCTAAGTATGAAAAAAATAAGGGTGAAAGTGGATGGGCCGTTTGGTCTTCTTCTGTCGTCGTTTCTATGTTTCTATGTTAAAACCGAGGAAGGAGCAAGGACAGGGAGACTTACACCGACCGCATCCACTGTTACGCACCTTCCCACCTCTATGCTAGCCAAGCTAAGAGCATAAATATCAATGGGAAAAAACCTCTCTCACCCATCACCACTTACAGAGCTAAATATTATTAAGTGAAGGAGGCTCCTGAGGACTCTAAAGCTGAGCGTACTCCAGCACCTAAAATTGAATTTTACATTTTGCAGGGTACTTGAAAGAAAACGCAGCCCCTCCTTTAGGGGGCAATAATCAAAGCATTTTAGTTGGGTAAATGCATATTTACCTGCACGAAATCATGTCTTTATTATTGCCCCACCCCCAGTGTGCTGTAAGTTTAAAATGAGCGTTTGCCCGCCCGTATACGTGAGTATGTGAGCGCAAGCACCCAAGTGCTGGCATTTTAAATCATCCGTGCAAGCGTGTGCATTATAGGCAATACGCCTGGCGCATGTATGCGAACTCCTAACTCTAAGCAGGTTGCGCGAGGAGACGATATTCGTGTATGTTTCCTTTCGACTTCCCGGCTTTTACATGCGCATGAAGGAAATTACCAGTTAGACTGGGCAAACTGGAGGACTACTTGGTCAATCTCTAGGTCATCCAGATCCCTCAGGTTCTTCAGCCTGCACTCCCCCCAGTTTACCCAGACCCCCAGCCAGTCAGGTTTTGGCTATAAAGAGTTTTAATCTGATTTATGCCTGATAAATATCATTAGTACATACGTGCAAGTAACAGCTCGATACGCGCTACGTTCACAGGTTATAAAATAGGAATTTATGCGCTTATATGTTGGCTCCGCCCTGGCAACCTCACCCCTTTTATATGCACGTTCTGTTGCTTGCGCATGCGCATAAAGACATGCGATTTTCCACTTTTACAATGAGTTGTGCGCGCTCAGCCCATATACAAGCTCGCATGGGCCTTTTAACGCGAGCAGCTCTTTTATAATTCACCTCAGAGTGCGTACATTTACCTGCCTCATAAAAGGGGGCGGGGACAGGTCAAAGCACACCCGGAGAACGCATCGCTAAACCTCCAGCTGCGCCCATGCGGGTGTGTGCCAGCCCTCGTCTGCAGAGGGAGGTTCTGCGAGCACGCAGGCAGTACCGTTATTGCCCTCTTATTCACCCCCTGACAGAGGTGCAAACATTTCCTCCTCCTTTGCTGCATGGTTGCAACATCTGACCGCTGCCAGGCTCTAAGCTCTAAGAGGAGCTTCCCGACCTTTGTTTGTATTGAAAGATAATAAACCTTGGCTGATGGATGGAGACTTTCCTCCAGGAATAGACAAACATTCAGCCAGGTAATTCTTGAGTGAGTCCTTACCTAAATTGTTCATAGCTTAGGGAAATGTATTACTCATGAGTTTTTAAATCTTATTTTGCATGACTTCAGTCTTCCTAGCAATGGTCAAAGTAACCTCAGTAATAGCATTTTTGAAAGTGTGTAGGCCATCAACCTGAATATTTAAATCCTGCACATTCTGAGTCACAGCACCCACATCAGATATGGGCGCGTGCGTCTACT
Organism: Rhinatrema bivittatum; assembly: GCF_901001135.1. Classification (NCBI taxonomy): domain Eukaryota; kingdom Metazoa; phylum Chordata; class Amphibia; order Gymnophiona; family Rhinatrematidae; genus Rhinatrema; species Rhinatrema bivittatum. The sequence goes on from NC_042618.1 coordinate 8,616,581, forward strand.
TTCTGAGTTAAATCAGCAGCTTTAGTTTGCAGCATACGTAGAACCAGGGTCTAGAGAGTCCTGTAAGTGCTTATCTGCTCCCCACCACATATCCATGGTCACTTTAGCTGAGGACTCACAGAGCCTGATGATCCTGGCCGGCAGTCTCAGGACGCCTGCTGGTGTCTGCGTCTGCCCACACACACTGCTTTACTGGCGTATCCGGCCTCCTCGTAGCCCATAGCCTTCATGTCACTGCCCGACTGGCACGCAAGAGAGGAAGCTGACACACCGTCCAGCAGCTTAACTCCGCCGCAGCTCGGAGGTGCCCTTCACGGCTTCCATCCTTTCTGATTGCAGAAAAGAAAAACCGCTGCTGGCATGGCAGGGTTTTTCACGAGAGGAAAGACATGCGAGACGGGTGAAGCCTCTGGCAGGGACGTGGTCTTGGGCGTGCTGACTTCCTTGCCACCTGCTGCTTCGCTCAGGCCTGGCGCCTTCCTATTATTACGTTTTTGCTTGTGTTATTTTGAGTTTTATCGGATGGTGGGTTAGGGTGTGGAGCCGGATGGACGGGTGGCAGCTGGAAGACGCATTATGGAAGTTTATTTGTTTGCTTTTGGGAACTGCAGGCTATCAAAATGTCATAATAAATAAATCAACATGGCACGGCTCTGCAGGAAAAGCAAGGATTTCCCCTTTGCCCTTAGGCATATTAGCAAAAGTGCAGCTGAGCAGGACATCATTCTCTGAGCAGCGAGTGCTCCCTAGCTCCCCAATTTTGCCTACAGTCAACTAAATTAGAAAAAGAAAAAAGAAGCAAGAAAGTTTGCTTGCTCTTTAAGAAAACAAGTAATAATCCCTGGAAAAGTACTTGGTATTAGGCCAGGGATTAGGCTTGTGAAGAGTGACACCATGTCCCACCGTGAGTGGCTGCTCGCTGGCTTTTCCAGACTTCGGTTAACAGCAGGAACAGGTTTATTTAATTGCTATTACACTTTTTTTTCCAGGCACTTCCAAGCGGATGGCATTCAGGTGCTGCAGGGATTTCCTTGTCCTCACTGGGCTCACAATCCAAGTCTGTGCCTAGGGCAACGGAGAGGGCGAAGTGACTTGCCCAAGGTCGCAAGGAATGGCAGCGGGATTTGGACCCTGGCTTGCATCCCGCTGCACTAACCGCCAGGCTACTCTTCCACGCCCCCTTTGCAAACTTGATTGCAAAGCAGTCAGCTTTGGAGGGTGACGAGAGGGGCGGTTGTCTCTGGCCCTGTGCTCAAAGGGACCCCGTGCTGGCCACGCCAGACGAAATAAAAACCTCAGGGAGCCAGAATGCGTAGGTGCGGGCTTGGGTGCAGAAGCCACCTGCAGAGTTATGTGGGGGTGGCTCGTTCAGCAGCCTTCCTTAGGCAGCAGCTCACCTCTCCCAGTTGGGTTCCCACGTCCCTCCACCTCGGATTCCTGTGCACCTCAAAAAGCTTAGAGCTTCATGCATATTCTGTACGTGCAGTTCCCTCTAGCAAGGGCTATCTAGTTGCTAATTCTGATGTACACATCTGAAGAGAAGACAGGAAAAGAAAATGAATGCTTGTCATTTTCCTCCACTCGAGTACCCATGGCTTCACAAAGTGGTAGTGGCCAAGTGGGGATTAGGACTGAGGCGCAGTGTACTGTTAACAATTTACCAAAAGGTCATAGCGAGAGTCGGTGACAAAGTGGGGATTAGAACTAGTGCACAGGAAGGTAAAGCAATTTCCCCAAAGTCAGAGTCAGCGCGCTTCCCGTGTGCGTCGTCGTTGTTTCATTTGGCACGCTATGTTTTTACAGTGTGCGTGTTTACTGAATTCTGTAAATTTCACACACTAAAATGCTTTAGTGCACGATAAAAGGACATAACGTTCACGATATTTTCTTAGCTTTTTCTGTATCGGTTTCAATGAGAAGTGACACAAAACGATAAAACGAATAATATCGCCGCTGTTTCCAAGTCGATTTCGAATGTCTGCACATCTCTGATACAAATGACTGCTTTCTGAAAGGTGAATTTCCCTTGCTTCTTCTGTCCTGAATGTATCTGAGAAAACGGACGGCTGAGTCTGCAGTGTTCTCTGATATCTGCATATCTTTGCTGCATTTGTTATATATTGTATTGAGCTGATTATAGCATGACAACAGCCTGCTTTATGGCCATTCTCTCCCAGACAATGCCAGTAAGGACTGAGAAGAAGGATAACATCTTGTGATTTACTAACTGTGGCCTCGGTGTGAACCAATCAGTGGCACACCGATAATAGCCCAAAGCCAGGGGAAGATGCATCCTGTGTCTTCCTCCAGGACACATCTGAGCCAGTTATATCAGATAATGTTTGCAACAGCCTTGGAGCGGATGTATAGAACCTCCAGGGCAGTGTGAAACGGCGTCTGTGTATAATCAGGCCTGAATGTTGGCTGCACGTGTACAGCTGATGTGTTTCATCCGCGCAAGGTTCTTTGGATCACATAGGATTACAAGTGAAAGTGTTATATATGGATGCAAACACTTGTTTCTAGGAGCGGCCTGATTTTATTCGTTTGCATTTATTTTTGTTTTGTTTTTTTTCAGACAGATGCTGGAGATGCCAAATAAATATATCCAGCTAACTTTAGGACAGATCTACGGAATGACTATTAACTGGATAACTTATCTAGCTCTCTAACTCCTCCCAGTTATGCCCCTGAATTATCTGGCCATATTTTAGGTGGATAAAAAGATACTCAGCTAGAATTTAGATGGATAAATACCCATATATTCATTTAGCTGGATAACATCTGAATTATCAGAAAACCAAATAGCTGCACTAAATAATCTAAACTGTATTCCCTCAAATATGTGCTTTCAAAAAAGGTTCATTTTCTCCAAAATCTACATTGTAGGTAGGTAAGGCGCAAAATATCAAATGTAGGTTCTGAATATGTCCATTATATTGGATAAGTTCTTGGAGGAGAAGTCCATTATCTGCTATTAATTAAGTTGACTTAGAAAATAGCCACTGCTATTTCTAGCAACAGTAACATGGCATAGACTTAGTTTTTCGGTACTTGCCAGGTTTTTATGGCCTGGATTGGCCACTGTTGGAAACAGGATGCTGGGCTTGATGGACCCTTGGTCTGACCCAGTATGGCATGTTCTTATGTTCTTATGTTCTCATAATAAGTGAGTGATATTTTGTTGATCACATAAGCCTATATTGTCAACTTCTGAAAGTAGGCCTTTTGTTCAAAATATAAGAACAATGATTATTTATTTTATTTATTTATTTATTTAAAATTTTTATATACTGGCATTCATGATACAATCACATCATGCCGGTTTACATAGAACAGGGGTGTACAAAGAACAAATGAGTAACCTATTAGTGAGGAGGAAGCAGTTACAAATAACAAGGTACTAGAACTGGGAGTAGAGAAGAAAGGGAGAGGATAACATTAGATAAAGATATTTACATTAAATTAACATTTTTACAATGGGAGGTAGTTCAACAGGCTGCAAGGGTTAATCAGTGTCCGGGAATGCTTTTTTGAACAGCCAGGTCTTAAGTCTTTTCCTGAAGATTGGGAGGCTGGGTTCTTGTCTGAGGTCAGGTGGGATGGAGTTCCATAAAAGGGGGCTGGCTGTTGAGAAGGCCCGATCTCTTAGAGTGATGTGTTTAGTAGTTTTGGCTGGGGGTACTTGGAGGGATCCTCTGAGTGCGTCTCTGGTTGGTCTGGAGGAGTTATAATTTTGGAAAGGGACTTGTAAGTCGAGTGGGGAGTGTTGATGAATGGTTTTATGTATTATGGAAAGAGATTTGTAGAGGATTCTAAAATGAATCGGCAACCAATGGAGATCTTTTAGGATTGGAGTAATATGGTCCTTCCTCCTGGAATTTGTCAGTAATCTTGCCGTAGCGTTTTGTAACATCTGTAGGTGTTTAGTGTAGGAGGAGGGTAGGCCCAGAAGGATAGAGTTACAGTAATCGATCTTAGAGAAAATGACAGCTTGAAGGATGGTTCTGAAATCTTGAGTGTGGAAGAGTGGTCTAATTCTTTTCAGAACTTGAAGTTTATAGAAACAATCTTTGGTGGTTCTGTTGATGGAAGCTTTAAGGTTCATCCGGTTGTCTATTAACACTCCTAGATCTTTCACATGTGTAGTAGTGGGGGTGGTTGGAAGATTAGAGATGGAGTTGTTGTTATCTGAGGAGATGAATAGTAGTTCTGTTTTAGAGGAGTTTAGTACTAGGTTTAGGTTAGATAGGAGGCGTTTAATTTCGAAGAGACAGTTTTCCCAGTGATTCAGTGTTTTTGTGTAAGACTCTTTAATGGGTATCACGATCTGGATGTCGTCAGCGTAAAGGAAATGTTTGAGGTTGAGGTTGGAGAGGAGTTGGCAGATTGGTAAGAGATAGATGTTAAAGAGGGTAGGTGACAGGGAGGAGCCCTGAGGGACTCCTATGGGAGCGTCCATTCTTGAAGATTATAAAATTCCTATTAACAAAAAATACTATCAGTGCTATTATCTACCATATACCCATCCTCCATCTATCCATCTGCCCACCTATCATCTATCCATCTATCTACCCATCGTCCATCTATCCATCCCTGTATGCATCATCCATTTATCCATCTGCCCACCTATCATCTATCCATCCATCTATCCATTTGTCCATCCATCTATCCACATATCATCTATCAATCCATCTACCCATCATCTATCTATCCATTCATAGACTCATCATCTATTTATTCAACTGTCTATCTATCATCTACCCATCAATTCAGCTATCTGCCTGTCATCTATCTCTATGGACCTTTGCTTTCAGTTTCTATTTTATTTTTCCTGGGAGTTTCTCAGTGTTCATTATAACAAAAAATGGGAAAAAAAATCAGTGGAAAAAATGAATTGTCTTTTCCCCACTGATTTTCTCCCTGGCGTACGGCCGGTTATGAAAACCGATGCCGAGGTTACTGGCGTCGGTTTTCGTAACCGGCAGCCGCGCCCACCTAATTTGGGTATAGCATGGCACCCCCCTTGCAGGCGCCATGAGTGCATTAAGAAAGCAGACGCTGACTCTTCAGCACCCCGCTTTCCGCGATTTTTATCGCATCGGCCCCTTTGGTAGCCCTGCATAAAGGCCGTTGCAATAACTTAAGCGACTGATTGCAAAGGGGACTGCAAGACGGTTCGAAAGTCATCACCTGTGATATAAAATTTTCATCGCCCAAGAAACTTTAATTTAAAAAAATGCAGCCTTGGCAACCTTTGTCATCTGCTGGATCTAATAAGACCCCTACATTTCTTGCTGCATGAACTAGCGGGATCACCACATCATCAACAACTATCTGCATTACATTTCCTGTTGGTGATTTTCTACCGACCCAAAGAATTACTGATTTTTTCGATGTCTGAAACCAATCTATTATCTATTAACTATTTATTAAGTGATTGAAAACAGCTCTGAAACTGAGAAACTGGGACCATCTCAGCCACTTCACAGGTTATAAAAAATGGAATATCATCCGCATAGATAAAACAAGTTGCACCTAAAGCGCTTACGTTACCAACTCTCCTGGGGGGATAGAAATGACCATAAAATAATGTGGGTGATAAGGCAGAGCCCTGGGGTACTCCTGGCGACAAAAGCCGTCCTTGATCAACCCTTATCTCCGATCTGAGTAAATATGAGTGCAATCTGTGTAGATGGCATTTTGCCTTTAAAATGAAACTGCACCTGCTTCAAACACGAAACAAGGCAGAGTCAGAACCCATTTAATTCAATACAAAATTACTTCCATCACTGACTAACTCTGGATGACTTTTTTACACTTTCTGCTCTCCTCCCCATGGGAAGAAGGAGGTAACCTCAGAATATCTCTAGAACAGCTAACATTTCCCAACATATTTCATATAAAATTTTAATTAGAGTTTTACATACATTACACTTCCTGTGCCAGAATGCATTCCAAACTCAATCATTATTTAAATAGACTTTCTAAATGGAAATGAGCTGACAATCATTTATTCATGATTATTGCTTTTACAGTTTAAGTTATCCAAATAACCATGTGTGGGTGGACTGAGGCTCTGAGAAAACTATGCTCTTTTCCTTAATCACAAATTCTCTTTAACTTAGCAGGTTCCAGTATATTTCATCCATCGCCAGTGGTTAACTAATTTCAACAGCAGTTTATAGAAATTAAAAACAAGGGCAGCACACGGATGAAAAACTGGACTCGAAAACACAGAACCTTTAGGACTGGATTTTTCAACCATAACTAAAGAATTGTGGTCTGGTGGATCGCACATTGACATGGGAATCAGGGCACAGAATCCGCTCCCTCAATATTTCTCTCTGTGACGTTGGGCAAGGACCTTCATCTTGCTGTGCCTCAGTTTACCCAACTAAAATTTAAGCAATAGCAACGATAATAATAATAATAAAAATAAAATAGCATTGACTCTATCCTCATCTTACCTTCGGCAGCTGAGATGACGTTCAAAGGCCAATCCAGGCCATCCTGCCTCTGCAGTATAAAGCTGTCAACTATTTAGGGATTATATTCAGATGAAAGGCTCTATGGGATACATTTTAAGACTGCCCGCATTGGTGGTAACATTTACTAGCAGACTCCACTGATTTTCAGAGTGAAAGTACACACTTTCTTTCATTTCAAAAATTATCCCAGGAAAACTTTCCACACACATATAAATCTGCTAACGTATGCGGGTAGTTTTCCAGAGAAGAAAGATCCGTGAGTGCTTTTGAACATGCGGAAGTATGAGTATAGTTCCAAACCCCTTCCCAGCCTGGAACGCCTCTGGTCATGGTGGGTAATATTACCACACAGAGGAACTCTACAAGCACTATTACTGGAATATAAGATGAGCAGTTTTTAAAAAAATCAATTTCCATGGGTATAGCACTGTTTACCCCTGGAAATAACTTTGGAACTTATCCTCTTAGGCGGCCTTGATTATTTCTGCTGTTTTGTGGACTTTATTCTTGTTGAAACTGAATTTTTTAGTAAACATATTTATGTTTGGACCTCCAGCTATGACGCAGACTGATTATTTTCAGAGGTAGCCTGCTCCCAATCCACGGGCTCCAGAGTGTGCATTCCCCCACTGTGGTTCGGTGAATGTGAGGCTCTCCGGGGCTGGAAAGATGGGTTACACTGAAAATTCCCTAAATCTAGGCAGTCAAAACGTGGCCACTTACATTTAGGCCTGCTATTCATTCTCCTACATTTGGACATCTAAATAAGATGGCTAGGTTGAAAATCAGAGTTAACTTGCTTCTCCCCACCTAATCACATCCTTGGCCTAGTTCACTGTTTGGCTTTCTAAATATAGAGACCTTGTGAAACTGGGCCTGTGAATTTTCGAACTACAGCACTACATACATCAAATAGTGTACAGCAGTGAAAAGCAGTAATAGTAGTAGTAGGTGCTTGGTTTTTAAATGAGCAGATTTAGCTTTGTTATTCCCAAAATTAGATAATGAAATCTTTTGAAAAGTGCCTTTTATATGCAGTTAACATAAGTGAGATGAAAACTTCCATCCTTTTGAAAAACTGAGGCCTCTTCTACTATAACTTCCAGCTATAGCTATATTGTTGCAAAATATATTATGACATTGCACATAATGTACATAAAGCCTTAATTGGAACCCATATGATGGTGCATGCTACGGTAGTAACATGGAGCATGAAATTCAGATGATGCTCAGCACCAAAATTTAGGCATATGAGTTAGGTGCCTATATTCAGCCAACTGTAGGCATATGGAGAAAAATAACCCATGCAGTAGTTACACGATGTTAGGTTCCATATTAGGAGCAAGCATCCAGGAAAAAGATCTAGGCATCATAGTGGAGAATACATTGAAATCGTCGGCTCAGTGTGCTGCAGCAGTCAAAAAAGGAAGCAGAATGTTGGGAATTATTAGGAAGGGAATGGTGAATAAAACGGAGGATGTGATAATGCCTCTGTATCACTCCGTGGTTAGGCCGCACCTTGAATACTGTGTACAATTCTGTTCGTCACATCTCAAAAAGCATATAGCAGCTATAGCTGCACTGGAGAAAGTACAGAGAAGGGCGACCAAAATGATAAAGGGGATGGAACAGCTCCCCTATGAGAAAAGGCTAATGAGGTTAGGTCTGTTCAGCTTGGAGAAGAGACGGCTGAGGTGGGATATGATAGAGGTGTTTAAATTTATCACACTCACATTTGGGCTGAGAGATAGAGAGAGAAAGAGAGAGAGAGACTCTACAGAACTTCATGTATAAATTAACTATAAGAGGGGCCATTCTTAACTTGAGGTGAGGTTTGGGTGTTGGGCTAGATTTTGGGGGGTAGTTTTACAAGAACAGTCAGAGGTATAAACAGCACAGTAGACATCAGTGAAGATTTTATGTGATTTGGAGCGATGAAAGGTACAAAACGATTTGTACAATATACTCTCGACCTAGCTTGATAGCAGCTAGGTAGCAAGGGTATCAAGCAGAATAGAGGAGGTCTCACTCCCCACGAGCCCCCGAATCCGGCATTCATCAGAGGGGTCCCGGGCAGGCCACCACGCAGCAGGCCCCATCGGAGCCCCTCTCAAACGTGCCTGGCCATTAATCTGTCAAGGCCCAATCCCCAGGCCTGACATTTGTCATCCGTGGCCAACCGCCGAGTGGTGGCCCCAAGGCCCCTTTCTTCCTTTCTGGCACCACTCTGCTTCCTTTAATGCCTCCAGTGTTACAATAGCCTTTCCTGGACTCTGTCACTGCTGCTGCGACAGAATAACAAATGAACAAAAACCCACCAACACCAGGGTGGATTGTGCAGGGAATTATGCTGCATCGAGGCCCAGGATGAAAGAGACCGAACGAGGGGAGCCGGTGGGTTTTAAATTTCCTGCCGGTCTCCTCCCCTCCCCTCGACGTCATCGTGCCGCTCCTCTAGGCCAATCAAATGGTCCGTCATCGGGGCGATTTATGACAACGATACTGCGCCCGACACCAAACCAACTGGAAGGAGCGGTATCACAAGCTGCACTGGCTCCTCCATCTGTGATGCTCCGCCCCGGGGCACCGGCTCCAGGTTGCTGGCACCATCACCACCCTCGCGGGGAAGGAAGTTTGGACTTTATTTTTGGAGTTGTTTTTCTGGCTCATGAATGGTAATCCCCTGTCATGGGAAGGATAAAAAGAGAGAAGACCTGCTTAAATCCATTTCACACCAGTGTTTGGATGGTGGTGGCTCTCTGCATAGTGAATCTTTTTGAGTATTTTTTGAGCTTTTTGCCTTTTTGGATGGGAGGAAGTTTTGTCCACCCTTCCTGCCCTGGAGTGGAGGAGAAATGAGGAATTTCTTTCTTTGTTGCAGATCATGGAGCTTTCAGTCCAAAAGATCCCTCTATGCCATTTGGAAAAGAGCACTGGGAATATGAAAATTTTCATATGTAGACTCCACTGGAGTCTCTTCTTACTTGGAAGGAGAAAGGGCTGTGAGAGTTGAAATCTTTTGGGAGAACATCTAGACCTCAGGCATTTTTGGGATGGGAGTATGGCCACAGCTAGGAGACCCCAGCCCATCCAGGGCTGAGGAGACTGGGAGGATGACCATGTTATAATATCCACAGAAACGGAGAAAGGAGGAAGCGGGGAGGTGGACTTGGGGGGAAAGATAAGGAGCTCTGCCTTGGCCGTCTTGAGTTTATGTTGGCGGTGGGACATCCAGGCAGCAATGTCAGACAGGAGGCTGAGATCTGGGACTAGATTTCGGATGAAATTTCTGGTGCAGAGAGGTAAATCTGTAGATTTTGTTTGTATGCAATCACAACCTATAAAGATTCCAGTGTCTCACTGTAGTGCTGTGCATTCCCTCTCTGTTTTGTTTTAAGATTGTACATTTTTATGGGCTGCAAACTGGTGTTTGTCATGAGTAGGTGTCAGAAAAGTTTATCCCTAAAAGTTTTCAAAATCAAGTTCTTTTTTTGCTTTCCAAATTCTTTGACAGGTTGATAGTTTATACAAAAACCTATAGGGTCAACGTTTGGCTTATTATTGACTATGGTTGTAGTGGACTTTTCTATCAGATGGCTGTTTCATTTTCATTTGGCTCCGCAGCGATTCGGCTCCTCCTCCTCTGCTCCTAGGAGCCGCGCGTGCGGCTGATGAGTTTTCTTAAAGGAGCCATGACAGGAAGTGGTCATGGCTCCCCCTGAGACTCCTCCTCTGGCTTCCTGTACTTAAGGCAAGGGCTGAGCTGTCAGTCCTTGCCTTGGTATTGAGGTTCCTGCCTGAGTTTGCTCCTGTGTTCTCTGTTCCTGGTTCTTCGTCCCACTCTGCTTCCCTGCTCCGTGGATTGATTTTTGGCTTCTGACTTCTGGACTGGTGGATGTGTCTTCTCCTGGCTTGATCCTGGTACGGCGTTGGACCCGTCTCCTGCTTAGACCCTGGACTGGACTCGGACCCCGCCTGTGTACCGAATCCCCGGACCGGCTTTGGACTCTTCTACGACTCCGTCCTCAGACTGTTTCGACCTGCTGGAGGCACCAGCCATCTGGAACCCACGACCTGCAGGAGGCGCCTGCATCCAGACCTTTCTACAGTCTTCAGAGGAGTCTCCTAAGTCCCAGCGGCCGGATCCCTACAGACTCCTCCTGGGGGGGTTGCGTGCTTCCAGAGTGAAGTCTTCATTCAACATCCTTCTGTCCAGCGGCCTCGCCCTTCGACAGTAGCTGTCTACCTCGAAACAGGGGTCCACTTTCATAACATACAAAGTACCACAGCTCAGCTTGAGCTGGGTTTAATCAGAGTCCTTTGAGGAAGGTGAGAGTGGGACCAGAGCTAGCCTGCCACCACTATGTGCACTGCTGCTTCACTGATTTTTTGAAGGATGCGGTCAGGTAGCATCTGATTAGGTCAGGCACTCTTGTATATGTTGGTGATAAATTCCCTTTCCTTTGCTCATTAATGTAAGAGCATATAACTTCAGCAATTATCTTTAGAAATTAGTCAATAGCCATTTCCTAGAGTCATTAACTGGTTCATTTGTTAATTAATTTAATTAAATTTGATATTCTGCTTTACAAAAAAACATAGCATAAAGCGGACTGCATGTAAAAATATGAAAGTCTTCATAAGAGAATACATTTTATTAAAATATACATTCTAAATTTCAATGTTAAAAGAAAATTATAATAAGAAGGGCCCCTTATAATCTAACAGATCCTAATTTATCTATAGCAAAGCAATCTATAGACGTGATAGGAAAAGAGAACACACACACGCACAAAACTCGGACAGGCTCTCATACACATACACACACACACACACACACACCATACACACCACACACACACACACACACACTCACACACACACACACACACTCACACACACACACACACACACCATACACACCACACACACACACACACATACACACACCACACACACACACACTCACACACACACACACACACACCATACACACCACACACACACACACACATACACACACCACACACACACACTCACACACACACACACACACACCACACACACACACACACACAGCACACACACACACACACACACACACACACAAACATAGATCTCCTGTAATAAAACACATGAATAATCACACATGAAAACCAGTGAAAAAACAAGAGCAGCAAAAGAGCCAGGCCTTCAAGTTTCCCTAAAAGTCAAATAAATTAGCTCTCCCCATTTCCAGTGGAACTTCATTCCAAAGCCTGGGGACATAACAAGAAAAAGATTATTTTTTCTCTTCTCAGCCAATTTGCCCTTTGACATCGCTGGAATTTCCGACAATGCTTGCTGTGATGATCTCAGCAATCCTGCAGAACAATGTGGAATTTAAAGATATCCTAAACACATTGGTCCCATCTGACTGATGACTTATATACCAGAGAAAGAACCTCAAACCGAATTTGTGACACTACAGGGAGCCGACATGATTCCCCGAGGACGGACATAATATGCGCATTTGCTTTACATCTCTGAGAGCGAGACTTTCTTATCCCTCTATCCACTCTCCCAGAAGGCTCAGTCATTTACCCTCACATCCTCACCATAAACCTCGTTTTCTCCCAAATCTTTTTACCTGGGTGTATTGCCAGACTGAAAACATAAACAATTCCTGACAAAATCCTGAGGCAAGGACGAATGCAGAAAGAAACATATACTGGTGAGAAACCAATCCTTCCCTGAACAAATGTGGAAGCAGTTGTGTCTTCTAATCTAAAGACATGTCACAAAAGACAGCTAAAGGACTTCCCATGTCCCTGGAGACGTTTCCTGCACTTTTGTCCTTCCCTTTTCTTACAGTCATTTTCTTTTGTTTCTTGATCTGAGGATCCTATGTTTCTATTTCTGTCCCTTGAATCTGCACTCTCCTCAGCACTTTGGTAGTGTGTGTGTGTGTGAGAATGACTGTCTGGGTTGTGTGTGTGTGTGTGTGTGTGTAAATGAGAGCCTGTGTGTGTGAATGAGAACCTGTCTAGGTTTTGTGTGTGTGTGTGTGTGTGAATGAGAGCCTGTCTGGGTTGTGTGTGTGTATGAGAGCCTGACTGGATTGTGTGTGTGTGTGTGTGAATGAGAGCCTGTCTGGATTGTGTGTGTGTGTATGTGTGTGTGTGTGTGTGAATGAAAGCCTGTCTGAGTTGAGTGTGTGTGTGTGTGTGTGTGTGTGTGTGTGAATGAATGAGAGCCTGTCTTGGTTTTGTATATGTGTGTGTTTGTGTGTGTGTATGTGAATGAGAGCCTGACTGGATTGTGTGTGTGTGTGTGTGTGTGTGTGAGAATGAGAGCCTGTCTTGGTTTTGTATATGTGTGTGTGTGTGTGTGTTTATGTGCATGTGAGTGGTAGCCTGTCTGGGTTTTGTGTGCATGTGTGTGTGTGAAGTTTTAAGCTTGCATCAATGCTGCCTGTGCTGTACTTCTTTTGTGATGTAGCAGTCCATGTACATCTGTTTGTGTGTATGAACCTTGCATTGCTGCTGTCTGTGCTACTTCTTTTTTTATTTTTTAGCTGGGTAATGACTTTTCTCACTAAAAACATATCCGATCAGCAGGGAGGACATAGTTAAATCTCAGGCTTGTCTAGCTAAGTCCAGAACTTAGCCTGACAAGTCCTTCTCAATATTGACCTCTTTATTCCTATGATCACCAACTGTCTGGATTTTCTCTGAACTGTTCGGAAGTCAGTGTCTGCCGGAAGCTGGAAGGAAAGCTAAAATATCTGGAAATTGTCACTCATGAGTTTCTTCTAAGCAGCCAGCTGTGCAGGCTCCAAATCTTCCTAGCCAGTGAGCCTACCCCAGCTGGGACATGAATAGGAAGCTCAGCCGTTTGCAATAAAGCCCGGAGGAGACTGGAGTCTGCTTTTCCACAGGCTACCTTTGCAGCTTGGGCTGCTGACCACAATGAGGTGCTGCTAGGTGCTCACACTAGCAGCTAAAGATCTACAAGTGCACATAAACACCAACACCAACCTGGCCTGTACGCTGCCATATTTTCTGCTGTTTATCTGGTGTCTGCCCAAAGCAGATTTCAGTCTATTTCCTTATGGGCATATGGATCCATCCATCCCATGATATGGTGGCTCTGCCTGAGTCCCTGAGAAAGAAAGGGAGGCACAGTGGGGAGAGGACCCTAGGCAGGGGGAACAGGAAGGAAGGAAGAATGAGAGGTGGAAGGGGGTCACCAAACTGTCCCTACCTAGGTGCATCTGTGTCCTGCGTGATGAGATCAGAAAGAGAAGAAATGTGTAGTGTTCCTGAAAGTCACCAGCGGGAGGTATCTTGCAGGGAGTGTGTTATCACACAATTCATGATCCCACTTTGGCTCATGTTCTTTCGTCCAGTCTTCCATCCTGGGAAAGTGGCTGAGGCTCAAGGTGTGTGCCTGACCTGTCTAAGTTCGCTTGTAAATTTGTACCTCTATCAAGATACACTGTTAAGTAGTGAAACATTGACTACACCATCTTCCCACTTGAATGGTTTCTTATTCTCCAGCTCTGAAATATGTTAATTGGACTTATTAAGTATTTATCAAGTTGCTGTTTGAAGTATTTATTTATTTATTTATTAACAATTTTTAGTATTGTTACGTTTCTCAACGCGCAAGTTCGCAGTCCCGGTTATCCTAGTATTTACTTGTCCCTCACTTTGTTCCATGTAGCACTCAAATGCGACGTTATGTTTATTGTAAACCGATGAGATTTGTAGTCTTTACAGGAATGTTGGTATATAAAAGTTCAAAATAAATAAATAAATAAAGGTCGGAGCCCTCAGGCCTTCCAGGACTAAGCTCCAAGGTGAATCTTGAGCTTGAGAAAAACCAACAGATCTGAAGAGTTAGGTGAATTCTTCTGGCATTTCACTGACGATTTGCATTTAGGTTTGAAGAGTGGATTTCTGGTTGGAGTCAGAGTAAGAGCTGCCAGACTGGGAGATCTACTTTCAACGTTGCTGCTTGGAAGGCACCAACAGAAGCTCATCTCTTCAGAAGAGTAATCCATAGAGATCTGTACATCAGAAAGTGGGCAGCGAGAAGGAGAGAGCCTGGGGAGGGTCCTATTCTCTTAAGAGTACCTCAGAGCTAGCGGTGTGCAAGGATTTTGCAGTGACTGTGACTTTTTGGACTATGCACTGCCTTTTGTTATTGCTGTATGGATTGCACTGTTCTCCAGAGTGCACTCTACTGATTTTATTCATCTGCATCTGTTGTTATTTTAGTACAGGATGCATTTTGAGTGATAGGGTGTTGTTCTTACTGGAAGGCGTCAAAAGACTTCCAAACTGCCCAAAGGCCTTGAAAGACTAAAACATCCCCCTCCCCCCACCACCAAGAAAACAAGGGAGCATGGGGGGTCTACTTACCCCAGCAATCCCAAATGTGCCCCACTGTTTTAGTAGCTGGTGGAACAGGAATTACAGAGGAGTAAGGAAAAAACGACCCTGGGCAGCAAGGGGAAAGAGGAGGGAAGGACACTGGGAGGGAAGGATAAAGAAAGAAGTGAGAATGAAATGTAGAGCCCTACCTGGTTTCTACCAGTAGGAACGTTCCACCAGTGTAGGTAGAAGAGAAGTAGCCCTAGTTGTGCTACAGCTCCCCCATCTGGGCTGCTGTAATGGGAATGCCCTAGCTTTATAAAAACCAGAGACACCATTTTGTAGCGTGGAGTTTTCAGTTGACCTTTGAGAAGGCAGGATGAAGTTGATCCTGCTCCTGTTATGTTTCCTTTTGTTTTGAAGAGGCGTACTGTTAGACCTTAAGGATTAAGGTCTGGGCTAGAAGGAAGAAAGCATAATATCTTTCTCTTTCTGAAAAAACTTATTTTACTTTCCTTTGGACTTTATGTTGAAGGAAGTTTCATCCACCCTTCCTTCACTTTTTGTTATTTACTGAAGCTTGGGTTTTATTTTGTTAACCAACTAAATTCCCCAAGGCCAAGGGAATGTAGGTACCATCATGTGAGAAGGAGTTGTTTTAGGAGTCTCGTACAGAGAGATCCAAGGACCCTTCAAAGGTCAACAGAAGGAATGGAGTCACATTCATTCCTGAGGAGAGAAATGAGAGCATAAGAGAACCGTGGCACACATCCACTGTTGTCCACTGAAATATCATCAGGATGTTCTGGAGGAGGTTGCATAAGAAGTAATAAGTACCTGTCATCTGGAGCAAGGTATTTAACTTATGCTATGTAAATTTAGCTTAATTCAGTAAACAAATTTAAAAAGGCATGGGATAAATGCTGCAGATCCCTAAAGACTAGAGGTTGGAAATGAAAAAAATCGTGCATGGGGTAACCTGCATGGAGGCATGGGATTACTATCCTTAATCATTTAGCCTTGATACCTTTGATACAACTGCAACATTGCTCTCTGCTTCGATATCAGGGAAAAAAGGGGGAATTGGATTCAGACAACATCCAACACTGGACCCTGACTTTTACGGTCCAGGGTACTGATATGCAGACATTAGGGGGAAAAGCACAGGACTGCTTCTATGGCTAAGTCCAAAAGCAAAGCACGTTCAAGTAGCATTGTCTGAATTATCAAGAAGGCTGCAGTAATTTTCTTATGGGTTAGACAATTGCTTGATTTTGATTGTAAATATAACAAACCTTAACATAAGGCTTGGGGGTAAATTGCATGAAGCGGCAGTAACTACCCTTAACAGAAACATGGGGGTAACCTGCACAGAGCGGCAGTTACTACCCTTAACAGAAACATGGGGGTAACCTGCACAGAGCGGCAATTACTACCCTTAACAGAAACATGGGGGTAACCTGCACAGAGCGGCAATTACTACCCTTAACAGAAACATGGGGGTAACCTGCACAGAGCGGCAGTTACTACCCTTAACAGAAACATGGGGGTAACCTGCACAGAGCGGCAATTACTACCCTTAACAGAAACATGGGGGTAACCTGCACAGAGCGGCAGTTACTACCCTTAACAGAAACATGGGGTAACCTGCACGGAGCGGCAGTTACTACCCTTAACAGAAACATGGGGGTAACCTGCACGGAGCGGCAGTTACTACTCTTAACAGAAACAGGGGGGTAACCTGCACGGAGCGGCAGTTACTACTCTTAACAGAAACAGGGGGGGAACCTGCACGGAGCGGCAGTTACTACCCTTAGCCATGTGGGGGTAACCTGCACGGAGCGGCAGTTACTGCCCTTAACAGAAACATGGGGGTAACCTGCACGGAGTGGCAGTTACTACCCTTAACAGAAACATGGGGGGTAACCTGCACGGAGCGGCAGTTACTACTCTTAACAGAAACAGGGGGGGAACCTGCACGGAGCGGCAGTTACTACCCTTAACAGAAACATGGGGGTAACCTGCACGGAGCGGCAGTTACTACCCTTAACAGAAACATGGGGGTAACCTGCATGGAGCGGCAGTTACTGCCCTTAACAGAAACATGAGGGTAA
Organism: Rhinatrema bivittatum; assembly: GCF_901001135.1. Taxonomy (NCBI): domain Eukaryota; kingdom Metazoa; phylum Chordata; class Amphibia; order Gymnophiona; family Rhinatrematidae; genus Rhinatrema; species Rhinatrema bivittatum. Next base: position 8,633,546 of record NC_042618.1, read on the forward strand.
CCTGCATGGAGTAGCAGTTACTGCCCTTAACAGAAACATGGGGGTAACCTGCACGGAGCGGCAGTTACTGCCCTTAACAGAAACATGGGGGTAACCTGCACGGAGCAGCAGTTACTACCCTTAACAGAAACATGGGGGTAACCTGCACGGAGCGGCAGTTACTACCCTTAGCCATGTGGGGGTAACCTGCATAGAGCGGCAGTTACTATCCTTAACAGACACATGGGGGTAACTTGCTTGGAGTTGCAGTTACTACCCTTAACAGAAACATGGGGGTAACCTGCATGGAGTGGCAGTTACTACCCTTAACAGAAACATGGGGGTAACCTGCAGGGAGCGGCAGTTACTACCCTTAAGAGAAATATGAGGGTAACCTGCACGGAGCGGCAGTTCCTACCCTTAGCCATGTGGGGGTAACCTGCATTGAGCGGCAGTTACTACCCTTAGCCATGTGGGGGTAACCTGCACAGAGCGGCAGTTACTACCCTTAGCCATGTGGGGGTAACCTGCACGGAGCGGCAGTTACTACCCTTAGCCATGTGGGGGTAACCTGCATAGAGCGGCAGTTACTATCGTTAACAGACACATGGGGGTAACTTGCATGGAGCGGCAGTTACTGCCCTTAACAGAAACATGGGGGTAACCTGCACGGAGCGGCAGTTACTACCCTTAGCCATGTGGGGGTAACCTGCACAGTGCGACAGTTACTACCCTTAACAGAAACATGGGGGTAACCTGCACAGAGCGGCAGTTACTACCCTTAGCCATGTGGGGGTAACCTGCACAGAGCGGCAGTTACTACCCTTAACAGAAACATGGGGGTAACCTGCACAGAGCGGCAGTTACTACCCTTAGCCATGTGGGGGTAACCTGCATAGAGCGGCAGTTACTACCCTTAACAGAAACATGGGGGTAACCTGCACAGAGCGGCAGTTACTACCCTTAGCCATGTGGGGGTAACCTGCACAGTGCGACAGTTACTACCCTTAACAGAAACATGGGGGTAACCTGCACAGAGCGGCAGTTACTACCCTTAGCCATGTGGGGGTAACCTGCACAGAGCGGCAGTTACTACTCTTAGCCATGTGGGGGTAACCTGCACAGAGCGGCAGTTACTACCCTTAGCCATGTGGGGGTAACCTGCACAGTGCGACAGTTACTACCCTTAACAGAAACATGGGGGTAACCTGCACAGAGCGGCAGTTACTACCCTTAGCCATGTGGGGGTAACCTGCATGGAGCGGCAGTTACTACGATAAGAGGCTTACTGAGCAGACTGGATGGACATTTGGTCTTTTTCAGACGTCATTACTATGTTGCTATAGTCCTCCAGCTCTAGGAAGCACCTCCCAAACAGCCCTTGCAATTGAGATGGATGTGGGAAGAAAAAGAGCAGATAATGCCTTCATCAAAGAGTCACAGATTTCTTGGAGTTGACTGTACTGAGCAAGGACTTGTATGTTGTCACCCCCCTTCCATTAAAAATCAAGTCCTCAGTATAGTAATGCCTCAAGCACAGCCATCGTGCTGTGTGATTATTCCTGGAAGCCTTAAACACTGTTCAGGCAATGGTCAGGACCCTGGAGTTACTCCCCCCTCCCAACAGGAACCCTGGAAAAAGAGGGGCTTAGCGGACGCAGGGGAGGTGATAGCAGCAGATGTGCTTGGACAGTGGTTACAGAAAGGGCCTGGGGGTGGGGAGGAGAAGGAGAGGAGGAACGTACGTAATATTCACAAATGAATGTTAAGCATTCAGTGAAAAATAATTAAGAGCAGTACGGACCCTTTCCAGAAAGCTGGAGAGAAAGCGTGACCAGGCCTGGCTGGAGTGACTCCTCTGCTTCAACTCCCAGCCCCCTTCTATCCTCGCTCCTTGGGCATCGCTTGTCGGACCGCCGGCAGGCTGACCTTTCAAGCCTGCTGCTTTTGGCCTCTCTCGTGTAATCCGCTTAGGATGATGGGTCTTGCATTAAGGGGACTAGAAGAATCTTCCAATAAAGTAAATAACTAATAAATGAATGTGCCTTGATTGCTAACGTCTTTCAGGCTGGCTATTGCCAGAGGGGTGCCGGTCACTTCCTCTTTCATGGATCCCTGCTCCTAGGGGCCCAAGCAGCTATTTAAGCCAGCCATTATGGACTCGTGTTTACCACTGTATTTCTCCCTGGGTGGAGAACCTGCCAAGGCCTTCCTCCGGTGAACAGTCCACTAGACCTGTCGCACCTCCATGCATCTCCTGGTAAATCAGTGTAACCAGACCTGTAAGGGCAATTAAGGCATATTTAGCTGCGATGATTCATTGTCCTGCTCTGTTACCTTTATTTTATTGGATCCGTGCTCTCTGCGTCTCGTTCCCTTGCAAACTTCAGAATGAAGCATGCCCTGTTCCCAGCACACTGCCATCCTGCCTCAATGATTAATAGGGCATCAGTCCCTACTGGAACTTCCAAGTCTGTTCCGTTAATCAGTACAAGTCTGTTGCTTTAACTAATTTGTTAACATTCCCATTTGCCACTAATTTTGACTCATCTGGTGGCAGTAGAAAGCATCCTGTCTTGGATACTCTCTCTGCAGAGGTGAGCCCGTGTGCCCATTCCTCCAGAATACAGGGCTTTTCTCGCCATGCAAACCGGCATAACTATTTATTCGAGGAGGCAGGGGCAGTTCTATAATGAGGCAGGGTGAGGCGGCTGCTTCAGGCGGCAGACTTTTGAGGCAGCAAAAAATGTCCCTCTCAGAACGTCGCTGTGGGGTCTGCCTCACACTGCCTGCCCCTGCCGCGGCTTCCTCTCACTCTTACCTGGGAACTTTCCAGATTTGGCTCGGAGACTCCAGAAATTTGAACGAATTGCCTGGTCTCCGGGCCAACACGAGAAAACTCTGGGTGCCCTGCTGCAAAACATAGAAACATAGAAACATAGAAATGACGGCAGAAGAAGACCAAACGGCCCATCCAGTCTGCCCAGCAAGCCTCACCACATTTTTTCTCTCCATACTTATCTGTTTCTCTTAGCTTTGGTTCTATTTCCCTTCCACCCCCACCTTTAATGTAGAGAGCAGTGATGGAGCTGCATCCAAGTGAAATGTCTAGCTTGATTAGTTAGGGGTAGTAACCGCCGCAATAAGCAAGCTACACCCATGCTTATTTGTTTTAACCCAGACTATGTTATACAGCCCTATTGGTTGTTTTTCTTTTCCCCTGCCGTTTGAAGCAGGGAGCTATGCTGGATATGCGTGATGTATCAGTTTTTCTTCTCCCCTGCTGTTGAAGTAGAGAGCTATGCTGGATATGCGTTTGTAGTATCAGTTTTCTTCTCCCCTGCCGTTGAAGCAGAGAAACTATGCTGGAAATGCATTGAAAGTGAAGTATCAGGGCTTATTTGGTTTGGGGTAGTAACCGCTGTAACAAGCCAGCTTCTCCCCTCTTTGTGAGTGCAAATCCTTTATTCCACGTTTCCTCTTGCTGTTGAAGCTAGAACGATGTTGGAGTCACAGTAAGCATGTGTATGTTTATTTAATAAGGGTATTGACTCCAGGCAGTAGCCATCATTCTGGCGAGTCACCCACTCTTCATTGGCGGCCTCTTGAATTTATGGATCCGCAGTGTTTATCCCACGCCCCTTTGAAGTCCTTCACAGTTCTGGTCTTCACCATGCGCTTCAAGCATGCGCTGGAGCAGCGCATGCTTGAAGGAGGAGGAGCATCAGTGCCCGTGCCCCCAGAAGAAAACGTGAAGCCCGGTGCTGCACGGCAAGAAAGACGAGCAGGAGCGTCACCCTCCTCCATGGGAAACTGAAGACTCAGGAGGAGGAGCAACAGTGTCGGGCCATGCGCCAAAAATAAAACAAGGGCAGAGTGGGCCAACACTACTGGAGGAAGAGGAGGAGGAGGAGGAAGTGGACTGAGTGTCCCACAGGCCTGCAGAAAGAGGAGGCTCCTGTGGCTAATGAGAATCAAGATGAGAAGAGACAATGAGAGTGTACGTGTGTGTGGAAAAGGGAGAGATGTGAGTGTGCATGTGTGTGTGTGTGTGAGAGTGCATGTATTTGTATGGAAGAGGGAGAGAAGTGAATGAATGCATGTGTGTGTGTGCATGTATGGGTGTGTGTGGAAAAGAGAGAGATGTGAGTGTGAATGTGTGTTGTGAGAGTGCATCTATTTGTATGGAAGAGGGAGAGAAGTGAATGAGTGCATGTGTGTGTGCATGTATGGGTGTGTGAGGAAAAGAGAGATGTGAGTGTGCATGTGTGTGAGCGTGAATGTATTTGTATGGAAGAGGGAGAGAAGTGAATGAGTGCATGTGTGTGTGTGCATGTATGGGTGTGTGTGGAAAAGGGAGAGATGTGACGTGTGTGTGAGAGTGCATGTATTTGTATGGAAGAGGGAGAGAAGTGAATGAGTGCATATGTATGTGTGCATGTATGGGTGTGTGTGGAAAAGAAAGATGTGAGTGTGCATGTGTGTGAGAGTGCATGTATTTGTATGGAAGAGGGAGAGAAGTGAATGAGTGCATATGTATGTGTGCATGTATGGGTGTGTGTGGAAAAGAAAGATGTGAGTATGCATGTGTGTGAGAGTGCATGTATTTGTATGGAAGAGGGAGAGAAGTGACTGAGTGCATATGTGTGTGTGCATGTGTGTGTGTAAGAGTGCATGTATTTGTATGGAAGAGGGAGAGAAGTGAATGAGTGCGTGTGTGTGTGTGTGCATGTATGGGTGTGTGTGGAAAAGGGAGAGATGTGAGTGTGTGTGAGAGTGCATGTATTTCTATGGAAGAGGGAGAGAAGTGAATGAGTGCATATGTGTGTGTGCATGTATGGGTGTGTGTGGAAAAGAGAGAGATGTGTGTGTGTGTGAGAGTGCATGTATTTCTATGGAAGAGGGAGAGAAGTGAATGAGTGCATATATGTGGGTGCATGTATGGGTATGTGTGGAAAAGGGAGAGATGTGAGTGTGCATGTGTGTGTGTGTGTGAGAGAGACTGCACGTATTTGTATGGAAGAGGGAGAAAAGTGAATGAGTGCATGTGTGTGTGTGCGCATGTATGGGTGTGTTTGGAAAAGGGAGAGAAGTGAATGAGTGCATATGTGTGTGTGTGAGAGTGCATGTATTTGTATGGAAGAGGGAGAGAAGTGACTGAGTGCATATGTGTGTGCATGTATGGGTGTGTGTGGAAAAGGGAGAGATGTGAGTGTGCATGTGTGTGGAAAAGGAGGGGGGCAGAGGGGGGACGCCATCTCATTACTCGCCTCCGGCAGCAGATTGCCTTGAGCCGCCCTGCGAGTCACCATTCTCACTTTCTCTGTATTTCTCAGCAGATGTTAGGCCCAGTTGCAGCTGCATTACTTTTTTTTTTTTTCTGTGGGTTTACAGTGGATAATTTGATGTAATTTCAGAAATATGTAGCAAGGAGAACCTGTGCAGCTCAAAAAAAAGGAAAAAAAAAATAAAAGCATGAGCCCTGAAAAGAAGGGATCCACAAATCAGATTTGTATCTATCTCTCTCCCTATCTAATGAAATAAGAAATGCAATAATGAAGGCGAGGTAGGGATTTGTGTGATTATTATGGAGTTTTGCTCCCCTTGACTGACCTTGATTATGTTGCTAAGGATAAACCAATCCCAGCAGCCTGAGAAATTGAGCTGATGTGATGAGCCAGGGATTAGATGGCGTTTATCTGGAGGAGAAGTGGGAAGACGAAAGAGCTGGGCAGCCAGGCAGTTAAAGCCCCTCCCATGGTGGCGGAGGCTGATCTGCCCAGGCCCAGGCATGTAGAAAATTTACATTTAAATGCAAGGGAAGTCTGATATCAGTAGGGATCTGTGCCTAGCAGACTGCAAACCTGGCGGAGGCAGGGCGCTCGCGGAAGGATAAACTATTTTTTTTCCCCTTCTAAAAATTCTAGGTGGCCCAGCAGAGGGAAGAGTGGTGGGCCTGGCACTGCCCGCGGAGCAGTTCTGCACTGCTCCGTGCCCAGCAGCGATCCGCCGTTGTACGTGGGACTGTCAGACCTCCATTCTGGGGCTTGAACGCGGCAGCTCCTCTGTGGCCTCTGAACATGAATCTCCTGCGCTGTCATGCCATGCGGAATGGACCACCTGTACGCACATACTAACATTTCAAAATCCATTAAATGGCGATGTCTTAATCTCTCACTGAAATGTACAAGAGGGCATGGGAGAGAGTTCATATTCTGGAGGTTAAATCATCCCACCTAGAGGAAGCGTTAACAGTTCTGTAGCTCAGCAGCTCATCCTATTCCACCATCAGAGAGCACTGTGTTTCTCAGTGGAAGGAACAGTCCCGGGAAAAGGGGGCACTCCATGAAGTTAGCAAGTAGCACATTTAAGACTAATCGGAGAAAATTCTTTTTCACTCAACGCACAATAAAGCTCTGGAATTTGTTGCCAGAGGATGTGATTAGTGCAGTTAGTATAGCTGGGCTCAAAAAAGGTTTGGATAAGTTCTTGAGGAGAAGTCCATTAATGGCTATTAGTCAGATTAACTTACGGGCGGATTTTAAAAAGCCCTGCTCGCGTAAATCCGCCCGGATTTACGCGAGCAGGGCCTTGCGCGCCGGCGCGCCTATTTTCCATAGGCCGCTGGTTGCGCGCAGAACCCTGGGACACATGTAGGTCCCGGGGTTTTTGGAAGGGGGCGTGTCGGGGGGCGTGTCGGGGGCAGGGCCCGAACGACGTGGCGTTTTGGGGGCGGGGCGTTTCGGTGTGGGCCTGGGGGCGTGGTTTCGGGCCGGGGCATTCCGGGGGCGTGGCAGCGCCATCCAGAACCGCCCCCGGGTCCGGTCTCGGCGCGCCAGCAGCCCGCTGACGCGCGTGGATTTACGTCTCCCTCCGGGAGGCGTAAATCCATGGATAAAGGTAGGGGGGGTTTAGGTAGAGGAAGGGAGGGGAAGGTGAGGGGAGGGCAAAAGAGAGTTCCCTCCGAGGCCGCTCTGATTTCGGAGCGGCCTTGGAGGGAACGGAGGCAGGCTGCGCGGCTCGGCGCGCGCCGGCTGCCCAAAATCGGCAGCCTTGCGCGCGCCGATCCAGGATTTTAGAAGATACGCGCGGCTACGCGCGTATCTTCTAAAATCCAGCGTACTTTTGTTTGCGTCTGCTGTGCAACAAAAGTACGCGATCGCACAGTTTTTAAAAATCTACCCCTTAGGGAATAGCCATTGCTATTGATTGCATCAGTAGCGATGGGATCTTCTTGGTGTTTGGGTAATTGCCAGGTTCTTGTGGCCTGGTTTGGCCTCATGTTGGAAAACAGGATACTGGGCTTGATGGACCCTTGGTCTGACCCAGTATGGCAATTTCTTATGTTCTTACTCTGACTGGAAAGAGCTTGGGACAGTAGCCGGCCATGCTGGTTGTTGTTTTAGAATATCCAGAATGAATGTTCCTCAGCTATATTTGTGCATGAATGGTCTACAAAATATGGCTAACTTGCAGACTCTGCTTAACGTGAAACCTATATCCCTTTTGTGGCCCCTGAAGGAACAAACTGCCTACCCACAGCTCCTCTGTGGCCTCTGAACATGAATCTCCTGCGCTGTCATGCCATGCGGGATGGACCAGCTGTACGCACATACTAACATTTCAAAATCCATTCAATGGCGATTGTCTTAATCTCTCCCTGAAATGTGCAAGAGGGCCTGATGCTACGGGGCGGCCAAGTACTGAAGCTTGGGTCCTGGCCCTGAGGCCTAGGCCCGAGAATCCAGTGGCCCTGAGGCTTAGTGCCGGCATTGAGGACTAGGCCCAGAGCCAGGGTATGGCCTAGAAGTGCTAAGCCTTCAGATGTTTGCGGTTGGTAGATATTACATACCGTGAGATTGAATTATTTCGTAGCTTCAGCTCCACAAGCTTTCCCTTTGAGAAGATTGGGAATTTGTACAACTTCATACTTGGTGGGAATGAATACAAAATGAAGGCTTATTTTGTACTTTAATAACAAATCCTGCATCCTTTTTTTTTTTTAATTAAATAAGAAAATATACAGGAAAGGTAAACCCTACTGTCTTGTAGAATAGGGAATGTGTAAGCAATTGAACGCTGAGTATGAACCAGCCAGATTTCAGCCTGGTTTGAGTTGACACAAAATAATTATTGCCATCAAGACCCACCATGAAAACTAGTAGAAACATTTTCTGCACAAGGAGAAACTAATATCGTTCTACCAAAATCTGATCTACTATAGGTTCTGAAATTCACACAAATCCCACGCATTAGATTTTCCACAGACCCATGTTGGATGTGAACAGATCTGCTGCAGAGTTTGCCTTCCATCTGCAAGTTCTTTAAAAGAAGTTTGTTGACTTGTTATATAGACTTGTTTAAAAGAGGTTTGCATATCCCTAGGTAAGAATAATCCAGCAAAAAAAAAAAAGCCATCTGAACTTCCAGGTGCAAAGCAGAAAATCTGAAAAATTGAAAGAACTAATCAGTCCTTAGATTCTTCTTATATCATTCTAGAAATTGAAAAAAAACAACCCATAATGCTGTAGCACAGGGCTAAGTGCTGGCAGCTTCATGCATATATATAGTCATGAGACGTGAAATGTCCTGGTTTTCTAACTCTCTTCCTCATGCAGTGCGTGATTCTTACTGCTCTGCAGACCAGGGATGTATGGCCCCCAAAATTTCACTTCAGTTCATTTTTTCTTTTTTTTTAAATTTTGTTTGGATTTGGTTTCTTAATTTCTTTTTCTCTTTTGTATCTCAAACCGAACCAAAATAATTAAACTAGCAAAAAATCCACAAACCACCAAAATAAACCCAAACCATTAAAAAAAAAAATCAAAAGGACCCCTGAAGGCTCTGGCTGGGCTGTCCCAGGTTATATAATGTCCCAGGCCCTGCGCTGAGGTCCAGGGACAGGCCTGATGCCCAAGTACCGAAGCTTGGTCCTGGCACTGAGGCCTAGGCCCGAGAATCCAGTGGCCCAGAGGCTTGGTGCCGGCATTGAGGACTAGGCCCAGAGCCCGGGCATGGCCATGAGACCTGGTCCAGGCACCAAGACCAAGGTCAGGAGCCAGGGCCCAGAGCTGAGGCCTGGTACCTGGTGCTGAAGCCTATGTCTGGGCCTCCAGAAGTCATTGCCCATGTCCTGGCACTTGGAAAATGAAGTCGAACAGATGGAGAATGGTGCTGGAGTAACATCACTCTGGAGCCTTCCATTGGTGTGATATACAGCCCTACATTTCTACAGCTGTACCCTAGTTCCAACCAGCAAGGCCTGGGACAGTGCCTGAACGTAATCTGCTTTGAAGGATCTGTAAGGTGGAAATGAGATGGATACATGGACAGGGACAAGGATTCTTTCCTCCAGCAGGGACAGTGAAGCCTTCCCCTCTGCAATGTTCCCAGGCAGCCTTAGGGAGCAACAGCACGGCCAGTCCAGAATGAGTGATTTTTAAACAATTTAATGAATTTCTTGTTGGTTGAATGTTCTAGAAAAATGGCACTGGTAACCCCCATCCTTTATTTTGCTACCTCTGTTCAGCCTTGCTCAGAAGGAACAACATTCCTAGGATAGCTCCTTTATACGGCTTCCAAATTCCCTTTAATCCAGGGTTCCAGAGGATTCAGATCAAAAACAAAGATCTAAAGTGGCAGGTTGTTGGAATCTGGAAATTCAACCTGACTTGCTAGGATCATCAACAAAAATGCCAATTTAATCAAATTTGGGATAATGGTGCTGGTGGCAGGAGGGGATTTGTGACGAATCCTTTAAAAAAATCCCCATTATCATGGAAAACCAGGATAACTAACAATTTCTTGTTAAATACAGATGAGTGAGTATGAGATGATGTGTGAAATTAACAATTGCAGTGTAAATACAATGAAATGTGAGAATTTTCCCTTGCACAATCCTAAATTAGGATGAGTAGAGCAATCGGTAGAGATATAAAGTTTCACATTCAAAGAGGTTTGTCTTGATAACTTTCAAGTCACAAATCTACTGTTGGATTCGTGGACCCTTGAGCCGGCTGGGACAGATGAAGACTCACAGTGGGAAGGCCCACAGTGGATGTCAAAGCCGGGAGGCAGCACTGAACAGGAGACCGGATGGATCTTCACCACTGGAAGCCCGAGGTCCCCCCAGGAGGAGCCCGTGAGGACCCGAGCCACTTTGACTTACGTGCGGTCTCCTGTGGGCCGGTTTCTGAAGAGGAGTTCCAGAGGATCGAGAAGAGTAGAGCTGAAGCCAGGAGGCCAACTGGAACTTCACCACTGGAAGCCCGCGGTCCCCCCGAGAGGAGCTCGTGAGAACCCGAGCCGCTTGGACTTAGGAGAGGCCTCCTGGAAGAAAGCCGGAGTCAGGAATCAGTGGACAGAAGCCGGAATCAGAAGCCAGTGGATGAGCCGAAGTCAGAAGCCAGTAGTCGAAAGTCGGAGTCAGAAGCCAGTAGTCGAAGCAGCAACTAGTAGCTCTCAACAGAGAGTGAACCTTGTTGCAAGGCAACGCATAGGCCCAGCTGCAGGGTTTAAATACCCCTGCAGCGACTGACATCATCTGTGGGCCGTCCTCTCTTTTCACACGCTGGCCCCTTTAAGTCCTGAGCCCCCGTGCGCGCATGCGCCTAGGGGGCGGGGCCAGGTGCTGAGGATCGAAGGCGTCTCCTTCGAGGAGGGAGCGCCGCGGCAGAGACTGGGACGGGCCTTGCCGGCCGGGGAGGAGTAGCAGCAGCCCGGGCTGGCCCCGAGGTAGGTGAAGGGACTGGGGCATGACCCGGGACCGTAACATCTACCCACAATCTCTCATAAATATAAGTAGTGAAACAAATATTTGCGATTAGTGGAATCCTCACATTTAAAATTCTACAAGTGAATTCCCTGAAGAAGCCATGTATAACAGGGAGAAACGAGGCTCTCGTCGGACTGGATTGTATTATTCAGACAAGGAAAAGATCTGTTTAAAAGAAGGATCGGATCGGATTCAGATAAGGAGAAGATCTGTTCAAAATAATGAAAGAACTGGATTAAGATAAGGGAATATTTGTTTAAAAGGATATTGATTCACTATATTTGTTAAGAGATATACATGGGAAAAAGTGTAATGTGAAAATGTGATCTAATGTCTGTTAATATTTCAGAGCTTAGAAGCTATTGGTTTTATTGGGTATTGAGTGTATGTTATGAATGAGAGTGGAACGGTATGGTTGTGTTGATGCTGGGGTAAAGCATGGTAATATATGGTATGGGTGTGAGTGTTTGAGGATTAAGTAGTATGAGTTCATTTTTAATGTTTTCACATTTGTAAAATAAATAGGTCCACCATAATTGTAAAATAAAGGATTGGATTTAGTTGGTATAAGTTACGATATAGTATTTATTGAGTTACCTCTGATTATTTATGATAGTATTCATTAGGTTTTGGAGGACATGCATGTTTTTGTTTACCTTATGAGGTTACCATAAAGGAAATCATTGTAGGGCTTTAGTTTGCTGGTAGTAAATATTTTTAAAGTGAATATAAAATTAGATGCATTAATAAAACAATCTTTAAAAACAAACATTGACTGTTGTGTACAGTAACATCTAAAAATTTACTGTAAACTGCCAGGCGTGGCTAGCACCCTAGAGCAGCCGCCGGCACAAAAATATGCAACTATGTTGTAGGCCCTATAATTGAAAGAAAACTCAAGAATGACTTACAAAGAAATTAAAATGTCGTTTGTTCACATTTTAACAGCTGTTTTTACAGGTATTTAATGACATTTTTCACATTGAATTACAGTTTCACTAGAGCCGCTGCAGACACATTGCTATGCAATTGAGAAGTGCAAAGTCTCACACAAGCAGAAAACATGATCACGGCAGGTTGCAGCTCCATGACTTTTCATCATTTATGACTGTCAGTATTGTACATATCCGCAATGTAATTCAAGATGGGCCTACATGTGTTGTATGATATGCAATACACATATACCTAACTTGATCTAATCAGGCCTGAACCAATGTTTCTGTAAATTGTTGCACAAGAAAGGTGCTGTCTTAGTGGGAGGCAAGGTTGATTGGCTTGAATCTATGTCTGAAGACTAATCCAATCATCTGAAACAATGCAAAGACAAAAAAATGACCTAATTACAGCCTTTCTCTAACAAAGGCTAAAACCATCAAGAACAATCACGAAACAATAAGGCTGATACAGACCTTTCTCTCCTCTGGCTCTCATCACACCTTCCCCCTTCTCTCTTTCTTTCTGTAAGGCACCATTCTCTGTAATATAACTGTAGCATGCTTGCATATCTCATATAAAATATTCTTATTATACAAATATCTGCCTTTGTTTCTACTCTCTAGTAGTCTCTACTATACCTTGGGAAAGTGAAATCAGAACCTTGCATGCCATTACTAATAAAAATAAGATTACAAGATGGCCTTGGATTTCTGAAAATGTTATTCCCCCACGCCCTTCAGTGGTTGTTTCACCCTAGAACAGCTGGCAGCACTTTTCCCTGCCAGTAAATGATATAACCTCACAGCAGTTAGAGTCGAAGGGGTGGGGTATATAGAGGGAGTTGCACTGATGATTGAGGTATCACCCATGTACCTGTCAGAATGCAAATAGAAGTCAAAGCACCTCAAAAGACGAATCAGGATGAGCAGAAAGAAACATTCACCGGCACAAAAACGTGCGGCCGGTGGTTCTAGGGTGTAACACATGTGGAGAAAAGCTGAAGGGGACGGGGGGGGGGGGGGGGGGGAGTGTGGGTTAAAATTTTCAGAAATCAAAGGACATCTTAAGTGAAGGGGAGTCACAGAAGCGCAGCCCGCTACGATCATGTACACTGATTGTACAAGCCTTTAATATTTGCAGCACCGGCATGAAAATGCTCCAGCTGCGGTTCCAGTTACTCAGACAAACCCCAAGGTTTAAAATCCCCACCCCTCCTAATGGATGCATTTTATTCAGGTAAGTTCTTAACTGGAAAAATGTTATCTTGTTAAATCTGGGGCATTCTTTGGTGGGGCTAAGTTATGCAGATAAGTCTGTTTGTGCCAGAGAGAAGTCCTAAAGTTATCCGGGTGTGTGTACTGGACAAGTTTAAACTTAGCCGGCTAAAAAAAAAAAAATTAAAATCCTTTAAAAACACAACAAGAATCCTTTCAGTCTTGCGGGCTCGATTCCTCCCCCCAGCCCCCAATTAAAACACTTAAACAGTTGGCATGTAGAAGGACTATACCCCTCCCCTCTAATACTCCAAAATAACAAAACAGAGCCTCAGTGGTTGCGGCCCCTGTCACCGCTCCCCACCAATATCGAAATCTAACTGCTGTCTCGGGCTTCCTCCTGCCCCTCCCCACCCCGTCCACCCACTCTGACCTTTTCCCCAGATGTTTATAAACTTTGACTTGGGATCTAAGGAACGGACTCCTTAAGGGAACCATACGGTTATTTGTCAGGCATGGCGGCATTATGCGCAGGTAAAATGATTTATTACCGAAAATATTAAGAAAAGGAAGCAGCACACTCGGCAGATCTTTCATTCAGTCACCGCCCCCCGACAACAGAGTCACTCAGGTGCCCTTTCTGATTCCGATTTTGATCTGATTTCTGAGCTGAGAGTGGTGTTTACTGCTTTTGAAAGTCTTCATCAGAATCCATCGCAGCAGGGAAGGAGTGTGAAGCATGAACAGCAAAGGTGGAGGGAAGCGAGGGAGTTGAGAGAGAGAGAGAGAGCGTTAAAAAACTGCAAATGTGCTCACTTTTTCACACCAGCATTGCTTCAGAAAACCAAGTGATGATCATTATTAGTTTATTTCAGCCACCAGGCCTAATGAATGAGCTTTGCAAGTCTCCACTGGGGATTTTAGAAGTCAGATCTTACAGCAGGGCTCGGCAGCCTGTATTTTCTTTTTCTTTTTTTGTTTTGTAAGTGTTTATTGCTAAGCAAGCTGCTTCCTTTACTACATGAGTCTTTGCCCTCCAGGATTTCTTTCCCGTGCTTAATAATTCAGCTTTTTGAGCCAAGCAGAGTTCTTGTCTTGTCTTTCTCCAGTTTGCCCACAGAAAAGTGATGATGAAAATGTGGAATTTGGAAGCAAGAGGCTTTAGTTATCTCAGGCTGCGAATCCTTTCTGCTGCCTCGGGAATATCCTCGGGGATGGAGGATGTGGCCAGAAGTCTTCTTTTCCCTGTGGCAAGGTGCCGCACTTTTGGGGACAGGGATGAGAAGGATTGGGGGTGGGGAGGGGTCCTTATTTGTCCCATCATTGCCTGTGAAGTGGACAGACATCCCAGGCTCTGAGGGAGGCACTTTCCTGTATTTGCTCAAGACAGAGGCATAAATTGAGCCATTAGAAGGAAAAATGAAATCTTACACATCACAGCAACCAGTTTTAATGAGTCCTATTTGTACTGGACCGGCGGGAAGCCTTCGTGTTGACTCGAGCTGCTTTTGGCAGCGGGCCAGTTTCCTACCGACGAGAGCTAAATTATGCATCCTATTTAGTGCATTTATTAAAAGATCTTCTAACGTTTTTTTTTTGTTTTTTTTTTAGGCAAATGTCCCAAAACAAATGTGAATATCAGTTAAAAGCCTGCAGTCCTGAGCAGGTTTAATGCATTGCAATTTTCTCTATAATAGCTTTTGCTGTTTGCCGATTTTTTTCCTCTCTCGATGGCGCCTTCTGAATTGCTATTTGTGTGGCTATTTCGGAGGAATGGAGTTATCACACTTCTGATGGAAAATGTCAGCCTGAACCATACATATTAACCAGGAGCCCGTGGCGCCACACCGGACTCGGGACCTGGGATAGTGCAGTCATGTTGCATCGCTGCAGTGGCACTGGCTGACTGACTGCTCCGGCCCAGTGCACTCGGGCTCCCTGCACCTGGCTGGCTCCTGTTTAACGCTGCTAGTCAGCCTCCGGATTGCTTCGGCTTTTGGCTTGGGGTCTTGTGCATGAATTATTGCTCCTTGTTCTCGAATGCCAGAGAAGATGTGGAATTTGGAAGCAAGAGGCTTTAGTTATCTCAGGCTGCGAATCCTTTCTGCTGCCTCGGGAATATCCTCGGGGACGGAGGATGTGGCCAGAAGTCTTCTTTTCCCTGTGGCAAGGGTCCTTATTTGTCCCATCGTTGCCTGTGAAGTGGACAGACATCCACTTCCGCTGCAGTTACTTCCCCTCCGGTACCTTTTACAGTCAAGGGATGTTTATGAATGGGGAGGCTGACCAGATCTGCATTAAAACGCTAGGGGCGTGCAGACTCGTGTTAGGCGTCTATTTTAGCCCTCTTCTTTAACGACTCTCACGCAGCGCTGCAGACTGAAATTCTGCCCGCCGTCGGGATGCTTACCAGGGGGCTGCAGTTTGTTGGCTTGCGGGGATGCGACAGTGTATTAAAGCACCACAGTACCGTTTGATCAGGTTTCCATCCTGTGGTGGATTATGGTTTCTTTAATTCTTTTGGATCCATTTCTTTGAAACATAGAAACATAGAAGTGACGGCAGAAGAAGACCAAACGGCCCATCCAGTCTGCCCAGCAAGCTTTCACACCTATTTGTTTTCATACTTATCTGTTACTCTGACCGCTGAGGTCAGGGCCCTTATTGGTAACTTTTTGGTTCCAATTCCCTTCCACCCCCACCATCGATGCAGACAGCAGTGCTGGAGCTGCATCTAAGTGAAGTATCTAGCTAATTGGTTTGGGGTAGTAACCGCTGTAATAAGCAAGCTACTCCCGTTTGTTTACCCTGCATGTGCAATTCAGCCATTGTTGGTTGTCTGAATAAAAATCCTCTTTACTTAATTCCCTCTGTTGCTGAAGAAGTGAGCTGCGCTGGATACTTATTCCAAGTCAAGTATCATGCTTAATTGATTCGGGGGTAGTAACCGCCGTAACAAGCAAGCTACACCCATGCTTATTTGTTTACCCAGACTATGTAATTCATTCCTTGTTGGTTGTTGTCTGAATATAAATCATCTTTTCTTCATTTTCCCTGCCGTTGAAGCAGAGAGCTATGCTGGATGTGCATTGAAAGTGAAGTATCAGACTTATTTGGTTTGGGGTAGTAACCGCCGTAACAAGCAAGCTACTCCCCTGCTTTTTTGTGAATGCAAATCCTTTTTTCCACATTTCCTCTTGCCGTTGAAGCATTGAGCAATATTGGAGTCGCATTAACCGTGTGTATGTTTATTGAATAAGGATATTAATCTCCAGGTAGTAGCCGTCATTCCCACGAGCAAGCCACCCCTTGCCTCTTCTCTTCATTCACATCCTCTAGACTTTATGGATCCATAGTGTTTATCCCACGCCCCTTTGAAATCCTTCACAGTTTTGGTGCTTGCTAGCAGCCTGGCAGCATGGTCAGTGGTGATCCCTCTTCTCCCTCCGTGGTTTCTGCCCACCCCTTCCCTCCTGTCGCATCGCCTTTCCCTGTCTCCCTGTCTCCCACTTTCTGCCTTTCATCCGTCCTTCCCTCTCCTCAGAAATGGAAAAGTATTTAATAGAAAAAGGAACCTTGAAGAGTTACTGACTGAACACTTACTGCAAGGATGTCCCTGGTAGATAATGCAACTGCGAACTCCAGAAATAATAACATAGCCCTAAAGCACAGGGCTCTCTGCCTTTAGAAGGAGTAAATAAAAATATGGTGACCATTTTCACGTTCACCTGACCACCATTGTCCAGCTAGAGAGTTCAAAGCCTGCTATTTATTTTCCATGCAGTCTGAGACTTCGTGCAAGCTAACAGCTGCTGGTCCGCTCGACCCTGTTCCACTGAATATCTTATCAGCTGCTATGGGAGACCCGGTGTGACTTTCAGAAAGGGGTCAAAAAGATAACTTTTAAGTTTGCAGAGCTTGCACTCGGCTACCCCCGGGCTACAGCATTAACCCTGCAGGGCTCTGAGTGCCCATAATCCATTCTAATGTGCTTTGTATGTCCCCAAAAAGTTAAAATGTCTACCATTAGCTTAGAAATTCTTTGGCAAAATGAGAACATGGTAAAAAAAAAAAAAAAAAGTGAAGGGGCTCGTTTTGAACTATTTTTAACCGGTGTTAGCTGTGGCGTCTTTAAATTAGCATTGTGTGTGTATTTAATGCTGGTCTGAAGTCTGTGCCACTGCTACGAAATCCTGATGCCACAAATATGGGTGATCTTCATTTCTCTGCTGCTCTGAATAGCTTTCTAAATACTTGCCTTATAATTAATGTAGAAAACCTGGCTTTTATGAGCAATTTAAAAAGCAAGAGATTTACAACCAAAACCCTGTGCACTAGAGATTAAAAGGAGAGAATCAAATAGCCTATCTTTTCATTATTATTGGACAAGCAGCAATTTCATAGAAATGTAAAATACACCAGTTCCTGGAGATTGCTCTGATGATGCCCTGCATTTGCTGATTGAGATAATTGGTGGTGGATGGATTTATGTGCCGGTCACAGCTTTTCAGAATGGAAAGTAAGGCTAATAGGTGATATCACAAGTCAGTCCGAGCGCATCCTGACAGGGGCGGCTCAAGGCAATCTGCTGCCTGAGGCGAGGGACGAGATGGCACAGCACAGGTCAAATCATTGAGAGGGCCGTGGGGGGGGGCAGAGGGTCCCCTCGGAGTCCGGCCCTTCCGGTGACTGGAAATGCTACACAAGGGGGACAGCAGGGTCAGAATTCCCAAAGAAATGGCAGGCGGTGCATCACGGGTGATATTCCTTGGAAGCTGGCAACCCTGCTACACTCCCAGGAACCCTACAACCTGCCTCCGCAGCATTTGCCCCCCCCCCCCCCGGAGAAGTGGGAAATGGGTGAAGAGTGGGGGAGGGGAGGGGGGTCGGTGTGTGGCAAGCTCTCTCCAGGTCGGTGCAAGGATATCAGGCGCACTAGGCAAACTTTACACACTCACCCTCACCACACACACAATTATAATATAACAGATTGTACATGAGAAAAGATATTCACAGTCTTCCAAGGTAAAAAAATATTCCAGCAACATGCATATTATTTTTACATGCACTGCATGGTGCATTGGTGCCAACCAGAAAATTCTGCAAAAAAGACGGTTGTTAATAGGCCAATTGTAAAATACGTTTGATGTGGGCTTGGCCCTCAGAAAGTCATGAGTAAACTGAACAGCAATGATAATATAATAAACCTATTATGATGTATTTTATGCTTATATTATAATCTGCTTAGTGCAATATGTTTGTTATAAGCAGCCTAGAAATATTTAAATAAACAAATAATCCTCCCATACCAGAACAGCACTGAATGCCTGAACTCCAGCTTTGTGTACCTTTGAAAAGACAACACGACAAATATGACAGCAGGTTCTAAAACACCAAGACATCTCCTGTTAGGAAAACAAAATAAGTCAGGCTGCTGTATCCCTACGCAGAAACGTCATGCCAGCAGAATACGTCCCTTCGATCACACATGTAGAACACAGACAGATTGACACCAAATATAGAATAAAATATAAACAGAAATGTGCAGACAAAAACTGAACTGGAAATCACAATAAGTCAAACTCTGTGCAATACAGCAATGGAAAAACAGAAAATACCATCATTCCTCATAAAACATCAAAGAATAAAATCAAGAACTATAACACATCATTCACAATAGCAAAATCATACTAAAAGTATATATTTCAAAACAGCTGATGACTAGAACATCCAGTAATTTAACTCATATACACATTTTTGAAAATTTCCCAAACACCAATAAAATATTTCAAAAACAGCAGACCCATCAAATAATATCCAATAATTAAAAGTAATAATAATTAAAACTCTATACCCGGGAACTTTTGATTCCTGTCACCTTGAGATGATCATGATTAATTGTTGTCTCGTACACCTCACGTACCCTAATATGCTCATTCATGCACACACACAATCTCCCTCTTTCACTGATGTGCTTGCTTGCTCTGACACATATGCTTACTGACACACGTGTTCTTACTCGCGGCCTTATATATGCTCTTACACACATGCTGACTCATGCATTCTCCCTCAAACAAATGCTCACTGACACACTTGCACTCTAACACTCACACATGCCGTCATTCTCTCCCTTGCACATAAGCTCACTGACACACTTGCACTGACTGACACATGCTCACTGACACACTTGCACTCTAACACACACATGCTGTCATTCTCTCCCATGCACACATGCTCCCTGACACACTCACACTCTAACACTCACACATGCCGTCATTCTCTCCCTTGCACACAAGCTCACTGACACACTCGCACATGCTGACACATGCTCACTGACACACTCACACTCTAACACACACATGCCGTCATTCTCTCCCTTGCACACAAGCTCACTGACACACTCGCACATGCTGACATATACACCCTCACTGCCTCATACATTCAGTTATGCTCACTTATGTTCACTTTTCTCCCCCTCTCTGAATAAGTTAAAACAAGCATTTTTACATACATTGGTGGGTCAGGGAAAATCCAGACAGGAGAGGAGAGTCTGGTTGGACTTTTGAGGGAGGCGATGGACATTTGGTGGGGGAAGGCCTGAGGTCTGTTAAGCCTGAAGTAGTTTTATATATATATATATATATATATATATATATATATATATTGCTGCAGCATGAGGGGAGGGCAGCTGCACTGTTTCCTGCCTCCACGGTGAAGGTGGGGGGCGGTCAGGAACAGCAGCAGGAAGAGTAGGGAGTCGGTTGCCGTCGCCAGCACAGAAAACGTCAAAGCCTCGTAGGAGACGCCCACATGGGACAAGCGCGCCTGCTATCCGGTGTTGGTCGCAGTGGCCCTGCAAGCATCGGGACACTGCGACCAACATTAGCCACGTGATTGGCTGGACCAATCCACTGGGGCATGCCTGAGGCCCCGATAGGCCCAATCCACCCCTGGACATGAGGATGAAAGGTGCTTGCCGCAGAGGAAAGCTGGCGGAGCTGGGAGGCAGGCATTCAGCCGGCGGTGAGGCAGCGGCAGGGAGCGTGTGGCTCCCTCCCGCCAGTAAAAACAGAAGCAGGGCAGGTGGGATTGGAGGCGGCAGCAGTGCTTCCCCGTCGTCACGGTGATGACGGCGGTCGGGGCGAGTGCCGCAAACAGACTGGTGGAACCGTGACTGCTGCCGCGGTGAAAATACAAAGGAACACTATGTGGAGGGCCTCAGGGGAGGCTCCCGCTCTCCGAAAAATGTCACAGGGCTGCTGTTGGCCGCCCTAGCTCTGTAGGCATGTGGCCGCGGTGACCAGCACCTATCACGCGATCGGGGTGACCGGTCCACCGGGGCATGCCCGAAACCACGATAGTCCAACCCGCCCCTGGCGGGTGAGTGTGAGGCAATCGGCATGCCGCGGCAAGGGCAGGGGCAGCAGTGTGAGGCCGACATCCAGGGCTGTTTTTGAGAGGGGCATTTTTTTTTTTTTTTTTTTTTTGTTTGCCACTCTCCCAAATTCTGCCACCTGAAGCGGCTTGCCTCAACCCCTGCCTCATTATGGAACCGCCCCTGGGCCCGAGCCCAGAGCGAAAGGAGGGCGCTATCGCTTCTCCGCAGCTAGGAGAATATTTCGGATGTCTTTCTTGTCTTGTCATGGAATGATGAGGGGACGGGGGTGAGGGTCATTGAGGGAGTCTGGTGGAAAAAGGCAGGTCATTCCACTTAGAAGGATCATGTACTTTTCTCAAGGCTGACGATGCCCATGTAAGCCCTGGCTCCCATCACTTGGCAATGGTTGGACTTGACTAAAGATCCTTATTGGCCAGAACGACTTGACCTTTTGAAAAGATCTAAGATTATTCCTGCGAATCTTGCAGTGGTGCGAGCCTCCCCCATCCAACAACAAGGTATGCATTTTCGAGACCTGGAGGCCCCGGGTCATTTAAAACAAAATGGCTGCACTCCTAGAAAGTGTGATATCTCCTACTGCAACCCTTTCAGAGATACCTGATGTGCCCATAAAGGGAGTCCTGCCGTGGCTGTGACTTGCTAATGAAATTCAGTAAAAATTCACATCCCAGGCCACTGCTAATCGCGCTGATTCAATGGGCCTCTTTGCATTACCAGCTCATGGGCAATAGTGCAGTTTTGAACAGAAAAATGTAAACTCCAGCAGGAAGAGGGACCCTTTGAGCAAGTTCAGTGTCAGATCACGTGTAACGCATGAAGTCCCTCCAGTCCACTGATTTATGAATGAGCGTGATGGTCTGAAATAGCAGAAAAATGTAATGTCATAGATACACAAAGGCCGAAAAATCTGCTAATAGATGGTCTCCGTCTTTGTCAGCCACTTACAGCGTTGTGGCTTCTCTTAATGTCAGAGAAAATCAAATGAAAGCACCATGGTTTAATCAAAACCTGTATAAGCAAATGCAGCTTGTATGGAGATTTGTAAGATGCCGGCATAAAAATAATGATGGTGAGAGAAAACAACATATTGGATAGCACTTCTGGAGTATAAGGCAAAATGTCACCAAGCAAGGCAGGATTATTACAGCCTTAGGACAGTCAAGTCAATCCATTGTCCCCATGAGTTGTTTTGCACGGTAAAGAGTCTTATGTCTAAATCGGAAACACAATGATCAGATTCCTATTGATTGTGAAACCATTGCAAGCTGTTTTGAGGAGAAGATTCTTAAAATCCAAGCCATGTTCACACTATGCATACTCATACAGGCTGGAATTTTAAATCATGTGCACATTTGCACACGTGATTTAAAATATGTCTACTGTACCTGGAAACATAGAAATGACGGCAGAAAAGGACCAATGGTCCATTCAGTCTGCCCAGCAAGCTTCCCATGTAGTACCTGCCGCGCCGTGCAGATTACCCCCATGTATATCAGTCAGTGCTGCTTGACCTGCTTTGCTTATGGACTTGGCCGTAGAAGCAGTCCTATGTTTTTTTTTCTTAATGTCTGAGCATCAGTATCCCAGACTGTAAAAGAGTCATGGCGCATGTTGGTTGTTTCTGAATCCAAATTTCTCTTTCCTTTCACTACCTAACCTCCTCCTTCGAAGAAGGCTTATTGGTTAAATCCCATGCCTTCTGTTTAAGGCATGGGATTTAACCAATGACTATCCCATGACTTTTTACTTTTCCTAAAAGCCTCTCATGAGGAACTTTGTCAACTATCATCCAATATCTATGGTGCCCTCATTAGGGAAGATTTATTTATTTATTTTATTTATTTATATTCTTTTTTATACCAAAGTATAGCTGAATGCCTTCACTCCGGTTTACAGTGTAACAAATTCATACAATGAACAGGTTATAACTTATAACACAATACAAAGAAATATGTAACATCTCGGCAAAGGCAGAGTATAGCATGTTAGAATGAGACAATGTAAGGCTTATTTAGAATAAACTTGTTAAAGAAGTATTTGGGTTCAAGATGAAGGTTGATATTGATATTGGTATATATAGGTCATATCAGTCTGTGTATGATTGTCTAAACAACCATGTTTTTAGTTCTTTTTTGAATGTTTTGGAGTCTTTGATGGAACTTAGGTTTCCTGGAATAGTGTTCCATTCTATTGGTCCAGCTATAGAGAAGGCTCTATGTCTAGTAGAGGATAGTTTTGCAGATGAGAGAGGAGGAATGAATAGCTGTAATTTGTCAGAAGATCTTGAAGAGCGGGGTGACTTGTGAATTGCAATCATGTTGTCCAGGGATGAAAGATGTTAGAAAAATGCATTTTAAAGCAATTGGGAGAACTTTTGAATGAACATAATATGCCAGATCCCCAACTATATGGATTCTGAAAAGTTCATGGTGCTGAGACATAGTTGCTTTCATGTTTAGATTTTATGAGTCACAGATTAGAAGTAAGTGACTAGAGTGGAGAGAGAGAGCCTCTGGGTGGCATACATATTAGTCATCTATTTTTACCACTATAGGAGGGTCATCTAGTAACTCAAGGTGAGGTTTTGGTAGTGGGTTATGGTTTGGGGGACAGTTTTAAATGCACAGTCAGACGTTCGAACAGCATATACACAATAATCAGTGAAGATTTGATGTGATTTAAAATGAGGAAAGGTACACAAAGATGATATTTGTACAATGTACTCTCGTCCTAGTTTGATAGCACCCAGGTGCCGCTGCGATCTCGCCGCTCCTGATGCACCACTCCCCTAGGCAAGTGCACAGCTGATCCTGTCCTTCTTAAAGGGCCAGCAGCAGGAAACAGGGCCCACCACCCCTGGACCATTTAAGGGCAGCTCCTGCTTCCAGTCTTCGCCTTGGCAATAGGCCAACTCCAGTTGGAGTAGTGGTTTGCCTATTTCCTGAGTTCCTCGGTTCTTCGGTTATTTGCTGTCTCCCTTGGTCCTCGCCTTCTCCTTCCTTCCCTTCGAATGTTTCTTGGCTTGACACTGGACTGGACATCAATCTTGCACTTCTCGCTGCCCACCTCGACCATTGCCCAGACTCTGACCTTGAGCTTCGCTGCCTGCCCCTGACCTCAGCCTGTGTACCTGCTTTGCTTGCTTCGCTGAACCCCTGGCTGTTCCTCTGCTGACCCTTTGGAGTGCTGCCCAATATGTTCTGACTACCAGACCTCACCTCCGCAGAGGCCCCACCTAAGACCTGCCTGCCCCGGCACCCGAGGGCTCAACCTAAGGGGAACGTGGGCTGGTTTTGGCAAAGTTCCTGCAGGGCCTCTGCTTCCACCAGCTCTGTCTACCGACGGTGGGGACCTGTGGTGCTCCTTCCTACAGGTAGCATCATCTCCCCCTCGGTCCAAGGGTCCACCAGTACAACAGGTGCCAAAGTGAGAGCAGTGGAAACTAAGCTTGTCCATTTATCTATTTAACCCCCTCCTCAGCCAGGGATCCACTTCGTAGCCCTGGAGATCATTGGTTTTTCTCAACCAGGGTAGACTAAATTCAGTCTCCCTGGGTACCGTGGGTTTTTATTTATTTTATTTAATTGCTTTTATATACCGACATTCGATCGAAATATCTCATCGGTTTACATAAAACTGAACAAATAAGGCAGGGTCTGCTTATTTTACATTGTAACGTGGTAACTTGCATAATAGTTAAAGATATACATTTATGTTAACTGATTAATATTGATAACGCATAACAACATAGTAACTTGAAGGGAAACGTAATCTATAACGATTGAAAGGAAATGTAATCTATAAAGATTCATGTTCACAATGTAACTTGAGAGGGAACATTGTAGATAATGATCTGCGTAGACGTAGAGACTCAGAATGGTTAGCTGGGGGTTGTTCTTTTGAGGGTATCATTTAGAGGGTGGCTGGGGAGGGGGGGAAGGGGGAGGTGGGATATATATAAATAATTGTGTAGCGGGGGTTACATCAGGTCAGAACAGCGGTTGGGGTTTTTTATTTGGATGCAGAGTTGATCCCAGGTAGGGGGTTATGTATCAGGGGGGAAGGCTTTTCTGAAGAGCCAGGTTTTGAGTTGTTTTTTGAATACTTGAGTGGAGGGTTCGTTCCTGAGAAGGGGTGGGAGGGAGTTCCAAAGTGTGGGGCTGGCTTCTGATATGGCTCGTTTTTGGGTGGAGGTGAGGTGCGCTGTTTTAGAGTTAGGAATGGTGAGTAGGCCAGTGTCTGCGGACCTGAGGTTTCTTTGTGGGGAGTATGGGAGTATGGCGGTGTTTAGCCAGTTCATCTCGTTGTTGTTTATTTTTTTTGTTGATGAGGGTAAGGGTTTTATATTTTATTCTTTGGGCGATGGGCAGCCAGTGAAGTTCTTTTAGTGTGGGTGTGATGTGGTTGCATTTTTTAATGTTTGTGATGGTTCTGGCAGCAGCGTTTTGCGGTACTTGAAGAGGTCTTATGGTGGTTTCGGGGAGGCCAAGGAGTGTTGTATTGCAGTAGTCTAACTTTGAAAAGATTATTGATTGTAGTACTCTTCTGTAGTATGATGATCTGCAAGGCCCAAACTGGGCAGAGGACATTTCCACAGAGGAAAAAAAATATCCACACCAAAGTTGTGCTCCAAAAGAAAAACAGGCCAATATTCAGTAAGTCGTTGAATGAGCAAGTTATCCAGCTATTTTTGGGTGCTGGGAGTGGGTGAGTTTGAATGCTGGGAGCAGGTAGGTTCTTGTCCTACTCCTGGTAGGGATATTTTTGGTTTCGGGGGGATGAGGGGAGAGTCCATGGGGGTGGAGAGGGGGGTTCCATATTGGATCTTTGGTCTGGGGGTGGATGGGAAGGTCCGGTGGCAGCAGGACCAATGCATGACACATTTTGAATTTATGCCTTAATATGATTACCATACTTTAGGGGTGTGCATCCATTTTCGACGTATTGGCGATCCGCAACGTATTTTGTCCTATCCGTTAAATACGTGGGGAGGCGAAACGCATCGCGACTCCCCACGTATTTAACTTATTATCCGTTTAATTCGGTGCGCCCAGCAGCGCGCGCTTTTCTTCGCCCCCATTAGCTACTAGCTACCTATGATTTGCACAAAATGGCAGCACCCCTGCCCTACATTCCGGTATCCATGCCGACCTGTCTGACCCTTTCCTGTGAGTCACAGTGACTCACAGGAAAGGGTCGGACAGGTCGGCATGGATACCGGAATACAGCGTATCCGCGCTGACATTTTGTGACATGCACTGAATGCAGCCAATCGCGCTGTCATTCAGTGCTCTCTGTCGATTTTACTGATGAGCCAGCGCTATATAAAAATGAGCACGAGGAAAAACATTCATTTTATTTCCAATGATGGTGTGGGGAGGTGGGCTTGATGGAAGAGGGAGGAGGCTGAACTAAGAGAGATAGGCTAGTTAAGTTAGTTAAGGAAAGAAAAAGCTAATTATTCTTTGTTTTGCTGCAGTGCCAGGGTCAGCTACAGCTAGTCCTGTTTCTTTCAAGCTGTTTATTTTGGTCATCTCTGACTGAGAAGAGAAGCTGTGCTAGGTCAGATAGCACTGAGTCTGACCACCATTTAGGGTGTTGGGCTACTTTGGTTACAATAGTAGGAAGATATGGCTGAGATAAATTGAATACTGCAGTCGTGCAAACACCAGGGTTTTGAGTGCATTGATTGTGTAGTATTGCCTGGATTCTCAGCACACATTTGAACATATGAAAGGGCTATTTTGGAACAAACACGGCCATCTCCGTGTGGGGGTAATAGACATGCTCAGCTTAATTATAAGGAACAATTTTGGATAAACACTTGGAGCACTTGAGTTCCCTTTGGAAGAAACAAAGAACTTGATTGGTCCTCATTGTAGTACTTCTGATTGGCTGGATTCCTCTGAGTTGTTATTTTCCAGGTTACGCCAGGCATTTATAATTGATGTTAAAGATGATGGTGTGGAACCACATTGTTTGAAAAAAAATCAGCTTTAGGATAGCAGTGTTTTGGTAAAGTATCCCTGAAGAAGAAAGTTTGTTCGAAACATGGCCACATCAAATCATACAAAATTTCTATGCATGGTGGGGTGTTGATGATTAACACCAGGAACCTTTAAGAAAGACATTGCAAGGTAGCCATGAATGACATATACCCCATGCTTCTATATACATATTTGCATTTTTGAAATTAATATTGTGAGCAGATGCAGTTGTCAGAGTGTTGTTTTTTTTGTGGATTTCATATTGAGGTCACTTTGTGGAGATTTTCCCACATTTCTCCAGCATTTGCCCCCTGGAGAAGTGGGAGATGGGAGAATGGTGAGGGTCTATGTGTGGGGCACTTTCTCCAGGTCACTGCAAGGGTACTAAGTGCTCTAGGCCAAGTTTACAACTTTGCACTCCCTCCTTCCCAGCCTTCACCACACATAATTAAAAACTGTGCCTTCACCACACATAATTAAAAACTGTGCACCACACATAATTAAAAACTGTGCATTAAAAACTGGCCCTCAGAAAGCCATGAGTAAAGTGAAATTACAATTACAATATAATAAACTTCCCATACCAAAATAGGACTAACTGCCAGCATTCAAACAGTAACACCCCTACCTATGAAAAGGCAGCACGGCACACATTACACCAGGCCCGAAAACACCAAACAGCTCCTCTTAGGAAAACAGAACAAGCCAGGCTGCTATAGATCCCTACACAGAAAGTGCATGCCAGCAAAATAGCTCACGTTTATCACACAGGCAGAACACAGACAGACCCTCACCAAATACAGAATAAAGAGATCATAAAGTATAAATAGAAACGTGCAGACAAAAACGGAACTGGAAACCGCAAGAAACCTAGGCCGTATGCGGACCCTTGAGCTGAGACGAGGTTGGTACCACCACCAAGGGAAGGCCCCCAGTGGTCCTCCTCGTCATCGGGAGGCGGTGCAGGTGGAGAAGACCCAACTGGAGCTTCACCTTTACCAGCCCTCGTTCCCCTCAGGTTGAGCCCTTGGGTGCCTGGGCCGGCAGGACTTAGGTGCGAGTCCCTCATGATGAAGAGTCCAGGAAGAAGGCAAGGCAGCGTCAGGCAGACTGGGTCAAGACAGGCGGTGGACAGGCAGGAAGATGAGGCAGGCCGGAGGTCAGGTCAGGCAGCGATCAAGCGGAGGCGAGGTACCAGGCAGGAGTCAAAATCGGGGAGTCAGTCCAAAGGCAGAAGCAAGGATGGAGCCGGTACAGGAACACAGGATCAGGAAGATAAGGCTGGAAGGCAGGATCAGGAAGTAGCCACAACACACTCAAGGCTGAGCAGGACCTGCTGCTGAGGCGAAGTGCAGAGATCTGAGCCGGGAGTGGTGATGTCATCTTCCAGGGCCGCAGCAAAGTTTCCTGCCGCGGGACCTTTAAAAGGAGGGGAGGCGGACACTGAAGCCGCGTGGGTAGGCCGCCGCTGCAGGGTTCGGGGCCTGGCCGCCTCATGCCATGAGGGGGAGGACTGGAGCCGAGTTTCTGCCGGACAAGTAAGGGGCAAAAATCTATATGCAGTGCAATAATGGACAAACAGAAACACTATTACTCCTCATAAAGCAATCATACAATAAAGAAATATAACACATCAATCATAATAGTAAAATCATACTAATAGAAGATTACGTATTTCAAAACAGCTAATAAAGTGAACATCATTCAATAATTAAACTCTAATTTTAAAGTACTCTAACAACTGCTCTCACACACTTCTGTAGTCATTTATGTGCACAAGGTAAGGCAGCAGCTACAGAAGTGCATGGAGAGGGCACTTTTTGCCTCCTCACTTTTTCAAATGATCCAGAACTTCTGTATCTTACCCTTTATATAAAGCTTTTGGATTAGTGCTCTCTTCTCACATCTCCTGCTGCCTGCTGTTTATCCCATGCTACTCCTATAGGAAGTGGAGCAGACAAGACCTTATGAGGGCTACACGAAATGTATTTGGCTTTTTGGGGTATATCAAAGTATACAAATGTATACACCAGTTTATGCAAATTTACCACAGAATGGCTGCTGCGTTTCACGCGCAGTGGCGCAGAATTTTCTCAAGACCTTCGTTATAGAATGCGTCTACACGTTCTGCAGAAAAATGGGGGCTTTGTCTTTGAGCTCTTCTTAATCAATAAAAGCAGTGCTGTACAGAGACACATAGGAGACAGCCCCTGCTCCATGGAGCCTACAATCTAGTTAAGACAAACGAAAGCCAACGGGAAGTGTATTTATTGTAGAGAAGTGGTCAGATGTTGGAAAGGACCTCCAAGGACTAGTGCGATCCACAACTCTGTTATCCCGTTCTTTCTTTGTATGGTATTGGGGTAACATTGGGCTCATGCCTATGCCTAGTACTTAATGCTGAAGTAAAAACCTCTCTTTAACTTCCTCCTGGAGCTCTTTAGAATTAATCATTTACAAAATATGTTCCTTTTTTTGTTTCTTTTTCCACTTGCCTTCAGTAATTTAGACCTCTTGTCATTTAAAAGAAAACAGTGAGCTTTGGAATAAAATCCCTTGTAAGCTGGGAAGCAGGAACTGGTCCAAACCATCCTCGTGAATGGGATTTACGAGCGGAGCAGGCATTGGCCTTTCCTGTTTCACAAAAGTGGCTTCCAGAATTTTAGTTAACAGAGGACGGCTTCAGGAAAGCAAGGCAGCTGCACGCCTATCTTCCAGGAGTTGCACTTAAACCAAGAGTTGGAATCCTTTGAGGACAGCTGTTGCCAGCTGTGTGGGAAGGCATTTGCAGGCAATCAAACAGGGAAAGGGGCCTA
This sequence comes from Rhinatrema bivittatum, assembly GCF_901001135.1. Lineage (NCBI taxonomy): Eukaryota > Metazoa > Chordata > Amphibia > Gymnophiona > Rhinatrematidae > Rhinatrema > Rhinatrema bivittatum. The sequence goes on from NC_042618.1 coordinate 8,662,651, forward strand.
AAATACCAACGGCTGACGCAGCTCATTATAAGGTTGCAGGTTCCTAGGGACAGCTCCATGCAAAGAGGTGAGAGTTTCCTCTCCTTAACTCAATGGTGGAGTTTCAACAGCTTATTAGTGGTCAATACAGTAAGATAACGAGCCAGGGATATACATGGGCCAACAACTTGCAAAAAATATCTTTACAGACTGTGCATTTTCCTACTGGCAGGATTTTAATACAGCCAGGGATTTCTTCCATGATTAATTTAGATCATTTTAATGAGATAGTGGATTGTGAAACCGGCAAATACTGCACTTCAAGTGAAGTTTGTGACAAAGAGCTGCAGCCATGGTCTCCAACCGGCGTCTATTAGGAATGACACCCTGGAGTTATGGATTAGTTGTCCTACCCTTCTACCTCAGTTTTGATGCTTTATTAATTCATTTGCATTAATTCATTACTTTTGCAATCATTTTCTCTTGATTGTGGTGTTTAGGAGCAATTGGTGCCCCCAGTTGGAGAAGTTAAAACCCAAACGCACGTCTGATAATTCGAGACAAGTTGGTCAATGTTAATGTCCCTTGCAGTAAAAGTAGAGACTTCTGTAATCTTGAGCTCCCTCAGGAAACCAGGACTGTGAATCCCAGAATGCACTGGGGTAGAGCTTAGAAAGTAACACTGGTTCCTCCTATTCTTAAGGACAAGCCCTGTGGTAAGAAATGATTATTATTACTATTATGGGGTCTATGTGCCTGGGACCAGAATAGGAGGGAGAGAGAGGACCAGCTCCCATACACAACGCTGAGGCTAAAAGTCAGAGGGATGAAGCTGAGTGGAAGGTGACAACCCCCAGAGCCCAGTGTGGAGAGAGCCTGGAAGGGAAATCTAAGGAGGAATCTTTCGGGGAAGGATTGAGAGGAGCGGGCTAGAGAACTAGCCTGGCCCCCTGTCCCAGGGAGAGTTAAGTGGCAAGCCAGGCAAATGCTCTTGGTGGACCAGAATATTTGTTGTTTACTTAAGCCCAAATTCTCAAAGCCCGGCGCGAGCAAAAACCAGGGGATATGCACATGGCCAGGCCATGCGCGCAGCGAGCACATTTTTAAAATGGCCCGGCCACGCGAGCATCTCCCGATAGGCACCAAAGTGCCGGGCTCCTTGAAAGGCTGGGCCGGGCTGCGGGGTCTGGGCGGGGCGGGGGCCAACCAGGACAGCGGTCAGTAGGCCCTGTCCCAGGGAAGCACGCCCCGGCTGCCAGCCAGCATACCCAACTTACTTTCTGCTCAAAGGAGCAGGTACATTTTAAAATGTAAAAAAATAGAGTAGTTAGGTGGGGTTTAGGGGTCGGGGTGGAGACGGAAAAAGGGAGAAAAGGTAGATAGAGGGTTAGGGAACTGGGCAAAGGCCCGATCGTGTCGCCGTGCGCACTTTAAAAAAATTCCCCCGCCCGCACATGCGTGCGCCGATATTAAAATCGGGCACGCATATGTGCACGGGTATCGTATTTTATAACATGCACGCGGCGAAGCGCGCATATTATACAATGGGCGCCACCATGTGCACGCGCTGGGAACCGTGCGCACATGGACGCATGCGCTCATGTTTTAAAATCTACCCCTTATAGTTTCCCGTGCCTGCCTGGCGAGGAATCCAGAAAGGGGAACGAGGGGACTGGGAACGGGGTAATTTTGTTTGGAAGAAATATTTTGGTGAGGGCTGTTTATTTTCAAGAGTGACCCTCTTAGGACCCTAGAGTCTGTCCTGTGCCCGCTTCCTAACCCTGCAGGGACGGGATGTGTGCGTTTCATCTTGGGTAAGAGAGAGCGGCCATTCTCAAGGGTAAGGCAGCAAAAGGAAGAGGAATGTCGGGAAGAGAATGGAGAAAGCAGAGGTGGTGATATAAACAAAGGGGCAAGAGCGGGAACACAGTCAAAAGGGACTTTGGCCATTGACAGAAGTGAAACCGAGGACAATCAGAACCTTGTGACTTGCTCAGGGACACACGTTTCACAGCAGTTGTAAATTACGTGGACACGTTTGGCTCGTCTCGTGCACTTTTCACTTAGAGACACAACGCAGGCCCTTTTCCCTGTGGAAGCAGGCGTGAAACGCGTGCATTAAAAGCACCCGCGGACGTTGCATCTGCTCTTATGTGTGGGTGGCCGATGGGGAGGTTGGGAACAGAGCATGCCCTTGGGAAAACATCACCCACATGCACTATTTTCTTCCCAATGACCTAAGCACGCCTCTGAGAACGCCTCCCGGCAACCCGGCTAGAAGTGCGTGCGCGATGGAAGCTGCCACGCGATTGTAGCCACGGAGAGGTGGGGAACTTGCAGCCGAGCCGTTTTACCTGGGGGCGATGGCTTTGTCCTCTCCATTTCTGGGCTCTCTGACTGTGGTAACTCTACTTATCCTCTTAGGGCATCGGACCATTCAGTTCATTTTTTTCCTAGCAATGCCAAACAATTGATGGACTGATGCTACTCCCTCATACAAGACTTCCGAAATAAGTTATGGTGATGAGATAGACTTTAATTCCAGAGGTCCAGCACCTGGCAGGCAGGAAAGGTTAAAAGGTGAGAACCGTGCGGCAGATAAAGGCGTTTCTTCTTTCCTTTAAGGGGAAGCCTTTATGGGCTGAGATGGTGCGGGGAATTTGAATATTGGCATTTCTGAGAGGGTTGAGCTGTGCGAGAGGGGGGAAAGCCCCTGCTAGCTGTGAACAGAGGCTCACGGCTGCTTCCCATTCGGCTGGAGGCCCAAAGGTGTCAGAGGAAGCTGTTTTCTGACAAAAGTAAATTGAAAGCAAAAGAAAAACAATAGGGAAGATAATCTGGGAAAAAGAAATATCATCGTAAGCAAGACAGTTAAACAAAACACCGAACGGATGAAACTACTGAATGAATTAAGCAACGCGTTCCTCCCTTCTTCTCAGGGCTATGAAGAAGAATTTGCTGTGGCAGCTGGAGAGCAGGGCTGAATGTAATTACAAAATGATGGATGTTTGTAGAGCGTTTGGCCTCCTGGCCTGTGGCGCTCAGCATGAAGAAAGGCAGAGAGAGGTTTATTCAGCAGCTCAAGGTCTCCACCTGCTGGTCACCCAGGGAACAGCGATGGAGCTGCTGCAGCAGGGGCAGGTGCAGACAGACAGAGGACGCTGTCAGCCGGGCTACACCCGATTACCACGAGTTGCCCGGAGCTAGCATTTCCCCGAATATGTAGCGGTGGCTAAGTTCTTCAATGTCATTCAGTCCCGGCTCTGGCGCTTATCGTCATTAGGTTCCCTGATAATAAATGCAGCAGTTTACCGCGAACTGGTGGTCACGCGGATCTGATACTCACCCCCCTGCATGGGTCACATCCAAGATCCTGTAAGCATTTGATCTCTCAGATTTATTGTCGTTCCGGGGGAGGAGAAGCTTCATCCTCACTGTAGGGCAAGTGCAGAACAGTTCCTCGGATCAGGTCTTATCGGGCTAGGGAGGCTTACCCGGGTCCTGGGGCCCGGCTGTAAGCCCCAGAAGAACTGGGAAGCAGGCTGACGTGGCGGGGAGCAGTCAGGGGATCTGGGGCGCTGCCCAGCATGCCAAACAGCTCAGATTTTGGAGAAGGAAAGCTGTTACCCGGAGAACCGAGATGGCCTGGGCCCCGTCAGCCCAGAGACGTCAACAGAGAGGGACATTGAAACAGCTTCTTTCTCTACAGAGAGACAGTTTAGGATTTGGAAAGAGTTGAGCTGCAGTGCCACAGGGAGAGAGAGAGAGAGCTGTGCTAGTGCTTCTCTCCCAATGTGAAAAAAAGGTGCTCAAAACCCTGGCGGTAGTAATAGAATTAATGGGGGGGTGTTTGAATAGTGCCCAATTATTTAACAAGCAGCAAAGGAAAGGTTCAGTACAGGTACATTTAATTGTAAAGACAGCTGACCCGTGCTGAATCAGTGTCAGCACTGATACTTAGTTTTCATGAATGAAAAGGGTAAATATTTATGTAGATTGCTTATGAGCCAGCGTGAACATCCCAGGGAGAAAACACATGAGTCACCCAGAAACTCCTCTTCAAAGGGGAAGCTTTTAAGTAGAGACATTCACTCTGCGTCGTGCGGTGAATTCTAAACTGGACCCATTTCTACTGGTTTTGGAGAAGACCTGGAAAAGGAACTTCTCTGGCAAAACAGGCTCAAGAGAGAAAGTGAACCGAGAAAAGAGCTTAAACCTCTCACCTGCAAAGACTGAGTGGTGGTTATTTTGAAAAGGGAGCAGAGTGAAACTAAAACATTCTCTGCATCCAAACAGAAGAGAAAAGTGGAAGATATTTCCTCAGAAAAATAGAGAGAAACCCAAAAGGACAGAAGGCAACATAAGGAACTAAGAGAGAGCACAAGTAATAGAGAGAGTTCTCATAATGCAAACATAAATAAGTCATACGCCGTTGTTCCTGGCCAGCTTTAGTTAAGGAAGTTACAACTATCCTTTGTTTTCTATAGTTAGCTGAACTAGTTCAATAAGCTGACATAGACATAACATTTTAGGGAACACAAATGTCAGGACCAGGGAGTCAGGTTTTTCTTATTGATTTTTTGCAAAGTCAGGTAGTAGGTGCAGAGTGAGGAGAATCAAGAGGATTACCATGCCCCCCAGCAGCAGACCCAGAAAATGCTGGACAAGGTCAAAGAAGAAACAAGTATGCACACCAACGAAACACACAGTCTTGTTTGCAAAAGACAACAGAGGACAGTAAAAGAAAAGGAAAAGAAATAGGAAAGTAAAACACACAAAGAGAGACGAACAGTAAAACACACAAAGAGAGAGGAGCCCTCCTGAAGACAATGTATACACTCCTGCCACCTAAGGAAACGTAAGAACAACACAAAGAATCAATTCCTAGGGTCACATTAAGAGGATAGACATAAAGGGGCCGATTTTAAATTTTAAGCGCGCGGGGTACATTTGTGCGCGCTACCCGGCGCGCACAAATGTACGCCTGATTTTATAACATGCGTGCGCTGCCGCGCGCATGTTATAAAATCCAGGGTCAGCGCACGCAAGGGGGTGCACCTTACACGTGCCGAGCCCAAGGGGAGCCCCGATGGCTTTCCCCGTTCCCTCCAAGGCCACTCTAAAATCGGAGCAGCCTTGGAGGGAACTTTTTTTTTGCTCCCCCCCACCTTTCCCTCCCTTTCCCTATCTAACCCACCCCCCAGCCCTACCTAAATCCCCGCCCCCTACTTTATCTTGCTGAGTTACGCCTGCTGGAGGATTCGGCCCCGCCCCCAAACTGCCACCACGCCCCCCCTGGTCCCGCCCCCGGACCGCCCAGTTTTGAAAGCCCCGGGACATACGCGTGTCACAGGGCATGTGCACATCGCCGAGCCTATGCAGGGGTAGGTTTTCGGGGATTACGTGCGTATCTTACGTGCGTAACCCTTTGAAAATCTACCCGAAAGTGAAACAAAAGTTGCTACTAACAGAATTATTAATAATTGACATTAACACATTTACATTTTAAATTTTATTTGCACAATATCTGTGTTACCGTCTGATTTACTTCTTAAACCTCTGCCTTCCCCCTCTACCCCGAGGGACTGCTCAGGTGGGTTGTAATCTCCTCTGGTCTTGGAAAGGTGCCCCGAAAGGAAGGAGAGCATTTATTTTAGTTACCCCCTTTCAGTAAACATCAAGTGACACCCAATTAGAAACGTCTAAAGACTGTGATTTATTACACTCAGCCACCGAAAGCAGGAGGGTTGTCACACTGCACAGGAGGGGTTTAAAGACTTATATGAAACAAGTGCAGTCAGTATAGAATATAATGCAGTATAATCTCGCTGATATGCATTCGTGAATTAATTGCACGCCTGATCAGAAATCGAAGCTTTCTGCAATCAGTTTCTAAATGGAGATCCAGGGGTCTCTCATTCCAAACTGTTGGTGCTCGCCGCTTAGTTTCCATTGGTTAACAGTTCGGCGCCTCAGGAAAAACCTCCTGTACTCTGTTTTAGGGATGTGCATTCATCCAGGACGAATTTAGGAAATTTCCTCGTTAGTGCGCACTAACCCCGAAATTTGGGGCGGCCGATATTCATATGCCGGATAGCTGGATAAGTAGGACTTCTCTAGCTGTCTAGTGGCCACTGAATATCCGGTTATATTCAGCAGCTGCTAGGTAGCTGGATAAGTCACTTATACGGCTATCTCACTAGTTGGCTAATTTGGGGGCGGATTGGGACAGCGCTACTTAGCTGCCTAAGTAGTGCTTTGTACAAGGATATTCAGCTGCATACCCATGTGACTGAATATCCTATCTAAGATAGCCGGATATAGCTATCTGACTAACTTAGATACAAGGCTCGCCTTTTAATACTGACCCCATCTGTATTTATAAGGAGTGCTGTATTTTGTGAATAAATTGATAAGTTTGTCCACATGAAGGTATATTTTACATAAGAACATAAGAAATTACCGTGCTGGGTCAGACCAAGGGTCCATCAAGCCCAGCATCCTGTTTCCAACAGAGGCCAAACCAGGCCACAAGAACCTGGCAAGTACCCAAACACTAAGTAAATCCCATGCTACTGATGCCAGTAATAGCAGCGGCTATTCCCTAAGTCAACTTGATTAATAGCAGGTAATGGACTTCTCCTCTAAGAACTTATCTAAACCATTTTTAAACCCAGCTACACTAACTGCACTAACCACATCCTTTGGCAACAAATTCCAGAGCTTAATTGTGTGTTGAGTGAAACATAATTTTCTCTGATTAGTCTTAAATGTGCTACTTTCTAACTTCATGGAGTGCCCCCTAGTCCTTCTATTATCTAAAAGAGTAAATAACTGATTCACATTTAGCCATTCTAGACCACTCATGATTTTAAACATTTCTATCATATCCCCCCTCAGTCATCTCTTCTCCAAGCTAAACAGCTCTAAACTCTTTAGCCTTTCTTCACAGGGGAGCAGTTCCATCCCTTTTATCATTTTGGTCACGCTTCTCTGTACCTTCTTCATAAGAACATAAGAACATAAGAAAATGCCATACTGGGTCAGACCAAGGGCTCATCAAGCCCAGCATCCTGTTTCCAACAGTGGCCAATCCAGGCCATAAGAACCTGGCAAGTACCACATCACAACTATATCTTTTTTGAGATGCAGCAACCAGAATTGTACACAGTATTCAAGGTGTGGTCTCACCATGGAGTGATACAGAGGCATTATGACATTTTCCGTTTTATTAACCATTCCCTTCCTAATAATTCCTAACATTCTGTTTGCTTTTTTGACTGCTGCAGCACACTGAGCCGACGAGTTCAAAGTATTATCCACTATGATGCCTAGATCTTTTTCCTGGGTGGTAGCTCCTAAGATAGAACCTAACATTGCGTAACTACAGCAAGGCTTATTTTTTCCTATATGCATCACTTTCCACTTGTCCACGTTAAATTTCATCTGCCATTTGGATGCCCAATCTTCCAGTCTAAAAAGGTCCTCTTGCAATGCATCACAATCCGCTTGTGATTTAACTACTCTGAATAATTTTGTATCATCTGCAATTTTGATAACCTCACTCGTCGTATTCCTTTCCAGATCATTTATAAATATATTAAAAAGCACCTGTCCAAATACATATCCCTGAGGCACTCCACTGTTTACCCTTTTCCACTGAGAAAATTGACCATTTAATCCTACTCTCTGTTTCCTGTCATTTAACCAGTTTGTAATCCACGAAAGGACATCACCTCCTATCCCATGACTTTTTAGTTTTCTTAGAAGCCTCTCATGTGGGACTTTGTCAAACACCTTCTGAAAATCCAAGTATACTATATCTACCGGTTCACCTTTATCCACATGTTTATTAACCCCTTCAAAAAAATGAAGCAGATTTGTGAGGCAATGCAGCAAGTGCTGAGGATGGCAGTGTACTGAGAATCTAGGGCTCATGATTCAGGTACTGGGTGGGTGGCAGTGCTTCAGGGGGAAGGAGGCAGTGTGGAATGGGTGTGGGGGTACTGAGGAGGCAATATTTTTTTAATATTTACCAGGGAGGGAGGGATAGTGGATGAAGGGGAGCATTGAGAATTTCATTATTGTTTAAATTCAGAGGGATTTGGGGGGATCCTGGCCAGCAGTGGGTTTGGTCTTTTGTGGTGGTAGGGATATTTATTTATTTATTTATTTATTTATTTATTTATAATTCTTTATATACCGAATTTTTCATGCAAACATATGAAACTGGTTTACTGTAGGCAACAAATATTCATTTAATAATATTTGCATTTCAAAAAGAAAAGGAAGTAAATACATGGCTTCATAATATAATTAAATAGACTAAAATACTAACTAATTAGCATAGAAAACTAATTGTTAATAAAGTTTAAGTTATTAGAGAGGCAGGATAGTGAGTGCAGGGATAATAAATGGAAAAGTATACATTACCTTGATATATGTCCAGTATTCTTAAAACATTAATTTAATAGTTCTTGGTAGGCTTGATTGAAAAGCCAGGTTTTGATGCCCTTTTTAAATAATTTGATGTCAGATTGCAATCGTAGTTCCATGGTCGGGGCCCAGCAATAGAAATGGCTCTCTCTCTCTGACCCCATTTAGATGAGCAATTTTGGGGGACGGAATGGGTAACATTCTTGTACCTGTGATCTAGTATTTCTTGAGGGAGTATGGAAATGAAGGGAGGATGTTAGGCATTCAGTTTTATCACTGCTTAGCGTTTTGTGAATTAGGGTGAGAGTTTTATGTTGGGCCCTGTATTTACGAGGCAGCCAGTGAAGGTCCCTTAATACTGGGGTTGTATGATCTGATCGCCTGGATCCTGTCAGAAGTCAGGAGTTGCAATGGTCTTCTTGTGCTTGTTGGGAGTCCTAAGAATAAAGAATTGCAGTAGTCTAGTTTAGAGAAAACCAGTGCCTGTAAAACTGTTCTGAAGTCTTTGGGGAATAGAAGGGGTTTTAATCTTTTAAGGATATGTAGTTTAAAGTTAACCCTCGTTAATTCTTTTTTTAACCCAGTTTTTCAGTGTGAATTCGCAGTCTAAAAGGACCCCTAGATCTCGTACGTCCAGGGAGATGGGGTCATTTTTGGCGGCTTCTTGGATTTCAAGTTCTTTGGGGTGAAATGTATAGAATTTCTGTTTTTTTTTTATATTAAGGGAGAGATTCATTTGGGCTGGTACTAGGAATGGGGCTGGGAGACCTGGGATTATATATAAATATATTTTTTTTAAAATCATGTAGTGTTACATAACTGGATAATGACTTATCCAGCTAAAACCTAGCCGGATGAGTGTCTCAATATTGCAAAATTTGCCATTAAGATGGATAATTTGTGCGTTATCCATCTGAATGACTTTGAGTAGTAACTTCTAAAGGTTTTCCCCCATTTTGTGTGCATGAGAAAAATAAAGAAACGTGAATTAGAAAAGCCCAGGGCGCACATCAGTTAGGGGATGTATGAAGAATTGGGCTTACACGCGCCGAGCATATTTTAAAAAGCGCCCATATACCCGTGCAAATACCGCAGCGTGCACGTCTCAAAAACCTCCAGAAAGGGGCAGGACATGGGCCTGGTCTGGGTGGGGTGTGGGCTTTTCTGGACCTGCCAAGAGATGTGTACGTAAATACTTAGGCGCCGCGGTGGATGCTGAAGTCCCCTGCTCCGTAACTTTACTTCTGCTACGGATGATGTATAACTAATAAAATAAAAGGAGGAGGTGTGTGTCAGCTATGAAACCTGGGGGGAGGGGGGTGGGGGGGTTGGCGAACTGGTGGCCAGCTGGTAAGCTGGGAATGGCATGGTTGCGCGTCCCCCCTTACGCGGTAGAAGCAGGATTTGTGCGCCCATGCGTGAGCCCACTTAACATTTGGTGCTCACGGGCATGGCCAAGCTATTTTATAAAGTGGGTGTATGTTATAAAACGTCTGCGCCCCTGGGCACGGGCCGACGCGTGCGCGTAAATGGGTGCCCGCATGCCAGTTTGAAAGTTACTGTCTAACAGGCCGATACAGTACAGTGCGCTCCGACGTAGCGCACTGTTAGCCTGCTCTTGGATGCGCGTTTTCTCTTACCCCCTATTCAGTAAGGGGGTGGAAACTGCGCGTCCAACCCGCAGCACCTAATAGCGCCCTCAACATGCAAATGCATGTTGACGGCCCTACTAGGTATGCCCGCGCGGGATACAGAAAGTAAAATGTGCAGCCAAGCCGCACATTTTACTCTAAGAAATTAGTGCCTGCCCAAAGGTAGGCGCTAGTTTCTGCGGGCACCGGGAAAGTGCACCCTCTGATTTAATATCATAGCGATATTAAGTCAGAGGTCCCGAAGGGTGTAAAAAGTAAAAAAAAAAAAGAAAAAAAATTGAAATTGGGCCGGCGGCTGTCGGGCCGAAAACCGGACGCTCAATTTTGCCAGCATCCGGTTTCCGAGCCCGTGGCTGTCAGCGGGCTCGAGAACCGACGCCAGCAGAATTGAGCGTCGGCTGTGAAACCCACTGACAGCCCCCGCTCCGGGTCAAAAAGAGGCGCTAGGGACGCGCTAGTGTCCCTAGCGCCTCCTTTTGCCCGTTTCTACCGCACCACCTAAGTTAAATACTGCATCGCGCGCACCGATGAGTGGCCGGTGCGCGCGCCGGGAGAGCGGGCGTTCGTCCGCTCTCCCGCGTTTTTACTGAATCGGCCCGTAAGTGAATAAGGCCTTAAAGTTGTCGGTGCTCATAGTGATGTATGGCAACGTTTTACAGTGGTAAGGAATCTGACTCAGTTTTCCAATCAATTACTATCTACTTCCTTCTCACTCTTACACTGTGATGCATTGGTGAAATGTTGTTAATGAAAACAATACCCAAGATCTGTTAACCTCTTCTCAGCCTTTCCATTTCAAATGACATTTTAGAAGCAGGGTCCTGTAGGAAGTTCCGACTTGCTCCAGTTATTGATATAGAATAGATGTTGCTTCTCTTTTGAAGGGGGCTTGGTCTTCAACACATTCTTTGGACCCTTGCCTGTGTTTGCTAATAAAGCAGTCAGGTGCTGTACTTATGGATGTCTTTGTCTCTAGAAATATTCTGTCTCTGCAAGAGGAAGTTTCTCCTGATCCCTGCAAGCATGCATTGAATAAACCTCTATTAAAAAAAAATCGACATTGGATGTCAATCACGTGGAACACTACAGATCGGTAGCTAATGTGCCTTTTTATGACTAATGGACGGAAAGAGCTGTTTTGGTTTGTTTTGAGTCTTTTCTGAGGAATTATATGTGTAAGAACATAAGAGCATATGAAATGCCATCCTGGGTCACAGCAGTGTCCGTCAAGCTCAGCATCCCTTCTGTGACAGTGGTTATCCAGGCTGCAAGTTCTGGTAGACCCAATAAAATAGATCTAATTCCCGTTACTCACTCCCAGGGATAGCAATGGCTTTCTTGACTAATAATGTGCTATGGACGTTTCCTCCAAGAATTTGCCCTGCTGTGCTAATCGCTTTGACCATGTCCTCTAGCAATCAATTCGACAGCTTGATTGTGCTTTGAGTGAAAAAGTATATTTGCTACTATTTGTTTTACATCTGCTGGTTGCTGGTTCCATGGAGTGTTTGTGGGAGTCCTTTGAAGATCTTCAGGGGGATGCAGATGGCCCAAAATACAACTGGAAGGCTGATTCAGGCTGTGGATTTGAGGACCCCATTATGGGGCAGATTTTCAAAGGGTTACGCGCGTAACCCTCAAAAAGCTGCCCCAACCTGCCCCTGTGCACGCCGAGCCTTTCTTGCATAGGCTCGGCGGCGCGCACAAGCCCCGGGACGCGCGTATGTCCCGGGGCTTCAAAAAAGGGGCGTTCCGGGGGCGGGGCGCTGGCCTGGGGGTGTTCCGGGGGCGGGGCTGAGGCTCCGGAACAGCCGTCGTGCCGAGGAACCATGCGCCGGCAGCCGGCCGGTGCATGCAAGTTATGCCAGCCTCTGAATAAAGGTAGGGGGGGATTTAGGTAGGGCTGGGGGGTGGGTTAGATAGGAGAAGGGACGGGAAGGTGGGGGGAGGTGGTAGGAAGGAGGGAACGGAGGCAGGCTGCGTGGCTCGGCGCGCGCAAGTTGCACAATTGTGCACACCGACCCTGGATTTTATAACATGTGCGCGGCAGCGTGCTCATGTTATAAAATCGGGCGTAGCTAGTAAAATCTGCCTCTATGTTAATATGTTACATTAATACACACTGAACTGCACTGGCTTCCACCCTTCTACAGATTTAAATTTAGAATTATTTGTCTTGGGTTTAAGTCCTTGTATGGGCAGGCTCCTTCATAGCTTAAGGAGTTGTACTTGATGGAGGGTGAAAGACTGATGTTTACGGATTAGGAGAAAAACCACGGGGTGATAGCGTCTAATGATGTGAAGGTGGCGAAGCAATGTAAGAAGGCAGTGGCAAAGGCCAGAGGGATGCTGGGCTGCAAAGAGAGAGGCATAACCAGCAGGAATAAAGAAGCGATAATGCCACTGGAGAGGTTGTTGATGAGGCCTCACCTGGAGTACTGTGTTTAGGTCTGGAGCCCGTATCTCAGGAAGGATACAGACAGGATGGAAGCGGTCCAGAGAAAGACGACCAAAAAGGTGTGGGGTCTGCACCAAAAGCGTTATGTGATGAGAATGAAGCACCTAAATAGGTATACATTGGAGGAGAGGGGAGACATGGATGATATGATGCAGATTTTTAAATACCTGTTAGATATTACTACTTAGGAAAGAAAACTGTAAAAAAAGAAGTCATAATATGAAGCTCCAAAGGGGTTGAGTCAAGACCAATGTCAGGGAGTATTTTTTCATGGAAAGGTGGTGGAAGCCCTTCCACTAGAGGTGGTAATGGAGTTCAAAAGTGCATGGGATAAGCACAGAGGATTCCTAGTGGAGATGAAGAAAAGGGTAACCCATATTGACTGGGGCCAACCTGCAGAGAGCAACAATTACCCTAAGAATAAAAACAAATCAAAAACCTAAAAGATTGCTTGGCAGACTGGATAGAAACATAGAAATATGATGGCAGAAAAAGACCGCATGACCCATCCAGTCTGCCCATCCATTCAATTAATTTAGCATTATAATTCCCATCACTTCCTTAGAGACCCCTGTATTTATCCCATGCTTTCTTGAATTCAGATACGGTTTTTGTCTCCACCACCTCCACTGGGAGGTCGTTCCATGCATCCAACACCCTCTCTGTAAAGAGATATTTCCTGAGTCTACCCCCTTTCCTGAGTCTACCCTCTTTCACCCCATTTGGGTCTCTTTCTGCCTTCATTTATTATGTTTCTGTGTTCCATGCAGACAGCTGAGGTCAAGAAGACAGGGCCTCCCATTGATTAGAGAATATAAGCTGGTCAAAACATGGGCTCAAGCCTTTACTTGTGTTGTACCAACTCTTTGAAGCTCCTTACGTTCAGATGACCTTTGAAAGCATATCTGTTTCAATTGGCTTATTCTTATTTTTCTGAATATTTGTTTTAGACTGTGTTTTATGAGAGTGTTTTCCTTTCTAGAGGGTTTAAGAAGGATTTAGTATGTTAGGGGAGAAGTTTAATTATTTTATCCAATGGACTAAAAATTTTGTTAATGCATTGTTTATTTTATCTCAGGAATGGCCAACTCTGGTTCTCAAGGACCACAAAGAGGTCAGGTTTTCAGGACACCTGCAATAATATGCGTGAGAAGGATTTGCATACAATGGAGGCATTGCATGCAAATTTATCTCATGCATATTCATTGTGGATATCCTGAAAACCCGACTTGTTTGTGGCTCTTGAGGATTAGAATTGGCCACCCCTACTTTATCTCATGATTTTATTGTATATGGTTTGTGTTTGAGATAATTGTGGTACTCTCTTCCTATGTTTATGCAGGGAGGAGATCACAATTCAGAGACTTATTAGTCACTTGGTGCAGTGTCTGGAAAATGCATGGATTCACCTGTAAGACCCAAGAGATTACACGCAGAAGAAAACCCAGTTGTGTGGCTGCAGAAATGAAATACAATTGTTGCATTCTAAAACGGAAAGAAAACTTTACTAAAAATGTAAAGTTGTTCAATTATACAAATCCCCCTACTACAGATAGTTCTTCACAAAGCAGAAGACACAAGAATAGCAAATACAGTCCTCATGCATCTTGAGTATTACATTGACAAGAAAGCTGACCTTTCCTTAACTCCAAATAGTCGACTCTTCCTTAGAATTCAGGAGATTCTCATCCCGATGTGCACAAGAACAAATAGCTAGTGGTGCACTCAGTCCTCCCGGTAAAGGGTAGATTTTCAACCACCCACGTGCGTAAATCTCGGTGTTTACGCTCATGGCCGGGCCGTGCGTGCGCCGGGTGAATTTTCAAAGAGGCACGTCCATGCGTGTAAACGCCAGTACACAAATAAGGGCCGGACCTCTTCGAAGGGGTGGGAAGGGGGGGGGGGGGGGGCGTGCACTGGGTAGGGAGGGGAGGAGCAGGGGCAGTATTTAGGAAAATACTACTATGAAGTGTCCTATCACGAGCAGGGGTTGTGCAGAATTGGGTGGTCTACTATGCAGGCTTCCTTGACTGGCCGGCTGTCGGCTGCCGGCTTGTGAAACTTACTTCAGCTCAGGAGCTGAAGTAAGTTGTGAAACAATGGAAAAAAAAAGAAAAATGTAGGGCTTAGGGGGTGTGGAGGAGAAGGGAAGGGGAAGGGAGGTTAGGTAGGGAGTTAGGGAAGTTCTCTCCCAGTCCACTCCTGGGCCAGCTCACTGTCAAAGGGGCCTTCTACCCATGCTCTTACTTCTCCCAAAGGGGTGACCAGTTGTGAGAAATGGGGAGTGAAGTTCCTGTAGAAATTAGCGAACCACAGAAATCTTTGCAAGGATCAGAGCCTGGAGGGCTGGGGCCAGTCCTGGATACAGGCCACCTTTTCTGGATTCATCCAGAATCCCGTGCTGGAGATAATGTATCCCAAGATAGGAAAGGATTCTCTGTCAAATATGCATTTCTCCAGCTTTGTGTAGATTTTATGGGCTAACAATCTTTGGAGGACTTGTCGTACGTCGTGACGGTGTGTCTGGAGATCCTTTGAGAAAACAAGAATGTCATCGAAATAGACCACTAGGCTGGTATATAGTAGATCTCTGAAGATCTCGTCCATCATTTGTTGAAATACCGCAGGGGCATTACACAATCTGAACGGCATCACCATGTACTCTTAGTGGCTTTCCCGTGTATTAAATGCAGTTTTCCACTCATCACCAGGTTTGATTCAAACCAGGTTGTTCATCCCCACGGGGGTCTAGTTTGGTAAACACCTTGGCTCCCATAAGCGGTCTAACAATTCAGAGACGAGAGGCAAGGGGTACCTGTCTTTCTTTGTTATGGCGTTGAGCCCCCAGTAATTAATACAGGGCTAGAGAGTACCATCCTTTTTGGCCACAAAGAAGAATCTGACCCCTGCAGGTAATGTTGAGGGCTGAATGAAACTTCTTTCCAGATTTTCTTTAATATACTTGGGCATAGTTCGGTCTTGGGAAGGGACAGAGGGTACACCCTACCCCTAGGGGGAGTGGTTCCAGGAATTAAGTTGATGGCACAATCATAAGGGCAATGCTCCTGCAGGATTTCTGCTCTCTCCTTAGAGAAGATGTCGGAGTATTCGGCATATTGCAGAGGTAATTCCAGGGAGGTTGTGGCAAGCAGCATTGAGCCAGGGCTCCTGAAAGAGAGAAGTCATTCCTGATGGCAACAGGGGCTCCATCTCGCTAATTAGAGAATCTCCCAGTCAATAATGGGGGAGTGCAGTTGTAACCATGGTAACCCGAGGACAATAGGGTGGACCGCCTTCTCAATGACATGGAACGTTATTTCCTTGAGGTGCAGCATGCTAGTCCGGAGACACAATGGGAGAGTGATCTTGGTGATTCGGCCTGGGAGAGGATCCCCAGAGATCGAGGAAATCACAAGTGGAGTGTTTTGTCATGTTGTGGGCAACTTCAAGTGATCTATCAAGCTCTTCATGATAAAATTCCCTCCTACACCCGAATCTATGAGATCCAGGGTAGAGAATTCTTTGTGGTTTGTGAGGAGGGCCACTGGAAGCATGAGTTGGGGAGTGGGATCCGAAAAGCCTAGAACCACCTCCCTGGTTGGTCCTAGTCCTGAGAGTTTCCAGGCCTCTCGGGACATTGGGATAGGAAGTGCCCCTTCCCTGTGCAGTATAGGCACAGGCCCATCTCTTGGTGATGCTGCCTCTCTTCAGGCATCAATGGGCTTCGCCCAAGCTACATGGATTCTTCTTGCCATACTGTATCAGATGCAGGAGTCATGGTGGTAAGTGGTCGAGAATAGGAAGGGGCCAATGTAACGGGCCTATGCGGTGTCCGCAGCTCCCGGGCTCGTTGCTGGAGACAGTGGTCCACTCTCCCAGCTAGGTCTATTAAAGTACCCAGGGATTCCAGGAGTTCCCGGGCCACCAGTTCATCTTTTATGCACAGGGATAGACCTTCCAAAAAGATGCTCCTCAAGCTATCCTTCCTCCAGTTTAATTCCGTGGCCATAGTGCAAAATTCTATGGCATAATCTACCAACTGCTGTGCTCCCTGGTGGAGATGCAGGATGTCTGACCTGTATAGCAGCCAAACGGCCAGGCTCATTGAAGATTTGTTTGAACACCTGGACAAACCACTGCAGGTCCTGGAAAAATGGGTCCCCTCGTTCCCACAGAGGGGGGAATGCCCAGGCAGACACCTTTCCATCAAGGAGGGAGAGGATAAAGGAAGTCTTGATGGCATTCATGGAGAATTGCACAGGATGTAGAGTGAAGTGCATGAAACACTGGTTGAGAAATCCTCAGCACTGCTTGGGTTCACCAGCATACCGGGGAGGAGCTGGGAGACGTAGAGTAGACGCCATAGGCACTGTCAGAGCTGGAGGCGGGTCCGAGGTGGCCGCGGAGGTGTCAAGGCGGGCACTCAGACATTCCATAGATTCAGCCAATGTCTCCAAAAACTGCTGCTGTTGCTGAATCTTCATGGCCAGGCCTGGTATAGCCTGGAGACCCAAGAGATCTTCCAGATCCATGGCCTCCATAAGCTGTTGGGAAGTGGACCCTTAGACCGAGATGAGGTTAACACTACCTGCAGAAGGAGGCCCTCCTGCAGGTCCTCGTTGTCGTCAGGTAGTACTAGGTAATGCGGAGACCCACCTGGACCTTCACCAATACCAGCTCTCATTCCCCGCAGGTTGAGCCCTTAGGTACCGGGACCGGCTGAACGTAGATGCAGGACTCTGGGTGACGAATCCGAAGATGATGATATGCAAAGCGGAGTCCAGAAGATGGGCCGAAGATCGGGGCAGACTCATCGGAGCAGACAAGTTCAAGACGAGGCCAGAGGTAAGGGCAGGTAGCGAAGAGAGCGGAGTCCAAGAGGCAGGCAGATGGTCAGGGCAGGCAGCAGACAAGCAAAAGTCAGGAAAATGCATTGAGGTCAAGCCAGTGAGTCAGTCCAAGGAGCAGGAGTGCAGAGTCAGGAACAAGAACACGTGACCAGGAGCAGGAACGCGAAGCAACTCATTACTCGTGAGAGTTTGACCTGTTGCTGAGGCACGGGTTAGCAGAAGGAATTACCCTTAAATAGTCCCAGGGGTTGACATCATCATCCAGGGCTGCGGGAAGTTCTCCCTTTAAATCAAAGAGGAAGCCCTTTAAATTAAAGAGGAAGCCATGTGCGTGCACCTAGGGACAACGGTAGGCGGTTGCTTGACGGCATCAGCTCCCCGCTACGCTGGGAAGAAACAGCAACGGCTGTTCCCCAATGCTGCAACCAAGGCTGGGACACGGCCAGCTGGGTGGGGAGTGAATGAGACTGGTCGCGTACGACCAGCCATCGCAACACCAGACAGTATACCAAGTGCTTGAAAATGGAAAATCATCAAATGCACAGGAGGAAACTGCAATGACAAGAAAAGCAAGAAAATAATAACTTTATTGAGCAATTCACAATAGCAGAAACAGAAAAAGCCATCAAGAATATGAAGACTGACAAAACCTTTAGCTTTGATGACATCTGCACTGAACTGATTAAAAATCTGGGCCAACATTGAGGGCCTGGCTTCGAAAACTGTTGCTGTGCACTAGTAGCTAGTGGGCCGGATTTAAAAAATGTTACGTGCGTAAAGCCCCGGGATGCAGGTAAGTCCCGGGGCTTTACTAAAGGGGCGGGGTGTGGGCGGTCTGGGCAGGGTGTGGGCGGGGCCAGAGGCCTCCGACACAATGGCCA
This sequence comes from Rhinatrema bivittatum, assembly GCF_901001135.1. Classification (NCBI taxonomy): domain Eukaryota; kingdom Metazoa; phylum Chordata; class Amphibia; order Gymnophiona; family Rhinatrematidae; genus Rhinatrema; species Rhinatrema bivittatum. The sequence goes on from NC_042618.1 coordinate 8,680,907, forward strand.
TTGCCGCAGTGATGGAGGATCGCGTGCCGGCAAGCTGCCGGCGCGCAACTTGCGCCTGGCCAGAGGCAGGCGCAAAAGGTAAGGTAAAAGTCGGGGGGGGGGGGGGGTTAGAGTAGGGCTGGGGGGGAAAGGTTGGGGAAGGGCTGGGAAGGTCAGGCTAGGGGGAAGGGAAGTTCCCTCACAGGCCGCTCTGATTTCGGCAGCACCCCCTTGCGCGCGCCGACCCTTGATTTTATAACTTCTGCGCGCGCAAGTTATAAAATCGGGCGTACATGTGCGTGAGCCCGGTAGCGCGTGCACATTTACGCCCGCGCACAACCTTTTAAAATCTACCCCTATATGCGCAAGCTCTGAAGACAAACATCCATTGTTGTACTTTGAAACTGGGTAAGGGGCCCCTCAGATCCAAAGAGCCGTCATTCAATTTCCTTGCTCTGCCACTTCAACAAACCTTAAGAGTACCTCATTCTGAACTGGCTTGCACCCATGTTGGAAAAACAACTCATCCCTGAACAATCTGGCTTTTGGTTAAGCAAAGTCATTTACAGGCCAGATGCTAAATCTCATTCGGTACATGCAGATGGCTTTGAGAAATGCAAATGAGTGGAATCGCTTTCATTGACTCTCAGGGGTATATTACAGTCTCTGTCCTCAAATGCTGCTTTGGAAGACTCATGGCATGACAAAGAACAACCAGCTTGTTTGTGAGGATACTTCTACCTGCATAAAAAAGAGGCAAGGGCAGGTCAGGAGTGAAAGTTTGTGGAGCGATTTCATTTTCAAATCTCGGTTTATGTTTTCCGGTACATACTTTGCACCTGCTCCCATATTTATTTATTTATAGCTTTTATATACCGACATTAGTGTGCAACATCATACCGGTTTACATTAGAACTGACAGATGGAAAGTACAAAAAACAGGAGCGGGGAAGGGGATAAATAGGCAACAAGATTTAAAGCCAGGCGGAGTAGAAAATATATAGGTGCAAAGTGTGTGAGTATTTTTGTACATGCGTTGTGTGTGTCGGCCACATTTTCTACAGGAAGCTATGCAAAGAGTTCTCTTTTGAAAATGATCTTGCAGTTCTGCAGGTACTACAAGCTCCCATGGGGAGCATAAACACCCTCTGTCTTACCCCGGAGAGAGTGGATGAAATATAAAGGACAAGTCCCTTACATGGTGGCCACTTTTCCTTTAATTTGCATTCACCAGATGTACAGTTCTGCCAGTAAAGTCAACTCCATAGATAATCCATGTATAAAGCTTAATCAACGGCACCGACGTAGGAGACTCCCATTAAGAAGCAACAGCTACTGAAAATAGAATAAAAAATTGTGAGGACTCAGAAGCTTGTGCCTTTTAACCTCGAACTTGCCATTGGCAGGGTTTCCATTTGCAGAGCTCTTCGAGTGCCTGTTATTGATTCCAGCACACGCTGGCCTGACATCGCTGAGCTCACTCCAATTTTCTCTCTCGCCAGGGGTGAAACATCTCTTGAGTTGTGAGTGCGATGGCAGCCTGCATCGGGATCCTAAAAAGCTGTTACGGTGGATAAAATCCATAAGCTGTTTATGATAAAAGAAGAGAAGGAAAGTTAATCTCTAGAATGAGGCGGTGGGATCAGTCCATGCAGCCAGTCCTTGACCCATCTCAGCGCGTTCAATGGGAGCACCTTTCGCTATGAAGCTCCCTCCTGCCTGTAAAACTGACTCTCTGGCACAGCATTTCCTCCTTCAATATGCAGCTTATGGCTCCTTTCTGCCATTTCTCATCCCCCCCAGCCAAAAGCAGATCAGGAGCATGTCTGTGCGTCTCAGCTGAGGACAGTTCATTTTTCAATTTATGAAAGTAAATAACCTGACAAAACTAATTACTTCTGTTCAAAATCTACATACGTAATATCTTTTTTTTTCCTTTCAGCCTACCTAACTTTAATTATTTTTGCATCAGTTGTCATCATGGAAGTCAGGCTTGCACTAAAAAGGGATAATCGGATGTGTATAGCCGTTTTAATTTGGCTAATGAAGATTGCTGCTTTTGTCTGCATGTGGCTGTGCGTACGTTAACGGTTTTCTTGTTCATTCTTTAATTCCACCCTGTGTGAATTTGGCTTGCCCGGGAAAGATAAAAACAGAGACAGGCATTTAAACTTAGTCCAGTGTTCTGTTCTGTCCATTTAGCAGCTAATGGAAACTCCCTTCATGGCTGTCTTTACATCCGATATTACCATGGATGCTATTTACTAGGCCTCTTAATCTGTTCTTCCTCAGAGAAAACCAGCGTGCACATTACAGAGGCATTAATTACTTAGTGATTAACCACTATTCACTAATAATGACCAGTGGCTGAAAGGCTTAAAATTAGGAGCACAAATACGTGCACTAGGTTTATTTTAAATAGTGCATGCGCACATGCGCAGACGATTTAAAATTCCAACGAACGTGTGTGTGCGCACTCATACGCACATATGTGGGTGCACGCATGCTCGTTTTAAAGTTGATATCTAAGAATTTTGTGCTATGCCGATTATGAACTCCTACATCATAAGGAAGTAGCATTAACAATATTATACTACCTTTTCATAAAGGCTGTATTGCAAAGTTAGTAAGGAGTGAGTAGGTGGACATTTTGTTTGTTTGATTACAAGAAAAAAAGGAAAAAAAAAGGAGAAAAGAAGATACAATTTTCATTGTTTACACAGCCCCGACTGACCAGTCAACACTCAGCATTTTAAAACTGAATTAACCAATCGCAAGGCTGGTAGTGCAAGGTATTTCCTGCATAGAAGTATATAAGACACAGGTGTGTGCTCTGCCATTCGTTTCAACATGCTTTCCCAGGCATCGTGTCGTAATAAGCTTTGCACTTTGCAAACCTGCCTCGCATGGGAAGGCAACACCATTTATTCTTTAAAAGACTTCTTCGAGCTCTGTTTGAGCCTTGGACTTCTGAATTGCTGACGTTTTTAAATCGCTCTGGTTTTAAATTTGTAATAGAACAGTTATTTTCGCTTGAACAACTTTCACATACATAAAACAAGATGACACCATGAATGGCAGTTTTGCAATATGGGTATGTGAAATGAACTGCTGCTCATTTTGTAACTCTGAATTTGAACAGCAGCAGTGTGTCTCAGCGTCTGCTGTGCCATTTCATTTAATATGTTGCGTGGAGACATATGTCCTAATCAAAAGAGCTGCTGTTTGTGAATTCTTCAACTACAAGGTATGATATATGTTTTACAATTGGCTTTTTGAAACAACGGTTTTTGGAATAAAATGTATTACTGTTATTCTCTTTTTTAAGATTTCAAGTGCTTTTGGACATTAAAATATAAAATTACTCCCTGACACAGCCGTTGATTGGCGAAACACTGGCCAATGTCGGAATTCCTAAAAGGTTGATTTCTTGTATGGAGATGCAAAGCACAGAAGGAATCTGCAAATTATAAAAGCTAAGGTTTTTTGGGTTTTTTTCATGCACTGTTTGAGAACGCTGTGCACTGTAAGCTAAGGAGATTTTTTTAAGACTCATGATTAAGCAGGCTAACCACTTTAGGCAACTTCCTTGCCACAGTTGGTTTATATAGGTTTTTTTTTCCTCCTTTAAAATTATTAACCTTTCGGCTTCATTTCAATACATTATTTTTCATGTGTTATAGACTGTATCCATTGGCTTTATTGGTTTCTCTTTTTCAACACCTGGAAAGTTTACACTGGGAAAGAAAGTTGCCCCATGTTAGTCATTCACTGGCCACTCTGTATAAGCTGCAAGAGAAAATCAGATTCTCTCTGTAGGTTTCTTAGATAGTAATGCACACTGCCTCACTGTTGTAGAAAAGCAATGTAGTCTTACCCTGTTGATATACGCTGACACCGTAACCCTCTGAGAGAAAGATTATGCAGTACAATAGACATCTAGGAAGGTGTGGAAACCATGAGGAGGTATTTTGTGAAGCCTGAGGAATGGTCTAGAGTCTGTCAGCTAAGATTTAATGCTAAAAATGTATGGTCATGCATTTGGGCTGCGAAAACCAAAGGGAGTGGATCAGTATAGGGGTGAAATTCTTCTAAACACAAAACAAAAGTGGGATTTAGGGGTGATCATATCTGATGACAAGGCAGTCAAACAGGTGGATAAGATGATGGCAAAAGCCAGAAAGATGCTTGGGTATATAGGGAGAGGAATGGTCAGCAGAAAAAAGGAGGTGATATTGCCCTGTATAAGTCCCTGGAATAATTTGGAATAATTTGTATAATTCTGTAGATTACACTGTCGAAAGGTTATAAAATGAATGGAATTCATCCAGAGTGTGAGTTAGCATTCTTCATTCTAAAGCAGATGAAACAGACTTAAAGATCTATACATCTATATTCTATGGGAAAGGCAAGGAAGGAGAGATATGATAGACATTTAAATATCTCCAAGGTATCAATGCACAGGAGGAGGGTTTCTTTCAATGGCAAAGAGGCTCTAGAATGAGGGGGTTAAAAAGGATTAGACTCAGGAGTAATCTAAGGAAATATTTCTTTACAAGGAGGGTGACGGAGGCATGGAACAGTCTTCCAGTAGAAGTGGTAGCAACAAAGACAGTTTCTAAATTAAGAAAGTATGGGGTAAGCATGGGGAATCTCTGAGGAAGGCGTAGGGATTATAAACCTGAGTAGTTGGTGTGAATAGACAGACTAGAAAGGCTGAATGTTCTTTTTCTGCTGTCATGTTTCTGTGTTACGGTTTCTCCTGCTGCTAGCAGCAGAGCCAGAACACAATCACAGTAACTGTGAGAGCATACCTTAATTTCTCCTCTAAATCTACATTTTTTCATCTGATTCTTTCTAGAACTCTAGAATAGTAGTTCCCACACCTGTCCTGAGGGACCCTTAGCCAGTCAAGTTTTCAGGATATCCACAATAAATATGCATAAAATAAATTAGCATGCACCATCTTTGTTGCACCACTGCTTCCTGCTTCTGCCATAACTTTTGCCTATCCTTCACATGCTTATTAAAATACCCTGCTATTTTCCTGCAGCTATCAGATCCTGCAGGACAAAGCTGTCACATTCCTTGCCCCAGTCCAAGGATCCCTTTGTAGCCCCATTGGCCATTGCCCTGATCATGTTTCTGCCATCATCTGTAATTAAAAACTAAATCCAAGAATATCCCTCTCTTCCTCTGGCCTAGCCAGCCCAGCATCATTCCTTTGATTGCCTTTAAGTTATGAGTCAAAGTATGGTTCTCATCTATCACCTGGTTGTGTAGCACAGCCTATGTGTACCCTGCAGGTGTGCTCCTGCCAGAGCTACTGCCTGCCCCTGCCTTGTCCAGCTTCCAACAGGATGCCACCAGTGAGAGGTCGATATGCATAGTGTTCTAGCTGGTACAGATATTACTTGTGAAATGAATGCTAGTCCCCTTTGCTTTGGCCAGCTGTTTCCGCATCCTGGATCAGCTCTGAGTGTACAAGGTCAGGATCATGCATCTACTAAATGTTTTCTTGGAGGGGGTCATCCAGGTCAATCATTTCACCAATCTACCATGTCACCACCTTCGATACTGCCTACCTCTTGCTCTGGGATAGTGATGTGGAAAAGCACACTATCTGCTCCATAGTGGCTTGCCACCGATGGGGTGGGGGCTTTTGGGGGATAAACCCTAGACATCAGCTTGGGAGTTAGCTTTCTCCTTTTCTCTGGCTGCCCTGATGCTGCTTTGAATGGAGGATAAGGCCCACAGATTAGTATCAGCCTCCCTGAAATCAATACTAATGGATGTCCTTTTGCAAGTGATAATGTATTGCATTGAAAAATGGCCAGTATCTTTCTTCTACTGATGGCCTTCCTACAGTAGAAGTAGATCAACATCACAGAGCATATAGAAAGACATGGTTTAATGGGACACAGCCAGCATGGATTTACCCAAGGGAAGTCTTGCCTCACAAATCTGTTTCATTTTTTTGAACGGTTTAATAAACATGTGGATAAAGTTGAGTCAGTAGATGTGGTGCTTTTGATTTTCGAAGACACTTGACAAAGTCCTAACCTCCTAACTCCTTGATCCTAGAAAGTCCCCCCTCACCCCCTGCTAATCCTCCCCCCAGTATTGTCACAGCCCCGCATTGTTAGCCAGTTTCTTGATTGTATATAAGTTTTATATATATATTTAGAGTGCCTTATTTCCGACCCAATGCACTTTCAGTATAGCCTTGTTAAGTTTACGTTATTCCTCTGCCTCCGGAACATTTCTGCTTCCAAGTTCACATAACCTTGTTTTATTGTAACTTTTCTTCCTCTTCAATATTATTGTTACAACCCCCCTGTTCCTTGTGAACCGATATGATATGATTTGTATCATGAATGTCGGTATAGAAAAGAGTTAAATAAAAAATAGATGAAAGACTTCTAAGAAAACTAAAAAGTCATGGGATAGGAGGCGACGTCCTTTTGTGGATTGCAAACTGGTTAAAAGACAGGAAACAGAGAGTAGGATTAAATGGTCTTTTTCACAGTGGAAAAAGGTAAAGAGTGGAGTGCCTCAGGGATCTGCACTTGCACCGGTGCTTTTAAATATATTTATAAATAGTCTGGAAAGGATATGACAACTGAGGTAATCAAATTTGCAGATGATATAAAATTATAATATTCAGGGTAGTTAAATCACAAGCGGATTGTGATAAATTGCATGAGGACCTTGCAAGACTGGAAGATTGGGCATCCAAATGGCAGATGAAATTTAGTGTGGTCAAGTGCAAGGTGTTGCATATAGAGAAAAATAACTCTTGCTGTAGTTACATGATGTTAGGTTCCATATTAGGAGCTACCACCCAGGAAAAAGATCTAGGCATCATAGTGGATAATACTTTAAAATCGTCGGCTCAGTGTGCTGCAGCAGTCAAAAAAGCAAACAGAATGTTAGGAATTACTAGGAAGGGAATGGTGAATAAAATGCAAAATGTCATGACCGCACCTTGAGTATTGTGTGGAATTCTGGAGACTGCATTTTAAAAAAAAAGATATAGTTGCGATGGAGAAGGTACAGAGAAGGGCAACCAAAATGAGTTTTTCACAACTCTACTGAAAAATGGGCACTATCAATTGCTGGTCCGCATCACTGGAACTCCCTCCCGCCAGATCTCCGCCAGGAACATTGCCATATCACGTTCAGAAAAAAACTAAAATCCTGGCTGTTCGCCCAAGCTTACCCGTGAAAAGCCTCAGGGTCACCCACACAGTCTCTTACCCCACGGACGCGTCCATTTCCGCAACTCAAAGGAACTGTTGTCTGACCAACTGCACTATTTTATAAATTGTTTAATTTCATATACACTATGTAAATTTGTACATAATTCTTTTATCCTGTAAGCACCCTCTCCTCCTTTTGCCCTTCTCTCCAGTTAGAATTTGTTTAACCTATCTTTTCTCGAACAGCCTAGTTCCACATTCCCTGTTATAATGTAACTTTTTGGGTTTTTTTTGTTTTTGGTTTTTGTTCGCTCTGTTTAACTGGTTCCCCCTAGTTTAATGTAAACCGGTACGATAAGACCTGGTCTTGAGCATCGGTATATTAAAAGGATTTAAATAAAATAAATAAATAAATAAATAGGTAGAGCTGTTGAGCTTGGAGAAGAAACGGCTGAGGGGGGATATGATAGAGGTGTTTAAAATCATGAGAGGTCTAGAACGGGTAAATGTGAATCGGTTATTTACTCTTTCGCATAATAGAAGGGCTAGGGGGCACTCCATGAAGTTATCAAGCAGCACATTTAAAACAAACCCTGGGAAAATTATTTTTCACTCAACGCACAATTAAGTTCTGGAATTTGTTGCCAGAGGATGTGGCTACTGGCTAAGGCAGTTAATGAAACTGGGTTTTAAAAGTTGAGAAGTCCATTATCTGCTATTAATCAAGTTTACTTAGGGAATAGCCACTGCTATTAATTGCATCAGTAGCATGGGATCTTCTTGGTGTTTGGGTAATTGCCAGGTTCTTGTGGCCTGGTTTTGGCCTCTGTTGGAAGCAGGATGCTGGGCTTGATGTCCCTCGGTCTGACCCAGCATGGCAATTTCTTATGTTCTTATGTTCTTACATTCAGTAAAATGCTGATCCTCCATACCATTAAAGTGCCTGTATACCTGTGATTTCTTGCAGGGTCCTCTCTCTGTGGCTGGGGCTGAGGGCGGATGAGGCAGTAAAAGGCCCTCTCTCAGGCTAACAGCTGCTTGGGGCCCCAGCAGTTTCCATTCCTTCCTCTATAGCAAACTGATCTGCCTGTGGTTGATCACCGAATGTCACACTTAGCAACCCGGTTTTCCAAATCCTCCATGGTTATCAGACTTTCAATATCCTCTTCCTCTAAATCTTCAAATCCCAAATGCAATTCATTTGAAAGCTCTGCTCTAGGCATTGGTCAGAACAAACAGGGAGCAGTGAGCCGGCTTCGACTGATGCCCCATTAGTGCCCTAGGTCTGTGGCTTCCACGCTCCACTAACTCCGTGCCCTTTGGATCCCATAGCAACATGCGGCTCCTGTTCTTGCTTCTGATCAACCCAGCTATCACTTGCTGGTTTTCCCTATTGTGCAATTGAATGAGGCTCAGTGGGTAACCAACAATCATCTTTATTATCTTGAACAGAACATGCAAGGGTTACAGATTGTGCTTGGGGAAACAGCCCACCTTACTGCCTCAGGTTTATTTGTTACCCCCACCCCCTATACAACATTATAATGGAACATTTGGCTCCCCTTCCCTTATAGCCCCTATGCATAGATACAACTGGAAGTGCTCGCCCTCCACCTGGTGGATGCACTTCATACTACATTTGACTTATAGGGCCACTCGCACAACTTTGCCCCTGAAACAATCATGCCTGATCTTGAATGAGGGACTGCTACTGCTGATCCTGTGGCTATTAATTTGTCACTACTGCTGCTACTGGCCACAGTTCTCTTTAGAGCAGGCTTCTGTCCTCTCCCAATCCAACATCTGCATCTTAATGCCATTGACATAATGATTTCTTTCTTTTTTTCAAGATATCACCAGTGTAAGGGGGATGTGAAGGGGAATAAGGAGAAAACCCAAGATACCTTAAAGGACTGGCTCCAGAGATCTGGCCCAGTCCACTTTAAAACCTGTGACAGCAGGGAATCCTGGTCCTGGGGTATTTTCCTAGGGAGAATCAACAACTATCCAGATCTGGGAGGGGAGAGGGAGACCCCAGGGAAGAGAAGGAAGCCCAGGGAAGGCTAATATTGCTGAACTGTGAATGACATTGCTGCCTTTGTTTTGTGAACTGCTATGGTAAGCAGAGCTCCTTTTGCTTTGTTTTCTTGTCATTAATAAAAAGGTTTGAGAGAGAATAACCATAGACCAACCTGCGCCTGTTCTCTCTACAGGCCAAGATCACTCATGAAGTCATAGGGGATTATAGTGTTACAGTTTACACATTAAAGTGAGTGAGCGTACACAGTCATTATTGTCAGAAACAGTAAAAATCCAGTTTAAAAATTCACCTTTTGAAGCTACTTTTAAATCCTAAGCACTTCTCTACAATAAATGCACTTCTCACAAATTCTTGTCTGTCATGTATATTTGTCTTTACAAGTCTGTTAGCTCCACAGAGAAGGGACCGTCTCTTACTGTATGTGCATCTGTACAGCATTATCTATGTCTAATAGTGCTTTTGCCATAATTAGTAGGTAGTATTAGTAGTGCATTGCTGACTATATATTGATTAACTCAGACTCTTTTTACTGCAGTTCTGTGTAGCACACTATATTACCTTTGTTTAGAGGAAGAGAGAGGCAGAGAGCAAGCTGTCATGGTGCATGGCCCACACTGAAAACACAAACCATTTCTGTCAGAGAGTGCACATGTCCTAACGACGCATGCACTACAGCAGTCTGACAGTGACTGTATCTGCTCTCAGCCCTGCTGAGGTACTGCATCATTCTAAAAGTAACATCTTACAGCTTCTAGCAGCACTGCACATGCACAATGCACAGCATTAAGCAGCAGCATGGCAGTTCACTGAAGCAAGAATAGACTGACACCCTTTCAACTCAATTCTTTTTTTTATAAACTTTACCTGGAACACTCAACGCTGAAAAACAAGGAGCTTCACAACCTGTGAGCTGACTCTGAAATCAGTTACACAAGTGATTCACAATGGAGTATGTTATAGTTCAGCTTTCTGTTTCAATTTCTAGTAAAAAAAAAAAAAATCTGACAAGCTGGGATAGGCTGCTTGAAAAACTTCTTACAAGTGATTGGTTGTTCCTTGCCCCATATTTTACTGGCTCCAGGCTGTCTGAGATTAAGTAAAACGAATGCTTAATGCTTTCACCATAGATTTTAATGGCAACAAATTGAGATAAATGAAAATGAATCAAATTTTGCTTTTGCAGTGTTTTGTCTTGTGCCAGTGAAATAAAAATCCCCACATTTTCAGCGCATGTTCTGTTTTGAAATGAATGTACATCCCTTTATCACTCTACCCTCTGGAAAAACTAAAAAAGAACCTCTTCACCACTGTTTTACTGCCCCTTCCCTGCAGGTAAGTGGACGTGTCAGTGATAGTGTCAGGGATGGGTAATGGTCACCTGACCTTGGTGCTTTTTGTCCATTGGGTGAATAATTACTGAATGGTAAATTTTAAAGCAGGATCGTTTTGTGTGGGATGTGGACCCCATGTAGTTTTCTGTGCAAAGGTCAACTTTTCCATGCCCGACCTGCTTTGAGCTCCGCCCCAAAAGTACTCAGATGCAGGTGAAGGCAATAACCATAGGCAACAGAGAAAAGCCGAAGTGCAGGGCATAGTTTGTACATTGCACGACCATGCTTTTCCTGAGTGAGTGGTTAATAAGAATGAATAAGTGAAAAAAAAATGGTTATGTCAAAAAATGAGTGGGCGGGAAGGAGGTGTATCTTGGATAGGTGGGAGGTGGTATCAAAATATTTTGCAGAAGCTGTGGTCTTCAAGATGTGATCACCATTTTTCCATGTTTAACTGTTTGTTTGTTTTTTGTGACAGACAATTTCAGTTTACTAATTTGTATGGATTAACCTTGTGTAATTTATTATTTAAGCCTAAGAAAGATATTTTGTGCACTCTGTCAATGCTCTTGATAATAGCTGGTTCGTGATTATGGCGAAGAGGCTCCACCACGCCTACATCCTTGCATCCACTGATGGTCTTAGAAAAAAAAACCACCTGGGCTATCCCTAAAGTAGTCCTTTGTGGAAGATCCTTCAATAACCTCCAAGGACAGTCCATGCGACAAAGTAAGAGAGTGGAGCAGCTGAGGAGAACAGGAGGAAAAAAACAGACTGCAAGCCAAGTCTTAGGGACCAAGAAACACGACGGCAGAAGAAGACCACACAGCCTGTCTAGTCTGCCCATCCACACAGCTGCTCAGTTCTCCAGTCCCTACCACTCCCTTGGAGGTGCCCTGTGTGTGTCCCATGCCTCCATGAATTCAGATAGTCTCCTCAATTCCACTGCCTCAATGGGGAGCTTGCTCCATGCATCTGCCACCCTTCCTGCAAAGAAACAGTCCCTTAGATTATCCTTCCGTCTACCCTCTTTCACCTTCCTACAAACATTTATTTGTCACATGAACGTGTGGCACATATTTCTGGCAGGCATGTCATTTGTCACTGTTACGCCAAGGTTGGGCTGAAACTCTGAGGACCTTAATGGGCTGCTTCCGCTTTTCACCTCATTTCGTGTTAGGTGTCTTGTTCGCAGGGAGCTGTCAGCTTCTCGTCTCTGGATCTAGGGCAGTCCATTAATAACCTTACATTTCTCGACCCTAGGAGGAAGTCTTCCTTAGCCTGGCAGATGGTGAGTGAGAAAGATCATGGCAGCACATTAGGGTTTGCCTGACACTTAACTGATTGAATTTTTTCTTTTAATTTGGAATCGTTATTACACAAGGTTGAAGATGATTTAAAAAAAAAAAATGGGACATAGACGAAAATGGATAAAAAAAAAATACAAAGTGCAAACATAAAAATTACAGGATTCATAATTCTTTATGAGAGGATGCAACCAACTAAATGTAAAGCCCTTTGTGGTATAAAGGTATAAAATATGTTAGGAATCCTTCAGGCCTCCCCCTCCCCCCCCCATTCTTTTGATGAATCAAAGCTTGGAAATATTCAGGTCATGTTTCCAGCAGATAACTGAAGTTATGCTAAGTGCTTAGAATTTCTTTAAAAAGAACAGCTGATACCTCGCTATCATGTTGTGCAAACTGGAACCAAACGTCCAGCTGTTTTGTTAAAACTGAACGCCAAATGGGACATCTGTACTCTACCATACCACGGAAAATAGTTTTAGATTTGCCGCTCATTACTTTACTGATAAGTCGCCATCCATTCTTTTAACAGCCTTTTAGCCTACTTTCCAAGGAAAGAAGGCTTATGAGATTGGGGTGTGTGTGTGTGTGTTGGTGTGAGTGCGTGCTCGCACGTGTGTCCATTTTGTTCCCCTCCGATAATTATTGAGGTAGATAGTCAACCGCTAACTGGCTGAACAACTTATCCAGATAAACATATCTGGCTATCTCGGCAGTGTGGCTTTGCCCCTGAATATACCTGGTTATCTAATAGTCAGGCAAATAAGTACATCCAGCCAGCTTTAGATCGGCTCAATAGCAGGTCTAACTTATCTGGCTAACTGAGCCGGAGAAGGTTGAATATTGACACTTATTTGGCTAGATCAACTGGGAAATGTCCGCCCTGCCCCCACACTTAGCTGAATAACAATTTAGCCAGATAAATAGTTATCCAGCTGAGTGGCAGCCACTGAATATGGCCAAATATTCAAACAGTCCCTGACACCCTTCCTAACATTACTTGTACAAAAATGTGCAGAAAGGCATTGAAAGGCAGCCTTCTCGCTCTCCAAGACGTCTTCTCCAGCTAATTAATATTGTATTAACGTCAGGCCATGACTGTACACCTTTGCCCACATTATTTGTCATAAAACTTCTGTTTTATTATGTATGTTTTTAAACCTTTTTTGTTTGCCACCGTGTGCAAAAATGTAGATGAAATATTTAAAAAATAAAAATAGAATAAAAAAAATAAAATTTTGACTTCATAGTGTTTAGTGCCCTATCCACATTAAACTTTTAATCCATGTCAGGGGGACCAAACGGATCCTTACTGTGGTATTGTTTGTTTGTTTTTTATCTGTATATATGCACTGATGTGCGTGCATGTTCCAGAAAGTAAGGTCCGTTAGCTCTGCACGGAGCCCCTTATTTCCATTCTTGTCTCTGCTGTGGATACCAGGTCTGTTAAAATCAGTGGTAATTTTCTAACGGGTCAGGTCCAGTGGAAGTCTCTATCCTGTACAAGGGTTCTGGGTTGGTGACTGGCATGGCCTGAAAGAAAATCACTGCTGCTTACGATCAAGAATAATCCTGAAACCTGGAACATGCGACACAGGCAGCTGCACTAGATGAGAGGAGGGAAAACAGGCTGCCCGAGTGGTTGAAACTGGCTTCTTTGCCGTGTTCCCTTTTTAACAGAAATGAATGTCAACCAGGAAGTTGTGGGTGATATAATTTTTTTTTATTGTACAAACTTATTACATTAGGTTAGTCAAATGAAAGGACTCACCTACAGCTTGCTTGTTGACCTTTATTTCTAGGAAGACAATTTTCAAAGGCATTCACCCGGTATGATGGCCCTCCTCAGCCACAGCTAAAAGTATTTGTGGATTCCGTAATGCGCACACTTTTACCTGCAGTAATAGAGGAGCTCCCCTGGGTGTGTTCTGGTTGGGTGGGGAGAGGCCAAGCAACACATACTCATTGATTTTTAGATGCCCGTGTTCAAATCTGCACCCCTCCCTCCCTCTGCCGAATGTTAAAAGCTCGACGCGCTGAAATCAGGGGATGCGTGAATACGTCGGGCTCACGCCTGCTGAGCAGATTTTAAAAATCACCTGGATACGGGCAAAAATGCCGCTGCGTGCACATCTCGGAGCTTCTCTAAAAGGGGCGGGGCGTTAGCATGGTGTGGGTGGGGAATGGGCGGTACATGGGCGTTTCAGGACTTTGACCAGAAATTTGGGCATAAATCCGGCGGGCGCTGAGGCCCCCTGCTTCGTAACTTTACTTCTACGATGGATGGCGTGTGAGTCAAAAGAAAAAAGTTAACGAGCCATTTCGGAGGGGTCTAAAAGGTCTGGGGTAATTGGGGCGGTACAGGCTATCAAACCAGGGGGGTTGGGGTACCTATCAGTTAGCTGGGTGAACTGGGAACGAACTGGTAAAACTGGCAAATGCGTCGACGCATCTGGCTTTTAAAATGTCCTCACTTACGCGTTAGAAGCAGGAATTGCGCGCAGAGGTAGGTGCCCACATAAAATTTGGTGCACATGTGCGCGTGGCCAGGCTGTTTTATAATGTGCGTGCATATAGGTTCATATGTTATAAAATAGCCACATCCCTGGGAGCGGGCCGATGAATGCGGGCACATATGCACCCGCTTGCTGGTTTAAAAGTTATTTTTTAAATAAATCATGTTCATCAATCCCATCTCCATTCCAGCTTCCCTCCCTGGAACCCCTCTTTACCTAACGGTATTAGGGGCATTTATCAAAATGCAATGTGGGTTATCACGTGCTTCACAGCATTATGGCACGGGATAACGCCCTTCCGCACATGATAACTACCGCATCGCGGCGGTAATATTTAAATGAGGGAAAGGGGAGGGGTTAGGGCGGGGTTAGGGAAACATTTTTACGGTACCACTGTGGGCGATAAAATTTTAGACATTATTGCCGGCAGTAGCAGTGGAAATACCGCCTTTTACGGTGGAGCAATGGGGGCGATAGTGTGCGCTGCGTCGCAACCACGGTGGGTGAAAATGCACTGCTGTGATGCGGCTGAGTGCACACTTTCGGGGCTCTTCATTCCGCTGTAAACATCGCGGAACAATGAATCCCCCTAAGTATGAGGAAAATTGGGCCTATACCGTTTTCTAAAACCATGTTCTGTGCACGTAAATGGCTTTGAAAATTGACCCCCTAGGTTGACTAACTTAACAACAGTACAGCTCTCTCTCTAAAGTATTTATCAGCATGACTTTTTTTTCCTTTGATTCAATCCCATGATCCTATGCAGGTAAAACTGTGTTTGTCTTTTTCAAAAAATGTAAGTTAAAAAAAAAAAGGAACTTCAATGGAGCGAGTTCCAACATGCGATATTAGCCAACTGAAAGCACCAGGGAATGAATTATGGGAAATTCACAACTGCAGGTTGTATATCTCTTTTTTCCAAAATCTCTTCATTGTGAACATGGCAAAGAGCACTCACTTAAATAGTTCCTGAAATCCTACCTATAACGACTTTTTGGGGATAATTTGTGAAGATGGTGAAATAGGTTCTGGTTAATATTATGCCATTAAACAGGAATGAACAGAATGGAGGCATGAGTGAGGAAGAGACACCAGAGATAATTCCCGGGGATGCAGTTAAGAATGAGCTATTGGAAGGGTTTTCATTTGTGAGAAAAGAACATTTAATGGGGACTTTGAATATCAACTTTTTAGGAATTGGACCCTTGCCCTCTGCCTTAGTAATGGTGACCAGGTTTGGTTTGATTGAGAGACTGAGATGTATAGTGTATGTCTCTTTGGTAGAGCTGGAATTTTATCTAAGGCACTGAAAAGGGCCACAGTGTGGCTATTATTGAAAAAAATAAAACATTTAGATTCCAGTGTGAAAGACCAATTTTGCCCTTTCTGGACATTTGCAAAATTATCAAGCTAATTTTAACTGAATGGCTGCTGTTTTATGATGTTTGATTTAGTTTGGTTTTATTATTTTGATTTGTTGTTTATATTTTGTTAATTTACTGATGTGAATAATTGTAATCCGCTTTTACAATGGTTTTTGGTTGGTTTTTTTTTTTAAAAGGCAGAATATACATTTTGTAGATAAATAAAAAAATTATTAGTGGCACAGGACTTCAAAGGGGCATGGGATAAACACTGTGGATCCATAAAGTCTAGAGGACATGAATGAAGAGTGGGTGGCTCGCGCGAATGACGGCTACTACCTGGAGATAATAACCTTATTCAATAAACATACACACGGTTAATACGACTTCAACATTGCTCTAAGCTTCAACGACAAGAGGAAATGTGGAAAAAAGGATTTGCATTCACAAAAAAGCAGGGAGTAGCTTGTTACGGCGGTTACTACCCCAAACCAAATAAGCCTGATACTTCACTTTCAATGCATATCCAGCATAGCTCTTTGCTTCAACTGCAAGGGAGAAAGTCTGCTACTTCATTTTCAATGCATATCCAGCATAGCTCTCTGCTTCAACGGCAGGGGAGAAAGTCTGATACTTCATGCATATCCAGCATAGCTCTCTGCTTCAACGGCAGGGGAGAAAGACTGATACTTCATGCATATCCAGCATAGCTCTTTGCTTCAACGGCAAGGGAGAAAGTCTGCTACTTCACTTTCAATGCATATCCAGCATAGCTCTCTGCTTCTACAGCAGGGGAGAAAGACCGATACTTCACACATATCCAGCATAGCTCTCTGCTTCAACGGCAGGGGAGGAAGACCGATACTTCACGCATATCCAGCACAGTTCTCTGCTTCAACGGCAAGGGGAATGAAGAAACATGGATCTATATACAGACAACAACAACAAGGACTGAATTACATAGTCTGGGTAAACAAATAAGTATGGGTGTAGCTTGCTTATTGCGGCGGTTACTACCCCTAACTAATTCAGCTAGATATTTCACTTAGATGCAGTTCCAACACTGCTCTCTACATTAATGGCGGGGGTGGAAGGGAAATAGAACCAAAAGGTTACTAAGAGCCAAGAGAAACAGATAAGTATGAGAAGAAAAAAAAGTGCGAAGCTTGCTGGGCAGACTGGATGGGCCGTTTGGTCTTCTTCTGCCGTCATTTCTATGTTTCTATGTTTCTATAAGAACTTAAAAGTTGCTAGAGGAATTATCCTTGCTAGATAAATTTCAACTAGGCTATAGAGGGCCGATTACAGTAGAGAGACCATATTGCTGCCTCTATTATATGATTTATATATGGAAGCTTATAGACTAGGGAATATGGTAGTGATTTTACTTGATTTGTCAGCCGCTCTTGATTCGGTCAAATAGTACAAGCTGTTGGTTGGCCGGTTGAGAATGGCTGGGATGAGAAGGGGTTCTTTAGAGGTAGATCAGCTCTTTTGTTTACAGGCTTGAGTCACAGCAGGCAATGATGGGACAGCATCATTCCCATTTGTGGGATTTACCCTGTGGGCTGCCACCAGGTTCAGTTTTCCCTCCCTATTTCTAAAAAGGTCAACATTGAAACAATATAGCATTATCCGGATAAACACTCTGGGCAAGTCTGATTATGCCAGAGAGCAGTCCTAACGATATCTAGATAACTCGGGACTTTGTCTGGGTATCTTCAGTGGAACAAATAACTGACTGTGTTCTGCTGAATAAATATGTAAGTAAGGTCATCTGGGTAATTTTAGCTGAATAACCTACCTTTCTGGCTTTCTAATAATGGACCACTTTAATGTTTTCATGCACGACTGTGCAAAATGATGAGGGAGGCAGGATGAAATATCTCAGTGTTGTGGATGATGTCCAGGTTTTTCTCCAAATAGAAAAAGATGGGTTCTGAAGAGCTGGATAAAATTAACAAGTATTTTGCAGTATTAGCACAATGTCTATGGGAGAACAAACTGAGTTTAAACACTAACAAATCAGAGATAGTTGGGTGAGGAAAAGAACACCACATCAGAATTTTTGGGTATTGGTGAAGGTTTCAGCATTGGAATTTGGAGTTAAGCTGGACTCTGCTTTCAAATTTGATGCACACATTTCTGCAGAGGTAAAGGTGATATTTTGGACATCTGTATATGGTATGCCAAATGCATCCTTATTTGTCTTCAAGGGATTTGGCAATGCAGACATTGATCATATTGGGCCAGATTTTTAAATCTACGCCCGATTTTATAACATGCGCGCGTAGCCGCACACATGTTATACAATCCAGGGTCGGCGCGCGCAAGGGGGTGCACACTTGTGCACCTTGCGTGCCCCGAGCCCTAAGGGAGCCCCAATGGCTTTCCCTGTTCCCTCCGAAGCCGCTCCGAAATCGGAGCGGCCTCGGAGGGAACTTTCCTTCCACCCACCACCTTCCCCTCCTTTCCCTACCTAACCTGCCCCCCAGCCCTATCTAAACCCCCCTGACGTTTGTTGACGAAATTGCGCCTGCCTCTGGGCAGGCATAGGTTGCGCACAGTGGCCGAGTGCCAGCGCGCAAGCCCCTAGTACTACCGCTGTGCCGGAGGCCTCGGTCCCGCCCCACCCCCCGCCCATTTTTTCAAGCCCCGGGACATACGCGCATCCCGAGGCTTGCGCGCATTGCCGGGCCTATGCAAAATAGGCTCGGCGCGTGCAGGAGTGGGTTTTCAGGGTTACACAAGTAATATACATGCGCAACTCTTTGAAAATCCACCCCATTTTGTCTAGAATATTGGCGTATGTGGAGCTGACTCATGTATCTCTTTGGAGGCTGCAATTATGGTTGTTGCTAGGAGCCTGGGTGGAAGGGATCATGGCTCCCCCATTTTGAACCATTTCCACTGCCTTCCAGTTGAAGCTCAATGTGAATTTAGGAAATTGAATACCTAGCAGAGAGAGCTCTTTCACACCCCATAGTTTTTATAACCTGCCCTCTCCCCTTACAAGAGGGATCATACTTCCAAGCTCTAGAGAGATCTGATCCATCTATTGCTAGGTTGGAGACATGGATTTTGTAATGGAGACAGGATAAACCTATAGGGCTCTATAGGGATCACTTTAAAAAAAACCAGTCCATACTCCGAGAGTTGTGTTCCAGACAGCAGGTTTAGTGAAAGAAACCAAAAGTGCAGTCTACAAAGTCCAGAGTACAAAAACAGAAACTGTCTTTATCCAAGAATATGTTCAAACACAAAACAGTCCCAAAACCATGGACAAGTCATCAAGTTACTTGAGTACTGACATGGGACTTAGGGAATCCCTCTTAGATATCCCAATGGTGTCTTCTCCTCTTTGAAAACTCTTTGAATCCAGAAAAATCCTCAAAGAAATGGTAGCACTCTACCTGATGGCTGTATGATCTTCTCCTTTCTTCCTTCACTCTTGGAATCCGAAATCTAGCCCAAATCTGAACAACCTTTGGACTCCTACAGAATCTTCTTCTCCTTGGGAACTGGAAAAGATAGGCAACCAAGCCTCTCTCTTCCATGAGCCCAGTGTGAGCTACAGTCCCTTGGCTGTATCTCCGCTAGCTCCCCTTGGACAAAGTGTTCCCAACAGCTCCATCCAGTAATTCACAAAGTTACCCTTTATATTCTCAAACATTGACCTTCCATTTGGAGGATGGACCCAACTATCACTTGCAGTTGACCACCACTTCTTTGAAACCTCCCTTTACAAGAAGATTCCTAATAATAACGTAAGGGGAAAACCTAACCTCCTTCTACATTTTGATTCTTCCTTCTGTACAAATTGCCAAGTTGCAGGGGACAAGAAGTCAGGCATTCTCGATTATAGCCCCTAGACTTGGTAACAACTTCTCAAAGGAAGCCAGATTATAAGATAGCTATCTGACGTTTTGAAGAGAAGCAAAACCAATTTTAGTTGCTAGATGGATGAAAGTAGGATAGGCAGTGATTAGTCTTGATTCAATCTCCTGGTGTTTATGATTTAGCGGTCAGAGAGTTGCGAAGAAAATAATTTTATGAGGGATTTTTAGAGGGGAATTAATTTTTACTGTATTCAAGATTAATGTGTTTGTTTGATATTTATGCAAAAAGCAGATTTCCTATGATTTGTTATGTGTTCGTAGAAGGGTAATTTTTCAGGATATGTTTTGGGGAATGGTATGGCTTTTGTTTTATATGTGTAGGCTATATTTCCCATTGTAAATTGCCATAAGCTTCCCAATAGTGACATTTAATAAATGTAAATTATTATTATTATTATTATTACCTAACCCACTGACAACATTAATCTTTAACGCTACCCCTACAGAGACAGGTAAAGGCTCCAAAGCAGGAAACAGTAACAAAAAAAAAAGATTAAATAGGATAGCAGAACAAAACTGAAAATGACAACACTCTCTTGCCATTGCAAAAGAAACAGAGGCAGAACATCACACAAAAGAGAGGGGAAAGAAATAGCGGAGAGAGAAAAGACACAAAGTCAAAGGTCAGAAAGGGATCTACTTAAATTATGAAATGTATGACTGTGCATAGATTTCTCTTCTTGTCATGATTTGTTAATTCAAGTGTATCACTTTCTGATCTTTGATTTTTTTTTTTCTTTTAACTCTCCGTCACCTTTTCCCCTAACATTGTAACCAGACATCTGTGCATTAGGCTATCATTCCCTCCGTACATTTAACATTTTGTCCTCGGATGAAATATAGCATTAGAACAACAAATGCTCTTGAAGTTGAGCTGGGGCCTCCCTAGAGAGTCTTTTTCAGATTAATGCAGGTCCCCCAGGGTGATAGCCAGAGATTTATTTAAGAAATTTAGGATTTATCTTATCACTGAGGTGTTCAAGGTGAAATAACAAATAATCACATACTCCCCTCCCCCAAGAATCATTAAATGAAAACATTCAGTAAAATACGACCTGAGTATGTCCCACCATTATCTGCAATCATGGATATCAAACACAGCAAAAGTTCAAAGCATAAATACACAAGATTAATATTTATTTATTATATACTGACATTCAATCTGAGATATGACATTGGTTTACATTCAGGTACTTCCCTATCCCCTGACGCAATGGAGGGTAAAGTGACTTGCCCAACATCACAAGGGGCAATAGCAGGACTCGCACCCTGGTTTCCTCATTCATAGCTCACTGCTCTAACCACTAGGCTATTCCTCCTCCCTACAAATTGAACAGGAACGCTCCCTGCCACTCCAGAAGAAAGACAAACCCACAGTAAAAAACTGAACAGAAAAATCAACCCTCAGCCAGCTTACCCCAGATCAGCAGTCAAATGTTTGGCAAAATATCCAGAACTCAATAGAATACCAACTAGTTCGAGAAGAGGTCCAGTGATCAACAAAAAACAAACCTCACAGAGCACGCCAAACAGAAATATTCCCCTCCCTTCTGCCTTCTCAATAACCCCCTCCCCCCTCGCACCAAGAGGTCTCTTCCTCCTCCTCCTTCCTTCCTTACTGGGGACTGCAAAGTAGAAAGGGAAGGAGCGGTACCCAGTTGCTCCTGCCTCTCTGGGCCTGGTTCAAAAACGGCATTGGCTGGCCTTGAAGCCGGTACCATTTTGTTTCTGGTCATAGCAGCCTACAGCCATGCAACAAAATCTCACTGTCCACAGGGCCCTGAGGTAGGTGCCATTTTGTTTTGTGGCTCTGTAACCACCTCCTCCCCCCGACCGGGTACATAAAATGATGGACTAGGACTCACCTCGTGCCTTCCAAATTCATTCTTAACACGGCCAAACATATTGAAGTGGACCTTTTGATGGCAGCAAATTTACCACAAATCTGTTCCACCTGTGCTGTTAGGACAGGGAAACGATCCCCTTACTCCCTCCATCATCGCTGACTCCATCCATAGCGCTGAGCTGGTATAATAATAAGACTGACACATACTCTCCAAATCCAAGGTAACAGCAACTCTATTTTTCTTGGAATAGATATTGAGCAAGTCAGAAATCCATGGGCTTCCATAATAGTGAATTATACCACATCTGCTGACCAGAAAGCTCAACCTTTTCTCTCTCTCCTTCAACTGCATGGGAGCTGACCTGTTCACACACACCCGTAACAAAATTCTCATCCACTGGGCACCCAATACATCATCGCATTTCCCATAGCATTATTCACACTCGCACTCTGTTTTCACTTCCCAGTCCTCTTATTGCAAGTCTTCCCAGACACTGCTCATCAAGAACAGCTTGAGGTATCCCTTTCCAGGAGCCCACCCCACTCTTGGGCAATTTCTCTGGAGGAAGGAAAACGCCACTCCGCACACAGGTCCCTGGCCTCTACGCTTCAACAATCCGGCAAGCTCCTTAGAGGGCACAGGAAACCTTTCCTTTCTCTCTGCTGGTCCTCTGGACCTCCGTACAGCAAAGGGACACCCATGGCAAATCTCACTCCACTCCTGCAGTCATCCATTCCTTGCCGCTCTGCAGCCACCGCCTCAGTCCTCCCAAAGGAAGCCCCATAACTAGAACCCAATAATAATTCTATCCGTTGTGGTAGAGTGCACAGTGTTTTTTCACCATATACTCTGCCATCCCGTGGCCGTTTACAGCAACTGTCTACATAGTTATTTTCCTCACGAACCACACACTACAATTTTATTAACAATGTGCAAGACCCAAGGAGCAAGTCACAGACCCCCCCCCCCCCCCCCGCACCTAGACTCCTCCCAGGCCACACACTGATGGCAAAGGCCCATTTTCAGAGGGCTGTCAAAAATTTGGTGGTAGATTTTAAAAGGAGCTCGCGTGCGTCCATGTGCGCGCGGTTCCCGGTGTGTGCGCTTCAATGCGACGGCGCGCACATGTTATAAAATTCACTGGCCACGCGCACATGTGCGCCAGATTTTAAAATCCGCACGCACACGTGCCCCCTTTGTTCTAGTTTAAAAGCTGCTCTATCTCCTTTTTAAAGGTTAGCGCCAGCAGCCTGGTTCCACCCTGGTTAAGGTGGAGCCCATCCCTTCGGAAGAGACTCCCCCTTCCCCAAAAGGTTCCCCAGTTCCTAACAAAACTGAATCCCTCTTCCTTGCACCATCATCTCATCCACGCATTGAGACTCCAGAGCTCTGCCTTCCTCTGGTGACCTGCGCATGGAACAGGGAGCATTTCAGAGAATGCTACCCTGGAGGTTCTGGATTTCAGCTTCCTACCTAAGAGCCTAAATTTGGCTTCCAGAATCTCCCTCCCACATTTTCCTATGTCATTGGTGCCCACATGTACCACGACAGCCGGCTTCTCCCCAGCACTGTCTAAATCCTATCTAGTTGATGCGTGAGGTCCGCCACCTTTGCACCAGGTAGGCATGTTACCAGGCGATCCTCACGCCCACCAGCCACCCAGCTGTTTATATTCCTATGATGGCCGACCTAACCCTTCCCTCCTGGGCAGTAGCCCTGGGAGACACATCCTCTGTGTGAGAGGACAATGCATCACCTGGAGAGCAGGTCCTTGCTACAGGATCCTTTCCTGCTGCACCAGGTTGATGCTCTCTGATTATGAGACCTTCTTCCTCCAAGGCAGCACCAGGGCTGCCAGTCTGAAGTTGGGACTTGACTACTATGTCCCTGAAGGTCTCATCTATATACCTCTCTGTCTCCCTCAGCTCCTCCAGGTCTGCCACTCTAGCCTCCAGAGATCGGACTCGTTCTCTGAGAGCCAGGAGCTCTTTGCATCGCATGCACATGTACACCTTCTCACTGGTGGGTAAAAAAATCATACATGTGACACTCGATGCAAAAGACTGGGAGGTCAACCTCTTGCTGCTGGTCTGCTACTTTCATCATAAATTTACAGTACAGTTAGGGTCTTTAAAATGTATTAGTGTATTAACTATATATCTGGTAGTGACCTACAAGAGAATGATCAAACTCTTAGGGATACATTTTATAAGAAAGCGCAAGTGCGTACTTTTGTTCGCGCACCAGGCGCAAACAAAAATCCGGGGTCGGAGCGTGCAAGGGGATGCACATTTGTGCACCTTGCACGCACCGAGCTCTGGGTGCGCTGCCCGTTCCCTCCGAGGCCGCTCCGAAATCAGAGTGGCCTCGGAGGGAACTTTCCTTCCGCCTCCCCCACCTTCCCCTCCCTTCCCCTACCTAACCCGCCCCCCCAGCCCTATCTACACCCCCCCCTATCTTTATTCCAAAGTTACGCCTGCTCGAGGCAGGTGTAACTCGTGCACGCGGGCCGGCTGCCGGCGCACCAGGTTCCGGTCCGGGGGCTGGTCCAGAGGCCGCGGCCATGTCCCCCGGAACGCCCCCGGACCAGAACCACGCCCATGTCCACGCCCCGGGAAAGCCCCCAGATGACGCGCCGCCGCGACACGCCCCCCGACACGCCCCCGACACGCCCCCCAGGAAAGCCTCGGGACTTACGCGCATCCCGGGGCTTGCGCGCGCCGCCGAGCCTATGCAAAATAGACTCGGCGCGCGCAGGGGGGGTTTGGGATAGGTTTTCGGGGGTTACGCTTGTACGTTACTCGCGTAACCCTTTGAAAATCTATCCCCAAATATGGTGTTGGGAATTTCTGAATTTAAGTTAAAAGCCTAATTTTTTTTGTGTGTGTGAAAGTGACACCTGCCAATAAATTAAAGGAAGAGCTAGGGGTGGGTGGGAGAGGGGTGGGAGAGTTAGGAGTGTTGGTAAATACAAACACACAGACATTTTGTGTGTTTGTATTTGTATTCAGTACAGACACACAAACACACTAAATAATA
The DNA here is from genome assembly GCF_901001135.1 of Rhinatrema bivittatum. Lineage (NCBI taxonomy): Eukaryota > Metazoa > Chordata > Amphibia > Gymnophiona > Rhinatrematidae > Rhinatrema > Rhinatrema bivittatum. The sequence continues at coordinate 8,705,432 of NC_042618.1, forward strand.
TACCCCAATTGTTTCCTTCTCCCCAATTCTTTTAAATTTTAAAAATGTTCCCAAGCAGTATTTACTGATTCTTTTCAGCGCCCAGCAAGGTGGATCCTCTCCTCTCAGTGGGGTTCCTGAGCTCTTCCCTTCCCTTGACTCAGTGAAGTCACTAGAGGGAGCTGGGGGGAGACGCTTGGACCTCTCTGGGACCTCTCTGGGTGCCCGGATGGGAAGTGTTGTTCCCCTTTCTTTTCTATTCGGAGTTTGGAGTGGATTCTGCAAGGGAGCCAGCTGCACCCAGGCTCGGGAAGGTTTCCTATTCCAGGGTCACCAACCAGGGAGTGACTGTGCTGCCAGCTTTGAGTAAGAGAAGTGGACTTTCCTGGCCTGAAGGGTTTCTGAGGGAGAAAGCAACCTTTGGAGAACTAGTCCTGCTCAAGGACTCAAGTGGGTTGAGAAGATAAATCTCGTGTGGATCTTGGTGTCTGTGACTAGGAGCTACGTTTTCTTAAGCCTGTTGAACTGTAAAAGCTTTTCTTCATGCCATACTTATTTTTTTTTATTGCTGAAACTATTTTTTGCATTCCGTAAAACTCCCTTCTTTGTTTTGGAACACGGCTCATGGTTGTGACTAAGTGCGATCTCCTGGGTCTCACGGGTTAGCCTGTGCCCCGTTAGCAGGATCTGGTTTCCACATGCTGCCCTGATGGAGAAGTGCCCTGCCATCTCTGGAGTGTGGCCCCCTTGGACGGGTTACATACACTACAGTGGAAATATCTTGTTCTTAATTAACCAGCGAAAGAGTAATGCACGCTCTGTGTCTAAAGGACAAAACCAGCCAAAGCAAACTCCTGCACATCTGCACAGCAACATTACCTGCAGAGAATTAGAAATGTGCCTGCCTAAGACATGACCCGTGGAGCAGAGCAATCCGTTATGCACTGCACTCCGATGGTGCTGTTACCAGCTCTACAGCTCCATTTTCCACAACATACATTAAGGAATAAATCAATTTAATGAACCTTTAAAATGTTTGGTACCTGTCATTAATCATTGTTCACTAAAGCCAAATTCAGATTTGTCCACGATGTATTGTTTTGACTTTCTTTTTTCCTTAAACAAAATACTCGCAGCAACTCCCACAAGCTCTTGTTAGGGCACTGAGGTTCTTGGTCTCTAGTGCATGCAATTAAATGAATTACTGCACCCTAAGTCCCAAGTTTAGAAGAGACACCCTATTAACATGATTAACCACCCTACCAAAGGCACACAAACAGGAGCCCTTTAAATGACTCAACAAGCGCCACTCTTGTGGATGCTCACAGGCCTGCCAGACCATGTTCTTCATATGATGTTCATTGCCTGTAACAGAAGTGATTGGGCCTGCTCGCCTGATTGTAGGACTGGAAGACTAAAGATAATACTCCCCCCTCCATCATCATAACACTCCCCCCTCCATCATCTAGTTCCTCCAAGTCAATGCCACCTGGCTCTGTGATAAGGTCTTCCCATACAGCATTTACCAAGTTAATTTTGCTTGGTTTCTCCTTGAATTATTTTCATTTGGTCACCAGACTGAAATTAGAAAATATTTTGTCTTACTTAAATCATTAGAACATAAGAACATGCCATACTGGGTCAGACCAAGAGTCCATCAAGCCCAGTATCCTGTTTCCAACAGTGGCCAATCCAAGTCACAAGTACCTCTCAGGTCACAAGTGCCTATAGTAGACAGATCACATGCTGCTCATGCCCAGGACTAATCGTAGAGTATATAGAAAGACATGGTTTAATGGAACACAGTCAACATGGATTTACCCAAGGGAAGTCTTGCCTCACAAATCTGCTTCATTTTTTTGAAGGGGTTAATAAACATGTGGATAAAGGTGAACCGGTAGATGTAGTGTATTTGGATTTTCAGAAGGCGTTTGACAAAGTCCCTCATGAGAGGCTTCTAAGAAAACGAAAATGTCATGGGATAGGAGGCGATGTCCTTTCGTGGATTACAAACTGGTTAAAAGACAGGAAACAGAGAGTAGGATTAAATGGTCAATTTTCCCAGTGGAAAAGGGTAAACAGTGGAGTGCCTCAGGGATCTGTACTTGGACCGGTGCTTTTCAATATTTATATAAATGATCTGGAAAGGAATACGACGAGTGAGGTTATCAAATTTGTGGATGATACAAAATTATTCAGAGTAGTTAAATCACAAGCGGATTGTGATACATTACAGGAGGACCTTGCAAAACTGGAAGATTGGGCATCCAAATGGCAGATGAAATTTAATCTGGACAAGTGCAAGGTGTTGCATATAGGGAAAAATAACCCTTGCTGTAGTTACATGATGTTAGGCTCCATATTAGGAACTACCACCCAGGAAAAAGATCTAGGCATCATAGTGGATAATACTTTAAAATCGTCGGCTCAGTGTGCTGCGGCAGTCAAAAAAGCAAACAGAATGTTAGGAATTATTAGGAAGGGAATGGTTAATAAAACAGAAAATATCAAGCCCAGCATCCTGTTTCCAACAGAGGCCAAACCAGGCCACAAGAACCTGGCAATTACCCAAACACCAAGAAGATCCCATGCCACTGATGCAATTAATAGCAGTGGCTATTCCCTAAGTAAACTTGATTAATAGCAGTTAATGGACTTCTCCTCCAAGAACTTATCCAAACCTTTTTTGAACCCAGCTACACTAATTGCACTAAACACATCCTCTGGCAACAAATTTCAGAGCTTAATTGTGCTTTGAGTGAAAAAGAATTTTCTCCGATTAGTCTTAAATGTGCTACTTGCTAACTTCATGGAATGCCCCCTACTCCTTCTATTATTCAAAAGTGTAAATAACCGAGTCACATCTACTCGTTCAAGACCTCTCATGATCTTAAAGACCTCTATCATATCCCCCCTCAGCCGTCTCTTCTCCAAGCTGAACAGCCCTAACCTCTTCAGTCTTTCCTCATAGGGGAGCTGTTCCATCCCCTTTATCATTTTGGTTGCCCTTCTCTGTACCTTCTCCAGTGCAACTATATCTTTTTTGAGATACGGCGACCAGAATTGTACTCAGAATTCAAGTTGCGGTCTCACCATGGAGTGATATAGAGGCATTATGACATTTTCCGTTTTATTAACCATTCCCTTCCTAATAATTCCTAACATTCTATTTGCTTTTTTGACTGCTGCAGCACACTGAGCCGACGATTTTAAAGTATTATCCACTATGATGCCTAGATCTTTTTCCTGGGTGGTAGCTCCCTAATATGGAACCTAACATCTTGTAACTACAGCAAGGGTTATTTTTCCCTATATGCATCACCTTGCACTTGTCCACATTAAATTTTATCTGCCATTTGAATGCCCAATCTTCCACTCTTGCAAGGTCCTCCTGTAATGTATCACAATCCGCTTGCAATTTAACTACTCTGAATAATTTTGTATTGTCCACAAATTTGATAACCTCACTCGTCGTATTCCTTTCCAGATCATTTATAAATATATTGAAAAGCACCGGTCCAAGTACAGATCCCTGAGGCACTCCACTGTTTACCCTTTTCCACTGAGAAAATTGACCATTTAGTCCTACTCTCTGTTTCCTGTCTTTTAACCAGTTTGTAATCCACGAAAGGACATCGCCTCCTATCCCATGACTTTTTAGTTTTTTTAGAAGCGTCTCATGAGCTGTGGATCTTCAGTTTGTCAGCAGAGGCCCCCACCTGCAGGCCCCAATACCCAAAGGATCAACCTGAGGGGAACTTGGGCTGTTATTATCAAAGCCCCACTTGGGCATCTGCCTCTCCAGATTCCGCCTGCCGATAATGGGGTCCTGTAGGGCTTCCCCCTGCAGGTTGCACTAACTCCACATCCGTCCAAGGGTCCATGCCCGCAACACTTATACTTGGACCGGTGCTTTTCAATATATATATCAATGATCTGGAAAGGAATACGATGAGTGAGGTTATCAAATTTGCAGATGATACAAAATTATTCAGAGTAGTTAAATCACAAGCAGACTGTGATACATTACAGGAGGACCTTGCAAGACTGGAAGATTGGGCATCCAAATGGCAGATGAAATTTAATGTGGACAAGTGCAAGGTGTTGCATATAGGGAAAAATAACCCTAGCTGTAGTTACACGATGTTAGGTTCCATATTAGTAGCTACCACCCAAGAAAGAGATCTAGGCGTCATAGTAGATAATACATTGAAATCAGTGGCAGATGAAATTTAATCTGGACAAGTGCAAGGTGTTGCATATAGGGAAAAATAACCCTTGCTGTAGTTACATGATGTTAGGCTCCATATTAGGAACTACCACCCAGGAAAAAGATCTAGGCATCATAGTGGATAATACTTTAAAATCGTCGGCTCAGTGTGCTGCAGCAGTCAAAAAAGCAAATAAAATGTTAGGAATTATTAGGAAGGGAATGGTTAATAAAACGGAAAATGTCATAATGCCTCTATATCGCTCCATGGTGAGACCACACCTTGAATACTGTGTACAATTCTGGTCGCCGTATCTCAAAAAAGATATAGTTGCAATGGAGAAGGTACAGAGAAGGGCAACCAAAATGATAAAGGGGATGGAACAGCTCCCCTATGAGGAAAGGCTGAAGAGGTTAGGGCTGTTCAGCTTGGAGAAGAGACGGCTGAGGGGGGATATCATAGAGGTCTTTAAGATCATGAGAGGTCTTGAACGAGTAGATGTGACTCGGTTATTTACACTTTCGAATAATAGAAGGACTAGGGGGCATTCCATGAAGTTAGCAAGTAGCACATTTAAGACTAATCGGAGAAAATTCTTTTTCACTCAACGCACAATAAATCTCTGGAATTTGTTGCCAGAGGATGTGGTTAGTGCTGTTAGTGTAGCTGGGTTCAAAAAAGGTTTGGATAAGTTCTTGGAAGAGAAGTCCATTAACTGCTATTAATCAAGTTTACTTAGGGAATAGTCACTGCTATTAATTGCATCAGTAGCATGGGATCTTCTAGGTGTTTGGGTAATTGCCAGGTTCTTGTGGCCTGGTTTGGCCTCTGTTGGAAACAGGATGCTGGGCTTGATGGACCCTTGGTCTGACCCAGCATGGCAATTTCTTATGTTCTTATGTTCTTATGTTCATATTTCCTTTATTAATATCTCTAGTCATGTGTCTGCAGCTGATTCTCTCTTTTGGTCGAATGAATCATGCTAAGCAGATTGAAATTTAATCGTCATATTGTGCCTTTGATGTTTGTTCCTCATAGAGATGGAAGTCTACTAGAAACGTTTAATAGTGGCAGAGGATACTGCTACATATATTCTTCTCTTACTCTTTTTTAATTACTAGTTTGTTTATAGGTAAGGTTTTGTACTAATTAGTTTTTTGTAGGTTACAATTTTAGCTCTCAACGTGCCGAGACATCGTGGTGCCCAGGTAATGTCTACTCAGGTTGTGCATGACCCTGGGTTTGGTGTTTCCATCTATCGCACAGCTGCCAGTGTTTGCTTCATCGGGTTTGGGGTTTTATGCATTCTGCTTAGAGCATCATGGAGGCCAGAGAGATTTTATGCACATTATAAACTTTATAAAAAATAGAAAGTAGAAGATTTAGCTTATAAAATATATAAATACTTTTTCAGGTTTGTGGACCTGTTCTTGGTAACTGATTACTTTAGAAATATATCTTGATAGTTATCAGGCTTTATCAAGCAGAAATATGAAACCGGAAGAGAATAAGGCAGCATATTTTGTATATTCCGTCTTTTAGTTATTTTTGGTTACTGTATATTGGTGGATAATTAATGCCTCAGTTTTCTTTATTAGGTAGCAATGTAAACTGTGGTTCCCAGGTGGGAACCACCAAGAAGTTTGACTTTCGGAATGTGCAAAATACGCAAATTAATATGGTTCTCAGGCCAAATATATGCAAATGGAAGGAACACATATTCATAATGAGTGGCCTGGCAACCAGATCTGGTGAAGGTTCTTGAAGACCAGATTTTACAGCATGAAAAGTATTCAGAGTTGTCACTGCCTGGAACCTTTTCCCTCCTCTGATCTTTCTGACCAGGCGCACAGAAAGAGCCAGACAGCCATCATTTAAGGCTTTGGGCCTACCTTAAGCCAAACGCTCCCCAAAGCAGTTTGTGAAATATTGCATTGCAGACCTAACTTTGCCCCCTTGAGCACATGAGAGATGACGTTACAGCAGCAAAAGGGCAGTTAGATATGCCACATCAAACCAAGCCTGCACTTAATGCAAAAACCAATTATTAATCAAGGCAGGGGAGCAATAGCATATTTCAGCTCAGCCTTTTCAAAGGTGCTCGGCAGTGGCGTGGCTTCAGTAGAAGTAATAAGGTCATGAACGAAGTGAGCAAGTTCATGAGTGTGGGAAAACTGATTTTCTTCCTACCCTTTTCAGCTGTAATTGCTGGCCTTGTCCAATTCCTCGGTCATTGGTATAAAAGAAACCATGGATTTTAATCATCGGTCTTTTTGCATAAGGTATATTGTTGATTAACCTTTTTTTAATGATTTTCCTGGCGCATGAAATGAAACGCTTCAAGCATCCTTAAAAATTAATCCCTATCTTTGTGGTGAGTTTCGGGATCAGTAAAAAGTGAGGAGCATTAATATTAACCCATGCTAGGGAGAAGTCCTACCCAGCTTCCTCCCTCGTACTGTCCTGGCCCAGGCCATGACCCGCACACAGTGTGACAACCATTTAATACCAGAGCCTATGAAGGTTAGAATAGTTTTCACAGGGCCACTTAGTTTCATTTATTCAGCTTGTAAATCGCTTTTATAAATTATGACATCTAGTTAAAGCAGTGTACATCAGACAAGAAAAGGGCAAACAATCCAACACAATTATACCCTAGCACCTATACATCAAACTCCAAAAACATCGTATAAAAATGCATAATAAGATCCTCACACATAAGACCTGCCTTTCAATCCACTATTCAGTCTTGCCCCAAATCCTCCACCCCCCAGCTCATTCCCCTTCCTTGTCTAAAGCTCTCTTTCCCATTTAGACAATGCCTTCGTGTAAGCAGGGTTTAGCAGGTTAGATGTTTCTGGTCATCCTGTTCTCAGTTTTCATTTGGTAGAGTCTGGGTGATCAGACCATGCTCCTGGGTTGAGATGGAGTGTGTGAGCGGCCGGTAGAGGGAGCAAAGGCTGGTGAACAGCCACCGAGGCCCCATTCAAAACGTTGCCAAATTTTCTAGCTGGATTATGTAAATGCTTGCAGATCTCTTGCTCCTTTGGGAGGCCCAGTCTTAAAACAAACCCACCCCAGTCTCCAGCAAGCTAGAGAATATCCCCTTATTGCTCCACCCTGTCTACCACTCTGTGCAGATTTTGGAAGCCTAAGGCAGTTGTTCCCCACTCTGCCCACTGGCTTGCATTTTCCTCTTATTCACTCTACGGTTTCGTATGGCTAAGTACTCAAGCCCCCTTTCCTTTCTTTTACCTGTTACCCCCTCACCAGCCTGAAACCGCTGCGCTCTGTGTCTGTCCCCAGGCATTGCTTGAATTCTGTCCTGGACCTCTGCTGGCATGCTGTTCCGGCATCTGCCACTCTTTCAGTAAAGAAGTATTTTCTCAGTTCTCCTCTGACCTTTCACATCATGGCGCCTTGTCCTTGAATTCCCTTTTCCAGGCAGACTTTCTTCAGAGGCTTCAGTCAGGTTCGACTAGAGAGACTGTACTACCAGCGGTGCCTACCAGGTGTCAGTAGCATCCATTACAATAACAGGAGGGACAAACATACAAACATCGACAAACATACTAACAATACAGTTGTCTTTTATATATCTTATAAGATTTGCACAGATAGAGCTTCTAATGTACACAGCCCAATACAAAATAGTAGGGATGTGCATGTGTTTTCAAGGAATGTGCATTCCGAACCAAATAAGGCCATTTTCATTTCATGTTGTAACCGTCTCTTTTTCGTCAGTAAGAAGGCCCAGACAACTGATCCGTGAAGATAGACTTTTATTGCCAGCAAGATGCAGCTAAGACAACGGCTTAGTACAACTGCATGCCACGCCCCCTTTGGAGCAAACCTTTATACACTTTACAGTTCTTATCTTTCACACATGCGTTCTGGTTTTGCTGAACAAACATTTTACAAACTGCTGAGCGAGCATATTCCGGCTGAAGGGGCTACTGACCCCCTCCCTAGACACCCTGGAACTTTCGTGAAACTTCTCCCATGTTCTGCAGGAGAGGCTGCTGGGACTTGCAGTTCTGGAAAGGAATTCGCGAGTCTGCAGTAATACAGCCCATCACATAATACATCCATTGTTCTAATCTAGGTTACAGCAGTGAAAGCTTATCAGAGAATAAGAACAGCGAAGCCAAAAAAATGAAAATGTGCAATGTGCTGACAGAGAGTTTCTCAATGTCCTAATTACAGCTGAATTGCAGACTGTAAGTAAACCCGTCATGAAGCAGGGAATTCTGGTATATGAAGTCCTTTGTCAGGTTGAAGCGTTCAGACTCCTTCATTCCCCCCTTTGATACTTCAACTTCGGTAAGAAGGCGTAAGTATCACCTTCATATGTGAGGTAACTGAAATGACAAGAAAATAATTAGTACCATAATACTGAGTAGGGCCCTAAATTGTTAGCCAGGTCGATGGTGTCTTCACCGGTTTGAGACGGATGGGCCCTATTGGCTCCACCCCCCTTTGTAGCCGGACTTCACCTGAGCAAACAAGGTGGCCGTATGTTTTAAATTAAAAATTAGTGTCATAGTAAACTGAAGATTCATCTTCTGAGTCTGAAGAATCACTGAAGGGTAGCGAAGAAATTGAAGCGTACTGGTTCAGCATCATAATTTGGGCTGCTGCTCGTCGATCAGCGATCTTCTCCATCATAGACGAAAGGCTCCTGAGGAAAAGAGGGAAACACATAGGGAGGAGTGCACAGGATAGTAAGAAAAATAATAAAGGGAATAAAAGTTCCCTGAACCCAGGAATAGATGTAAGCCAGGAAGGTAATGAAGCTGTCCAATCCAAGGCTCCGGACCAGGATTGTACCGGAACATGAGCCAACCGCACCATACGGTCTGTGATTTCTTCGATGACTTTACTCTTATCATCGATCTGCAAACAACAATTGGAAAGGTTAGAAGGGCATATGATAGTTAGAGCGGTTACCAGGAGGGTACTGATAACCCACTTCCAGAGCATTGAGATCATATGCTTTTGATGCCTGCGAGAGAAGAAAGAAACAAACAGGTTATTAGTATTTCTGTGACTGCATTAGTTTCTATAGTAGGTTGACCTTTGCTGTATTTCTAGTAAAGCGCAGGGTGCTGTCACCGGTCTTGGAGACCTGCCAAGTTTCGGTGGCTGGTTTAACTCGGGTCCAGTGGATCCAGGTGGGACAACCGGATACTTTGAGAGCAGTGGGTGTGGTTAACAGCACAGTGAATGGTCCCTTCCATCGAGGTTTAAGGAAGTCTGATTCGTCCCATTCCTTGATCCACACAGAGTCGTCCACCTGGAATTTATGGATAGGATTGATTAAGATTAGTGGCTCTGTCTCACAGGTATATTTGCGAATTGCTTCCACAGTATTGTAGAGTCCTTTCATTTGGTTGCTGAGTGACATTTCCCCTTGGACTTGTAAGGATTCGGGGAAAGAGGGCAACGGTGGCGGTCTTGCGTACATCATTTCATAAGGGGTTAGTCCTGATTGTCGTGGAGTGCATCTGATGTTGAGCAATGCCAATGGTAGCATTTTGGGCCATTTGGTTCTTGTTTCTTGACATAGCTTGGCTAATTGACTTTTCAAAGTTCTGTTAGCTCGTTCAACAGTCCCGCTACTTTGAGGTCTCCATGTGCAATGGAGATGCCATTTGAGGCCCAATATTTTGGTGAGGTGTTGAGTTGCCTCGCTTGTAAAAGCTGGGCCGTTGTCTGAGTTGATCTGCCTTGGTAATCCATATCCGTCCGTCTGATATGATCCACCACCCATTCTGTTGATGGAAATTTTCAGCTTTTGCCCAGTCGTTTTCTTCGGCTGAGTAGGTGGGTACTTCAGTTGGAAACTGCAAGAGGGGACATATGGTCATTTTTGTTTGATAAGGGTCTTGGGCTCCTGCTTTGGCGGCAGAATCAGCTTTCTGGTTTCCCCGAGCGATAGGATCAGATTTTCCAGAGTGTGCTTTGCAATGCATTACGGCCACTTTGTGTGGTAGCCATACGGACCTTAACAGTTCATGGATCTCTGGCGCATTTGCCAATTGTTTTCCTTCGGCATTGAGAAATCCTCGTTCCTTGTACAATGCTCCGTGTACTTGGATGGTTAAGAAGGCATATTTAGAGTCTGTATAAATATTTACAGTTTTCCCTTCTGCCAACTGAAGAGCTCGAGTAAGGGCAATTAATTCAGCTTTTTGTGCAGACGTTCCTGAAGGCAAGGGTCCAGCTTCAATGATATCATCTTCAGTTACTACTGCATAGCCAGCCACTCGTACTCCATCCTTTACCTGACTACTTCCATCTGTAAATAAGGTCCATGCGCCTTGCCAAGGCTGATCTCTTAAATCAGGTCGACTGGAGTGTACTGTAGCCATGACTTCTTCACAATCATGGCTTACTGGTTCAGGTGCTGGCATTAGAGTGGCTGGGTTTAAGTTTTTACTGTCTTGTATTTGAATTTCAGGAGTTTCACATAGTAAGGCTTGGTACTTTACAAGACGTGAGTTGGTCATCCACTTTGGTCCATGTGTTTCGAGCAGTCCCTGAATAGTATGAGGAGTTGTTACTTGCAAAGTTTGTCCAAATGTCAACTTGACTGCTTCTGGAATTAGTAAGCATGCAGCCGCAATGCTTTGAAGGCAACCAGGCCATCTTTTTGCAACATTGTCCATTCCTTTTGACAGATATGCAACAGGTCGTTTCCATGAGCCTAGAGTTTGAGTCAATACCCCAATGGCCATGCCTTTCTTTTCATCGACGAATAGATGGAACGGTTTCATTACATCTGGCAATCCTAGAGCAGGTGGCTCAATCAAGGCATCTTTCAGTTGCTGTAAGCTTTTCAGCTCATGGGTTTTCCCACTGAAAAGGCTGAGATTCTGCCTCCTTTCCCCGCAGCTTGTCGTACAGGGACTGGGCAATAACAGCGTAGTTAGCAATCCACAACCTACAGTATCCTGCAGCTCCAAGGAACGCTCGGAGCTCTTTCTTGCAAGTGGGTACAGGTTGACCTCGTATTGAACTGGTACGGGATATTCCAAGGCAACGGGTACCTTCCCGGATTTGGAATCCCAAGTATTCTACTTCCAATTCACAAATTTGCACCTTCTTTTTACTTGCACGGTATCCTTTTGAGTACAACGTCTTTAACAAGTGGAGTGTGGCTATAGCACATTCGTGATACGTTTCACGAAACAACAGAAGGTCATCCACATACTGTATGACTGGCCCATACGTGACTTGGTACATCTTCAAGTCTTTTGCCAGTTGCTCCCCGAACATCGTGGGTGAGTGCTTAAATCCTTGCGGTAAGCGAGTCCATGTGTACTGCTGCTTGATTCCAGTTTGTGCATTTTCCCATGTGAAGGCAAAGATCTTCTGGCATTCTTCTGCTACTGGAACGGAGAAGAAAGCATCTTTGAGGTCAATGACACTGTACCACTTGGAGGTAGGAGAAACTTGAGCCAAGATTGAGTATGGATTTGGTACAAGGGCTACTAGATCTGCTACTTGATTATTCACTTTCCGTAAATCTTGTACAGGTCGGTAGTCAGAAGAACCGGGTTTCTTTACGGGCAGTAGAGGGGTGTTCCAAGCAGATCGGATTCGCCTGAGAATACCCAAATCATACAGTTTTTGCAGATGTATCTGGATTCCTTGCCTGGCCATATATGGAATGGGGTATTGAGGTTGATTAATCACCTGTGCATTCTGTTTCATCTCTATCCATCAGTTGTCTTCGCTGTTCGTTAAGAGGGGGGTGTTGTTTTCATATCGATGTTCGATGGTTCGTTCGACTATGGGAAGATGTAGTCTCCATTCTTCTTGGAGGGGACAGATGAGTATCACTGAATGGTCCCCGAAGGAGGCTTTAACTTCCCCTGTTGGTTGAAATCTCAATGTGGTCTGAGGCTTACACAGCAGGTTCCATCCAATAAGGGATACCATGGTCCCGCCTACTTGTATACTTCATTCTTTCTGCAGAGGGGCAGTGAGTACCTGACCTGAGGCACCCACTATAGAAACAGTCTCTTTCGTCGGGGGGGCCGATTGGTGCAGTCATGACAGATCGTTGGCCTCTGAGTCCAACAGGCCCCTGATTTTTGTTGTGTTACCTCATGGATCTCCACCAGAGGGTCAGTGGGGATTCTTCCCTCCCGATCTCTTCAGGCTGTATGCTCCTTGTCGCCTCCCCCGCCATCTGCCAGTGGGGGTTGTCCAATCTCCTTCCTCCTCGGCCCCTTTGTGTCGGTGCAGGTCCATTTTTGTCGTTAGTATTCACTGCAGGGCTCCCGTATTTCTTTTGCCATTCTTCACAGTCTCTCTTCCAATGGCCTTCATTTTTGTAGTACGCACACTGATTCTTTCCCAAAAGGGGGGGGGTCTTGTTCCCCCTCCTCTTCGCGGTCTGCCATTGTCTTGGCTCCTTCCCGTCCGCGTGTCCTCGAGAGCGGCGGCTAACAGTCACTTTCTCCTTCATGTCTCTACTTGCTTCTCTCTTTTCTCTTCCACTTCTCTATTTCCACATACTTGGTCTGCTATAGCTTTTAACTGGCTGAGGTTCATGCCCTCAAAGCCTTCGGCCTTCTGCAGGTTCTTTCGGATGTCAGGTCTATTATTAAGTTCCTGGTTGCAGGGACGGGCCCCTTTTCTTCTCTTCCTGATCCCTGTTCCCATACATCTCAAAATACGATGAAAAGATCACAGTCCATCTGGGAATTGAATAGGTGACCTGCGCCTGGAGGCAAATCAATTCTGACGAGGCTGAGAAGCTGCAAAACATTGCTTCCTTCATACTTGTAAGTTTGGCATTGGGTTAATTCAATAAAGTCAACCTGGATCTGCAGGCAAGGATCCAGGGGGGGCGCTTTAGGTGTGCAGGAGTGATGATCAAACCCTTGGAAGCCTTGTACCAATTACATTGCAAACACTAAGAACATATGGTAATAGCCAGAGCCCAGCCCCCACCAGTGGTAAAAGAACATAATTGCAATATATATATATATGTGTGTGCTACTACTTTATCATTTGGGCCGACTCATATTTGCTCTTGTTCCTAATCTTGCATAGTGGCCCTTTTCTTGCCCACAACTTCCAATAATCCTTATCTTGCGCCTGCCACTGAATCAAAAATTTTTAATATTAAGTCTTTGTTTTCTCCGTTTTTTTTTTTTTTGTTTTTTTTTACAAACGGCATCCTGTAATTCCCACAGTCAGCGCTGCACATGCTTGGCTGTCTTATCTTGCCAGTTCCTTAAAACAGGGAGTAGCTCTGCATATTTAACTACTGCTAGCCAAAGAAGCAACAAGGAAAACTTTAACAAAGAACCCATTCTTAATCATTTCTCTAAATTTCCCAGAGACAGCTTCAAAATAAACTGCGTCAGCAAAAGAGAGTTCATATTTTATCATGCGTTCCAATGTAACTTTTAAATAACAGATAATATATAGGAGACAAGTAAGAACAATAATTAACATGGTTTTAGAGAATAATTGATTAACCTGTGGATGTATCGAGTGAAGGCGCAATGAATTTGCTGCTATAAAATGTCTTAAAAATAGCCCGCATCATAAGGCACTAAATGATTTGTAAGGGACCCTTGGTTCTGGTATTTCTTTGCAAATAGCAATCCTTTGTCAGATTACAGACAGTTTTAGCAAGGACCTTGGAGAATAAATTTAATCAGCAGAAACTCGGAGCTACAATCTTCCTTTCTTTTAATTAACATACCACAATTCTATCTTTATTCACATACGCACACCATCAACTAACTTTCAATAATGTTCTGTTAAAACAAACGAAACAATTTTCATTCACCCAGGCTAGCCAAATGTCCCTTTTTTTTTTTTTTTCTTCTCTCTCTGGCTCTATCCCCTCCTCTCTCATGTAAGTATCTCTGCCGTTAACCCTTAACTGCCATCAAGTTCTAAACTTCAACACCAGTAAATGCATTCTCCAGTAATCAAATCAGTATTTTAACTTAACACTGTACATTAATTTGTTGTATAGTAGTCTTGTGCAGCATCTGTAAACCAAAATCTCTTCTTATTAGGGTTTAAAACAATTAAAACAATTAAAAAAATCCCTGGTACATGTGCTTGCAATTCACAGATAGCAGTTATCAAAAGAAATAATGCATTTGATCACAAAAAGAAATTTGTCTAACCGATCTACCACAGTAGAATTTTTTTTCCTTCTCTTTTTTTTTTTTTCAGGTACCTTACAGACAGACAGACAGACACTGGGGACTTCCGGTTCCCCAGGGCAACCCGGGTTCCCTTCTCGTATGACTATTTTATGGACCCGTGTGGCCGTTTGGAAATTAAAAGTTCCTGTAGGAGGCCAATTTACACAGAAACCGGGCCATTTATGGGTGCATCGTTGAATCATTCCGGGTTTTGTACATTTATGTTCATCGAACACTTCGCTATAGTGTTCCGTCATGACTTTTAACGGAGTCGACCCGCTCCCTCCCATTAGGATAGAGTTCACAGACAAAGGAGGGAAGGGAAGACGGATAGGTAAGGGGTCCGTATCCGTCAGACACAAAGGGTCACAATTGCCCCGACTAGAACGCGGTCAGCCCGGCCTAGAACTGCGAGGCCATTCACTCTCTTTCACACAACAAGAAACCTATTCCCACTGTCGTATACGCTACTTATTATTTCCAGACAGATTATTATTTCCAGACAGATTATTATTTCCAGACAGATTATTCGCGTGGTCTTCGGAGCATAATTCCTACTAACACACTGCGTGGGGTGTGATCAAGGCCCCCTCGGTCAGCCAGAAAAGACCGGGCTATTTCCTGAGCTAGCTAGTCTTTACTTATTTCCAGATTCCCATAATACTCGCCTGCAGGGGTCTTCCGATCGTCATGAAAGCCTTCTTCCCGGATCATCAATCCAGAGGTTCCGGCAGAATTTCTGTGGAACGATCCCCTCAGAAACCTGATCGCTGAACTCAGCGGTGGCCACTCACCAGGTATGTCTGGGGGACTGCTCCGCCTCCAAACTACCGGACCTTCTGGAGAGCTAAAATAGCGTCTCCGGTACCTCCTGGCTGAGCTCGCCAATGTAACCGTCTCTTTTTCGTCAGTAAGAAGGCCCAGACAACTGATCCGTGAAGATAGACTTTTATTGCCAGCAAGATGCAGCTAAGACAACGGCTTAGTACAACTGCATGCCACGCCCCCTTTGGAGCAAACCTTTATACACTTTACAGTTCTTATCTTTCACACATGCGTTCTGGTTTTGCTGAACAAACATTTTACAAACTGCTGAGCGAGCATATTCCGGCTGAAGGGGCTACTGACCCCCTCTCTAGACACCCTGGAACTTTCGTGAAACTTCTCCCATGTTCTGCAGGAGAGGCTGCTGGGACTTGCAGTTCTGGAAAGGAATTCGCGAGTCTGCAGTAATACAGCCCATCACATAATACATCCATTGTTCTAATCTAGGTTACAGCAGTGAAAGCTTATCAGAGAATAAGAACAGCGAAGCCAAAAAAATGAAAATGTGCAATGTGCTGACAGAGAGTTTCTCAATGTCCTAATTACAGCTGTATTGCAGACTGTAAGTAAACCCGTCATGAAGCAGGGAATTCTGGTATATGAAGTCCTTTGTCAGGTTGAAGCGTTCAGACTCCTTCAATGTCATGAAATCTGGAATGAATTGGCGATGCCTCCATAAAACCACACGACTTTCTTTTTTGGTTTGGTTTTTTTTGCGGCAAATATTCCTCCCCCTGAAAAAGCAATCTGGCAAAAAGATGCATTGAAAAAGCCCTCCAAAAAACAAACTTAACCAAAAATATTTTGCCTGTACATCTCTACATTTGTTTTCAGTTTTTACTTTATTTTCCTGGGAATTTCAATGTTATAATAAAATAAATAATCAGGAAAATTGACTTGTCCACTGATTTTTCTCCTGTTTGTTACACCAAAGTCATTTTTCCATTAATTTTTTTTTAAATAACATTAAAATTCCCAGGAAAAATAAAATATAAACCGAAAACAAAGGTCCCGAAAGATAGTCAAATGATTACAGAGTTCTAGGTTTGAAGAATGTAGTTGAAATTCACATAGTCAACGAGTAAAGACTTTGTTTAAAGATTCACAGAATGTTGGATGGGTGAAGTGAAATAGTGCCTTTCACTGCAGCTCTGCGCTCTAACCACTCAGCTACCATGCCACAAATTATTATATGAATGACTTATTGACAGGCACGATGTACAGATGCTTAAAAAACAAAAACCCATGCAAGATGAATCAACTGCAAAATAACAGAATCACCAAAAGGTCTACCTTATATTTATTTATTTATTTATAGTATTTCTAGACCGGAAGTTCCTGTATAGAATACATATCACCCCGGTTTACAAGGAACTCAAACTATCGCTTCATTTAGCGGTTTACATTAAACGGGTTTATATGTAAATCAACTTTAACATATGTACATATGTAAACATCAGTACCTGCAATTATTAGATGGACCAAACTACCACACAAAACAGATGATTATACTGATGGACAGTTGCAATATGATAGTGTCTTGATGTAGCAACGAGTGTGTCCACATATGATAGTCCATCTAATAATTCCTTGCAGGTGCTAAAGTTTACATATGTTACAGCTGATTTACGTATAAGGTGGACCTTTTGCTGACTTGGTTATTGTTATGTTGTACAGATGATTGATTTTGTGATGTACAGATAATTACTGAAATAGATTCATTATCTTGTTACCAATAATAAGGGTAAATCTACATTTCCCCTTCCCCTGTAGGTCCCCTTTAATAAGCCCTTTTACAAGCGTTACCCTAATTAAGATATTAGTTCTACCCAGCTGCTTTGTTGTATTCTTTAATAAATCTTGTTTGTGTTGATGAGATCTACCAGATTATTTATACAGGGCTCCACTTCCAAAGAGTTGCTGAGTGGATAAGATAATGAGCTACTCCTACAAGTTATGTCTGTGCACGTTTTCAGATAGAACTGACTGACTAGGTTTTCAACCGAAAATTCACCTAAATTTGGCTGATCAAAATTTGACTAGATATTGGGCTGCTACTTGTGCAGCTGGGCCGGCTCACCAAAACAGCTAGTTATCATGGAGTATTGGCCCTAACTGGTCAAGTCATTGGTGCCCTAATTTTGACAGCCCTGAGAACTTAGGGGTCAGTGGGGGAACATTTTAAGAGGAAGAGGTTCAACTCACTGTCTCTTGAGGTTAGTCCCAAAGTACTGCGGAATCATTAAGCATGGATTCACCTGTCAGAACCATTATGCATGCCATTTCCAGCAATGCCTGGTACTCTCTTTCCCCACCATCTCATGGGCCATGCATTTGCAGTCATCCGAGAGAAACCTTTGCATGTCTCTATGGCACCAGCAAATGCAATGCTCCAAGTCAGAACATCTGCAATAATTATGAATTAAGATCCCTGCACCCTCTCCAGCTTTCTGAACCACTTTACTATTCTTCTGTGCGCCTCTGCTAGTCCAGTTCTCTGTAACTGCACACGTCCTCTAATGTTTCTTTTGTATGCCATGTGCTTGGAGGATGTTTCTATCTTTGCAAGTGGAAATGTTCCCTTGAGAAAGACACAACACCAGGAAACCTGAGTGGATTCTTCTGTGTTTGCTGGCCTGTCTGCCCGCCAGGGTTTTTTTTTTTTTTACCATATTAGAATCAAAGCTTATGGATTGTAATCCCTAGGCTTTCCATCTTCCTTCTGGGAGCTTCACATTGCACACTTCTCTGAAATGCAAAGAGTTTTTACCCTGGATCAGTGAGATTCCTCCTCTGCATAATAAACCTGAAATGGGTCACCTCTAAGTCTCCTCTTTCTCCTTTGAGAACAAGTCCCAGCTTGTTTCCGTGTTGATGACTGATCACTGGATCGTGCACAGGCCATTCCCTGCCTCGGATACTGATTCTCCTTCCTCCTGTGATTTATAAGGTATTCCTTGAGCAGTGCACCCTACCTCCCCCTCTTAGTCTCTCTTTTTATTTTTTATTTTTTTTCGCAGCTCTACATTGTCCTGAAGACTTCCCATGACTCTTCTCCCAAGTCCTTCCCCACTTTAGGAGAACACTTTGCTGTTTGTTGTGCGCCTGACTGAGTCTTCCCATTAGAGAGATTATCCTCTTATTTTTAGATTGTGTTCCAGACACCTGCATTGTACGTCCCGGCTCATTTAAAAGTACAGTAGACCTGCAGAGCAAGTAGTTTATTGCCTGTCATCTACTCAGACTGTGATTATGTGCACTCTAAAAGGCATTAACTACATAACTACTCTATTAAACTAAAAATACTTCTAATTTTCATGAGTCTATATAACATAAAAAGCAACTAACATGGAGGAAGCCATCTTATATACTGGCGATGCCGATGACATTAGTGATATGCATCGTGAGAGCAATTTTCAAAGCTATTTAACTGGGTAAATTGGCTTTCTGATAATTACTCTCCCTGAATCCCGCAAAGAGTATGTGAGGGGCTCCAAGGACTGGGGGGAGGGGGCTTTTCTGGGGGACATTTTCAGAAAACACGGGGAGATTGAAGTTTCAAAGCTGCTGCGTGTAATTTCCTGGCAAAGTAAATGTTGCCCGTACTAAAGACGGGTATATTCAGTGGTGCGCCTGCGCCGCCGAGGATTCCTTGCTAGTTAGCTGGATGAGTTTATCCAGCTAACTAGCAAGGCTAGTTTATCCAGCTAACTAGCCAAGCTGCTCAGCCACTAAATATTGCCCCTAGCTGTTTTTATTGGGTGCATTCTGAAGTGAGGCATGAGATGTGTCATTGATGACATCACTGACCAACCAAATGTCTCTTCTTGACTGCTGGATTGCATATTAAAGGGTTACGTAAGATCTTTAGAAAGTACATCTGTTCTGCTTTGCTAATGCCGCTAGCAACTTTACAACATATATGACTAAATCTTAGGTAGGTTCCATGTTCTAATTTCTAACAGCATTCTAGCACATTCTGTACTTCATATTCCACTTTCTCTTATGCAGCAATATTTGATAAACAAAAACTGAGCAAAGTTGTTGGATGGAGATGATACCTTGACAAGTCTAACAAATGTTTAAAGTTGGAGGTTTGAATAGTTCCCCCTTGCTCGTTATACTTTTTGTGGCATATTTGTGAGCCAGTTGAGACATTTTCTGAACTCTGGAGCAATATTTCCAATTTTATTTGAAACAGAAGAAAAGACAAAGGTTCAGTTTGATATTCGCTGTCTCCCTAAGTGATATGGTGGCACGGTGCTTCTCAATCTCAGGTTGCATTCTCAGTCAGACGCAGCTATTTCAGGGCATGGCTGGGTTCCATTGCTTCTACCTGGATGACTAGAGGACCAGCAGGCATTTAGCCTTGAACTCCATATTTTCCTGTCAATTCCCAGAATTCAATTTGGGGTAGATTTTATAACGTGCGTGCGCGGCTTACATGTGCATGTGCTACCTGGCGTGTGCACATGTACACCTCATTTTATAACATGCCCCTGCCCCCGGACCGCCCTGCCCCTCCCCCACCCCCTACCCGCCCATTTTGTAAAGCCCCGGGACTTACACGTGTCCTGGGGCTTTACGTGCATCGCCGGGCCTTTTGAAAATAGACCTGGTTACGCGCGTAAATCCTCTGGATTTACGCGCGTAACCTTTTGAAAATCTAGCCCTTTGTTTGTAGAAAAGACTTTACACTAGCACGTGCCCTTGAAGTCTGGAGGCAGTAAATTAATCCATAGTAACATGCACAGTAACATAATAATGATGGCAGAAAAGGACCAAATGAGCCATCTAGTCTGCCTAGAAAGCTTCTTTTTTTTTTTTAATTTTTTATTTATGCTGATTTTAACAATCTTACATAGAAGAAAATAAGCAAATAATTACAGATTTTCCATATTATTATTTCAATAATAACTTAGGTATATATCTCTAATCTGCAATAAGAAATGTAGGAAGTAGTGCTCCAGGATTTCCTCATCCTTAAGTGAAGGCAGTGGAGTGGTCAGGAACAGGAATAGAATTGAAAGTTTTACCACCTAAACCAAACGAAATAACACTTGACTCCCTATGGTCTGCTATTGTCTCTCTCGAAACTGCAATAATAAAACTAACACAACAAACTACAGATGCAAATCTGCAAACAAAAAATTTGGAATCTTCATTAGAAAAAATGAACAAGGAAAAACAAGGAGTGGAACTAAGATTGAATGCGCTTGAAACCTGTCATCAAAGGTTTACAAAAACAGAGATATTACACAACAAGAGATTAGAGATGATTGAGAATCAACAAAAGTACTTAAACTTAAGAGTACTCAACTTTCCTAAGCTCAATCTAGTCTCACCCTTGGACATGTTTAAGGAATATTTATCATCTATATTGAAATGGCCTGAGAAATCAATGCCTACTATATCTAAAATATACTATGTGGATATTAAGAGTAACACAGCTGAGGGAAAGAAAGAGGAGGGATTGTCATTAAATTTATCAGAAGTGTTAGAAATGACGTTAGAATAAAAAATTGAGGATAGAACTACCCTACATGTTAGTTTTGTTTTTGCAACAGATAGGGATGCTATATTCAGATTGTTTATGAAGAAGAGAACAGAACTTTTCCACGGTGGAAAGATCTGGGTCTACCCAGATCTTTCCAGAACAACCCAATTAAGGAGAAAAAAATTCCTAGAATTAAGATCAGACATGGAAAGTAAAGGTGGGAAA
Organism: Rhinatrema bivittatum; assembly: GCF_901001135.1. Taxonomy (NCBI): domain Eukaryota; kingdom Metazoa; phylum Chordata; class Amphibia; order Gymnophiona; family Rhinatrematidae; genus Rhinatrema; species Rhinatrema bivittatum. Next base: position 8,726,356 of record NC_042618.1, read on the forward strand.
ATGATTGTAAAATATCCATGTAGGTGCGAAGTTTGGAGAAATGGTCAAAAATATGTTTATTTTGAGATAACACAGTTAAAAAAGTTTCTTGAATCTTCCCCCCCCGTGAAATTAGCAACAGGAACGAAGCAGTAAAATATATATATCTAGGTTTGTCTTTTCTTTTCAATTGTAAAAGATATTCCTGTTTTCCTTAGACCGCTCAAACTTCTTTCTCAATCCTAGAAAGCTTCTTTTATAGTAATACAAGCCGTTAAGCCCGTTAAAACGGGCTACATTACATTCTCCCTCTCCCCCTTCCACTTACATCCCTGACTCTCACCTCTCCCTCATTCTCCCTCTCCCCTCACTCTTCCCCACCCCCTACCTCCCTGCCACACACTCACCCACTCCTCCCTCCCTCCCCCTCAGTCCCTCCCCCCTCACTCAGTCCCTCCCTCCCAGTCCCTCCCCCTCACTCAATCCCTCCCTCCCTCCCTCTCACTCAGTCCCTCCCACTCAGTCCCTCTCTCTCACTCAGTCACTCCCTCCCACTCTCTCTCTCCGTCCCTCCCACTCCCTCCCTCCCACTCAGTCCGTCCCTCCCTCTCTCTCCTCCCTCCCTCGCTACTGGCCGCTGCCGCCCGCCGCCGCCGCTACCGCCGCCCGCTGCCGCTACCGGCTGCTGCAACCGCCGCCGCCGCTACCGCTGCCCGCTGCTGCTACCGCCCGCTGCTGCTACCACCGCCCGCTGCCGCTACCGCCGCCGCCGCCACCCGCTGCCGCTACCGGCCGCTGCTACCGCTGCCGCCGCTACCGCCGCCCGCTGCTGCTACCGCCGCCGCCGCCCGCTGCCGCTACCGCCGCCGCCGCCACCCGCTGCCGCCCACTGCCATGTTTTTTTTTTCCTAAGACTGACGTGCTCGCCCGCACATGCGCAGTAGAGCTGCTCGCTACTGCGCATTTGCGGCACGTCGGTCAAGCGTCGTTTATCTAGTTAGATTACCATGCCAAGTAGGTCACCCCCACGTTTCTCTGAAGGGTAGTCCATGCAGTTATCCCCAATCCTTATTTACTAGTGATGTGATGCTTCGTTTTCGGCCCGCCGCAGGAAATATCGTATTTCCCGCGGTTCAGGCCTTTGAAATTCAGGAGGACCCAAATTTTGGGTTAGTATGCACTAACCTGAAAACAAATTTTCCCCTAAATTTCGGGAAAAATTCATTCGGGATTCATTGTCCCTGAAACAGGAGGAATTAGGCAACTGACAAACTCATAAAAAATTACTGCTAGCAACATTTTTACTGGGTGAGGAGCCTTCTTGAAAATTCTGGCAATGCTGACTTGACTTGCTTTGCATTTGCACTTGGCCTTAGCAGCAGTCCTGTGTTTTTTCCCTTATGTCTGGGTATCAGTTTCCAGATCATAAATTCAGGAACTGTGTTGGTTGTTGTCAGTGGTGTAGCCAGAAATGAATTTTTGGGAGATCCAAGGTTAACATGGGTGGGCAGTTGAGATACAAGTCTAGGCCCTACTATTTGTACTCTTATCAATAAATAATGCCTTAGAGTGTATCTGACAATGGATTTCGAAGTAGTTTCATCATGAGTGATGCTTTAAAACATTTTAATTCTATTATTTCAAGCACTTACTAATATTAAAAATACTTTATTAATCGATATTAATTTATTTTATATTTATTGCAGTTTATAAATACACTTGATGTAAAAAGTAACAGAAATTTAACAGAAACATCAGGACTAATTATGCAATAAATCAAATATAAATGTATTATTTTATGAATCCTCTTTCCAAAAATGCAGAGAATAGCATAACTATAACAAAACTGCAATAATCATAATAATTATCAAAAGAATTTGCAACAGGTGCAGAACAGAACTTGAAAATGCAAAAAAAAAAAAAATTCAAATGTTGGTGCCACCTCAGTGACAGCAAAACAAACTCCCTCAAAACTTTGTGAAGTAACACAAACCCTGCAAAAGAAATCAATAAATAAATACCTAGAACCTCCGCATGCCGTATCGTACCATAACAGCAGTAACTCCCAGGCCTCAAACAGCAGCAACCTTATCTACAAAAAGGCAGCAAGGCAAACATTACACCAAGCCCTAGAACACTAATACCCTAAGTAGCAGGCATGCAGAGCAAGCCAAACTGCTCCAAATCCCTACTGAGAAACCTCACGCTAGCCAAAATACTGCACCTCTGTTACACATGTGCAACACAGACAGAGCCTTACCTAAGACAGAATAAGGGACTACAGATTAGAAATAAACATGCAGACAAAACTGAAATGGAAAGCCTGAGAAACCAGCCTCATCCTCTGTGAGCACTGGAATACTGAAGAAACAGCAAAATACGAATATATAAGAAATGCACATTCCCAAAGATGGCACATTCCAACTGTTGTCTGCTCTTATTTTTCTAATTGGTTGGTCCCGGTCTCTTTGTTCCCCTTGTCTGTCTTTTCCTATGTCCTTTTTCAGGGTCTCTTTTATTCTTTCTGCTTCTTCTCTCTCCTCCTTCATACACACATACAGATTCTCTCTCACATGCACTTTCTCAAACACATGCTTTCTCTCACACAGGCTCCCATTTCCACATTTTATTTATTTAGATTCTTATATTCAACTTTTCAGCACTTCAAAGTGTACAGCAAAGCGAATTACATTCAGGTACTGTAGGCATTTTCTTATCCCCACAGGGCTTACAATCTAATTTTGTATCTGACACAACAGAGGGTAAAGTGATTTGCCCAAGGTCACAAGGAGCGACATGCTCTCTTTCACACCAACTGTCCCTCAAATCCACATGCTTTCTTTCATACATATACACACAGGCTCTCCACTCCTTTGCTCTCATACATACACAGATAGGCTTCTCAATTCCATGCTCTTTCTCATATACACTCACACACACACTCTCATATTATCTCTCATACACACACTCACAGGCTTCTCACTCCCAAGCTCTCGCTCATACATACACAGATAGGCTTCTCAATTCCATGCTCTCTCTCATATACACACACACACACACACACACACACACTCCCATACTATCTCTCATATACACACTCACAGGCTTCTCACTCCATGCTCTCGCTCATACATACACAGACAGGCTTCTCACTCTCATGATCTCTTTCATACAAATACATACCCAGGCTTCTCATTCTCATGCTCGCTATCATATATACACAGACAGGATTCTCACTCCCATGCTCTCTCTCATAAATACATACAGAGGCTTCTTACTCTCATGCTCTCTCTCTCTCTCTCACACACACACATACACACACACACACACACTGGCTTTTCACTCCCATGCTCTTTCACACACATGCACACACAGATGCTTCTCACTCCCATTCTGTCTCTCTCTCTCTCACATATACACAAACACATACACACACACTCTATCAGGGCCTCTGCCTCTTTTCTGGGCCTCCTTGCTGGAAGGTCCCTTCTCTGGCCATGCGTGTTGTGCTCCGCAATGGCACTGCAATGGTCAGGCCTCTCTTTTTGGGCCATGCGGGAAGAGTAGTGCAACAGCCCTGCTACGATTGGGCCTCTTTTTGGGTCACATGGAATGAGTTCCGCCTCTTCTCGGGCGCCGGACCTTGCGGCATGAGCTCTGCGATGGCCCTGTGATGGTTGGGTTCTCTTCTCAGGATGCGCGGATGAGCTCTGCAATGGCCCTGGGAAGGTCAGGTCAGGCCTCGGGCTGTGCAGGATGAGTTTCACGATGGGCCTGTATCGGGCCTTTCTTCTCAAGCGCTGAGCAACTCTGAGTGGGTGGGCCTGAACACAAAATGGGTGGGCCACAGCCCTCCCAAGCCCACCCGTGACTACATCACTGGTTATTGTCTGAAGCCATTTCCCCTTTTCCCCCTGCTGTTGAAGCGAAGAGCAATGTTGCAGTTGTATCAAAAGCATCAAGGCTTATTAGTTAAGGGTAATAACCACCACACCAGCAAGTTACCTCCATGCATCTTTTCTTTATTTATATCCACTAGCCTTTAAGGACCCTCAGTGTTTATCCCATACCCCTTTGAATTCTTTGACTGTTTTTGTCTTTACCACCTCCTCCAGGCATCTACTACCCTCTCTATGAAGAAGTATTTCCTGATGTTGGTTCTGAGTCGTCCCCCCTGAAGTTTCATTTTGTGACCCCAATTTCTACTGTTTCCTTTCCAACAAAAAAGGTTCGAATTCGTGCATCATTAAACCCTTTCAGGTACCTGACAGTCTGTATCATATCTCCCCTGCACCTCCTCTCTTCCAGGGTACACATATTCAGGTCAGTTGATGGAGACCCCACACTATTTTGGTCGCCCTTCTCTGGACTGCCTCCGTCTTGTCTCTATCCTTTTTGAGATAAGAATACCCCATGAAATGTCTGTCTCCATTCTAATCACTGCATGCTGTTCCTGTTGTTTTGGTGTGTACTTTTTCTCTGATATGGCTGCTTGGGTGTGGACAGAGTTGGAGCAAGGGGCTACCAAATCCTTTGACTTGGCTGAACATTGCTGTCCCCTTTCTAGCTCAAAGTATATGTGGGTTTCCACAATGCACACGCTTTTAGCCAAACTGTGCCAGGGGCATGTTTAGGTCAGGGAAAGAAACTATCACTGCCTACACAAAAGACCGGTGCAAATCACATGACTGCTCCATGTTCCCTCTGAAAATTGCAATCGTGTGCCAAACGTGTCTGTCTACATCCCAGGACCTTTTCTGAATTGCACCCTAGCAGCAGAATTCCTGAATTTAATGTTCCAGTCAGCACACAACATTTTTGCCTGCTACTAAGAGGAGCTGTCTTATCTGTACCTGATTGTGGTTGGATCCCTAGAGAGGCTAATGTCATGGAGAAAACTCTGTTCATGTCAATGCAGGCCCTGCTTTACATCTATTATTGTATAATTGCTTTCTCCAGGCTCCTAGCAAAGTTGTGCATCTAGAAGATTGATTTGAGCCTGGAATGAGGCACTAGACCTCAACCTTAATTAATTTAGGTGAAGGGGAAGCTATTTGGAAAAATGGGCATTAAATATCTAATTGGCAAAAGCCCATAGCTCTTTGGGGCTGGCTACATAGAGGGGGCCATTTTCAAGCAGCCTCCATGGTTGCAAACTACGGGGGCTGTTTTAACTATGATGTGCAAAAAGCGGGATATAAAATCTAAGCAAACAAACAAATAAATAAATAAGGCATTTTGGGAAACTTTCAAAGAGAAACTACTTGTGTTGCTTCCTTGTGAAAATGAGCATGCGCAAAGTGCATACGTCAAAAGCTTCCATGTACTTTGCATCTCCTTTTTGAGCAGATGGTGAAGGAGGTGCGAGATAGAGTGAGCAGATTTCAGAACTGAATGTTCGCTATTTGCCCACAGGGACAAGTTTTTTCTCACTGCTAAAAGTACGTGTGCTAAAGAAGCCTTGAGTACTTTTCCCCTAGTAAATACCTAATCACCTGGGAAAGTGGCCTTGAAATTTGTCCTCTGGCCAGACAGTACAGGTAATTCATTATATTCTACAAAATGCTGGCCTTCTGCTAGTCCTCTGTGCTTGAGGCATTGTGGAGGTGAAGGATCGCATTTACATCCTTGGTGGACCTGTTGTTCTGTACAGAAGTCAGATCGATCCTGTAATTGGGTTGCTGACACCCAGATTGTCTCTCCTTGGTCTATGGTGAGGAAACACCTTATCTCAGAGACTCAAGATGTTGATTTATGCAATTGATCTCTGCTGCCAGAAAACCTCTAGCATTATTTTGGAAAAAGGTCCTGGAATTTGAAGTAATCTGGCATCGAATTTATGAGATAATCTCTGGGGCAATACTGAACAATCTGCATCTGTGTGGTCTCAGTATCAAGACAGTTAAGTAACTCCTGCTTTTCCTCCTTTTGTGGGTCTGTTTTACATGGCCCCTGAACATGATGTACTACATTTTCTGCGGTGTGAGTTGTAGCTTCTTGCATTGTTTTCTAATATTTTTGTGTCTGTTAAATAAAGAGTGATTTAAACAATGGAAGATTGGGGATTATTAAGATTCCTGAAAAGGATATTGATAGTCCTGAAGGCTTGCATCTTTAAATATGTGTACGGTTGCTTTATACAAATGTATTTTGCTGGTTTTCTTATATTTGGCTGGCTAACATGAAACTCCCCTTTCTACTTTCTGTGCAAATCTGGAACTGCCAGAACACTTAATAATCTTCCTGTGCCTCTATGTATCCAAATGTTCTTACATGACAGTAATAATCCCTGTCCTCTTTGCATACTTTCAAGTCGTCCTGGCATCAGAAGTATGCTAATAAACACTGTCTTTAAATAAATAATGTAATTTGCAAACGATTTTCTTGCTAATGTGGTGCGATTTGAAATAGCCTGCTTTTCCCAGTTTCAATACAACACCTGTGTACCTCTTTTATTTGATGAGAGCTTTGCTCCATTTTCACCCAACTAAAGCCCCTTGCAATCACTCTCACCCACACAGAGCCATGCGGGTCTGTAAAATAATCTCTACCCTTACTGCAGCCTATGTTACTTCTGCTTCTTTGGGTGTGAAGTGCTGGCAGTGGTAAAGTTTGTCTGTTTGTGGATGATACTAAGATCTGCAACAGAGTGGACACACCTGAAGGAGAAAAGAGAACGAAAAGAGATTGAAGAAAGCTTGAAGAGTGGACGAGGATTTCGTAGATGGGATTCAATGCCAAGAAGTGCAGCGTCATGCATCTAAGGTGTGTAAATTCAAAAGAGCTGTATGTGATGGGGGGTGAAAGACTGATGTGCACGGACTGGAAGAGGGACCTAGGGGTGATAGTGACTGGCGATCTGAAGGCAGCGAAGCAATGTAACAAGGGAATAGCTAAAGCCAGAAAAATGCTGGGCTGCATAGAGAGAGGAATAACCAGTAAGAAAAAGGAGGTGATGATGCCCTTGTATAGGTCCTTGGTGAGGCCTCACCTGGAGTACTGAGTTTTCATTCTGGTGCCCGTATCTCAAAAAGGATAGAAACAGGATGGAGGCGATCCAGAGAAGGGCGACCAAAAGGGTGTGGAGTCGACATTGGAAGACTTATGAGGTGAGGCTGAAGAATCTCAATATGTATATCCAGGAAGAGGGGAGGAGCAGGTGAGATAGGATACAGACCTTTAGATACCTAAAAGATTTTAATGATGCATGAACTTCAAACCTTTTCCATCAGAAAGGAAACAGTACCTTTTCACAAGTAGGGTTGTTACTGTTTGATTGCTGGCAGTTAGTGCTGTTTTGGTATGGAAGGTTTACTATATTGTACCTGAAATTTAGTTTATTCATGGCTTTCTGAGTGCCAATCCCACATGGAACGCATTTTGCGACAGGCCTAATACCCTATGGGTTGTCTTTAGGCAGGGGCTTTGAGTTGGCACCATAGCAGTGCATGTAAAAATAATATACTTTATTCTTGTGATATTTTTACCTCAGAAGACAATAAATGTACTTTTTCATGTAAAATCTTTTATTGTAAATTCATAATTTTTAATTGTGTGTGGTAAGGGCTGGGAAGGTGGGGGGGGGGGGGGGTGCAAGGCGGGGAAGTTTTGTTTAGGGCACCCAATAGCCTTGCACCGACCTGGAGAGAACGCCACACAGAGATCCCCACCATTCACCTAGTTCCCATTTCTCTAGGGGGGCAAATGCAGGAGAAAGGTGGGGGGCAAGTGCTAGGGCTCCTGGGAGTGTGGCAGCTTTGCCAGCTTCCTAGAAATGTTATCACCCCCCGTTCTGCAGCATTTCAAATCACTGAAGGGGCCAGACTCCGAGGGGACCCAATGTCGATCCTCTCGACGATTTGACTTGTGCCGTGCCCTGGGAGGGGAGAATGGGGGGGGGGGGGGAAACGCCACCTCATCCCTCGCCTCAGGCAGAAGATTGCCTTGAGTGGCCCCTGACGCCACCTGAATGTGAGGGATGTGCTAAGAAGAGTTTAGTTGCTGTGTGGTGCCAGGGAGACGGGCCTTCCTACCTAGAAGCCAGCCCCCCGGTGACGCCTCCTTCCTGGAAGCGCCGGTGAATTCCTGACTGCGAGAGGACGCAGGCACTGAGGGAGCGGAAGGTGGGCCCTCGTCATCCCCTGCTGCCCTTCTAGTGACGTGAGTGCAATCAGTAGCTCCCAAGACAGAGGAGACGCGTGCAGTGTGGAAGAAATCAGTCGTTACTTGCCGCTGTCTGCTCCAAGGGAAAGATATATAGCGATGTGTTTTCCTGAGAAATGCAGCCAGAAACTGATCAATAAATACATAAGGACGTGGCAGACTGGCTTATTCCAGCTGTAACCCCTAGAAGTGTCTGTACGCCGGTGCTGTGGCATGCCATGTGATCGTAACATGTATATTGTATGTATATTGGCAAGGCGTGCCCCTGTGGGTAGAAGGGCTCAAATCCTGCTCAAACAATATTGGTTTCCTGGTTCAGTCTGAACCTGTGCAAGATTATCTCCTCTGACAGATCCAGAAACTGCCCTAGTCCTCTGTAAGAGGTACCACATCCTCCTCCTCTGTTCTCTCTCCCTCCTCAACCATCGTGCCACAAGTATCCATAAACATGTAAAGTCATTTTCAAGTTAGATTCCACACCACTCAGTACTTTACCCAGTATGGCCCAATCTGTCCCAGTCACACCCACTCCCCATCCCCCTCTAGTATGCCCAGTCTGTCCCAGCTACACTCACTCCCACCCTCAAGCCTGCTGTTATGTCCACTCACCTGGAGAAGCCACGCCAGCCTGCGAAATACCAAGCTGAAAAACAGCATGAAAGTTTGCACTTTGCGCATACAATAACTGTGGAAAATCTACTCGCGTAGTGTTGATGGCGTTCCCATGAAAGTTGTTTTTAAAAAGCAACTTATGCACCTTAATGCAAACTATGCCTTGACATGCACCTAACACACACTTTTTCACATGTACATTTACTCACACAAGGTGGCTGTATACGTGCATTTTAAAAATAAGAATTATGCATGAAAGCTTTGCATACATGCATATATGCTCATTTTTATGCACACAACTTTTTGAAAATTCACCCCATCGTTTTTCTCTGGAAGGAATAATTATGTAGGTGGTCCGATTCCCATCCTTTCCTTACACAAAGAGCTCCGGATAAGGTAGTTCCTGGATTTTGCACTGCTTAAAATGGAGTATTGAGGTGATCTGATGCAGACTGCGCTTATTGACCGTCGAAATGTTGCGAGGTCAGTAAGGCCATGCATCCCAGATCTGGCTGCCTGTCCTGTTTTCTGAAACCAGATGCTTACACAGTGCATTGGGCTCATTTAAATAAAAAAGCTGCAGTAAATAATCCGGAGCATTGCTGTTATTGAAAAGCATGTCACAGCTTCCTCTGCGAAACACGTTTTGTTATTTTTTATAAGATTACATACAGCATTCATCTTGCAGGCATGATTTGAACAGGCTGTTCAAAGTCATTCGACTCATTTGTGAGGGAAACCGTATGGTTTTTTTTTGGTTATTTTTACTGGTGTTTCTCAGGCAGTGATTAACTTAGGCGGCCTTTGGTCCTGTCTTGATGATGTGATCTGCTTTGGCCGGGGTGCAGAGGGCGGATGGAAGGGAAGCCAGGCCCTGTGCTTACCTTTTAAAGATGTAATGAGGTTTTGCAGAATATCCTCAGGCAGCTTAGCGCATCCTGCATCCAGTGATCGGAGATAACTTGGTCAAGCAGTGAGACAGAATTTTAAAACCGTGTCTCTGCCGTAATTGCATTTGAGTTCACGTCTCGTCATTAGCGCTGTAACCTGCTGCGCTGGTGCCCACAGTTAATGACACTTTTTAATACCCTTTGTCTTATGTGCTTGTTTGCTACTTTGCATAAAATTATATGATCCATAATATATTTCAGATGAGGAGCTAAGGACAAAATGGTGATTCATCTGGCAAAGTAAGAATGGCCCTTAGGAGCACTAGAAATTCTCTTTTTTTTTTTTTTCCCCAGGATATAAATTGGGTTAATTGTCTTGCACTGTAAATGTTCTCAGTGAGGAAGGCGCAATCAATATTAACATTGTCAAATCTGACCTCCAGGCTCTTCCATAATCATGTGCGACTCATTCAAGCCTTGCTCAATCAACTTGTCACCCACCAGCAGGAGCTGTCCTTTTGCTTCCATGTTCGGCAATATTGCTTCGGAGGCGGACAGGGCAGAAAATATTATTTTACTCTATCTCCGGTTCTATTCACCTCCCCAGCTCTCCCCCTCCCTTGCCCCTCTCAGCCTTTGAAAGTCTCTGTCTTGGATGCGGGGCCTTCGGTTTCCGCTGGCAGAGCTCCTGGGGCAGGCCAGACCCCCCCCTTGCTAGACATTCATTGGATTGCCACCACTCTGTCTCCATCCTTTCAGAGGTGCCGGCCCCAGAACCGGACACGGCTCTCCAGCTGAAGCCTCGCCAGTGGCTATTAGGGATGTGAATCGTGTCCTCGATCGTCTTAACGATCGATTTCGGCTGGGAGGGGGAGGGAATCGTATTGTTGCCGTTTGGGGGGGTAAAATATCGTGAAAAATCGTGAAAAATCGTGAAAAATCGTGAAAAATCTAAAAATCTAAAAATCGCAAAACCGGCACATTAAAACCCCCTAAAACCCACCCCCGACCCTTTAAATTAAATCCCCCACCCTCCCGAACCCCCCCCAAATGAGTTAAATAACCTGCGGGTCCAGCGGCTGTCCGGAACGGCAGCGGTCCGGAACGGGCTCCTGCTCCTGAATCTTGTTGTCTTCAGCCGGCGCCATTTTCCAAAATGGCGCCGAAAAATGGCGGCGGCCATAGACGAACACGATTGGACGGCAGGAGGTCCTTCCGGACCCCCGCTGGACTTTTGGCAAGTCTCGTGGGGGTCAGGAGGCCCCCCACAAGCTGGCCAAAAGTTCCTGGAGGTCCAGCGGGGGTCAGGGAGCGATTTCCCGCAGCGAATCGTTTTCGTACGGAAAATGGCGCCGGCAGGAGATCGACTGCAGGAGGTCGTTCAGCGAGGGTTCCGGCGCCTCGCTGAACAACCTCCTGCAGTCGATCTCCTGCCGGCGCCATTTTCCGTACGAAAACGATTCGCGGCGGGAAAATGCTCCCTGACCCCCGCTGGACCTCCAGGAACTTTTGGCCAGCTTGTGGGGGGCCTCCTGACCCCCACGAGACTTGCCAAAAGTCCAGCGGGGGTCCGGAAGGACCTCCTGCCGTCCAATCGTGTTCGTCTATGGCCGCCGCCATTTTTCGGCGCCATTTTGGAAAATGGCGCCGGCTGAAGACAACAAGATTCAGGAGCAGGAGCCCGTTCCGGACCGCTGCCGTTCCGGACCGCTGCCGTTCCGGACCGCCGCTGGACCCGCAGGTTATTTAACTCATTTGGGGGGGGGTTCGGGAGGGTGGGGGATTTAATTTAAAGGGTCGGGGGTGGGTTTTAGGGGGTTTTAGTGTGCCGGCTCACGATTCTAACGATTTATAACGATAAATCGTTAGAATCTCTATTGTATTGTGTTCCATAACGGTTTAAGACGATATTAAAATTATCGGACGATAATTTTAATTGTCCTAAAACGATTCACATCCCTAGTGGCTATATTTATTTATTTACAAGCCGTTAAGCCCGTTAAAACGGGCTACATTACATTTTGTTTTCAGTCCATTTTCTAACACAGCACCCTTCTACACTTTTTCTCCCTCTCTCCCCCTTCCCCTTGTTCACTCCTCCCCTTCCCTCCACTCAGTCTTACTCACCCTCTGTCTCCCACTGCCTCCTTCCCCTCACTCTCACCTCCCTCCCCTTCCCTCAGTCACTCCCCACCCTCTCTCAATCCCATCCCCTCTCCCTCAGCCCTCCTCCACTCCCTTTTTCTCTGCTCCACAACTTCTTACCCTTCCACTTACTCACATCCCTGTCTCTCACCTCTCCCTCATTCTCCCTCTCCCCTCACTCTTCCCCACCCCTACCTCCCTCCCACACACTCACCCACTCCTCTCTCCCCCTCCCTCAGTCCCTCCCTCCCACTCAGTCCCTCCCCCTCACTCAATCCCTCCCTCCCCCTCACTCAGTCCCTCCCTCTCACTCAGTCACTCCCTCCCACTCCCTCCCTCCCTCCCTCCCTCTCACTCAGTCCGTCCCTCTCTCTCTCTCTCTCCTCCCTCCCTCGCTACTGGCCGCTGCTGCCGCCGCTCGCTACCGCCGCTGCCACCGACGCCGCCGCTGCCGCTGCCACTCGACGCCGCCATGTTGTTTTTTTTTTTCTGACGCTGGCTGAGACCAACGTGCTCGCCCGCACAATCGTGGTAGAGCTGCTCTCTACTGCGCATTTGCGGCACGTCGGTCAACCTTCATTTATTAGGTTGATTTAAAGGCTTTTATATACCAATGTTCATGTACTAGTACATAACGCGTTGGTTTACAGAGAACTAAAGTTAGAAATTACATCGAACATGTGGGTACATATAACAAGGCGAACTTAATATAGCACTTGCTTCTCACAAATGCTAAAGAAAATCCTTACCCATAGCGTAAGATGGAGAGATCATTTTACAAGGTGCGTTAGGGAAAATAAAATAGCTTCAAAGTGTTGCAACGGAAAACTCCAGAATGACGCCGTGCTGCTGACTAGTTTTTCCTCTCTGGTCGAATGTTTGCTAAAGATGAAATGTAATGGCAGGTTCGAGCCTCCATCTTCCCTGCCAGGTTTGACCCTGGTATGGCCCCCATCTCCCAGATAAGAATCCATTTGCTCTGTACCTCACGGCATTATGGGGATCTCTGCCCCTCAGCCTGTTTTTCTTTTTTATTGCTGGTAGTTTATTTGCAGGGAGTGCAGGAAAGGATTTTACTTCTGGTTTATGCTTTCATTTCGTATCATTTTTTTTTTCTTTTTCACTTCATTTAGGGGACAATTTTCAAAGAGTTTGGGCTCATAACTTTGGAGTTAAAGATCCTAAATTGACCATTATTTGAAAATTTACTAGGGCAGAGTTCTGAAAATTAGGCTCCTACTTTCATTATGTCCCTAAATTTAGGATATTTATTTATTTATTTATTTAAATTCTTTTAATATACCGATGCTCAAGACCAGGTCTTATCGGACCGGTTTACAATAAACTAGGGGGTAAACCAGTTAACAATGAAAGCAAAAGTTACATTATAACAGGGAATGTGGAACTAGGCTGTTAGAAAAAAGGATAGGTTAAACAGTTTCTAACTGGAGAGCAGAGCAAATAAGCAGAAAGTATGATATGAGAGAGAGAGAGAGAGAGACAGACAAACAGAGAAAGAGAGAGGGAGAGAGAGAGAGAGAGACAGACAGAGAGAGAGAGAGAGACAGACAGACAGACAGAGAGAGAGAGAGAGAAACTCTTTATAAGGCTCTCATATAAGTAAGCTAGGTTGAGAGTACATTGTAGAAATCTCATCTTTTTGTACCTTTCATCACTCCAAATCCCATAAAACCTTCACTGATGTCTTCTGTGCTGCTCATACCACTGACTGTACTTGTAAAACTGCCCCAAAACCTAGGCCACCACCCAATCCTCACCCCGGGTTACTAGCTGCCCTTCCTACAGTGGTATAAAAAGTTGACTAATAGGTGTGCCTCCCTAGAGGCTCTCTCCCTCTCTCCAAAACAAGGGAAAAAGATGCAGTTATTGCATGTGTTATGCACATTAAGCACCCTCCTTGTTATTATGCGTTATTTATTGCATGTGTTATGCACATTAAGCACCCTCCTTGTTATTATGCGTTATTTATTGCATGTGTTATGCACATTAAGCACCCTCCTTGTTATTATGCGTTATTTATTGCATGTGTTATGCTATCGCACACAACATTAAGCACCCTCCTTGTTCATTTACTCCCCCCACGCATCTTGCGATGCGTTATTTATTGCATGTGTTATGCACATTAAGCACCCTCCTTGTTATTATGCGTTATTTATTGCATGTGTTATGCACATTAAGCACCCTCCTTGTTATTATGCGTTATTTATTGCATGTGTTATGCACATTAAGCACCCTCCTTGTTATTATGCGTTATTTATTGCATGTGTTATGCACATTAAGCACCCTCCTTGTTATTATGCGTTATTTATTACATGTGTTATGCACATTAAGCACCCTCCTTGTTATTATGCGTTATTTTTTGCATGTGTTATGCACATTAAGAACCCTCCTTGTTATTATGCGTTATTTATTGCATGTGTTATGCACATTAAGCACCCTCCTTGTTATTATGCGTTATTTATTACATGTGTTATGCACATTAAGAACCCTCCTTGTTATTATGCGTTATTTATTGCATGTGTTATGCACATTAAGCACCCTCCTTGTTATTATGCGTTATTTATTGCATGTGTTATGCACATTAAGCACCCTCCTTGTTATTATGCGTTATTTATTGCATGTGTTATCGCGGGTATTAGGGCCCTAACGCCTGCAAAAAGGCCCTCACGTGATTTGAAAAATGATCCTTTTAGGAACAGCATCCTAAAGTTAGGGACTTAGCTTTTTGTGAATAGCACCCTCTTAATGTTTATTTTGGTTTATTTACTGAATTGAAATAAACATTAAGAGGCCAGCATTCAAAAGGTTTCGGCTCCTAACTTTAGGGGTTAGGCTCCAACATTGGCCCTTTGTGGAGGTACTAAGACTGAATTTAGTCTCCTAAACATGGGAGTGGCTACGGGGCGGAGTTAAGATACGGAAACAAAAGTTCAGAGCTCAGCACTGGGCACCTAAGCTTAGGAGCATAGAGCTAGGAAAATGAATAGCAGGCCTACATTGAGAACTGATGTTTTAGGAGCTGATACATATGTGAATTTTCAGCAGGAAATTTAGGCTCTCAAGTTGGACAGAAAATAGCTGCCAAGCTCAGGGGCTTAAATTTAAGAGCTCAGCTTTTTTTGAATATTGCCTCCAAATTAAAACAGACAAACCTAAACTAAAAGAAAAAACCCCTCAACTTTCTCACTTCCCACTGATGCCAAAAAATAATGCCCTTTTGGCCTTCTCCATGAGCTCTGAAAGGTATCTAACCCCTTCTTGGGGGCTGTACAAACTTGCCAAATAGAAAAGATCAGAAGTGATCCTGCCCTCCTGGGTCCAAGTTCCAAAGTGGTGCTGACCAGCCCTGAGGCCATCACCATTTTTTAATGTGGCTGAATATTTGTGTGGCCATACAACAAAATGGCACTGGCCTTAGGGCCGGCCAACAGCTGAGCAAGAGCGACTGGGAATCATGTCTGCCCCTTTCTACTTGGCAGGTTTGCAAAGACTCCCAAGAAAGGGTAAGATACCTCTTGGGGGAGGGTTGTGGGGAGGAGAGGAGCTTAGGAGAAACACCCAGAGGAGTGGTGGTGGTGGTTAATTGTATGTTTTGGCAGCTCCCATTGGATTTTTATTGTTGACTGAATTTCAGAGCTGGGGGTGGTGGTAGAGTTTTATAGCTAAAACCAGAGGAATGCTGGGCTGCACAGAGAGAGGAATAACCAATAAGATCCTTGGTGAGGTCTCACCTGGAGTACTGTGTTCAGTTCTGGAGACCGTATCTCAAAAGGGACAGAGACAGGATGGAGGCGGTCCAGAGAAGGGTGAGCAAAATGGTGGGGGAGTCTCCATCAAATGACTTATGAGGAGAGGTTGAAGAACCTGAATATGTACACCCTGGAGGAGAGGAGGAGCAGGGTTATATGATACAGATCTTCAAATACCTGAAAGGTTTTAATGATGCATGAACTTTGAACCTTTTCCGTTGGAAAGGAAACAGTAGAACTAGGGGTCACAAAACAAAACTCCAGGGAGAACGATTCAGAACCAATGTCAGGAAATATTTCTTCACACAGAGGGTGATGGATGCCTGAAATGCCCTTCCAGAAAAGGTGGTAAAGAAGAAAACAGTGAAAGAATTCAAAAGGGCATGGGGTAAGTACTGTGGATCCCTAAAGGCTAGAGGATGGAGATGAGGAAAAGAGTGCATGGGGGTAACCTGCATGGAGCGGTAGTGATTACTCTTAACCAATCAGCTTTCATGATTTTGATACAATTGCACCAACTAGGAAATCTGGTATTTAAATTCTCACCAATATTGTTCTGGAACCACAAACAATTTAAGTTATGAATTACTTTGTATGTTTGTAGGACCTCTGTGCTACATGAGTTTGTAACGTGTACAACCCAAAGGTAGTTTACAGGTCCAAAATTTACTTTATTAATCCTGAAAATACTCCTTTTTAGAGTTTTGTTTAGCGTTTTAAAACGCACTCTTTTTTATGGAAATTTTTTTCTTTTTTTGTAAAATATTTAAAGACCCCACTTCTTGGTTTCTAGCATCGCCGTGCCACCAGTATGCACAGAGGAAACAACTTTCACGTTAATAATGTCAATCATTCATGCCACTCATTAAAGCATAATACTCATCTATTGCAACGATCTCAAACGCAGAGAGCGTTTGAGATCGTTGCAATAGATGAGTATTATGTAGCACAGAGATCCTACAAACATACAAAGTAATTCATAACTTAAATTGTTTGTGGTTCCAGAACAATATTGGTGAGAATTTAAATACCAGATTTCCTAGTTGGTTTGATGTGTGTATGGATCTGGAATAAGATTGATTTGGGCATATTGGTTTTGATACAATTGCATCATCGCTCTTTGCTTCAGCAGTAGAGGTAAAAGAGGAATTGGATTCAGAGAACATCCAACACTGGGCCCTGACTTTTACGGTCCGAGGCACTGATATGCAGTCATTGGAGAAAAAGCACAGGACTGCTTCTATAGCCAAGTCCAAAAGCAAAGCATGTTCAAGCAGCATTGACTGAATTATCAAGGCTGCTCACCCTATAAATATGTTGCTAGTAGTATTACTACTCTTAATATAAGGCATCGGGGTAACCTGCATGGAGGGGCAGTTACTACCATAAGACATTTGCTGGGCAGACTGGATGAACTGTTTGGTCTTTTTCTGCCGTCATTTCTATGTTACTATGTTAAATGAATTGCAATGGTTTCGTTGTGTTTTTTATTTCATTTATAAACGAATGCACATCCGTATTTGTTTAATCATCTGCTGGGAAAACGAACAAACCTGACATAGTTTTCAGTCTGTGGTCTAGTTGAGACCTCAGGATAACAAATTGGATTAGACGCCACGAAATAGTCCAATCTCTGAGCTTTATTATAATGGAGACGTGATCTTTGTATATATGCCCGATTCAGGCCGAGTTTCGCCCCACACAGGGGCTGCCTCAGGGGCTCAAAGCAGACTGGCTCTTTATTTACTTCGAGCCTCAGTGCCGGGAAACAATCCTGATGCTAATTTTAAGCCGAAGCAGCAGCGAATTTCTAGTGGATACAGCGAAAACTGTCGTCTCCAGTGAAAAAGACCAGCTTTGAGCCCCTGAGGCAGCCCCTTGTGGGATGAAACTCGGCCTGAGTCGGGCATATTTATTTATTTATTTATTTATTTATTTATTTATTTATTTAGCGTTTTTTATATACCGACAGCTGTTTGCACATCGTATCGGTTTACAGATAACTTAAAACTTTTTGGCAGTGCCATTACATTGAACAATAACTACGGGCCTGATTTTAAAAAGCATTTACTCGAGTAAAAACCAGGTTTACTGGAGTAAATTCACTTTACTTGAGTAAGTGGGTTTTTGAAAATTGCTACAATATATGCCATTAACTTGTCTAAAGGATTTACTCATATAAGTGCACTTTACTTGAGTAAATGGCTTTTGAAAATTGCTACAATAGTAGCTACATTTACGCATGTAACTCCTTCTGAAAATTACCCCCTTTGCGTACAGGAAAATAACAAGATAACAATGAAACTGGGTAACTATTTACAGGGTTCAACGGTGTATCAACCAGGAACTGGTTGGGGAAAGAGTCCACAATCTGAGCAAGGAGCTGAGTAGGCAGAGGAGAGTTACAAGAATTGTGATTGAACAATGTGATAGCAGAAGAAAGGTTTCAAAGAGGGTATATATACAAAGATCATGTCTCCATTATAATGAAAGCTCAGACTGGACTATTTCATGGCGTCTAATCCAATTTGTTATTATCCTAACGGCTTTCTTAGACAGCCTACCCTCCTGTTTTGTCGGTCCTAGTTGAGACCTTGACAGGATGTTGGAATTACTGAGCTGATAAGAGAAGGAAAAGAGTAAATAAAATTGGTCCTTTAGCAGTAATTTATTAGATTATCATTACTTCCACGCTCATTGCAACGCATGCATTTTTACTGATGTGAGATAATTAGATAGTAGGCTGATTAATATTAAACATGCCCGCTGCCTTCTGTCTTTGCAACTTATTTGTTGCTCTTTTTTCCGGTTTGACTGAAAGGCAGGTTGGAGTATTTCTTTAACTTCTTATACTAAAACAAGAGTCTTAATAATCTCCTGGGGCTGGCCTAGTGCTCAGAGCACAGAGCTGTAAAATATGAGGCCATTCAGGCTCCAGCTTTGGCTCCCATTTCGGCCACTCATACCATGGGTGACCAGGGCAAACTGAATTAACCTGCCTGGTTATACGCACTTTGTCTTTTTATCTTTCCTTCTTCCAACTCCATCTCTTAGTCCAACATCCCTCCTCCTGCAGGGTTAAAGCCTGGCATAGATATAATTGCTGCTAGATTTCACCTTTGCTTAAACTGGGCACTTGTTAGTTGGAAAGCTTCTAATCTCGCAGACTTCAGCCTTCCAGTGGGGACTCCGTCTTGAACCATTTGGCCCAGAATTAATACCCGAGACCGCAAAATTTCAAGACGTTTTATGAATGCTGATGATATTTAAAGAACAGCAGTACTGGAGAAAAATTCACCTTTTGTGTCATTGAAGACTCCGAATATCAACCTGAATCTTCGAACGCATCAAGAAGATTTCAAACTTGGAAGGGAATGAGTAAGTATTGAACAAACTGGGGCTCAAAGATCCAAGGAGTTTTAATCAAATCATATCAGATCTTCTAAAAAACCATACTGTATGTAACAATTAAGGCTGCATCAGATACATTAGCAAAAAGTATGCAGAAAGCACTTCACACCATCTAATTGCTTGTAAAATCATCCATAGTAATTCAAGTTCGATTTCTGTTAAGCAGTGTTTGGATTAAATGAATGGTTTAGACTCGTCCATAGGCATTGTTCATCTTCTCTGGCGATTTATAAGCACTAGGCACAAAACCCAGATGAACTTCATCAATTATGTGAAAAAAATTCTCAGTGGACCAAGGTGTTTTTAATTAAGCACCAGACGAGTGAGCTGGTGGGGGCAACTGTAGATACAAATCAGAGTCACAGTAGCAAAGAGAGAGGACAAACAAATTGAAGATTTACAGTTTCTTAAATTGAAATCCTGAATTATTGCTAGTGTAAGTGTATTAGTGCAGCATTAGCATTCAATGTCCCAAACTACAAGTTTTCAGCATTTCTTCTTGCTCTTTGATTAATCTTCCAGGGACGCGTGCTATATAGCAAGGTGTTGCGAGATCCTACTGCAGAGAGGCCTAGTTTCTGGTTGTGCTGACTGGCATCTTTACGAGATGAGCTCTGCCAGTTTGTAGATATTCACCAGGTCCAACTGGAGTGAATCGCTGGTGAAAGCTGAAGTGAACGAAGGCAAGCCTTTGCATACGTAGACTACCAACTTTGAAGAGCAAGGAAAGGAAACAAAACTGGCCATATTAGCTTTTCCTTTTGAAACTATTCAGGTAACCTCCTTGGAAAAAAGAATAAAACAGAAAATCTGTGCTACTCATAAGAAGATGCGGTAGTAGTGCATTACAAAGTAGGAGCACAGTTGTGTCTTTGTTTACCATCCACAACGAGTTTATAGTTGCAGACTAAGCAATGTGTCTATGAAGACTGGGCAATGGTTGTACTTTATTAACTAATTCCTGAGGTCTTGTCTTTACGATATACCTCAACATCCCCTCAGGGGAAACCATTCAACCTCTTCCCCATATCATGTCTAGCCCTAGATTTAATAGCACCTCCCTCATAAACTCCAGAATCTCCCATTAAAGCTCTGGCTGGTAAAACAGCAGATGGACAGGCTTGCATTCCTGTTTAGAACCTTTTAAACTGTATAGATGACTGACAACAGTAGATATACAATATGAAAATATTTTTATTATCTTGTAAGGGGTGGGAAAAGGGGCCAGGAAGCAGGCAGTGGGAGTTTTTAATAGCTCCTTTTCCCAATGGGGCTTGCAGGCACCCTCCATCCTGTAGCCCCTTTGTTTTAACACCTTTGCACCTCACTTAAAAGTTAAGCTAGCGAAGTGGCCCCTGTCATTAAACGAAGATCCTGCACTGGCCGACTGAACTAGTTTACAGTACCCATAATTCACTCGACGGAAAGCTATGCAAGTCCCATGCATGGTTTCAAGGCTGTAAGGAGGTTAGATTCATGTTTTCCAGTTAATTCAAGCTCCAGGCATCAAAACACACATAAACCAGATTTAATGAGTCGCAGACAAGTGTTAGAATATTAGGTTCGTTAGCCATAAATTTGAATGACAAATCCATTTTGCACAGGATCTCATTCCTGTTTGTATTGGTTTATGTAGCACTTGTTAGCAAACCACACTGATTAGGAAGAAGAACATTTTTGGTCCTGGTTTTAGGCATATATTTTTTTTTAATGATTAGTTTAATGTTGGTTGGGGGGAAAAAGATTGAGAGGATTGATCCAAGACAAGTTCTTAAGTGACTCCATTGTAAGGATGGGACACAGCCCTGTACAATAAAGCGACGGTATGCAGGGCACATGTATATCAGTGCCTCCTCGGTGTTGTCAGTGTAGTGCACATCTTTTTGGTAACTAGCGACTATTTTCTCATGGTGTCACCGGGGCTGAGAGAGGCAGTAATATTGTTCATGGTAGGGGATGTGCATTCATTTGAAATCGAATGGGAAATATGAATGGAATTTCTCATTTCATTTCAATTTGTTTTTTGAAACGAAACAAAAGAAAACCAAAATTAGGTTCGTTTTCCTTCATTTTATTATTTTTTTTTAAATAAATATTAGTCCCATCAGAGAAGAAAAAAATAAAGCACTCCCAGGCTCTCCCATAGCTCCTCTTACTCTCTGGAAGAATCTTCATGGGGCAGGAGCAATCCCTGGTCGTTCCTGCCCTGCCTGGGCTCCGATTACTAATGGCATTGGCATTGCTTCCATACAAAATGTCACCAGCCCACGTTTGTTTGTTTGTTTGTTTTGTCCTTTGTTATTCTTCATTTTAAAATTTTCATTTCTTTATTTTTTTCCTTTTAAATAAACACAAAAGAAATGAAACAACAAACAGAACGAAGAAATGTCCACGCACACCCCTAGCTGACCGGAGCCAACTTTTAAAAATGATTTGGGAGTACTAAACTCAACGCAAAATACGTCCCCCACAAAAAAGGTATTTTCCCACCCTCCTTGTCCTGCATGACCTCTATCGCACACCTGCCAGTCTCCCGGTGCCGTTCTAATCTCTATCGGATGACGTACGAGGAGAGATTGAAGAATCTAAATATGTACACCCTGGAGGAAAGGAGGAGCAGAGGTGATATGATACAGACTTTCAGATACTTGAAAGGTTTTAATGATCCAAAGGCAACGACAAACCTTTACCATAAGAAAAAAATCAGCAGAACCAGGGGTCACGATTTGAAGCTCCAGGGAGGAAGATTCAGAACCAATGTCAGGAAGTATTTCTTCACGGAGAGGGTGGTGGATGCCTGGAATGCCCTTCCGGAGGATGTGGTGAAGACCAAAACTGTGAAGGACTTCAAAGGGGCGTGGGATAAACACTGTGGATCCATAAAGTCAAGAGGCTGCCAATGAAGAGTGGGTGACTCGCCAGAATGATGGCTACTGCCTGGAGTCAATACCCTTATTAAATAAACATACACAGGCTTACGGTGACTCCAACATCGCTCTAAGCTTCAACAGCAAGAGGAAATGTGGAAAAAAGGATTCACACTCACAAAGAGGGGAGTAGCTGGCTTGTTACGGCGGTTACTACCCCAAATCAAATAAGCCTGATACTTCACTTTCAATGCATATACAGCAAAGTTCTCTGATTCAACGGCAGGGGAGAAGAAAAACTGATACTTCACACATCCAGCAGAGCTCTCTGCTTCAATGGCAGGGGAGAAGAAAAGAGGGTTCGCACTCACAAAGCGGGGAGTAGCTGGCTTGTTACGGCGGTTACTACCCCAAACCAAATGTGCCTGATACTTCACTTTCGATGCATATCCAGCATAGCTCTCTGCTTCAACAGCATGGGAGAAGACTGATACTTCACGTGTATCCAGCATAGCTCCCTGCTTCAACGGCAGGGGAGAAGAAAAACAACCAATAAGGGCTGTATAACATAGTCTGGGTAAAACAAATAAGCATGGGTGTAGCTTGCTTATCGCGGCGGTTACTGCCCCTACTACCCCTAACTAATCAAGCTAGATATTTCACTTGGATGCAGCTCCATCACTGCTCTCTACATTAAAGGTGGGGGTGGAAGGGAAATAGAACCAAGAGCTAAGAGAAACAGATAAGTATGAGAGAAAATATGTGTGAAGCTTGCTGGGCAGACTGGATGGGCCATTTGGTCTTCTTCTGCCGTCATTTCTATGTTTCTATGTTTCTATGTTTCCCCCCCCCCTCGCTCTGTCAAACCCCTGCCCTATCTCATTGCTCCCATCCCCTTAACTGATTGCCCTCACTTACCCTCCAGCCCCTCCTTTCTCGCTCTAGCCTGTCCTCTCTCTCACCTTCCCTTTTTCCCTCTCACCTGTTTTCACCAATTGGAGCTAATGAAAGGAGGAAGAGCACAGCAGTGCCTTGCGCCCAGAGTCAGCTTTTTTTTTTCGGGGGGGGGGGGGGTGTCAAACAGGGTAAACTGTGTGGAGCCCTCCTTGGTGAAACTGACTGGTATCAGTGAGGCAGGGCTTCAGGGTGCCCAGTTGCTGCTCTGAGCCCTAGTATGTCTAATACCGGCCCTGTCTGGGCCACGTGGTACTCCTGTGCTGCCAGAAGCCAGAGTGTCATGCCACGAGCCATTAAGCATCCCCAGTGTGCCACGGATTCAAAGTGTGAAATGCTGGCTGCGGGTGAGAAGAGGAGAAGGATGGAGCCCGAGTCATCACTGCTCTTCCTCCTCCTGCTGGCTCCCATCTTGGTGGCGGGTGAGAGAGGGGATTGGCGGGGGTGTGGGGGGGGGGGACCGTAGGCTCTCAGCTAGAGTACATGCGGATGCCACTTAGCGACGAGCACCCATCCACACGTTAGGGTGAATACGTAACACTTTTCCTTGCTGCCAGGGCACTGTGCACATTCGTAGGAGTTTACAAGCTTGCATTTTAGTGCCATCTTATTTCAGGAGCAACGAGGAAGGTTCTTCTCAACGGAGGGCAGTGACAGCTGCAGCCCTTTTTCACCCCAGAGCTGGCACAATTCAAGCGCTATATGGGCCCAGTTCTGGCCCGTCATCAGTGAGGGAGGGGGGTCAGAACACTTATTGAATGGTCCGCAATGTGAACCTGAAGCTTCAATCAAAACCAGTTCAGTGCAGCAAGATTACGCGCCGGCAGTGGGATGGGATGGGCGGCAAGCCCCAAACCAACAAGCCCCTTTCCCGGCAGTGTCCCATCATATAGCAGACGTCTAAGGGGTGTGAAGCGAAGCCACGGGGAAAGCAGAGGTGGCAATGCCTGGGGTGCCTCGGTTCTTAGCGGTGAGAGGAAGGGAAAAATGAAACAAGAAACAGTGAAGTCCTGATTGCCTGAAGAAGGGGGGGAAAAGGGTTGGAAGAAAACCAGGGAGGAAAGAGTGCCAGAGATAGAGCTCAGCCACCAATTCAGGCTAAACCAGCGGGAGGGAGGGAGAGAGAGAGAGGAGAAATACACGTTTTACTGGCTCTCAGAAGCACTTACACGAGTGTGGGGCTCTTAAAGCAACCGGTCACTGATGCATCTGGAGAATGTCTTCCACCGATGCTGGGTGCGACGTGCCACATCTGGAAAGTCCTGCACTTTTTGGCCCAACACCTGGAGCGCTCGCTGTGACCTCTGGAGTCCTCTCCTGGAGGATAGCTGGGAACAGTATGTAGATGAGCTTTCCGGTCCTCTTCTGCTGCAAGGGGTGCAGAGTTTCTGGAAGCTGGGGCGATGGATTTTGTAGCCTGGATCGCTCGCTGGAAGCTCTGGAGTCCTCTCCTGGTGGCTGCTGGGAATGGTATGCAGATGAGCTTTCCGGTCCTCTTCCTCTGCAAAGGGTTTGGGGCCTCTGAAAGCTGGGACTGTGGAGTTTGAAAGCCTAGAGCACTCGCTGTGACCTCTGGGGTCCTCTCCCGGGAGCTGCTGGGAACGGTATGCAGAGGCTCCTTCCGGTCCTCTTCTCTTCATAAAATTGGAAGTATGGGGGAGGCTGGCAACTACAGGCCAGTTAGTTTGACCTCTGTAGTGAGCAAACTAATGGAGTTGCTGCTAAAACAGAGGGGAGTGCAATTTTTTGAATCCAATGGAATGTAAGATCCGAGGCAGCCTGGTTTTACCAAAGGTAAATCTTGTCAGACGAATCTGATCCATTTCTTTGATGGGTGACCAGAGAGTTGGATCAAGGGAGAGCACTAGATGTCGTGCACTTGAATTTCAGCGAGGCCTTTGAAACAGTTCTGCACAGAAGACTTATAAATAAATTGTGCACCCTTGGTATGGATCCGAGAGTGAGTGACTGGGTTAGGAACTGGCGATAAAGAGGGTGGTGGTAAATGGAGTTTTCTCTGAAGAGGGGGATGTTACTAGCGCTGAGCCTCAGGGATCGGTCCTTGGACCGGTTCTTTTCAACATTTTTATGAGCGGCATAACAGAAAGATTTGACTTTTTGTCGATGATACCAAAATCTTTAACAGGACGGACAGCCAGGAAGGAGTGGAAACTATGAGGAGGAATCTAGCGAAGCTCGAGAAATGGTGTAAGGTCTGGCAGCTGAGATTTAAAGCCAAAAAAAACAAGGGAGAGGTGCAGTATTGGAGGTGAAATTCTTCTAGGCACAAAGGAAGAGCGGGATCTGGGGGTGACTGTATCTGATTGCTGTATTTGGCCGGTCGCAGGTCTTTCCCGCCATCGGCTGCTCTTACCTCCAGCTCCGGATCTATGGGGGGCCCACCGATGCCATGGCCGGGCCCCGGTTGACGACGTGGATGGCCACCGCGCAGGCCCAAAGCACCGCACCAGGAACACCGCTCAGCCGAGTGGGGCATCCCTAAGTGAGCGAGCGGCTCAAGTGCTTTTAAAGGGCCCGCGGTGGGAAATCCATCGTGGTTCCCCCGGATGACATCACGGGCCTGTTCCTATATAAGGCCCGTTCTGCCCTGCCCCAGACGCCTCTGGCAATAGGGCGAACTCCTCGGAGTAGCTGTTTGCCTGCCATCATGTTTCTAGGTTTCTATGAAATGAAAGCAAAAATGAAACAACAATTTTGGCTTTGTACAGCTGTACGTCAGGGTTTCAGAGGTCTCTGTCTCAGGGGGTCCTGACATGCAGGCGAGTCTCTTTGCAATAGTTCATTAACAAGGAGTCCGCTGTGAACTGTAAGAGAGGCGTCAGAGGAAATAGGGAGGGAGAAAATAAAAGAGGGCATGATAATCTTATTGAACTCTCTGGAAAGTCTCCCTCCCTTATATAACAGGGAGACTGCCTGACGCTAAGGACCAGGAGACTGCCTGGTGCTAAGGACTGGGAGACTGCCTGATGCTAAGAACCAGGAGACTGCTGATGCTAAGAACCAGGAGACTGCCTAACGCTAAGGACCGGGAGACTGCCTGATGCTAAGGACCAGGAGACTGCCTGATGCTAAGGACCGGGAGACTGCCTGACGCTAAGGACCAGGAGACTGCCTGATGCTAAGGACCGGGAGACTGCCTGACGCTAAGGACCAGGAGACTGCCTGATGCTAAGGACCGGGAGACTGCCTGACGCTAAGGACCAGGAGACTGCCTGATGCTAAGGACCGGGAGACTGCCTGACGCTAAGGACCAGGAGACTGCCTGATGCTAAGGACCGGGAGACTGCCTGACGCTAAGGACCAGGAGACTGCCTGATGCTAAGGACCGGGAGACTGCCTGACGCTAAGGACCAGGAGACTGCCTGATGCTAAGGACTGGGAGACTGCCTGACGCTAAGGACCAGGAGACTGCCTGATGCTAAGGACCGGGAGACTGCCTGACGCTAAGGACCAGGAGACTGCCTGATGCTAAGGACCGGGAGACTGCCTGATGCTAAGGACCAGGAGACTGCCTGACGCTAAGGACCGGGAGACTGCCTGATGCTAAGGACTGGGAGACTGCCTGACGCTAAGGACCGGGAGACTGCCTGATGCTAAGGACCGGGAGACTGCCTGACGCTAAGGACCAGGAGACTGCCTGATGCTAAGGACCGGGAGACTGCCTGACGCTAAGGACCAGGAGACTGCCTGATGCTAAGGACCGGGAGACTGCCTGATGCTAAGGACCAGGAGACTGCCTGACGCTAAGGACCGGGAGACTGCCTGATGCTAAGGACCGGGAGACTGCCTGACGCTAAGGACCAGGAGACTGCCTGATGCTAAGGACCGGGAGACTGCCTGACGCTAAGGACCAGGAGACTGCCTGATGCTAAGGACCAGGAGTCTCCCTGGTTATGTGAGCTCAGTGGAATACAGCAGCAGAAAACTTGCTCTCAATATAAATCTGTGCCCTGGCAGCTCCCAAACTACTTGAGGTCAGACAGTTCAACAGGCATCTTCTAGCACAACCCTCTTAAAAAATGAACTGTGGAAATGGAACTAAACAAGAAGCTGCTGAATTCATTTCTGGTTCAGTGAGCCCTGCATTAGCCTAATTTAATATACTTAGAAAGAGAAGCCTCAGTGTTTGTGTGCACTGTGAGATTAAATGGGATGGGAATGCAGCATGGCTTTATTACTATAATAACTTCCAGAAAGTAACAATAATATTTATGCTGAATTATCACCCCTATTAGTCATTAATCGCCACAGTCACTAATACTAAAGTGCAGCGAAATGTGCTTAAATCAGTTATGAAAGCCCGGCGCTGACAATTTCTGTTGCACTTATACTAATAAAGCAGGAGTGTAACATCCAGGCCGCGATTACATAAATCTTCCAAGAAAGGAAGCGGGATTGTACTGGGAGACCACGTTCGCCGGCCTTAAGAAATGGGTGTGTTGGGGAGGGCTGCGTGATGGTGCCGCGGCTTCCCCCTTTATGTTAATACCCAGTGTGTATCACTTCTCTGGCAAGATCATTAATACTTCGGGGCCAAAGGAAGCCAGTAAACGCTTGATCCCAGGTTTAGGGTTTATTTTGCCATCTAAACCAAAAAGGCCGAGGAAAAAAAGAAAAAAAAAAAAAGTCATCTGCAGAAACGTCAGATGAGAGGGAAGACCTGCTCTCCAGGGATGAAGGCTAACCCGAGGCCGAAATATCTCAGGGCATTGTCGAAATGATGCAGGAGGTTATGGAAGAGCTGGCAACTAAAAAAAAAAAAAAATAGCCCAGTTCGTGTCAGCGGTTAAAGTGCGAAGCTGACTGAGCCGAGGGAAGAGGCCCCAGAAGATCAGTAGGGATGAGCTTTTGTTTGGAAAGAAAAAGGAAATTCCCAGTTTCATTTCGCTTTGAAATCAAATTGAAAAAAAAACAAGCAAATGGAATTCGATTTGTTTTGGTTTGGTTTGGTTTCCAAACGGTCACTGCCACTGCCAGCAAAGGTCCCTGCCCCAGACACCCTCCAACCACTTCCCCTAGCCACACAGCAGCTCTAAGGGGCAGGAGTGATCCCCACTCTCTCCTGTCCCAACACGAGAGACAGGATCACTCCTGCCCCTTAGACTCAGTGGTTGGGGGGAGATCTGGGGGAGGGGGTGTGTGTGGCAGCGAAGCCACGGGGGAAGCCGGTGGAGTCCACCCAACAATTTTTATTTTTGTTTTGTTTGTTTTGTTTTAAACCAATGAAACAAAACCAACAAACAAAAGAAAAAAATGAAGCACAAATCAAAATAATTAAAAAAAAAAATTCCTTGTACTCGCCTTAGTGACAGGACAGCCCAACTTTTAGGAGCAGATTGCTACTAGTCATTGGTACTGCCGAGTCCTGCTAATTGTGAGTCCTGGACCCTGGACTGGAAGCTTCCTCTCGTTTGGGTGCCTTTTTGTAAATAAAGCAAAAGGTCTTTTGGAACTTCGATTGGCGTGGGAGTTCTGTGTTAGTGAGTGAATGGGCTTCTGTGCCGGGTGTTGCTTCCCAAGTTTCAAGAACAACTGAAGATAAATTGAATTTGTGCACCCGTGAATCAACCCTGTGAAGACAGAATTCAAATCCTCCTTCTCCCGCTGATGCTCCAGCAAAATTAAACATAGAATTATGAATACATCAGGGAAGAGAAGCACCACCTAAGTTAATATAAAACTAGAAAACTGAGTTATATGCTGAACTGATAGAGGACAAATGGCATTGTATTTAGCAGTCTACATATGATGGGCCTGTTTTTCAAAAGCATTTACACACTTAAAACTGGGTTTATGGGTGTAAATGCGCTTTATGGGGCGGATTTTAAAAGGCGCGCGAATAGCCTACTTTTGTTTGCGCTCCAGGCGCAAACAAAAGTACGCTGGATTTTAGTAGATACGTGCGGAGCCGCGCGTATCTGCTAAAAACCTGGATCGGCGCGCGCAAGGCTATCGATTTTGTATAGCCGGCGCGCGCCGAGCCGCGCAGCCTACCCCCGTTCCCTCCAAGGCCGCTCCGAAATCGGAGCGGCCTTGGAGGGAATCCTCTAACGCCCTCCCCTCACCTTCCCCTCCCTTCCTCTACCTAACCCACCCGCCCGGCCCTGTCTACACCCCCCCCTTACCTTTCTCCGGGGATTTACGCCTCCCGGAGAGAGAAGTAAATCCCCGCGCGTGAGCGGGCCTCCTGCGCGCCGGGCCACGACCTGGGGGCGGGAACGGAGGGCGTGGCCACACCCCTGGACCGCTCCGGGCTGTAGCCACGCCCCCATACCCGCCCCCAAAACGCTGCCGACACGCCCCCGAAACGCCGCGACGACCGGGCACGCCCCCGACACGCCCCCCTCGGAGAACCCCGGGACTTACGCGAGTCCCGGGGCTCTGCGCGCGCCGGGAGGCCTATGTAAAATAGGCTTCCCGGCGCGCAGGGCCCTGCTCGCGTAAATCCGCCCGGTTTTGGGCGGATTTACGCGAGCAGGGCTCTGAAAATCCGCCCCTATATGTATAAGTGGGCTTTTGAAAATTGTTACAATATAAGCCATTGAATTGTCCATAGGTTTTACTCAAGTTAAGTGCACAACGCAGATAAATGGCTTTTGAAAATTGCTATGATAGTATGTCACATGTATAAGCGTAACTCCTGTAGAGATGTCATGTATAGATTGCTTCATCGTATATATAGGAGGATCATATTCAGCAGCACGGCGAGCAAACAGTGTACCTGGCTGAACTGCCATGGATATTCAATGGAGTGATGTCGATTAGGTGCTCCACTCGATATAACTGAATAAAGTCCTAGTAAGTGGATAAACTTTTCTGGCTAACTTTAGAAGGGCTCTCTGGCATGACCAGACTTAGCAGGATAACTTAACCAGCTAATTCTGAATATGGAAATTAGCTGGAGAAATTATCCAGCTATCTTAACTCCACCCTGGGATACGTGCAATTTATCCAGCTGATGTTTATCTGGCTAAACTGAGGTTCTCAGAGCAGAGGTAAATTCAAAACCCGAGGTTTGTCCAGCTGAGTCCAGAGCTTAAAGAAGCCAATGTTTTTTTTCCAGCTGTTTGTTTGGATCACCACACATTCACATGTGATGGGAGGATGGCATTGTACACAGGGCTTCAGACTTACGCTCGTCAGAGATCATTGTTATGGAGGTTCCATTCTTGGCTTCTGGAGAGGTTTTGCTATCAGATCTAATTGTAAGAAGTTTATCACTCATTACCAACATGCTGAAACCTTGCGTCCAGACTGGATGCACTTTCCTTGAACGCGCGCACAGTCACCTCTCCTGAATCAGCAATGCAATAAGCAAATGAGTCGCTGTACTAAAAAAGGACTTTCTAGGGATAAATCGTGCATCCCTAGCACGTCCATGGCATCAGGCGCCCATGAGGAGCGGCTGTGCATGGGTTGGGAAAACAGACGCTCAATTTTACGAGCATCCATTTTTCCTAAACCCGTGCACAGCCACTATTAGCTACGTGCTATTAGCTACGTGCTGGTTTGGACGCACACTCTGGATGTGCTAAACCCCTTATTGCATAATGGGATTATGAACGCACACCCCAAATGTGCTCCGCTGCACGTTAACCTGTGCGCTAAGCTGTGCACACAGTATTGCATCGACCTGGCTGTGTCCTACTATTGCCTGTTTCTGGCCATTCATACCTCAGCCTGAGTTTTGGTGGCTCCCATAATATAGAGAGTGACTTATGTGACTTTATGCACAGAAAGGTGGACCCCAGGTTAATCTTGTAAATTGCAGCCATGTTGGTCATGGCACGGTTTACTGTTTCCAGAATAATCAATATTGTATGAGGTTTTCAGTTATGGTGCTATGAGTGTATAATATTTACTGTGTGTTTGGTTATAAATACCTTTTTGTACTTACTAAGTGGCCCATGGCAACCTGGACTGTAATTTTCCATTTTTACAAAGAAAGGGCCAATTTCCAATATCCACTTAGTTGTAAGGCTACAATCTTCTCTATTGTGGCCTCTCATTTTATCATTGTTGATGTTCGTTATAAGCTTTATTTTAAATTTGTTTTTCATTTACGTTTTGATGTTCATTTTGTTTTTTATTTTAAGCTTGTTTTTCATTTAAATTGATTGTATTCCACTTACTGTATTTATGTTTTGTTTATGCTTTATATTGGTAATATTGTATGTTTTGATGTAACCCGAACCATGGAGGGCATGGGATATAAACTCTGCTAAATAAATAAAGTATGTTGTAGCTAATTTTCAAAGGAAAACTAAGACACCCACTTTGGGCGTGGTTAGGGTGGGGAAATAACTTTGCTCTCTATCACTAACTTTCAGTTCCAGCTGGCATTCAGCCACCCCTTCCTCTCTGACCTCCAGCATCTGAATAGTAAAGAAGCCCCCATCACAATCTTCCTCCCTCCCTTTCCTAAAGCCCAGCCTTCACTCCCCCCCTTCCAGTCCCACTGAAATACCTGATCCTCCCCTTCCGTCCCTCACCAGCGCAGCGTCATCCTCAAGTTCCCTCCCACTCAGACCTTCCTCAGTTCCCCTTCCCCAACCTCCTTTCATTTCCTATGTAATAGGATCTCCCCCCACCCCTATTCTAGCTGGCAGAAGGTTATGCCGCTGTCGGTGACCTATTCAGCTTTTTTTGGACGCCTTAATATACAGATCCGTACCTGACCTTGATTCTTCCCTTCTCTAGTGTGAGAGGGCGGTGAATAGAAAAGCGATGGTGTGGACAGGTACCATGGCGGCTTATTCTAGTGATTTCAGAGGGCCAGACATTCAGTGGCATGCACAGTCAGAAAATAAGACTATGTTACAAAAAAGGAAGCACTGGAACGAGAAGGTGGGGCTTCTGAAGAAGACGGTGCCACCTTAACAGTGACTTTATTTTTTTAATGTCAGATTCTCAATAAAGCGTGCCAGTGTCATTAAGGGTGGGATCTGTCTCGACTCTGTGACCCGGTCCATTGGTCCCAGGCTGTCCAGCCGCCCCCTGCCCCCTCACAAGCCCGTCTGACATGAGAACGTTAATAAGGATCATCTTCCAGCTGCAAAAAGTAGCAGGAAACAATGAGAGAAAAGAGGGTCATTTCCAACTGTCCTGATTGATAGGTAGAAAGTTTTAAATAAAAAAAGGGACAAAGGAGGTGAAAAGTGGCTGCAGAAGCCTGGCAGTGCCATTGTCCTCAGGCACAAAGGCCGGATAATGCTGAGAAATGGAGAAAGGCGAAGGTGTGTGATCTTCTTTGGACCAGAGCAGCCCTGGGAAAGATGGAACGCTGCTTCGTGAACAGCTGGCAGCAGCGGCTCGCTGAAAGGCACTTTGCTTTTTTTTGACCATTAATTCATCCCTTTATTACTTCTGCACTATCTGGCTATATATTTATTTATTTCCATTCCTACATCGCCCCCTCTACCTGCAACACCAGGCCATTCACCATCAATGAATGTCCACAGTAATATTCCAGATTATACAGACAGAGAGGGTCATTCTCAAAGGGACTTCTGAGATCAGACTTTGCTTTGCAGACAGAAATGGCACTTTTAGAGAACTGTGCGACTGCTACGTGCATAAAATTACAAGCACATGCACTGTATGTGGTACATTTCTTTGGGCGGAGGGGAGAGGCGTCTGCGTGGGTTTGGGATGCATGCACAAACTTTTTCTTTTTGAAATATATGCATCCATGTGTCGACTAACTTCTGTGTGTTATTATAAAATGACCCCCATAAGTACTGCAATAATATTTAGTATAGTGTATATCATTAAATTACAAAATAATATAGATGCCTACAATTTGCTTTACAGCTTTAGATATCCATATATATCTCGACCCCTCATGGAGATACTGGAGCTAGCACTTGCCAGTGAGGACAGTGTTTTTGATGTTGTGGTGGACGATCATCTGGGATCCAGAGGTCACTGGATGGGGTGGTTCAGTATGAGAGCACTAGAGATGATAGTTCATTCAAAGGCAAGGGTCCTAGACTTCAGGAAAACTAACTGTTAAAATAGAGGAGGGCCTCCTGGGGTCATTATTTATTTATCTATCTATTTATTTATTTATTTGTCGAGTTTTATATACCATCATTCGGTTTCGCCATCACAACAGTTTACAAGTTTTGATGGGTAAGATGTTAAGAGGTTAGGATGGGGATTAACATCGTTTTCATATTGGTTAACAAGTTTTCGATGGATAAAGTGTTAGAAAGTTAGTAGATGCATTGACGTACATAGAGCGTTCATTTATACATACAGCGTTCATTTAAAGCATTAAGATTGAGGGGGATATTCTTAACGTAGCAAGGGGAACATGGTGGGGTTCTGAATGAAGGTTAATAGGGTGGGGGTGAGGAGGTTTCAGTCCAGATTTGTGTTATATTTTGGGGAGGGTGTGTATGAGTCATTGGGTGTTTTGTTAGGCTTTGGTGAACATCCAGGTTTTAAGTTCCTTTTTGCAGGTTTTTAGGTTTGGTTGAGTTCTTAGTTCCGTTGGGAGGGTGTTGCAGAGTTTGGGGCTGCCGAGGGATATGGCTCTTTCACGGGTTGAGGTTAGTTGTTTGGAGCGCGCAGGTGGGATTTTCAGAAGGCCTTTGTTGGTTGAGCGGAGGTTTCGTTGAGGTGAGTGCATTATTATTGTTTTACTTAACCAGTTGGTTTGTTCTTCGTATATTGTTTTGTGCATTAGCTGGATGGGAAAATAATAATAATTATTATTTATTTAATATCATTAACTGCTAATCAATACGATATTATCAAAGCAGGAAGCAGAAGAAAAGCAGTGGGCAAAACTAAAAGGAGATATTAGAAGGGCAACAAATCTTTTTGTTAGGAAAGTAAATAAAGGGAAGAGGAAAAAGAGGCTGCTATGGCTTTCTAAAGAAGAAGCTGAAAAGGTGAGGGAGAAAAGGTTTGTGTTCATAAACTGCAAGAGGTCACAGGAGGAGGAAGACAGGCGGCAATATCTGGAAAAGCTAAGAGAAGCTGGGAAAGCAGTCAGGAATACAAAGATGCAAATGGAAGAAAAAAGAGCAAATACGGTAAAACGGGATGTTTAGATGAGTGGTGCTAGGAGGACGTGCAGAAGCGGCATTGTATTCTGGACAGAGAAGGGAGCCTGCTTACTCGTTACCTGGCCTTGTGCTGTTGTAACGTATTGGCTTTGTGTTTTTATTGTGTATGGATTGTTGTTACGCACCAAGCATGGTGGATTATGCAGGCTAAAAATATTTTAAACAAGTCAATAAATGAATAAAGAATAAAGGAGGATCTTTTGGGGAAACCATAATAAGGAGATTTCTGTGTCATCTGAAAAGCGGGGGTCACAAGGGAATTCCTACTTTCTTATCAACACCATAAATACCTGGGACGGGCTCCCTGAGACTGCAGATAATGCTAGACTTGAATAAGTACAATTTAAGTAATAACTGAATCCCTTCCTTTGGCATAGCCTCTCCTTCCCAATGTAAGGAGTTAGCTGGGGAGCACATTCAGTCCCGCCCACTGTACCCCTGGAGTGGGAGTATGAGGGGGAGGGAGGGGTGAGGGTAATTTTAGAACACCCCATGTAAACATAGCACCCTCCGACATTGCTCTTTATGTCCGTCACAGGGGAAAGGTCAGAGCACTAATGATTCACTGCTGCTGCAGACCTCCTCAGCAGGGCTGCTTTACCCTGTCGTTGCGTAAAAGACTGCACCATGCTTCAGGGCACTCGAACAGCCAGTAAGAGAGGGGACGAGCAGATAAACACAGAGAACAAAGAGTGATTGGCTGGAAGTCGTTGTTGCTGAGTCGGGAGCAGACAGCGTGAGCGAGAGCTTGATAAAGGAGTTTCAGGGCAAGAAGCTGTAGATCACTGAATCTCCAGGCAGCACAGCTGCAGAGGGATGCCAGGATCTGGAAGTTGAGATCAGTGGAGTCCCCTGTGGCCTTGGGGAGGAGGGATTACTTTCATAAACACACTCACATGAGAGAGAGTAGTCCCGGTTTCAGGGCTCAGGTTCACTTCTGAATTGCTGTCAATCTAATGTGACATTCTCCATTACACAAAAGGCAGTGTTTATCTGTTTTGCCAGTAAAAAAACACCCACACATATACAATATATATGTGCTGTGCTGTGCTGTATTTACTAGTACTGACTGACTCTCACACACAAAAAACCTGTTCAACACCAACAGACAAAAAATACTGGCAGCCAGGTAAGACTTTTCTCTTCTGTCTCTGAACGTATAGTGCTCCTCTTCCTGGTGTCCGGACAGAGACAAAAAAAATCCCTAGCACTGCTGCAAATGCAGTCTCCACACTAACTCCTACACTGACCCTCCCCCAGTGAAGAGAAAAATGAAAATCAGCAGCAGTGCACTGCCTCTCTTTCTGGCACAACGAATGTGTGAGATCACTGCGGCACAGAGAAGAGCAGAAGCAGCCTACATGAACAAACAAGATGAATCGTATTCATTTATATCTTGGGACCTCTCCATTCATTTCAGAGGGCCACAAATGAAATGAATATGGACTCATTTGTTATGTTTTGCCCATTTGTTTCAAACAAATGCACAGTCCTATAATCAGTGTTGTTCTGTTTTGCACTCTGCCTCTTCCTGATCAAAGACTAGAATATTTCAGGGATTTTGTTTTTCAGTGGTGTGCTACAGAAGGCTCCTACAAGTCCCTTGTTAAATTATTTTCAGAATATCTCATTAACGGGAGCACAGCTGGTGGGAGCCCTCTGACTAAGAAATTAGTAGCAAGCCATTGTCTTATTCCGTTTATTCATTTATATTTGGATTTCTAGATCACTTCTTTCAAGCCAGCTCAAAGCTATTTAACATTTTCATTTTAAAAACACATATACAAAATAACATACAGATAATGTTCTGCTAATAAATTAACACTTTTCTCATTAAAAACCAGTTCCTGTTATATAGATGCATAGACCCAGCTTGGTGGTATAAATTGTATGATACGGTCAGACTTTGAAGATGTGGCTCCACATGTCGGACTATTACATTAGTAAAAAACAAAAGGCTCCTAAAAATTGTTTATAATTCAGCGCGAACCAAATATTTTGTAAAATTGCTGTATAATTTTATGAATTTTTTAATTTTATAAATTTTATAAACACCGCATCAGCAAGCCTGTCAACGTGTTCAGTCTCTTGGACATGAACCGTCCGGTCTGCACATCATTTGCGGCTAGGCGGCTGTGTATGATTATGCCAAGACGATCTAATTTTCTCAAGTGTTATGTCATCCAACAAGTATTGTATCATCCAACTCTCTCGGCGTGACCAGCCTGTTAGGTTGAAATTATATTTCTACATCTGTCCCAGATATCCCGTTGAGGATCTAAAGTTGCAGTGTAATTATACGGCTGATTAGATCCAAACTGCATTTATTTAGAATCGCGTTCCAATCTTGTAGGAACGTGGGATCCTCCTTATATAAATGGGGTTCTTTCAAGACACGCAATCCTCTCGGTATACGATGTTGCCTACAGTACTCTAGAAAGGTATCAGCATGTAGGGAGGTGCGGGTGGACCGGCGCATCAATTTGTCTAGAACAGACCATTGGTCTAGGTTGGTCGTAGTGATGGTCACACTTGAGAAAATTAGATCGTCTTGGCATAATCATACACAGCCGCCTAGCCGTAAATGATGTGCAGACCGGATGGTTCATGTCCAAGAGATTGAACACGTCGACAGGCTGGCTGATGCGGCGTTTATAAAATTTATAAAATTAAAAAATTCATAAAATTATACAGCAATTTTACAAAATATTTGGTTCGAGCTGAATTATAAACAATTCTTAGGAGCCTTTTGTTTTTTAGCAAGTTGATTTATAGGTCCTAACTGTGCTCTTTGTTAGGACTATTACATTAAACATATGATGCCCAGGCACCCAAAAAAACCCAATTACAGTTGTGTTCAGTGCAACCGAATCAAACATAGTTACTGGTGATTTAATCAGATGGAAACCTTAGTCTAAAATAACTCCGGTGGAAGGAGCACAGAAAGAATTCTATCCTGATCATATAAAGAATTGGTAGCTAAGAACCCACAGGACCAAGTGCATCTCACTAGTCAAGCAAGAAGTGTTAACAACAGTAAACAATTAGGATGTTTGTGTGTTACTGGTGGCATTGTAAATCTGTTGAGAGATGACAGATGTATGGTAGGAGTAAGAAGAAATCTGCTCACTAATTTTACTGACGGAGGAAATCTTGCACATCGGGGATGTTAAATAGATGGTTATTTTTCCTCTTGGTGTTAGCAGCTGACTGAATAAGTGGGAATTAATTATCTCCACCTATCATATCAGAGATGACAAACTGGAAGAAAGTAAAATGCTACTCAGAAAGCAATTGATAACTAGAAATAAAACTGTGAGGGATAATTAGATAGACCGTGAAACTGAAATGTAGGCAGTTACCCACTTTCTGCACGTACGAGAAATCTTAAGGCAATGAGGTTTTTTATGTCCATGGGGCCCCATATTCAAAGACATCTAGCTAAGTTATCTGGCTAACTTGAAAGGGATATTCAGTGGCATAGCTATGCCGCTGAATATACCCGAATAAGTTCTAGTTAGCCAGATAAGTTTTATCCAGTTATCGTTGGACCTGCTATTGAGCAGATCTAATTTATTCAGATGAGTCTGAATATTGGCACTTATCCAGTGAAGATAACTGCATAACTTGCCCTGACCCAATCTACCAATTGCCCACCCCTCAGATCCCCTTGAACACTTACCTCCCACCACTTACCTCCCACCAGGTCAGTCCCGGACCCAGGCCGGGT
The DNA here is from genome assembly GCF_901001135.1 of Rhinatrema bivittatum. Classification (NCBI taxonomy): domain Eukaryota; kingdom Metazoa; phylum Chordata; class Amphibia; order Gymnophiona; family Rhinatrematidae; genus Rhinatrema; species Rhinatrema bivittatum. The sequence continues at coordinate 8,763,976 of NC_042618.1, forward strand.
CCGGGACTGACCTGGTGGGAGCCCCCCTAGGGCAGACTCCATCAGTCCTCACGTTCTTGGCGCCTGGTGCCTCCACCTAGAGAAGAAGGTGTTAGTGGGTGGGATTTCCCTCCCTTCACCCCAGGAAAACAAACGGGACTGTGAACAAGGCTGGCAGTAAGTACAAATATATACAGGTTTATTAGACTATACAAGCATATACATTTCTACCTGACTATGTACATCACTAATGGGATGTCAAACCTCACACTTATCTACTCGTGGTTAATAGTCTCGGTCTACACAACTATATGCATTTCTACAAGGTAGCAAGAACATTTAATATTTGGCAAATTGGGGTTGTTGGCCCCCACAGTACACCACCCTATAGAATAGAAGGGACCTCTTGTGTTCCCGCTTAAACAACAATTATTATTCTCCCCCCTTTTTTTTCAATTCTCATCCATAATAAAAGTTGCAACTGGGCTGGTGGGCAGTGTTGGCCTGGGGGCGAGTCCATCTCCTTCCGCTCCACTGAGAGGTCCATGTCAATGCCGGGGTCCATGCCCCTGGGGAGACCTAACTCTGCCTCCCAGTCTGTCGTTGTGGTTCATGCCCTCCTGGGGGATCCAACCACACCTCCCGGACTGCCGATGGGGTCCATGCCCTCCTGGGGGACCTGACTCCGCCTCCTGGTCTGCCCGCCCCTCACATCAAGTACAAGACCTTGGAATTCAGATTGATGAGAACTTCACTTTGAAAAAGCATGTAAGCAAATTATTCAAAATAGGATACTCCAAGCCGAGAAACCTTTATTAACAATACAGGACTTCCGCACTGTCTTCCAAACACTTATATTTTCAAACTTAAGACTACTGCAACTTCCTTCCACTAGGCCTACCCTCAAGTCTACTAAAACCATTACAGTTACTTCAGTCAAAATGCCTCTGCAAGACTCTTACTAGGGACAAGGAAATTTGAACACATCATCCCTTCGCTGATTGCTCTGCACTGGCTTCCTGTACAATCCAGAATTCATTATAAAGTAAAATCTCTAATTTTCAGTATCATCAACAATATTAACCCATGTTTATTAGAGTAACAATTGAACACTACACACCACAGAGAGACCTAAGATCACAAAACAAAGGACTTCTAATGGTGCCCTCCACTCATAACACACACCTAACGCATATAAGAGACAGAGGGGTAGATTTTATAAATTTGCGTGAGCATGTACTTTTGTTCGCGCACCAGGCGCGAACAAAAGTACGCAGGAAGATAAGCGCGTAGCCGCGCGTATCTTATAAAATCCAGGGTCGGCGCACGCAAGGGGGTGCACATTGTGCAACTTGCGTGCGCCGAGCCCGGCGCACGCTGCCTGTTCCTTCCGAGGCCGCTCCAAAATCGGAGTGGCCTCGGAGGGAACTTTCTTTCCACCCCCCCATACCTTCCCCTCCCTTCCCCTACCTAACCCACCCCCCCCGGCCCTATCTAAACCCCCCCCTACCTTTGTTGGCAGACTTACACCTGTTGAAACCAGGCGTAAATCTGTAGCGCCAGCGGGCTGCTGGCGCGCCATCACCCGACCCGGGGGCTGGTCCAGAGGCCTTGACATTGCCCCCGGGCCGGCGCCACGCCCCCGACCCCGCCCCGAACCGCCCCCTGACCCCGGACATGCCCCCTCCCCGCCCCTTTTACGAAGCCCTGGGACTTACGCGCATCCCGGGGCTGTGTGCGCGCCGGCAGCCTATGCAAAATAGGCGCGCCGGCGCGCGAGTGCCCTGTGCACATAAATCCGGCCGGATTTACGCACGCAGGGCTTTTAAAATCCGGCCCCGAATGTTTTCCACAGCAGGCTTCAAGTTGTGGAACTCCCTGCCAGAGTCACTAGATCAGATAACAGAAAGAAAGAGTTTCAAGCGTGAACTGAAAACATGGCTCTTTAGAAAAGCTTACGATTTAACGTAAAATACTATTATGCGGATACTTGCCACATCAGTACCAGAGATAATGTTAGTGGAGCGAGCAATAAGGAATGAATGATCTGAAGTGTGTTGTTAGTAGAATTGGAATTTGTATTTACTGCTAGATTGGCCAAAAAAAATGTATGAATATTAACTAGCAAAAGGCACCACTCTTGTCAAATATTTATAGAGGCTCCAAAACAATAATATATATTTCTTTCACAAAACTTAAATAGTAACAAGATAGTATGTATATATATCTCTTGTTAAATATTTATAGAGTTACAAAACAATAATATATACTTATTTCACAAAATTTCAACAGTGACAATATAGTATATTTATCTATATATCCCGTCAGAAAAATTCATATATCTTAAACAATAATATATATTTTTTCACAAAACTTCAATAGAAACAATATAGTATATATATGTCCCGTCAGAAAAGTTCATATATTGTCCATAAAGACTGAGTACACACAGTTTGTGGATTAATCTTGAAGGTACCCGACAGCGGCCGGTGTTTCGCTGCAACTGTGCAGCTTCTTCAGGGGTTAGTGAACCTTTAGAACAAGACACTGAAAAAAAAATATATAATAATAATAAATGATACTATAGGCGGGTAATCTTAACAAATTTCAATATAATTATTCAAAAGTCTAGAGGAGCTAACCTCCTTATTTTAGATAATAATAATACTACTAAATAAACTAAATAAACAAGCGGGTAAACATAAGAATTCTCAATGTAATTAATCAAAAGTCTAGAGGAGCCCACCTCCTTATTTGGACTCGAGGTCTCACAACGAACTTTCATATAAACTGGGAATAGAAACCGCTAACCGTAGATAGATAGAACTTAATAATGCCGCTGAAAATCCAGCGTGATGACATAAAAAACTTGGTTGCCATAACACCAGTTGTCATAACTACGTAAACAACCAGAGGAAAAAAAACCTTTTAAATCCATAGCGGAGTTTATTCATGGAGGATAAACTGTATTAAGCTGATGAATAAATTGTGTTATGCTGATGAATCCAGCGTTGCTGATCCTGCCGAAGGGAAGCAGGCCCGTAATGGCGGCCGCCACGTGGCGTGAGAGAAGCCCCCGGGGTCCGGAGCGGGCGGAATGCGGTGATCACTAAAAGTTGGAGGTAGGCGGGCCTGAGCCCTAACAGGAGGGAAGCGGTCGGGACCGCAACATTTTGCTCTTTCTTCAGTATTCCACTGTTCAGAGTCTGGTTTCTCAGGCTTTCTATTTTGGTTTTATCTACTTGTTTCTGTTTCTAATTTGCAGTCTCATTTCTATATTAGGTAAGGGCCGGTCTCTGTTTTGCCTATGGGTGTGACTGAAATGCAGTATTTCTGCTAGCGTGTAGTTTCTCCTTAGCAGTCTGGCTTGTTCTGTTACTCCAGCAGGTGATGTATTAATGTTCTAGGGCCTGGTGTAGTATTTGCATTGCTGCTTCTTCATAAGGTTGCTGTGATTTGAATCCTGAGAGTCAGGTATGCAAAGTTCTAGATATCTCTTTGTTTGCAGGATTTTGTGTTAATTCACAAAATAGCAGTGGAGGGATATTTTTTTGCTGAGGTGACACCAGAATTTGATTTTTTTTTTCATGCTAGTTGTCATGTGAATTGTCCTAGCTCTGCTCAGTAGGGATGTGAATCGTTTTTTGACGATTTAAAATATCGTCCGATATATTTTAAATCGTCAAAAATCGCTAGAGGCGCGATACAATAGGAATTCCCCCGATTTATCGTCAAAAATCGTAAATCGGGGGAAGGGGGAGGGCGGGAAAACCGGTACACTAAAACATCCCTAAAACCCACCCCGACCCTTTAAAATAAATCCCCCACCCTCCCGAACCCCCCCAAAATGTCTTAAATTACCTGGGGTCCAGTGGGGGGGTCCCGGTGTGATCTTCCACTCTCGGGCCACGGGTGCGTTAATAGAAAATGGCGCCGGTGCTACCTTTGCCCTGTCATTTTGCAATACGGCCCGAGTATTGCAAAATAGCGCCGGCCGTATGGCCGTATTGCCATATGGCCGTATTGCCATATTGCAAAATGGCGCCGGCCGTATGGCCGTATGGCCGGCGCCATTTTGCAATATGGCAATACGATTCGAGTGCAGGAGGTCGCTCCCGGACCCCCGCTGGACTTTTGGCAAGTCTTGTGGGGGTCAGGAGGCCCCCCCAAGCTGGCCAAAAATCCCTGGGGGTCCAGCGGGGGTCCGGGAGCGATCTTCTGCGCTCGTGACGTCGGGGGACAGGAACCAAAATGGAGCGCTAGGGCAAAGGTTGCACCGGCGCCATTTCTATTAACGCACCTGTGGCCCGAGAGTGGAAGATCACACCGGGACCCCCCACTGGACCCCAGGTAATTTAAGACATTTTGGGGTGGTTCGGGAGGGTGGTGGATTTATTCTAAAGGGTCGGGGTGGGTTTTAGGGATGTTTTAGTGTGCCGGTTTTCCCGCCCTCCCCCGATTTACGATTTACACGATTTAAAAAAAAAACAAAACCGCGACGATCCGATTCCCTCCCACCCCAGCCAAAATCGATCGTTAAGACGATCGATCACACGATTCACATCTCTACTGCTCAGCACTTGTTCTCATGATTAATCATATTATTAATCTTGTTAATTGAACCTCGGTATATAAAAGTTATAAATATATAAATATTTATTCTAGTTATGAAGATTTCTGACTTTCTGTAAAGAGGATGCATGAATGAATACATTAATTTTTGTTTTATTATGTGACTGATTGCATCTGATTGTTTATTTCTTTGCTTTTTACATGATATATTTGTGCATTTACAAACTGCAATAAATATAAAATAAATTAATACAGATTAATAAGGAATTTTTAATGCTGTGAGTGCTTGCAATAATTGAGGTAAAATGTTTTAAAGTTTCACGCATGATGCATAATGGCTGTTGCAAATCACTTAGAAAGCCATTGTAGGGTGCAGTATATGGCATTATTTATCAATAAGAAAACAACTAGTTGCATGCCTACAGCCCACCCATGTTAACCTTGTCCCCACCCAAAATCTCTGGCTATGACACTGCAGTGGCGTCATTTAAAAGGATTCTCGTTCTCTCTTCTTTGATAGAAGCTTTATTTCCAATGGAAAGGTTAAAACTTGGACAATGGTCACAAAGAGGAGACAATCAAAGCCCCCTGAAGATGGGGATGGAGAGGGAGGGTGTCCAAACGTCAAGGGTCGGCGAGCGCAATGGGGTGCAGCCCCGCTGCCTCCCCCCCCCCCCGTTCCCCTGTTCCCTTCCCCCTAATCTGACCTTCCCACCCCTTCCCCTAACCTTCCCCCCCCTAGTTCTACTCTAACCCCCCCCCGACTTTTATTTTACATTTTGCGCGCGTCGGCCTGCTGCCTGCGCGCGATCCCCAGCAAAGCAGCAAATATGGCCGCTGTGCTGGGAGTTGGACCCCGTCCCCGGATCTCCCCACCCTTGCCTCGCCCCTTTAGTAAAGCCCTGGGACTTACATGTGTCCCAGGGCTTTACGCGCGTCACCGGGCCTATTTTAAAATCCGGCCCTAAATATTTCAAAAGAGCAGAATTATCAAATTACACCCAATAATTAAAACTAATAAGGATTTAAAAAATCTGCTCTCCATACCTGGGATCTTCTGATTTTCAGTCACCCTGAGATTTTTGTGGCCTGGGGGAGGTAGGGACACCTAAATTTTATCTTCCCTCTCACACAATTTTATCATTCTCTCACACACTCCCTCTCCCTCACAGATACATTATGTGAGTGTGTGTGCGCCTGTGAGAGCCTCTATATGACACATGGGCTCTCATAGGAACCAAACATACACACACACACACATAGATTCTCACACAGACTCTCACAGGCTCTCAGACACACATTTGCTCTCAGTTACTCACCCACATACACACATGGCCTCCTGTTATGTTCGGGCTGTGGTGGGACGAGCTTCATCACCAGGCCAGTGCAAGGGTATTAGGTGCTCCAGGCAAAACTTCAGCCATGAATCCCCCACCAGCTCAGTCCCAAAGTCTTTGCTCTTTCCTCCCTAGGTATCCTCACCCCCATCTCATCACCCCGCCCTTGCTCTTCCCCTCCCATTCCTTATGTTGTTGCTCTCCCATTCAATCCCCCATTCCTCGATCTTGTCCCCACCCTCAATCCAAATACCTGCTCTGCCATACCCAGGCTTCTCTCCCACCTGGGGCCACCCTCAATCCCCCCTTCCCCAATCTGAGTTCCTGCTCTCCCTTCAATTTGGCAATTTCCACTCTCCCACTCCTTGGGGGGAAGGGAAGGCAGGCTTTCACTGGCCCTATCCATCACAGCCCCGCGGCCTTCCTGATTCGGGGAGGGGGGGGGGGGGGGTAGGGCGGAAGCTGTGCACACGCGTGGACACCAGCGCACACGGAAACACAACATGGACCTCTTCGACGGCCGGCAGCGGCTTGCAGCCTCTCTGCTTCTTTGCCTGCTGGTGGCCCCGCGGTCTCTCCTTCTGCCGCTGGCTCGCCGCCTCCCCTGGGTGTGCCACCCCTTGCAAATGCACGGTCTGCACACCCGGTCGCGCGGGGCCTGCTTCTGCGCTGCCGCAGGACCTTCCACCCTTAGCATGCCTCTGTCTGCTTATTTTGTTGTACTGGGATATAAAATAAAGTGAAAGAAAAAAAGGAAAGAGTAGCCAGCAATAAAGCTCAGCGGCCGGTGGAACGAGTTGCAGACTGCAGGGAAAATTCTGCACTGCTGCTATGATCCCAGGGGATAGCACTTGGCTTCATGTGTGGGAGGAAGCAATCAAAACTGGCAGGGATCAATTCAGATTAAAGCTTTCGTTTAGCAGTAAAAACGCGAAGACCGGAGCCCGCTAACTGTTCGTCCCTTGGAGCACCAGCAGGATGACAGAATGGAGAAAGAGACATTGGAAAAGTAGCCTTACACTAATTGCAGAAATGAGTTAGTGATCATGGCAGTGGTAATTTTTCAGGATGCTAATAGCAAAAGTGTGCTCAGCGCAATGATCAATGCCGGCTGAAAGAGCTGTACACTGCACTAATACTTTTTGCGTGCAGCTGACAGATGTGGTAACGCTATCGATGATTAATTCTTGGGCTTTCAGCTCAGCAAAGACGAATAGCTTATGTTGTTCATTACGGCAATCTGTAAAGCTCACCAGAATGAAGACTGGAGAAAAAGATGTTTTATATACTGTATGTATAACTGTATATCTATATATCTATATATATATACACGTATAATCCTTTTTCTCCTTATTTGTGCTCTGTAAAGTTACAAACCAACCAGGGATAATTTGAGTTGAAAAACAGAGCTATCCTGTCTGTGCTGGTGCACAAAGACAAAATTAATCCCAAAAATTATATTCCCAATAGTACCTGTGCAGGATGACAGAATTTCGGTCTTTCTACCGCGGCACGTTAGAAATATAAGCGGCAATTTTCAAAACTGTGCATTTGGTGCAGAATCACAAGTGCTTTTACCTGCAGTCTATGTACCAGTTCTTAAAGGGACAGAACGAGCTTATGCGCCCTATGAAAATTGCCTAGGGGGAAAAAGCCCCGCGGAGACTCACGCCTTTTTTTTTTTTTTCCTGCGGATAGTAAGCGTGCCATTTCAGTCCTCACCCTAATCTCACCCCTGGGTCTGCCTCTGCTCAGTGTGGGTAAAGCTGCGTGCATCATGGCACAGCATGCACACTTTCATCTCTATATCAGCTGGGCAATTTTTAAAAGCTATTTATATGGATTAATGACTTTTGAAACTTGATGTATGAAGATGGCTTTGTTTTAAAACAAAATTCAGCAAAATGAGTAATGTGCAAGGTGTATAGAGTTCTCTTTTTTAAGGAAAGGACAGGGCTCGCACTTTCATGGATGTCACCCCGCTAGCTGCAGTCATCTGCCATTCCCCGGCAGATGGATAATGTGTGTGTGTGGGGGGGTGTCATTCAACATCCTGTTTCGCTGTGAACCTGGCACACGGCAGCCAATGAGGTGCTTTCCAACCTCTCCCCACAAATGGGAGAAAGAAGAAGTTCCTGACATTTTCATAGTCAATAGTCAAGTTGTCCAATAATACCAAAAGGCTTCAAAGTGGCCATGAATCTGTGCAAGTGAAGAACTTTGTGCAATTTGCAAAGGGGATTTCACGTGTAAAAATAGCACATATGTGTGCATAAGTAGCGTGTACGCACGTGTATACTTGTTTATAACCCTCCAGATGTGTGTATTTTCAGTTTTGTTATACCTGCTGACTCACGCAAGGGAAATGAAACTTGTCTGTCACCTGGAGTTTTTGCATAGGAGGCCTGGATGAACTGGTGGTGGTACCAATGAACTGAGGATTCCAACTACATGCAGAAATAAGTATGTGCATTTGTTTAAAACAAAGCTGCAGAATGTGATGAATAAGGCTAATTCGTTTCATTCAGGGGGCCCAAAACGAATCAGAGGCCTCCCAGAATGAAACAAATCTTAATCATTCATTTCATTTTAAACTAATGATTTGAGTCTAGGTCTAGGCCTGAAGCTAGGGCCTTGCCTAGGGCAAAGGCCGAGGCCCAAAGCAAGGGCTGCAGCCTAGGCCCAAGAGCGATGCTGGAATCTTGGCGGAGGCACGAGTGGACTCTGGGGGCCTTGGCTGAGACTCCTGAAAATGAAAATAATAAAACAAAAACTTACCTGATCTATTGGATATCCAAGGAAGGTGGGTCCCGATGCCAGGGCCTGGGCCCGGACCCAGGACTGACTCTGCAACCCGACCTGAAGGCCAGTCCCTGTCCTCGGGGCATCAGCCTAGGTCGGGGCCTGGACCTAGGCCCTATGACCTGGCCTGGCCCAAAGGCTGGGTCCTGACACCAGGGCCTCCGCCTGGGTCAGGGTTCAGGCCCGACACAGAAGTCTTACCCGGAGGTCGGGTCCCAATGCCGGAGCCTCAGCCCAGACCCAGGCCTGAGACTGAAACCTGACCCGGAGGCCGAGTCCCGATGCCGGGACCTTGGCCTAGGCTGCGGCTCGATGCTGCAACCCAACCCGGAGGCCAGGTCCTAATGCTAGAACCTTGGCCTAGGCCGGGGACCGATGCCCTGTCCCAACCCATAGTCTGGGTCCCATGCCGTGGCCTCAGCCTGGATCCAGGCCCGATGTTGAGGCCTATTCAGGCGTCCTCTTCTTTCTTCGGCCCGCAAGCCAAATGACGGCATCCGCTGGAGTCACACTGGAGTTAAATAACTCTGGCACGATTCCAGCAGATGCCGACATTTGGCTTGTGGGCCGAAGAAAGAAGAGGACGCCTGAAGAGGAGCTCCAAAGCCTGGCCCTGACCCATGGCCGAGGTCCAGTAATTGGGACCTGGTCTCCTGGACGAGGGTCCCAGCATCTGGCCTGGGTCTGGGCCGAGGGCTCCACATCTGGACCTGGCCTCCGGACTGGACTGTGGCATTGGGCCTGGATCCAGGCACCATCCTAGGCATTGGCCTAGGGTTAGGCCAAAGCCTCAGCCTATGCAAGCCCAAGGCTTTGGGCCTAGCACTTGACCAAAGCCTCGGTCTTGCATAGGCCTAGGCCCCGGCCTTGGCCTACATAAGTCCAAGGCTTTGGCCTAGTCTGAGATGGTGGATCCCCAGCAGACCGGGTAAGTGGGGGCCGGAGGGGATCTTGGCCCCAGCATTTTTCTGGGAGGGTGGGAAGGAGAGCTCGTTTTCATTTTTGGCCATTTTGTTTTGTTTTTTTTTTTTAGTGCTTGATTTGTATTTTTCACACGAATGAAACGAATCAAGCAATCCATGAACTGAAATTTATGGGGGAAAAAATCCCCAAAACAAACTGAAAAGCGAAAACAAATTTGTTTTCCCTGCTCATCCCTAATGGTCAAAATGGAATTCACACATATTTTATAAAGTATTTGCCTCTGTGTTTATTTCTTGGAGGTCAATATTCAGTGCTAAGTACTTCTATGGCTAAGTGGTGGCAGCTGAAAATCTGGCCACGGGACAGTGGCCACCACTTATCTGGATAAGACTTATCTGGCTAGCAAGTGATTTTTTGAGGGATATTCAGCATCATAGTTGTACCGCTATCTGGCTAACTTACTTAAACATTGATCTATGAATATCTACTCCTTGGAGTTTATTCATGCAGTGTCACAATTATCTCATGCATAAAATAACTTACGTATGTTTATAAAATGGATAAAGAAGGTATGCATTGCATTTCATTGGAAATATGTACACATAATGAAATATGCGTGCATACTTTTGGAGCAGAAGTACATGGTATTTTATTAACTGGAAGGCTCCTACCGCAGTTTAGAAAATACTAGCACACGTCCACATACGCACAGTTGCTATACTGTGGATAAGTTTGTTTCTGACTGTAATATACGTTTTCTCAGACGCATCAGCAGTTTACTAGGTTTCAATGTTTTATGTTCGTCCTTCATTTTTTTTTCCAGTTTTCCATGGGCTCTGGGTTGGACCGCTTGCTTTTCCTGCAACCGTCATCATCCTTTGCATTCGATCCCGAACAGAAGAGGCTGCACTGGGTTGCCATGGAAAAAACATGTTCTGTGCCAGGGGAACTGGAGAACAAGACATAGAAACAGACACACTTTTACTGCAGATTTAAAAACCAAACCACGGCCTGAGCATTGAGCAGAAACTGAAATCCCCCAGGGCGTGTCAAGCTCACTCATGCTTTTTCAAGAGGGGGTCAACGAATCAGAACACATTACAGCCTATGTACCGTTTACATTTGAATGACAATTAATTTTGTGTCTCAGATCCCTGTTTCACAGGCTGCCATAAAGCAAAACGTAAATTAAACTTTCTGTCATCGGTTAACCATGACTTTTAAGAAACTTTCAGGGAGTACTAAATCAGTTTGGATCAGATTCAAATTCAAACAAATGCAATGTACCCCAGTTGGGAAGGCTGGATACTGCTGAAAGAGTCCTTACAGTGGAAGATAAGAGTGTAGCCAACAGCTGCAAAACTAAATCTGTGTTTTAACTGCATTCAAGTTCGCGGAAATAGGTGTGGGTGAGGAGGTAAGTACATGAGCGATCATTTTGGAGCGACGCTCACAGGTTTATATGGTCGCTCACATCCTTGTTTGTGCTAGATGCAGAAATTCAATGCTAATCCTGGCGCTCAAAAATTGTTGATTTAAAATATAGTTGCTCACACATAAAAATATTTGCAAACACAGGGAGGGAATATAGGGTTTTTCAAGTTCTTAGTTCTCTTTTGGAATAAAATCCATTTTCATGAAAAATAAATTCTTCAGTATCTTTGGAGCGAGCCAGGATCTTGTGCTACTGGATAGCTTCCAATTAGTTCCCTGCCGAGCTCTAGCAGAAAGTAACTTATGGAGCAGAGATATGCATTCATTTTGAAACGACATTGAAAACCACAGCAAAACAGGCTATTTCGTTTCAAAGTGAAATGGAAATGAATCGGCAATGAAATGTGTTTGATTTTCATTTCACTTTCAGTTTTTGTATATACCAAATGAATATACACTATTTGCACACATGAAAACGGAAAACAAAACAAAACACAACACAGTAAACCCCAGAGCCCTCCCCCTTTCTGAAGATAGAGGTGGGGGCAATGGAGAGCTTGTCTTCAAGGGAGCAAAGAGTTCATCATGTGGGCTATAATGATTCTTCCATAAAAATACATTTTTAACAAACGTTATATGGCGTAGCATAATGAATAGTATACAGGAGTAGGCGTATACATGTGTAGCTGTGCTGAGTGTTTCACCTACATACTGCTCGAATGCAGAGGGCCCCACTGCATCTGATCTTTCTGGCTGGCTCCTGGTGAAATGTGGCAATTCTCTGCCAACAATTAGTCTGTGCCGGTAGACTTATGATTTAATAGATTTTTACTAGGGCTCTTGAGATAAAGGAGTGGGATGCTATACATAAAGGAAGGTGTCCTTCCTATAAAAGTGATGCTGGGAGGATGCGTACAGTATGTTTCGGATAATTTTAGGTGCCCGTTCCTTGAGAGCCACAGACGGGCTAGGTGTTCAGGATATCCATAATAAATATGCATGAGTTAGATTTGCATACAATGGAGGGGGCGAATGCAAAACACTCTCATGCATATTCATTGTGGATATCCTGAAAGTCTGACCTGTTTGTGGCTGTCAAGGACCGGAGTTGGCCACCCCTGCCCCCAGTGTCATCCTAAATAAAACGAGGACTGGACTTGTACCTCTGTGGATGATATGTTAAGCCTTCCTGTATAATGCACATTGGCAACGGCAATCATGCAAGTGCGTGACCTCCAGAGGACATTCCTTTACACTTTGTCAGCTTTGCCCATTGCTCTTGGGAAGTGCATTGTCCCATTTCTGCATTTGATTGGGTCCCGCGTCACACCCTGTTTATTTGAATGCATGTTTCACGTCTTCAGATTCCCCACTTTGGAATCGATGCTGCTTTGAAAGCCATAACGCACAGGACATAACGAAACGTGACAAATGTTTATGTAGACGTTGGATTATTTTGGCTTTGAGGTAGCATGGCTGAAACTGGTAACAGTCTTGGAGAGTGATTATAGGAAACGTCCCCACAAGCTGGGGCTAGGGGGCGAGATCCAATGGTAGTGAGCCTAGGATCCATGTGACACAGGGGAGAACATGAAGGGTAGTCCCTTGAGCCAATAAGGCACTTAAGGGCATACAGACCCTTCCCAAGTGAGAGAAAGCAAAGGATGAAGGGAACTTCTCTTAAGGGCAAGCTCCCTTAAAGGCAAGGCTCACAGGTCTTTATCGTGGGTTACAAAAAAGTGTTTCAACACTAAGCACAGTATATACAGACACAAACATGTACCCATTGCTGGGGACAGAACATTGATAAATAAATGAAATAAGGCACAGAAGGCCTTTTACAACTTGGGGAAGTGCCTGCTTGCATCCGAGAAATGCAACTGCAACTGCTTTGCTTCCCTATCTTGTCCTCGCCACATCAGCGTGGTTGCACTTTAATGAGGCACGGATGCCAGCAAGGGGAAGGGAAGCCTTGCAGATGTCTCTCCTCCTTTTTCCCCATTTCCCAGCATCCAGCCAAGAGCTGGATGCTGGGAAATGGGGAAAAAATTCGCACTTTGAAAAGCAGATGGAAACTAATCTTGGCTAAAAGAAGAAGGAGAGGCCTGGGCTTATTTAAGGGGTTCACTCAGTGAAGGTTGCAGACAGTAGGAACTATTCCTACCATACATTTCACTATCCCAGTAGTGTTGTGTTTTAACAGAATAACTTCATTACTGTTAGATCATTTTAATTTATATTCTCTCCTTCCACCCCAAAATAAAATAAAATAAAACCCAATAGAAATGGCATTACTGGCATTTTTGTCTTTGAACTATTTTGCTCCTGCTGGAGACACATGCTTCCATGAAAGGTTAAACACAATCCCTGCAAGCAGTTGCATCAGGCAAACTATTCCTGTAATTGTAGATGTTTTTGGAATCAATATCACACATAGTTTTTTGAACTATTAATTTCACAATTTTGGAATCAATGTAGGAGCCCATTAACAAAGGTGAAAATGTAACATCCAAGCGCACTCTATGCACGTTTCTAAGCAGGTGTCTCTATTATTACCACTGTTCTTTGTTTTTAGAGAGGGCTGAGAATAGATTTGTTCTCTGGAAGGTGATCTGAAGAATGCCCATTAGCGATGGGGGCCACAAGAGGTGGAGTGGAGAGTCCCAAACGCAGGGTCGAGATTGTGGCGCTGGTAGGGAGGGCACATTTAGGGCCTTGAACTCAGTTGCCAATGAGTTAGGTTAGCACATCTGGTGCATAACTTCTACTAACTCAGTCTTATGGGTCTGCCTTATCTGGCCGGCAGCTTTTGGCTATGTACGATAGCTCATACATGTACTGGCAATCCCAACTGTCGAGTGCCAGCTTTATTTTGGACATTGCCCTGGCTAGTATGGCATTGATGTTCTAGCACTGAGAGAAAAATTTGGTCTCAGCCGTATCTGTTTCCTTCCTGGAATGATTCAGTTCATGAAACATGAAGTAAGGCCCCCTTACTTAAGACTAGTCCAGTCCCATTAAGATAAACCTTAAATTCCAGTGCTTCCTTCTGCATTCCCTTTCCGCTAGGAGACCTACCAAGCTCTGAGTAAGGGATTACAGAAAGGAGACTTAGCAGGGTGAGGAGCGTGGAGCAGTAGATCCACCTGGAGGCTCAGATAGTGTTCAGGGTACTGCACTCAACCCAATTCTGACTCAGTGCTCAATGGAATCAGTGAGTAAGGGTTGCAACTGTCGCGGCCCGACGGCTTCACTCCGCCAACCTTTCTTTTTCTGCGACTCCTCCTGCTCCCTGTGGACGTCTGGCTGCCGTGGCATCTGCCCGCCGTCCTCTCTGGCATCCCCGGACCGGCTTGGGCGCTGCCTCCCGCCATGCTCTCCAAGTACCTTAGGGCACGTGCGCTGTGCAGCCCTCATTCTTATTTCCTCTATGGCGCGAACCTCAGGGGCGTCCCCCTGTGATGACATCACACTGCCCGGATATTTAAGCCTGTTGTTTATTGCTAGCCTTTGAGTTAGCAAGGGATTTCCTACGGATGGGATTCACTCTCCGTACCCAGCTACTCTGCCTCCAACGTCTATTTGGACTCTTTGCTGTTAAAGAGGTACCCGCTCCTCGGGGGCCCATGTTCCCTGACTCACTGCCTGTGTCCAGTTCCTCTTCTACTTGGAAGAATTCGCTACAGACACCATCTGTGAGTACTACTACCATCTACTCCTCAGAGCTGTTTCCCTGGAACCAGGTACTCGCTCCTCGAGGGCCTGCCTCCGTTCCAGCACCAGTGCCATCTTCCATGGAGAACTGCTGCGTGAGTACTTGCCAATGAGTCTCTGTGCCCAGGGATCTGGTACTCGCTCCTCAAGGGTCTGCCTCCGTTCCAGCACCAGTGCCATCTTCCATGGAGACCTGCTGCGTGAGTACTTGCCAATGAGTCTCTGTGCCCAGGGATCTGGTACTCGCTCCCTATCTCGGGGCTTCTCCATACTGGTGACTCTGTGAATATCTCAGTGTACTCATTTTCTCAGTTCTTCTCCCTACAGCACTGCTACCGCAGAAGCTGCTGTTCCACGGCCCTGAGGAACCCTAGCCCAGCCGGGCTCCATCTTCTACTCACTACCGCCACCTCTGGTGGCTTCATCACATTGTCTAATAAAAGATATAATCTGTGTTTGTGTGTCCGGAGCTGAGCCTGACCTGTGGCCCCTCACGGGACTTCCCCCCGAGGGTGTGGTCAGCTGCCACAGTGTCCAAGGGTCCACCCAAACCCTACAAAACATAACAGTAAGTTCCATGTGGGAAAATATATCCTCTCTCATTCAGTTTCAGTGCTCTTATGGGCAGGAAGTGAAAACCCTCAAGTGTTTCCATGGTGGTCTGAAGACAGACATAATTGAGTGGGCTGATACAATTGTGGATTTATGCTGGAGAGGGATTAAGGGTCAATTAACAAGCTGTAGGTGATATCTTTTTGTTAGGCTAATTTAAGGTCAGTGAAGAAAGAGAGCAGTTACATTCTCTGTAAACAGTGCAGAGTCATGTAGGCTGAGTGCATGTATGGTTATAATTCAATGAAGGGTGAAGGGCAAAAGCATGCCAGAGTCCATGAGACAGTTAAACTTTGCAACTGGAAGAGTCTATATTTGACAGCGGCCCTTTCAACTGCAAAGTTTACCTGTCTCCTCACCTCTGCCATTCTTCCCTCTCCCTTTCTTTATTGAATTATAATAGCGCATGCAGACAGCCTAGATCACTCTCTACTGTTTAAATCCAGTGTAATTGCTCTGTTTCTTCACTGGCCTTACCTGATGAAGAAGGGAATAACTCATGAAAGCTTGTCACAGATGCATTAAGTTAGTCCAATTAAAAGGGTATAAACTACAACCTGTTTGTTGACCCTTGATTCCACATATCCAAGTGGACTTACCCTAAAACCTCAATTTTCTGGCGAGGGAGGATGTTCTTATTTGATTAACATCAACTGCCTAGTATAGAAAAAATGTAAAGCGGTCTGAATGTAAAATTTGATCCAAATGAGTGGTTTTCAGTTCAGTTCGTTTCGTACAAATCGAATGAGTACAGTCTGCTAAAAAATCTGAATACTTTTAGGCTCATTCAGTGGTCCCATTGAATTCTTCTGGAGAAGCAGAGGAAGACAGTGGAGCCTTTGTGGATGGAACAAGGAAGATGCAGGACCAATTATGTTTCAGCACTTTTTCAAATGTTTATCCCAGCTGGCAGCTGCATAGATTGACTTCATTATTTTTGGGGGGATTAAAGTGAAACTACCTGGTGGATTTTAAAAGCCCTATGAGTGCCAAAGGCGGGAGATACGTGCGCGTCTTGGGCTGGAGCGCACAGCGTGGATTGTAGAAAGCACCCGTGTATGCGTGTATCTCCCGGTACCCGCTCAAATGCAAAAGTTCAAAAGGGTGGAGTGTGGACTGGTCAGGGAGTGTGTGTGTCGGGAGAAGATCAAGACATGTGCGCGTAAATACTTATGCACACAAGCGCACTGGGAGTCCCCACTGCATAACTTTACTTCTGCTACTGCTGGCGTATAAGTCCCCCCATAAAAATCAGGGCCCTTCAGTGGGGATTTTAGGGGTTGGGTGTAACAGAACTGTGAAGGTTGCCCCTCACCTGTGAAGGTGCAGAAGGAGGAGAGTGAATTTTGTTGGCTAAAACTTGCCATTGTTCGTTGGTTTCTCTTTCATAAATTAATTGACAAATTAATGAATTGTACTCCATCTTCCATTCGTTAAACAATGGAATCTTTGAGATCAAGAAATCCTTGTACGGTGTTGCCTTCCTTTGGGCACGTATGGATTTTAAGAATAATGTTTTCCCACCAGGCTCGGATACAATTTTTTGGCAGAGTCATGAGCCTTAAAACTGTTCTGGGACCGTGTTAAACTGTTGGCTTGGGTTTCTCTGCTCTCTTTTCATCAAACCTGACCACACGGCTGCTACTGAATTCCACCGCTTGCACCAGGAGCATCAACCCCAAGTTGTGCGATGATGGGGTTTAACCAAATTAACCATACTGCGGGTTCCATGCTGCTTCGGACTGAAATGCTTGTACAAGGGGAGTTGCCTGTAACGAGCAACCAATCATGTTTAGCATAAACCTGATACAGTTATTGTTAATTTTCTTGACACGGAGTCCTTTTTCTCTCACGTGTCTGTAGATGCTCATAGTTCAGGCCAGTTGTACATTTTCCTCTTCCTTCTAATTTTCGAGGCACATCCATTGTTGGAAATAGCTTTAACCTGTCTTCTCCTTTGGGAGGCAGGCAGCTTCTCTCGCAGAATCCAAACATTTACCCAGCAAGAATTATTGCTGACCTTATGTGCATTTGACTGCGAGAATAATTCTGTGTGCTCCACAATGGGGAGCGAATTCTAATATGATTGGGTGCTCTGGGCCTGTCATGAGAAAAAACAAAAATTCATAATCAGGCCGGAAGTGGGACATCGAGAAAGAGCCAAAGGGAAGGGCAGTAGAATATGATCTGACAGGGCCCCCGGGGTAGGGCTCCAGAGTGGGTGGTCCTATAAAAGCAATTAGGACAGGCTGAGAGCGAGGTAGTCCGGGTCAATCAGCGACCCTTTAACAAGGGAGGAGCTCTAACTATGGGTAGAACAAATCCATCTCAAGGCGGGAAGAGGCTAGCTCGCTTTCTGAAAGCAGCAGAGAAACTGAGGCAGTGCTTTGTGACAAAAGGGCATTTTTGCAGTGGGTTTTTTTTTTTTCCCCCCAGTTTTTCTCTTGAGCAGTCTGTCTATGCCAGTGGGCTGTGATATTTGTTGTAATTTGCTGTTAATATTATCTGCTTGGGGAGGTATGTGTTTGATAAAACTGAGCTGGAAAGAGTGACGTTCCCGGTGATCAGGATTTTACATTCTGAAAAACAATGTATTGCCTCTCGTGGCAGAATCTTTGCAAACTGCTGACAGTGTTGCTTAGGCAGAGGGTAGAAGATGAAGTAGCCGGCAGTGGAAACAGGTTTTTAAGTGGAGTTTGGTGAAAAGGATGAGAAGTCGGCAGCAGAATGAGGCTTTAGAAAGGCTGTGCTCGTGAGGTAGAGAAGACAGGCCTGTGGGACCTGAAGGAAGGAGAGGCACAGTACCACAGCAGGCGGCACGGCATACGACTCCTAACCCTGCCTCAGTGAACGTACTTAGAAGGTGAGTCTTCAGTCATGATGCAGTGTTATATGTCAGCGTGCCAAAAAAATACATGACCCCCTGCATTAGCAGTGAGCGATAACTCGTGGGGCAGCGTGCTTTCTGGTTTGCTCAGGGTGAACATAATGGGCCGGATTTTCAAAAGGGTACGCGCGTCGGGCCTATTTTTAAAAGGCCCGGCGATACACGTAATGCCCCGGGACGTGTGTGCAGCCCCTTGCACGCGATGACCCCTGATTTTATAACGTGCGCGCATGTTATAAAATCGGGCATACATGTGTGTGCACTGGGTAGCGTGTGTACATGAATGCCCCACGCATACCTCTTAAAATCTACCCCAATATGGGCCGGATTTATGCGCGTAGGGGGCGTTACGCGCGCCGGGCCTATTTTAGAAAGGCCTGGCAACGCACGTAAAGCCCCAGGACGTGTCTAAGTCCCGGGACTTTACTAAAGGGGTGGGGTGGGGTGGGGTAGGGCGGTCTGGGGCAGGGCGGGGGCGGGGCCAGAGGCCTCCGACACAGCGGCCATTTGCCGCTGTGTTGGAGGATCGCGTGCCGGCAGGTTGCCGGCGCGCACAACCTGTGCCTGCCTCCAGGCAGGCGCAAAAGGTTTGATAACATTTTTGGGGAAGATTAGAGTAGGGCTGGGGGGGAGGAAAGGTTAGGGGAAGGGGTGGGAAGGTTAGGTTAGGGGGAAGGGAACGGTGGAAGCCCGCGGGTGTTGGCGCACAAGATGCATAGTGTTCACCCACTTGCGTGCTACGACCCCTGATTTTATAACATGCGCATGTTATAAAATCGGGCGTACATGTGCGCACACCGGGTAGCACGCACATGTACGCCCGCGTGCTGGTTTTGAAAATCTACCCCTTTGTAAATAGACAGAAACAACATCACAATGGTTTCCACTGTTGACTGACATTAGGACACCATTTCTGGAATGGCATAGGAAGATGGGAGTTTCTGACCTGGATTACTGAGTATGGCTCCTCTGGATCAAGGCTTCTAAAGGAATATATATGAGGAATATTTTATTTTTATTATTTTTATTATTTGTATTGTATTTGTAATTGTATTTATTTATTATATAATGTGGATTTTCCTTCCAGCATGTTGTTGGGTGAGGGTGGGGAGAGGCATTATATGTCATATATTGATGTATCAGTTAATTGTTTTGATGAAATATGTCATTGTCATTTGATTAATAATCATTAATAATCATTCTTTCAAAAAATTATTTAAAAAAAAAAAGGAACACCTGCAACAAGCATTCTAAAAGAGTCCAAGGCTTGGATTAAAAGATGTTCACTGCTTACAGTAGTGGAATTAGCCAAACAAAACACGAGGACCAGCCATGCCCCCCGTCACTACTGTTTGCTAACAATGTAATTCACTGAACGATTCCATAAAAGTCCAGATGGGTAAAGTGATTCATTTTCTTATGTTTGTTTGCCTGCCTCTGGACATCGGTGTCCTGTTGTTAGGAAAATTATTTTATAAAATGTGTTTTGTCACAGAGGGCAACAGCAAAGGGGATTGGCTTGGCCTTAGAGTTTGGTTTGGGGATGTATTTTGCAGAAATATGTCTACGGTGTACTGTGAGGCATGAACATGTATTATAGGAAGTAACGTACAGCGGGCAGGTAGGGAGCTGGCAGCTCTTGGAGGGATTATGATGTCTAGCAGACCTTTTTTCTTCTTAAGTGATAGGGGCTGCCCTTGAAAAGCTGGCAATTGACAGCAACTTTAATCCTCAAAAGTCCTGCAGAAGGTCCTCCAGGATCTGCACCAAACGTCCTATGAATAAGGCTTAAGGATCTAAATACGTATAGAAAAGTAGAGGCCAGGGAGATATGGGGGAGCTGGGCGCAGTCATTCAGAGCAGGCAGGAGGGCGATTCGCAGGCCTTCTATGGTGTGAAGGACGAGGATGGCTGGGATGGGCCCGGCAGCTTCTTAGTGTGGGGGGGGGGGGGGGAGAGAGGAGAGATAACAAAGGGTAAATAGACAGAGACCGATATAAAGAGGTAAAAAAAGTGCTAAAGAGCAAAGGTCAGCATTAAAAAAATACAAAAAACAGAGGTGGAGGGACAGAGGCAGAGTTAGCAGAGGGGCCAGTTAGAAAGAGGCAAACATTGCTCATGAAATGGAAAAGAGAAGGGAAGTCCTTCTTTGGATAGATAAGGGAAATGCAGAAAAGCAAAAGGAAGGAGGGCTTGGCCCGACAAAGGGAGAAGTTGGGATTTGTGGAGAGGAGGAACGGGAAAAAGCAGAAATCTTAAATGAGTTCTTTTGCTCCGTTATCTACAGAAAAAAAAAAAGGAAGACGCGGATCTAAGGTGCGAAAGGCCATTAATGAACGTGAAATGATCCAGTACCAAATTAGCCAGGAAGAGGTACTTGAAGGGCGTGCGTTAGCTTGATGAGGTTCGCCTGTGTCCAGATCACGAAGCAAGAGAAACAAGGCCACAGCTAAAAGTAGGGCAACGTTCCAAGAACGAACATTTTGGGGTTGAAATGAGAGGGAAATCAGTTGCCATAACCAAAGGAAAAAAAATATTTGTGGCTATTCAGAACTGCAAAGTCAATTCATGGTTTATCTAAGTGTGAAAATGTGCTGCCAAAAAAATATACACACTGGCCAACAACATCGTCTCGAAAACATCCACCCGTAACAAGTAATAAACATCACCAAAATATCCCTACAGCTAATCTCCAAAAGCAAGCCCTGCACATTCTGGCTTCCTAATGAGAACTGAGGGCATCCGTTCCAGGGAATGCACATTTCAGAGAAAGCAGGAGGAATCGGAAGATGTGCGTGCGGGATGTACTTCTCCTACACACCTGCAAAGAAAGTGCATGAGAACATGAAGGCCCCAAAATAAAATGCCCGCCACGTGCGCTTGACCTGCATCAGGCGTCATACGGTGAGGATGGTGAGGGCGAAACATCCCGTCTGGGGTCTGGCAGGAAATATCAGTAAGCTGTGGACGCCCCTGTCATCATCCAACGGGGCTGAAGTTATTTAAAAAGATGAACATGGGGGTGGTTAATAGTGTTAAAAGAATGAGCTGGAAAGAAAAACCCTAGGACAAACTAAGAAGGTTGTAGTAAGAGAAGGTTAACGGGGTAGAATGAAAACACAGGACGGTGCCTCCAGTAGCACCGTAAAGATGTCAAATGCATGCTGTGCTAGGCAATTAATGTCGTATTTTCCGTTGGTTTGTTGGTGCAACTGGCCCTTTCTTTCTCTTTCAGTGATCTCTGGAACCGGAGATCCTGTGAGAGAAATCGTTGCTGGTCTTAGTCCAGACTCCAGAGAACAGGTGTCCCGCGGCGCTAAAAACCACCCTTGTAGTGGGCACGAATTAGCACCCTGGCCAGGCAGACAAGGAGCACTGAAAATACGTGGCTGTCTCATTCTTAGTGGAAACCCGTTAGCGAGCCACGGTGCACGAAACTGCCACTACATTCCTTTTTCTTCACTTTGCCTTTCAGTGTTAGGGTTCGGCACTTTTTAAAGAAGCATTCAGTTAACTACAAAAAAAAAAATCAGTTCAAAATGAAAGGAGTTTGTTGTTTTGTTTTTTTCCCCCATCCTCTCTTTACCCGTTACCTTTCTTCCTATCACAATGGCCTTCGGTAGGATTTGCTGAGCATCCTATTTCTAAAGAACAGAGAGAAACCTATAGATCTCCACCAGCCCTCCCCTTAAAGGAATTACGGTGTGGGGGGGGGGGGAAACATTTGTCCATCTGTCTGTCGTGGGAGCACCGAGAGCGAGGCCCACATCCTCTCCCGGCACCTGGAGAAAGATGTCCAGGCCACGGGTGACCGCAGCGCTTCTGCCGTCCCCAGAACAACTCTCTCCGTCCCGCTGGCGTGACGCGCCCCCCCTTCGTTAAGGGACGAGGGACAGGTCACAGTTGCCCGTGGCAGAATTCATTTATCACATTTTAATAAGAGAGGCGGCTGGGGAAGGGATATTTCTGAAGAAATTAGCCAGCTTCTATTAAGCGCCGTCTCCTGCCAGGTCATGGGGGATGACAGATTGCTGGGCGATGCTGCCAGCCCATGCTCCTCTGCCCTTCTGCCACCTGTACAATAGATGATCTCCATTTCATTACTTCCCACCGATGTGAATATCAGCGTCATTATCAAGCAGCGCAGCATCTGACAGAGAGAGAGATAAATTAATGTCTTCTTTTTTTTATTTTTAACTTCTGGGGATAAAGCTGTATTAGGCCCTTTGGAATTCGAAACGAAATATGCGAATCGGTGCAAACCATAGGTTTCAGGCTCCGGTGCGTTTTGGAGAAGGTGTTAGGAAGGCGCCCGCAGTAATTGCACTTGACAGCGGCCATCGTCTCGTCGTCTTTTGTTGTGAACATCGAGGTGAAGCGGCGAAAATCAGTCTGGGCCGCGTTCGTCCGTGTAGGTTTTTCTTTCTTTTTTTTTCTTCAAGAGGGGCTCTGATGAAAAATGCAAATGGAATGGCATTTCAGAGGCCCCCTCCCCCCTCTTAGTCTTTCAGGCCACGTTAGCGATGGCCGGAAGGGTAGGGCGCTCGGTGCCCTAAGCAAGGTGATGCTTCCAGTCCCATTAGCAAAGGGCAGGCATTGGCAGCAGCACCCTCTCCCCCACTAGCTCCAGTGTCCGCCCTAGGGTATTATAATTACCCCTGAGCACCTTATGAGGGGTTGCACGGCCAACTTCTAAAAGGGATACTTTTGTGCTGCTTGTGTCGCTGTCCCTTGCCTTGAGGGCTTCGGTGAGAAGACAGATTACGAACCGGAATAAATAAACAACGAAACAGCTTTAAAGAAACGTCTCCCATTTGGGCCTTACGGACACGTAGTATCGTTGAAGGCAACATGAACAGAGCTGTTCAATCAAAGCAAATCCTTTTTATGCCTCCAAGACTTTATGTAACATTTTAATAAAGGCCAGCGAAATAAATTACTTTTTTTTTTCACTGTTGTGTATGTTTCCTGCATATTTGCAATTCAAAGGAAGCCTTGAAAGGCAGAATGAATGGCATTTTGAAATAAGGCAATGCACAATGTGTAAGCAGTGATATTACTAGTAGATAAAATTGTTCCCTCCGTGATGGCTGGTTAGGATATTGTTAGCTAAAACTCCAGCATGGGGTTTTTTTTTGGTTTTTTTTACATGTGATTGTAGATTTGTTATTGCCTTCCATGACACGCACGGTTATGGATTCAGCTGGCAGGAGCTCTCCTTCAGAGATTCTGGCAGAGGGGAGGAGTGGTCTGAGCGATGGTATTATCTGGAGGGCTGCAGACTGGAGAAAGGGTATTAAACAGAGAAGCGGGTGCTAAGGGGACCGGTGGGAGGGGAGAAAGCAGTGGAGAACATGAAAGAGAAAGTCAGGCAAGATAGAAGAGGGTGCACGAAGGAGTGAAGAAAGGCAGCTGATCGATAAAATTGATGTTTTCATCGGTAGTATCCAGTTAAAGGATTTATATGTTTACAGTATCTGGCTGGTGTTAGCATCTTTCTATCTATCTGGAGTTTCTACCTGCTTTTCAGGCAATTGGACTGCCCATCGTCTTTGCCCCTAATGGAGAGGACACTGCACGAAGCCATTTATCGAGGTAAAAGGGCCTGTCTGAATATTGCCAGCCTCAGAGCAGCTAAAAGGGATGCGGGAGGTTCCCAATGAATGTACATTCAGCTGCATTGAAAAGAGACATTCCCAGGTCTGTGTCTGGGGAAGGGAGCAGACTGCTCATGCAGAGTGCAATTTTCATATCTATATTTGGCGGTGCAAAGTCCTTGGGCAATTTTGTAAAGCAAATTTTCAAAAGAAAGACTGTACTCGGAGTTTTCTTTGAAAATTGTCAACCAGGTCCATGGACTTTGCACCTAGGTAGGTTACCAAAACTCACTCCTTCCATGCACATCAGAAAAAAGCAATCTACAGCTGCGTGGCAGGGTTAGGCAACGATCAGAAGAATGAGCTAACGGTGATTATGGGCAAGGATTCTGGCAGACTGGCAGAGAGGCTGCAGGGCGAAATCCCGAGGTCGCTCAGCTTGTGAAATCGAGTCTTGCAGGAACACTCACATATCCCAATCTATAACGTCCAACAAATGTAGCCACCGGGGGAGGGTCTATCATTAGGAAAGGTGAGGAGGCTACCTCAGGCGGCAACATTTTGGGGGCAGCAAAATAGTGCCCCCCCCCCCAAGATACTCCTCAGCTTGCTGGACCCCATCCTGCCACTGCTGACGAGAGGCCCACGCCATCCTGACACAGCTGACAGACATGCCTAGTCTCATTATTAAGCATGAAACTCACGGTGTGACCCCGTCCTCTCACATTTGGATATCTGGAGCAGGGCTGGCAAAAATCACGAGTTTAAGCCCATGCCAGCTTGAGGCTAAAGAAAAGAAGAGATGCCTGGCAGGATCACCACAGACACCCCCCCCCTCCCCATCTCACTATGGCCTGAAGAGAAGCTTGGCAGGGCCATGGTGGACCCCATCCAGCCGCAGCCCCAAGAGGGGGAGGCCATGAGAGTGTGCGTGTATGTGAGAGTGAGAACCTGTGTGTGTGTGTGTGCACGTGCGCTTTTGTGTATGTATGTGTGAGTGAGAACCTGTGTGTGTGTGTGTGCATGTGCGCTTTTGTGTATGTATGTGTGAGTGAGAACCTGTGTGCATGAATGTGTGTGTATGAGGGAGAGAGGGAGTGTGTGAGAGCATTGGTGTGACTGTATGAGTCAAGTAGCATATGAGAAAATAAACATGTATAAGTGTGTGTGAGAGAGAACGAAAGCTTAAGTGTGTTAGTGTGTGTGTGTGTCTATGTGTCAAATATAGACTCACACACACACACACACATAAGCTCTCTCTCACACACACACACACATAATGTTTGTGTGTGAGAGCCTGTGTGTGTGTGTGTAAGAGCCTGGATGTAGGTGTGAGTATGGGTGCGAGAGAGGGTATTTGTGTGTGTGTGTGAGAGAGAGAGAGAGAGAAAGCCTGTGTATGTGTGTGCGCATGAGAGAGTATGGGTGTGTGTGTGTGTGTGCATATGACAGAGGAGAAAGTTTGACTGCCTTTTCCCTCCATTTCCCCCTAGCCTTCTAATCAACAACAATTGCAGGGTGACTGGAAATCCAAAGTTGCCAGGTATGGAGAACAATTCCGCTTGCACCAATCAATGGGCAGGTGTAAAAGTGTATGAATAATTTTGGTAAATTTTTATGCATCCATGCAACTATGAAGTGCACTTCTGAGCCCCGCCCCAGAGCGTGCCCAGGCATTCCTTTTTTTCCTGGTAAAATGCATGTGGGAAACTGAAAATATGCGCATACTCTCAACATTGATAAAATAGCACAGAGGTGCATAAATGCTATTTCTGTGCATATATGCTATTTTTATTATTTATTTGTCTCAAGACAGATTACATTCAAAATGAGCATCAAATTCCAATTCAAACAGAGCCCAGTACACAACTAATCTAGAAAACCCTCGGATGGCATGTAGGGATGTGATTGGAGGTATAAGAGGGTTAAATTGGCTATTTGAGGTAGTAGAGGGATGGAAGCGAGGAATCCATTAGATGGAATAGGGAGTCGGAGTAATGAAGATAGTTCTGCAGTAATAACGGGGGAGGGGACAGGAACCTGCTGCAGTGGTAGGAAGTCGCTGCGTAAAGTCCGGCTGTGGATGACGATGATTAGCTCTCATGACCGTTTCATGATGGGTAAGGGAATTTTCCTTTGCTGACCTTACCATAGTTATCACAGTTATCCATGGGATTTAGGAGACGTCTGGTTGAATAACCAGGCTTTGGCTCTTTTCCTTAAGGTCAGGTAAGAAATCTCTTGGCGGTAAGGATAGAGGTAACTTGTTCCACAGTTTGGGTGCAAAGCAAGTGAAAGCACCGATTCTAGTGCAGGTTAGTCTGAGAGAAGCCAGCGGGGGTAGAAGAAAGAAGACAGAGCCATTTGGAAAGAATGAAGATCTCTGGGGAGGTGGGGGGGGGGGCAGTGTAAGGGAGCAGAAGGCGGGAGAGAGAAGCAGGGGGACATATTGTTTACATTCTTGAAGACAAAGCAAAGAGTTTTGAATTGAATCTGGAAGTCAGTGCAATTGACTCAAAAAAGGTCTTCTGAGGTCTCAGGTCAGATGCTTTAGCTCCTCCAAGAATTCTAGAGCTGTACTTTGTAGTATTTGTTGGTATTTGAGACTGTGTTTTGAGATTCTGTGCAATAGGTAGTTACAATAGTCAAGCTGGCTAGTGATCAGAGCATGCATCACAGTGGCCAGATAGTGTTTATCTAAAATATTGTGAATTTGGCAAATCTGATGCAGGTTCATAAAACAGGCCTTTACCACCATGTGGCTTTCCATTGTGAGTCTGCAGTTGAGTTGGACTCCCAGACTTCTACAAAATCCTTTGGTAGCCCAGGAATGCCTGATAAGAAGGGCAGAGAAAGTAGGCAATGATTGTATCTGCTTAACATAGAAACATAGAAACATAGAAATGACGGCAGAAGAAGACCAAACGGCCCATCCAGTCTGCCCAGCAAGCTTCACATTTTTTTCTCATACTTATCTGTTTCTCTTAGCTCTTTGGTTCTATTTCCCTTCCACCCCCACCATTAATGTAGAGAGCAGTGATGGAGCTGCAACCAAGTGAAATATCAAGCTTGATTAGTTATGGGTAGTAGGGGAAGTAGGGGAAGTAACGAGAGGTGTTCTGACTTGGAAGGGCTGAGTTTAAGTTTGTAATTGTGGAGACATTGAGCTATTGCCATGAGACAGTGATTAAGATTGGTGATGGCTGAAGTTTGATGTGATCCTACTTTGATGCAGAGTTGGATGTCATCAGCAAAAGTTATCAATCGATGTTGAAGAATTGGATGAGGCTCCAGATTGGACGAATGTAAAATATTGAACAGGAATGGCAATATTACTGAGCCCTGTAGTTCTCCATAAGAGCGTAAGAAGGCGCAGCACTGCTAATGCTAAGCTAGTCTTCATGGTGTCTGGATCGGGGGTAGAGGGCAGACAAAAATGTATCGGTCCCCCTGGTCTCCCATGGCAGACCCACAAAGAAGAAGAAGGGATTTTGCAGAAAGGACTGGATTTTGTGGCTGCAGAATCATGGAAGACCAGGGAGGGACCCTGCCTATAAATAATGATTCCAAATGAGAACAGAAACTTTATTTAAAATGAAAGAGTCCTCCTGTTTCTTGGAACTTCTGAAACGAAGTGTGTGGACAACGTATCCCCATGGAGTCTGAAAGCCATTTTTCCATGCTTGGAAACTTTTCAGGCCAGATGTGATGTGACTAATGAGACTAGCCAGAGGAATGTGGTATATGGGTTCTGTGATGGCGTATATAGAAAACTCCTCAGACTACCTTAAAGGACTGGACACAGCTGTCTCACCTGGTCCTCCTTAAAATCCGAACCCACAGGGAATCCTGGGTGAAGGGAGGAGCCCCTCACCAAAGTATAAGAACTTAGGGCCTGGAAGGTTGATACAGGGGAGTGGATGGAAGCCACTGCTATGCCTGAGGACTGTGTGCTACTTCAAGCTAAAGTGAGCTGTATAATTTGCTGATTTTGCTGCACTTCAGTGTTCACGATAAATAAAACTGCATAAACAGGAAACAGCCAGACTCTGCCTCCTTATTCCGTCTGGCTGCTTCCAAGCCGCTATCGCACAAGTTACCACTGGCTCACAAGACAAAGGCCGGGATACCGAGATGCCCCGTTCTCCCTCCTGCCATCATTCTGGCTCCCCTATACTGAGGAAAGCCTCGTAACGCCAGTGTACATTCCCATTAATAATTCAGTAACCATGCAATGTGTTACTAGTAAATTCCACTTAAAGGGCATGTCAGGCCATTCAGCGCAATCCATTAATCAATAGAGAACACAGAGAATGACCATCTGTCTTGTTCCTTTCCACAAATCTAAACTTTTCAGTAGGATACGTTTTTTTTTTCCTGGGATTCTGGAAATAACCTGATCCCCTTCTAGAAATGAGTCCCGGCAGAGATGAAGGCCGTTTACACAAGGGTGACCAGATTATGCTACAAACACTAAGACACTTTGATGCCCTGTTTTGTTTTTGTATTTTCTGGGGGTGAGGAGGGGAGGAGATAACTGGGATGGGGAGGAGGGGTTGTAAACTTCTATCTCAAAGCATTATTGGAATCATAGCCCACGTTTTAGTTGGGAAAGAGGACCACCAACCCACAATGCTTTTCAATAAGAAATAAAACAGGACTGAGGCAAAATATCCCCCTGTTCGTGGAGTTATGGTGACATCACAGTAAATGAGGGCAGGTAAACACCAAAATGGTCCATCTAGTCTGCCTAGTAAAGATTCATCCAATTTAAGTAAATGCAAATACAAAATCTCTTATGCAATTCAAGACCAACTCCTCCCCCCCCCCCCCACCAAGTCTTTTCCTTGTCTTTTCAATCTTTTCCCCACCACTCCCCTGAGAATGCCCAAGATCTTCCAACGTGATGGCCTCCACCTCTTCTGCTGAGTTGGCCATTTCAGACCCGGCTATCTTCAGCTTTGTTTCTCATAAAACCAGTACCCAAGCCAACACTCCGAGCGTATATTATATCATAAGAGGCAGAGGAAAGGTGGGCACAGGGAGAACTGGCACACCAGGGCTATCAACCATTGCACTTGATGATCATATTCTATCAGGCATCCAAGTGTTTTACAAATAAACAGATGTTGGTAGTCATTTCTCCCGTAAACTGTGGAATAGATCACAAACTCCAAAGACATTGATCTCTAAACTAACATAATAACATACATAGTAGATGATGGCAACTAAGGACCAATTAGCCAAACCTGTCCGCCCAGTTGGTCTTCCTCTATGCTTCTCTACCACTTTGGGTAGATGAGCAAATACATTCCGAGACTTAAATCACACCAGTTCTCCCCATGTCTTTTACCCAATCTCTGAAAATATGGATGCAAATTATACTCTTATTGTTAAATTATAACTCTAATTATTAAAAATCATATAACTCTCTGTTGTTAGTGATTTGGTAGATTTTAAGTGTTTGCATTTGGGGTGTGGAAATCTAAAGAAGTTGAATGTGAAGGAGGAGGGTGAAAGATTGATAAGCACCTGAAAGGAATTAATGGTGTGCAAATATCAACACTTTTCCGATGAAAAAGAATTTGTAAAACTAGGGTTCATGATATGAAACTGCAAGGGGCGGAAACAATGTCAGAAAATATTTCTTCATGGATGCATGGAATTCCCCCTGGAAGCGATGGTGAAGACAAGAACAGTAACGGAATTCAAAAGGGCATGGGATAAACACAGAGGAACCCTAGTGACTAAAGAATGGAAAAGAAGAAACGGGGTAACTTCTGTTACATCTAAAGTTAATATTTCCGCATGGGAGCACCTGCATGGAGCAGTGGTTATTACCCTTAACAGAAGGCATGGGGGTAACCTGCATGGAGCAGCAATTATTACCCTTGCCGAGCAAACTGGTTGGACCATTTTGGTCTTTATCTGTTGTCATTAACTATGTTACTATGGGCCCCGGTTTTGCCTGCCATGCAGCCTCACCGTGCCCTGATCCTGTCTGCTATAATACCTCCCCACCAGCAGAGGCCTTCGGCGAGCTCTGTTCCTAGCTATCTGAGCAATCTCCTCACTGGTTACCTGATTCAGCCTGTGGTGCAGCCTCTTCTCCACCATAGGTCCTCGGCGAACTTCACTTCCAGTCTTGTCAAGCTCCGCCTCTCTGCTCATACTACACCCAAGCTCCAGCCCCATTTAACCCTGCCTTGCCAGCCCCTAGATGCCTCTTCATGGAATAACCATTTGCTCCTCTGACCTGGCTGCTCTTACCTTGCTTCATGCCTTGTGGCCACTTCTCTGCTATCTTTTCAGTCATTTCACTTAGGCCCACAAGCCCAAATGACTCAATTTCTTCCGGCATTGTTTTACTGCACTTCAGGGCAGTCTCTCCCACTCTGCGGTCTCCTCTCCTTACTTGTGGGACTAGGGGGGTCCCTGGTGCTATGCCGGCCCCTATTACAGAAGGCACCACTTCACATTCACTTCAGAAGCGATTCACATCCAGACTCACACCTCAGGAGCGGCATCAGAGTCTGTACACCCCCACTCCTTCAGGCACAGTGTCAGTCCCCAGCCCTGTGATAACATAACCAGGAGCAACCTCACCGCACATTTTACTTTCAGTATCCCAGGTGACTAACTAATAGCCTCATCAACATTCATTTGCATGTGATGAGCGCTATTCGTTTTCGGGGGTTGGCTGCGCATTTTCCACGCGCTATTACCCCTTACAGTATAATAGACGCGGCCTGTTTCTTAGTAAGAACTTATAATCCACTTTCATGCACTTCTGTTCCACCCCAGAGCAGTTGGAAAACCCCCAACCCTCTATTTCCCTATAGAAACCACTATTTCATAGGCAGAAAAATTGGTCACTTTAAATAAAGATTACATAAAGCAGAAAACCACACTGAAAAAGTTGAAAAACTGGAGTTCATAAGTCATTTTGTTTCAAAGAAAACAGTCTTACTCAACAACCAACCTAATCAGAGGGCAGGGGCGGATTGGCCTATCGGGGGATCGGGCATCCCCCGGTGGGCCGATCACTCCAGTCACGTGGTCTGCCGTGCGTGGCCGTGACAGAGCCGCGCTCGGCAGACCACGTGACGTGTCCTGGGCCAGCCCGGGCGGCGAATACCCTGGCCGGTCCGACATCGTGAATCCGCCGCTGTCAAAGGGAGTCAAATTATTACTTTTTTGTTTGGTTTGATTCCAGTTCCGGTTCGGCTGCGAACAAAGTTGATCCAGTTTAGTCCTGGTTTAGGCCAATGAAGATTCAGTAACCGGTTTGGCACAATGAGCCAACCAGTTCAGCTCTGGTTCACACGTGAATCTCTTGTTGGCTCCTACCCCTCCCACCCCAACGCCCATTCTTCAGTGCCATTCCTCTCTAGTCTCTGGGAGGTTACGGCCCAGCCTGAAATCCAACAGCAATCATTAGTGCACCCCCACCTTATTCCAGATAGGATAATTCCCCTAAAGGAATTTGCATGGTTAGTCAGCAGATACCTGGGCAAATACTCCAAAATGTGAATTGCCCTCCCTTTTAGCGGCCAAATGTTCTTGCTGTAGCAAAAGGGCTGGAGCTGGGGGCAGGAGGCAGGGGGAGGTAAAACCTGTGCGAATAATTAATTTTGGAATCCCCCTGCCTACTTTACCTCACATGCTTTGCACCTGTACAGTCCACTCCAGTCGGCTGCACCTTAAGGAGGACCTAGGCCTTCAGTCCAAACCCTGCCTGAGGCTTCCCAACTCTCGAAGAGGGCAGAGTATAGAACCGGGCCCTGAACAAATGCAAAATGTGAATCCTCCCAGACAGAGGTTTGACATGCTCAGTTTGGTTCATTCTGGGTCTGTCCCAGTTCAGGAAAATAAAATATAAAGCAAGATTTGTTTTTTTTTTTATTCACTTTCAGGCTTGGTTTGATTTACCTGTTTAATCATATTTCCCAGAATAAAACACCCAGGTAGAGAGTCCATCAAGCTAGGTTGAGAGAACATTGCACAAATCTCATCTTGGAGTGAGTTTCCTCACTCCGAAGGTCATCAAATCTTCACAAGAGAGCACTGTACTGTTCGTACGTAGCACGTTGAATGTCAAAGTGGCCCCTAACCCCTACACTAATACCTAAACCTCACCTCGAGTTACTAGGTAGGCCTCATATTGAGGTATAAATACCTACCTAGTGTGAGGACCTTATGGCTAGGCTCCCTCCCCTCTCCTGTGGTTGTAGAAGGGTCTTGATAGCTAGGCTAGATCTCCAGAAGCTTAAAATGGTTCCCCCCGTGGTTGTACATAGGGCATACAACAATTCTGGCACTTATCACACAGTGCAAGAAAGTTAGCACAGTTGATGCTAATACCTGTGCAAAGAGCACTTTGCAATAAACTGCCTATTACCATAAACACACCCCTTTTCCTATCCCAGGTAATACTTAGTGCATTTTGATAAATCCAGGGCCTAAGTTTATACCTGAGGCAATGGAAGGTAAAGTGACTTATCTAAGGAACATCAGTGGGACTTGAACCATGGTGTCCAGGCTCATAACCCACTACTCTAACCACTAGGCTACTCCTCCACTCCTTTCTTGCCTGCCCCTTAATCCAAGCTGTTTTTAGGAATTGAAACTTCACCACTCAACGCGCCTAAACCCTTTGAAAATGGTCACCTTTGAGGCCAATAATTAAAGGCATTTAGCCAGATAGGTTACAAGTTATCCAGCTAAATGCTGACCTTTTAAATATTGGGGCATTTATCTGTCTGAATTTTATCTGGATACGTCATTATACAGATGCATAATTAGGGGTGTTATGGGGGCGGAACCGAGATAACCGAATAACTTATTCAGCTAAATCTGATCATTTGAATTAGCCAAATAAATGATTCGGCTCGACGTCCAGACGTGAGCGGCAAGAGGTTTAAATTAACTGGGAACATGTTTCCGGCTAACTTTAAATTAACTGGCGATAGTCAAAGAATATCACAGGTAAAATAGTGTTTAAAAGAAAGAAATCCCCCAAAAAGCTCATGTGAGGGTTGGTCCAATCCAGTGACCTCTACCCCCACCTCAAAGATTCCCAAGACCCCCAGAAAGATAAAGATTTAAGGGTGGATAGGGGAGGTTACAGAATGGAAAAAAAAAAAGGTTTTTAGCAAGGCTGGGGAGAGGAGGGGGAAATGCTTAGAAATATTTAGAAAGCAGTGGCACTAACAAGATTTTTTCTTTTTATTTGGGGGGGGTGGGGGGTGGAAGGCTTTTTCGGGCCTGGAGGCCTACAACTTTATTTCATTTCCTTGAGAGATGATCTTTAGGGTGGAAGGGTCACTGGATTGGGCCGCGATAACTTTGGATATTCAGATCTAGTCTGTTAGGTTGCAAGTTATCTGGGAAGGCTTTCCCCGAATAACTTTATTTGGGCCTATTCAGCGAGATGCTCGTCCTGCTGAATATCCAGGTTAAATTATCTAGCTAAGTTTAGCCGCATAAACCGGCCGTGGGAGGATTCTTTAAATATTGACTCCTCGGTGTTCAACTTTCAGCAAGTTCTAAGCTCCTAGATACAGAAATAGGCAAGTAAATTCCTTGGATTTAAACTTCCCCATGCAGTGCAGCTCGATCCAGCCGGCTAGACCTGTTCGGTGGATGGAGTTTGGACACTGTGCTTGCGGGTGTTGCTGTGGTCATGGGGAAAATTATAGGGGGGTAGCCCCGAGCGCTCATAAAGTCCGACTTAAATCTAGAAGGGCTAAGGGTTTTAGACGACTAGCTTTAGTCTCATTTTCCCTGGGCTGAGAATCAGTGACATCAGGATTCAAATCCCACTACCCCAATGGGCAAGCAATTCTATCTCCCATTGCCTCAGATATTATCCACCTAGATTGTAAGGTCTTCGGAGAAGGGACATACTGGGTCAGAATTTTAATTATGCTGAAGATGCCTTGCACATCATTTTAAAAGGCGAGCTAAAAATCCCCAAATTAAATTAAAGTACAAATGAAAATAAACCTTCGAAAGTGGGCTGAATTGTGGCTGGCTATCTTAGGTGCTTGGGGGGGGGTTTGGCTAAAAATTGTCTTCTTAGTTTGATCCAGGGGTCTCCAAACTGCAAGGCCTGACCAGAAGTGGAATAAAAATGTCACTGGATGGAGTCGCAGAAACAGGGCATCTCCCCCTCCCTGCAGACCATCTCGGCAGTGACCGTCAGCGAGGGGACCGTGCACATTCAGAGGCCGGGCTCCCTCCTCCTCCTCCTCTTGCACGAGCTTCCCGTAAGACGGGAGACCGGCGCAGAGGGCCGGGGCCTGTGAACACGCACTGCCTCACGAGCCCTAAGCTGAATGCTGCCCGTTCAGCCGTTACCGGGAACAGGAAGGACCTCCGTGCAAGCGAAACGGTTTCGAACGCTGGGACTGACCCCGGATGTCCCCATCATGCACCTGCAGGTTTCAGGAAGTGCCAGCATTGAGTGCTGGGGAAAAGGTGGAGGCGAAAAGCGGTGACAACGAAAGAGAAAAAGCACTCCGGGTCACAAACCTATCTTATTCAATTATAGGGCACAAAAAAAAAAGAAGAATGAAACCTTTTCATCGACTTTCAAAGGCCGTTGCGTTGAGCATGAGCACATCTTGTTGAGCAGGAGCTCTATCCGGTAGCAGGTACAGAGTCAGAGGTCAGCACATTCCTCCGAGTATCAGGGAGCCTGCAAAGCGGAAATCCAAAAGCCCAGAGTAGGAACAGTGAGCAAAGGGGAGGCAGATTGTCAGAAGCTCTCCTTACACATCACTGGCATAATGAACCTCCAGGGCTGCCTTCACCAGGGGAATGTTAAGTCTTTCTGGTCATTCACTGAAGATTTCTTGTTTTCCTGAAACCACTGCCCACCAAGTGGCAGTGTTGATCTATGAAGAATAATGCAGGACAGCAGGCATCTGGACTTAAAAGAAACCCTTCATTTTACATATTTAAAACTGACCCTCTGATGATGCAAGTTATAAATAAGACTATTAGGTTGTTCCTAGATAATTGTGCTGTTTGACTCCCAGGTATCTTTTCGGTTTCTTGTTAAAAAAAAAAAAAATGAAAAAAAATCCCAAAACATTTGTTGCATATTCTAAAATATTTTAAACAAAGCAAGATAAAAGCTTTCTGAACTCAGGCAGGCATGCTTTTCCATGAATTGAAATCACGAACAATAACTATCCTATTAGCGAACAATGTCATCTCCTGTAAGAATCATCCCGGGCCTCGTGTTCCATCCTTGTTACTTTTATCACCAGCGAGCTAATCTTAAAACTGACTAATGGGGATTGAATTATGCTTGTAAACTCTAGCTGAAAAAAGAAGGATGGGAAAGATATAATGTTTTACACACTTTGTTAATTGTAAACCGGGTTGATGTGATGCCTGTCATGAAACTCGGTATAACAAAAACAATAAATAAATAAAATAAAAAATAAAATAATATAGATAGGTCTTAACGCCTGAACAGAAAGCAGAGATAAGCTTCAAGACTTCTTCAAGATTTAAGTATGAAATTGCAAGAGGCCTACAGGTTCCTACCAAGTATATGCTTTAATTAGCATTTAATTGTCCAATGGCAGGTTACTTTTGTTATAATGGTTGTTTGT
Source organism: Rhinatrema bivittatum (assembly GCF_901001135.1). Classification (NCBI taxonomy): domain Eukaryota; kingdom Metazoa; phylum Chordata; class Amphibia; order Gymnophiona; family Rhinatrematidae; genus Rhinatrema; species Rhinatrema bivittatum. Next base: position 8,799,464 of record NC_042618.1, read on the forward strand.
TTAATGCTTTTCTTTTTTCTCAGTAGTCATAGGCCTGCCACTTTCTACGCTGAAAGAATCTTGTTTCTAGTTTTCCTGTTCATTATCTTTAGTCAAAAAAAGCATTAAAAAAACGGAGGAGCGAATGGCTACTGCCAGTAACAGCCAGGGGCACCACAGGATGTAGACACAAGTAGCATGAAAATGTTTTCAGTGCAAAACGATTGTAATAAAAAGATGAGAACAATTGGCATGCTCAAGATTTTTATTCGAGGGGGTGAATCAAAATGTTTATTGCTATGCTTACACATTCTGCTTCATGAATACATTGTTCAAAGATATGTATTACCCACCAAACTGTCCATTGGAGAACTCAAGAATCATGAGAAGGAGCTCCAACATAACCTTCAATTTCTATCCAAACCCTTCTCCCCCATGCCCTCCCCACTATGGAGGTGCCTGCTGTATCCAAAGCAGCGCTTCTCTTTGCTACCAATGTCTGATAACTCCTGGATTTCTTCCGTGGAAATCTGATCTTCTTGCAGGTGTTAAAACGGGTGCCAAATAGAGGGAGCATGCTTTCACTTTCCCTTCGGTCGAATGATGACGTTTTCAAAGGTAGTTTGGGCTCCAAAGTCCATCCAATTACTGAGGATGTTATGTTATGTTGATGCTCATGTACTGCTTCCTTCAAACTGAGGTTTAACCTAAACAATCTACAAAATAATCAGCACAGAAAACTACAATGATACCTCCATAATAAAAAAATACATCAGTTAAATACAATTATGAAAACATAATCAGAGTTCAATGCATAATTTCTAAATAATAAAACCAACAAAATCAAACTCCCTAGCCTCATTAAGAACTAGGGAGGTTCACAATAAAACTAATTACAGAAAAAACAATAAATTGTGATCATGGGGGTAGGTGGGTAAATAGAAAAGAGTTGTTTACCATTTCAGTGTTGCGCTTGGAGGTGGACCCTTGTCCTGGAGCAGTGTAGAATGGCTCCCTGGTAGGGACCAGGAAGCACCTGCCCCCAGGGGGCGGAGCACAGGAGAAGACAGAGGCTAGGATGAGCTTCACCACTGGAAGTCCATAGGGACCTGGGACACTTGGACTTAGGTGGCCTCGCAGGGTCTCCCAGAGAGGTAGTAGAAAGGCGTGCCCACGAACAGCAAGGGAGCGCAGTCGGACACTAGGCTGTAGGTCTGGAAGAGCAAGGAAGACCAGAATAGCATAGGCGATGACAAGGCAAGGGACAGAGCCAGAATCAGGAGACAAGATCAATGGCAGCCAGGGTCAGAATCCGAGGATCAGTCTGAGGAGTAGTCAATGAAGCAGGGATCAGGTTCCAGAGGTCAGACAAGGTCACAAGGCAGGCAGAGGTCAGGATCCAGGCAGCGAACAGAATGGTCAAGGAGCAGGCCGAGGTCAGTACCAGGGAGACAGTCCGAGGGTACTACCTGGGGAGACAGGACAGACAGACGCTGGAACAGAAGGATGCTGGAACAAGGCTGGAACAAGACTGGAACAAGACTGAACGCGGAGGCAAACTAGTACACTAGTACACTTACAGTGCCGACCCGATTGCTAAGGCAAGGAAGTGCAGGCAGGGACTTCCTTATATTGTACATTCAATCAGGGTGCGCTGCAGGCTGGGTGGTCCGCCCGCATTTGTAGGGAAGTGGCCAATGCCACTGGGGATGCCGAACTCCAGCGTGAGGCCTGGTGCGCAGTAGAAGGCCCGGCGACCGCTGTCACCGGACGCTGAGGTCTGGAGGAGTTCACGGCTGCCACTGGGGAGGCCGACCCATGACTTGCAGAGGAGCTAGCGAGGTGAGCAGGCCTGTGCGCGGGCCAGGCGTGGACGGGGTGCGCATCATTCAGACATTACTATGACTAGAAGACATTCCATGAAACTAACAAGTAACCAATTTAACTTGGAGAAAGCAGTATTTCACTCAACACAAAATCAAGCTGTGGAATTTGTTGTCAGAGGATTTGGTCAAGGATGCTGGATTTAAAAGGGGTTTGGACAAGTTTTGGAGGGAAAAGTCCATAAGCCATTACGAGTGGGGGAAGATTTGGGGAAGCCACCACTTATCTCTGGGAGCGAACAACAAGAAATTCATCTGATCTTTGGAATCGACCTAGTACGTGTGGCTCGGATTGGCCACCTTTGGAGACGGGATGCTGGGCTCAATGGACCTTCGATCTGACTCAGCATGGCATTTCTTATGTTCTTATAAATTATTACAGATTATCAACCCCATCAGACTGTCGACTAAAAGAAAAAACATTACAGCTGAAGCAACTGAGCACATGCCAAGATCTCTATTAATAAAACATATCTTGGTTGTATCCCATGGATATCCAACTGCATCTGTACAGTGATATTTTTCACTGATAAAAGTTTTCCTTTGGAGTATAACTTGGGATCAAAACTAGTAAGATTAAAGTCATCAAGTGGTGAACATGACCACCTTAGCTCGTCTTTACCTATCAATAATGGCATTATTGCACTTCTATAGTGCCTTGTAATGTAGGAAGTCAAAGGGCCTATTTACTAAGTGGGACAAATGGTACTGTGTGTTATTGACAGCAGTGGCTTTACACTCTTGGCTGCCCTTAGACAGTTTTATAGCTGGTCACTCCTCCCCCACCAAAGTAACAGCCTAGGGAAAGTCCCTTGCCAAAATTGTGGTCCTGGGCAGGGGTAAGGATGAGGGTTCTCTGCTGTGATCACGGCCAGAATAACCAGCTCGGGGGAATTCTCCCTGTAATAATTTATTAGCATCCAGCCTGACATAAAGACACGGATCGCTGGACAGACTTCCAGTCAGCAGAGTGGCCATCCATAGGCAGTTGCCTAGCCTGCCTATTGGGTAGTCCACTCCTGGTTATTAGTAAATAAGATCCATTAAAAATAACAGGAGCCACGTTGAATAACATGCACTAATGTGTGCCACACCTTCATAAATAGACCTCAAAGTGTTTTAGTGATACATTATACAACTCTTAGCACAAATATTGTCTACCCTAGGAAGAATGCAGAGACTGTACTAGGATGGGGACACTTCATAAAGGTACTAAATAGCATAAAATTACTAAATAGCACATTTAAAACAAATCAGAGAAAATACTTTTTCACTCAACACACAATTAATCTCTGGAATTCATTGCCAGAGGATGTGGTAGAGGCAGTTAGAATAGCTGGGTTTCAAAAAGGTTTGGATAAGTTCCTGGAGGAAAAGTCCATAAACTGTTATTAATCAGGTAGACTTAAGGAAAGCCACTACTTACCCTGGGCGTTAGCAGCAAGGGATCTGTCTATATTCAGGATCCTTCCAGGTACTTGTGACCTGGATTGGCCACTGTTGGAACCAGGATACTGGGCTTGATGGACTCTTGGTCTGAATCAGTATAGCAAATTTCGTGTGTTTTAAGCCCATACATAGCAGAGGTAGTCATCTGACTGCTTTTACACATGAGGTGGCACAGAGGCTAAAAATTGATTACCAGCTACCACCATTAAGCCTCTACAGATGTTACAGAACTCTGCGGCCTGGATCTTGACCAACTCTAACAAGAGAGACCACATCACACCTATCCTCTACAACCTCCATTGGCTACCGATCTAATACAGAATTCTATACAAAGTCCTGACCATCATGCATAAATCCTTCTACAACTCAGCCCCAATGGATCTCACATTTCAGCTACGCACCAACAAATCCATGAGACCGATCAGAAAAGCTTACCAAGGCACCCTTTTCGTCCCCCAAGCCAAAACCTCGTTAAGTAATAGGGCACTATCCACTGCAGGTTCTACCCATTGGAACACACTCCCACCAGAACTCAGACAAGACCCCTGCCAGATTTCTTTCAAGAAAAAACTGAAAACATGGCTATTCAGCCTTGCGTTTCCCTGATGGCCACACAATGTACTACCCGCGACAACTTTGATTAGCTCGATATGCTATTAACTCACCCTTATATCCTCCACTAGCCTGCACCTTCTTTTCTACTCGCCCCTCCACCTCTTCCATTCCCCGTGTCCGCCCTCATTATCCCTTCCCAGTATTCCTTCTCAATCGAGACAATCATCCACCTGATTTCATTTTAACATTGATGACTCTTTTACTCACATTTTGTATTAGAATTTGTTACCAAAGGTTTATAATTGTTTAATGTTTAATTATTCCTCGTTTTTTATGTAATGCTCACAAGCACCCTTAACTGTTCTATGTTCTTTGTTCCATGTAATGCTCTTTAGGCAAGTTGAATTGTTTATCTGTAAACCGGTTTGATTTGCATCCAATGCAAGAAGATCGGTATAGAAAAGACCAAAAATAAATAAATAAATAAATAAAAGCTCCACCTTATAGCTAAGGTTGCTGCCCTGTGCTCTGGAGTTGAAGAGACTCAGAGTTGAGTTGAGTCTTTTGTCCATCAGGGCTAGTTGTTGTTTGGGCGATGCACTCAGTCTCCAGGAAGGATGGAAGATGGCGGCTGCCACGGTGTTGGCTCTTACCAGCTGTAAAGTACATTGTTGAGGGTTTGTCTCGGAGAGGGCATCTGTCCAGCCTTCAGGAGGGGCATGGCAGCAAAGGTCCCCCATACTGCTAGGGCATAAACTAATGGGGTGAAGCGAAGTTTAAAGATGAGGAGAAGAAAGAAACACCTTCAACTTAACCAGCCTCGCCCTCTCCCCACAGCAGGTCAAGTCAATCATAATTTTGGAAATCTCACTTCAGTGTCTTTTGATGTAAACCGTCCTGCAGTTTTAAAGGACATAGGAATTCCAGAGTGCAATGGGCATGGAAGTTAAAAGCCAGAACTCGGTGTCCTCAGGAAAAGGTCAAGTAGGGGGGACTGTGGAGACTATGTCATTGGAATAAAATAGATAAAAAGCTCATGTCTAAGGCAGAGAAGCACACAAATGTAAACTGTCATTGTGCTTGTGACAATGGATGCAAATCTTCGAAGGTCCCATCATTCTTGGGTTTGTTCTTTGAGCAGCTGCTAGCCTTCCTACGTGCCACTGAATGACAGTAATGGCACGGTGACAGCATGTGGCAGGATGTCACTAATAATTGCACTGTAGTTTGCATGGAGCGACAATTGCATGGCTCATTTAATAACTGGCATGCAGGGCTGTGCCAGGATGCCGGCTGCGATAAAGAACGTGCAAACTGTGGACTCGTGGGCAAGCCAAGCGTGGAAGACTTTCTGAGGGTTCTACACCTTACTGTAAGGGGACCCGTCTGTGGCTGTGCCGTGCCATTCCGTGCCATGCTTTGGCATATTGGACGCCGTGAAGTAGACGCTTTCTGTTCCTTACATCAATGGAACTGAAGGGCTGCTGGAAAGCAATAGTGGTGCATTGCAGCAGATGGCACTGTAGGAAATGCTCACTGTTACGAGTATCTCACCATTATTAAACCACATTTTAAGGATTAAGTAGAGAAGCGTTTCATCACTTTAAAGCAGACCCAACCGGCTAAGATTATCCCTCCAAACATACCCTCCTTTCTCTGTTGGCTGGAAGCAGAGCCGATGCAATGCTATTTTGGCTGGAAGCAGAGCCGATGCAATGCTATTTGGTGCCCTAGGAGAACCTTTGGTCATGCACCTCCACCCCCAATTTAGCTATCGGTGGCAGCTCCGGCACAGCGCTCCCTTCTTTGGCAGCATTGGCTTTCTCCCTTTGGGCCTTGTGCCGCTGGGATTCTGCCGCCCCCCCAAAGCTTTGGCGCTCTAGGCGGCCGCCCAACAGAAGCTCCGGCCCTGGCTGGGAGAAGCTTTCTAGCAGCTCAAATTCATAGCAACAGAGTCATCGTGGGTTTCCAGCCTCTGCCCAGAAAGCACCTGCCCATGGCCCACGTGATTCTGAAATCCTTGTAAGATACGAGACCTTTCAGTGGGGCTAACCAAAAAAACCCCAAACAGACGTTGGGGTGCGTGAGCTTTTCAGCAACAAGAAATGGTCTTCTAGCCTTCAGTTATTCTAGCGTGCCCAGGACCCATACGTCCCCATGGATTGTGAAAAAGGATTTCCCAGGCAGACTGGAAAATGAATGCTTTTCCCATCCCCATTAACATTTTTCTTTGAACGTTTTCTTTATTAAATACATTTCTGTTTTCATCTTTTCCTACAAGCAGCCAGCCTCATAATTCTTCTGGAAAGAAGAATAATCATTTCCCATTGTAAACGAAGGGGGGCTTCTGTAATTAAAAAAATTAAAAGCATTCAGTGGCAGCGTCACCCTTGTCAATAAAGCAATTAAGGTCATGGCAGATAGAGGGGGGACCATAACAAGGCTTCATGGAGGAGATTTCTCTGTGTTTCTCATCTGATTTGTCATTAATTTCCCATGAATTGCTTCTCTACCAGCTGTTTTGTTTGTTTTAAACAGTAATTACTCTTAAAATAACATTACAAAAATATTAGGAAAATTCACATGAACTTATGGCATGATGCGATCTGATTATAGGGAGAATTTGGTCTTTTTGGTACAAAGCTAGAATTCTATATGTTAAATTTTGACAGAATATAGGAAGGGAATAAGCAATTGTTAGCAAAAATAAATCTTTTATCATCGCAGCTAGGGGAGATAATGCCTCTCACCCTGCTTTTAAGTCTGAAGTCAGCTCCTAAAGATCACTGGAAAAGGGAACCGAGGTCATGGTGCTCAGCAACAACTTTCGTTTGGAGCATCAAGGGGAGCTGTAATGTATGGCCATAGCAATAGGACTTTGAATCAAACAGTAAAATTCTGTTAATCGCTGAAAGCTATTTCCTCCCTTTGGACAGGAAGGGGAAGGAACAGCGCTGTGTTATTCCCAGGGACCAAGATGCTGTGATACGGCTCTCCTGACAACTGAACCCGTAGATCTGCTCAGTTCCTTTCAGCCATGTAATCTATTTAGGACTGGACACACTTCTGGAGATGGAGCCAGTTAATCATGGGCGTCTATTTCCAACTGTACCATGAGACTTCATTCAAAACTACCTAGGCTATTTCCCCTATTTTTATATCCTTCCCTATCCCAGCAGTCCTTGGGTGGGAGCCACTAAGTGTGATACCCTCCAGAGCCCAGTAGACATGCACTCTAATTCCAGCCAGTAGATATCATCATTGATAAATGACTGATAGAATAACCTGCAGGAATCCTACAGCAAGAGGAACCTGAAGAATATGATATCAGTTGTAGGAGGGAACAGTTTTAAAGGGCACACACCAGAATCAGTTCTAATTGCTAAAAAGATGTCCACTCCTTTACTAAACAAGGGCTGTGAGTGTCACATCTGCAGCATCCCCAGCCCAGGAAGCGAATGCTAGGTCCGGGAATGGTACCTGGGTCTTCTGCATGAGATGGACAGCCCTTGAGATATTTGCTGACAGCAGAACCTTTATCTGCTGGTGGTAAGTTGGTCTTGCTAGGAAAGAGCACTTGAGAAAACCAGATTTTCTTGGAGGACTAAATTATTACTGGCTGTTTATTATATTCTGTGCTAATTTTAAGGTTAGTATTTGGTTGCCAGTGTTAGACCTGTGTGTGTGCTGGGAAATAGACCTTTGATTAGTTCTGTGAGGTAGTAAAATGTAGAATTTGTTTGCCAGTGTTAGAATTGTGAGTTTGAAAAGGTTACTTACTTGATCTAAGAAGATGAGAGGACTGGTTCCTGGGCAACTGGTCACTGGTTTCATTCCCACCCTCTCACCCATCACAGTCACATTTATTAATATAAAGATTATTACCCGCACTAGGAGTACATTCTTCAAAATCAGTCAATTAATGATTTAGAATAATATTCATTTAACCCTGATTTTAGTGATTGACTAATATTAGTCCTGTTGCTTGTCATTCACTAATTAATATTAGTCACCAAGTAATCAAAATTAAAAACCATGGGGTCAATTTTCAGCCAGCCACCGTATGGCTCGGCTAGTTTGCCAGTGGTGCGGTTGCACCGCTGAATATACCTAACTAACTTTAGGGCAGTCCTATGGCCCGAACAGAATTAGCCGTATAAGTTAACTTTTGCGGCTAACTCTGCTCCTCCTCGGAAAGCCTCTTGCCCACTCACAGAGCACCCCCTTCCTTTCCGGCTAAATTATTACTCAGATAAGGGCTGAATGTAGCTGGGTAAGCCATTTAGATCGATAACTATTACGTTATCCATATGAATGGCTTTTGAATATGGACCTCCATAGATTTAAAAGACACTTAAATGTAAACAACCTAGTCAAATTTAAGAACCCTTAAATTAAGACATACCTATTCCTTGATCAGCTTTTAACAACTCAACAAATTAAGATGCAGGCAGAAACCCGGCAGCAAGATGGTGGCTATCCAGTCTTTTGTATAATTTTCTTTCTGTGGGTGAGAGGTTACATGTGTGCACCCAGTGCAAAGAGCTTCTGGCTCTCAGAGAACGAGTCCGATCTCTGGAAGACAGAGTGGAAGACCTGGAGGAGCTGAAGCAGACAGAGAGGTATATAGAGGAGATCTTCAGGACCCAGACGAGCAGTCCCAACTCCCATCTAGCAACCCTCGTCTTGCTTTGGAGGAGCAAGGTCATCCTGGCAGGAGACAATTATTTTTGATGTGGCAGGAAGTGATCCTGTAGTTAGGACCTGTCCTGCCGATGATGCTTTATCCTCTTGCACTGAGGACGTGTCTCCAGGGGTGCCTGCCCAGGAGGGAAGGGATAGGATGGCCATTGTAATTGGATTCGTTATTAGCAAAATAGCTGGGTGGCTTGAGGACGTGAGGATCACTTGGTAACTCGCGTCGCCTAGGTAAGATTTTAAAGAGTGCTGAGAAGGAGATGTGTGGTATTACATGTTGGTACCGATTACATAGGAAGGTGGAGGAGGGAGGTTCTGGAGGCTAAATTCAAGCTTTTAGGAAGGAAATTGAAATCCAGAATCTCCAGGGTTGCATTCTCAGAAATGCTTCTTGTTCCACGCACAGGACCCCAGAGGCAGGCTGAGCTCACAGAGGCTCAATGCATGGATGAGACGATGGTGTATGGAAGAGGGGTTTAAGTTTGTTCGTTACTGGGGAACATTCTGGGGAAGGGGGAGCCTATTCTGACAGGATGGGCTCCACCTTAACCAGACTGTATCCAGGATGCTGGCGCTAACTTTTAAAAAGGAGATAAAGCAGCTTTTACACTAGAACATGGGGGAAAGTTGGCAGTTGCTGAGCAGTGCATGGTTCGAGGGGCGGTATCTTTAAAGGATACTGGCAAACTAGCTAAATTAGAAAATCCTGATAGATAAAGAAAAAAATAAAACAGCCTAGATGTATTTAAATAAAGAGCATGCAGGGAAAAATGACTCCAAACTGCCTTTATCATCTGATAATAAGCAGGCTGTGGGTACATATAAAAATAGAAATGCAAATAAACCGACTTTAAAATGTCTGCATGTCCATGCCAGAAATCTGAAAAATAAGACTGGAGAATTAGACCTGAGGTGAATATTCAAATGGGAGGTAGCCAGAGAAGTATCCAGCTTTCTAGTGGTTGCTGAATATCCAACGATATTCAATGGCTGCTAGATAACTGGATAAATCACTTATCCAGCTATTTTTTAGCTGGAGAAAAAGCTGGTGGGCAATGGGTGATTGGGGTGGTGTTACTTAGCCGGATAAGTTAACTTATAAGTTACTTATCCGGCCAAGGCTTCAATATTTACTCCTAGACTGTAAAGTGCAAAGGGAAGATATAGACTTAGGGCCGGATTTTAAAACATACACGCACGGGGTAGATTTGTGCACGCTACCCGGTGCGCACAAATGTACGCCTGATTTTATAACATGCGCGCTCTGAGCCCTCGGGGAGCCCAGCTGACTTTCCCTGTTCTCTCCGAGGAACTTTCCTTTCCCCCCTACCTTCCCCTCCCTTCCCCTACCTGTCCCGCCCCCCCAGCCCGAAAAAAACCCAACCCAGTACCTTTATTTCAGAAGTTACCAGAGGCAGGCGTAACTTGCGCTCATTAGAGACTCCTCAGTAAATTGGGAGGTCAAGGGATCGGAGGCAGCGTCCTATTGCGGATTGGTAACCGGATAAAAGACAGGAAACAGGGTAAGTCTAAATGGTCAGTTTTCTGAATGGAGAAAGGTCGTTAGTGGAGTGCCCCAGGGGCCTATATTGGAACCTGTGCTATTTAGCATATTCATGAAGTATCTGGAAAAATGAACGAGTAAGGTGGCCAGATTTGCGATGACACAAAATTGTTTTGAGACATTAAACAGCAGCGGATTGTAAAAAACAGCAGAAGGACCATGTGAGACCAGGAGCCTCGGCTTCTAAACGGCCGATGCAATTTATGTGGACAAATGGAAAGTAGTGCACATAGGGAAAAAGAATCCCAATACATGCTGCTGGGTTCCATGTTAAGAGTCACCACCTAGGAAAAGGACCTTGGAGTTCTTGTGGACAATATTTTGAAATCAGTGGACAATATTTTGGCTCAGTGTGCGACAGCGATCACAAAGGCAAATAGAAATGTAACAAATTATTTGGAAAGAAATAGAGAACAAAACTGAGAATATCTTAATGCCTTTGTATAGATCCATGGTGCAACCACACCTTGAGGCCAATGCAAAACAGTGCACTCAGCCAAGCACACTAACCTGTGGTTGGACGCGCGTTTTGTAGGCGCATCCATAGTCACTTATGCTATAAGGGGACTTGCGCATCCAACGTGCCGCATGTTATAAAATCTGGGGGCCGCGCGCACATGTGCGCCGGATTTTATAATCTGCATGCAGCGGCGCGCGCAGGAGCGCCCAATTTTATGAAGGTGCGTGCGGCAACGAGATCAGGCCCAGTTCTCTACTCCCTGCCCATTCTCCCTCCCTCTTCCTCTCTTCCTCCCACCCCTAAACCCTTTACCCTACCTTTCCCTTTTGATGTTATGTTGCTTACTGCTTTGCTGGAGCAGAAACAACTTGCGCGTGCCGGCCAACGACTGACGCGAGCTTCCCCGGCATAGCGGCAAATGGCTGCAGTATCGGCCGCCTCCAGTCCCGCCCCTCCCTGCCCCCCCCCCCCCCAGACCACCCCTTTCTCTGGGCCCGGCACTTATTCGCGTACTGGGGTTTACACGCGTGGCTGGGCCTTACGTGTGCCGGGAGAATTTTCAAAGGGGCCCGGCCACGCGCGTAAACCCCGAGATTTACGCGCACCAGGCATTTAAAATCTGCCCGTGAGCGCCCGCTTTCGGTGCACTTTTATTGCATCAGCCCCCTTGAGTTTTGTGTGCAGTTCTGGTCCCCTCATTTAAGAAAAAAGACATAGTGGCTATGGAAAGGTTAGAAAAGGGCGACAAAAATGATAAAGGGGATGGAAAAACGTCCCTTATGGAGAAAGGCTAAAGAGGTCAGGGCTCATTAACATGGAAAAGAGACGATTGAGAGGGATATGATTGAGATTTATAAAATAATGAATGGGATGGCTGGGTAACTAGGGAATGGTTATTTACCCTTTCAGATAACACTAGGGACTAGGGGACACTCCATGGACCCTAGCAAGCGGCAGATTTAAAACAAATCGTAGGAATTATTTATTCCCTCAGCGCATAATCAAGCTGTGGAATCGGTTGTCGGAGGGTGAGGTCAAGGCAACTAAGATAGGGGGGGTTCAAAAGAGGATTGGACAAGTTCCTGAAGGAAAAGTCCATAGACAGTTATTAGCCAGGTAGACTTGGGAGAGCCAGCGCTCATCCCTGCAAGTCAAATGTGGAGGCCGATATTGAGTAGGCTGTTTAGTGGACGAGCTATTCGGGTACAATTAACTGGATAACTTGCCTGTATATTTAGCGGGAATATACTTGCTTAAAGTTATCTGGCTACATGTGGCCGGATAACCTTAAAACCTAACTGGCTATATTTAACCATGTGGCTGGATAACTTTCTACTTAACCGGATATCTTCAGAGATATCCGGTTAAGTAGCTGTCAGTGTTACAAAACACCTCCCCTCCATAAATCAAAGGGCCCGCTCCCTGAATGTGAGCCTTCATCATTAATCACTAAACTTTCCTGAGTAGCCCAGTGCCCCTCCACCCCAAAACATGCCCGATCCCTCTCTTCTTCCCCCCACCCCCCACCCCAGCAACCTTTGCCCAATTTCACAATGAAAGTCCCAATTGATCCTCCCTCCTTTCAACCCTCACCCTTGCACAGTGGCACAAGAACATGGGCTCACCCCCAGACTCCCTATCACCCCCCCACCGATTGCCCAAATCCATCTCTGCTGGGAGCTATGTCTTGAGGGTTTTGATGTCTCTATGCTGTTTGCCATAAAATACATTCTACACCAGGGTTTTGCTGCCACTCTATCTTTCTGACTCACTCTCTACACTGAAGTCTTGTCTTCTAATCTGCAGGTACTATTAGCTTCAAAGACAGATTGCAGTGAATATCAGATTGAGCCTTGTCTGTTTCTTTTCTGTCTCACACACTGCAAGAGTTACTGGGTGTAGTATTTACTATACAACTGATGCACACTAGGCATAGGCATAGCCAGCCAGTAAGCAGTGTGTGCCACTGCTCAGCATTCTAAGCTGCTTGCTAAGCAGTGCCACTCTTCTTCTGCATTATTCTGCACCTACAATTTATGATTTTAATCACCAGTACCCCTACTGCTCCAAGCCACTCTTGGAATCCTTGGGAGGTTCTGTCTCTCCTCCAGCTGTCTTCAAAGTTATTTCCATATTCTCAAATGGTACTTGCTGACTTGGTCTTACCTTATTTTATTTTATGTTTTATTTATTTGATTTATATTCTGCCTTTCAGCCACTTCAAAGTGAATTACATTCAGGTATTATAGATATTTGGCAATCTGATGCTTTGCACACTTGCTACACCACTCGTGGACCTTTCGACTGTATTCATGCCACTCCTGGTACTGTTTTGCCTTGGCTTTTTATGTCATTCTTCTTCCTACCTCAGCCCTCAATGTATATTTTGGGGCCTTACTGCTATCAAATGCAGCTATCATTTGTGATTTTAATTGCTAGTGCTCCTACTGTTGCTGCTGCTGCTCCAAGCCACTCTTATGATGGCTTAGGCTTTTGATGCTATTCTTATTCCTGCCTCAGCCCTCAATGTATATTTTGGGGCCTTACTGTTGCATTCCTCTGCAGTTATCATTTGTATTTGTCTATTAATTTAATTCTGTTGCAATCTGCTTCAAGGCCATTGGTGATAAAAAGCAGACTATCAAATGTCAATAATAAATAAAAGAAATATATAAATAACTGCCAGTGCTGCTGCCGCTCTAAACAACTCTTGGTACCATTGGGTAGATCCACATCTGCTCTGGCTGTCTTCATGATTCTTTTCATATTTCCTTATGGTACTTGCCAACTCTTTTTATGCATTTCTTCTTTCTGCCTCAGCCCATTGATGCCATTCTTCTAGCTATGTTTCCCCCCACCTACCATTTATGATTTTAATTGCCAGTATTACTGCTGCTTCAAATCTTTCTTGGTTTCTCTTGGTGCTTAGGTCTCTGCTCCCGCTGTCTTGGACATTCTTGTGACAATCCAATTCTTTACCCAGACCGTACCAAGTTACCTTTTACAGTTTCATGCCCTTTTGGATATTTGTTCAAACTCCCTTCCCTTATGGTTCCTGATTATTATTGATTTTGTCCAGGACACCACAGAAAAGGGGAAGACCAACTTCAAGCAGCCCCTTCCCCCAAATGATGTCATTGGAAACTACATAAAGCTTCCTTAAAGGATTTCCTCTGGTTTCTCTCTGTCCAGGGTTGGTAAGTTCCCTCTGCCCATGATACAAAGTTGCCGGTCTTCTGTTTCAAATGGTTCGGTTTAGTCTTTTCCCCTATATAGATGTAGGTCTGAAGTCCAATCTGCACATCAATACCACTATGGGCCTCCTCCAGAGACTTCCTCTGGTTTCTCCTTGCTTAGGCTTTGTACCAATTTTCTTCGTGACCTTTGCTCCTCATTTGAAGTCTTGGGGTGTTGCTACCATTGTGGGTGGCTGCCTTGAGCCTGTCATTGTGCTTTGGGGGTCTTCATGCCGCTCTTTCTGCTGCTTCGTTCCCCCTTTGTGATACTTTGAGATGTTCGTTCCACACCCGGTGCCTCTTTGCTCCTCTCACTCTTGTTGGTTCTCTTGCCTCTCTTTTGGATCCTTGTGTCTTCTTGACTCTCTTGCAGCTGCTCTCCTCCTGTCATGGTGCCTTGGAGAACTCCTGCCACTGTTGATACTGTTTTACCCCTTTACAATGCCTTGTGCTATTCATGCCACTTAGACACAAGTCTTGGTGCCTTGGAGTGCTCTTCCACCTTCTAAAGATGTCGGCCCACAAGTTAACTACAATTTATTACAAAACCCCAATTTCAGAGGCCCAAAATAGGCTGCATTTCTTCCCCCATTGATTTTAATGGAAAAGAAATGAACAAATAAAAACGTTTTCTGTCTGAAACAAACCGAACAAATGTTGAAAATAAAGAAACCAAAATGAAAATGTTTGCCTCTGCACATCCCTAGTATTTGAATGTCTCTATCATATCCTTTTCTCTCTCCTCTCCGAGTCTAGGGTATGCATGCCGAGGTCCACGTGGCTCACTTTATAAAACTTTTGGAGTACATTGTTGGATTGAGAGTGAGTTTTCTTGGAAAGTTCTCATTCATTAGGATCCTCTGTCCTATAGCCATTGTAGGAAACAGATTAAAAAACACAACCACAAACTTTAATGTGAAATTTTGCTGGTGGTATTCCTGAATGTAATATGAGCTATGATGATTGCTAACTGTGCTTGTGGTTTTTTTTTTCCAAGTGATTTTTTTAGTGCTAAAAATATAATAGCAGAGACTGAATTACTCTGATTAGCAGAGAAAATTAGTACTGGATTTTCAACAGCCGCTGATCAATTTCAGCATAAAAATGTATTGAAATGCTGGAGAAACTGAAGGCAAGGTCCTCAGCAATTAATTATATAATCTATGGTAAATGAAGCTCGCATGGCGTTGGTGGAGTTCTAACATCCCATTTAAGATCCTTACATGGATATATGAAATGTATTTATGCTTATTATGAATAAGGTTAATTTGCACTTTAATTAGTATGTGTAAGATCACACTAATATTATTAAAGTGTTACCATGGATTTTTTTTAAATAAATTTCTATTACAATATAATCACGTTATATTTTAAATGCCAACATGTTCTAATGATGCATTGTGCAGAAGAGTCTCTTAATTGGTTTAAACTCACAACAATTAGAATCATTGTCAGTAATTTTAATTGCAAGTAATTTCATCTACTGGTGCATGAACCTTTATTTGAAACAGACCACGTATACCATACAAGATCACCGGGTGTAGCATTTTTGTCCCATGCTTTCAGTTCATCAGAAGGGATGAACCCTGGAAGGGATGAAGGTCTGAATTCTGAAACCCACTGAGCGGGTAAGATATCCGGATAACTTTACCCGAACACCCAGTGGTGCTTATCTTGATACAATTGCCTGATAACTTTAGGCCTGCTCTTTGACTGACCAGACTTACCCGGATAAAATTAAACCATCATCTGAGAACCCTTTGGCACCGCCTCTTTTAACTTTAATTTTCTGCATGCAATGATTTGCCCCGGACAAAAGTAGCCAGTCATCGGGGAGGGGAATTAAATCAGCAAGATTTGTCTAACTCCTAGCTAGCCAGTGAAATCATCTGAATTATCTCTTTCCCCCCAGTTCTCCAATTCCTCTTTTTTTTTAATAATTGCAAGATGAGACATGAAATATTATTTTTAATTACTGTTTTGAATGGTTTGTGGCCCTTTGCCTTTACCTACTCTCAGGTAATAGCCAGGGCAAGGGCAGTTGACAAAGTACTAAGGAGGTAATTTTAAAAGGAGTTACAAGTGGAAATGCAACATACTGCTGAGGCAATTTTAAAAAGTCACTTCCACGCATAAAGTGCATTTGAATATCCTGCAGACAACTCAGTGGCATATATTGTAGCAATTTTCAAAAGCCCACTTCCATGGGTAAAGTGCATGTACGCGTGTAAAAGCCAGTCTTAAGCGTGTAAATGCTTTTGAAAACCAAGCCCTAAGTACAGAAGGATCTGGAGACAGACTGAAGCCCAGATCCACAGATGTGGCATGGGAACTAGGGCAGCTCTGCAGGTGTAAGAGAGAGGCTGAGCCAGGGCAAAATAGGTACACAGAGGGCTGTATTTACGTCCCTGGGCACAGGGTCTTCAGAGCCTCCTCATATCCCCTCCTGATATAAGAACAACAGCGGGGTCTCAGGGGCCCCCAACATAACACCCCCACACATGAACAATGGTGGGGGCTAGGTGGCTCTACCATAACACTCCCTCTGTTTGCCTGACGGAAGAACGATGATGGGGATTTGGCAGCCTCAGTATAACACTCCCACAGCACCTCAAGAACAAGAACAGTGATGGGGGGCGTAATCAAGGATCAAGGGGACGCCATGCCTCGATCCTCTCCCCTGACATGTTCTCTCCCCCCACCCCATTTCCTACCCTTTCTAATGAGGGCAAAATGAAGGGGACAGGAGGAGGCTTGACCTTCTCCTGCCCTGCTAGCCAACTTTAAAAATGCCACGGTTGACCTCTCTACTTGTGTTTTACGTCCTTCCTCTCTTCCCTTCTACTCTGTGCACTACCCTTTCTCTCTGTTTACTGTCTTCCTGTCTCTTCACACCTCTGCCCTGAATTACCCTCTCTCTCCCCACCTAATGTCCCCCATCTCTCTCTTCTTGTTCCTCATCCAGCATTTCCCCCTCTCTCTCTCTGTCCAGAATCCTCCTTGCCCAGCATCCATCTCTCTTTTCTTCTCCTCTGCCCAGCATCCTCCCCGCTCTCTTTCTCTCCTCCTCCTCCTCTCTACTCACTCTGACAAGTGTCCCTCCCTTTCTCTCTCTCCCTTCTGCCCAGCATCTCCCTTTACTCTGCCCAGCATCTCTTTCCCCACCTCTGCACAGCAGTGTGCCTCCCCTCTCTCCACCTATCCTCCCCCTCTCTCTGCCCCATACCAGCATCTTCCTGTCTTTCTCTCTCTCTCTCTCTCTCCCCACCCAGAATCTCCTTTCTTTCTTCTCCCCTTTTCCAAGCAGCCTGCGGATCCCTGGAGAGCCCAGTGTCCCGTTACCCAAAGTCTCCCTTCTCCTACGGTGGGGGTTTTCTGGCCATGACAGGCCAGGCAATCATCCCTTCAGCAACTGGCAGCTCTCTACTCCAACACGTGTGCACACAGCAACCATCTCCACCAGTACCAACTCTGTACTTCAGTGACAGCAGGTAAGTTGGCAACAGGTTTAACACTTAACCTCCTTCCACCTCTCAGCATTCCTTCTGTTTGGTTTTTAGGGGGAGGGGGTTGCGGTTTTGCAACCCTGCACAAAACATGCACACAGGTCACTGAGTAGCGTGAGCCTCTAGGTGAGCTCACTTATGGGTGTGGTCACTCCAGCTGGGAAAGGCCTAGAAGGATGAGGCAGGTGAAGTTTATATTTGCCCATTAATTTCCTTTCCTTTAGTCCTAGCAGACCGGTCCATGTAGGTGAGATGCATTCTCTGGCCAGCACATGGAGGCAGAGACAAAAATTCAAGAGCGGACTTCACTCCCTATAAAAAGGCCTGGTGCTGCCTCAGCTCCTCGTGTGCCGGAGCTAGAAATGAGCCAGGAGCCACTGCTAGTTCTCATTTCCCCAACTGCTGTCATTATAAGAAGAACCTACCACCATCACCAGTGTCTCCTTCTTGGATAGTAGCCCTAGAACCCAAATACCAAGTTCGCTGTCAGGACTGCTGCATTCCACATGGACGAAGCTGCGCTTGCCATTGTTTCTTCTGAGTGCAACGTTCCCCTGGAACTGCAAAGAGAAGGAAAAAAAAGAAATTCCACCACAAGAATCATTTTCTTAGCCAAACGCCAAAAGTCAGGGACTGAGGATCCCCTCTGCTCCCCTTTCCCTGGGCTACATTTCTCTGCTAGAAGAAAGGCCCTTTTTTTTTGCTAAATTCTATCCGTATATCTATAGGCATGTAGGTGTACATATATATATATAAATATAAAGATATATCACAGCGTTTGGACTGCAAGAAGGCACTGAAGTCTGCTCCAGATGCAGCTCCGGCAAAAAGACAAGGAAAGGCTTCCAACACGCTAACGAGACACTGAAAATCCACAGAGGATTATGCAGCATTTAGCAAGCTATTAATTAACAACAGCTGAAGTCCTGAGACACTGAATTGGCAAAATCAACAAATAAAGTAGAATCAACAATCATCGCAAGGACAGTTATGAAGCATATTTTCCCCTGAAGAAGCCATTTCCAGGGCGAAACAGAGGCCTTTTTAGGGACAGAAGGAACACAGGACAAAGCAGAAGCATAACAGAGACTGCACACAGTACAGAATCATCACTGGGACAACATTCCTGAGAAACAATTACAAAGCGTCCTTTCTTGTGGATTGTGATTCAACTGCATCCCTTTTTTTTTTTCAAAATAATTTTTATTGATAGGAAGGCGAGACGCCGGTTCAGGAATACAATATAACAGAACTTGAGCAATAACTTGCGCACATGACAAACACTATGCCAAACGAACACTACAACACCCGATCCTACCAGTTATCGCACCTCCTAATGCAATTTTTCCCCTTTTTGTCTTGTACCCAGTCTCACTCCCCCCCATGAGCTTACCATACACACTTACCACTCCAATTCCATCTTCATTTCTATCTCCATTCATACCTCATACATGCCACAAACATTGTCGCAATCATTCCACTCCCCCTCCCTCCAGGTTTCCCCCCCAATCTCGGAACCTCTGTTAAGACCAAGTAAGTTTATAACCATTAGTGCTTAGTTCATTTTGCAAGGCTATAGGAAACTGGGCATAACAAGCATTCCAGCAGGTACAATACAATCTGTCCGGCGCTCGTTTGCCGATACAAAAGTCCATATATTCCATTTGCAGCAATGAGGCCATCCTGCTTAACCAAGCAACACCTGTGGGCTGTGCATCCAGATCAGTCCAAATGGCCAGGATGGTGTCATCTTCTTCTTCGATTCCTCCTCATCCCAGGGACAAATCTGACGTTGCCCGAGTCTGCCCCGTTGGAACTCTACCTGCCAGGAGCTCATACTGGGTGCCCAGTTTGTGGAAATCACTTCCTCTTAGCCTTTGTATTGAGAAAGATTTTGTTAAATTTAGGCGAGCTCTCAAAACGAACCTCTCTAAGCAGGCTTTCAACGATTATACCAACTCTCTCTGATCCAGTAGAGCTGTTTTATGTTGGAACCGACGCTGTGGGGCGGATTTTAAAAAGCATTTACATGCGTAAATCTGGGTTTTACGCATGTAAATGCACTTTACTCGAGTAAGTGGGCTTTTGAAAATTGCTACAATATATGCCATTGAATCGTCCATAGGATTTATTCGCATAAGTGCACTTTACGTGAGTAAATGGCTTTTGAAAATTGCTACAATAGTAGTTACATTTATGCGCGTAACTCTTTTGAAAATTACCCCCTTTATTAGCAGCAGGAGAGAAAAGGAATCCGTCTGGCATGGGCCACGAAGGTTAATCTTTTCCCTCAGTGAAGGAAGTTGGAGTCAAGGACTCAGCCAGGGTACTGAGTGTGAGCCCCTCATCCTTAGAACTGATCTGGGGATTGGTTACTACAACAAGTACCACCATGGAATGTCAAAGTGAAATTGCAGCCGAGGTGTAAGACATCTGCAGGTTGCCAATTATGGATTTCCCTGAAATGTGGCTGCTCCGGCAGATGAGCTGAAAAAACAAAAGTGCAGTGACTTCCACAGAAGTTCTGTTATTTGACATGAAGTGAGCGGTTCTTTGCCGGCAGAGTTTTTATAAAGTTTAATTACACAGAAGATGTATAATTATGACATTTTGACTTTTAGACTCAAAAAAAAATGCTGCATTTTCCTCATTAATTTCAGAATTTTTAGACTAATAATAAGGATAAAACTGTTTTTTTACAGACAGGACTTCAATTTTCTGCTTCTGTATTTTTCCTACATTCATGAAGATTTTGTGGGTTGTTTTTTTTTTTTTTTGCCTTCAGGTAGAAGCAACTGGATTTGTATTATAATGAAGTAGAACTTATTTTACTAAGGGAGGAGGGATACCATTTCTGAATCAGAATGCTAAAGTTTTATAGCTGTAGCACTCATCGCCTAGAATTATTTGTGCTTATAAATCCTTCCAGCTCTGTTCTGGTGCCAGCAGTGCATTGTCTGCACAGTCCGTCAACCTCCTTATGGCCAAGTAATGGGCCGGTTCAGCTTCTGTAGAGTATGTGAAGTTGCAAAGTAAGTGGAAATGGCAGGTTCTTTTGTTCTTGTAGTTTAATTTCTTTCAAAGCATTCTAATACTAAATGTATTGCAATGAATACTTGGAAAAACCCTGTTTTTCCATCAGATCTCAAGGGGGCCATTGAAATAGTTTCCCCAACTCAAAAGCAGAATCATGCCAGTGCTACTGCAGCTATTGCTGGCATTTTGCTATGTAAAGGAACTTATGGTCACTCCATTATGTCAATATTTCTCCTAGTGGAGGACAGACCAAGAGTGGCAGAGTAGTGCTTTGATATGGTTCTCCCTTCTAGGAGTGGTCACAATGGTGCAGTCCTGGTGTTGAGTTAGAGCAGCCCATTTGGATTCTGGTCAGAAGGAAGGTGTAAGTGGGTAAGAGAAGTCCAGTTTCTCATCTCTGTAGGACTGCAGAGAGTTTGGGAAGGGGTAAAAACTTGCCATTGTCCCTGTACACTGTAGTGGGGAAGAGGGCTGCACAGTCAGTTCCCTGTGGTGGTATTTCTAATACTGCTCTATAAGTAACCGTTCCTGGCGGATCCAACAGTAGGGTGGAGAGTATCCTCGTTCTGAGGGAGCAAACCTCTTAGGACTTGATCCAAGCTCATGGCAAATGAAGATCAGCACAGAGACAGCAAGAAAAGTGTGTCAGGAGCCTGTCCGGAAGTAACCATTCGATGACCATGTGACCCCCCCCCCCCCCCCATGTGACACCCCCCCATGTGACACCCCATGTGACACACACCCCCTCTTGTCATTGGCTCCCTGACTGTTAATGCATTCATTTCAAGCTTCGCCTACAATTCCTACAAACCTTCTTAGGGGATTCTCATTTTCAACACCTCTGATCAGTCAGTTCTCACACTCTTCTGGTTCCTTTCATTCCTCGTTGTACCTGATGGGCACCATTCCAACTCCTTTTAGATATATCTTATTTGGCTCTACACCAGTGGGGATGCCACCATTCTCCTTTACTACTCCTCTTCTCCTCCTGGGCATTGGAAAGCAGTACGAGCCTCTTTCCAACCTTGAGTGGGTAATTGAATCTCTCAGAGGGAGAGGTTCGGAATAATCTCAAAACATGGAAAAATAAGTTCTTCCAAACAGAATCAAAAGGAAAAGAAGCAGGATCTAAAAGGAAACACTCCTTTTTCCTCCAATTCTCAACTGGGATTCAGTGTGCACTAAAATGAAAAAAAAAGAAAAAAACATCTTGAAAAATGGAACAACATTTTTTTTGGCTGCCTGCCCCTGCTAAAGGTCTGGGAATCTCTGCTTTGTTTAAAAACCCCAGAAGGATCTGAGATCCACTGAACTAAGTAACTGAGTTTTGGAGGGATTACAGTGCATGGAGGGAAGAGAACAGTACCAAAGGGGGCCATTATATCAGTAGCATGCTACAACTAGGTCTGAAAATATTTTCCTCTGGTTCACAGAGGCTGTATCATCGGAGTTTCATACCTTCTCTTTTGTTGTGTGTTTTTTTCAAGTTTGAACTAGTGAGTGCAAGTGACCCTTTGTGGTTCAGGTGTGACTGAACCCTACATCTTTGTTAATGGTTGCTGTGTGTACTGATGTCTAGTGGTGGAGACGTCTAACAACATCTATTGCCTTAGTATGGTGATGTGCAGATAAACTCCTCTTGGAATCTGTTGATAGTGACATCTAGTGCTAAGAAAAGTTAGCACACTGTTTTATTTTTATACTGATCAAATGATCAATGAATCATTGCTTTAACTTAGCCGCTAAGGGATATTCTGTAAATGTTAAAGTTTGTTTTGAACTACATTATTGTGTGGATATGGAAGGACTTCAGTCTGAAAATCTGCTTGAACTTGCAGGGATTCACTGTGTTGTATGTGGCCAATCCTTTGGTTAGCCTCTAGATGGCCCTAGGTCCTTTTCCATCAAGACTAGTAACAGTGTAGTGCAATTTTCCATTCCCTTTTTGTCTCTCCAATGAGCTGACTGTGATTGGTTATGCAAAGGGAATTATATGGAGATAAAGGTAGAGTCAGTGTGGTGAGCTTGAGTTGGCTCTTGAATAGTGTAAGGAACTACAGATGTGTGAGTCCCTCTTGCCATGATGCAGCCTCATAAGTAGAGTCCTGAGACCCACATTAGCAGCAGTTATCAAGTCTTGATAGGTGCTAGACTATGACGGAGTCCAAAAGTCTATAAAAAGACTAGGCTGCAGCTGAAGCCAGACAAGGATAAGGCTGACAGCTTGGGTCAAGGCTGCTGGTTTGAGGCAAACCTTATGGTTTAAATCAAGGCTGAGGCGAAAGCAAAGCTAAAGACTGCAGCAAAACCATAGACAAAGACTGAAACAAAGCTGAAGTCTAAAAAAAAGACAGAACCAGAAGGAATAGAAACCATGAAACCTTCTTACTAAGATAACAAATCCAGCGCCAGGCAGACTAAGTAGTCTTGAGTATGTGACATCATCATCAGGGCAAGCACCTGACTCTTCCACCAATGTGCGCTGAATCGTGCCACCAATGCACGTGCACGCCCTAAGCATCTCTTCATTGGGTCCTAGTATCACACACGGCAGAGCGTCCAATGACGACTCCCTGCAGCATGGCGAATGTCCACCGCTGAGGAGTCTGGGAAGGCAGATGGATTCTAACAAAGACTAAGGAGCTATTTTTCCTTTCACCCTGCTGAATGTGGGCCTACTGATGCCACTTGGTATTTTTTTCTTGCGTTTGGGGAGATTCCTCATCAGTACCCTCCCTGTCCGAAGGGTCTGCCTCATTTTTGAAGAGAGAGAGAGATTTATGTAGATTTTGGTCAGGTTTTTGATAAGTTTTTCTCGTTCTGAGGATCACTCTGTGCTTTGGGAGAGGGAGCATCCCCGATCCTCAGACCTGTGATGTAACATCAGTGACAGCACTATCCAGCTTGGGATATTTTTGGGCTTGTTAATGTGGGGGGTTCCCCACCCCTCTTCACAACTTGGGAGGAAGGAGATAGAGAACAACGGTCAGGCCTGGAAATATCAGACTTTTCTCCTGGAGAGGTCACACAGAGTGGAAGGAAAGAAGGGACTGAAACATCAAACCTTGGAGACTCCCAAGCGGATCTCCACCCCAAACTGGTCAGGACCCAGGCTGTGGGCATCGGACTGAACTCTGGGAATCAGGTACGATCTTATTCGTGGCGTGGGGCTCCCCCCTAGGAGTCCACACAGATGAGGAAACAGTGGCAAGCTCCCCCCAGGAGCTGGAGAGATGGACTCAAGCGCCCGGCAGAGAGACCCTGTAAATAGTTTGAATGTACAGTTTCATTTATGGAAAGCTTGTGGGACAGTGATTGACGTTTTGGAAATAATCAGTAAACTTTATTTGAACACCCAGTCTGAGTCCCGCCTGCTTGTCCCTGAGGAGGATACTGCAGCTGTGAGACACGCACACATCAGGAGAGACCCTCCCCATCCCCTGGCTGACAAAGGATTTCCTCCCCCCCCACAGAAAGGGCTCGCTCCCTGGGCAGTGCAGGAAGAAGGGGAAGGATGGCAGGAGCAGCCCCGACTAACAAATACTTTTATGGCCCCGGGGGAACCAGAAACTCCCCTGATAAAGGGTTACATATGCATAGTATTAGTATTTCTCTCCTTGAGCACTGGTATCCTCCTCAGTACCCTCTTTGGGAAGGAGCAAGAGGAGGGAAGGCACTGTTACCACGAATGTTTCTGCAAGGACCTGAGGAGTGGGTGTTGGCACCGGCCCTGAGTCAGAACCCAGGAGCGGAAACACATCTCTCTATACTGGAAGGGGCAGAGGAAGGAGCTGAAGTGCAACCCTACAAACGTATTTCACTTCTTTGTAAACAAGGCCCCATAGGGCATTGGATGAGTTCTTGGAGGAGAAGTCCATTACCTGCTATTAAGTTCACTTAGAGAGTAGCCACTGCCATTAGCAATGGTTACATGGAATAGACTTAGTTTTTGGGTACTTGCCAGGTTCTTGTGGCCTGGTTTGGCCTCTGTTGGAAACAGGATGCTGGGCTTGATGGACCCTTGGTCTGACCCAGTATGGCATTTTCTTATGTTCTTAAGAACACACGGGGGCTGCCACTCTCCAATGCTGTTTGTCCAATGTCTATCACAAGCCTTTTTTTTTTTTTGTCAGTTTAGAAAACCAAATACACACAGAGCCAGCAGAATAATCTCGGGGCAGTTAAGTCGGTTGCAGACTGCAAGAGGCTGTTTTCCCTCCGTGAAATCCACTCCTGGTTTCACCGGTGGCTGCGAGGGCTCCCTCTCTATTCAGCAGAATCTATGACTTGTTGGAGGAGGCCCCTAAAAAGAGCTCAGTGGCAGAGCCCTGTCAACCACAAACCTGGGAGAGAGGCAGCTACAAGAAGGCTGGAGAATCCTGAATGGTTTTTCTATATATATTCGTCACTGCCTGGTTGGGTTTTTGCTTTATTTAAAGCACCGCACATGGTTGGCACTGTTAAAGGGGCAGACGTGGCTTTGGTTTGCAGTAGACTGTAGCCTGACATGTCTGAACGCCGGTGAGCGAGCCTGGGGACCTCCAGCGTGGCAGATGGGAAGGACCCTCACAGGGCCACCCTTCCGCGGAAGACAAACACTATGGATTTTTCCCACATTTGCAGACGGTAATTATTTCTGACCCAGGGAGTACGCATACAAAAAGAAGTCATCCCCATCGTCTCTACAGGAAGCTGACAGCCCAGGACTTCAGCCAAAAAGAAAATGCCCCTTGACAGGATCGGAGCAAATGATCTCTCTACAATCAAAGATAATTAGCTACTGAAGCCGACTTGCTGCATCCACAAGCCATTGGGAGCAGGAGAACACAGTCTCTTTTATCAGACTCTGGGCAGTCATCACACATTACCGATTCATCCTTCTGGTACAATCTGATTTCTGAACGAATGTTGTTAGAATCCCACCAAGAGTTTAAGGTCCAATCTGTACTGCTTTAAAGGAACTCTTAACAGCCTGAACGGCATCTTAATAATGAGAGATTTAAGAAACTCCCCAATACATGTCCTGGATGCTAAGTGTAAAAACCTACCAGATCTATCGGAGTTTCTGCTGAGACGGAAATCTGGGTTAGAGTTCCAGTTTCTACACCAAGAGTCAGTCTCAGTTGAAAGTTCGGCCTGAGTCTTCCAGACCCAATTCCAATTATGCCATTTTATTAATAATCGGTAACTAACCACCAGGCATGCATGGAATGAGCTGGTGACCTAGGTCCAATTCCCAGTGATCAGGTGTCCATAAATCTCTGAAATCCACCACCACAATTTTGGCAGCTAATGGTAGAGATTCAGTAAAGAAGGACCGAATGGCTACTGACGGTTATTCCCATGAATTAATACTATATTAAGGTCACGAACTCTGGAAATGAGTACCTAAGGAGTTACCTGGCTAAATCCCGCACCTCACTAAGCAGCAAAATCAGGGCCGGTGCAAGGTTTTTAGATGCCCTAGGTGAATCTTACAGCTGCTATGCCAGGACCCATTTGAAAATCCAACCCAAAGCAGATGTGTGAAAATTCTGTTTCCACGGAGGTGAGGTTATGCAGTGCTGTAGATATATGTACAGTGTATATACAAAAAAATTGGGAAATGTATCCCACTCCCTTCTCACAAATGAATTCAAGCAAATTAAAATGTATTTATGAGCCTGTTTGCTGGCTGCACAGGACTGAGTCAGAGATTCTTAAAATAAGTATAAACAAGAAAATTATAGGTACAAATTGGAGCAATTACAGGAGAAGTGAAGATGAGAGCTCCAAGCAGGACAATAACAGTCTTTTTGTAGTGAATGCTCACATTATTTCTTTTTTATTGATTTTTGCTGTTTGCTTGTATTAGTTGGGATACCATTAGTAGGGGCTGGCAACAGTGCAACATTTTCATGCAAATTTCTGTTGGCTGAAATTACCCTATCATAACCATTGTCACATCTCTGAAAAGAAAACAGCACCGGTATTTTCTTGCTTCAATTTATAGCCATTTTCCTACCTTTGGGCAATTACATGCCCATGAGCCTAAATAGCCTTCGGAGTGAATAGCAAATACCAAGGCTGCACACCCTTGGCCCAGTTTGTCCTTTTCTCTTTAGCACTCTGCAGCCGTCGGCAGACCCGTCAAGTCTCTCGCACTCGGCGGGAACCTCCCACTTCGGAAGTCCAGCTCACGCTCTCTCCCACGCAACAGTGCAATGGGAAGCAGGGTCCCTTCAGCCCCCCCCCACACACACACACCCCACCTGTAGGAAAAGCGTTAGGAGCCCTTCCAGCTGCTGCTGCTGACAACTGCTCTGCATGCCACGCTGGCAGCGGACACAGGTTCCCCTTTTGTGGGCAGGCACATCCCACTGCTGGTCTCGTACATCACGAGGCGCCCGTCCTCCAAGGTTGACCCTGCTCGTGGTGCCGGCACGGAAAGAGACCATGCAGAGCAGTCAGCAGCAGGAAAGGTCCTCTGATGCGCAAGTTAACGGAGGGAAGGAATGTGCGAAGGAGAGAGGGTGCAGCTACAGCTGAAGGTGGGATTAGGCAGGGGGGCATGTGCTGGAAAAGGGGAGAGAGATAGGTGAGCAGACGGGTGGGAGAGAGGTAGGGGACAGATGCTGGGAAGGGAAGAGGCAGCGGGGCAGATCATGGAGAAGGGCGAGGAACAGGAAGGGGACAGCTGTCGGGGAATGGTGGGAAAAAGTAGAGGGAGATGCTTAGGGAGGGGGAAACCGGGGAGAAAGGCAGGGGGCAGATCTATTTATTTAAATATTTATTTAAAGGCATTTCTAGCCACACCCTACAGAGTTCGGGGTGGGTTACAAAAGAGAACTTACATAATCAAAATCAAACAAATCGATAACAAGACAAAATAATACAAAACCACAACCTAGCCATTTAGAAAAGCAACAGTGACACAGTTTGATTGGAGGAACGCAGAGCCATAAATTGTGATTAAGGTGGGGAGAACAAATCAATAGACTCATAATCTTGAAACGGCTGTTCAACAAGAAAGAATTTTTTTAATGCTTTCTTGAATTCCTCAGTGTTGTTCTGAGCTCTGATCTATAGTGGAAGCGAGTCCCACATCGTGGGGGCAGCAATCGAAAAGGCTCTTTCACAAGTCATGGATGGCCTCACCTATCTAGTGGAGGGGACAGTAAGAAGGAATTGGTTCGAGGATCTCAAGTTTCGCGGTGCAACACAAAAGTGTAAAATGGAGCTAATCCATGGGCTGGTGACATTGTGTAGGAGATTGTGAATAATGGATGCTATCTTATATATTATTTGCCATTGCATGGGTAAGCAGTGAAGAGAATGTAAAGCAGGAGATATGTGGTCATGAACATAAGAACATAAGAACTTGCCATGCTGGGTCAGACCAAGGGTCCATCAAGCTCAGCATCCTGTTTCCAACAGAGGCCAAACCAGGCCACAAGAACCTGGCAATTACCCAAACACCTAGAATGACATTTTGTATTATTGATACCAGGAAGTGGTGGAAAGAGATGGTGCAGATGCTGGGAGGGGGGAAAGAGGAAGGAGGGTGGATGCTGGAGAAGAGGCAGGTGAGGAAGAGAGGAAGAAAAATGGAAGAGTGCTGTAATAATCAGCGTGGGAGTGAGCCCTTTGTGCTATAGCGTAGTTGACGCAGCCTCGTAGGTGAACCTATGAGGCCTATGCCGGCAGTTGGTGAATGTGCCTTATAACAGGACAGTCTGGAGCTTCATCAGTACCAGTCACCTCTCCCACAGGTTGAACCCTTGGGTTCTGGCGGCCAGGGTCAGGACAACCAGCAAACAGGAGACATGGAAACAGGCCAAGGGTCATGGCAGGTAGTGGGCAAATGTGCTTACGTCCAAAGCAAGTGGTCAGGTCCAAGCGGCAAGCAAATGTGGTCAGGTCCAAAGCAAGAGGTCAGTCAGGAGATCAGGCTGGAGTGGACAAAGACATTATATGAGATGAGAAAGGGCCAAGGTTGGACGAAACAAGCAGGAGAAGACAGGGATAGATGAGGCAAAGCTAGATGAGACAAGGCTGGATGAGGCAAGACTGGACAAGGCATGGCTTGCCAATGCAAGGCAGGCACAACAGGATCACAGGAACCAAGAACACAGGAATAGACGAGAAGCAAGACCCTGGAGCAAACACACACTGCAGAATGCATGAGACCTGATGCTGAGGCACTGGTAGACAGTCTAATGAGCCCTTGTATAGGAAGGGCCTGTTGACATCATTGGAGGGTGCTAAGGGGATTTTCCCATCGCAGGCTTTTTAAACAGAAAGTTGCATATGTGCGCCTTAGGAGAACCCAGGACATCAGCAGCATGGTAGCATGTTGGGACCCATTCAGCAGTGTCCATGCTGCATTGAGTTTGGGGCCTGCCAGCAGTGTTGGGGTGAATGCGGCAGCTCGCAGGACCACCCTGCAAGCCATGAATTTTAACAGCACCTCCTCCAAAGCCTCTTCCCCAGTCTTCTTGGCTTGGGCTTCCTGGGAAATCTTCTGTGGAGCTCGTGCATGAGTTGGGGAGCTTGGAGATTGGAGGCTGGCTCCCAGGAATTTTCCTCTGGTCCATAGTTTTTCCATGAGATTAGATATTACAGCTGATTCCAGATCCTTTGAGAGTCTAAGATCTCCTGGACTTTGAATTGAGCATCTTCTTCCATGGAGATGTCTGTGGGCTGAAGGGGAGGTCTGCCTGGGCATAGGAAGATTGTGGATTTCAGCAAAGACACGTAAAAGATGTTGTGGATCTGCAGAGACAAGGGTAATTTCAGTTTGTAAGCCACCAGTCCTAGTTGTCGCAGGATAGGGAATGGACCCACGAACTGGGGGCAAACTTTAGAGAGAGCATTTATAAGTGCAGGTTCTTTGTGCTGAGCCGTACTGAGTAGAGATGTGAATTGTGTGCCCGATCGTTTTAACGATCAGGTTCGGATGGAGGGAGAAAAAAAATCGGATTGTTAGAGATGTGAATTGGAATCGGTTCCGATTCCAATTCACATCGTTAATTTTTTAGTGAGGCCTGAGCAGATAAAAAAAACCCCACCCCGACCCTTTACAAATGACCCCTTTGTCCTCCCACCCTCTCGAACACCCCCCCCCAAAATGTTAAATTACCTGGTGGTCCAGTGGGGGGTCCCGGCGCGATCTCCCACTCTTGGGCCATCGGCGCCATTTTGGCTACCACTGATAAAAATGGCGCCGATGGCCCGATAAAAAAAAACCACCCCGACCCTTTACAAATTACCCCTTTGCTTCTCCCACCCTCCCGACCCCCCCCCCCAAAAACCTTTTACATGTACCTGGTGGTCTAGCGGGGGGTCCGGGAACCATCCCTTCAATCATACTCTCAGTGCCAGTGCTGGACTGGTTTCAAAATGGCACCGATCGCCTTTGCCCTCACTATGTCACAGGGAGCCCCTATTCCGAGGGTGGAATCATCTACCTCCAATATGAATGGCTTAGAAGGGTCTGGATGGTGTAGGCAAGGATACTGGGTGAATTCTTCCTTAAGTCATTGAATGGCCTGTATGGTGCTGTTGGTCCAATACTTTCTATCTGAACCCTTATTCATAAGGGTGGTGAGCATTGTGGCCAACATAGAATAGCTATGAATGAATTGCCAGTAGTAGTTCGCGAATCCAAGTAACTGCTGTAAAGCCTTGAGACCATTGAGTTAAGGCCTTTCAATGATGGCTTTCAGTTTTTCTGGATCCATGTGTAGACCTATCCGAGAAATGATATAACTGAGGAATGGGAGTTCTTCCTGTTCGAAAGTTTATTTTTCTAATTTTGCATATAAGTGGTGCTCACAAAGCCTCTCGAGCATTTGCTTCACATGGTTTTGGTGTTCTGGCAAGGATTTAGACAATACTAGGTTATCGTCCAGATATACCACTACATTGGAGTAGAGCAAGTCCTGAAAAATCTCATTAACTATAAACTGGAAGACTGTAGGGGCATTGCATAACATGATGGACATCACCAAGTATTTGTAGTGCACATTTCGGGTATTAAAAGTGGTCTTCCATTCATCTCCCTCTCGGATCCTAATTAAATTATCAGCCCTCCTGCAGGTCAAGCTTGGTAAATATCTGTGCCCCTCTGAGGTGGTCAAAGAGTTCCATGATCAATGGAAGGGGGTATCAGTTCTTTTTGGTAATGGCATTGAACCCACAGTAGTTGATGCAAGGACATAAGGAACCATTCTTTTTCTCCACAAAAAAGAAGCCAGCTCCAGCTGGCGATGAAGAAGAATGGCTGAATCCTCTCGTTAGGTTTTCTTTAATATAGTTGGACAAAGCCTTGGTCTCGGGCTTGGGGAGTGGGTAGACCCTAACTCTTCTTGGAACTTTTTCCAGAATCAATTCTATAGGACAGTTGTAGGAGAGTTGCAGAGGTAGGACCTCTGCTTCCTGTTTGCTAAAGACGTCAGCATACTCGGAGTGCTATGGTGGCAGACCTGATAACTCTGAGGTCATTGTCTGAGCCAGAGGTATGACAGGCAATACTTTGACTAGACATTGTTCATGGAATCGAAGGCTCATTTGGTGATTTGTAACATAGCCCAATCTATGTGGGGCTGATGCAGCATGAACCATGGTAGGTCTAAAATGACTGCTTGACCATCTTGGGCAACACTTATAAGCTGATTTGCCCTCCCTGTAGGATTCCAGTCTGCATGGTGAGAGAAATGGTGGCCCTTGTGGCATATTCAGGTAGATGTTCTCTATGCACAGACAAAACTATGAGTGCCGTATCCAAAGAAATTGTTGGGATCCCTTACTAATGGACCAAGGACTCATGAATAAAGCTGCCACCAGCCCTGGTATCAAGGAATGCAAGAGTGTCCATATTGATGTCCTCAAGTGAGAGTTGTACCAGTGCTAGAATTTGTGGAAAGATGCATGGTTGACTTCGGGTGGCCTCTCCCACCAGACCTACTTGGAGTTTCCTGGCTTGGCCAGGCAGCAGTTGGTGAAGTGCTCTAGTGCCGCACAGAAGCAGTTTGAGCCAATATAAGTCTATGGGAGTCAAGGCGCTGAGACAAGCACCTGGCAGCACAAGGTTTCATGTGTCAGTGGATCCCCTGTGACAGGCTAATTTGCATAGACACAGAGGTCAGCTTTTCATGCAGGAAAGCTCATGCTTAGTTGTTTGGGTTTTTTTTCAGTAAGTAGGCTGTGGAAGAACTCAAAAAGCTATAAGTTGACTGTGTTTCCTAAAAGTTTAAAACTGTGTTTAAGAAAATGTTGAACTAGATGATATTGTCAGACTCCCTCCATCTTAAGGAGGTTTTAAAGGAATCCAGTAAGAAGTGTTTAAGGGTATATTAGAGCTATGAGAAGAACTATTTTTTGTTTGTGACATCACCAAAGGCAGTGATCCTCCAAGAGAAAAAATAAAGGCCACGGGCAGAAGAGATGGGTCCCGTGCAGAGGCAGGAACTTACAGCTGGAGCTCTGCTCATGGAATCAGGGGAATCCTTGTTTGTATGAGACAGAAATAGTGGGAACAGAGAGAAAAACAATCATTGTTAAAGTGTGAGCCAGTTAAAGAGTGGATGAGACTTTGCATATTAAAAAATCCACAGCTAAGGTAAGGAACATAAGAACATGCCATACTGGGTCAGACCAAGGGTCCATCAAGCCCAGCATCCTGTTTCCAACAGTGGCCAATCCAGGCCATAAGAACCTGACAAGTACCCAAAAACTAAGTCTAGTCCATGTTACCCTTGCTAGTAATAGCGGTGGTTATTATCTAAGTCAACTTAATTAATAGCAGGTAATGGATTTCTCCTCCAAGAACTTATCCAATCCTTTTGTAAACACAGCTATACTAACTGCACTAACCACATC
Organism: Rhinatrema bivittatum; assembly: GCF_901001135.1. Lineage (NCBI taxonomy): Eukaryota > Metazoa > Chordata > Amphibia > Gymnophiona > Rhinatrematidae > Rhinatrema > Rhinatrema bivittatum. Next base: position 8,831,692 of record NC_042618.1, read on the forward strand.
ATCTGGCAACAAATTCCAGAGTTTAATTGTCGTTGAGTGAAAAAGAACTTTCTCCAATTAGTTTTAAATGTGCCACATGCTAACTTCATGGAGTGCCCCCTAGTCTTTCTATTATCCGAAAGAGTAAAAAACCGATTCACATCTACCCGTTCTAGACCTCTCATGATTTTAAATACCTCTATCATATCCCCCCTTCAGTCGTCTCTTCTCCAAGCTGAAAAGTCCTAACCTCTTTAGTCTTTCCTCATAGGGGAGCTGTTCCATCTCCTTTATCGTTTTGGTAGCCCTTCTCTGTAACTTCTCCATCGCAATTATATCTTTTTTGAGATGCGGCAACCAGAATTGTACACAGTATTCAAGGTGCGGTCTCACCATGGAGCGATACAGAGGCATTATGACATTTTCCGTTTTATTCACCATTCTCTTCCTAATAATTCCCAAATAAGGACAAAGATTATTCCCTGAACAGGGATGCGGAATTTACCTGTTCTAGTCAGGAGTGACTTGCAATATAAAGTGTGACTGGAAAACTGTAAAGATAAGATTTCAAGCAGAAGGAGAGAATTAAGTCTCATTAGCGAGGCAGTTACAACCCACTGTGAAACTGCTTGCCAGGAGGCGACACCGGGGAAAAGCTGAACCGAACCAGCAGAGACGTGACTTCACCCCCCGTTTTCCTTCTGTAAACCGTCATGTAATTCCACTGACGAAAAATAAGAGAGACAATGTTTTGAGCCAGTGTTGCCGTTTGGTGAACAGTGAAAGGCATTAAGCGGGACAAGTAAATTGATATTTTGACTAAGCCTGGCAGAGACCTAAAATTGTAAAGGAGTTTCCAAATCCAGACAAACTTCTCACTGTACAAGGAAGGAGCGGGGCATTTTGAAAGAGCAACTGAAAAAAAAAAAGTATTTTCTGTTCCCACAAGAAGAGATAAGACAGCAGCAGTCAAGGACAATTGCTTATTCTTTTATTTCATTAGCTAGAGACAACGCACAACTAAGTTTGCACTCAGACAGCAGCCTAGGTCTGGCCAGACACCGGTGACATTCACTATAAAGGAGAAATACATAAACTGAGATAAAGGAAGGGAATTATACTTACTTAAGAGAAAACATTCAAAGACCCTGCAAGACAGAGAGCATCGCCAAGCAACAATTTCAGAGTTAAGTAAAATGCAGTGCAAAGAGCGAGAGTGGACACTATCGGTACTCGCCTGAACACCTGTCTTAATGCATCTTGAGAAGGGCATCCCGACGGAGTATCGGGGTGCCCGGGCATAATGCGGGTGCCAGGCACCCGCCGTGCCGGCACCCGAGGGGGGGGGGGGGGTAGGAGCTGGGAAAGCGGGCCGCTGCGCGCGCGTGTCCCCGAGGACGAATCCGGTCCTCGGGGAGGCAGGCCGGGAGCCCTAATTGGTTCCCAGGGAAGAAGAGAGCCAATCGGCTGGAACCCAGCTGATTAGGTTCCCAGGGAGTGCCGGGCTCGCATCCACTTCCCTGCGCTCCAGGCACACCTTTCGCCGCTACGTGAGTGCCCAGCACTGCTCCTTATTTGTGCCAGTCTACCTCCCAGGCCCCCCTGCCGGCAGGCCTGATCCTGCACCCCCCTGCTTTGTGCCATGAGGCCCCGGATTCTCCAGCGGCGGCCCTCATCCAGTCGCCGCCGCGTGAGTACTTTATCCACCCTCCCCCCCTCCTTTTCGCCGCCCGCCGATCCCCGCAGGCCCATGATAGCTCCCAGTATGGCCCGATGTTGGCATACGCAGATACGATATTGGCAGCCAGCAAGGACTATGAGGGTTGGTCCTGGCTTAACTATGACAAGCGCTTCAGAGACCGTATGGAAGAGAATACATTTCTCTCTTGGCGCACAAGGGATGTGGGATTATGGTTGACACAGATGAATGCTAAGATTCCTTCCTATGCGCCGAGCGTCTCAGCAGGTTATCACGTGGGGAAGGGCGGGCGTTCCTTTCGTGCTAGCATCACACCGGGCGGTTATGGAAGAGTCAGAGCAGGCATGTCAGACGTCTGCTGGCGATTCAACCGCTTGTCGTGCAATTACCCGGAATGTAAATTCCGCCACAGCTGTCTCAACTGCGGAGCAGGTCATCTGGCTTCAAAATGCAGAAAGCACTCAGTAGAAGGGAGTACAGGGTCTGCCATGGGAGGAGCACCAAAAGGTACTCAGAAATGAGGACCTCGGCATAGCGCCTACACCAGTTCAAGTTGCGGCATTGAAACCGTGGTTGCTTAGGTACCCGAATACGGAGACCTCTTTGTTCTTGTTGAAAGGTTTCTCAGATGGGTTTTTTATCCCATTCATGGGCCCCGCCGGAGTCGGGGGCAGTGAAAATTGCCCCTCGGTGTGCAGCCTGTCCAGGATCGTCAAAGATAAACTGTCCATTGAGATTGCGTAAGGACGTATAGCTGGACCTTTCCACGGGCCTCCCTTTCCGGACTCGGAACTTTCCCCCCTTGCAGTAATCCCTAAAAAAGAGTCGGGCAAGTTTAGACTCATCCACAATTTGTCCTTCCCAGAGGGTGGATCGGTCAATGACTTCATTCCTCATGAGCTCTGCGCAGTAAGATACAGTCATTCAGCTCAGCAGTGCAGCTACCCTGTTTCCCCGAAAATAAGACAGTGTCTTATATTAATTTTTGCTACCAAAGATGCGCTAGGCCTTATTTTCAGGGGATGTCTAATACCGTTGAGCTGCTGGCTGCCCCTGCCTCAGCCATGTCCCACCAGTGTGCTGTCAGAGAGAGGTAGGAGTGTGCAGCATTCATGGTAGTCAGCTTGGGCTGACTCTGCTGCTTTTGAACCTCTGCACACTGCTTGGAAGGGGTCCCCCGACTGGTACTGCCACCATCCCCAGATGTCAGTAATCTTGCTGCCACCGTCACTGCTGCCGCGTGGCTATTGGGGAGGCGCCGATTGCTGCTACTGACACTGAAGCCCATTCTGCTGCCTCCTCTGTGCAGGCCCCGTGGGCTTCCACTTTCTCCATGCTGATCTCATACATTGTGAGATCTGCATAGAGAAAGTGCTACTCTTGCACATTCCCAAAGATTACTTGTGCCAATCACTAAAAAGTAATTTATTTTTTTTTTACCTTTGCTGGCTGATGTTAGTTTTCTAATCGGTTGGTCACAGGCTTTTTTTTTTTCCACCTTCCCTTTCTTATTTTTTTGCCAATTCCTTTTATATTGTCCTTTTTTCTTCCGTATTTCTTTTCTCTCCATCTTCTTCCCTCAAACACAGTCAGGTTCTCATTCTCACATGCATTTCTCTCTCTCTCACACACACAGGCTCTCACTGTCACATGCTGTCTCTCATACAATCATTCATACACACAGTCTCTCACTGGCACATGCTGTCTGACTCTCACACACACAGGCTCTCTCTCACTCCCACATGCTGTCTTGCTCAAGCATAGGCTCTCACCGTCACACGCTGTCTCTCTCACACACACAGAGGCTCTCACATGCTGCCTCTGCAAACATTCAGATCCTCACTCCCACACACAATCTCTCAACTCATCTCATACACGCACACATACACACTGTACAGACCCTCAGCCTCTCTCTCACCTCTGGGCCTCCTCTTCACGGGTCGCCGCAGGATGGGCTCTGCAGCGGCCCTGAACTTCTCGGGCCTCTTCCTCTTCCTTGGCCCTGCTACTGGGCCTCTTCCTCTTCTTGGGCCGCTGCGACTTGGGATTCGCAGCAGCCCACGGCGGCTCCTCTTCTGCACGTGCTGATGCTCTTTCTCCTTCCTGCCCACGCGGCTCGGGCAACGTTTACTTCCGGGCCGCACGGGCAGGAAGGAGGAAGAGCATCAGCGCGTTTGAAAGTGATCTTTTTCTTCGGGCAAGGAGGCTCAGCGGCCGCATGAGCCTCCTTGCGCCCGGGGGCATCGGCTCCCCTCGGGATACCACTGCAGGCCTCCTCTTCACGGGTCGCAGTGGCCCAAGAAGAGGAAGAGGCCCTGAACTTCTCGGGCCTCTTCCTCTTCCTCGGCCCTGCTACCGGGCCTCTTCCTCTTCTTGGGCCGCTGCGACTTGGGATTCGCAGCGGCCCGCGGCGGCTCCTCTTCTGCACGCGCTGATGCTCTTTCTCCTTCCTGCCCATGCGGCTCCGGCAACGTTTACTTCCGGGCCGCACGGGCAGGAAGGAGGAAGAGCATCAGCGCGTTTGAACGCGATCTTTTTCTTCGGGCAAGGAGGCTCAGCGGCCGCATGAGCCTCCTTGCGCCCGGGCGCATCGGCTCCCCTCCGGATACCACTGCTCGCGTCTGCCCCTAATACTTTGGAAACTTTATTTAAAAAAAATAAAAAAAATGACGTCACAGGATTGACCGGCCCACCGGGGGAAGCCCGATCCCCCGATAGGTCAATCCGCCCCTGTTTATTTATTTATTTTATTTATTAAGGCTTTTATATACCGACTTTCTTGATACAAATCAAATCAATTCGGTTTACAATGAACTAAGCAGAGTATACAATTAACCAATCAACAAGAGATACGGAGCATACAGTTACATTATAACAAGGAAGCCTTAACTTGGAGTAGGAAAATAAAGAAGGGGTGAACGGAGCAATAAATATATAAATAAAATGAAATAAAATAGAATAAATACTATATACAGAAGAGGGGGCAAGGGGCCAACCTCTCTTTAATGGATATTATGCATGAAAAATTTGGAGAGTTTTGTTTACAGAGATGTGTGGTGAACAATTCTAGATCAGGCAATGGAGTTTGTAGTGGGGAAGGCTTGGCTGAACAGCCATGTCTTTAGTTTCTTTTTAAAAGTTGTTAGACAAGTCTCCAGTCTGAGGTCCGGAGGCATGGCGTTCCACATGGAAGGGCCTGCTGTAGAGAATGACCGGTCTCTGATGTTTGCGTGGTGCACTAATTTGATTGTAGGAACGTGTAAAGATCCCTTGTAAGCATCCCTTAAAGGCCTGGCTGTCGAGTGCAGTCTGAGAGGATGAGACAGGTCAAGCGGGGTTTGATGGTGGATATTTTTATGAATGATTGTGAGAGATTTATGGAGGATCCGGAAATTTACTGGGAGCCAGTGGAGATCTTTTAGAATGGGAGAAATATGCTCTCTCCGATTGGTATTTGTCAAAATCCTTGCCGCTGCATTTTGTAGCAGCTGGAGCGGTTTAATGGTAGAGGCTGGAAGACCATGCAGAATGGAGTTACAATAGTCGATCTTGGAGAACAGAATGGCTTGGAGGACGGATCTGAAATCGTAGTGGAATAGGAGCGGTTTGAGTTTTTTGAGTACTTGTAACTTGTAAAAGCACTCCTTAGTAGTGTGTTTTATAAAATGCTTTAGGTTCAGGTGACTGTCGATTAAGACTCCAAGATCTCTGGCGTGTGATATATGTGGAATATTTTGTGATTGGAGAAGTATGGGACTACCTTCTGGAGTAATTAGGAAGAGTTCGGTTTTAGAAGTGTTGAGCACAAGGTTGAGGCTGGATAAGTAGTGGTTTATAGTTTGTAGATGAGAGTTCCATAACCTGAGTGTTGAGTCCAATGATTTGGATATAGGGATTAAAATTTGAAGGTCATCTGCGTAAATATAAAATTTGAGTTTGAGGTTTGAAAGTAGGTGGCAGAGGGGGAGAATGTAGATATTAAACAGGGTGGGTGATAAGGAGGAGCCCTGGGGGACGCCAAAAGGAGCATTAGTGCCAAAAGGAGCATTAGTGTTTACAAGGGATGGCTTACTTTCGGGAGAGGTCTTATATTTAAGAATTCGGCAAAATCTCTACTAGGTCTTATTTTTGGGGATGTCTTATTTTCGGGGAAACACGGTAGTACAGATATGCGGTCAAGGGGCATTGATGGCAAAGGTAGATATCGAGTCAGCTTTCCGTTTACTACCGATATATCCAGAGAGTTTTCCATTGTTGGGTTTTCAATTCGAGGGAGGTTACTTCGTGGACAAATGCCTACCAATGGGATGCTCTATCGCGTGTGCCTTCTTCGAAGCTTTTAGCTCTTTTATACATTGGGTGATTGAACAAGAATCCGGATCTTCGAACATAGTTCATTACTTAGATGACTTCCTATTTGTGGGTCATCCGGAGTCAAGAAAAGTTTCCAACATATCCTCATCTCAAAGAGAATTTGTGAGGATTTGGTTATCTGGAACAGATTCCTGTCCAACTTCAATGGAACACTGTTGTGGCAGTCTGAAGCAGTTTCAAATTATGAGTTAGAACTGTTTACTGATGCGGCAGGATCGGTAGGGTTTGGTGCATATTTTCAAGGAACATGGTGCGCGGCACAGTGGCCTGAGGAGTGGGTGCAGTGCCGTACTACCAGGAATATCACCTTCCTAGAGCTTTTCCCCATCGTCGTAGTGGTTGTACTATGGGGCAAGTGGATCAGGAATAAAAAAGTGATTTTCTGGTGCGATAACCAGGGTGTAGTCAAGGTTATCAACAAGAAAGCAGCAAAAAACATGTTAGTATTGGATTTACTGCGCGAATTCATTCTTCGCTGCATGGAATTAAATGTGACTGTCTGGGCATGGCACGTGCCGGGTGATTCTAACCCTTTGGCTGATTCTCTTTCTCGTTCAAAGTGGGACACATTCTGGAAACTTGTGCCAGAAGCGGATCCACAGGGAGCTTCAGTGCCTGCTTTCCTTTGGAAGTTTGGTATCCAGAAGCCTGGAGGTTGCTACAAATTTCACTAGCTCCTTCCATGTGGTCTGCTTACGTGAAAGGGGCTGAGAAGGTGGTGTCCTTTTTCTCCAAATGGGGGTGGCGCGGGGGACCAGTTTCGGAGTGGGGCATAATACACTACATAGAGGCGGCAAAAGCGGAAGGGACATCAAGGGCAAGACAACTAACGGGTTTTTCCTTCTTTATGAGATCTCATGGTTGGGGTTTCCCAGGCGGACATTTTTTGATACGTCGTGTTTTGTTGGGTTGGGCAAAAGAAGGAGCATGAGTAGTAGAGGAGACACGAGCGGTAGAGGGGAAACATCCCATTACCCATTATACTCTACTGAGACTATGGGACAGTTTAACAAACATATGTAGTTCTGAATATGAAACACGTTTGTTTCACGTAGCTTTTGTTTTTGCATTCTTTGGAGCTTTTCGGGTCAGCGAACTAGTGGCTAGGGCCACCAAAGGTTGGGAGTCTTCAGGTTTGTGCTCTCAGTTCATCACCTGGGAGGCAGATTCCATCATACTGTTTATACCTCGTTCCAAAACAGATCAGATGGGGAAAGGTTCATACGTAGTCCTTTGCGCCATCCCCAGCTGCAGGACCTGTCCTTTGGCTAACTGCAGGGCTTTCGTGGAACTTCGCCCGTCTGAGGGATCCAGATTTTTGGTTCACTCAGAGGGCAGACCACTCACTAAATTTCAATTCGAGGCGGTGCTACGCAAATGCTTAATGTACCTCGGATTGGACTCATCCCATTTCGGAACACATTCCTTCCGAATAGGTGCAGCTACCTCAGCTGCTCAAGCCAGATTATCGGGAGGTGTGATTCAGCGGATCGGGCGCTGGAAATCGGGCGCCTTCAAAGGTTACATACGCCTGGGTCATCTATAAACAATGCAATATACTATCACTTCTCTCAGGTCCTAGGAGTCAGGGTTGCCGAATATGGATTGTGGGACACTCCTTCATCACGTGGGCTTTCAAGCATGCCCAGGGGCGTCCTTACGGGGTGCATTTGGACTTACAGTATAACGCGACAATCCATTGGCTGGGATGCAGAGGCATGGGCTGGGATGAATTGCTTCCCTGCCTGCAGAGGAGCGTAGTGCGATTCGGGCTACCACAGATTCTGATTATCCACCTAGGTGGTAATGATTGGGGTTCAATGTCTGGACGCAAGTTTATTGCTATGGTATGGAAGGACTTGACATCTGCCATGGCCTTGCTTCCATCTGCAATAATTTGTTGGTCAGACATTATTCCAAGGCCTGCTGAAATGAATAGAAAAATTTGGAAATGCTGCTGGGCCAAGGCAAACAGGCAAATTGGTTCCTGGCTTACATTATTTGGGGGTCGTCACATTTGTCATGAATGGTCATGGGAATGCGGGAAAGGGCTATTTCACCCAGATGGGGTGCATCTATCCTTTATAGGACAGGACTTGTTCCTAAATTCATTTCAGGATGCCTTGGAAGCTTTGCTGCGTTAGGGACCTAGGCCGCATCTTTGGGGGGGTCACAGGATGGGTCCATCCTGTGCCGGTGGCGGGTTGCCCGAGCCAATTGAGAGGCAATGTGTTGAGGGGCAGGACAATTTGGTGCAGTTGTCCTGCGGGAGGCTCCTTGCTGCAGGTGGCGGGAGACGGTCACAACCCCTTGCTGATGGTGGCAGGGGTCGTGGGTTTAGTGCAATGTTAATATCTGCGCACCTTGCTGGCGGGTGGCGGGTGCGCAGGGAAGCAGATGTAAAGTACTGGCTCGGGCACCTAATTGTTGTACAATAAAGTCTCGTTCATGTTATTGATTGCATTGCTTGTTATCGATTTGTGAGAGGGTGGGTGCTGGGAGAAAAGTCAGTCCTGGCTACCCATATTAGCTTCTTTATGGGAGAGACCTAGAAAGAAATGCTAATTCCAGGGTAACTGAGTTTGTAAAGGTTGTTCTAATATGGTTCTAAAAGTGAATTGTATTTACTCTTGATAAACAATAACTGTTGAATCTGGTTTTAACATCATTGCCAACTGGTTACATTTTGTTTTGTTTAATAATTGGTACAAAAATAAAGGTTTTATTATCTTCAACCGGTAATTTCCTCCATGAAATCTTTTCTCACTCCCTGCTTCCCCTCCCAACCTCCGGGAGCACTACTGCCTAAGGACGTGCATTCGTTTTCAACGCATGGGCAATCGGCAATGCATAAGTCCCTATTCGTTGTATTCATGGGTTCGCAAAACACATCGCAATCCCCCACAAATAAAACATATCATATTAGTTTCATTCTTTTGGCTCGCAGTGATTTTTTAGCGGCCGTTTGAAATAGGAGAAGGCCATGTGGGAGTATCCATAGCAAAAACCAGCCCTTTCCTGTGAGTCATAAGTGACCTCACAGCCCTGTCATAGAGTGGGTGAGACAGGTTGGCAAGGAGACCAGAATGCAACCTATCAGAGCTAAGCATTTTGCTAACGCAGCCAATCGCCGCTCTCACTCTGTGCTCTGTGACACTATTCCTGATGCTGCTGCACTATTTATACCTTAAGCACGCGGCATGCTTAAGGGGGGTGGTCAGGGGAGGTGGTCTGGGGATGGTGGCTTTACTCAGAGCTAGTCTGAGTGTCTGAAATCTGTATACTCCTTAATTGGAGCAGACTGGGAGGGAACTGGCAGAGGCCCAATTGCATCACCACATGTATTAATTGAAAATTCGCCGCGCCCCCCCCCGTGTATGCCACCTACACATGCGCACACGGATTTTGCCATCAGACTTTATAACATGCGCGTGCTGGCTCCCGCATGTTATAAAATCATCACGCCCATGTGCACACGCCGGGAACCGCACGCACATGGACGGCTGCGTGCTCCTTTTAAAATTAACCCCTTAGGGAACAGCTGCTGCTTATTACTGGCATCAGTAACATAATATCCACTTAATGTTTGGCTACTTGCCAGGTACTTGTGACCTGGATTGGCCACTGTTGGAGAGAGGATGCTGGGCTTGATGGACCCTTGGTCTGACCCAGTTTGACATTTTCTTATGTTCTTATTTCTCACCCGCAACGTGTTCTTCTAACCTTTGTTTCCACATATCCAAGTGGACTAATGCAGCAAACAGACTTCTCTATTCTGAGGACTGACATATCTCTCTGATATTTTAACCCCCAGGCCAAATCAGTCTGAAAACAGAATTCCAGTTGTATTCCTTGTTAGTCAGGGAAAGAGCGGCAAGGAGCTAAGACAGTGTGGCCTGCTTCCTGTGTGCAGGAATGTTTGTGAGCTCCCGGAGGAGCAGGGACTGAGAGAGCCATGAGGTGAGCTCGCCTCAGTGCGCTTCTTAGCTTTCACTGGTTAATGTTATCTTACTTCTAGGGCAGGATCAGCCAGTTCCAGTCCTTTACAGCCACAGACAGGCCAGGTCGTCAGGATATCCACAATGAATATGCATGAGAGAGATTTGCATACAATGGTGGCCGTGCATGCCCCCACATCATCTTCCTCTTGACTCTTTGGACTTTGCGAAGGCAAAACTTACTCCAGCCTGGGTCAGGTTACTGTGCAAATCTTCTCCTTATTCAGACACACTGACTGTACACTTGAACAGATTTTCAATTATAATATTAAGACTTCAACATCTTCATATAATGGTTTAAGAGCTCTGGGTCTTCCCCGGGATGATAACAATTAAGTTCCTCTTTTGAAATTTCCTTATGGAGCTGAAACACGCTGCAGAAAAGAAATCGATTTAGCACTGTTCTGTTTCTCTAATTTTCTGTTAATGAGCTTTGGGAGCTGGATTGACAGCAATAGACCTAAAGCGTGGGCTGGCTTGGTGGCTGCCATGCAGGAGTCCTGGGTTTGACTCTCTGCTCCTATTCAAACAGCTGTTATCTTAATGGAGCAGGACAGAGATTATCTTAAAGCCTCAGAGACCCCAAATTTTAAACCATGTCCGCTGCCGGGGCATCTGAAAATAGGATGAAACTCATCTTCCCACCCCTTTCCATTCACTGCCTTTTCTGATTATGCTGAGGGATTTCATTTGCAGTCAAAACATTTTCGAACAGAAATTGCTTTTTTACTTATTTCAGTTTCTTACATGCCTTTCTGGGTATGAAATTCTCCCAGCAGGGAAAGTGTGAAGACCATTCGCAGCTCTACAAAAGTGTATAACAATTTAAAATAGAAGAAATGTTAAAAAAAAAAAAAAAAAATAGCAGCAGTAAACAGTTTATTTCTGCAACAAAAGGTGCTCAACAAAATATTGATTCAGTTCTGCAGATTATCATAGTGGAAATGTACAAGTGAATTCATAAAAACAACCCCCAGCTTGCGTGCAGTAAAACGTTTGTTTGAGGCCGCGTGTTTCAATAGAAACGTTGGAGGCGTTGGAGACGATGCCGTCAGCGTCCCGCAGTTGCTTTGCATTTCAGGTTTGCCATTAAAGGGCCCGACAAAAGAGCCAAGTTTTCCTTTGCTTCCTGAAATGAGAGTCATCAAGTCTCTCTCTCAGCTTTTCTGGTAGGGAATTGCTTTGAGAAGGATCTGTTTCGGTTGTCCGTCCCCCCCCGAGACTATTGCAAATTCTTAGTGGGGACCTCAGCATTTTTATTGTCCTGTAAGTTCAGGGAAATCCTAATAAGGGTTACATTGGCACCGGATGTTTTTAATCACAGTGGAGCCACTTTTCATTAGGTTGCCTGAATAGGCACTTCCTCCAGGTAATGCCAGCCAGGTAAAGGTTTTCCCAAACTTACAAACAGCTGCAGCAAAAGCATGTGTGCTATGGGCAAAACACTGCATGTACCTTGCTCTACCAGATTTAATACATGCACATGTGTGTGTGTGTGTGTGGGGACCACAAGCCGCTATGCTGCCCAGGACCCAGCAAGCCATGTTTTGCCTAGAAGGACTTGTTCCTATGGGCACAACTGCTTCTGTCTGAGGAGGGCCATCAGTTTTTAACACCCAAGAGGTGGAGCCACATGTAAACCATGTACTCCTACTGGTATGCCCTCTTCCTATTCTGCCCCCATTAACTGTGAGCAGATTTGCTGTTTGTTGTAAATACATTAGGGATGTGCATTCATCTAGGACGAATTAGGCAATTTCAACGAAATTGCCTAATTCGTCCTGGTTCGGGGAGCCTGAATCCCGAACGAGTTTTTTTCCGAAATTTCGAGAAAAATTAGTTTTCGGGTTTAGTGCACACTAATTCGAAATTAGGGTCCCCTCGTGAGAAATACGAAATTTCCAACAGCGGGCCGAAATGAAGACCGAAACGAAAGGCTCCGCCTTCGCACATCTCTAATATATATATATAGTTGTAACAGTTCCTGCTTGTAAGCTAGTGTGATGTCACAGAAAAACTACAAGCCCCTATAATCCTGTAGTCTTGTTGATGGTGTCCCTTTATGGTCACATGTTTCTAGCCCCACTGGGCACTTCCTATTGGCACAGATTCTGGTCCACGCCTGCTGGGAGGCTTTCAGTGTGCATGTGTGTTTCTGAAAGAAAGAAGCAAGCAGCCTCTCATCTCTCCTGATCCTTGGGATGGCATTTCCTTTTTACCAGCTACATATAATACTTGTACTGCTATTATGATAATTAATAAGTAATAGTAGCTTGTGATTTATCTACTGTTTGGGTAATGGCCAGGTACTTGTAGCCTGGATTGGCCACTGCTGGAAACAGGATGCTGGGCTTGATGGACCCTTGGTCTGACCCAGCATGGCATGTTCTTATGTTCTTAATCGTTCCCTTAACCATGTTCCCTCCGGAAACAAAAGCTGGGAGGAGATTCCTCTGCTCTCTGCATCGACACATCATCAATAGATGCCTGAGTGCCTGCTTCGCCTTGTTCCTGGGCTGGATCTGTTCTGGGCTTTAATGGCCCTGCCACTGCCAGGAGGTCCAGATGCTCTCCCTTTCACCGCTGGTACCTCCCAAAACTTTCCCCCAGAAATAATAGAGTCCCGGAGCCCAGCAACATAACTCTCACTGGTTCCCAACAGCGTCAAAGAATCGGCAGTTGGGTAAGTGGAAACTTTATCCTTCCACTTCAGCACCTCTGTAACTCAGATATGAAAATCAAGCTTGCAAGAGCCACTTCAGTGTGCATCCGCCATCCTGCTGCCACAAAACAATGATTAAAATAAAAAGTACTACCGTATATGTGCAATACCACTCCTGACTGAACACATTGTTGTTACCTCTGTTCAGTAGCTCCTCCGCTCAGAATTGGTCACTGCTGCCTGGAGGAAGCGGGTGATGCCTCTCTGCAGGGCCCACTGCCGATGTCACTGGAGGAGGGGCAGGATTCCCAGCCACACCCGCTCCCACAGACTTGTGGTTAAAGGTGAATTATCCACAGCTCAGCTGAATAAACAGACACGGGCCAGTTTGGTTTTTCTCTATCTCCTTTCTGTATGGTTTCTTGTATTTTTATCCAGGCTTCCAGAAGGGCAGGGTGAAAAAGCAGGAAAGTCTAAAAGTGCCACACGAGTTTTGGAGATGGGTGGCAGCCCTGAATATTCAGAGCTAACCTAGCTGAATGGGATTTTTTTAAATCAGTTTAGGCCTGTTACCCGAGAAACCAGCTCCCTTCCTCCTCCTCAGCCACTGAAGGTTTGTGCAAAATCTATATCGCTATAAAAAAGAGCATAACAAATACAATTATTATTAATAATGGTATATACCGGGAGTCTAATTTTCAAACCTATCTGTGGTAGAGCATTCACGCACATAAATGGATGCATGGAGATTTATGCTAGCATTTTATAAACTGACGGCAGGATCTGCACAACTTATAAAATATTGTGCAGTTCTGCTGTGAAAGTACACGCATATGTTTCAGTACATGTGAAGATTTCCAATGCAAGAAAACATACACTTTCTCTACCTATTTTATAAACATACACGTGTGCACTCTAGGTACATAAAAAATATAATGTGTGCACATAATAAAACATTTTTTTATGCAAAGGCAGGTAATTTATAAACCCTGACGGTAACTTTTAAACAGGCGTGTGGGTGCACATGTGCGTGCATTCATCAGCCTGCACCTAGGGATGCGGCTATTTTATAACATATGTACGTATGTGTGCGCATGCGACAAAATTGACTGACCGCATGCACATCACCCCTGTCCTTAAGGGGTTACACTGGCTCCCTATTCACTCTCGCATACAATACAAGGCTTTATCACTCATCCACAAAGCTCTCCACAATCCTGAAATGAACTGGTTCTCAAACACATTACAATTCCATATATCTAACAGACCAACTAGAAATCAATACTTAGCCACCCTACAAACCCCCCTCTCCAAAAACATTTATTTATTCCTCCACTAAAGCCGGCGCCCTGTCCCTTGCTGGCCCCACGCTATGGAACTCCATGCCCTCTGAGTTGCGTCTAGAACTGTCCACCAAGTTATCCAAACAAAAACTCAAGACATGGTTATTCACTCAAGCTTACCCATGATTCTAACCCTCTCCCTCAAAGCTTCCACTTGCCATTCCTTTCACTTTTAATCCTGCCTCTCACCCTTTCTTTTCATCTCCTTATAGCCCTATAGGTTCATATAGGTATCCACTTTCCCGATATATCCTTGCCACCCACCCCTATGATACTTTCCAGTTTCACACGTATCACCTCCCCTAACATGTAACGTCTGTTACAGCTTCTCTCTCCCAACTTTTTACCCTTTCTCCTACCTTCCCACCCCCCCACCCTTCCCCGCCTTACTAAGTTATTTCCACCAATGTTAATATCTAAGCTATTCTTAAGTAATATCCTAAGTTGTTTTTACATTAATTACACTTTGCTATGCATATTTAACTAAATTTACCCTTGTTTGCCTCCCCCACACTGAGTTGTTTTTTATAATAGTTTTACCATTATTAACTTGTTTGATGTATAATGCTTAGGCGTATAATTAACTTTTACTACCTTGTTCTATGTATAACGCTTAGGCGTATGTTAATATGTTCTCTGTACACCGATGTGATATCTTGATAAGCGGCGGTATGTAAAAACCAATAAATAAATAAATAATAAATAAATGTGTGCGGACAATTTTAGGTGGACGCATGCCTATGCATCTAAGTGTGGGTATTTTAGTAGACGCGCGCTGACATATTTGCCAGTTTTCCCAGTCCCCAGTTCACTCAGGTAAGGGATAGGACTTCCAACACCCCCCCCCCCCTTAGTTTAATAGCCTCCTCTCTCCCCTATTAGCCCTCCTGACCCTTAAAACCCTGCTGATCTGTATATCTTTGTTTTATTACTCACGCTTCCTCCACGGCAGAAGTAAAGTTACTCCGTAGGGGGCCCCGGCGCCTGCCTGTGTGCATAAGTATCGATGCGCAAATTTGAAGTCGAACTCCAGGACCGCCCAAGCCCCGCCCAGACCACGCCCAGGCCCCGCCCTTTTTTGCTGCTGTTTGTCTGTGTGCATGGTGGGAGGTACGCGCATACTCAAACTGCTTTTAAAATCCGCGCGGCATATTCCTGGATCTCCCGGTCTTGGCAGGTGCCGGGCTTTTAGAACTCCCCTTTATGTGAGTCCACCGTTCTGAAAATAGTTTACTTGCGCATGTACTTGAGATCAACAGCTTATCAATACATCTGTCAGTGCATCCAGTCCTTCTCCAGTTCATCGAGACCCTCTAGCTCTTCGCCCTGAACTCCCGCCAGTTCACCCAGACCTCTCGCCCAAAAACTGTAAATAGACCAATCCGATTTCACCTGCGCAAGTCAATTAGCAGGGGTAAAAGGCAGTGATCATGTAAGTTTGGTAATGTAAACGCAATATATCTCTTACAAAACAGCAAGAACCTCGTGCACTTCTGAACCCACCTAGGAACGCACCTAGCCTACCCCTTTTATCCCCGATAAATTTACATCCAAAATGGAAAATACAGGTGTACGCCCCACATTTCTAAAACTGCATGTACACACGTACGTGCTACTTTTACATGTGAAATCCCTATGAACATTTACTCCTAAATGAATCATCAAAAAAACATTGGGATAAGCTTGCGTCACAAATCAATAGAAGGTTCTTACACATATCGGGCCCTCATAATAAACTGGTCCATGCGAGGACCCAATGTGTATGATACCTTTAACTTTTCTTGTACTGATGACGTAACCGTCATGTTTATTTGTTTACTGGTATGATTTGTTGTCACTTCAGACGTCTGTCTCTGTTTTGATGCATTAAAAAAAACCACCTAACGTATTAGCCGATGTCTCACGTTTAATATACTGAAGTAAAACTAAGAATAATTCAGATTTTGCCCAGCAGATTGATTAAACAGATAAATTTAAGAAGGTCTCTTCTTTTCTTGGGGTATTCTCTGGACGTAAAATTTAAGAGAACTATTGGAAGATAATGAACGTAAGCAAATAGATTGCACTCTGGTGGTTAATTGCAGGCCTTGCCGGGTTTCCCCACCCATCTGCTGAAACAGAAACTGCCCTAACGACAGTGTGAGCAGATGTCTATTTACCGCAAGATTTTGGTTTCTATATCTGGAGCTGCCTGTTGATTCTTACTTGAGAACATTAATTGTCTCCAATCATTGTTAGAGCATCTGTTTCACATTTTGACAAGTGCACTTATCCTTTTTTGCATATTCTTCAGCCAAAAAAAAAAAATAATGAATAAATTACGGGGAGATGACAAAATGTGTTGATAATCAAGATGAAATACAAATGAACTGGAAAAAAAGCTCCGATTTTTACATGAACTTGTAAATTGCTTTTTTTTTTTGTATGGTGGCAATGACTTGACACAGCAGCTAAAAATATCCCTGGTAGAAATTAGCATCAGAATAGTTCAGAGAGAAACACAGGGCTCTCTCTCTCTTTTTTTTTTTTTTTTATCATCAGCTAAGTTTGCTTTGCAGAATTCAGTTTGACACCAAAAAGGAAGAATTTCCTTGCTTCCTCCTATTTAATCTTTTATGGGAAGGAAGGCAGTGGCTGGGGAGCAGTTTTTATGATAGAAAAAGAGAAGGGGGATAATGAGGACAGGGCTTTATCTCCCCCGGGATCTGACAAGGGTTTGAGATGCAGCAGGGGGGGTCTAGGTCAGACAGTAGGGGAGATCTTCCTAACTGAAGGGAGGTTAAACAATGGAACACGTTACCGAGGGAGGATGTTAGGGTTTTCATTTCGTTTCGTTTATTGATATTTATCAACCGCTTTCAAGATTTAAAAAAAAATCGGTCAAAGCGACATACAGCAAAATCATGTACGCAAAATTACGTCATAGTACCTATATGGACATAGCACACAGCAAGCCATGGCAATGCCTAAATCTCTGCCCTTGATTCTACCTGAACCTGAATTTACGCAGGCCAAGGCATTGGCCACGTCTCTAGACCCTTCCTGAAACGTAACACATTTTTTTCAGCTCTAAGCTGAGGTGGTGAAACTGTTCCAAAATGAAGGAATGGCAGCAGACGAGGCCCGGTTCTGCAGTCGTGCTCTCACTGCTGGAGGCTGTAATAGATATTTCTGGACAGAACTGGGAATTCAGTACCATTTTAACTTCCCATTTAAGTGAGGAGGACATCGACTGTCCATTATTTTAAATGCCAAGGCAAGGTAACATGATCTGACACTATAGGGAAATGGGAAGCGAATGCAACCATAACAACAATAATGGCCCATCCGGAACCCATCTAGAACCGTTTGATAATAATCATGCAGCAGTATTCTGCATGCTGTGTAGTATATGCGTCAACTTTCCCAGCCAACCCAGATAAAGGGCCGCATTTTCAAAGGCTTACGCGTGTAAATCCAGAGGGGTAGATTTTCGAAGGGTTACGTGCATAATATATGCGCGTAACCCTTTAAAAACCCTCCTGCGTGCACCGAGGCTATTTTGCATAGGCTCGGCGGCTTGCGCAAGCCCCGGGACGCGCGTATGTCCCGGGGCTTTAAAAAGGGGCGGGAAGGGGGCGGAGGAGTGAGCATGGCGCAGGTCCGGGGGCGGTCCAGGGGCGGGACCGAGGCCTCTGGCACAGCGGCTGTGCTGGGGAATGGTAGGTGTAAAAAGTGAAATAAGGTGGGGGAGGGGGACTTAGGTAGGGCTGGGGGGGTGGGTTAGATAGGGGAAGGGAGGGGAAGGTGGGGGGGAGCGGAAGAAAAGTTGGAGGGAATGGGGAAAGCCATCGGGGCTCCCCTAGGGCTCGGCGTGCACAAGTGTGCAACCCCTTGCGCGCGCCAACCCCGGATTTTATAACATGCGAGCAGTAGCGCAAAGCCCCGGGACACGTGTAAGTCCCGGGGCTTTACAAAAGGGGCGGTCTGGGGCGGGGTGGGGGTGGGGCCAGAGGCCTCCAACAGAGCGGCCATTGCCGCTGTGTCGGAGGATTGTGTGCCAGCAGGCTGCCGGCAGGCACAAAAGGTAAGATAATTTTTTGGGGGGGTTAGAGTAAGGCTAGGGGAGGAAAAGTTAGGGGAAGGGATGGGAAGGTTAGGTTAGGGGGAAGGGAAGTTCCCTTCCAGGCCGCTCCAATTTCAGAGCGGCCTGGGAGGGAACAGGGAAAGGCAGCGCGGCTCGGCGCGCGTAAGATGAACAATTGTGCATCCCCTTTGCACGCACCAACTTCTGATTTTATAACTTGCGAGTGCCTGCGCGCGCAAGTTATAAAATCGGGCGTACATGTGCGCGCGCCGGGTAGCACGCGCACATGTAGGCCGTGCGCGCTTCTTTTAAAATCTACCCCTAGAGCATTGCAAAGGTCCAGCTGAGATAAGACTAATACATGTCACCTTTTTCAAATTCAAATGCACCTTTTTTTTTTGTTACCACTGCAGCCTTCTGATGTTCCACAGTCATCATTAAACGCAATCTTATATCCAGGGACCTTGCTTCTTTTGATGCTATCGATAGATGACCATCAATTGATGAAGCTAAACCAACCTGTAACAACTCTGTTTTCTTAAATTTCAAAATCAAACCATTTGCCTTCAGCCAACCTCCTACCACTCATTAACCTGGGTAACAGGGTTTAAGGGCTCCTTTCGCAAAGGTCCCACCACTTGTATTCCTTCTGCATAAATATACGGGGAAAGCCTAAAAGGACTAATAAACCTTTCCAAAAGCACTAAAAATATGTTAAAAAGAAGCAGAGATACTGAAGGACCCCAGGGAACAACTAAACGCAGCTAAAAAGCCCTGCAGTTTTCCTCCTTGAAAGCTTATAAATTGCCCAATCCAACCTTTGACCTCCCAAACCTAATTCTTCATGATCTGAAATCAGAATAGAAAGGTTCACTAGATCAAGTGCACCGGACAGGGCTAATAAAATCAAATCCGGCTTTCCCCTTCTCTATCCTAGGCAGCACCCACACAGTCTCAGTGCTACATCCATTCCTGATTTGAGACAAGATTTGAGACAAGAGCCATGCTCTTTAACATTTAGGAAAAGACTAAAAACTTGGCTTTTCAAAAAAGCATTTCCAAGCCTTGAATAAAACCTCCTCTCACTAGCACTAACTCGTATGCAATAATGGAATGTAAACACGAATCAACCAACCTCAAACCCTCTCTCACTAATTCCTGCTGAATATTTATCATACTATTACCATTCACAACTGTGTCATATTTATTCATTTGATTACCTATGTACCGTTTCATTTTTCACTTGCTATTCTAATGTATCAATAGGCTGAAATGTAAATATTGTGCTGTTCAATTTCTCCCCTTCCATCCCAAGTTTATTTTCCTTGTTTTTTGTAACTTTCCCTCTCCCTTTTTCTGATTCACTGTATTTAAAGTTCAAGGTTCTTATTGAAAATATTGTTTTTTACGTTACGTTATGCTTTACACTCCTTGTTATTTGTAAACCGGGTTGATGTGATGCCTATCATGAAACTCGGTATAACAAAAACAATAAATAAATAAATAAATAAATTCCACAGGAAGGATGAAATATATTTGCATACAATGGAAGCAACGCAAACGTGGCAGGTCTGAGGGGAGGTCATGTCCCCTGAGTGTCCTGATGATCCTTTGGAGTGGAGATTGTGGAAGAGTTTGCAAGTAGCTCCTCTTACTAATTGCTGAAGCGCTATTACATTTAACCTTTCTGCTTCTTGTGACCATTGCAGCCTAGCTGTGGAAGCCTGTGTACTACCCTGATTACGTCTGCGACCTTCACTCTGTTATACGCCCTGGCTGCTGGCAGTAACGCCAGAAAATAAAGGTTTCGATTGTTGGACTATGTCTTCCAGCTGAGCCTATATTTCCTGGTTGGATATAGCAGTGAGAAGGGGGGGATAGAGGGGATTCTGATAGGGTGAGATCCCTATTCAGCTTAGGCATTCAACAACGCCCCCTACCCACACCATAGCCTCTGGGCCTGGGTGCACTATACCGGCCTGGGTGCACTATACCAGCCTGGGTGCACTATACCGGCCTGGGTGCACTATACCAGCCTGGGTGCACTATACCGGCCTGGGTGCACTATACCAGCCTGGGTGCACTATACCGGCCTGGGTGCACTATACCAGCCTGGGTGCACTATACCGGCCTGGGTGCACTATACCGTCTGCTCGACCCATCCAAAAAAAAACAAAAAACCTCATCATGCACATTCATTGTTGAGACGCTGAAAACCAAGCCTGCCTAGCCAGCTCTAGGGCAAATTTATCCTTCTGCTATGACTCTTAAGAACCTAAGAAGTGCCAAGCTGGGTCACAGCGAAGTCCATGAAGACCGAATGTAACTTTTTGTTCTGTTTACTGTCTTTTCGTTTTGCCGTATGCCCTGCGCGATGTTCTTCAGCGTGCGGCAGTTATCCCGGTAAAGGATTTAAGCTTTCCAACCCCCCAGCAGCGTTGTTAATTTTTGCCAGGACTTTGCCTCCAAAGGCTATAACTGCCCCTCCCCCCATCACCAAGGGCAAGAAAGAACCCAGGAGCCCGGGTCGCAACGTAGCCCCCAAGGCTCTCAGATGAGCCCCCTACGCCCTTCTCGTCAGCAGAACAGGGGTTAGAGCCGCACTCCGGGGGGGGGGGGGGGCAGTAAACAAAGCCCCCCCCCGTTTCTTCAGGCAAACTCCGCTGTCCCCAAGGATTGGCTTTCATCATTGCCCTCTCTCTTACTGTCTTGCTTTCTTGTAAATGAACCACGATTGCCGCTGTGTTTTTCTCCAGCGCCTTGCTCACTCTGCCTAATTAGCAATATGCGCCTTCCACAAGATCTTAGCATCATTTCTTTTTTTTTCCCTGTATATACTTGATGCATTTTGATTATATCAAGGGCATTGTTTTGTGTCACTTTTGTCTGATGTAAAAGCCTCTTCCCCCTTTATTTATTTCTCATTACTAGTCCAATCCAGATTTGTAATGAAAAAATAAATCACTGTGTTAGAACTCCAAACATGGAGAACTCACAGTCAATTACAGCCAGAGATTTGTAGCCGGCACATTTTTTAATAATAAAAAAAAAAAAGTAGGTTTTTTTTTGGTTTTTTTTATCTATCTGGTTACCTTTATTGCATTGTAACAGACCTCCCATTTGGAAGAATGATCTCACATAAGCCGCCTTTTCGGATCAGAGCCGGGAAGCCGGGAAGTGGAACGTGGATGAGGCCTGAGAAGGTCCTTCCGGAGCAACATGAACGGGGGGGCCAGTGAAGGGGAGGGGGGGGATACGACCCGACCCGGCGCTGCAGGGAAGCAAGGTTCTGCTGGCACGCGGTACCGGCAAGGCCCAGAGACAGGGTTCAGCCCCCTCTCCTTCGGGCAGCCTGCACGACACATCCGGGGAGGACCTTGTGCAGTTGTCTCACCGGCTTTCCTCATGATCCCACAGTCCCCGTGTCGACAGCGACCAAGTTTCCTGCAGAGCAGACAGTCTCACAGGGGCAGCGAGCTGTCTGTACCAGCTAAAACAGCTCTTTGCAAGCTAAATGTGATCTATTCCACTTACTGTCTTCTCTCACCTATGCAGCTCATCTTCTGCTTCTCTTGTAAAGACTGCTTCAGGGGCAAACATTTCATTTTTGGCTGACCCACAAAATAGGTAAACTGTTGATTATTTACCATTTTGCGGAATTTAAGCTTCTTACTATTAAGGTCCACCTACAAGCCATCTGGTTTAGGTCCTTCCTACTTTTAAGCATCCTTAGTCATGGCATTGCTCACTTACCTCAGGGTGCTGATTTTGCACTGTCATCTTGAACAGATTGTAAGCTCCAAGGAGCAGGGACTGACCAAAATGTGTGCTATACAAATGACTAATACTAATAGTGACTTTCAGGTCTTTGGGATGGGAGGCTCACTGGGCTGCTGAGGAGCTGGAGCTGCAAGCAAAAATGAAGTAGAGAGCTGCCAGGTCCTGCAGGGAGCTTGGGCCACTTCTGGTTATTGAAGCTGCATCTCAGTGCATGCTGGTATTTGTAGTCTTGGTTTCTTATTTATTTATTTATTTATTTTATTTAACATTTTTCTATACCGACCTTCAAGGTTGAATACCATATCAGGTCGGTTTACATCGAACAGGGGTAGATCAGTATAACGTAACATAACATAAGGAGCAAATTTTGTGGTAAGAGACAAGAGCAGAGAAGCAAAAAGTTACATAATAACAAGGACCTTGAACTTGGAAGCTGGTTCTTCTACTTGAAATCAGCACTGCAGGTCTCAGAACGCACCAGGACGTGGAGATCTCCCCCCAGGAACTGGGTGACTTGACAGCTATGAATATTCTCTGTCTGCGCACACATTATCCAGCTCATTAGATCTGATAATAATAATCGTAAAACTATTCAATCTGAATGACAGACGCAATGTAAATGTAACACAGTAAAATGATATAAAATAGTGTGGTTGCTAGGTAGTACAATCAAATACACCGAAATAAAGGCTAACAAATAGGAACAAAAACACCCCCATAACTATATAGGGTGTTACCTTCTTGTTGGAGTAACTTAACTTGGCGAGCTCTCAGACTGCCTGGGATGGCTGTGAGTGTGAATGGAAGCCTGTCTGGGGTGGGTGGGTGTGTGCACATTCATGGGATGAGCAGGAGGTGTGTGTGAGAATGGAAGCCTGCCTGGGAATTGAGTGGATGTGAATGGGAGCCTGCATGGGGTGTATGGGTGTAAACAGAAGCTTGTCTGGAGTGGGTGTGTGTATATATGTGTGTGTGTGAAAGAGAAAGAGAGAGAGAAAAAGAGAGAGAGAATGGGAGCTGCTTGAGCTGAGTGTTTGTGTGTATGAGTGAGAGAGAATGGGCTGCAGGTGGATCCCAACCCCAGCAGCTGAAATGAAGATGAAGACCTGGGGCTGCTGGCAAATCCCAACCAACCAACCAGAGAAGAGCTGGAGACGCCTGTGGAGTTATGTGTGTGTGTGTGTGTATGTGTGTATATATATATATATATATATATATATATACTAGAGATGTGCTTCAGGTAAAAATTGTGTGCTGGGTTTCGTTTCGGGCCCCCCCCCCCCCGTGGGAATTTCATTTTTCCCGCAGTTCGGGGTTTGTTTTTTTCAGGGTCCATGATTATCTGGTTAGTGCGCACTATCGGGAGTTAGCGCACACTAGCTCAAAAATTAATTTTTTATGAAATATCTGAAAAAATTAAATTGATTTTTGGTTATCCTGAATCATTCCGAATTAGGCAATTTCGTTGCATTGCCTAATTCGGGAAAAACAATTGCATATCCCTAATACACACACACACACACATATATATATATACACGTATATATACATACACACACACACACACATATATATATATATATATATATGTATATATATACTGCTCCTTCACAGCAGAAGTAAGTTACGCGCACTGGCCAGCTGCCGGCACGCGCTTCCCCAGGACAAGACCTAATGGCCACTTTCCTGGCTGGCCCCTGCCCGCCCCTTTTTTCAGGCCCGACACTTCTGCACATATTGGTAGTTACGTGTGTGGCCAGGTCCTTTAGAAAATGTGCGCTGCGCGCGCAGGGCCCGACCACATGCATAACCCCTGCATTTTACGTGCGTGGCCTTTTTAAAATTTGCCCGTATATCATCTTGAGGTCAGGTCCTAGCTACAGGATTGCTTCCTGCCTCACTAATTTAATGCTCTCCTTTCGGGTGACCTTTTTCCCCCAGGGCAGAGCAGAGGCTGCCATATTTGAGGTGGGACTGCTCTACTATGTCCCTGAAGGTCTCCTCTATATACCTCTCTGTCTCCCTTAGCTCTTCCAGGTCTGACAATCGAGCCTCCAGAGATTGGACTTGTTTTCTGAGGGTTAGGAGCTCTTTGCACTTAGTGCACACATACAACCTCTCACCAAGCGGGAGATAACCATAATATTTGGCTTTCAGTGCAAAAGACTGAATAACCCACCTTTTACTGCTGGACTGCTACGTGCATCTTAATTTTACTGATTTGTTACTGAGTTAAAATTTCTAAGAAAATAGGGATGTAAAGCTAATCCAAAGTATTTTTAATCTATTGATTTATTTTATATTTGTCTGTCAATGTCCCTCAAAACACTATAATTAATCTACTTATAACTACCTAGTGACCCACCTTATTGACTTTTGTTTTGAATTAAATTCCTTTTATAGCAAATCTGTAATTTTGAGGGAGACACTTTCCACTCCTCTTCTGCTGCAACAGATGTGGGGCCTCTAGAAGCTGGAGCGATGGAGACTGAAGCCTGGAAAGCTCACGGTAACCTCTGGAGTCCTCTCCCAGGGGCTGCTGAGTAAGGTATGCAGATGAGCCTTCCAGTCCTTTTCTGCTGCAACAGATGTGAGGTCTCTAGAAGCTGAGGCAATGGAGACTGAAGCCTGGATAGCTCATGGTGACCTCTGGAGTCCTCTCCCAGGGGCTGCTGGGTAAGGTATGCAGATGAGCCTTCCAGTCCTTTTCTGCTGCAACAGATGTGGGGTCTCTAGAAGCTGAGGCAATGGAGACTGAAATCTGGATAGCTCACGGTGACCTCTGGAGTCCTCTCCCAGGGGCTGCTGGGTAAGGTATGCAGATGAGCCTTCCAGTCCTGTTCTGCTGCAACAGATGTGGGGTCTCTAGAAGCTGAGGCAATGGAGACTGAAGCTGGATAGCTCACGGTGATTTCTGGAGTCCTCTCCCAGGGGCTGCTGGGTAAGGTATGCAGATGAGCCTTCCAGTCCTGTTCTGCTGCAACAGATGTAGGGCCTCTAGAAGCTGGAGCGATGGAGACTGAAGCCTGGAAAGCTCATGGTGACCTCTGGAGTCCTCTCCCAGGGGCTTCTGGGTAAGGTATGCAGATGAGCCTTCCAGTCCTGTTCTGCTGCCACTCAGTTGTTCAAGCATTTAGACTACCTCTGCTTGACTACTGAAATTTAATATTTCTCGGTCTTCTAGATTGTGCGCTCGGGGCACTTCAGGTGCTCCAAAATGCTGCTGCTTGGCTAATGTCTGGGAAAAGTATTAGAGATCATAGTTCCCCAATTTCTAGTCTTCATCTTATGACTTGTGGAGAAACATCAACATCAAAAGCACTTGAAACTAATTGTATTGTTGATACCGCACACTGCCACAATTTTGCAATTTTTATGTTAGATAAGGACTTTAATAACATCCGTGCACAGGCTACTTAGTATTTTGTTCACCTTCTAGCACATATGGGTGACCTTTAATCATCCGTGCACAGTCACCACTTTTATATTCTTTCTTTATATTTTTTTAAATTGATTGCAATTGCATATAAAAAGTGGAAAGAGTTACCTCCCTGAATGAATGAGGAAAAACATAATGCCTGGCTTGATATCACATTTCGTACATGCTGCATCAGGGGCTGAAATTTGTAATTCTACCATCGCTCTATTTCTTGTTACACCTTGCTGAAATGGCAAATCATGTTTCAGCAAAGCATTCTAAAAAACACACCATTTCAACTATCTGAATAGAGTTTCCAACATACAATAAAGGTACTACAGAGATCCAAAGACTTATAGAGCAATACATTCACCCACTACATGTACTGTGCAAACCGCTTGTGGGCTTTTCAAAGAGTGACAGTATAGCCGTCTGCAGTTGTCTTCACCGCCACCATCTTGAACGCGGTCAGTGGCAATCAGCTGTTTTATTACTGACATTGCAACACCGCGATTGGTTCAAACTAGAATGTTAACTTTTATCTGTTGCGATACCGCTTGTGGGAGGGCCCCACGAGCAGCTTCACTCACCTCCCGGCGCCGCCCGTGTGCTGCCGCTCTCCGTGGCTGGAGTCGCCGCCAACGCCACCTGTTCCATGCGGCGGTGAGATGCCGCCTCCTCCGCCTCTGCCTTCCTGGGCAGCCTGAAGTGTCGCTATCCCCCGATGCCGCCTGGGCCTGGCTGCCATTTCCTGCGGCTGAGAGATGCTGCCAAAGTGGCCAGTGATCTTTGCAGCCTGGAAATCCGCCACCTTCCTCCCTCGCCGCCGATGTTGCTGAGACTGGCGTCCCATAGGCACGCCTGTGCGCCTCAGTTACTGATTTAAAGGGCCCACAGCGGGAAAAGCCTATGGCACTCCCAGTTGACGTCCTTCCTGCCAGCCCTATAAAAGGGATCTTCAAACACTCCCACATTGCCTTCACAAGGTTACCAGTCCTTCAAGGTCCTCTGTTTCATGTGGTTATATATTCCTGGTCTCCTGTGCGTCAAAATCTTTGTTCCTGCATCCAAGTCTTCAGTCCTGTTTCCAAATCTTCAGTCCAAGTCTTCAATCTGGTGTCCAAGTCTTCAGTTCCTCTTCCTGGTTTGTGGTCCTGTCCTTGCATTCCTCATTGGTTCAAGTCTCCTGAGTACGAGTTCCTGAGTCTTGTTCCCAGTTCTTGAGTCCTGTCCCTGATCTCCGGATTTCTTGTTCCAGCCATCTGCCTGTTCCAAGCCCTTAGCCTTTCGTTATGTTCCAAGTCTTCATTGCCTTCATCTTGTTCCAAGTCTTCAAAGCCTTCAGCCTTGTCTTGTCATCAGTGTCCTGAATCCTCAGCCTTTGTTGGTCCTACGCGCAAACCATTCCTAAGCGGTTAGTCTGAAAGGGCTTATGGAGTGACTGGACTGCTACCCCAGAGACCAGCATAGGTTTCTGGGTCTCATCAAAGATGTCCTAGTTCCTAGTTCATTTGTTCCTCTTCCAAGTCACTGAATGTTCCTGTTCCAAGTTTTCAGCTCTGCTTGAAGCTTCAGTTTGTCCCAAGGCTCCAGTCTTCAGCTTCAGCTTAGCCCGTTCCTGGTTGCGCTCACCTGTCATCAGCATGGACCACGGCCAACCCCAGGGTTGTATCAGTCGCATCATAGCACAGGGGCTCACGTTCATGTCTTTGAGCACCCACTCACAACAGATTGCGAAGGCCATGAGCTCGGTGAAAGTGTTCCCACAACAGACCTTAATTGCTTTTATCTCTCGTTCCTTTCTGAGTTTTTGGGGTTTTTTTGACTATGACCCACAGAAGGCACCTGCATCCAGATTTTTGTTAAGTTCTTCAGCCTTAGTTCTAGCCTTCAGTGTGTTTCAAGCCATGTCTTCATCCAAGCCTGCTGCCATGTTTTTGTTCAGCTTGTATCGAATGGTTCTTCGCTTCAGTACTGTAATTAAGTATCTCTGGATCCTGTTTGGACCCTTGACGCTCCCTATTGGTATAGGAATACTTTTGTCTCCTCTGAAGCCAAAGAGAGGAGGCTTGTGGAGGGGGTACTGTTGTAATACCTCTCACAGGAGGGCTGTGCGAGCGGCCTCACTCACCTCCTGGCGCCGCCTGTATGCCGCTACTCTCCACAACTGGCATCGTGGCTGGAGTCACAGCTGCAGTCGCTGCTGACGCTGCTTGTTCCAAGCAGCAGTAAGATGCCATTGATGCTGCCTCTGCCATCCTGCACGGCCAGAAGCACTGCTGTTCCCAACGCTGCCATTTCCTGTGGCTGAGAGATGTCACTGACATGGCCCGTGATCTTTGTGGCTTGGAACAGTGCCACCTTCCTCCCTCGCCACCAACGTCACTGAGGCTGTCATCCCCTAGGTGCGAGTGCCTCAGTTCCTGATTTAAAGGGCCCATGGCGTGTGTTAGGTTCTAGCTCCTACAGAGGGAGGAGTTAGCAATCTGTAATGAACTAGCTCCTATGGAGGGAGGAGTTAGCAATCTTGTTGTGAACTAGCTCCTACAGGAGGAGGAGTTAGCAATCTGTTATGAAACAGCTCCTGAGGAAGGAGGAGTTAGCAATCTGTTAGGATCCCCGTGAGGAGTTAGCAATCTTTTTATGCTTCAGCTCCTGTGAAGGGAGGAGTTAACAAACTGTATGGGCTTAGACTACGGAGTAGCAATCTGATACGAGTCTGTTGCTGATGACTCCTGATGGAGAAGAAGTAGTAATCTGTTACCAGCGGAGTGCTTGGAGAGGCACTTGGCTGTAGAGGAATGTAGATAGGTGGATCCTTGGGCCGATGGCAGATGACTGCACCCCCAGGAGGATATCCTGAGAGGGACCACCGGCTAGGCTTGAGTACGGAGACAGACACAGATAATTCTTTTATTAGACAGGTTAGTAGAACCATCAGAGGTGGCAGTAGTTAGCTGATATGCCCAGCAGGGCTGAAGTCCCTCAGGCACTGGAACAGCGATCCCAGGGTTGAGCTGTAGAGAAACTATAGATAGTGAGTAGACAGGGTATGCTGTGTTCATAGCCAGAACTGGATGACAAACTCACATAAGGTCTTTAAGAAGCTCAGTAGCTGGAAAAGGTTAGGCCCTCGAGGAGCGAGTACCTGGTTCCAGGGAAAGCTCTGAGAGAGCGGTGGTAACTCACAAATATCTGTATCTGCGATAGCATCCAGGCAGTAGAGAATTTTCAGAGTGTTCAGGAACATGGACCCTCGAGGAGCAAGTACCGGTTCCTATCGGCAATCTGAAATAAAGATAACTCACAAATATCTGTATCTGCGATAGCTTCCAGGCAGTAGAGAATCTTCAGAGTGTTCAGGAACATGGTCCCTCGAGGAGCGAGTACCAGTTCCTATCAGCAATCTGAAATAAAGAAAAGAGAGTGAGTCCCCCCGAGGAGCGGGCACCCCTGGTAGGTCTGAGGAGGCAGAGTAGCTTAGGTAGCGAAACCCTTGCTAACTTGATGTGTTAGCAAATACTGAGACCTTTTATATTGGAAGCGGATGACGTCATCTCAGGGGACGCCCCCGAGGTTCACGCCCTTGCTGGTACATCAATCAGAGCACGCACCCTATGTCATCAGGAACATGGCAGATCCACAGCGTCGTGCCGGTCCGGGAACGCTGGAGGGAGATGGCAAGAAGACGCCGTGGCAGCTAACTGTCCATCAGACCCAGAGGGAGTCACCACAGAGGTAAAGAGGGCAGAGTGAGGGCGTCGAGCAGCGACGGACGCAACAGCATGAAAAGTCTGTGGTGCCCCCAGATGACATCCTTCCTGCAAGCCCTATAAAAGGGCTCTTCAAATGCTTCCTCCGCCTTCTCAAGATTACTGGTCCTTCAAGGTCTCCTTTTGAGTGTGGACATCTGTTCCTGGTCTCCTGTGTGTCAGTCTTCATTCCTGCATCCAAGTTTTCAGTCCTGTTTCCAAGCCTTCCATCCAAGTCTTCAGTCTGGAGTCCAAGTCTTCAGTTCCTGTTCCTGGTTTGTGATCCTGTCTTTGCCTTCCTCGCTAGTTTGTCTCCTGAGTCCGAGTTCCTGAGTCTTATTCCAAGTTCTGAGTTCCTGAGTCCTGTCCCTGGTCTCCAGAGTTCTTGTTCCAGCTTCTGCCTGTTCCAAGTCCTGAGCCCTTCGTCATGTTCCAGATCTTCAGAGCCTTCATCTTGTTCTAATTCTTCAGAGCCTTTGTTGTGTCCTAAGTTTTCAGAGCCTTCAGCCTTGTCTTGCATCAGTGTCCTGAGTCCTCAGCCTTCATCGGTCCTACGCCTAGCCGTTTCTAAGCGTTTAGTCACTCAGGTGAGCCCTTTTATCTGTCGGCATTTGTAAAAGCCCATTATTTGCCGATCTTAATGTTCCGTTTGGTGTGTAAAGATGTAGAGAAGTATTTAGCCATGTGATGTTTTTATTGTATAAGGAGTTTTACACAACTTGGCCCCTACATCGGCCCCCCCTACTTTTACATTCTGGTCAAGAAGTTGATCCACACTTCACCACTGCAGCCTTGATGGGAGTGTCCCTTCCAAACACTAACCACCATGCAGACTACTATGAAGGCGCAAGGGAAACAGACCTGAATACAAGCTTCCAGCCCAGGGAGTGAGTGACAAGGTGGTGACCTGGATTGCAAATTGGTTGACGGACAGAAGACAATGTGTGACGGTAAACGGAACCTTCTCTGAAGAGAGAGCGGTTTTAAGTGGTGTACCGCAAGGATCGGTGTTGGGACCGGTCCTGTTCAATATCTTTGTGAGCGACATTGCGGACGGGATAGAAGGTAAGGTTTGTCTTTTTGCGGATGACACTAAGATCTGCAACAGAGTGGACACGCCGGAAGGAGTGGAGAGAATGAGATGGGATCTAAGGAAACTGGAAGAGTGGTCGAAGATATGGCAGCTGAGATTCAATGCCAAGAAGTGCAAAGCCATGCATATGGGGAGCGGAAATCCAAATGAACTGTATTCGATGGGGGGGGGAAAGGCTGACGTGCACGGAGCAGGAGAGGGACCTTGGGGTGATAGTGTCTAATGATATGAAGTCTGCGAAACAATGCGACAAGGCGATAGCAAAAGCCAGAAGAATGCTGGGCTGCATAGAGAGAGGAATATCGAGTAAGAAAAGGGAAGTGATTATTCCCTTGTACAGGTCCTTGGTGAGGCCTCACCTGGAGTACTGTGTTCAGTTCTGGAGACCGTATCTACAAAAAGACAAAGACAAGATGGAAGCGGTACAGAGAAGGGCGACCAGGAAGGTGGAGGATCTTCATCGCATGACGTACGAGGAGAGATTGAAGAATCTAAATATGTACACCCTGGAGGAAAGGAGGAGCAGAGGTGATATGATACAGACTTTCAGATACTTGAAAGGTTTTAATGATCCAAAGGCAACGACAAACCTTTACCATAAGAAAAAAATCAGCAGAACCAGGGGTCACGATTTGAAGCTCCAGGGAGGAAGATTCAGAACCAATGTCAGGAAGTATTTCTTCACGGAGAGGGTGGTGGATGCCTGGAATGCCCTTCCGGAGGAAGTGGTGAAGACCAGAACTGTGAAGGACTTCAAAGGGGCGTGGGATAAACACTGTGGATCCATAAAGTCAAGAGGCTGCCAATGAAGAGTGGGTGACTCGCCAGAATGATGGCTACTGCCTGGAGACAATACCCTTATTCAATAAACATACACATGGTTACTGTGACTCCAACATCACTCTAAGCTTCAACAGCAAGAGGAAATGTGGAAAAAAGGATTTGCACTCACAAAGACGGGAGTAGCTGGCTTGTTACGGCGGTTACTACCCCAAACCAAATATCCAAATTACTACCTCCACCTTCCTCTACTCCTGATGCCTTTCAACTAGCTTGATCACTCCATTCTTATACTTCACTTCAATGCATATCCAGCATAGTTCTCTGCTTCAACAGCAGGGGAAAAGAAAAACTGTTACTTCACACATCCAGCAGAGCTCTCTGCTTAAACGGCAGGGGAGAAGAAAAAAGGATTCACACTCACAAAGCGGGGAGTAGCTGGCTTGTTACGGCGGTTACTACCCCAAACCAAATGTGCCTGATACTTCACTTTCAATGCATATCCAGCATAGCTCTCTGCTTCAACGGCAGAGGAGAAGAAAAAAACTGATACCTCACGCATATCCAGCATAGCTCCCTGCTTCAACGGCAGGGGAGAAGATAAACAACCAATAAGGGCTGTATAACATAATCTGGGTAAAAACAAATAAGCATGGGTGTAGCTTGCTTATTGCGGCGGTTACTACCCCTACTACCTCTAACTACTCAAGCTAGATATTTCACTTGGATGCAGCTCCATCACCGCTCTCTACATTAATGGTGGGGGTGGAAGGGAATTAGAACCAAGAGCTAAGAGAAACAGATAAGTATGAGAGAAGAAATGAGGGAAGCTTGCTGGGCAGACTGGATGGGCTATTTGGTCTTCTTCTGCCGTCATTTCTATGTTTCTATGTTTCTATGTTTCTATGAGTCCAGGGTCAAAAAATGATGTCCAACAACAGCTTAAATGCTGGAAGCTGCTCCTGGCAAGACTTCTTTTCCTCTTCATAAGCTTTTCCTGGTCTAGGAGCAAACTCACTAAATCTGGACCAAGGCAGACTAGTGAAGATGCAGCCAGCAAAACTGCTGAGTCTAACCCCAAGGGGGGGTAGTGAAAAAATAAATCCTGGAGGATCCTTAAATCAGCCTGGACCGTTTTACCTCATTATAACTATGATTACCGATACATTTTATTCCATATGACGAGTCATATGAAGAGTCAAGATTCCGAGTCCAATGTGAACACGTTTCGCGAGCCGCTGCCTCGGGGACTTCCTGGGTTGACTCACTAGATGCAGCGCTCCTCAGGTTGACTCACTGGGCACTGCTAAGAAAGATCTCTAGATACTCATGTTATGGACGTTTTCAATAAACTTTTCAATTCAAAGGAGGTCCATCGTATTTATTCAGACCTGCCACCATTTTCCTGCTTCAGCGAAGTGTTCACGTTGGACTCGGACTCTTGACTCTGGAACTTAGTCAATTCAAGAACAAGGGAAGTACTGTTCTTTGACATTTTATGAAAAAGCTACAAGCACAAAGAAAAATTGCAAAACTATATTAGTGGACCAATGATTTAAAAAGACCCGTAACGGTGAAAACACAATTCTATGCTTGTTGAACCTTGGATGTTATGAGGGTCCCAAAATTACATATACATTTGTGATGAAATATTACAATAATAATAAAAATACTAAATGTTTATAGCACCAACAACATAAAGGAAATTTTTTTTGATACAACATAATGTCTACTAGTTATTGAACAGAGCCAACAGAAATGCGTGCACCCACAAGACTGGTGTCTTGAACCAGATCGTATAATGGTAATGGAAGGGGTTGGTCTAGTACCCATGATTGAGTTTACTATTTCCTGGCAACATGCCGAGTTACTGCCTATACATCAGGCTCCAACCAATTAAGGAAGCTAAAGAAATATTGTTATGAGAAAGTCATGCCGGGTGGAAATATGCTAGTAGAATGATGAGTGTGTTAATAATTCACCAAGAAGCGCAACATCTCCTTCATCGGGCTAAGACATATTTTACAGAGCAGAAATATATTAGAACACACATCATTCAGAGAGTAACGGAGGAATCCAGTGGTGGGAAACGGTATGACCACCGGTGGGTTACGAGGTTAAACATTCATGCCATATTCGTTTGATGTGGCTGGTCACTTGACGCACAACTTGGTAGATGTCCGAAAGTTAGCTGAACATCCCTCTTACATTCCCTTGACTGCACTTTCCTTATACAAAGATGCCCTAGTTCATGAACAGGCTGATTCTCTTATCTTGTTGCAAGAGCAGTTACTGGAGTCGGTTATGATACAACGCAATGCACTATGAATTACAAGATGGGGGGAGAATTATTAAGAAAGCTTGAAATATGTTTCTGCTAAAGCTTAGCCAGTTTACCCCCTGCCAGGGAATTGAAGTGAACCTATGCATACACTAATGAAAGAGTTTTGAGATTACAAAAACAACTCACAAAATAAGGTGACACAAGACAGGCCACATCAGCAAGAGTAACCTTTGGAAAATATCAATAAGCCCCTATTCTTGCAAAGGGAGCAGAGGGAAAAGACTGAATGAGCTGAGAGATGGAAAGAAGAACAGAGATATGTGTGGAATTTGAACTCAGAACTCTACAGGGAGAAAAATGAACATCTTGCAGAGCATTAACTACAGTGAAATTCAGGAAGCAGCTCCTCTCCTTGTGTAATGCGTATTAGAATAAAACGGCTTATCCCATTCTCTGGTTCTTTGTTTAATTTATGCGTGAGTCTCCCGCAGGGCAGCACTCTTACACGTCCCTTTGTCGGGCTCTAAGTAACAACTACGCTGTGTTAGCAGTCAGCCTGCTATATGGTGGTAAGAGAGAGCCCTTAGGGGTAGATTTTAAAATGTTAGTGCCGGCGAGCGCATGCTATAAAATCTGTGGGCCGCATGTGCGGGCGATGCGCATGGGGGGGGGGCCTAATTTTAGAAAAGTACACGCGGGAGTTGAGATTGGGCCTCTCCCAGTCTGCTCCAATTAAGGAGTGGACTGGGAGGCAACTTCCCTACCCCTTACCCATACTCCCTCCCTCTTCCCCTCTCCTCCCCATCCCTTAAACCCGTTCTCTTACTTTTTTTTTTTTGTTTTGTTGGTTATTGCTCCATTGGAGCAGGAAACGCCAGCGCGCGCTTCCCCAGCCCAGCGACAAATGGCCGCCTCCAGCCCCGCCCCAGCCCACCCCGTTCTCTGGCCCCGGCACTTCAGTGTGTAACGGGGGGTTGCGCGCGTGGCCGGGCCCCTTTGAAAATGCGCGCGACGTGCGCAAGGCCCGGCCACGCGCGTAACCCCCGTTTTTTTTACACACGCAGCATTTTTAAAATCTACCCGTTATTCTGTAAACATCACCAAGGGGAGAAAAACCCTGGCACTAAACGTTTAGCATAAAGAAATCAATGAGCCACAACTTCTGCGTATTTAGGTAGCGGAGACAAATCTCCACAAGGCCCCCAGAAGTGCAATCAGGGGCGGATTCCCGCAGGCGACCGGCCCGGGGATTCGCCGCCCCGGCCGGCCCCGGAGATACCACATGGGTCTGCCGGGCACGGCTCTGTCATGGCCGCGCTCCGCAGACCACGTGACTAGAGCGACCGGCCCACCGGGGGATGCCCAATCCCCCGATAGGCCAATCCGCCCCTGAGTGCAATCCTCTCAGAAACCTTCAAGTTCAGAAGAAAGATGTGGAAAAGTGCATTATATGTTAATAAGTGGCGCTGTCTAGTACATGGTGGTGGTAATTTTCACTAAGCCATGTGCTGGCACGAGATAGGGCTGCCAACAAGGCTCCAGCTTTTCAGGACAGGTTGATCCAGGTCTGGCTTTCCGTCCCAGAGAGAGGCTGTGTGTGCACATCGTGCTCCTGAGGCAGAGATTTAAAAACCTTTATTTTTATGTTTTCATTTACTTAGCCTTCTAATTCTGATCTATTTTAGCTAAGTTTGTGTTGAGGCATCAGTCCTCACTTTTAGTTAGAGTTTATTTCATTTCTTTAGTCTTTTATTTGATTTGTTTGTTTGAGGCAGCTCCCCTGCCTTCCCCTGTATACTGACTGCAGCCTCTCTTCCCTTCTCTCTCACACACACACACACTCTCTCTCACTCACTCATTTTTCTTTGTTGTAGGAGGAAGTTTTATTAGCCAGGGAGAGTTTTGCAGGGCTTTATTTTCAGGGTGAGTTTTGTTTTAGGCAGGGTTAATTTCAAGGCACATTTCCTTTCTTATTTGCTTTACAGTTTTAAGTTCTGTTGTGCTCTTTCCTTCAATCTCCCATTGGAGCTGAAGGGAGAGTTTTATTTCAGTTGTTTTGTTTGTTTTAGTTATTTAATTTCAACCCTTCCCCTAACAATTGCCTTTTTTGATTTTATTTTAGTTTTATAACTTAAAAGAGCGGCAAGCTCTTACCTTTTTATTTTCTTTATTTAATCACTGAGGCTCCTGGAGCTCTGGAAGGGGGAGGGCTCAGTTACTCAGCCGGGCCACAAGCTCTGAACCCCTGCTGAGCTCTGATCAGACACCTGCTGCAGGCCTTCCCGGAGCAGCCAAGGAGCCTGCTTTATTTCATTTTTTTTGGTGCTTCTCACTCCCCTGTGCACTCTTTTTTTTAAATTTTGGAGCACAGGTTCACTTGTTCAGTTAAAACTTCACTGTCACTTCCCTTATTTTTACACATTTAATTTCAATTAAAAAAAATAAATTTGAAAAAACAAAGTCACTCCTTAAGAGACCCTTCTCACCTCCCTTTTAATTTCAGTAGAGGCTACTTCAGTCCCAGTCCCCAACAGAAAGAACAGCCTGGGCAATGGGCAAGAAGCAGCCTCCAGCAGGCCCTAAGAAAGCTGGGGGTGGGAAAAGGCATCAGCTGGAAGTCAATACCAAAGAAGAACATCTGTGACTTTCTGGCTGGCACCCCAAAAGCTGCAGCAACAACATCAGCTGCACCCCCAGCATCTCCTATCGCTGCACCCCCTCAATATGCAACATCTAACCCAGCAGCAGCTAATAATGACCTCTCTGCTGTTTCTGGGCACAATACTCCTGTCCCAGCACGGTTATCTGCTGGGGCACAGAGACCCCTATTTTAGGGGACCATTTAGTGGCTGGCACTACTCCACCAGCCACGGAAAACCCCATTCCTGCCTCAGCTCCTTCCACCAGTGAGGCAGCCATTCTGGCCAATGCTACTCTTCCTTCCACCTCAGAGGTGGCTGCGTCACCGGCCAGAGAGACAAGAGGTGTCCCTGCTGCTGCTGTGGAAATTAATAAAACACCTCAAGCAGCGGCAGGGCACGATAAAGACAAAGCTCAGAGCCCAAGTTCCTCCCTGCTCATTGCATCCACTTCTGCTGCACTCAAACCGCCACAAACAAAATCCTATGCGGCGCTGGTGTCTGGTGCAGCAGCTGGCGGCTCTGCTGGGGAGGACATGTAGGACGAGCACAACAGCCAGGATCGGGCAGTACAGCCCCATACCCTTTACGTCACCTACCCCTTCCACGGGCTAACCCGGAGGCATGAGGTAAGGTGTCCAGCAATGGGAGGGGCAACTATCGAGGACCACGTTATGGCACTGACTGATGTGGTGGGTTCTGCAGCCATTGTGGCAGCTGGCAGGATGCGCAGAAAAATAGGATTTTTCCTCCGTACGCTGGCCACCACGCATACGGCAATTGTAGAGGGCATAGTGGTGGAGGGGTCTGTGTACCAGTTGAGCCTCTGAAGGTCCCTGGAACCAAGGTGGTGCTATCAAATGTGCCACCCTATATTCCTGAGGCAGTAATAATGGGTCACCTGCGCCCCCTGGGGAGAGGTTTGCTCTCCCATCACTGTGATACCCCTGGGGTGCAGGCACCGGACTATACGCCACGTCCTGTCCTATAGACTGCAGGTGACCATGAAGCTGCCCCAGGGAAGAGAGGAAGTGGAGGGCTCTTTTATTATCCCACATGAGGGGGCCCCACGCACCATCTACTACAGCACAGAGGATGTGAGGTGCTGCCTGTGCCGGGAGGTGCGGCACACGTGCAAAGTATGCCCCAGGGCAAAGAAAGCCAATAAGTCTGCCATCCCCGAGCTGCCCCCCCCTCATCTGTAGCTGCTACTAACACCTTGGCAGCTGCAAAGCCCTCCACCCCAAACTCCACCTCTACCTCTGAGGGCCAAGGTCCTAGCCTCCCTATCACCTCTGCTAGGACCTGCCCAATTGACACCACCCGGGCCTCCCCCTCCACCGCCAAAATTGCAGACGCCCATCACCTCAACATAACTGCCCGTGCCGAGGAACAGCAGGCCTTGATAGGGGGGACCTCTAAAACCATCTCAGGGGACCCCAGGAACATTATAGCCAGAACCCCTGCTGCCAAGTATGGCAATAAGTCGACAACTTCCTTTAGCCTGCCAAAAAAAAAAAAAGCCATAAAGAAAACCAACAGGGCAGGCCAGAGTGACGGTGAAAATGCAGTCTCTCCACTCACCATCCCAAAGAGGCCTGCTCCTCACCCCAGTACTGTTGAGGCAGCCACCCCTGCAAATAATACCTTGGATGGGAATGCGACAACCACCCCTGCAAAATCTAACTTGCAGGGGACTGATAGGAATGTGGCAGTCACCCCTGCGAACTCCATCAATCAGGGGAACGCAACTAATGAGAATGTAGCTGCCACCCCAATGCTACCGCTATCGACAGAGGACTTAGCCACGCCCACCCCCCCCCCCCCCCCCCCCCAATTTTAGCAGTGGGGATGGGGACAGCCTCTGGAGATTTGTCCGCCTCTGAAAATATAATGGAGTGGCTTAAGGAAGGAGAACAAACGCCTTCCCTGTCAATATCCACACCTGAATCCACCCCCACATGGAGGAAGCATTGAACCCTCCCGACCCCTTCCATGTCACCTCTCCTCTTGACAATCCCTCTGCTGGAGGAGAAATAAAGATTGGAGAGAGAGAAAGGGAGGAGCTGGGGTGGACTGGGGGTGGGGTAAGTGCACAGGGAATGAAAAGCCTGCTCCCAAAGTTAGAGGAGGATGCTGGCCCCTTATGGGACAAGGGACTCAGAATCGGGCTCTGAGAATCTAGGCCCAATTACCAGCAAGGGCCTGGAGCAGACGCTTGAAACATCAGATCGCAAAGCAGTTATACCATCAGAGGCTCGATCCCTGAAACATCTGCTCTCATGGGCAGAGAGAGTCCCCAAATAGATCTCCTTTGGTGAGATCCCCCCTCTGCCATCGGGGCTCGGGGGGGGGGGGGGGCTGCAGAAAATCTTCCCCCTGGAGGAACTGCAGAGGAAGCCCCTCATCCCTCTCTCCAATCACCATCAGCCAGTGCGCAGACCTCTGAATCCCAGGTGACTGAGGAGGAGGAGAGTGAGAGCTCCTCGGGGCTACCACCTGGCCAGGGTGGGGAGCCAGGTCTGACCCCAGTTACAGACACCAAGGTCAAGGCAATCAATGGGGCAGATTTGGCCTCAGGAGAGGTGGCGCCAGTGACAATGGCTGAGGAGGGAAGGGGTTTCCAGACTCTTGGTGACCCTGGACTTGGCCATGGAGACCGGTTCTGTTGAAACACCAGAGGGAGAGGAAGCAACACCTGCATCCTCCTTAGAGGTTACTCCTCCTTTCACTAGACAATCTTTTGAGGTCACAGTAACAGTGACCATAACCTCTCCAGAAGAGCTCCTGGAGAAGGTGCCTCTTTGCTGGAAGCTTTCTCCTCAGCTCTGGAGGCACCATAGCAAGCTCCTCCAGTTTCCACCGCTAGGGAGTCCACAGGTCCCTCACAATCAGAGAAACATCTCGGGGTAGTGAGGGACCAATTAAGATCAAGCTGAAGAGGAAGTCTCTCCCTGATTATGGGGAGATCTTTGAAAGCAGTGGGGAGGCACGGGATGATGAGCAGTCAGATGATGAGTCTGTAGGTAGTGCAGACCCTGCAGACTCTGAGGCTCCCATCATCTTGAAGCAGGAGATCCTTCAATTTCTGGAGGGAACCTTCCATCTCAGAAAGAAGGAGTGCTTGGCATTAGAGAAGGTGCCAGATGCAGAGTTGCTACGAAATCGGTCTGGGCCATTCTCCAAGCCAACCACTGGGCCAAACTATAAGGAATGGCCGAACATATCTGTCTCCATAAGTTCTACAACAGCTTCAAGCTCCTCAAGTAAGGACTTGAGAGCAATGTTGTCAGAGGATGGCTTTTAGCATAGGCACACACAATGTCAACAGCTGTAGGGTGGGTTTTCGGAGACTCCAGGAACTCAGCTTCCTGTGAGGGGAGAAGTATGCTGTGAGCTTCCTCCAAGAGACCCACACCACTCTGGCAGATGAGGCCAACTGGCTGCTGGCGTGGCGAGGCAATGTCTTTAACCACCTCACTCCTACATCTTGTGGGGTGGTGACACTGTTTGCAGAGACTTTTCAATCTGAGGTGCTTTATGTGAAGGCCGCCATGCCAGGAAGACTGCTGCATATCAGGGTCCAGCTTGAGTGTGGAATCATTCATTTCGTTAACATGCACACTTCGAGCACAGGGCTCAGTAGGCAGAAGTTCTTCCGCCAGATGTTAACCTATCTTGACAGCTTGGGGTTGATGAAGCTATAGTGCTTGGGGGTGATTTTAACTCCATCTTTGAGGTCCTGGACAGGAACATCCAGGAGCCATACCAGGGCTCGTCAGCTGTCCTGAAGGAGTTAGTCTGCCACTTCTCCCTGGTTGACATCTTGTGAGAACACCACTCCAAGTCCTCTGACACCTTCACCTTTGTCAGGGTGAGAAAGGGGGTGGTGTCCCAATCCCGAATCAACAGGCTCCAAATATCTAGTCACCTAATGTCATGAGCCCAGTCCAGTACCATTTGACTGGCACCGTTCATGGATCAGAATGCAGTGACTGTGACGGTAGGGTTGGAGTCAGCGGAGCCCCACGCAGACTATTTCCATTTTAACAATTCCTTACTAGAGGTCCTGGGATTTGTGACATTGGCTCGGAAATTTTGGGTTGACTGGTATGGCTATGAGGCGGAATTCTCACTGAGTCAGTGGTGGGACATGGAGAAGGACGTCCGTTTTAAGATCCTCTGGTAGAAGTATGCCAGAGGTGCCAGTGGGAAGCGCAAAGCTGGGATTGAGAATCTAGAGGGGAAAGTGCTCGAGCTTGATAAGCACCTGCCTGTGCTTGAGGACCAAGGTCTGCAGAGCCTCTGGGATCTAGTCAAGCGTTGGAACCTGGGGCCTTACATCAGGTCACGCATCCAAATCCTTCAGGAGATGGACTGTGGCTCACACTTCTTCTATGGGTTGGAGAAGCTAAGGGGGACCAAGAAGAATATAGCATGCCTGCTTGCTGTCTGCAGACAGGTCTCTCCTTAATGATATGGAAAGTATTCGATCCAGAACTAGAGAATTCTACTCGATGCTCTTCTCTCTGGATCCTACTGAACTGGATTCCTGCAGGGTTTTATTGGAGGGGCTTCCCACGGTCATTCAGAATGCCAGGGAGCAGCTGGATGTACCTCTTGTTCTCACCGAGCTCTCTCAAGCTGTAGGTCTGATGCTCTACAATAAATCTCTGGGTATCGACGGGCTGACCATGGAGTTCTATCGTCACTTCTGGAGTGAGCTAGGGCCTGACATCCTGCGGATCCTAGATGAAGCCCTCAAGACCAGATGGTTACAGCTGTCATGCCGCAGTGCAGTGTTAACTCTGATGCCTAAGAAGGGGGACCTGCGCGATGTGAAAAACTGGTGCTCAGTCTCGCTGCTCAGCACAGACTATAAAATCATAACCAAAGCCATCTCGCTGCGGCTTAAGTCTGTGGTAGCTGACATGATTCACCCCGACCAGTCCTATACAATCCTGAGCCAGACCATATTTGATAACATCTATTTGGTCCGGCATGTGATCCATCTCACTCTCGGGACTGGTCTGCCGATTTCCCTTCTTGCTCTAGACCAAGAGAAGGTGTTTGACAGGGTGGATCATAGATACTTCATAGAAACCCTGCAGACATTTGGTTTCGATCCACACTTTGTGGGTCTTCTCCAATCCTGTACAGATCTGCAGAGTGCCACGTGAAGGTCAATTGGTCCCCATTCAGGTGATGAGTACATCAAAGATGCCCCTTTTCAGGGCAACTGTATGCACTGGCTATCGAGCCTTTCCTGCACCTCCTACACAGGAGGCTCACCGGGCTGGTGCTGCAAGAGCCCGAGATGAGGGTGATTCTTTTGGTATATGCCGATGACCTACTCCTTGTGGCTTGAGAACTGGTTGATCTAGTGAGGACGCAGGAGTGTCAGCAGGTGTACTCTGCTGCGTCCTTGGTGAGGATCAACTGGGCCAAATGTTCCAGGCTTTTAGTAGGACAGCAGGTGGATACGCTCCCTGACGTTTTTCATCATCCAGCTTGGAGTCGGGAGATATTGCAATACCTAGGACTCCACCTGTCAACTGTGGAGACCACGGACCCTGTCAACTGGTGCAAGCTGGAAGACAAAGTGGTGCTCTTCTGAGATCAAGGACATGTCTGCTCAAGTTGCTATCCCTCAGGGGAAGGGCCTTGGTGATCAACCAGCTAGTGGCATCAGTTGATTGACCCGAGTCTGATCCCTGAATTCTTGGCCCAGATCCAGAGAAGGTTGCTATATTTCTTCTGGGCCAGGAAGCATTGGGTCTTTGCTGGTGTTCTGAGCCTTTCACTAGCCAGGTACAAACTTTCCGCCTCTAGACCCTGCAGTCTCCTTTACACAAACCACCTCCATGGTGGCATACTCTTGCCTGTTACTATCTTCACCAGTTGTGCAACCTACAATATGACTGGCAGCTTTTTTGTACTCATCTGAGAGGTTAAGGCAGAACCTCTCGAGGATGCCAGTATTCTATCAAGATCTGATTAAAGCCCAGAATTTGATCTCTATGATCAGAGAAGTCCCAGCAGCCGTCAGTGTGGAGTTTCTAGCTGAGCATCTGCTCTTCAACCAGGGCCTGGGTACAAGCATGCTGGAGTCCCCCATGGTTCACCGTCGGCTAATGCTGGCTGGGATCACAAAGGTTTGGGATCTTCTGGATCATGATAAATGTGAGTGGGTGACATGGAGACCCTAGCCCATCTCATGGGCCTTGCAATCCCTTATGTCTCCCGCCATCTGCTCCAGGAGATCAGGAACACCATAACACTCAATCAGTGCTCCTTCCTCGACGGGGTTCTGCAGATTGGATGTCCTCACAAGACTCAGAGCCCCATGTATCTAGATCTGCTTATCAGTTGCATGCCCCGTGAACCCCCCTCAGGCTCCCCACCCAGACAACCCATCCAGGTTGTCTGATTTCACCCCGGCATATTTCTGCACAAAGTCAGAGTGCAAGATCTACTTGCTCATGCTGCACGCCATGTACTTCCTCGCCCTCATTTCCCATCCAGATACCATCTGGCGGGATGTCCTTCTACCATCTGAGGACAAGAAGCCCCGGTGGGCATCTTTCTATTCCCAGCATTTTCCAAGGCCTACCGGGGATCTGAGCTGGAGAATTTTGCATGGTGCCCTCAGCACGGGTGAGTTTTTAGCCCGTTTCACAGACTCCTCCTCATCCTGTCCCTTTTGTGAGATATCAGAGTCCAACTTTCACGCTTATTACTTTTGTGCCAGACTGCAGTCCCTTTTTCTTTTCCTTAAAATCCTACTTCTGCAGTTCTAGCTTCATTTTTTTCCCCACATGTTTATTTTTGGACGCACTATGTGCCAGATCCCAGGTCATAGAGCAAGGGACCACCTGGTCAACCTCCTTCTGGCCCTTGCAAAAATGGTCATCCACAAGATCAGGAGGCAACAACTGGATGGAGAGGTACCATGGACTGTGAGGTCCTGTGCCGGGCATTGGTGCGCTCCTGCCTTTGAGCAGAGCACTATGTCGCTGTGTCTACCGGCTCAGCAGATGCCTTCGCCAGTCAGCGGGCACTAAATAATGTGCTCTACTCACCCCTTGTTCCCCCGGATTATGTTATAAACTTCAATATTTGATTTTCCTCAGTGCACTGCATTTCATTTTTTAGTTACAGGCACATTAACCGGTTGATGCTGAAATTTAATTTAGGTTGGCCTTTTTTTTCTTGGTTCTTCTCTGAGGGATCCAAGGTTGTATGTACTGCTCTGATACCACCACCAGGTGGCATCGGACTGTGGCCGATCTGAAATAGGCCTGATTTTACCCATTGCATGCAGGGACCTGTTCTCATTTCCCTAGTGTATTCCATAAGAAAAATTAAGACTACAAGCCTTTGCATGCAGGGGAAAAAAACCAAAGGACTGGATCAACCTGTCCTGAAAATCTGGAGCCAGTTGGTAACCCTAGTACAAGAGCAGGCACGTACTTTGCTTCTGCTGTATCTATGGATGAGGTGAGGCAGGTTGAACTACTCACGCCTATGACATGGGCAGTTCTGTCCGTCTAACAAGCTGCGCCCCTGGAAACGCCTACATGCAGAGTTGGTAAACCTCGCCATCTGCTGAAAATTAGGCGACTGGATTTATCCTTGTCCCATAGGACAGTCCTCACCCGGGGGGGGGGGGGGGGGGGGGGGGGTGTGGATGTAGCTAGCCAGCTCGGTAAATCTGCCCTCCAGCAGCATTGTGGAATCTCAGCTCGTATCAGGTGCCAGGCTGGTGAAATTATTTCATAATGTGATAGGTGTATTTTTCTCCGGAGATTTAATCACTTCATAAAGCTGTCTTTCTGAGTAATTTACAAGCCCCTATTTACATTTTTTTTTTTCCCAGAACATTGCCGAAGTGAAAAGCTGCCAGCACTGTGACATTCAGGCGCTCGTAAGGATCAGCGGAAAGTAAAATGCAAAGTCATAAACCTTGAATCAATTCCTTTTGTAACTAACCGTTGCTCTAAAGTATTTGGGGGTGTCTCGGGATAAAGAACTTTCACATAACTCAGGCATTAGCTTCAGAAGAAATGCTTCGTTTGTCCTTAAGAGTCTAAGCTTCCAGAACAGCCGTTCTGCTTCTCCACCAACCAAAACGCCTCCTGGATTGAAAAAAAAAAAAAAGGCTTTTTACATTCATTTACATTTTTTCTTTCCTACTGCTTTCAGGCTTCCTTCTTTCCCTGCCGCTTGGCCTTTCTTTTTTGTCTTCCCAGGACTGTGTGATCTCTCCTGCCCTAGCTTTTTACCCTTCCCATCCATTTCAGATCCCTCCCGATGTGTTTGCCTTAGGTCTTCTCTGGTTTTCAAATATCTGGTTCCTTTACTAAGCGACCTGTCCCTTTTTTAGGTTTTCTTCTTCCTGTAAGGAAATGCCTTATGCCCT
Source organism: Rhinatrema bivittatum (assembly GCF_901001135.1). NCBI lineage: Eukaryota > Metazoa > Chordata > Amphibia > Gymnophiona > Rhinatrematidae > Rhinatrema > Rhinatrema bivittatum. Next base: position 8,875,981 of record NC_042618.1, read on the forward strand.
GGTCCTGTCTATCCGTCCACCTGTCCGTCCCCTTTCAGTGCGGTACTCCGGGCTGTGCCGTGAATGACAGTAATGGTGGATGGGGTCCTGGAGTGTCCAGCCGACCTAGGAGAGCGGACAGAAGAGGGTCCTGTGGCGGGGGGAAAGCGAATGACGTCAGTTGGAGCTCTGGAGCCTCCGCTCGGTCACACGCGTCTTGCTGGATTGAGGAACTGCAGGAAGGAGGGCACCGTGGTGGGGAAAAGCAAGTGACTGTAGCCGGATCCTTGTAGCTTGTGCTCAGGGCACCCACTTGGGCTGGAGGAAAGAGCGCCTACCTCCTTTGTACGAGTACTGGGAATATAGCCTTTCCGACCTGTTCAAAGGACGTTGTATGGTGTAGAAATATGGTATGACCCGTTTGCTAAAGCATCCCCTATGGGCGGACTCTACAATGGATCACTCCTTCAGGGAATGTAGAGACCCCTAGAATGTTCTGGAAGCAGCATGGCGTCGTGTGAAATTGTGGGGAGTCAGTCAGAGGGAAAGGAGCGTTTTTTCCTCTCCTCTGCAGTTGTTGTTTGTTTGTTTTTTTTTTCTTTTGACAAAATCCAGCAGGAAGAGGTTGCACAAACTGCCTGTCCCTGATGGGGCGTCTAAGTCCTAGGATCATAGACTAGTGAAGGCGTAAGCTTGGATGAAAGCTTTTACCCTTCCGATTCACTGTCCCTGCTACAGTTCTCAGCAGAGGTCTGTGTTTTGCGGGTTACTACAAATTACATAACATTTCTATAACACTACTAGTCTCGTGCAGCGCTGTACAGATACACAAAAGAGCCGGTTCCTGCTCCTTGGAGCTTACAATCTTCTTGAGTCACATAGGCAAAAACATGTTTAGCTTGAGAGTGTCAAGGTCAGAAGATAGAAGAGCTTTTGGATATGAAAGTAGAGTTGAGGATCAAGAGCCAAGCTGTAGGTGAAACCTTTTTTATTGGACTAATTTAATACATCTGTGACGAGCTTTCGAGGGTTATCCTCTCTGCATCGGGTTCACTGCAGGAACTGCGCAGTTGCGCTGGGGTTTAAATAGGACGAACCCAGTTAGATCTTGGGCTACCTGCGTGTATCATTACAATCTGTTTGGGTTTCAAACTTACGCACGCACGTTATAAAATTGCCTAGGGGTGCGTATATGTGGGGCTAATTTTAAGCTTGCGCACGTCCAGCAGTGCAAGTCGGCTTGCGGACGGGCACGTGAGGGTATTTTATTACAAGTGCGTGTCCAGCCGATAACCAGTTCTATGTTCAGATCCTTCAAACCCCCTCTTTCTTTAGCCTGCGCTCTCCCACCGTTAACCCCAGACCCCTCAAACCCTTCACAGATGCCTGTAAGTTGTATTTTTCAGATTTTCCCCTTATCCATAGCAGAAGTAAAAATCATGCGGCGCAGGACCTGGACACACACGTCCAGGCGCGGAGCTACTCAGCCGTACACCCTCTTGGCCAGGCCCCGACGCGAGTTATTCGTGCCTCAGCACTTGTGCACGCATCTGGCCGCCTCATAAAATCAGGCGGACGCGTGCAGGTGCCAGAGGCGGCCCCCATCTCCTGATTTCAGCTCACGTCCAACTTTTAAAATTCACCTTTAAGAGTTTTTGTTCCAGGTTAGGTTGCTGTCGGAGGGCTAGAACCGGGGAAACGGAATATTTCTTCCGGCAATTCATCCGCTAGTAGCCGTGCCTGTAGATCCTTTATGATTTTCCTTAGGTTTTCCACTTCTGGATCGTACGTTCCTACATGCTGCACGGCTTCCTTTCCTTATATTACAGTAGGTTTTCCCCCTGGGTGTTTTGAGTGAGGATGCAATTTTCTTAGAGATGATTTCAGGGTGATAGCTCTTTTGTTTGAAGGATCCAGATAGAGCTTTGAGGGTGTTTATTCCCGTGCTTTGGGTCAGCACAAATATACGCTGGTATCATATAGCCCAGCTGCGTATATAACAGACTTTTTTTGTATGCGACGGATGGAAACTGGAGCTGTGAAGGTAGCTGCATCTGTCAGGCGGTTTTCTGTCTGCATGTTTCTAGGTATCCATTGTGGACTGAGACTGTCAGGGATTAGAGATAAGGGTAAGAGAAACACTCTGCTCACAGAGTGTAATTACAAAGCCCTGTAAAATATATGCATGCAAGAGTAATCCCTCCCCTCCCCTCCAAGTAATGCAAAAATTATTTACTGGAGGAAAACCAAATGAATCAGTTTTATTTCTGCTGCTCAGTTCCTTGGTCCTGTCTCAGCAGAACACTGTGCTGCAGATTATTACTCACTGAGTAATGGATTAAGAAACAGTTTGACATTTAAAGATGGGCTGGTTCAGGTTTTTTGCATCATTGTGGAAAACAAGCATCCCGATCCAGAGCAAGCTGTAGTGAGCTATGCGATGCGTACGCATAATTATAAAGAGAAGCTGACCAGACATTCCTGTTACATTAGAATTGCACTTTGGGGATCTGTGCACTAACAGCTCAGCCTGCATATTAAACTGGCCTGAAAAGAAATTAGTGCATGTAAAGGAAAGAATGTCAGATGTAGATTAGGCTACACTAACTGCACTATCCACATCCTCTGGCAACAAATTCCAGAGCTTAATTGTGCGTTGAGTAAAAAAGAATTTTCTCCGATTAGTCTTAAATGTGCTACTTGCTAACTTCATGGAGTGCCCCCTAGTCCTTCTATTATCCAAAAGTGTAAATAACCGAGTCACATCTACTCGTTCAAGACCTCTCATGATCTTAAACACCTCTATCATATCCCCCCTCAGCCGTCTCTTCTCCAAGCTGAACAGCCCTAATCTCTTCAGCCTTTCCTCATAGGGGAGCTGTTCCATCCCCTTTATCATTTTGGTTGCCCTTCTCTGTACCTTCTCCATCACAATTATATCTTTTTTAGATGCGGCGACCAGAATTGTACACAGTATTCGAGGTGCGGTCTCACCATGGAGCGATACAGAGGCATTATGACATTTTCCGTTCTATTAACCATTCCCTTCCTAATAATTCCTAACATTCTATTTGCTTTTTTGACTGCTGCAGCACACTGAGCTGATGATTTTAAAGTATTATCCACTATGATGCCTAGATCTTTTTCCTGGGTGGTAGCTCCTAATATAGAACCTAACATCGTGTAACTACAACAAGAGTTACTTTTCCCTATATGCAACACCTTGCACTTATCCACATTACATTTCATCTGCCATTTGGATGCCCAATCTTCCAGTCTTGCAATGCAGGAAGATTAACTCTTTAAGGCCCCACTTCACTTCTACAGACAAATTATCACTTGGACCCAGCAAATGAAAATCTCTTTACTTAGAAAACAAATATTTACAGTTCATTTATAGTTCATCCCATGAAGCAGCTCCCTTCCGGGATTCATCCCAAATGGCATGTTTCAGACCCGTTCTGCTGAAGTCCTGCTCCAGTTCTAAGGCTACTAATAAACCTCCTCGTTCAAACACTGCTACTGTATAGACGGTATATAAAAACTTTAAATAAATAGTACACTGGCCCACCATCGAACACCAGGCTTGGTCGTTCCTTTAGGCTAGAGCACAGTCATTCCCCAATTACCGGGTGCTCCTCAGACTCGTATTGCCAGAAATGTCTCCTTCAATCTATACTGTATGGTCCAACTTCTGCGGCAGGCATGCAAGAAGCTTACACAGCTTTACAAACTTCCACCTGGCTCTTCTGGCATAGTGGTAAGGCCAGCGGGAGAGGATTCTCCCATCTCTATACCACTCTTCCTTCTAGGAAGAAACTTAGCACTTCTCTACCAGGGAAAGCATTAGGCATGTGCTTTCATTTTTAACGAGAAGACATTGCTTGTTACGTTTGTATCATTTCTAAACTGAAATGATAGAAAAAAAATTCACAAAATATTTCATCTGCTGCACACTAATTCGCATAGAGGTGACTTTTACAAGCCCGATGCAAGCATTCATTAGGGGACGTGGAAATACGTCGGGCTCGTGCATGCTGAGCAGCTGCCCCGGTACACGGGTAGATGCCGCTGCACACTTATCTTGGAACTTCTCACAAAGGGGCGGGGCGTGGGCGATACATGGGCATTTCAAGATTTTAACCAGAAATGTGTGCATAAATACTTTCAAGATCTGACGTGCGCCGAGAGCCCCTGCCGCATAACTTTACTTACGCTATGGATGGCGGGTAAGTCCCCCCCCCCCCCCCCAAACATCCGAGCCATTTAGGAGGGGCTTAAAGGGTCTGGGGAAACTTGGGGTGCACAGGCTATCAAAACAAGGGGGGGGGGGTTGGGGGACCTTTCTGTTCACTGAGCAAACCGGGAACGAACTGGTAAAACTGGCAAATGAGTCGGCGCACGTCCCTTTTAAAATCCCAAGTATGCGGTAGAAGCGGAATTTGCATGCACAGGCATTTAAAATCCAGCGCACCTTTGCACTCTGCCAGGCTAGTTTATACCATGCGCACATATACAATATGTTAGAAAACAGCCGCATCCCTGGGCGCAGGCCAACAAATGTGCGCACATGTGCACCCGCGCACCAGTTTCAAAGTTACCATCATAGGGGCAGATTTTCAAAGACCTACCGCGCCGGGCCTATTTTCAAACGCCCGGTGGCGTGTGTAAAGCCTCGGGATTTATTTTATTTATTTTATTTAAAAACTTTTCTATACCGTCGCTAAGTTATATACCATCGCAACGGTTTACATGTAGGCACATAGACTAAGATATGTAATGTAGGTGATCGTACATTCTAACAGGTGCCAATAAAGTTCGGTTACAATTTCATAAATAAAATCAATATTTGAGCAAGGTTGGTCTAGTCCAGGTATATTATTGAGTTACTATCGCTTTGAAATATTACTTCTTAAATGTAGGATTGAGTAAATTCATTCTCATCTGCATTACCCTGTACGTTCATTCTCTACCCTCCAGACTCTTTAGTGAAGGCTTTTTTAAAGAGCCATGTTTTTAAATTTTTCTTAAAAGTTTTGAGATTATTCTGTAATCTGAGTTCAGGGGGCATCGTGTTCCATAGTATGGGCCCAGCCAATGATAAAGCCCTTTCTCTCACTTGGGTTAATTTTGCTGACTTTACTGAAGGGATTGTTAGTAGTGCTTTGTTTGCTGAGCGGAGGTTTCTTTGTGGAACGTGTACTCGTAAGGCTGTGTTTAGCCAGTCTGCTTCTTTATCGTATATTAGTTTGTGTATGGTACATAAGGCCTTGTATTTTATCCTGTATTCGATGGGTAACCAATGTAAGCCTGCTAGAGTTTTGGTTATATGGTCCCTCCTCTTTTTCCCCGTTAGTATTCTGGCTGCAGTATTTTGAAGTATCTGGAGTGGTCTTATCGATGTGCTTGGGAGTCCTAGTAAGAGTGCGTTGCAGTAGTCAGTGCTGGAAAAGGTAAGTGTTTGCAATACTGTTCTGAAGGGGGCGGGTGTGAGTAATGGTTTCAATCTTCTGAGGACCATAAGTTTTGCGTAGCCTTCTCTTACTTTTATAGATATGTGTTGCTTCAGGTTGATTTCTGGGTCCATTATTACTCCCAGATTCCTTACTTTTTCGGCTAGCTCAATTGTCTGGTTATTTCTTAGAGTTATCGGTGTTTGAATGATTTCTGTATGTTTTCTCTCAAGGTGAAGGAATTCAGTTTTGTCAATGTTGATAACCAGTTCCATTTGGTTTAGTAGTTGTTTAATTATGTCTAGGTACATGTTAGCTAGACTTAAAGTTTTTTCAATTGTGTCGTCTATTGGTAGAATTAATTGAATGTCATCTGCGTAAATGTAATGTATTATCCCTAGACCTGCCAGCAGATGACATAAGGGTAGCATATATATGATAAAGAGGGTAGCAGACAGCGCTGAACCCTGGGGTACTCCTGTTTCAAGTTTAAATTTTTTTGATAATGTGTTTTTTATCTGGACTTGAGAGAACCTATTGTTTAGGTAGGATCTGAACCAGTTTATTGTTTTGTCACGCAATCCAATTTCTTCAAGTCTTTTTATTAGTATTTTGTGGTTTACTGTATCAAAGGCTGCAGATAAGTCGAGCATTATAAGGATGTAATGTTTACTGTTATCAAAACCTCTTAGTATGTTGTCTGTTAGTGAGAGAAGTAATGTCTCGGTGCTGTAGTGTTTTCAGAAGCTGTGTTGTGAGGGGTACAGTATGCTATTATTGTCTAGGTGTTCGGCTAGCTGTTTTCTCAATTAATTTAGCTAATAAAGGGAGGTTTGAGACTGGGCGGTAGTTATTGAGGATTAGTGGGTCACTGTTTTTCTTTTTGATGATTGGTTTTATGATTGCCCCTTTCAGTGTATCTGGCATTAATCCTTCAGTTAGGGATAGGTTTATGATATTAGATAGCGTTGGGGTTACTACTTCAGTAATCTTTTTTATCTCAGTTGTTGGTATTGTATCGATTTTGTGTGGAGCAGGGTTTATATTTTTTATCATTGATTCAACTTCTTGGTCTGATATTTCTATAAATGATGACCATAGGTTAACATCTCTTTTTTGCATTACGATTGCTTGTTTGCTGTTTTTTGGGAGTTTGTTTCTTAGGTTTAATATTTTGTCACTAAAAAATTTGGCTAACTCATTACATTTTGATTCAGGAAGACTTTGAGGTGATTCTTGTTTGTCATTTGTGAGATTCGTTACTATGGAAAATAAGGTTCTTGGGTTATTGGCAAACTTTTCTATTTTATTGGAATAGTATTCTTTTTCAGTATTAAGGATCAGTTGTTTGTAGAAAGCGTGTAAGTCCCAGGGCTTGAAAAAAGGGGTGGGGTGTGGGCGGGCCGGGTGGTCCGGGGGCGTGGCCAGAGACTTCCACACGGCCGCTGGGCCTGGGATGGTGCGCCGGCAGTTGGCCAGTGCACGCAACCTACTTCAGCCCTAGGGCTGAAGTAAGTTTTGGAACAAAGAAAACAAAAAGAAAAAGGTAGGGGGAAAAGAGCGGGGGGAGGTAGGGGAAGGGAATGTGGGGTGGGGGGTAGGAAAGTTCCATCTGAGGCCGCTTCAATTTCGGAACGGCCTGGGAGGGAACAGGGGAAGGCAGCGCGGCTCGGATAGGGCTCTGCGCGCGCAAGGTGCACAATTGTGCACCCCATTGCATGCACCGACCTCGGATTTTATAATATGCGTGCGCATGTTATAAAATTGGGTGTACATGTGTGCACGCATATGTTTTAAAATCCGGCCCATAGTGTGCACTTAAACGACAATTTTTAAAAACTAAAGAAAACGTGATGAAACAAAATAAAAACAAAAAAGGAGGGAAATGAAACAAAATGAGCCAAAAGTTTTCTCGATGCGCACCCCTAGAAGGCATAGGACTGACTTGCCTTTCTGTACTAGAATATTGTCTGTACCAGGCAATATAATTACTCTTTACCATTCAAATCCTGTATAGAAGGGGCTCAAGGTCTCTAGAAGTCTAAAATAAATAGTTGACAACTTGATGTAGCCTCCAAACAGAACAATGTCATGAGCTTACCCAACTTGGCCAATGTTCAGTTAAACAGAGACTCGGCGTAAAAACAGATTTCTAAGTCTAAGAGTTTGTATCTGATGCTACAATGATAGAATACAGCAGGGCTGGCCAACTGCAGTCCTCAAGAGCTAGAAACATCGGGTTTTCAGGATATCCAAAGTGAATATGCATGAGATAGATCTGCATGTTTTGCCTCATTGTATGCAAATATATATCTCATACATATTCATTATGGATATTTTGAAAACCAGATCTGTTTGTGGCTCTTGAGGACCAGAGTTGGCCACTCCCCAGAATACCATATTGGGTCTACTAGAAACATTTAATAAAAAGCAGTAACAGTTTATTTAATCTTTAACAGTTATACATGGGGATGCCGGCAAAGAAATAATAGTGACTTATCCGATTGCTCTGACTGGTGCAGCGTCCTTTGTGCACAGCATTGTTGCAAAGAACTGAAAAGATAGGCCATATAAAGGATTCAATAGGTTATGGCATACAATAAGATAAGGGCCAGCCAAGCCCTGCTACTGCTCCTCAGACCATGTGGGGATCACTACATAGGCAGCGCTCATAACCATCACAATGACAGTGACAGCTAATGGTCAGCACGCAGGGTGCAAGCACATCAGCTTATGGAAGGTACCACGGTTGGTGGCCCCAGGCCAAAGATTGTCACTGCCATCACTGGGGGTGGTTATAAAGTGGTGAAAAACCACAGGCCGTTGTAAATGAAGGTTGTGCTACTGTAGCAAGCAGAAGCTGGTTCAGATTAAGGAGGAAGCCCAAAGGAGCAGGAGTAAAGAGTCAGAACCCCCCCTCCAAAAAAAAATGTATATAAGGTGCAATAAACCAAAACAGTGCATTAAATAAAACAAGATTCCTCCATGCCAACTAGGAGCGTGACCCGCAGTGGTCATCGTTCAACTTCTTAGAGGGAAGAGAAACCTTCACAGCATCTGTCCCCACCCTGTGGAACTCTTTACCCCCGTACATAAAACTTCCCGCAGATCTCCCCCCTTCAGAAAATTAGTGAAACTCTAGCTCTGGGTTCTAATCAGTAACTGGAACCCGTAGTCCCATATGTTTTATCCTAATATTTATATTAGGGCTGCACAGCTGGGAAATGTCTGGCTCGGTGTCTTGTTTGAGCCATGTACCCAACTAACGCGTTGTACGGTAGCGACTGCCCTCTGTTTTTGCACCTGAAATCAGCCTCATCTACTGCGGCAGACTTTGAACTCCCCTCCTGGAAAAGCGCGACACAAACAAACAGCGAAGAGGGTGATGTGGAAGGAATTTACTTAAGGATCATCTCCGCCAGGTATTCTGAGTGAAGATCAATTGAACGAGAAGATTAAAAAGAAGTTATTAGCACAGAATGCTCCATTTTATACCCCAAGGACACCTTAAAGGGTTGGAAAATGTTAATAAGGAGACTTCAAAGTTTTTAGCTGAATACGGTACATAGTAGTCTGGAATGGGGGATCATTTAGCTCGTGTGTTTCTTATGTGATAATGAGTTTTGATCTTGTCAAAGAAGTTGCTGTTGGAGCTTAATTAGAGAGAATGAAGACCCTGTAATTTTAACACTGAAGGCTCCAGGCGTGCCGTGCTATGAGACCTGGAAACCATTAAAAGACGGGTCATCAAAAGACTGAAAGGGATGAAGAGGATGTCTGCACAGGAACACACACACAAAAAAAAAAAAAGATGTCCGGAGGGCAATGGGGGGTGGAGAAAGGGGCCTTATGATTATCTTCATCTGCACGGAAGTGTGAACTGAAGAAAAAAAAAAAGTAAGTTTTTAGCTGCTGCCAGGCGGGGAGAACCGTGCTCCTGAAGCTGCCCCCTGGCACTAGCTGTTAAAGCTGGCAGTGGTGGACAGGGGCTTGGGCGAGCGGACTGGAGCTCCACAGGCCGCCGTGGGCGGGGATTGTCCTCGTCCTGGCTCCAGTGGGGCTGTTGTGGCCCCTTTGCTTAAACTTTGATGTGTGGGGTGAAGGCTCAGGTTTATCATCTTGAAAGCTTGCCTGTGACTGTGTTGGGTCTGATCAATTCCTTCCTTAGGACAGCGGCACAGATGCAGGCATCAATCCTCCCCACCACCACCACCACCAGTACCCCCGCGGACTTCTGTGGTAGTACCAACAAGAGGGGACGTTTCTCTGGCAAGCCTTGAGGGCAGCGTTTCTCTGACGTCTGAGGCATTACCTTCTGAGGGGAGCATCAGTCCCGTTCAATCAGTGCTTGTGTTCTCTCTCTGACTGATCAGGCCAGGTAGAAGATGCCAAATAGTGGATGGCAGCTTGAAGTGGAACGGGATGTTGAATCAGTAGATTCCTTGGGAGCCTTCTGGTTGCTGTGAATAACTTCCTATTCCCAGCAACCCCTTCTTAGCCTGGCTTCAGCCGGTCCAGTCCCCTGGGGCTAGTGGGGGTGTAGAGAAATAGCCATCTCCTCCCTTCTTGGGCTCTTGTGGCTCCTGACCCTGCTTATGTCCAGTTCCCTGCTTGGCTGAATTGGTAAGGCTTCGGCCTTTCATCTCCTGTCAGGGGCCGCTTTGAACCCTGCTGGTGCCTTTTCCCTGACAATGGCTTCTGAAATAAAGCAATTTTCAAAGCCACTTGCACAAGTTGATACTGATTTAGCCAAGTAAAATGGTTTAGCTGCAAACCTCTGTCCTCAGAGTATGTGTGGACTCCCCAGTAGGCATTGTATGTATAGGCCAGATGAATTAAGGGGTTCTTGTGGGCATGTTTAGGTTGGAAGAGGGTAAAGGCATTTGCACATTACATTTTTCAATGTGTCCATGCAATTTGCCCCATCCTCTCTTCCTCCCGCCCCTGCCCATAAAAAGAGTGGATTTAAAGTGCATGCATGCTATTAGTGCACATTCTTTTCACTTGCTTATTTTTCAAAGACACAGCTTTTTTTTTCTTTGAAAATTTGTATTACGTGCAGGCATTAAGGGGTAGATTTTTAAAGAAGCGCATGCAGGGTACATTTGTTATAAAATCCAGGGTCGGCGCGCGCAAGGGGGTGCACACTTTTGCACCTTGTGTTCGCCAAGCCCTAGGGGAGCCCCGATGGCTTTCCCCGTTTCCTCTGAGGCTGCTCCGAAATCGAAATCGAAATCAGAGCGGCCTCGGAGGGAACTTTCCTTCTGCTCCCCCCACCTTCCCCTCCCTTCCCCTATCTAACCCACCCCCCCAGCCCCCCAGTTACACAGGGTTGGCAGGCGTAACTTGCGCACGCTGGCCGGCTGCTGGCGCGCCATCCCCCAGCACAGCCTCGGTCCCACTCCGGACCGCCCCCACACCCGTGGCCCCGCCCCCTTCCCGTCCCTTTTTCAAAGCCCCGGGGTCAAAGGCGCGCACCGGGGCTTGTCCGTGCCACCGAGCCTATGCAAAATAGGCTCGGCGCACGCAGGAGGGTTTTTAAAGGCTTACGCACGTATATTGCACGCGCAACCCTTTGAAAATCTACCCCTAAGTGTGCCCGGGTAGTCTGCACACATGGGAAGCGAGCGTTCTCCTTTCGTGTTAGCTGGATTGCAGAACCAGATGGTTACTCACAATGTGGAAAAACAAACGTTTTTGTGGTTTGATTGTGGGATATGTACTGCTTGCGTCTTCCAGAGAATGCAGGTCGGAGCAGACAAGCATTCTCCTGCAGTACACGGATTGTACGGAAGTCCATCCCGCACTCACTGCTGGAGTGATCCTCTCCAGCGTGCAGGTTCTGGAGTACGCAGTGTGCACTGGGGGCCTTATGGAGTTGGACTCTTCTACCAGTCCTTCCTGACCGGGAAAGGACAGAGTTTTATAACCAGATAATTCACTTCTGAGCTGTCTGCTGGAGGGAATTTCTTTACACTTCATCCATCATCTCTTTTTTTTGAAACAACTTCCTAAGTTTTAAGATAAAGCTAGGAAATATTCACACCACAAGAAAGCAAGTATTGGGCCCGGTTTACTAAAGCTTTTCTCCCATTCTATGTCTATGGGGAAACTCAGGCCCACTGATGCTAACAGACAGGCCGATGCAGTAATCTGTGCACTGTGAGCCTGTGTTGGATTTCAGCGCACAGTTTTAAGGCACAAATTACAATTATTTTTTTATCTCCTCAATGCAGTAAGCTAATGCTATGCAAATGCATCAGGAGTTTTAAAAAAGTGCAATCATATTTCATAGTTTTAAGTTAGGTGGCAGCTGCAAAACCACAGCCAGATAGCCGGATAAGTCAGTACATATCCAGTTGAGCGTTCCTGACTTTCTTTTCTCTTTTTTTACAATAGTGTTAGAAACTTAACTGCATCCCTGACCTGGAGCTGAGTTTCCAGCAGTATGATAAATCCAAGTTGGGCCAACGCACCTCTCTGCATCAGGGAGTATTACTTAATGTCCTTATTTGCATAAGGTTTCTGCATCGGCAGTAAGTCTTGCATGCAGATAATGTGAGTTAAAGTGCAGGCAAAAAGGTGCATTCGGCTGGACTCACCTTTCTGAGAGCATCTTATCCAAGGAGCTGGTCGCTTCTGATACAGAGAGGGGAAGCTAAATCTCAAAAAAAAAAAATCTTTCTCTAATTTCTTCCAAAATCTATCTGCGCTTTCTTACTAGATTACCAGGCAGAGAATTTAAGTTGGCAAGCAGAAGATGGCTGGGCTCGATTGATTGCTGTTTTTTCCCCCCAGTCTATCCAATTATGTATCTATCACTCTGTTTCCTGAGTCTTTTTTTTTAATTTTAGTTTTCTGGAGTTTCATGGCACTGCCCAAGAGAGAATTTCTCACCCATTCTGCTATTGTGGTGGTAGAGAGTAGGATGCATACGGGATGCCCATCCCCTGATAAGCCAGTCTGCCCCGTGCAAAAGCCAGGAGTGAAGAACAGTAACCACTGGGTCCTGAAAATGTTTTGAAAGTAGAAGGTAATGCTGGTGCGTGCCCAGGTCAGCTGTGTGAGTTACAGGCACCTTCAAACGTTTAGTAATTTCATAAAACTCTTTGAGGTCTAATTCAAACGGGATTTATCTGGCTAAGATCGGGATGATGCTGGACAAACCCAAGGTTTGGAATTTCCCGCCTCTTGCAGCAGATAAGTTTTATCCAGGCAGGTCATTATCCGTTTAAAATTTACCAGGATAAAAAGAGGCAGAGTGGGGTGTGACTTACTGATATTCAGGACTACCCAGCTCCACATCGCCGGGTGAGTCTAATCATGGTGGCTTGCAAGTCCAAACTTCCCCGTTTAATTGTAAACCTATCCAGGTATATTCAGCAGGTTGCGTTTCTGGATGAATGCCCTGGTCTTTGCCTTGTATTTTTAGAAGGAGGGACTCAGGTCCATCAGAAACTCTGTCAGAGAGTTCATTAACCCCAGTAAATACATTCATTCACATTTCTTGAAGGATTCTGCAGAGGATGTAAAATGTAACTCTTCACCCAGTGAACATAGCAGTTCTGGTATACCCTGGAGTCCGGCAGCTCCTTGGTGTATCACCTCTGTTTTGTTTTCCCCAGGGAATAAGGATTCCTTTTAAAATGCAAATACTGATATTTGAAATAATGGCCTTCTCTGTAATAGAAGGCCGAAGTCTGGACGGAAACTGATTTATAACGCCGCTGTCTGCTTCATTAAGAGTACAGTGTGTGATTGATGCAGTTCGAGGGCTCCTGGGAGCGAGGGAGACAGCGAGGGGGAAGGGGCATCATTTGTCTTTCTCACTGGTCTTCAGGATTGATGGCGATTAGCACGTGTTCAGCTCACTACATGCAGTATTTGACTGACTTGAAACTCACTGTATACTCTGTGCTCATTTCTTTTCAGAAAGCTGCAACTTAGTGTGAGGGTTACCTGATTTCCAGAGCTGAAAACTTTGCCAGCCACCATAAAAGCTGAGGAGGTTTGCGGATGGGGCTGGTGATGGTGGTTGGTGGAGGAGGGAGAAAATGGGGGAAAGTCAGCTTCATCACTCACTCTCAGAGGTGTCCTTCCACTGCACAGTCTCCTGGAATATAAGGTTAAAGGTTTAAGGTTTACTGTTTTTCTATACCGTCACATCAGCAAGGCCTTCACAATCAATTAAATACAATAATACAATAAAATCAAGAAACAGCTAAAATAATTAAAAAGAGAAGCACAGAAAGAAAGTATAAATTAGCTGTAAAACTAAAATTCTAAATCTAAAAACACATAAAGCATTACAATTCCTAATAGCAAATAATAAGATAAAATAATAAAATAACATTTTATCCTAAAAATAAACATATCTAAAAAAGAAAGGAAAAGTTAAGCCTGTAAGTGCATCTTACTCATGTTCTGTATAGGCACATTTAAACAGCCATGTTTTTAATTCTGCTTTAAAATTCTTATCTGTCTGTAATTGTAGTTGCTTTGGTAAAGTAATCCATACTTTTGTTCCTGCTATTGATATAACTCGTTCCCTTACATGGCTGAGTCTGGCTGATTTTATAGTTGGAACCATCAAAAGATCTTTGTTCGCTGATCTTAAATTTTTTTGTGGAATATGCAAACGTATATTTGTATTTAACCACGCTGTCCTTTCACCATATTTATTTATTTTATTTATTTGAGTTTTTTCTATACCGGCATTCGCGAAGGGGATCGCATCATGCCGGTTTACAATTAACAGGGTGTGACAACAGAGAATAATAATAACATTAACAGGTGCAAAAAGAAAAACATAGCAGTTACAATAAAACAGGGACGAGATATAACTTGGAATAGTGAAGCGGTGATAGTGGTTAACAGAGAATAAAGAAGCCTGCCAACATGGCAAAGTTATTGGTTACCTTGTTAGGTAATCAGCGTTGCTTAAGGAGAATTAGGGATTCGGATTGGTGTCTGTAAAGGCTTTCATAAATAACCAGCCATAGATTATGTTAAGAATTATACAAACTGTTTTATATTCTATCCAACAGTGTATTGGGAGCCAGTGTAAAGAGATCAGGGTTGGGGTAATTTGATCACATTTATTTTGGCCAGTCAAAATTCTGGCGGCTGAATTTTGAAATACCTGTAGGGATCTATTTGTAGACGCTGGTAAACCAAGAAGAAAAGAATTACAGTAATCAATGTTATTAAAAATCAAAGCTTGTAAAACAGATCTAAAATCATGTTTTTCTCAAAAAAGGTTTCAGCTTTCTTAGCGTTAATAATTTAAAATAACCGTCTTTTAATTTATTGGATATATGTTTCTTTAAGGTGAGCTCAGTGTCTAGAATAACCCCAAGATCTCTTGCAAAAAGAGATGGCGTAATCTTGATGTTGTTTTCAAGAACCAAAGCAGACATATCCTTGTAGCTACATTTTCGTTCAAGTAAAATTATTTCTGTTTTTTCCATATTTAAAATTAGTTTCAGATGTTGTAGTAATTGTCTAATGGCAGATAAATAAACTTTAATGATTTCAAATGTTTGTTCTGCTGTGTTTTTAATTGGAACCAGAAATTGAATGCCGTCATATATAAAAAATATTTAAGCCAAGTCCATTAAGAAAATGACATATTGGTAGAACATAAATATTAAAAAGGGTAGCAGATTGAGTCGACCCTTGCAGCACTCCTGTTTTCAAAGGAATTTTATCTGAGATAGAGTTCTTAATTTTCACTTGAAATGAATGATTATTTAGGAAAGAAGTAAACCATTTTAATGTTGTGTCTGTGATACCTATGTCTTTTAGTTGATTAATTAAAATATCATGATCGACTGTATCAAAAGCTGCCAATAAGTCAAAAAGAACTAAAAAATAACTTTGACCTCTTAAAACTTTATCAGTTAGGGCCTCATTTTCCACTATCGCAGCAGTAACGCATGAGGGGGCGTGTCCTATGCAAATAAGGCATTTTTCGTGCAGTGGGGAAACATCGCCGCACGTGATGTTTTCGCCATTCGCGGAACTGGAGTCGCAAATCGCGAAAACATCATGCACCGCGATGATTCATTGGTTGTTTTATCGCAGTGCACGATGGTTTCGCGAAAGTGTCCAGCCAGGAGTATCGCGGTCCACGATATTCCCAGCAGATTTGGGCAACGTTCTCTCCACCTAGCTTGATGGACACTCTACCTGGGCAACAACAAGCTAGGTGGAGAGAATGTAGCCCAAATCTCTTCTTGGAGTGAGTTTCCTCACTCCGACGGCCAGCAAATCTTCACTAGAGACCACTGTTCTTTCCGTACGTCTCATGTGGAATGCGAAAGTGGCCCCCAACCCCCGACGCTCATACCTAATCCCCACCTCGAGTTACTAGGTGGCCCTCCCATAGGGATACAAATACTTGTCTAGGGCATAGGCATTATAGGAAGTGTCTCTCTCTCTCTCTCTCTCTCTCTCTCTCTCTCTCTCTCTCTCTCTCTCTCTCTCTCTCTCTCTCTCTCTCTCAAAAATGAGGCCCTAAGTGCAATTAAAAGTGACTCAGCCTGCAAAACAACCAAGACCAAATTGTAACAGGACAAATGGGAGATTATGAGAAGATGTTGGGCTTCTTGCTTTGGACCCAATAGCATAATTAAAGGTTTGTAGCAGGAGAAGAGAGAGAGAAATCTGGATTTTTCTGGTATAATTCTTAGCATTCCTCATGGAACTAGGAAGGACTATTGGTCATATGTGTGACACAGGCCTTAAATCAGGGGCCTTGCTCTTGGTTGATGTTAACCAACTGTCACTTAACCTAAAGGTTTGGTTAAATATTGAGGTGATTCCAGTCCTAGGGCAGTGAATCCTTGGGAGGCTGCTTATCTACTCGGTCTAGTACAGCCAGGCAATCGTGGAACTGCCATCACTTGGCGCCTAGGTAGTGACCAGTGGCAACCTAGGGGACTTAGGGAGCACAATGTCCTTACAGGAAGGTAAGTGAATTGGAAGCCGTACTGTTGGAGAGAAGAATTCTGTGTGGGGATGAAAGTCCTGTATGCGATTGTTTGAGAAAGTGACTAAGCTTCTAGAATGTACACCAGACAGATTAATATTCTTGTGTAAGGAACACTTCACCCCCTTACCAAACATTTTCCAGTTTCCAGCTTTTGGAGGTGTTTCTCTCTTTACACCCTCTCTAGGTGTTGCCCATTTCACCCAATTTTGGAATTGGTCAGTGCTCCCTTTTATAAATCGGGATCGGGTCTGCTCAAAGCGTGGTTGGGGGTTTTCCTCACATTGAGATTCTTTTGGGTTGGAGGTAGAGTGGAAAGAAAGAGCATTGTTGGTGGATCCCAGAGGCCCCCTGCTTGCACTAGTGGGATGAGCTAGGCCAGTGGCCCTGCTACTTTATAGAAATTTTACCCCACCCAATTACCCAAATCTGTTCTGGGTGGTTAGACCTGGCACAGGGAAGAGCAGAGGAGTGGAATTTTAGCTTTTCAGAGAGTGGGGTGTTTGCGTTCTTGTCCTGCTCCCAGCTCAGGAGGGGCCCGGGTGCCGCATTGCCCTGCGCCCAGAGAAAATGGGGCCTGTAGCTTCCCAGGAAGAAGAACGGAGTTTTGGAAGAGGTTGTTTTGTTTTGGGAAAGGAAGGATATATTTTTCCACCACATCTCCTTACCTGTTTTGGAAGAGAGAGAGAGAATTTTCTTTCCCATCCCTGGGGAAGGAGAACTGGACACTGACTCGGAGCCTGCAAGGTGCAAACGTGAGCAGAAGAGCTTGGAATTATCATCCTACTACTCATATTGATGGGGTTTTTTTTATTTGTGTCTGGATCTTATTTTTAAGTTGCAGTAAAGTTTATGTTTTGAAACCCCCCACGCCACGCCTCTGCCCATTTCCTCAGGTTCACATCCAGCCTGCTGAGAACCGCTGACGTGAGTGCTTGGAAGGAGTGGTTGGAAGGAGGGGTGAAGGACTGCCCAGAGTGCCCAGACCTGGGAGTCTTGTCCTCCTCTCTGGTTGGATCCCAGCTTCCCAGTGGCGAGAAGAGCGAGAGGTCTGGGACAGTGAGCTTGGTTCTGGGACTTCAGACAAAGAGGGGGTTCCACTCGGTGTCTTTGTTGTGATTTTTGGTAGCTGGTAACTGCAGAAAAATTCAGGTTTGCAAGTTTTTGGAAGATAACCTTTCGAGTGGGACTGCATTACTTAAGCCCGGGACGTGGGTGCGAAGCAGGAATCGGCCGGAGCAGAGAAGGGAAGATGACGGAAATTGCTGTTGCTGGGGGTGAAGTTGGATGATCACAGAGGGGAAAGGTGAAGAGTTGGTACTTTTCCATCCAAGGTGAGGAAATCGAGCCTTTGCCTTTGGCCCAGGTCCTCTTCACCATCTGCTTGACCATTTCTGTGACACTGACCCTTAGCTCCTGAACCAGCACCAGGCCCTCTCTCCTTCCATGTGCCCACCCCAAAAGGGGGTTACATACGAGATTTCACTTTTTAGGGGGCAGTTTTCACCTGGTCAGTGAGGTGCACGGTAGGCAGGAACTTTTGCACTCCCGTAATTTGCTGTGGAGTTTCAAAGAGAAGCTATGTAGCCAGTTTCTCTTTGAAGATGAGTTTAATTCACTTGCTATTTGTGCAAGCTGCAGGATGGGGGCACAACCCGCGCGTCCGCATTTGAAAATACAGTTTGTTTGCGGAGCTCGCTCTCCATAAAACGCATGCCCTCTTTAAAATTTGGGTAAAAACACGTTCATTGTAAAAGCCTACGTGTATTTTTAGTTTCCACCCCGAGGGATCTGGCCAGCTAACTCGGTAGTTACTCAGCTAGATCCTCTCTGTAAAGTGACATACATGTTTATAGTGCTCTTAAAGCACATAAGTAATCGTCATGAAACTAATAAAGCCAGACTGTGAAAGTAAATCGTAATGAGCGGAGGAAAGAAGACTCTGGGACCAAGAGAATAGGAAAGGGGAAAGCCGGGGAAGAGAGATAGAATGGGTGAATGGAAGGAGAGACGGAGAGGTGCGAGTAACTCCCAGAGAGGTAACTCCCAGGTTGCTTGTCTGTAGCAGTGAAATGACAAAGAGGCTTAACCGATTCCTGGAGCCATGAGCTAGCCAGCACAAACGTAAGAAAGAGGGCCCTAGACTGAATCCTGGATGAAGGAGGAATTCAGGGCAGCTCCTTGAATGCCAGGGAAGAGGAAAATGACTCTCTGTTTGCACCGGCCACGTTGAGTAAAAGTTAGAGCAAGAGAATCTTGGGAATAGCAGGGGAGAAGCGAATAGTGAAAAGCATGGTAGGGAATGAATCAGTGTGAGAAGGAAAGGTAACTTCTCTCAGTGTTCAATATGAATACAAAAGAAGCTGCAGGAACCACAAAAGGTGGTCAGGAAGGAAGAGAGGGCAGAAAGAGACTGAAATTGGTTGGCAAGGTGAGGATGTGACTTGGGTCTTCCCCAGGTTTGCTTGGGTAAGATGGAAGTGACAGAGAGAAGCAGGCTAGGAACACAATTAAATGAAACAATTTATTAAAATGCATGCCATTACGGAACCAAAACGCATCGTCGGCAAATTAATTTATTTTCATTGCCTGGTGCGCTCATGGTAATATAGTATTGCCGGCAGAAAAAGACCAAACGGGCCATTGAATCTGCCAAGCGAGCTTCCCATGGCAGCAACTGCCGCTCCGTGCAGGTTACCCCCAAGCCTTGTGCTAAAGATAGTAATACTTACAAGCAAAACCACTCAGCGTATTATAAAGCAGACTGTGCGTCTTATTTCTGACAGCCTGGAGAGCCCTTTTCTCTCTGGAGGGGTGTGGTGGGGGGGGGGGGGGGAAAGGGGTTAATCATAAAGCTGGAAAAGGGATACAAAATGATGAAAGGAGACAGCAGGTCCTAAAGCAGGAACAGTGAGAGGCAGAGCAGCCGGAAGCAAGAGAGGGTGAGCGCAGGGCCTGGGGAGACCCCGGAACAAGGAACAGCGAGAAGATAGCAAGAAATTGCCCAGAGAGGACAGGACAGAAGAACAGCAGGGTGGAGAGGCTGAAGGCAGGGCAGGTGAGTGAGTGAGCGGGGGGGGGGGGGGGGGAGAGCAGCTGCGGCAGAGGGATGCGGCCCAAGACTGGATTATGGCAAGGGACTGGGGAGGAGGGCGGACGGCTCACATGAGGTTTTAGGGAGGAAAGGACAGAGAGAGAGAGAGACAAAAGCAGGGGGGGATTTTCAGCCAGTTCAGGCCTGGCGCCTTTCTGAATCTCTTCCCTTTTCCCTCATTGGGAAAAGTGGGAGGGGAAATCCGTCACTGCCCCAACCTGTTGCCTTTTTTTTTTTTTTTTTTTAAATTAGCACTGTACAAAAATGGGGGAGAACAGAGGAGCCTCCTGAATATCTTTAAGCTAGAGGGGACTAGTCCTTCCCTTGTAGATAGGGAACCTGATTAAAATAGATAGAGTTACATTCAATAGGTGCCGCTGAAATGTCTGCACATATTTAGGATTTTTCCACTGCATTGTTGGCAAATTAAAAAAAAAAAACCTAAGGCCTATTGAGATTAATTTTCTTCTGCCTGTTGGACAGATAATGTTGTTTTTTTAGATTCCTAACTTAGGTGCTGATTACAAAAGTGACCCCATGTTACTGCATTACTGTGTTACAGTGTATATTACACTGCATGTCAGCAGCCTGCCCTGTGCCCAGAGACATGGACGTTGCAGGTTGAAGATTAGTCTGGGCGTTAATAATTCTGCTTAGACCTTGATGAGGCTCATACACGATAAGGCCTGATCCTCCGAGCGTGAGATCTGTGTGCAGAAGTAAGAGGCACCATGGTACTCTCACTTATATGGCAGATAACATAGTTCATGCTATTATGTGAACTGATTAATGTGCTGTCAAATTAAAATAAGTGAATGAATGAATGATTAACCTGGATTGATAAAATAAATGGTCACAGTAGCTAAGCACTTATCTGTCCATTTTTTTTTAAACTAATCACAATGTTTCTTGCAGACTGAGAGACCTTCATAGAATCACAGACTATGACAACAATGAGGCCCGTCTGGTCTCTGCCCAGTTCACTTCCTGGTGCAGTGCCATAGACCCGCAGTTGATCTCTGACTTTCTCCTAGTGCTACTGCTACTTTTATCATTTCTAAAGCGCTACTAGACTTATGCAGTGCTGTACAGATACACATAGGAGATAGTCCCTGCTCCATGGAGCCTACTAGTCAAGACAAACTTACATGACCAACAAGAGGCTGCAGGAAATGTATTAACTGTAGAAAAGTGCTTAGGGTTTAAAAGCATCTTCAAAAACTTGAGGTTTTTAAACTGGATCTGGATATAATTAGAGAGTGAACAAGACGCACCGACTCAGGAAGCTAATTCCAGGTATGCAGAGCAGCAAGGTGCAAAGCATGGAGTTGGAAGTTAGCGGTGGAGGAGAAGGGCACAGGTAAGAGCGACTTGTCGGATGTATGAAGTCATGAGGAAGGTTGTCGGGAGAGGAGAGAAGAGAGGTAATGAGCAGCTGCAGGGTGTCAGTAAGAGAAGCTGGAACTGTATGCAGAAGCAGATAGGGAGTCAATGCCGCGACTAGAGGAGTTACATGAGCAGAGTGATGCTGAAGATAGATAAGCTGGGCAGCTGAATAAAGGTGAAATGCTAGATGTGGTGTATTTGGATTTTCAGAAGGCATTGACAAAGTCCCTCATGAGAGGCTTCTAGGAAAAGTAAAAAGTCATGGGATAGGAGGCGATGTCCTTTTGTGGATTACAAACTGGTTAAAAGACAGGAAACAGAGAGTAGGATTAAATGGACAATTTTCTCAGTGTAGGGGAGTGGGCAGTGGAGTGACTCGACGGGTTTTTTTCTGCATTACAGAATACTCAGGAACTGATTTCAGTTTCGCCTCGAAAAGTGCAAGTTCTGAATTCTAAACTGGCTATTGCGCAAGACTCTGTCGGGTCGATTTCTAAAGTCATCTTTTTCTGCAAAGTGAAGTTGAAGCGTGAGAAAATATGGTTTGTAGGTGAAATATTCGGATTATAAATTTTCCTTGGAAGTGTTTGTTCTCCCCCCCCCCCCCCCCCGGAAATGTTGAGAAAATACTAAAAATACCAGAAAATGTTAGACCCCCTATATTAAGAGCTTATTATTTGCCATCTTTCAAAAAAATGCTGGAAGAGGATGGTTCATGTAAAACATCTCTGGATGCTCTCTGGGTCACCTCTGTTTTGGAAAAGTCTTTAGAGGACTGGCTTGGACCTTTGAATCTCATTGTAACATTAGCTTTGGGCAATGTCGGAGATTACATATTGAAACCTTTCCTAGGTTTCTTTGTAAGTTTAAAAGTAAAGTCTGCCTATTTCCAGATGGTGCAAAGGTGGCCAAAGCTAGGAGAAAGAGATTTTTATTCCTGAGACCTGGGGTTATACAGAGGGACCTTCATTTTCGGTTTTTATTTTTTCAACTTTCCCAGATTTTGACAAGAGCATAAACAGGGGCAAATCAGTGGCAAAATGTGACTCCTTGGTTTTCTGGGTAAATATCAGAGTTTATTTCAGAAGCCAGGACAGTAAAAGAATATTAAGCAGATTCTCCCACTCAGCAGCATCCCTGTCCTTATACCCATCCCCTGCCTAGCACGTCCCTTCCTGTCCCCACAGCGAGAATCTCCTCCTCCTCCTCACTAGCGGTGACCCCAGGCTTCTCCTCCCTCCTTCGGCAGCAGCTTGCTGAGGCTCCCGTGCTCTGCAGCACCGCACGTCTGCTTTTGTGTGGGGCCAGGGAGCCTGCCGGGAAGTGCTTCTGGGGGGCGCAGCTCTCTTCAAATGCTGTATTGGGGGAGGAGGAGGGTGGGACTTGATCAGCACATCAGCGGCACTGGAGAGCGAGGGCTTTCACTGGAACTTGAAACACTGCAGCTCTTTTGGCCCACGCTGGCTTCCAGCAGTGGCTGGAGGCCTCGAGACGCTGCATCTGCAGTTCTGGAGCTGCTCTTTAATCAGCCTGAAATGAGGGTGCAAATCAGTTTAAACCAATTTTCACTTTTGGAAAAATCTGGAAATTTATGGGTAAAAATTGGTTTAACTGAAAATGAAGGACCCTAGTTATACAGCTTGGTGCTTCATTCTTGCTTAATTTCCACTGTAAATGTGTTGTGAAATTTAAGTGAGTGAAATATATGTTTTATGATCGTTCCTAGTTGGTTACCTTGGGTAAATAGAAAATGAAAATAGAGAGTGGGTCCCTTCCTTTCTGGCGGGCCGATTCAGTAAAAACGCGGGAGAGCGGACGAACGCCCGCTCTTCCGGCGCGCGACCGGCCACTCGCCGGTGCGCGCAATTCAGTATTCAAATTAGGTGGTGCGGTAGAAACGGGCAAAAGGAGGCGCTAGGGACACTAGCGCATTCCTAGCGCCTCCTTTTGACCCGGAGCGGCAGCTGTCAGCGGGTTTGACAGCTGACGCTCAATTTTGCCAGCGTCAGTTCTCGAGCCTGCTGACAACCAATATTGTTGATGTTGGATCTGGATGAATTTCTTGTAAGATTGTCATGAGATGTGCTGAATCTCGTATGTATGATGCTATGTGAGGTATGAATTTGTGTAGTGACCGATCAACAAACTGTGATAATGGTTCTAGTAGGGATCCCTTAGATGTCACGGCATTATATACCTCTATCCCACAAACTGAAGCCATTGAGGTTATCATGGACACCCTTACTACAGCACAGATCCCACATAGAATTCCAAATGCTTTCATAGTAGAGTTTATGTTCAAAAAACTGCTTCACCTTTGTGTAACACCTGATCCAAACACTCACATAACACTGGTCTTATATTGGAAGAATCCAACACAATCAAGTGAAATGAACCATTCAACCAGACCTCATACACTTTAACTAGTGCTTGTTTGCACAGGATAAATACCACATATTTTGAAAAACTTATGTGTAGAGTGGTTCTAATCATTGGTCATTGGTTGTTAGGTTCAATACCATATTTTTCATTTTTTGCTTTTTATACTTTTGTGTTTTTTATTCCATACTGTGGAAAGTACTTGTCTTAAAGGACATTATTTTGTAAGAAGTACTTATCTTAGACGATGTTTACAGCTGAATGTCTTTAAGTTTTAGACCGGAACGCCGGAGGAAAAGAAACAACTACGCCCGACGCGGCTCGCGTTTCTTTTTTTGCTTCTTCAGGGGCTCTTGGTAAGTTGTCTGTAAACACAAACGCTGTATTAAACAATGTAGTTTGAAAAACAATTGTAAAATATACTTGCTCTTTTATCCATACATCAGTTAAATAGACTTGTGTCTCCCGACTTCCACAGTCTGCCGCCGGTTTAAATTTCCAAAATGGAGGAACAGCTGTTTTGCAGACTGTGGAAGTCGGGAGACACAAGTCTATTTAACTGATGTATGGATAAAAGAGCAAGTATATTTTACAATTGTTTTTCAAACTACATTGTTTAATACAGCGTTTGTGTTTACAGTCAACTTACCAAGAGCCCCTGAAGAAGCAAAAAAAGAAACGCGAGCCGCGTCGGGCGTAGTTGTTTCTTTTCCTCCGGCGTTCCGGTCTAAAACTTAAAGACATTCAGCTGTAAACATCGTCTAAGATAAGTACTTCTTACAAAATAATGTCCTTTAAGACAAGTACTTTCCACAGTATGGAATAAAAAACACAAAAGTATAAAAAGCAAAAAATGAAAAATATGGTATTGAACCTAACAACCAATGACCAATGATTAGAACCACTCTACACATAAGTTTTTCAAAATATGTGGTATTTATCCTGTGCAAACAAGCACTGGTTAAAGTGTATGAGGTCTGGTTGAATGGTTCATTTCACTTGATTGTGTTGGATTCTTCCAATATAAGACCAGTGTTATGTGAGTGTTTGTTTCATAGTAGAGTTGGCAAGTATAGCATTACAGGAAAATTATTTTATGTTCCTAGGGACCTTCTATAAACAAATAAAAGGGACAGCAATGGGGGCCACTATGGCCCCCGACTTGGCAAACCTGTATATGTCAGCATTCGAACAGAAATGGGTGTATACAAGCCCATATTATATATATGTGGAAAAATGGAAGAGGTTCATTGACGACATATTTTTCATCTGGCGAGGAGGAGAGGAACGACTGAATGAATTCATCAGATGGTTAAACAGCTGTAATCCACATCTGCAGTTTACCAGTCAACATCATCACCCCTTGTTTTATGTAAACCGACATGATACGAAGTTCCGTGAATGCCGGTATAGAAAAACACAAATAAATAAATAAATAAATAAATAAATCACCACACTATTGCTTTCTTGGATATCCAGATTTCATTGACAGATGAAGGATTTCACTTCACCATTTTCCGAAAACCTACAGATCGCAATACATTATTGCATTACTCTTCATTTCATCCCAATTATCTTAGAGATAATTTACCAATAGGACAATTCCTACGACTAAGGAGATTATGTTCTACAATAGCAGAATATAAGGTACAGTCCAAAGATATGACCAATAGGTTTTTACAAAGAGGATATCCGGTCGCAGTAGTGAGGAGAGCATATAAGAGGGCGAGATGGGCTAATAGAGATTTACTCCTGGAACCTAAACCTCAACAAAAGAATGAAAGGATAGTTTGTGTCCTACCATACACCACAAACACAGATGCTGAAAAGGAGTATCCTAAAACATTGGTCCATTTTGCAGATTCATCCAGGATTTCGGGAGAAACCCATGTTTGCCCTAACTAAGGCCAAAAACCTAAAGGATCTTGTAGTTCACTCTAATCTTTTACCCTCAAGAGTACAGCATATTGACCAACAAGGTAACCATAAGAAGTGTGGGAAATGTAGTGCTTAACATACCAGGAAGAAAAACATTTCGATTTCAACAAGCATACGACTGTGAGTCAACAAAGGTCATATATGCACTCTGGTGTTCATGCCCTAAAATATATATAGGGAAGACCATGAGAAGACTCAAGAACAGAATCCAGGAGCATGTCAGCCGCCTTAGACATCAAGTGGAAGGGGCACCCCTCACCGATCATTGGCGAGAGTTAGGCCACCCACCGGAGGACTTTCAGGTAGCAGTTATTTACCAGTTACAGACACATCCAAGAGGTGGAGATTTGAATTTGAAATTGCTACAAATGGAACAGAGACTTATATATACTTGGAACACCACTGCCCCCAATGGACTTAACCGTGAAATAGATTGGACAGTTTTTTCATAAAAGGTAACAGACACTATCAGGCTCAAAAGATGAGGCAAGTGGTTCACCTCTCTTGAAGAGATGAATACAGGTAGTTCAACAGTAAACAGTGGGGGCTCTTGATTTCATTATAAAACATCACTGAACTTGATCACAGATGATAGGTAGTAGTTTGATCCTCAAAAGCCCCACCTGAAAATTCTATGACATCTCAAATAAGAATTGATAGGATGGATCAGGAGTGCATACAAGAATAGAAGGACACCACTAGATCTAATGTTACTCAAGCCACTATCTCAGTTTAAAGGAGTGTTGAAAACAAACAAGCACACATGGATGATTATATGGTGCACTGTATAACAAACATCCATAGGGAAGCAATTGAAGACAGATGGGATCCTGGGAATGGAGTCCATTCAGTTAGAAGAGAGGAGTCATTGGATCTAACAGAGAACAATGTAGGGACAGGACTTTAAAAGCATTAGTACAATAATCAATAGCTAGGACACGCCTAGAAGTCAGTTAACACACACTCTTGTCTCAGATGATTCAACGTGTAAGAATGAGATCCGCGTCAAAATCATATCACAAGCTTAAATGGTTTTAAACTGACAACATGGGTAGCAGAGATAGAAGTAAATTTTACCATGTAGACACATAGAATCAATAGAATTAAATTGCCATGTACACAGCAGTAGTATCAACTCAAGCTGGACCACGCCCCTAGGTCAAAATACACACGCCCCTTTTCTAGACAGTGAACGGACGTGGGAGTGTTCAGTCTCCCATCAGGTCCGCTTTACAATCCGAAGGGCAATTAAGGTCTTTTTAACACAATATGACAGTAAAAATATAAGCTAACCCAGAGATATAGAAGACATCATTTCTAGAACAAGTACGATAAGGGTACAGAAAGAATGTAACATCTCGGATATGTAGGCGTTATAGAAATTGACCACGGGTCTTGATTATCTTAACTGAGCACACCGTAGTTAGCCTCGTCTCGGTGAAGTGAATGGGTGGGCACCCGCGGTAAGTATAAAAGCTTAGAATAGGTAAGCGCGCCTTAGACACAGAAGTGAGGCATCGTCCACGAACAAAAGCATGGTCACTACAAACGTAAGTGGTTATCAACTTGAACATGGTGTGAAAAAAATACATTGTTAGAGCAGAGGTGAAATGTGCATTAAATGTTTTATTTTATAGTCGGAGACATAACAGCTACTGTGTACCTGGTAAGGACACAGTAACTACCCCTCCCGTAGCCCCTGAAGCAGGCACAAGAGTGCCGAAACATGGCCCATGTCGGGCAAGCAGACGCGAACCCATGAGAAGAAATAGAGACGGAAGCCTCGATAAGTATTTATTTACAATCAATGGGTCGCCTCAGCGAACGGGGGAACTGGGGTTTTTATGAAAATAGCTTAAGAAAAAATTGATAAAGAAAAATTGATTTATCACTAAACCTGGATAATAAAGAATAAAGAATAATAGACGAGGCGAAAGATAAGGACACCCACCAATTGGTTGTCCTTTAATAGAGCCACCGTACAGAAGCAACACCATAGCACAAGCATTCCCTTGTATTGATGTATGTTGGAGAATTATTACTGAAGGGAAGAGGTTGGTTGATGTATACTGATGCAATTAATAGCAGTGGCTATTCCCTAAGTAAAATTGATTAATAGCAGGTAATGGACTTCTCCTCCAAGAACTTATCCAATCCTTTTTTAAACACAGCTATACTAACTGCACTAACCACATCCTCTGGCAACAAATTCCAGAGTTTAATTGTGCGTTGAGTAAAAAAGAACTTTCTCCGATTAGTTTTAAATGTGCCCCATGCTAACTTCATGGAGTGCCCCCTAGTCTTTCTACTATCCGAAAGAGTAAATAACCTATTCACATCTACCCGTTCTAGACCTCTCATGATTTTAAACACCTCTATCATATCCCCCCTCAGTCGTCTCTTCTCCAAGCTGAAAAGTCCTAACCTCTTTAGTCTTTCCTCATAGGGGAGCTGTTCCATTCCCCTTATCATTTTGGTCACCCTTCTCTGTACCTTCTCCATTGCAATATCTTTTCTGAGATGCGGCGACCAGAATTGTACACAGTATTCAAGGTGCGGTCTCACCATGGAACGATACAGAGGCATTATGACATTTTCCGTTTTATTCACCATTCCCTTTCTAATAATTCCCAACATTCCTTTTTTGATCACCACAGAACACTGAACCAATGATTTCAATGTGTTATCCACTATGACGCCCAGATCTCTTTCTTGGGTTGTAGCACCTAATATGGAACCTAACATCATGTAACTACAGCAAGGGTTATTTTTCCCTATATGCATCACCTTGCACTTGTCCACATTAAATTTCATCTGCGATTTGACTATTGAACAATGCTCAGGGCTCAGGAAGTAATCTTCACCTCTCTCCCAAAGGGAAACTTGGACATCAGATTTGGCTTAACATCAGGAAAGGACTGTAACAACTGAAACCCGTATTTGAGGTGTGGTCTTTGGGGTCCTGCAATGGGACATTAAACCAGGGGTTTCATATGTTGTAATTAAACATGACAAAAGCAGAGATGTGGGTTGGTAAGCCCAAGTTTCATCTGTGCTCAGATTGCCATTATAGTCAATGAGCAGCTTAGAAACTTTGGTGCTCTTACGATTTCTTAAGTTCACTCATAATGTAAACCCTCTTTCACTCAACTTACAATGATTGGCCAAGCACACTTTCTTTAGCTAAGGAAAATGTCTGGAAGACCTAGCATTGATTCTTACTAGACCAGTAGTCCTCAAACCTATCCAGGTTTTTTCAGGATATCTGCAATGAATATGCATGAGATGGGTATTCTGAAAACCCAACTGACTGAGGGTCCCTCAGGACAGGTTTGGGGACCACTGTACTAGACCATTATAACGGTCTGTTTGTGGGTTTCCCAAATAAACATTTGTGGTGCTTTCAGCTGGTTCAGTATGCAGCTGCACACCTTGGTATGGGAGCAAAATAGGGGGACAGTATGACCCCTGTTTTGTAAAGCCTACATTAGTTTCTGATCCCTGCAGGGCTCATTTTAAAGTTCTGTGTTCGGCGGGCCTACCTGAGAAATCGGATCTTGCCTTATGAACCAAATCCGTCACTGAAGGGAGCAGGCCTTGTGACCACAAGAGCAATGGCTTCTAGGCTCATTGGCTCCTGGTCTATGGACTAGACTTCCAATACAAATTCGCAGAGTGCAGGATTATTTAAGGTTTCATAAAGAAGTGAACATTTGGCCTTTATTTTTAAATTTCAAATGTATAGTCTGCTTTTTCAGGCACTTCAAAGCGAGCTTTCCACAGCTGCTTTCAATTCATGGTGATTATTTTGAATGTTTTTATTCCCAGCTGAAGACTGAGTATTAATTAGTTTTTCTTGGTTTTCATCTATTTTCTCTTGTTACATGTGTTCTCCGTGATATATAACGTAACGTATTTTATATTGCGTCTGCTTACGTCATGCCAGTGTTCCTCGCGCAGAGATCTCCAGGGCCACCGAGCTTGTAGTAAGCCCAGCAACATAAATAAATAAATAAATACTATGAAGCGGGGAGTATGGGGGCCTTCCCTAGGGGGAGCCCCGCCGAGGGGGGGGGGGGGGGCGCGGGACTCTCACGTGCAGCCCAGTGGAGTCTTTTCCTGGTATTTTACTCTCCTAGAGAAGGCAGATGAGATCCCACCCAGGTGCGCAGTGCGTGATCAGTGACAGAGCCTGATACTGCCGCCCGAGATAGGAAGAAGGCTTTCTCAGCACTTGTGCAATTGAGTAATAGATGAATCCTACCCTTTATCTCTCCCGCTGGAGTGGGCATATTGACAGAAGAGAACAAGGGGAGAAATTTTGTTTGCTGGAGCTAATCTTACAGTTCATTAGAGTCACCCTGACTGGAAATCGTACTTCATTAAATCTGTTTACTTGGCAGTGTCAGCTTTCCTTTGTAATTTTCTTAAATAATAACCAAGGCTCCTTTAAGGCTGGCTGGAGTGCTAAAGAATGAGGCTCGGTTGCAGAGGGAAATGGCATCATTACTGTTTTAATAGAGAATGAGCAGCCCAGGGTCATTTAGGTATTTTAGATTGCAAGATTAAAGCCTGCATTCTGGGCTGTGAAATGTAATGGAAAAACACCATTTTTTCTTTTTTTTACCTTTCCACGAAAGGAAGTCATTTTCAGGAGGTGTTCTCCTCGTATTTACGTAACACGGGCAGGAGCTCCACTACAATAAATAACATAGTAAAAGATGACGGCAGAAAAAGGTCAAGCAGCCAGTCCAGTATGCCCGCATATTCCTGTCCACACCACTAAGGATCTATCCCAGCTGCCAGCCTTAAGACAGCACTGCTTGTAAGATATCATGTTTATTCAAGACTGATTTTGACCATTTGGGAAGATGAGCACAGAAGATCCCCTATTTAGTTTACATGCACCACCCCTCCCTTGCCATGTCTAACCACAAAGCGTTTTAATAATCTAAATAGCCATCAATTTTTAGCATGGCTGCTACCTACACATCCAGCCTTCCAGGTTCCTGCAGCTTTTTTACTCTGTACCCAGGGCTAGGTTTAAGTTTAAGGAGTCCACAGGCAAAGGTTCTGTCTTGGATGTGAGCCCTTGGGCTGTGGCATGGTTGACGCAGCCTAGTAGGTGAACCTACTAGGCCCATGCCAACAGCAGGTAGACCCGCTCTTACAAGGACTGGGTTTAGGGCTTCACCAAAAGCAGCCACATTCCCCTCAGGTTGAGCTCTTGAGTTCCGGGGACTAGCAGAGCTTAGGAGAGGGTCCCGTAGGGAGCGGTCAGACAAAATCATGTAGCAGGCTGAGGTCCAGGTGGGCAGAGATTAAAAGACGATGAGGTCAAGGCCAAGGTTGGGGCAGGCGGAGATCAGGCAGTGTTGAGGTCCAGGCTGAGATCAGGGCTGGCGGAAGTCCAAGGGTGAAGTCAGGGTCCAAAACCAGGGTCAAAACCAAGAGTCAGGCAGAGTCAGACAAACGGGACTGAGATGGGACGAAGACACGGATGAAACAAATAAGGTAAGGCAGGTCAAGGCACAATAAGAATGGGCAAGGAGAGCTGGAGGCCATGTTTCTGAGGCATCGGTTCACAGTGCAGTGGGGATTTAAATACCCTGCCGTGTGACATCATCAGAGCGTGCTGCCTGAGAGTTTTCCTGTTGTGGGGACATTTAAGGGACGTTGTGCTGCACCCACATGTGTGCCTAAGAAGTCCTGGGCTGATGCAGCAGGACAGTGTCTCGGTTGCATGTGAGCCAGGAAGATGGGAGTGAGAGTGGCCGGCCAAAACAGTAGAGATTCGGGGATGGGAGTATTTTACTCTCAGAAATCAGAGTGCTACTTTTTGGGTGCTTTCAGAACTTGGCACCGTAGGCATGTGCCTATGTTGTCTGTGCCTAAATCCAGCCCTGTCTGTATCCTGCAACCTCCAGCCTATTGCACCAACCAGACTAGTCTCCGAGGAGATGTCGCTTAGTTTACATAATTGCAAATTAGCAGTCATCATTAATAATCATCATACCCCACTTTATATTACATTTCTATACAGCGCAGTCAGGAGTGGACAGCACTCTTATGGCACCATTGTTGTTGATTCTACTCTAGTTGATTACTGATAGTACTGTGCTGTCTGCCAGACAGACCCAGCGAAGCCCCAAATTTATGGTCTGCTAGACCAGCGTGGCTACCATGTATTTTCTTTTATCCTTACTCTTGAGTTGTAGCCTGCTTATACTAACCCCTACTGCCAGATCATGCCTCCCTGTCTCTTCCCTGCTTATCCAAATCTTCTTGAAGTTTGTTACTGTTTTAGCCTTCATCATCTGTTCCAGGACTGTGCTCCATGAATCCATCACCCTTTCCATGAAACAAAATATTTCTTGATGTTGCTTCTCTCAGTACCTCTTATCATGATTCCTTATTGTAGAATTTCCTTTCCATTGACAAAGGATTACCTCTTGTGCATTATTGATAACTTTCGGATATTTGAATGAATGTCTCATCATATCAACCTAGTTCTCCTGCCCTTTAGCTTCACCTGCTAATGCTTTGGATTCAGATCTTGCAATATTTTGGTAGCCCTTCTCTGAACTCTGCCAAGCTGTCTATTTCCTTCTGGATGTACCGGCCTCCAAATCTGTACACAGTATTCCAGCTAAGGTCTCACCAATGATCTGTACAGTGACATAGCCACTTCCTTTTTTCTGCTTATTATATCTCTCCCCATGCACCCTAATATTCCTAAGGCTCTAGCCAGTAGCCATAGCCTTTGGCTTACCTTGAAATTATTGGATATGGTCATCCCAAAGACTCTTTCCCAAGGGGGCATCAACATCTCACCCTCCACCCCCCCCCCCCCCTCCCCATCATCTACTGCTCTCTTGGATTTCTGTACCCCCAATGCATAACTGCATCTTTTAGTATTGAAATTTAGCTGCCTAATACTCACCTACTCCTTGAGCATTTTAAGATCACTTCTAAATCTGTTTATTTCCTCGGGTATGTTTGCTCTGTGTCTTCTGCTATAAGGCAAACTTTTCCTCCTAATATTTTCACAAAGGTACCGAACAACAACTGCCAAAGAAAGAGTCCCAAGGCATCATCTTTCTTTCTTCAGAGCGAACTCAATTAACTTCTACGCTCTTGTACATTATTAATGCTTTTAACCAGTTTCTAATCCAGTCCAGCACCTTGGGATCCACCCCCTAGGCTGCTCAGTTTATTTGTAATGCTCCCATGTGGGACAGTATCAAAGGTCAATACACAAAATTTATATAAGATGACGTCTTGTAGTTGTACTAACGACACATTTCTTGACTAGCTTGCAGGAGCTAGCGCTCCCTTCCTCAGGCCAGTCCTTCCGATGAGGGACTCGCACTCCTGACTCCTCCCTGCTAACCCTGGTATGGATTCTCCAGTGGGAGGAAGGATTTGGGCATCAGATACCAAGGCATTAAATGGCTCTTTAACTGTAGATGTGCCAAGAAGCAGTCAGAACACAGTAGTGGTGTTCCAACATAAAAGTATGTGTTCAACATGATGAATAATTTGTCACAGTGTACATTTCTTCCATGTAATATCGATAATATGTAAGTGAACGTCCAATAGTAAAATTAGTGTTTTCTTTTTTATTTTCTGAATGGGCTCCCTTCTGAGCTTTAGGGTTGCCTCTATGGTAGCTGGCAAGGTTCCTTCCTTCTAATAAGGTTTCCCCTTGTCGATACCTGTAATGCATTGTTTAATCTTGAAACTCAGATCTACTCCTCTCTTCCTTAATGTACCGAGCAGGCATCCCCTTTGCAGTCATCGTTGGGGGCACCCTATGGGTACCTCAGTGGTTTTCTTCTCCTACCAACATGGCGCAGGACTGGCCCTCACTCCTCCAAACAATTTCTCTCTTGTTGGCACTGAGTCCCTCAGGCTGAGTGACACGGGGATGAATTGCAAGGCCCCCCCCCCCCCAAACAAATGCAACCTCCAGCCACTAAGAACAAAAATACTCGCAGGCCCTGCCTTACGAGGAACAAGAATGCCATGCTACAGATACACAGAAAGGGCAACAACCAAAGCCGAGTTCCTGGGTAAAATATTATGTCCCATCCTATACACAGGGGAAAGTGCCTTTGCAAAGCAGCAAAGCCGGTATTTTCACCTGCGCTAACAAACCCTGCAGGTAAAAATTTCCCACGGAGTTTGCCGAAACGGCGGTTTGATTATTGTCTCCATAGTTGTTTGCTCGCTTCTGGATTTTTTAGGAGGATTTTCAGCCAAATGTAGGCATCTTTCAGCCAAAAATTCTCCTTAATTTCGGTTTGCTATTCATTTGCCTAGATTTAGGATCCGACGTTAGCTGCCTAGTGCTGAAAATCAGTGCTTCACACTCTCTTGTACAAAAGAAACCACCAATGGCGCTGGCCTCAGTCAGCTGGCGCCATTTCTAAGCCCACGCCCAGCAGGGCAGGAGTGACGGGGCATCGCTTCTGCCCTGTGAAGAAGAAGAGGAACATGGGAAGAGGGTTCAGAGGATTGCAGGGGAGACCAGGGATTTTTTTTTTTCTCAGTGTTTGGTATTTTCGTTTTTAGAGTTAATTGAAACAAAATTGGAAGCATGGTTAGAATTTCCCGTTTCCCAACGGATGCACATCCCTAGCACGGGACTGCACCAGAAGTGCTGTGAGATGAGACTTAAGGATTTAAACACACAGAGGAGGGGAGAGACAGGGGAGGATGGTGCATGGGAGGTAAGCCTTTGGAATGGATGGAAAGTTCTAGAACAAGGCGTCATGACGTGAAGCTCTGAGGTGGCTGCTGACTCAGGAGCAATGTCAGGAAATAATATTTTCAGGGAACGGATTATGGATGTGCAGAATGCCTTCCTGAATGGGTGACGGAGGTTACAATGGGAACAGGGAAAGAGAGATTTGCATGCACGTAACTTGGCTGTCTGAAAAAAATATTATTAGCCGCATATAGGGAGAGGCAGTCGGGGTGGGGGTGGGGAAGGACATGTTTTAGGTAGGATGATATAATAAAATGTTGATTGTATGGTCAGTTCTATGTGCATTATATTTTTCTTTCAAATTCTACCTGCACAAAAAAGCAGATGGAAACGTCCCTGAGTACAAGTTTCGCGGGAAGAGTATGCACATACTTTGTCTTTGAAGATTGGTCCCAAGTCTGTGGGTGTGGTTACAATCTATCGGGCCAGTACCCATATTCAGCACTAGCTGGGAGAAGTCTGGTCTGAAAAATTGCATTCCTAGAGCTCCCGGTGTATATTCAGCGGCAGATGTATCTGGATAAGTGCAGTTGAATATCCAGGTAACTTTTCTGCTCTCCAGCCTGTTGCATGTTTAGGCCTTGAAGTCTTACCTCACAAATCACGGGTCAGTAAGCACATTCATACGCGCTTTTTTCCCTGCGCACAAACCCCTTATTACTTCCCCTTATAGGGCTTTACGTGGGAAAACGCATGCAAAAACCCGCGGCAGCTTCATATTACATCGGGCCCATGGTGAGGAATCTGGGTAAAAGGGGACTACAAAATGACAATTTAAATTTTGGCTTCAATTACTTGCCTTTCCAGCTTCAAATGAGCTACAAATCCAGGTAGCATTGGTTGCTTACAATCTAAGGGACTCATTTACTACCTACTACTACTGCTATTTATCACTTCTGTAGCGCTACTCGAAGCATGAAGCACTATACAAAAACATATAAGGGGCAGTCCTTGCTTGATAGAGCTTAAAATCTAATCGAGACAAACATACATGACAAAAGAGATCTGAGGAATTGTATTTATTTATGATTATTTATTTTTATTTTATTCATTTATTAGGTTTTTTATACCGACATTCATGGGTATATCATGCCGGTTCACAATATAACTGAAAGGAGGAAAATACAAAAAACAAGGAGGGGAGCAGCTGAGAAGAGAGGAGGAACAAGCGAAGAGAGGGAACGAAAGACAGAAGGGAAGGTAATAGGAACAGTACCTGAAGGAGAAGGTACAAGCGATGGGATAACCATATGATAAGCACTATATATATATATAACATTGCTAAATATACACTCTGAGGGGACTGTATATAACAGTGAAATTATACATTAAGCACTATATACAACCTTGCAGGATAAGTACAATAGACAGGGTAGACCCTCTAGGCCTCCACTAGATGGCACTAGTCCAGTCCTGGGGTTATTGAGTCAGGAGAAGGGGCACCTCCTCTGAGGCTGGGGGGATTAGGAGTGGTGCAGCATTCTTTGGTTAGAGTTGGAGAGTAAGGATCTCTGTTAGTGCTTCTCTGTTATCTTGGTTGGGCCCTGCAGCCTTACAGGTCTTTTTCTCCCCACCCCCCTTTACCTCGGGAGGGGTCCTGCCATGTTGGCATGCCAAGCTGAGTGTCAGAGTGTCAGCACTGTCTCAGGCTGCCCCCCCTTTTTTCTTTCCAAGGGCGGGGTCTCTGCTCACCTGTTTGAAAGTCCCTGACGCTTGCTTAGGATTTATTTATTTAATTTATTTATACATTTTTATATACCGTTGTTTGGAGGGTACCATCACAACGGTTTACATGAACAAATAAATAGAAATAAAAGTGATAAAACAAATAATATAATAATGCAATATAAAATAACGACAGTATAAAATAAAGGTACTATAAAATACATTGATTATAATAACACTTAGGTTCTTAAGTCCTATTGTCTCTTCTGTCTGGTTTCTTTATTTGCACAGGATCTGGCAAACAGGCACATCTGATAAGGCCTCTAGTACTGCCTGGAACAAGGTCTCTTGTTTCCACTGATGCAATGCAGTTTAGAGTTCACCTGGGTAAAATTCCTTCTCTTGCTGTAGCAGGGTCTGGGCCTGTCAGAGTTTATCCTGTGCATGGCTATTATAATTCATAACTGGTGCATCATTGGTAAACAGGAGATATCGCCCTACAGGATAGGGGTGATGGGGAGAATGGGGGGGGGGGGGGAGGAGATGAGTGTGAGACTGCTGGGGTGGGGGATGAGTGTAAGGCTGCTGAAGATGGGTTGAAGGTCTGTGGGTGTGTGTGTGAGGCTGAGGGACTAGGGTAAGAATGTGGCTGTTGGCTATAATGGGTGGGGTGAGAGTGAGGCTGCTGGTAAGGCTGCTGGAGATGGCTGTGGTGGTCTGGGGGTGAGAGTTAGTCTGCTGGGTATGGGGGTGGGGTGAGCGTGAGCGTGAGGCCAGGGGTAGAGGTAAAAATGAAGTTAATGGAGTGGAGGTAAGAGTGAGGCTGAGAGGGTGTGGGTATAGAGAGAAAAATGTGAGGCTGATGAGAATAAGAGTTAGGTTCAGAATGAGATTGAGAGGGTCAGAGTGTGAGGCTGATGGGGATAGAGTGGGGGGTTGAGTGTAAGGCTAATGAGGGATAGATTCGGGGTCTAGGGGGTGGGGAGTGAGGCTGCTGGAGGGTATGAAGAGTGTGACACTTGTTCCCCATGCCCCTTGCTGTCCCCTGAAATCTCTGAAGTCTCAACCCTTGACCTCCCCACTTTTGGAATAAAGATGGTGTTTTGTTAGATTATTATCTGTTGATGCATCTTTAGATATTTTATGCCTATAATGTTATTTACATTCTTATTGCGCGCTGCCTTGGGTCTCCTTTGGATTGAGGAAGGCTGTATAGAAAAGTGGATGCTATATGCTCCCGGGAGTTTTTCATGCTCATTCTTCAGTTTCCTCTGTCACTTTTGGGAAATGTGCATCTTTGATATCGTTGTATTTTGCACAGTACGGGAGGAAATGTATTTCTTTCCCTCCTGCGCCGCACTGCAGGCAGTCTAGCTTTTGGGGGGGTTTTCCATTTCAGCTTTTGAGTGCATATTTCTATATCCACTTATCCTCTGTTGAGTCTCCGTCTGTGTTTTGCATGTGCAATCAAGGTGAGGTGATCGGCTAAGGTGCTTCTGTATCGGGATCTGTAGCATGCCATTCATTCTCAGGCCAATACGATGAGGCGCGTCCAACCTAGCGCATGGGCTTACTTGCGGTTGGGCACGCATTTTGGGCGCCCAAGAACAGCGTCCGATGCAGCAAGGAGATTAGCGCGTCGAAAACTCGCACCCTAGCAAATGCATAGCTGATAGTGCTCGACACACGTAAATTCCATAGAAATGAAGATATTGCCTATTGCCGCCCAATGCAGGAATGCACACCCAAAGGCTGGGCGCCCAACGCCAAGGTTTTTACGTCGGAAAATTAACTCCAGCTCTCTCGGTGGAGTAAAGTTTACTCGCAGTCAAAGGCTCATGAGAAACATAAAAAATGTGGATCTCTGTGTTGTGAAAAATGTGCCCCTTGTAGGATAGGGTTATTTAAAGAGATTAATATAAGATTTAGTTATTTAGGGTTAGAACAAAACATTTTAAAAAATGTATATATGGAGTAGAGGAGCAGATCAGGTTAGGGTGGGTAAGGACACCTTTAAAAATCCTGGGTGATTCCGTTCCTTTTGTTACAAAGCACAATCACGGTTTTCTGTAACTTCGCGTAAGCGATGCACGTTTGGTTAGGGACGCTCAGTTTAGACGTCCGTGCGCCCGATGCAATATACTTTGGAGCACCAGAAGTGCACGTTTCTCCCTAGCGAGCCCCTTTTGTACGCCGCTTCGATTCCTTTCTCATTAGAATATTGCGGGGATGTGGACGCGCGCGAGTTAGGATAACGGGCGCTCATACTGAGCCACGATCCAAAAGATTATTTCCCTCTTAAAGCAGTCTTTCTCTGCCAAAGCCATGGCCGTCCATTCCTCCATTTATCTGTGTGTGTGTGTGTGTGGGTGAGGAGACTCGCGCTTGGTCGCACTTGCTTGGGTGCCACAGCTCCTGGAGAGTCCAGAGCCGGTCCTAATCCAGTCCAGGGCTGCCTTCTCGGCAGATGCAATGAATTATCTGATTAGGCTTTCTGCTTCTTCGGTGGCATCGGTTGTTTTGGTGCACAGGCGGCTATGGCTGTGTCTAACTGGCTGGCAAATATGACGTCCAGGGCCCGTCTCACCAAGCTTCCTTTTAAAAGCGAGTTGTTCAGGGAGGATCTCGAAAAGGAGGTTAAGGATCTGGGAGAGTCTGAGCTCCAGCAGCTCCCAGACTGGGCAGAGTCCCTTCGACTTCCTGGACTGGCAGAAGTAGCAGACCAGGGGCACTGTCTTCCTCCCAGGCCAAGCACATCTTCCCAGTGCCTGCCGTTTATCCGACCCTGACTAAACTGTGCTGCCGCAGAGAGGAGTGGTCGCCCTTAACTCTCTTTTCTCCCACATCAGCTGATTGAATTCAGATTAGCGGACTTTAAGATTATTCAGCTCATTCCCCCCATCTCTCTACCTACAATAAAATATAATGATTTCTTTCCTGTTTGGAGCCTCTTAAGTATCTCATCCCCTTATAGTGCAGAGCTGTCTTGGATTCCTGCAAGCAAATGCACATTTTATCATTAAAAATTAGTTGTGACAATCTTAACCATGCTTAGAGTTTGTCCTCGTTTTATTTTCCACTCCATCTGAAGCATCCACCCTGTCGCAGACCTTACTGTCATCTACAAGAAAATCTCCAAACTAACCCCTCGATGGCATTACACTGAAAAGCATTGAACAGAACCAGAGCCAGGACTGATCCCTGCCGCCCTGGAGTACAGGCCATTTATCCTAAGCGCTTAAACTCGTTATTATCACCACTGTTCATTATTCTTTGATGTACAAGGTGGGATAAAAGAAAAATCCTCTCTGTTGGAGAGGAAGCACAGTGGTTGGCTCTTGAGTTGTGTGAATAAGTTAAGCCGTGTCAGAGGCTGCTCGGGGCTCTGTGTCATATAAATCGTAGTCTTATACTACATAATTACATCTCTGTACCTGTGCAGATAAAACACTCACATAATATTATGAGCTGATGCCTTTTTCGTTCCTCGGGTTTCTGGCATTATTTGCCAGCTATGTAATGCCACATTTTGAAATGGTGCAATCAAAATCCCTGGGAAATTTGGCAACCTTGACTAATTATATGGAAAGTTAATAATGTGATTTCTAGCAGCGGGGGGGTGCCTCGATGACTTTAAAATCGGTTTTAAACCAATCCTCACAAAACTCTCGTTTCCCCTTGGCTGCATACATTTTTAGATGAGGAACAATGAGCACTGAGCATGTTTTATTGTTGAGAAAAACACCCAGGGCTCTTGATGCTGAAAGGCAAAGTAATTGTGCATGTCTTCCGTGAACGGCAAGGCGTGAGTCTGAAAGAGCGCCGATAACAAAAGGGCCTCATGCACGAGGTGGGGGTAGCGAGAGCGAAAGGGCCGGCGCGTGTTCTGTAATTACAAGAGCGGCGCTAAGGAAGAGCGCACCCTCCTTAACGTGTAATCGGGGTGCAGGGTCAAGGGTTTGGGCCTAACTGGGGGGGTAGCGTTCAGGGAGGACTCCTCTTGGTTTGGACTGCGACTAGTTTGCATCTGATTTGGCGCAGAGTCCTCGCTATGGGGCCGAAGGGGAGTCTCCTGTCCCAAGACATCGCGAGGTTCACACAAAGGGGGTTGTTCCAAAAAGTAGAAAAAAATAATTTATTGTAAACTTCCAGTTTCACAGTCCAGAAAGTCAGAAAAATGGAAAAGCTGAAAAAAAAAAAAATCCAATCCAGCACTCGAGGCACAAACAACAACTTCTCAGTTCAATCACAAAAACCTTCGCAGATGTTAAACCGTTTCAGGCCGATTCAGTACAGGGCGCTCAGCCGGGCGCACTGTTTTACCCGCGGTTGGGTGGGTACAATAGGGGGTTTAGTACATCCAAAACGCACATCCGAACCCC
Organism: Rhinatrema bivittatum; assembly: GCF_901001135.1. Classification (NCBI taxonomy): domain Eukaryota; kingdom Metazoa; phylum Chordata; class Amphibia; order Gymnophiona; family Rhinatrematidae; genus Rhinatrema; species Rhinatrema bivittatum. Next base: position 8,916,023 of record NC_042618.1, read on the forward strand.
CCAATCCCCCGAAACTAATAGCGCTCATCACATGCAAATACAAGTTGATGAGGTTATTAGTCATTCGCCCGAGATACAGAAAAAAAATGTTCACCCGATTCGCACATTTCACGCTCAGAAATTAGCGCCTGCCCAAGAGCAGGCGTTAATTTCTGAGCAGCCCGGAAAAGTGAACAGAAAAGCAGAAAATACTGCTTTAAAAAAAAATGTGCCATGGGTCAGGTTAGGAAAATGAAGAGCGTCCGTTTTCCAGACCCGCTGACAGCCACCTCTCCTGGGCTTCCGCTGCTGAAGGAGGCGTGAGGGGCGAGCTATTGTCCCTGGCGCCTCCTTTTATAGCGTGACCCCCTCATTTAAATATGGTATCACGTGCCCAGGAGAGGTGGGTCAGCACTGAGCGCCCGGTTTCCTGTCCACTTTACAGTATCGGCCTGTTTGTTTGTTTTAATTTGATTTATATTGATTTATTTTTATTTTTATTTAAAGAGTTTTCTATACCGAGGTATAGCTATCGGCCTTCACCCCGGTTCACAGTTACAACAACATGTTACAATAAACAGTGAAGTGAGAGGAAAAACAGAGGTTACATCCGAGAATTAAGTAATTGAAATTAACAATGTTATAAAATAAACAAATTAAAAATTTAACAATTAACTTCAGGTGGGGAAAAAGATAACGTTTAACACTCGATGTGTTTATCATCAAACCATGTAGTATGGGGCTTGTTGGCACTTCAAAACAGATTACATTGAGTTACTGTAGGTTCATCGCTATCCCCCGAGGGCTCACGGTCTAACTGGGAGATGCATCAAGACACAATAGGGCTGTTACGCATTTAAACTCCGTAAATCACACGATATGGCCCTATCGCAGTGGTAATGAGTGATATATGAAATCATTTGCATGGCCCTGCCCAGACTAGAAAAGCATTATAAATAGGCTCTCTGTTATGGTTCTGAAGTGTTTGGGTGGATTCTTGGGTGCTGTGGAAGGTGACCATGACCCCCGTGAGGAGTCACAGTACTGGGCTAGACTCCAGACGCACAAACACAGTTTTGTCTTTTATTGTACAGCTGTTGTATACCACCAGAGGTGGCAGTAGTGAGGTGATCCAGAGGTAGCAGTCCAGGGACCCTCAGCAGAGGGAACCCGTCTCACCGAGATGGTATAGGGAGATCCAGGTGTAGGTTCCCAGCACAGGAGAGCTGAAGATGAGACAGACTGAGAGTTAGATTACTCACTAGATGGTAGCTGTAATGGTGAAGATTCCAGCAGGCAGAAGTAGTAGAATACAGGCAGTGAACCAGGGAGAGCAGGCCCTTGAGGAGCGAGTAACTGATCCCAGATAGGCACCTGAAAGAGATCAAAGGGCCCCCGAGGAGCGGGCACCCAAGGTTAGTGAAATACCCTGAAGGGCAGAGAGAGCTTCCAGCGGCAGCAAGGAAGCAGCAGAGTAGCTCAGACCGGAGGCTTTCCATCCATTCACGATCCTCATCTCGATCCTTGCTAACTCGATGAGCTAGCAAACAAGTGTAGGCTAAATACCCGGATGGCGTGATGTCACTCGAGGGGGACGCCCCCGAGGTTCCCACCATGACGTGGATAAAGACGTAGGTGGCGCATGCGCACCCTAGGAGGTCCTTAGGAGAAACACGGCGTGAGGCTTTGCCATAGCCGTTCCAGGGACGCCGGAGAGAGCGGCATGCAGATGCGGCGGCAGCCATCTTCCCAAGGCTAGCGGGGAGAGCAGAGAGAAAGGTGAGGCGCAAGGGTCGAAGCCATCTGAGACCGACGGACACAACGCTCTCTTGCTCTCTCCCCCATCCATAGTAATAGCTACCTGTCTGGGCACTTCACAAGCTGCACAATAGAAGTATCAGAGAATGCAAAACCTTTACTGCACCCCACAATAGTACCTGTGTGAAGCGCTATGTTAGTGCAGGGTGAGGTAATTCTAAAATTACCATAAACCCACCCCTTTTTCTGGGTGTTATCCATGCGTTATTATAGCATTTTGATGAATCTAGGGTAGGTTATCTAGGCTAAACCTGGTCATGCCGCAGAGCACTCCAAACGTTAGCCAGATAAAGTTATCTAGGTATATTGCATACGGTTGAGTATATTCAACGGTGCGGATAACGTTGCTGGCTGGATAGCCACTGAATATGGACACTTATAGGTCTCAGTACAATGCTGTGCACATGTGGAACACACTATACAAATCACGTTAACAATAATAAGCTTAAAGCTTGGGATGCAGTGCACCCTGTCCGTAGAAGCCCGCCTCCAAGCCATGCATTGTTAGCAAATCCAGTGGTCGTTAGCACCTACCGCAAGAATACCAAGTTAGCAGCCCATTTGCTCTGCACAGTAGCCAAGTGTGAAAAAAATTATAAAACTGGAAATCAGGAAGCAATCACAGGCAGAGAACCAGAAAGGCTCGTTTTCACATTGCTGGAGGAACATTTTAATTCTTGCCCCAGAATCTTCATGCTTTGGGATCCAAACGTCATTCCGTAAGTCCCTTTCAGTTTAAGACCTGCAACGCTGCCGGGCCCTCTTCAGGACCTGCTCAGCGCTGCCTTGCAGAAGGGGAGGTGCTACTTCAGGGCAACTGAGGACTTCTCGCCCATATCTCTTTCTGCCAATTTTCTCAAGGCGCTTAATTAAACCAAGCAGCAGGTCAGTCAGCTGAACTGATTTACATACCAAGCCAGGGCAGCTAGAAGCAATCGGGCAAGGTAGAAGGAACACACAAACTTCTGCAGCAAAGCATTAAAGAAAGAGTCTGCATGATGAATAGATATAATTAGTTTACAAAGTCTGGGAAGCAAAGTGATCTGATTTCCTGATTTACTCTACAACAATCAATGGGATAACAATTATTCTCTTCTCCAGCAAGGGGGATGTTTTGAGGGTTTTTTTGTTTTTTTTCAACCACAGGATAACAGAGAAATGTAACATAAAGATCAGAGACTGAAGAATAACTTAAATCTGACTGCACGGAAAGTGCATGAGCAAACAAAGGCATTGAATAAGGTGGGCCAACACCGCAGGACCTAGACGTTTTATTGTCGCAGATAACAAGGGAGCTGAATTGTCGTCAATAGAAGTAACAGTTAAAGCTAAGGCTGGGTTGGTTGGCAGGGGCTTGCACTGTGTGCACTGCTGACAGGAATCAGATTTGCTTTTTGGGAAGGCATGAGCTGCGTTCTGGACAGCGTTTGTAGTCTGTGGATAAAATGCTGGGAAGCCTGTAAAGATGAGGTGCCACCCCATCATCCTGACCTCTGAATGGAAATGTGGGTCATGTGCGAGTCCTTTCGAAGATAGAGAAGCCAACAAGTTAGGTTACATCAGGTTCCGGAGAGATAAACAACTTGGCCAAGGTCACACGGGGTTAGTAGCAGAAGTGGGATGTCAACTTAGCTCCTTAGATCTTTTGAATCATTGTCCAGTGCATGAATAAGGGGTTTTGCAGGGAAGGAGAAACTCTGGAGGTGAAGCGTTAGTAAGACTTTCAGCCGAGACAGAGAGGGGCCTTGCTGAATGTGAGCAGGAGAGAAATCATTTCATGCACTTGGAGTGAGGAAGGAGATGGAGATCAGAATGGAGAGCAGTAAGACAGGGCTGTCAACGTTATCTGGCCATAAGGACCATTTCAGTCAAAACATTTTACTTGATGGGCCACACCCCTCTCCTCCTCCTTCTACATACCCGCTTCATGGGCCTTGTTTCTCATCCCCCTTCCCCTTCCCCATCTCCACAAACCTCTGCCTCATGACTTGACTGGCTGGTGAATTCTGGTCGCCGCATCTCAAAAAAGATATAGCTGCAATGGAGAAGGTACAGAGAAGGGCGACCAAAATGATAAAGGGGAATGGAACAGCTCCCCTATGAGGAAAGGCTGAAGAGGTTAGGACTGTTCAGCTTGGAGAAGAGACGGCTGAGGGGGGATATGATAGAGATGTTTAAAATCATGGGAGGTCTAGAACGGGTAAATATGACTCGGTTATTTACAGTTTCGGATAATAGAAGGACTAGGGGGCATTCCATGAAGTTAGCAAGTAGCACATTTAAAACTAATCGGAGAAAGTTCTTTTTCACTAAACGCACAATTAAGCTCTAGAATTTGTTGCCAGAGGATGTGGTTAGTGCAGTTAGTGTAGCTGGGTTTAAAAAAGGTTTGGATAAGTTTTTTGAGGAGAACTCCATAAACTGCTATTAATCAATAGGGAATAGCCAATTAGCCATTGCTAATTACCAGCATCAGTAGCATGGGATCCATTTCATTTTTGGGTACTTGCCAGGTTCTTATGGCCTGGATTGGCCACTGTTGGAAACAGGATGCTGGGCTTGATGAACCCTTGGCCTGACACAGTATCACAACTTCTTTTGTTCTAATGTTCTTTTGATACTAGGAGATTGGGCATCTAAATAGCACATAAAATTTAATGTGGAAAAGTGGATGGTGATGCACTTAGGAAAAAATGATCCCAGCTGCAGGTCCACAATGCTGGGCTCCATGTTAAAAGTCACCACTCAGGAAAAGGACCTCGGAGTCCTTGTAGATAATACCTTGATATCTTTGGCTCAGTGTGCAGAAGCAATCAAAAAGGTGACTAGAATGGGAATCATTTGGAAAAGAATAATAAACAAAACAGAGAATATCATAATTCCCTGGTATAGATCCATGGTGCGACCATACCTCGAGTATTGTGTGCAGTTCTGGTCACCCCATCTCAATAAAGACATAATGGACATAGAAAAGGTACAGAGAAAGGCGACAAAAATGATAAAGAGGATGGGTTCTTTAGTCTGGAAAAGAGACGACTGATTGAGATTTATAAAATTAGGAGTGGAGTGGAGTGGGTAAATAAGGAATGGTTATTTTCCCTTCCAAATAGCGTTAGGACTAGGGGATATTCTATGAAGCTAGTAAGCAGCAGATTGTAAAACAAATTGTAGGAAGTTATTTTTTCACTCAGCGTACAGTCAAACTGTGGAATCTGTTACCAGAGGAGATGGTGAAAGCAACTAATATAGAGGGATTCAAAAAAAGGATTTGACAATTCCTGAAGCAAAAGTTCATACACAGTTTGTTACGCCTCCTCACCTCTGATTCAACATAACTCTGGCAGCATGCTGTGCCAAGGACCTGGAAGAGAACTTCCTGTAACTCTGGTCTTCCTTTGTAGGTCCCCTAGCCACGACTTCCTGTGGCTCTGATGACATCACAAGTCCTTGACATTGTAAGTCCTGGTGAATGAGTGTTTTGCTACAGCCAAAATCTACCAAGGATTGAGTAGAGGCTCCTTCCAGTTCCACCTTAAGTCATGGATGCGGGACACCCACAAAATTGCAGCTTTTTATGTGGTTGGTGTATTAGGCTTATCTAGATTATATTTGGAATTTCATTAGTGAATCTTTGTTCCTTATAATTAGAACACACTTGGTCTAAAATTCTATTCATTTTATTGTACATTTCATGATTATTTATTTATTGTCTGTGTTTATTTTGTGAACTGCCTTGTTGAGATTTTAATTGGGAAAAGGGGTCTATAAATCAATAATATAAATGTTATATTTCCCTGCCATTTTAAAATGACAGCACATCCCTGCTGGACAGTGGCTATTCTCATGGTTTTTTTTGACCACTCTTAAAACTCAGCACGTCATTTGGTCTAATGATCTATGACATGACTGACAGTCATTTTCTGTATCTCTGTGCCTGCTCGATTTGAAGTGCCCTGCAGTGCAAGCTCTTCCCATCCATAGAATGTCCTTTTTTTCTTTATGATATGCCTGATCAATACAAGGCTCGAAATATGCGTTATCTGAAGTGTGCTTCCTAAGCTTCCCTGAATAATTCTGTTTCAGATGGAGGGCTTTAGAAATAGCATTGGTAACAAAATCCCCATTGTCACACGCCACCTAAGGCACTTTCACCTGCCAGGAAAATGTCGAGCCGTTATATGCACAGAATGAATAACCCAGTATGACGACAAGAAGACATCAAAATGCTAATGCTGGCTTGGAAAGATGACAGCGGAAATGGTGACCTGACCTCTTCTAAGTGATTGCAAGAGGAAGGTTTGGAAACGCAAGCTCACAGATTGGACACAATATCTCCACGTTATAGGCACTGCAGGAGAAGGATGATGTAGTTTGGAGGAGCCTGGTATGCGAACGTACATCCAGTCTCTCGGTAGGATGCCTTCTTCTCCAGTAATTATACAGTTCTTAAGTGGAATTGATAATTATTTGATTGTGTTTAAGACTGTGATGTTGGCTTTGGGAGCAAAGCTAACATTGTTTTGTAAAGGCAGATGCTGGAATGGAGAGACCACCAATACCTTAAAAAAGTGGTTTGTGTGTGAGCCCATGAAAATATAATACAATTTTAGGTTGTATTTTTTACATAATACTTGTATACCCCTTCCCCTTTGGGGCAGTTAAAATGAGAGGTGTTATGACGTTAATTTGGGAGCAAAACGCCAGCCTCTGTGGGTTCAAAAATCGAGGTGAAGAGGGCTTAGAGAACTGCAGTACGGCCTCAGTTACCTTTTCTTTCCTGAAAGCCTGGGCATGGTTTAGACTTAGAGGCTGGCTTGTAAATTGCCTGTCGTGGAAAGCTTCTGAAACCGGCTTTGAATGCACGGAAGGAATGGTAAATGAGGAGGGTGGGCAGCCGTGGCCGAGCTGCTAACAGATTATGGGTGGGTGGAGGGAGCGGCAATTCTCAAACTGTCCAGATTGGGGAATTTTTCAAAGAGAAAGTATACGCACAAAATGTGCCTGTGGACAAAAGCATCTGTTTTTTTTGTGTGGCTACATTTTTTTTTTAAGAAAAGTAACATATATATTATTAGAATCAAAATGTGGTGGGGAGGGCGGACACTCAGTGATCAGGTTTAGGATGTACTGGGCTCCTGCCCAATGTCCCTTGGTTGAGGATTATTGCTGTAATAGCTAGGCAAGATGGGTTGAGTTATCAAGTTATAAAGTGGGGCCCCCCCCCCCCCCCCCATTATAATTATGAATGAAAACTCAGAGCTCCACAGAAATCAGAGATCTTGGTATTATTAGGGATGGGCATTCAGGAGAAATGAAACCAGAATTGAGACAACATTTCCTATTTTGTTTTGGCCTGTTTTGAAAATCGGGATTAAAAAAGGCACCCGTTGGACCTGGGCCTATGCACGAACCTGGGGCCTTGCTTAGGGAATACACTGAGACCCAAAGCAGGGGCCACAGCCAACATCCAAGAAAGACACTGGGGTCTCAAACTGGGGCCTGGACTGATGCTGGGGTCTCAGCCAAAACCCATGCAAAGGCCTGGACCTGGGAAATTACCTGACCCCCCATGTTCTTTACCCATCAAGAATCCAACGCTGCGTACAGGCCTGGTCCTGACACCTGAGCCTAACCCAAACCCAGGCTTGAGGCTGTGGCCTCAGCCCAGGGTCAGGCCCAGGCCTAGGCCTCGAAGGATCTCCATCTTCTTTCTTCTTCATCTTATTTCTTGAAATGATGCCATCTGCTGGGAATGTGCTGGAGTAAATTAACTCTGGCCCATCCTCCTCAGCAGAGGGCACCATTTTGTTGTATGCCCTCCGCTGAGGAGGATGCACCAGAGTTAATTTACTCTGGTGCATCCCCAGTGGATGGTGTCATTTGAAGAAAGAAGATGAAATAAAGAAGATGGCGGACCTTCAAGGGCCTGGGCTCCAGTGGCTGGGCCTGACCCTGGGCCGAGTCCTGGTGTCAGGATCTGACCTCTGGGCCCAGGCTCAGGTGTCGGGATCGGGACTTGGGCCTGGGTTAGGGCCCTGGCCTAGAATGAGGCCCAGGCATCAAATTTGGCCTCCAGGTTGAGACCCAGCATTGGGCTTGGGTCTGGGCTTTGGCCTAGGCTGAGGTGCAGGGCATCAAGACCTGGTCTCTGGACTGCGCCCCAGAGTCAGGCCTGGGCCTAGGCCAGGCGTTGGGACATGGTCTTTGGACTAGGCCCTGGCATCAGGCCTGGACCCAAGCCTTAGCGAAGGCCCTGGCATCAGAACCAGGCCTTCAAGCTTGGGTCATGCATAGAGTCTAGACTGAGGTCATGGCAATGTACCGCCAACCTCGTTATCGGATCCCCCCCAGACCAGGTTAGTGGGGGCTGGTGAGGATCCTGGCCCCAGCATTTGTTTTGGGTTGGAAGAATGGGTGGTAGGGACGGGAGGCCCTGAGGCCCATTTTTAAAAAATGTTTATTTCTTTCCTTTTTAAACAAAATAATTAAAATAAACATTACATGAAATGTTTATTAAACGTGGAAAAACCCCTCACAAAGGAAAAGAAAAACAAAATGTTTACTTCTTCTCAGCCCTAGGAATTATTATGGATAACAAAATATCCTTTATGTCTCAAATAAAGTAGGTATTAAAATTGTCCTTTTTCAAGTTAGCTAGAAAGGCGGCTGAGGTTTTTGCTTGCCCATAATGATTTTCAAATATAGCGCAGGGATTGGTCTTGAATGTCTACTGGAGACTAATGTAATGCAGTTTATTTAGTACTCCCGGGAGAAATGTACACCTGCACTACAGATTGTTCAAAATACTGCCGCGAGATTTCTCTCCGGGTGGGATAAGAGGGAGCACATTATCCTCATTTTGATGAGGCTGCATCGGTTTACCTGTTTCTATCAGAGCAAAGTTTAAGCTTCTTATGTTAAATAGGAGGCGCTCCAGGAGTTTGGACCAGATTACATTCCATCTCGGGTCTCAAAGATCTAAGGACCAAGAGGCGTTGCTTGATCCATCAATAAAACAATTTTGTCGACTGGCTTGCACCAGGTTGAAAACTTTTTCAGTTGCCGGATCGAAGCTCTGGAAGGATTTACCAGTTCGTTTAGATCAGAAATAGATTTGCTCAGGTCGCATAAGGGCTTGCAACATATTTGGTCAAGCGAAGCTCATCTGGGGGCTGATGGCTGAGGACTTTAGAGGGCTGATGAGGCAGGGTAGCAACAGGAAAGTGTTTAAGTGCCTTGGGAAGATGTCCTGTCAATGATTGTTGGTTTTAATGTGCATTTGTGTTTTATGTTACAGTTGGAATCCGCATTGTACAACGTTTCTTGAAAAAAATATGGAATATACATTTTTAAATAAACAAATATACTCGCTGTGAACACATTTGGTTTGGAACAGTAGGCTATAAATGGTTTGAAATAAATACAATTCCAGCAGATGCTAACTCTGACATGGAAATCCAAAGAAACAGCAGGAAACTGAGGGTCAGATATAGAATAATATCCATTTATTGATATTTATTAGTCAAACGGTGGATTCTCTAACATGTTCCACATCTGTGAAAGAATTCCTGTGAGTGCAACCTTATATGGGACCTCAGCCTTGAACTGAAGAGATGCAGGCTGCCTAGGACTGAATAGATTTCACTGGGCAACACATTTTCACAAAAGTCATGTTACGGAAATGAAATTAGTCAATTCTTATACATTTCCTTGTGTTAAACACAAATGTGACTGTGAAAATGCAAAATTGGCTCTAGTTTCTTTGTAATATGCAATAATATAATTTCATCTTGAATTGTATGCCAATAGTAGGAGACCTACGGTTAATACCGTTTGAAAAATGAAGTCATAGACTACGTCTTAGATTTCTTTGCTTGTCTCTTGTACACCTGTTCGGGAGCATCTCTGCGGAGTGTCCAGCAGTAGTCAGCCAGCATGAATATTTCAAATGCTCACCCTTTCTGACTGGGCTTCATATAGTACACTGCTGACATCAGCTTACTCAGCAGCAGCATGGCAGTAGAACTGCATTGCATCAGAAAATGATGTAATAAACTCTGGATGATGTGTGCATGATGGTATTATGCAATATTACATCATTCTAGGCTTATTTACAGTCCTACTGGATACATTTACATGACTAAACATAGAAAGTGAACTATATTAAATATCTTCAAAACGAGAGCCAATAAAAACTTTTCATGGTCATATTCGTGTTCAGCACATCAAGATACTACAGAGTAGGACCTTTTTAGGTCAGTAACACTTTCATTGTTGCCCAGGGTTTCTCGGGCAATGTCCCAGGAGGGTGGTGTGCATGAAAGACGCTGGTTTTCTGTTCATCATCCAGTGATTACAGAGAAAGGGGAGCCAAGGATGTCCCAGGCGACTTCCAGCAAGAGAGACGATCCTCTTAGCAGCCTGCGTCTGCGAGGCTTGATCTGTTATGAGACGTCTCGGATTCCGTCAGCGGCATCAGGGACTCCGCGTTGAACAGAAAATTTGGAGAAAGCCTTGATCTAGCCTTGATCTTACAGTACAAAATGAGTTTGGTTTCCAAGCTGGTGCGCATGATATGATATTTGATGGTGCTCATAACTTGTGTACATGACAGTAGGAGAAAAAAAGGAGTTTTTCCGTTTGTTTGCTATTATGCTGTTGACAGCTTCATACAGCTTTAAGCCTTTAATCAGCCTTGCACTGCAAGTCTCTGTCAAAGAGAAAATAAATAGTCATGTTTGCAGGTGCACTTAGCATAGAGGAGGAGCAGCACCACAGTGCTATTCTGGAATAGTCTGCATCACAGTTTAGCCCCTCCACTCCCTCCCCCACCAACCAGCCCTGCCTACCCCTCCCCTCTCCTCCAGGAACAAGGTCAGATGATGAGCAGAATTTGGGATGGTGTTCAAAAGCTTGCAAACAATTGACCCGTCTCAAGCTGGAACTGAGATCCTCACAGCAGGGGTCCCTTGTCCTCATTTGCGCTGGATGCATTTGAGGCCTAAGACAAAATCACTGCGCACTTCCTCCCCCCCCCCCACCCCCCCCCCCCCCACAACCCCTGCCCCCAAATCAGTTCACAGCCTTCGATATTCCCACCAGTTTCCTAATGAAAACACTGTGAAGGTTAAATTCCTCAAGCTTTTTGATGAAGCTGCGGAACTGGCGTGGTGCTTTAAATCTAATAACTGGTGAAATTATCACTGCAGGAGCAGGCCGATCCTTTCAGGAGCTGTCTCTTCGTAGGACATTAGCCATCACTGTCAAATGAGATCTGCTCGGGAAAGAATCATCCCTGACTCCCCAGTGCACTCTTGCTGTGTGAACCAACAATATGGCCGAGTCTTTTTAACTGGTAAACTGAGCAGCCATGAAGCTGGAGGCCATAGAGCAAAGCCAAGTAAACCTCATGACTTTTACTGAGAAAGGCACGGGGCAGGTTTAGGAAACCTCATCCATGCAAGGTGGCGTCACACCTTTACCACATATTTTTTCCCTGTTTCTCACCTGCTGGGAGATTTTTCCATTTCTAGAGCCAACCCAGTTCAGGCCCGGCGTGACCGGGTGTGCATATCGTGCATTTGCCCAAGGTGGCACACCTCGGGGAGGCGGCGGCAGCAACAGAAAAGGCCGCAGGGCCACCAGCGGAGCCAAACCCACCAGAGGCTGAAGTGGAAGAGAGGCTGTCAGCCACCACAAAGTTCAACCTGCTGGCGGCTGAACTTTTCCCGCTTCAGCGCCAACTCCCCCCCTCCCCCTCCCCGGGGTTGATGAGAAGAGAAACCCGCCAGGCCATGGTGCAGCTCATCCCACCACGGCTCAAAGAGAAGAGGAGCCTGTGGAGCCATGATGGAGCTCATCCCATGAGGCCTAAAGAGAAGTGGAGCTCATCCTACCAGGCCCAAAGAGGCCAGGTCTGTGTGTATCTGAGTCTATGTGAGAGCTTATGTATGTGTGTATGTCTGTGTGCGAGCCTGTGTTTGTCTGTGGCTGTATGACAGCCTGTATGCTTGTGTGTGTGTGAGAGAGAGCTTGCATGTGTGTGTGTGAGGCAGCCTGTGTGTGTGTGTGTGTGTGTGTGTGTGACAGCCTGTAGATGCGTGTGTCTGTGTGAAAGCTTGTGTGTATATGTGTCTGTCTGTATGCATATGTGTGTGTGAAAGCTTGTGAGTGTGTGTGAGACAGCCTGTAGATGCGTGTGTCTGTGTGAGAGCTTGTGGATGGCTGTGTGAGACCCTATGGTTTGTGTATGTTTGTGAGTACCTGTGTGTGTGTGAGAGATGCCTGTGTGTGTCTGTGTGATAGCCTGTGTATTTATGTATGTGCACCTTTGAGAGCCTATGTATCACATATAGGCTCTCACAGGCATTCGCGCACACACATTGTGGGGTAGATTTTAAAAGGTGCGCGCAGGAGTAGATTTCTCTGTGCAACCTGGCGCGAACAATTCTACTCCTGATTTTATAACATGCGCACGCTGCCGTGCACAGGAAAGGCCCGGGACGTACACGCATCCCGAGGCTTGCACGCGCCACCGAGCCTATGCAAGATAGGCTTGGCGCGCGCAGGGGGTGGAAGGGGCTGCTTTTCAGGGGTTACGCGCGTATCTTACGCTTGTAACCCTTTGAAAATCTGCCCTTATGTGTCTGTGAGGGAGAGAGGGAGTATATGTGAGAGCATAGGCATGTATATGAGACAGGGAGTGTGTGAGAGAATCAATGTGTTATTATGTGTGTGAGAGACAGAGAGAAGATAAAGTTTGTGCTGCCCTATTTTCCTGAATCCACGAAAATCTCAGGGTGACTGGAAATCAAAAGATCCCAGATATGGAGAGCAAGAAATTTTTTAATCCTTATTAGTTTTAATTATTGGATGTAATTTCATGATTTGCTGTTTTGAAATATTTTATTATTTTTTTGGGAAATATTAGAACATTTTTTAATTATTGTTTTTTTGAAATATTGTGTTGGTGTTTGGGAAATTTTGGATATTTTATTCCTTAACTGCTTTGTAATATTTATTCCTTTTATGAATATGATTTTACTATTATTATGTTTTATACTTCTCAATTTTATTATTTAATGTTTTATGAAGAATGGTTATGCTTTTGTTTTTCTATTGTTGCTCTGCATACAGAGGCTGGCTTGTTGTGTATTCCAATTCAGTTCTTCTCAGCACATTTCTATTATTACCTTCTGATCTCTTTATTCTGTATTTGGTCAGGGTCTGTCAGTATTCTGCATATGTTTATTTATTTATTTATTTATTTATTTATTTATTTAAAATCTTTTCTATACCGTCGTTCAGTATATTACCGTCACAACGGTTTACATAGAGGCACATATAGTAAATTGTACATGTATCTGTTCCTATTAATAGTGGAGGTGACTGAGGTGAGTTATTTTGCTGGTGTGTAGTTTCTGTGTAGGGATCTATACCCGTCTGGCATATTCTGTTTTTCCAATAGAAGGTGCATCGGTGTTCTAGGGCCTGGTGTAATATTTGCAGTGTTGCCTTTTTATAGATAAGGTTGCTACTGTTTGAATGCTAGCAGGATTGTTTTAGTATGAGAGGTTTAATTTTTGTAATAGTAATTACGTTTATTCATAGCTTTCTGAGGTGTCATTATAAATTCCATAGGAGTTCCAAGTATCTTTTTTGCAGCATTTTCTGGTGGGCCACAGCAGTGCATGTAAATATAATGGGGTAGATTTTAAAAAACTACACCCGTGCATACTTTCGTTTGCGCGACCGGCACAAACAAAAGTACGCTGGATTTTAATAGATACGCGCGTAGCCGCGCATATCTTTTAAAATCCGGGGTCAGCGCACGCAAGGCTGTGCAAAATCGGCAGCCTGCACGTGCCGAGCCACTCAGCCTGCCTCCGTTCCCTCGGAGGGAACTTTCCTTCCACCCCCCCCACTCCTTCCCCTACCTAACCCACCCCCCCAGCCCTATGTAAACCCCCTACCTTTGTTCGAAAAGTTACGCCTGCCTGAGGCCCGGGAGCGGTTTCGGAGGCCTTGGCTATGCCCAGAAACGCCCTGGGCCGGAACCATGCCTGCGGCCCCCCGCCCCCGGATGACGCGCCACCACGACACGCCCCCAACATGCCCCCCCAGGAAAGCCCCGGGACTTACGTGCGTCCCGGGGCTTGCGCGCGCCGCCGAGCCTATTCAACATAGGCTCGGCGCACGGAGGGGGAGCTTGGGGCAGGTTTTCGGGGTGGTACGTGCGTATCCCTTTGAAAATCTGCCCCAATATGCATGTTGTGATATTTTGCCTCAGAAGACTGTACTTGTGAATGTTCTTTTTCATGTAAAGTTTGTTACAAATTCATAATTAAATTTTGTGTAGCTATAGAGGGTGTGGGAGTGTGGGGGGTGGTGTGTGTGTGCAAGGCTATAAGTTTTCCCTAGGGTATAATACTCTTCCCTTGACCATGGATTCTCTGTAGAAGTGGATGGGTGTCAGTTTTTAAAAATATAGATTGCTTGAGGGAGAAGGACTTTATTTGAGGGGGGAGGGGGGGGGGGAGGCAGCATAGTAATTGTTTGCACAGGGCAGCAACAAAGCTAGCACCAGCCCTGAATGCAGGTGTTGGCCATTCACATTGTTTTTCTTTGGTCAATGCTAACCGTAACCAATATAAACTGGGTTGAGCATGCTCAAAGTGTTGTTGATGTTGGCTTTGGTTGGCGTTAGATTCTGTTTTTGAAAGAAGAGGGCTTTTTTTTAATTGGATACTTGTAGGACTCACAGTCTACACTGGTGGGATCATTCAAACTCCAAAGCCCTGCTAGGACCTTCACAGACTTAGAGGGTTCGGTCTTGTGGAAGAAGAGAAGAACAAAGAAGATTTTTGAGAGAGCTAGCTTTTTGTTTTTACCAGGGCAAACGTCACCTGTCTCCCACTGCTTCTTCGCGGCTGCCATCGCCTCTGCCCTTCATGGCCTGGGATGCTGCCGGTCTCTGTTCCTGCTCCAGCTCTCCCAGTGACCTCTAGGCTGCTGTGAATTTAAAGGGTCTGCAGTGGGGAAAGCCTTGCAGCCCTTTCTGATGACATTTAGCCTGCAGCCCTACAAAAGGTCTCTTCAGTCTGTTGTCCTCACCTATTTATTTAGAACTTTTCTATACCAACGTTCATGAATATACATATCACATCGCATCGGTTTACATCGAACCAAGGTTAAGAATTACATCGAAAAAAGGGTTATATCGAATGAGGGTTACATCAAACAAGGGATAGGTATGAACACTGGTAAACGTGGTTAAAGTCCATCACTGACCAGTAGCAATTGAATAACTGTGGAATGAACAAATAACAGTGGGTAATGAGAGGAAAACATAAGCAGGTAGGTTAATTTAAACAGGTCGGTTAATATGATGCCAAAGGTACCTTATGGCAAGATGCTGAAGATTATTAAATGGAAGGTCTTAAAGGGAAATACAATGCTAAAGATCAATAAAAAACTTGATGCTTAGGATCAGTAAAACAAGAAGCTTAAGATCAGTATGGGAATCAATCAAGGGAATGTTGGAACATGTTGGCCCGAGTCCGGCCAAAAACTAGAGTCAATGAGAGAGTGTCTGTTCTTTAGGGAAACACTTGTTTCCCTAAAAAACATGATGGTGTTTCATCAACAGTATCAAGGCTTATTGGTTAAGAGTAGTAACCACTGCACCAGCAAGTTACCCCCATGCATACTAGTGGACCATCTGACACCAGTTCCAACCTAGAAAAGGGCAAAATCCTGCCTACTCCTCCCAGTTTTATACCCCCTGCAAAACCTTCAACCAATCATGGAAACTTAAGTTCTTAAAAGAAAACAAGCCATCTCTTAAACCCCAACAGTATTAATACATCATATTACTCAGTTCCCAAAATGCCATCTAGTGGTCATTCAACATTATTACAAATGCAACATGTAAAATTGTCCTAATAAAATGTCAAAAAATAACTCTCCAGGTCTCCCCCACCAATGTTGCGGGAGAGCTAGGGAGCGATCCCACTTTCAGGGAGAGTGGTATGCCCTTGGACCATGACACAACTGCAGAGAGGAGCTCCTTAGAAGCACTGAGGCAGGTGAGACGTACCCCAGCATAGGTGGACAGGCAGAAGACCAGGGACTCGCACCTCCGTCGAACCCAACGCATCAGTAGAGGCCCAACAACGCAGTGCTGGTAGCCCTCCGGTCACTCGATAGCCCTTTCGGACCTGCCATATGGGAATGGCAAATGCACCAGGACGGACAGAGGTCGAGAGCAGATGATGGAACTAGAACAAGACGAAACTTGAAGACTGAAGACGATCAGATGATACTTGAAGACGAGGATCAGACAATACTGGATAAGGATGAGGCAAGGCTGAAGAGAAGAACATCAGGTACACTGATGAAGACACTTGTTGAGTGGAAAGATGACAGAAGAGTTAAAACTCAGTATGAAGGTATCCGACCATGACTCATAGCAGCACCCATCTTAAACTGAAGCTTCAGGGACCTGACGTGATCAGCGTGGTCAACCAAGGGAAGTGACGGCTTCCGACCCAACACGGAAGACGAATCAGAAGGTCAGCCACAGTAGGTCGGCCCACTAGGAGGTAGCTCCGGAACCACGACATCTGAGAAGGAGGCTACCCTGACGAGGGGGCTAAAGAGTCAGAAGGCTTCCTAGACTTAGGAACCCAAAAGGGTCTGAACGCTTGACAGCGAAAAGGACTGAAGACTGAGACATCAAAGGATTCTGAGGACGAAGACAACTTGACACAAAGATGTCTGGCATGTCAGGAGATCTGGACTTCAACCCCCAGGGCACTCAGCGAAGAGCATTCAGGAGGTGCCGAGTAAACTGGAGATCAAGACATCTGGACTTCGGACCCCCAGGTCACCCAACCAAGGGCATTGAGGAGGCTCTGAGAGGCAGAACAATAGGAAGACATCAGGAGGGTCGGACGACAAAGACATCTGAAGACAAGGACTAGGATCCGGTGAGAGACCAAACATGGAACGAAGATGAGATGAAGGATCAGGAACCACAAAGGAAGACAAAGAAATTCCCACGAAGAACGGAGTGCCTTGAAGAAGCGGAGCTGGACATCAGGGCCTCCTGGACCGAAGAGCTGGAATGGAGGATCCAGGAGCAGTCCGACTCCATGACTAACTCCTTGCGAAGGCAAAGAGGAACTGAAGGCTGATCCCTTTTGTGGGGCTGAAGAGGAACACCCAGGATGACATCATGAGGAGGAGCCAAGAGGACTGGCCCTTTAAATCTTGAGAAGAGGCGTGGCTCCATGCCTAAGGAGGCAGGACCAGGGACTGCAGCCATGCTGGAAACAGGAAGGAGAAAGCAGGCCCAAAGCGTCAGAGGCAGCTCCAGCCACTGAAGAACACCGGTGGTGGCCTCCTGGCTGCAGAAGAGAAAGGTGGAGGCAGCGGTCCCACTAGCGCTGAAGAAGGAGGATGTCAGTGGCTCCAGCCATGAAGAGGGATGCTTCAGGGCGGCCTCCGGGCTGCGTGGAGACGGCATCTGTGGCCTCCTGGCCGCGGGATGGAGAGAAGGCGATGGCAGCTCCTGCCGCAACGGAAGCAGGATGATGGCAGCGGCTCCAGGCTGGGAAGACGGCATTGAAGGCTGGCTAGCTGGAGAAAGGTGAGAGACTGCTCGCGGCCTAGCCGAGGCAGAATCGTAACAACCAAAAACATCTTGTACTACTCGAATGGAAAAAAAAGCACAAATTCATGAGGTTCTCCACATGAAGATAGGAGGTGACGCTGTACACATAGGCCCTTGGGGATGAATACATTTGACCACACTTCTTTTGGCAAAACAAAACACAGCTAGCATACGCTTTATGAGGAAATTCTTACACACATACTTATTCATGCCACAAACATGTCTTCTCAAACAGTGATACGTCCCAGAGACTGTAAAGGCAGTGCTCCCAACTTCACAATGTGGAAGGCAAAGGGGTTTCTTACTGATGTGGAAACGGACAGGCTTCAAGGTATTGGCATGATTCCTAGGATCTTTGCTATTGTTAGCCTGGACACTGAGCACTGCTGACATTTAAACATCTGCTCATGATGGTCTTTTTTGTCAGATGCCCAGCCTGACCCCAGTGTTCCCCTCTAAGCTGTGTGGGCACACAACCATACACAACTTCAACCTGTTCTGGGACCATTGCTTTTTAATATTTGTATAAATGACCTGGAAATGGAAACAATGAGTGAGTGAACTGACACCAAGTTATTCAAAGATTCAAAGTTGTTAAATCCCAAGAGGATTGTGAGAAATTGTGAGAGGACCTTGCAAAACTGGGAGATTGGACATGCAAAAGGAAAAATGATATTTAATGTGGACAAGTGCAAAGTGATTCACTCAGGGAAGAGTAACCCAAATTATAGCTACAAAAGGCAAGGTTCGACATTAGGAGTCACCACTCAAGAAAAGGATCTAGGTGTCATTGTTGAAAATATTATTTATTATTATTTATTGATTTTATATACCATCGTTCGGACAAACCATCATAACTGTTTACAAATTAAATAATACTGAAAAATACGTTGAAATGTTCTGCTCAGTGTGCAGCGGCAGCCAAGAAAGCAAATAGAATGCTAATGATTATTAGGAAAGGAATGGAGAATAAAACAGAAAATATCATAATGCCTCTGTATCGCTCCATGGTGTGACCTCATCTTGAGTATTGTGTGCATTTTTCTGGTCATCACATCACAAGAAAAGTATAGCAGAATTAGAAAAGGTACATAGGAAGGCAACCAAGATCATAAAGGGGATGAAATGATTCTCCTATGAAGAAAGGCTAAAGAGGTTAGGACTCTTCAGCTAGGAGAAGAGACGGTTCAGTGGAGATATGATAGAGGTCTATAAAATAATGAGTGGATGGAGCAAGTAAATGTTAATAGGTTACTTACTCTTTCAAAAAGTACAAAGATCAAGGGACACACAATGAAGTTACTTGGTAATACATTTTAAACTATTAAGAGAAAATATTTTTTCACTCAACACATAATTAATCTCTGCCAGAGGATGTTGTGAAAGGTTAGTGTAACTATGTTTAGAAAAAATTTAGACAAGTTCCTAGAGGAAAAGTCCAAAAATCATTATTAAGGTAGAGCTGCAGAAATCCACTGCTTATCCCTAGGATAAGCAGCTTGGAATCTCTCTATCCCTTGGGATCCTGCCAGATACTTGTGATCTGTATTGGCCACTGTTGGAAACAGGATACTGGGCTTGATGGACCTTTAGTCTGACCCCATATGGCAAGTCTTATATTCTTAGATCTCTGGGCATAGTCTCTGTATGTCCATGAAGGTTGTAGCTTGGCTGCCTTCCAGTTCTAATTCCTAATGACCTGCAGCAAATCACCTGAGACTGAGTGAATCCTCTAATCCACCACTAGAAGTCCTGCTTAGTGGTGGTGGGTGGAGGGTAGCAAGGGTAGAGCAGAGCTAGAGTTTGCATTCCTTCTACAGTCTTTCTCTTCTTATTCCTTCCTGTGGCAAATTCCTTGTGGAAGGGGAGAGGATGGGGGGTATACCTGGAGTTTGTTGCATGAATGAGGTCTCATTGTCTTTTGGATCACAGGAATGGGTCACAGGAATGGATCACAGGAATGGGTCAGAAGGGCACTGGTATCTGAGCCTTTAGTTGGGTTTGCAAAAAATAAAAAAAAAATGCAAGTGCATGTTAATGTGCTCCTTAGCATGTGATGCAAAAAGATTTAATGTGGGCAAGGTAAAAATGTCTCTAATATATAGTAGGTGAATCCCCCAGTTGGCAGAACCCAATCACGGTAGAGGAGACCCACAATGATAGGCTAAGCTCTATCTCAGATGACCTCATACAAAACAATGAACACACCCTGCTAAGAGCTAAATTGGTAAATTGGAGTTAAACTTTGTATTGGGGGGTGGGATTTCAGTCTCCTGTGGACCCTCAGGTACAAATTTAGAATGCAAGACAGAGGCTGTCCTGTGTGCTAAGGGAGAGAGGGAATATATACAGTGGATTCAGGTTTGCTCACCTTTCCAAATCCGAACTCAATGCAATTTACAAATCATGAACATAGGTATTTCTGTGCCGCAAAAGGCTTGCATTCTAAGTTTGCACCTGAGGCAATGGAAGGTGACATTGTGGGCAAGGGCCTAAAGGGGACTGGACCCCTCCAATCCTGGGCCCCTCTCTAATGGATACAAAATGATGGAATTACACAAGGTTTATTATACAAGCTTACCACATTCATTACTTACCCTGTGTGGCTGGTCAGACAACCCTCAACTTGTTAATCTCCACATAAGATCTATATCACCTGGAGTTTAGCTGTTTTAGAAATTATTTCAATTAAGTTATTAGCAGGGTGTGTCTTGATACTATCAGGAACCTCTCTGTAACCTTTTCTGCCCTCAGTACTTCCTGTTGCTTATTGTGATCTTCTGGTTTGAGTTTCTGTGCTCATAGATTTGTATGCGGTCATCTTAGGTAGAACTTAGTCTATCATTGTGGGTCTCTGGTACTGTGACAGGGTTCTTCCAACTGGGAGAATGCCCTACTATATAAGCAGTTAATTGTCAGGCCTTATTTGGCTAGAGTTTATTTCAAATCTGATTGGATGGCAAGGACATTTTGCTTATGGAGTCAATTCAGTGTCAGACTTTATTTGGTCATCATGTCTTTAGAAAAATTGAACACTACTTTCCATTGCTCCTTATTTATGGTTAGTTGTCCAGACATCTTCCAGTGCTAAGTTCATGTCTGCTTGTCCAGATCCAACTCCTCATGACATTTATGCATCTCTTGTGTAGTTTAACAACTACACTTAATATATCTCTGCCTCTATTGTACTTTTGTCTTCTTATTGATTGTACATATTTGTACATATTGCCGTTTAATAATTGTACATAATAATTTCACTCCTCCAATGATTGTACATAAATTTCAATCTGTAATACTATCTATACCCTAATTTTCCCATTCCCCCTCCACTCCCTCCCCCCCCTTCCCCAGTTTTAACATCAGTTACACTGTAAAACCCTGTTGGCTGCATTATTGTTTTATGGAAACCGATGTGATGTTTCTAACATAGAAACATAGAAATGACGGCAGAAGAAGAACAAATGGCCCATCCAGTCTGCCCAGCAAGCTTCACACTTTTTTTTTCTCATACTTCTGTTACTCTTGGCTCTTAGTAACCTTTTGGTTCCATTTCCCTTCCACCCGCACCATTAATGTAGAGAGCAGTGTTGGAACTGCATCCAAGTGAAATATCTACCATAGTTAGGGGTAGTAACCGCGGCAATAAGCAAGCTACACCCATGCCTTTGTTTACCCAGACTATGTAACTCAGTCCTTGTTGGTTATTGTCTGTATATAGATCCACCTTTCTACGTTCCCCTACAGTTGAAGCAGAGAGCTATGCTGGATGTGTGTTGAAAGTGAAGTATCAGACTTTCTCCCCTGCCGTAGAAGCAGAGAGCTGTGTTGGATATGCGTTGAAAGTGAAGTATCAGACTTTCTCCCCTGCCGTAGAAGCAGAGAGCTGTGTTGGATATGCATTGAAAGTGAAGTATCAGACTTTCTCCCCTGCCGTAGAAGCAGAGAGCTGTGTTGGATATGCATTGAAAGTGAAGTATCAGACTTTCTCCCCTGCCGTAGAAGCAGAGAGCTGTGTTGGATATGCGTTGAAAGTAAAGTATCTGGCCTATAAAAAACGTTAAATAAATAAATAAATAAATAAATAAATAAATAAATCGATCCTGTTTTGATATTTTTGGCACAAGCATTCTCAAGCAGCTGAATTTAAACATCCTACTTATCCCACTGGGATCCTGCTATGGCTTCTAGCTTCTGTGCATGTTTCAGACAGTAAGTGTCTGTTTCTATCCGGAAAGAAAAGAAATAAACTGACTCATTTTAAATTCTGTACAAAAACTGGCTAAAATATCTAAGACTGACTACTAACAAAGTGAAGAGCCTATGGCAGGTGAGTGGGAGAGAGGGAATTTGAACCCTGATTTTCTTGGCTTTCAGCTTGTGGTACAAACCACTAGGCTACTCCTTCTCTTTAACCAATAGCTTTCCAAAGGACAACGGTCTTTGTTGTCGTTGACATTGTTAATTTGAGCAAAGACCCCCTAAGGGCTGGGAAGTCAGAGAGAGTAGGCAAGATGAGCGCCCATTTCAGTTGCCAGGCTGGGTGGGCAGGGGGTCAGCGGTATGCAAGCCGCCATTGTCAGTTCAGCAGTGGAAGTAAGCAGTAAATTCCCCTGTGACTGTGTCTTTAGAAGGGGAATGGTTGGCTGACGGCATCATCAAGTGGCAATAGCAGCGGAGAGAGGGGGACTCGCCTCTGACTTCGTGGGAAGTCTGCTGACAGTCCTGACTGGAGGCTGAGCCTTTAAAGTTTGGGGGTTTGTTTGTTTTTTTTAGCTCATCTGTTTTGGTTTGAGTGCAGAGTTGACCTCTGAGCTGTGAGGCAGCATTGACTCTCAGGTGCAGCCATTGCAGTGCCTGCGCTACCAGATGGTCATGGGGGGAGGGGGAACTATCAGATACAAGGGCCCCTTCTAAGTCTAAGTAGCCACATTCCTCTCTGTATCTCCCTTTTCTCTCTCCAACTATGTCCTGACATTCTCATGCTATTTAGCCAATGCATTTTCAGATTCCCATGCATGAGAATTTTGTGTGCAAGAGACATTGTTGTCTTACCCACATTAAATCTTTTTGTAACACCTGCTAAGTGGCACTTCAACATACGCATGCATTTTTTTTTTTTGCAAGCCCAGCTAAATATTTATGTAGAATGAGATTTGTTGCATACGCCCCAATGTGGGTAATTATCAGATGTTCCACAAGGGAAGAAAGACACCAGGCGATGGTGCTGTTTTCTGGTCTAGCAGCACTTTTTTGGGAATGACTTCTTTTGGGATCATCGCTTGCACACACTCGTGCCACAATTCACTGGAAAATAGAGTTCTGCATTTTCTTGGGAGTGGTAAATTCATCGATTGTCTGGGAAATGATTCCTGAGATTTTATGACCTAAGTCCAAAAATAGCCAAAAGCAAAGAATTAAATCGAAAAGGCAGGCGAGGGCAGCACCATGTTTCTCTTTAAACAACCTTAGGGCCTTATTTTCTAAGGACTTATCGCACGCGATACGGCCATATAGCATGCGATAAGATCGCATGCCGCGGTAAAAGGGCTTATCGCGGTATGTGAATGCAAATTTTAAATTAAGTATTCAGGGGGCGGAGTTGGGGCGGGACAAATTTAAAAGTATGGAGGATTTACCGCAAACTGCGAAAGGACTGCGCTCTTATCGCGGCTCCTAACGTGGACAATAACCACACCTTTTTCAAAAGCGATAGGCAGTATCGCTGCGCATAGAGCACCCTGCGATATTATCACAGTGAAGGAAATCTTTTTAACCAATCCCCCACACACCTACCAAACCATTCCGGACCAATAAAGAGGCTTGATCTTAGTAGGTCAATGTTCCCAACAACATCTACACATTCCCAAGTTTACTTGGCAAGCTCACGTCATGGCTGAGCAGGCCCGCTGCAGACGCCAGGATGTGGGTCGACGTCGCCGCAGGTACAGGCAGTGGATCTATCTTCCACGAACCTCATTGCTGGGTATGCCAGAGGATGTTCTGATCACCAGGTATTGTCTCAGCTCTCGTGCCATCCTGCAAATATATGAAGACATACGAGGTGGTCTTGACCCTCGAACCAGAAAGAGCCGTGCTGTTCCCGGCCTCACCAAACTGTTGGCCGCCCTGCACTTCACAGCAAGTGCTTCCAATCCACAGTAACTGTTATGGGTGGGATGTCCCAAAGCAGCTTTTCACGGTGTCTGGACCAGGTCATTGAAGCGGTTACAGCCCACATGTCTCGATACATACGTTTTCCTCACAACAGACAGGACCTGATGGACCTCAAGCGTGGTTTCTATGCCTTTGCCCGCTTTCCGAATATAATAGGAGCTATAGACTGCACTCATGTGGCCATCATTCCACCCCATCGGATGGAGGCAGCCTACCACAACAGAAAGCAGTTCCACTTCCTCAACGTGCAAGTGGTCTGTGATGCAGGAACGCGGATCCACTCAGTGATGTCCAGGTTTCCGGGATCAGCACACGATTCCTTTATACTCAGGCAATCATCTCTGTTTCACAAATTCGAGGCGGGCCTGTACGGTGATGGTTGGCTTGTAGGTAAGAAATACGTTTCCAAAAATGTCCCATATCTGTTATGTATATTTCTGTAAGGGCACACAAATGTGTTGCATATACCTGTCAGAACTGAGTGAAATGTCCCCAGCACTCCAGGCCTCAGTGCTTCATAATGTGACCTTTAGTGGTGGAATGGCTCTTGCACCCAACCAGTTGCTATGGGCTGCCAAGCTCCAGGTTCACACCAGCCACAGTATGGATAATATGATGGGCCTGTATGTTGCATGGATTG
The DNA here is from genome assembly GCF_901001135.1 of Rhinatrema bivittatum. Taxonomy (NCBI): domain Eukaryota; kingdom Metazoa; phylum Chordata; class Amphibia; order Gymnophiona; family Rhinatrematidae; genus Rhinatrema; species Rhinatrema bivittatum. The sequence goes on from NC_042618.1 coordinate 8,940,310, forward strand.
CTAACTTCACTTCACTAGTGGACAGCCTCCACGTATTAGCTATAGCAAGGGTTAATGGCATTGTCAAAGGTGAATCTACAACTGTGATGTAAGGGCAGCTCACTTCCACAGGTATACCTGAGGTCATGGCATTCAGGATACTTCTCACACCTTTGGATCACTAACAGTCAGCTGTGCACATTCAGGGGCAGCCAGATTACCCCATGTATGTCATTGGGAATGCGTACCTACATAAAACGTCAGGTTGAGCAGATATGTCCATGCATAATGATTAGAGTGAATGATGCATATGATCCTAACACAGGTATAGAATCTTTAAAGACTGTGATGTTACGGACCTACCACCTACACACTGCTGGCATTAATGTGCCTATTTGGGGGCCCTTGTCACGCTACACCTGCTGTAGGCCAAAGCAAACATGGAGAACCCCAATTCAGGTGTTAGGAAATCAGAATGACTTGGCTCATCCTATCTAGTTCTACAGCATGTATTGAGCACATACACCCAACTGATACAAACATCATTATTTGTAATGGCTTGGCTATGCCATTGCCATAGGAGACTCAGGGTATGGATACAGGCCCTGGCTTATGACCCCTATACTCCAGCCTGCCATGGCGCAACACAAACCTATGTTTGGGTATGCTACTTGCATGCCTTGATAAGTTTGTCCACCCAACAACTATATGGGAGTGGTCCTAAAACTCTGAGTATAGCCCATAACAGGGTGCATAAGGCCTGACTAAGCACCGCTGAGGTGCTCTAAGTTTGTTACTCATTCAGTACAATGTGATTAAGCATTTGCTACATAGTGAAGTCCCACCAATGATGAAAGTACTGTACACACTGGTCCTCATGAGTCACACCACACTCACAGCCCTCACCTATTTGCTACCAGTTTACAACATTTGTACCTGTAATGGCCCATATCTCTGTCTGTCCCTAATGCCATCACTGTCATATGCATATAGGTGCTAATGAAGCATACATACTCATGTGCACCTTCACTCGTTCCTTATTTGCATCCCCTCAATATAATAGTCATGTGCATCTTGCAGCAACACTAACGACCCTTCAGTCTGCAAATGGTATCAGTGAGGGCCTAGGCAGCACAGGCTCAACACACAGCAGGAAACACATACCAGCTCTACAACATCCTGATGCCTCATGAATGGGTGCGTGAGAAAAAAAGCATCTGCCACTGCACAGACTTCTCTGAAGGTCCCTTATCACTGTGGCATCCTACATCCACACAACTCTAGTGTCATTGCAGCTGGCTGAAAGGACAGCCATCTATAGTGTTGCATGCACATGGTTGTGTAGGGTGTATGCTACTAAACTGAATATCTGTGGAGGAAGGAGATGCATTTACAGTTAGCTCTCCCACACTGCTATGGCAGTAGATAGTGCTGTCATGGGGACAATAATACTGTTTCTCGGCCTCCATACCCACATGTAGTACAGACATGAAACATCTGTGACAGTTGGTACAGGTGTTGCGTTTCACACACACCCTTCACTGGCCTCCCTCTGACAGAATATCCATGTACATGTAGTCAGGCCTACATGTGATGTGGAGGTCAATGGGCAGCCTTTAATAGCTGTCAAAACAGGGCAGTCGGGACTTCAAAGGGTGCAGCCACCATTTATCCTGTTTATGAATGCCAATCCAGAGGTGCTCATGTGCACATTGTGACATGGTACATATATATGGTATCTGGATATTAGTACAGTATCCTACGCCTTGCCCATCAGGTCCCCACTAACAGTGCTAACAGTTTTGTGAAAGTAGTACTAGTGACGGAACAGCACCAGAGGTCAACCTTGGTGCCAACTTCACACCTTGCAGCCAAGGCTTACGGGAAACCTGGTTCATGCCAGATATGGGACACATTATCCAATGGAGTAATAAAAGACCGCAGTGCACATGTGAAGCAAGAGAATAGCCACCTGGCCATGCATGGTCATGTTAAGATCACACACACTAGACCTTCAGACTGTGAATGATATAAATGACCCCTGTTGGGACACCCAGCCTCCGTTTAATGGAGGCCTTACATGCAGCTGTCATACCATGTGACTCGTTTCAGCTAGCAGCAGTGCTGTCAGCACTGAGCAGGCAATTGGGAGTCCACACCCACATGTCACTTTTGCATGCCAAAAAAGTGATGGTCTGACTCTTGCCAGTGACATGCCAGAAATCCTTCCACCAGCAGCACTACTGATCTGCCTGGCCGCCAAAGGGAGGTTGCATGCATGTCTACAGCGCTCTATTGAGTGATTGAACCATCACAAGTGGACTGACAGGCGGATGGGACAGTGATGGTGTCCCCATAAATGTGGCCCTCAAATGTGTATGAAGGGCAGAATGTTGCCCCCTGGAATCTATAAAAACATGGAGATGTGTGCACGTTGCCAATGAGGCTGTCATGCCTGTTCACCCAGGCTCTCGGCAGATGGGCTGGCCAACCGCCCACAAAGGGGTCACAGTGCGACAAGCCTCAGATCAGGGTGTGGCTGGCGCCAGGTAACCCACTCCAGTTGGTTCAATAGGACGGAAAGCATGCTGTGCAATGTGGAAGCACCACTGACCAGGCAGTTTGACGCCTACAGCACCATAGTTTTTTACATTTTTTGCGCTAACTGCGAAAACATCGCGAACCGCGATGCTTTATTTTCGCAAATTGCAATGGCATCGCGAATCGCGAAAATCTGTTTGCGATTCGCGAAAACATCGCAGATCGGGAAAATTTCGCAGCTGTGCGGTAACTGCTTCATTTGCATGGAAACGCCCCTTTTACTAGCACACGCATTAGCCATGCGTTAACCATGCGATACTGGTAAACCCAGCCCTTCGTCAATTCGACGTGAGTCTGTTTTATTTCTTTCAAATCCGGAGGGTCTGTCCGTAACGTGGTGGACTGAATGGAAGAAAAGTGTGTGTGTGGGTGGGGGGAGCGATGGTGTTTTGGGAGCGGGGGATGGTACGTTTTGTGGGCGAGGGACCTTTCAGAACCAGCGGCTGTTCCTTCTGGCTGGAAGGGGGTTTTGCCTGCTCTTGTGGCCGGGGCTGGCTTTGCAGCCGGCTCACCCTGCTCCCAGAGGCTTACCTTGCCTCCGAGGCTCAGACGGCTGACCCCCCCCCCCCCCCCCCCCCATCTCTGGCGCAGAGCCCCAGGAAGCAGGAAGAGGCCGCACTTCCCACCCACACTGAGCTGCTGCAAGCCACAGACCGGAACGCTGATTTGCATTATTGAAATGTGAAGCCAGTGTGCCGAAAGGCGAGGAGGCAAACCTTGAATAGCAATGAGCTGCGAGCCAGAGAGGGCAGAGCCTTGGGGAGAAAAAGACCTCCAGTCATCAGGTCCTGATGAGATTAATTAGTTTAAAGAGTATCTTAATCTGAAGACGGGGCAGCATTGTGGCAGAGGAGGGAGATGCCTGATTAGAGCGCACGATGCATTTCCCATCTTGTCATGTACGGTTTTGTGCTGTAACGCTCAAGCCTTTGCACGCAGATTTTCCAAATGACATCTCTCCCCCCTCCCCCCCCCCTCCAGTAACTGTCCCTAGCACAAAGGTCAAAGCAGGGTCCCTCGCCCCGGACAGCTCCCTTCAGACACTGCTACCACTGACCTGTCTGGTACAGCTGCAGATGCTACAAAGGCAAACTGGAATCTCTGTCCCGTGCGGTGAATTCGGCATTTTGAATATCAGCTGGAGGTGTGCAGACTGGAAAGCAGCTATGTCTAGACTCCTGGTTAAGCACTATACTGGAAATACGCCTCACCCTGCCTGCTTACATTCCTGTGACCAGTGACTAAGACATGGGATGAATTGCTTTTCATGCAGTATCTTTCCAATATTGCCTTGGGTGCATGCCTGAAATCAGGTCATTGCCAGGGTAAAACAGTGAGCATGGTCTTTGCTGCTACTCCAGTTATAGTTAGAAGGACAAGATTGGAAAGTTTTACTTGGGTAAATGTAGAGTTACTTGTGCAAAAACAGTTTGAATACTGAGTCCCCTCTCCCCCTCCCCCCCATGTTTACTGCAGGTAAAAGTGTCTGCGTGTCCGTTTACCCCCATTAAACAGTGGACAGAGTTGGGTCGGGGATTGGGGGAGGCCTATGTATTTTCGGACTCGCCCTTTCTGGCTGCACTGCAGTAGGCGCAAGGTTCATCTGCAGGGAGAATCCATTTGGAAATGACTTTACAGGCCGATAGGTACAAATTCCCTCAGGGACCTCTGACCTCTCTGGGCAGTTAAGTTATTGCCCCTTATGTGGAAGGCTTTCACAAACTTCAAATAATAAAACACCTAAAACCACTGCTTCACCCCCATGATTTCAAAACCGTCCTACAAGCCCTCATATTTTCCGGCTTGAATTACTGCAACTCCCTTTTGATTGGCCTTCCTAAATCTTCTTTGAGACCCTTGCAGCTTCTTCAGAATGCTGCAGCCAGAGTACTAACAGGTACAAGAAAATCTGATCACATTTCACCTGTTCTCAACCAATTACAGTGGCTCCCAATAGAGAAAAGAATAGAAATCAAAGTTCTCTCTATACTCCACAAAGCAATATATAAAGCCGACTACACTGCCTTTGATGACATCATTCACATACATTGCTCTCAACGAACAACAAGAACAACTAGTAAACTTCAACTAGTGATTCCCTCACTTCCACAGGCCAAACTATCCTCCACCAGAAACAGAGCCTTCTCCATCATTGGCCCAAAGCTATGGAATTCGTTACCTCATTTCCTCACCAATCAAGAAAACTTAAAATCCTTCAAAAAAGACCTAAAATCCTGGCTACTCAGCCAATCTTTTAAGGACAGCACTCAATGATTTTAAATTATAATCCCATAGCCTGCTAACATTCATTATCCCCCTTGGACAATCTCCCATGTTTCATGCTACAGATGCCTCCTTTTTACGATGTACTCAGATATCTCTGTTCATCTATTCAGTGTATCCACCCTGTGTTTATCTTGTTCTTTCATTCTCCAAGTTATGCCATCTCTCATTATTATTAATTTTTAAAATTTCAAATATCGTTCAATGTAACAAGTTGTTTTGTATGTAAACCAGAGTGAAGGCAACCCTGCTATACCTCGGTGTATAAAAAATGCTAAATAAATAAAATAAATAAATATGACCTGTGAGATTATTGTATCAAAGAAATTTGGTATTTGACTGATTTGCTGAGTTCTTTTTTTTTTAATTCTTTATTTAAAATTTTCAAATAAAATACAATCAAACAATAGACTTTAAGAAAAATCACAGCTGTAGGTGAATACAAATAAGTCTACAATAAAGTCTTTGAGGAAATCACAATTATTCAAAACTGATATTTTACTTCACACAAGAAAAAAAAGAGCAATAATGCCCCTCCCCTCCAAAAAAATGATACCCACAAACACAACGAAGGTCCTGCCTAACTTCTTGGACCAGGCAGATTCAGAGATACTTCATTGACAAGAAATGAATCCCATTGATTAGGATCATAGAAAGCAGAACTATATCCTTCATTCCCAATACAGCATTTACGTGGGAACCTTAACAAAAACGTTCCTCCCCTCTCTGTTTTTTATAGCTCAAAAAAGACCTTATGCTTCTGCTGAATTTCTTTCAAAACATCTGGAAAAAGAGATATAGATTGCTCAAAAAAAGTCCTGTCCTTAAGACGAAAAAAAAAAATCTTAATATCCAGTCGTTATCTTTCTCAGAAGCACAAGCAGCTCTCTCTATTCCTTTCAAGCTGGATTGCTCCAAAAAACTAGGGAGACCTAATTCACCAAGTGGGAAACTCAGTTAAGGTGTAAGAGTAGATGTAGTATGGGAGGTTAAATATTCAATTTAACAATAGATGGAATACCTTCTTTAGAAACATTTTTTCAGCATTTCCATGGAAAATTGTTTAATCTATTAGCTCAAATTTCGGAGAATGTTCCTAAGCCTTCACAGAAAGGGCCCCTAGCAAACCCAACATGGAGAAAGAAAGAAGAAAGAGATTTCTCTGAATTCACTATCACAGTCCATAAAGAATCTAGAGTGACAACTGCAGGTTATAAAATCATAGACTAACTACGCCAACCTCTGACAGATGAAATTACACCCACTGATGGGGACTTCCCGCCTAGGGTGGGGGAGGAAGAAACATGGCGAACACCTTCCAATCCAGACCCAGTTCCTATATAGTTAGAAGAGATTGTCTGTGCTGGGAAAGGTCCAACAGGACTGAGTGAGATCATAGTTTCACTGGGAGCGAGGGCAGAGGTCCCAGGTTTCACTTGACCCTGAATTACCTGGGATGTCATAAAGGAATCCAGCGTTGTCTGGGATAAAGAGAAAGGAACTGATGGAGCAGGCGAGAAAACTCGGGCACAGCCTTTACACTTCTTTCCCTTTCCAAATGCCAGGCTCCAAGAAAGACTGCTAAGTGCAGTAATTGGCAGCAAGTGGCATGCCGGCAGTGGTGCGCCACAAGCACTGGCCTTTTATGGGTCCCAGTGGCCCTCCGTTGGCTGTGGGGGAAGGAACAACTCCAGGGACCTCCGGTCAGGGTCACTGATATCCAGGCTACAGGCTCCAGTCCTAGTCAAATGCCGCAAGGACTGGACTTTTATGGGTCCCAGTGGCCCTCCGTTGGCTGTGTGGGAAGGAACAACTCCAGGACCTGCGGTCAGTGTCACTGATATCCAGGCTACAGGCTCCGGTCCCAGTCAAATTTATTTATTTATTTTTAAGTTTTTTTTTATATACCAACATTCAAGACGATAGTCCCATCATGCTGGTTCACAAGAAACAGGGGTGCAATTAAAATAAACTTTACAATTTGAACAATAGTGCAGAAAAGCAGTTACATGTAACAGGGAATCAATAACTTGGAGTAAGAAGGAAAATGAAGATCAGATAATTATATATATATATAATAACATTATAAGGGGTGGCTATTAATGCTATTACTAGCGAAGTATGTTGATTGAAGGGAGTTAAGTAATGTTGGAGTTAGGAAAGGCCTGCGTGAACAGCCACGTCTTGAGTCTTTTCTTGAATGTTGAGATGCTGGGTTCCATTCTAAGATCCGGGGGAATGGAGTTCCATAAAGTTGGACCAGCTGTGGAGAAGGCCCGATCTCTAAGCGTGATGTGTCTGGTAGTTTTGGCTGGAGGTACTTGAAGTGATCCTTTGTAAGCATCTCTTGTCGGTCTTGTTGAGTAGTGTAATCGGAGGGGGATATGGAGATCGATTGGGGCTAATTGATGGATGTTTTTGAAAATGGTGAGAATGGCCTTGTAGATTATTCTGAAGTGGATAGGCAGCCAGTGGAGGCCCATCAGGATAGGTGTTATGTGTTCTCTTCTCCTGGTGTTAGTGAGTATGCGGGCGGAGGCATTTTGGACCATTTGCAATGGTTTGGTGTGTGATGAAGGGAGACCAAGCATGATGGTGTTACAATAGTCCAGCTTTGCGAAAATGATTGATTGTAGAATTGTTCTAAAGTCATGAGTGTGGAAGAGAGGTCGTATTCTTTTCAGCACTTGGAGCTTATAAAAGCAGTCTCTGGTGGTTTTGTTGATGTTCGCTTTCAGGTTTAGGTGATTGTCAATTAGAACTCCTAGGTCTCTCACTTGTGTAGTGTTTGGTAAGGTTGGATGAGTGTGTGTGAGGGAGCTGTTTTCTGGTGTGATGATTAGAAGTTCCGTTTTTGATGAATTTAGTATCAGGTTGAGACTTGTGAGAAGCTGTTTGATATTTTGGAGGCAGGTTTCCCAGTGAGACAGTGTTTTTGCGAGTGACTCCTTGATGGGGATCAGGACCTGAATATCGTCCGCGTAGAGGAAGTGTTTGAGATTGAGGTTAGTGAGGAGTTCACATAAGGGTAACAGATAAATGTTAAACAAGGTAGGAGACAGGGATGAGCCCTGAGGGACTCCTACTGACGTGGGGTGAAGAGAGGATTCTTTATTATGAATCTTAACCTTATATCCTCTGTTGCTGAGGAAGGTTCTAAACCAAGATAGGGCAGTGCCAGAGATACCTATGGCTGTTAGTTGGTTGATGAGAAGAGAGTGATTGACCATGTCAAATGCAGACGAAAGGTCGAGTAGGATCAGAAGGAAGGATTGTCCTTTGTCTAAGCCTAGGATGATGTGGTCGGTCATAGAGATGAGGAGGGCTTCCGTGCTTAAGGTTTACGGAATCCGTATTGTGATGGGAATAGTAGGTTATTGTCTTCAAGGTAGTTTGAGAGTCGTGAGTTTACCAATTTTTCCATTATCTTGGCTATGAAGGGGAGGTTGGCTATCGGTCTAAAGTTGTTAGGATCGTTTGGGTCAAGATTTGGTTTTTTGAGAAGGGGTTTGAGTGAGGCTAGTTTGAGGTTGTCAGGGTAGAGTCCTTGTGTGAGGGAGCAATTTATGATATCTGCCAGGGTTTTGGAGATAGAATCTGGAATTGATAGTAGTAGTTTGGCTGGGATGTGGTCTGAAGGGTGGGAGGAAGGTTTCATTTTCCTTAGAATTCCTTGGATCTCCATGGATGAAGTTGTATCAAGTTCTTCTAACTGAGTGTGGTTGATTGAGGGTTGAGGAGCGGTTAGTGGAACAGTGGGGTTAGTGAGGAGCTGAGATAGAAGAGTATTGATTTTGTTGCTGAAGAATAGAGCTAATTCTTCCGCTTTCGATTGAGCTTGGTCATGTGCAATCTCTGGTTGGTTTACTTGTGTGAGGTTGGCTACATAGCTGAAGAGGGCTTTGGCATCGAATACAAGGTCGTGTATCTTCGAGGCGTAATAGTCCCTCTTGGATCTTAAGGTGCTTGATTTGTATTGATGCAGAGATGATTTGTAGATTGAAAGGGTGTTAGTTCCTGGGTTTTTGCGCCATTTAGCCTCATTTTGTCTTAGTTGGAGTTTGAGCTTTCTTAGTTCTGAGGAGAACCAGGGCTGTCTTTTGGAGGAATTCTGGTGTGGTTTTTTTGTAATTGAAGGGCATAGCTTGTTAGCTATAGTTTCGGTGATTGTATTCCATGATCGAAGTGCTGAGTTCGGATCTGTAAGGTCCAGTTGGTGGAGTTGTGGTGATAGGTGATTATTGAGGTCTTCTGGGGAGCAAGTTTTCCTGTATGTGAAGGAGGGCGAAGGAATGCAAGCCGGGCTAGTATCTTTTATAGAGAATGAAGTTGTTATGAGGTAGTGATCTGACCACGGGACCTTTGTGCAATCTGGGATAGATACGGGCTTGATTGCAGCGTTAACGAAGATCAGGTCTAACGTGTGGCCGGCTTTGTGGGTAGGTTTGTTAACTAATTGAGTGAAGCCTAGCGCTGAGAAGGCTGTGAGTAGTGTTTCACAGTTAGGTGATGGGGTAGGGTTATCTACGTGCATGTTGAAATCACCTAGAATGATAGCTGGCGAGTCAAAGTTGATGAGGGAAGAGGTTAATTCGATCAGGGGTGAAGCATCTGATTCCAGGAGTCCTGGGGGAACATATACGAGAAGGATTTGGAGCTTGTCTGAGGTGAAAAAGCCGAATTCAAGTTTTGAATTGGAATTGGATTGCTGTAGAGAGAATCTGAAGTCCTTTTTAGTTGCTAAAAGAATACCTCCTCCCTTTTTTTTATGACGAGGTAGCGAGAAGAAGTCGTAAGCCTCTGTAGGTAATTGATTAATTATTGCTGTGTCTGATGGTTTTAACCACGTTTCAGTGATTGCACATATCTCCGGTTTCACGTCGATGAGGTAGTCGTTTAAGATTACAGACTTTTTCGTTAGAGATTGAGCATTGAAAAGGCTTAAAGAGAAAAGGGTGAGGCCTAGCAGTTGCGTGGTAGGAGTGATCAAAATTGAAGAGAGGGATTTAAGGTTGTGTTGTTGGGCATGACGGAAAGAAATTCTTTTAGGTGGTGTGTTATGTTGGAGAATTGGAATTGTGAAAAAAGGGGCCATTTGTAAGAACTATGTTGCGAGGTTAGAAGGATAATGAGGGGGGCTATGTGAAAGTTGGAGGCTTGTCTGTGCAGGTTTGATGAATGCTAGAGGCTTGCAGGAGAGGCTGTATGAGTGCTAGAAGCTTGCAGGAGGTCATGAAGAGTGCTAGAAGCTTGCAGGTGAGGCTGGATGACTGAAGGAAAATTGCAGGCGAGGCTGGATGAATGCTGGAAGCTTGCAGATGAGACTGGATGAATGCTGGAAGCTTGCAGGTGAGGCTGTGTGAATGCTGGAAGCTTGCAGGAGAGGCTGGATGAATGCTGGAAGCTTGCAGATGAGACTGGATGAATGCTGGAAGCTTGCAGGTGAGGCTGGATGAATGCTGGGAGCTTGCAGGTGAGGCTGGGTGAATGCAGGAGGCTTGCAGGAGAGGCTGGGTGAATGCTGGAAGCTTGCAGGTGAGGCTGGATGAATGCTGGGAGCTTGCAGGTGAGGCTGGGTGAATGCAGGAAGCTTGCAGATGAGACTGGATGAATGCAGGAGGCTTGCAGATGAGACTGGATGAATGCTGGAAGCTTGCAGGAGAGGCTGGGTGAATGCTGGAAAAATGCAGGTGGGAAGGGGGATGGATCGAGATCCGGGTGCGTTGGTGGAGAGGTTGTATGTGAGTGCTCAGCGAGTGTCTAACCTGACTGGCGTCCTGAAGGGGTGGAGAGTCTTGTTGTAGATGTTTGCTACGACGCTGTGGAGACTGGAATGGATGGCGTTGGTTGAGTGGTACTTTTATTCCATACGGCTGAAACGGTTAGCTCCATACCTTTGCTAGTTGCTACCTTTGTTGTAGATAGGACTCTTCCGCAGGTATGGCTCGGGCCTCCTCGGGGCTGAAACGAAGGGGCGAGACAAAGGGGCAGGCCCCTTTGTCGCGCTCCTTAGGCGCGCGACGCACGGCGCGCAGCGCCGGTCTTCCTCTGATTTAAAGCCCCTCTGGGCTGGCTCCTATTGGAGGCTGGCTTCGGTGGGCGGGGCTTCTGATCGCGGCGATTTTTGGCACGGAGAAGAGCTGTTAAAGTCTCTGTGGGTACTTATCTTTTTGCCTCGCTGTCTGCGCTGGGCCTCCTGGGTGAGGAGGGTGCTTTTGCAAGCCTTCCCCCGGCGGGGCTCGGCGCCGATCGCGCAGGCTGTAACAGCAAGCAGCAGCAGCGTTCGAAGGGAAATGGCGCCGGCCTTCCTCTGATTTAAAGCCCCTCTGGGCTGGCTCCTATTGGAGGCTGGCTTCGGCGGGCGGGGCTTCCGATCGCGGCGATTTTTGGCGCGGAGAAGAGCTGTTAAAGTCTCTGTGGGTACTTATCTTTTTGCCTCGCTGTCTGCGCTGGGCCTCCTGGGTGAGGAGGGTGCTTTTGCAAGCCTTCCCCCGGCGGGGCTCGGCGCCGATCGCGCAGGCTGTAACAGCAAGCAGCAGCAGCGTTCGAAGGGAAATGGCGCCGGTCTTCCTCTGATTTAAAGCCCCTCTGGGCTAAATGCCGCAAGGACTGGACTTTTATGGGTCCCGGTGGCCCTCTGTGGACATTGGGGGCGGGAACAGTTCCAGGGACCTCCAATCAGTGTCGCCAATGTACGGGCTAGAGACTGCAGCCCCCATCGAGTGCCACAAGCACTGGCCTTTTACTGGTCCCGGAGGCCCTCCGTTGCCATTGGGGGGTGGGAACAACACCTGGGTCCTCTGATCAGTGTCACCGATGTCCGGGCTCAAGGCAGCACTCCCCCTGATTGGCTGAGTTCTTGAACAGTTTATCCTAGGCGCTGATCTTAGTGGTAGGGCCACTCTGGAGGCAATCTTCAAGAGTCGATACAGAAATAAAGAGAAAATGTCGAACCCAAGGACTCGGTGTAAATCTGATGTGCTACTTAACTCCATATCTTGGGGAAAGAGAATTATCTTGACTGTATCCAGTACCAAAGTATTTAAAGTTTACATCAGAGAGGAAGAAGAAGACTTCAGGTTTTCGCTGGGGTTTCCAGAGAAGTCAGTGCCTTGTGGAGGGTCCCAACCTTGTCTATCCTCTCAATCTTTTTAAGAAGCTGATCTTTGTATTGCTGAACTGATTTTCTGCGTTTCTGAACTGCTGGTCAGTATCTTTTACTTCTTCTTTTGGAAACACAACATTTTGTGTAGGGATTGTTTTTTCAGTGTGAGCCCCTTGGGTTTGGCAGGTTGGTTTGTCTCCCATAGCAGGCTCTGTATCCAGATCTGCACGGAGTTGGGAGAATGCTCTGAGGTATCTGAAGGTGGCCCCTCTTAAAGGGAGGTTGGATTTCCTTTCCAGATCATTTATAAATATATTGGTAAGAGCGGCCAGTCGCGGGACCAGACCCGCCACCGGCCAAACACAGCAACTAGGTGCGGATTACAGCACAACAACTGGAGAAGAAGGATCTGGTGCCCACCCAAACCCACATTCCCTTTTTTTCCCCCTTTTGTCACGCCCATTTCTTAGAGCAAGATATCGAAGGACAACAAGCACACCATGCCCCCTCTTTACACTTTACTGCACTCGGTACGAACAAAGCGGGGACAAACAGTGGATGGGGAAAATGGTCTTAATGCAGCAGGATGAATACAGTTAGCAGAAACAGATAATAGAATATATATAGATGTGTATGTTATAGTGACTCTACAGATAATACCTCCTATTTGATCCTTCCTCTTTATCTGCCAGGCATTTGATTCATTTAATCCAATAATGTTGTTTGTAATTGCAATAACACTTATTGTGAGTGGTTTTATGTAACCCATCCCCAAACTTTGGAGGATATGGGATCTAAGTGATTTTAAATAAATAAATAAACAGGCCTATGGCGGTGATGCTCAGAAGTGTGTGTGTATATGGATAGCTGTGCTCTAGTGGCACTGTAGATAACAAATCTATAGCAGTGATGTTAGAAAGGAAAACTTCAAATTCTAAACAGCATGAAAATCACTAAGTACCCGAGGATGGACAACACCCCATGATTTTATCAGCGCACATTAACGGTGGGGACCTTGGTTGCATTAAATCTGGATAATAGAGTCAGGATTCCAAGGACTTTTTGTAGTCGGGGCAAAAGTCTCTTACTCCTGGAAAAAAACAAACTTAAATGTAGCTCCTTATACAGCAGTTCTTAATCATAACACCGTCCTGAGGGAACAGTCTAAAAGCAGATTGAAACAGGGAGTTTAGAGATGTTATTTTCCGGGCTCCTGTTACGTTTGTCTAGAACAGTCTCTCCTCTCTCACCATCGTTTGCTGAGAATCTGATCACACCTAGCGGAGGGAGGGAGTGGTGCCTCGTCAAACTCCTGGCCTCACTGTTAAGGGGTACATCCACAGCAGATCACATAGGCTCTCACACTTTGTCTGGCTCATTCCTTCTCCCTTTTTACTCCATGTCCTGCACACAGGCTTTGACCCCCCTGCTTCTTCTCTGCTCACTTGATTCTTTGGCACCCAGCTCAAGTCACCCCCCACCCCTCTTACAGCCCAGGAAACCAGCTCCTAAACCTGCATTTTTGTTCTGCTTAGTCCACAACAGATAAGGCACAAAGGCAGCCAATCCCTCCCTAGCTTCCTGATTCTGATGAGCTCTCATTGGCTGACAAAGCCAAGTGACCTCCTCAGCCAGCTAAGCCAAGTCAACCTGTCTGGATGGGAGGGGGGAGTTCCTCTTCTTCTACAAGTGATTAACCCTGAAGCTGCTGGTTTTGCAGGAACTGCTGCTGTAGGCAGCTTCACACAAACAGTTCTTTGTTATTTTTCTTCATGCAGCTAACATGCTGGGCAGTGTAGGTAATTATGAGACAAAGTTTTAAGAGTACAATTGTAAATACCTATTCTTCACTTCACAATACAGTCCTAACCCAGTATAAGGTCATGGGGCAGGGACCATGCCACACTGTAATAAACAGATCCACATCACACCCATTCAATACAAACTGCACTACCTTCAAGTCCCCAACAGGGCCAAATTCAAAATTCTCACCCTAACCTTCAAGACCCTAATAGGAGAGAGTCCAGCATACCTAAATCACCAAACTTTACATCATTCATGATTGCATCATGGATGCCGGAATATAAAAACCTTAAATAAATAAATAAATAAATACATAAATAAATAAATAAACAAACAAACTGCCTCAATACACACCAGCCAGACAATTGCAATCCTCCCAAAGAGCCTACACAAGCAAGCCTTTGATAAAAATGGCAAAAGATTCAACACTTGATTCTCAGAGACAGCCCCCACACTCTGGGACTCTCTCCTGAAGAGGTTATTCTGTGACTTAGATCTGAAGGCACTGCTATGGTGCAAACAAGAAAACCCTCCAAAAAGGCACTTGGAACCCATATGTTGGGTGTGGGTTTGGACCCTCAGAAAGCCATGAGTAAACTGATTTACAATCATATTATAGTATATCTTCCATACCAAAACAGCATTAACTGCCAGCACTCAAACAATAACAAGCCTATCTATGAAAAGGCAACATTGCAAATATTATACCAGGCCCTAAAACACGAATACACCTCCTATTAGGAAAATAAAAAATACCAGGCTGCTAGCAGAATACCTTAGCTTAGTTATACATGCAGAACACAGACAGACTCTATTCAAATACAGAATAAAGACATCATAAACTACAAATAGAAATGTACAGAAAAAAACTGAACTGGAAACTTCAATAAGCCAGAATGTATGTAGTGCAACAATGGAAAATCAGAAATATCACCATTCCTCATTAAACATAAAACAATAAAATCAACAAATATAATAAATACATTAAACAAAATAGTAAACCATACAGATAAAAGACCAGTTGGCAAATATGACATCAAATAATTAAAAACTCATATACAATTTTTTTAAAATTCCTAAATACCAATAAAATATTTCAACACAGCAGACACATCAAATAACACCCCAAAATGAAAACTAAGGATAAAAAAATTCTCATGCTCTATATCTGGGAACTTTTGACTTCCAGTTACCCTGAGATTATCTTGGCTTAGTAGGAGAGGTAGAGGAATGGCCTAGTGGTTAGAGCAGCAAGCTGTGAACCAGCGTTCAAATCCTACTGCCACTCCTTTTGACCTTGGGTAAGTCACTTCACCTTCCATTACCTCACATACAAACTTAGACTATAAGCCCCTCTGGGGATAAGAAAATATCTACAGTAGCTAATTATAATCCTCTTTGAAATGCCAGAAAGCAGAATATAAATCAACTAAATAAAAATGAATAAGGGTCGTGTGGTGAAGGCCACAAACTTTCTCCTCTCTCATAAACACACTCTCTAAAACACACATGTTCATTCATTCCCTCCCAGGCGCGCGCTCTCTCTCTCTCTCTCTCACACACACACACACACACACACACACACACACTCTCAGAGCCTGGGCCTCTTCTTCAGCCACCAGTGGGATTGGGTCCACTGGTGGCTGCCAGATCCTCCCTCTTTCTCTTTAGCTGCTGCATGATGGGCTCTGTGGCGGCCTGCCGGACCTCTCCTGATTGTCAGCCAGTGTGAGTTAGGCTCCGAGGTGGCCTTCTGGTCCTCTTCTAATTTTTCAGCTGCCATGGGATAAGCTCCATGGTGGTTTGCCGGCTCAAGGCATGGGTGGCAGCAGGAGTCACGTTTAAGCAAATGTCATTTCTTTTTGCCTTGGGACCAATCTTGTGGTAAGAGCTGGGAGACTGACTCCAGAGCAGCAGCATATGGCATTCGCTTAAACGTGACTCCTGCTGCCAGCTAGGGGGGTAGGGAAGTGTATTGAGAGTGACGTATTTGTTTATCCCTGCCCGATGCTGACTCTGCCGTCTTCTGCTGCCACCCCCACGGGTGTGCCACCATGAGCAATTGCACGGTGTGCATACCTGCTAGCACCGGGCCTGCATGCATACAAACACACACACACACACACACACAAACACAAAGGGTGTTTTCTTCAGGCACTGCCAGACCCCTTCTGCAGCCACCATGGGAGGGGGGTCCTGTGGCAGTATCTCCTTCTTTGGCCACTGCAGGATGGGAACCTTGGTGGCCATCCTGCAGGCCTCGTCCCCTGATGTCGAGCAGCCCTGACTGTGTAAGCTTGAGCCCTACGTGTGTGGGCCATTGTTGAGGATTGTGAACTGGTTAAAAGACAGGAAACAGAGAGTTAGACTAACCGGTTAGTTCTCTCAGTGGAGGGTAGTAAGTGCCTCGGGGATCTGTACTGGGTCCATTGCTTTTTACTCTTCCTCTGTACCAATCGCTATTTAGCATTCTCTATAGCTGGGCAATAAGAGACGTTTAATATACTGTCAATATAGTTTATAGGGAGGTTGTTAAGTGTCTGTGTGCTGTCTGTTAATGACTTAAAAAAATAAAATAATTATCGTTTTCACTTTTGTTCAATTTTAAAATTATAGCTGTTATGGACTTGACAACCCGAGCAGTGCTGTGTAATTTTTGCTAGTAAAAAATAAATAAATATAATTGAAGACTTTTGTACCATACGCTCTGTTTATTCCAGGCAAAGTACAAGACGGCCAAAAAAACAGGAAAACCTGCCATATCACATTTTGACCACACGGACTTAATGCAAAGACAAAAACCCCCTGGTTTTCATGTGTGCAAACTGGTTTTAGGGAGAATAAAATATGTACTTGAAGCTGCCGTGTCAGGTGTAGTGAATTACTGGCTCCACATACTGGCAGCTTCCTAAACCAAGCACAGAACAACACACTCTTCTGTTGCATTCTTCTGCACGGATAATTAAACCCAGAGAAAGTAATGTAGTAAAAAAAAACCACTTTGCATAAACCCCCATCGGCTCACTGCTTGGTCCTTCCAAAAGACTGGGAAATTCGGCTGGGAGTGAAGCAGTAAAGGAAAGCGCTAGTGCTTTCTTGCACCCAAAAGGAAGAGAGGCACCGTGATGCACCCCCCTCTAGTGGTGAGAGTTAAGAACTACAGGTGAATAAAGATGAATGAATGTATTTATCAGTAGTAGATAATAGCTTTGGCTAGTCAGTAGAGCTGCAGCTTCTGGACTGGCCATTTCTTCACAATATCTAGGGATGTGCAGGGTGAAAGTTTTTGTTTTGAAACAGTCCACCTTATACATTTTTGTGCATGCTGTTTTGTTTATTAGTGCGTGGCTGGGTGCTGAAACAAAACAGAACTGGCTGGAATGAAAATGCAACACCCTAGGAATCACTGCTAAAATGGTGAGAGCCATGGAGCAGTCAGGAAGAGGAGTTCAGCAGGGCTGGAAAAGCTGTCAGGAGAGCAGAGGATCCAGGTTCAGGAGTTGTATGGGCAGCAGGCAGGATAGGGCCAGGTTCAGCTATGAGCATGGATGTTCTGGGAAGAGAAGAGCTGGGATTGGGGGATATGGACCCCTGAGAACCGGTAGAGTTGTGAGATCAGGGAGGCCGGGGCCAGAGAAGCAGTAAAAATAAATGTCCCTGAGCTGTGGGGTATGGGAACAGGGGCTCCAGGCTGGTAACTCGGTCTAACAGTCAATTGGATTTAATGAAACGTGGGTCGTATCTTCCTGCTTTATTTGATAAGAATATTGCATTTTCATGGTTTAACTTTGTGCATTTTGTAAGGAGGTCTCCAAATGTAAATAAATACGTCTTTGCACACAGTTATTCCTATGGACAAAAATGTAAAATGCCTACTCAAGGGGAAAACCAATCTTAAACAATTACCCTTGCAGGAAAATGGAATCTAAGACTGGGTGTGAACATGTCTGTGTTTATTAAAACTTATGAATCACCTGGTGCACAAGGCACAGCGGTTAGAGACAGAGTCCTGTCATTTGCCGGCCTTAAAATCTGGAACAATCTACCAGTTGACCTACGGTTAGAAACAAATATAGCAATGTTTAAGAAAAAAATCAAAACATAGCTCTTCAACAGGCTTTCAATGAAGGCGACAATAAATGAGTAACAGGTATTTAATCCATGGAGATAACAGGAAAAAATGGACGATGAGTAACGCAGGTTTGTTAGTGGTTGTGGTATGTGTTTTCTGTTTAGGAATTTTTTTACACAAATTGTAACTGAATTTAAAAATATGTCGGCAACATGGTTTTATTGTTTTTAGTTGATGTATGTTTTTTTTTTATCTGTAAATTAATGTGAAATGATGTAAACCCATATGACGGTTCATCCAAATACCGGTATAGATAAATAGATAGGTGATTTACAAACAAACATATATAATAATAAATGCATTACAACAATTTATAACGCCTACTATAACTATGTTAACAAGCACGTGAATTTTTGAACTCCCTGTTAAACTTCGAAACTTTGTAAACCGTTGTGATGGCGAAATCGAACGACGGTATATAAAACTCGATAAATAAATTAAATAAATAAATAAATAAATAAATAAAAAGAGAGGCAATGCACACACCAATATCAATGCATCAAGGTACTAAGCAAGCCTAAATAAATGTATTTTCAGTAATGACTGGAAGGTTTTTGGACATGAGGTAAGCCGTAACTTGAGGGGTAACAAATTCCAGAGCTCAGGTGTAGCAGCTGAAAAAGCCCTCTGCCTTGCTTTATCCAGCCGAGCCTTCTTGGGTGAGGGCATTTCTAACAGACCTCTTCCAGCTGACCGCAAAGTGCAAATTGGTTGTATGAATTCACAGCAAAGTCGAAGCCCAAGGGAAGGAGTGGAGATGTAGAAGACTGAAGATCATCACAGCTATTTTATACTGGATGGGCTCTCTAATACTGTTTCCGGTTAAACATGAATTATCCAAGAATGATTTACATGAACTCTGAAGACTACATAGTTCCTTTCACAGATGACTCATGGATTTATGGACTAAAATGCCATAACTCATAAACATATAGAGGTCCATATTCAAAAGCATTTAGCCAGATAACTAAATGAAACTTATCTGGCTTAACTTTTAGCTGGATAACTATCTGTCTGACTAGAATTTGGCCAGATACGAGAGTGGTGTTCCAGGGGCGGTCCAGAGGCATTCTGGGGAGGAGCTGAGTTACCCCGATAACTTATCTGGCTAACTTTGGTTGTCCTGTAGCGCTGTCCTGAAGTTAGTAGAATGAACTTATCTGGCTAACTTTAAGATCTCCAGGTATATTCAGCAGTGCAGGAACACCACTCTGAATACACAGCACCATTAGTCGGATACGTTTATCCAGCTAACTTTTAGAGAGGCATAGCGGCTAGGGGTGTGCATTCGGATTGACCGCATTAGTAAAACGCAACTCATATTTTTTTTTAACTTAAAAAATTGATTCGACATAAACGATCGGATTTCCCACATATCGAACATAGATATGTTCGATATGTGGGAAATCGCGATTGTTGAGCCAAAATAAAAATATAAACCCCCTCACCCTCCTTAATCCCCCCCCCCCGACTTACCACAACTCCCTGGTGATGGAGTGAGGAGTGAGGACGCCATTTCTGCAATCCTTGGCGAGAAGCATGTGACGTCGGCGGCACGTCGAGTGACGCCGGCGTCACGTGATTCCCGGCGAGTTCGCGCCGGACGGCTCGTTCGGCCCAAAAAGAACTTTTGGCCAGCTTGAGGGGGTCAGGAGGCCCCCCCAAGCTGGCCAAAAGTTCTTTTTGGGCCGAACGAGCCGTCCGGCGCGAACTCGCCAGGAATCACGTGACGCCGCGTCTGAGTGACGCGGCGCCACGTGATTCCCGGCGAGTTCGCGCCGGACGGCTCGTTCGGCCCAAAAAGAACTTTTGGCCAGCTTGGGGGGGGTCAGGAGGCCCCCCCAAGCTGGCCAAAAGTTCTTTTTGGGCCGAACGAGCCGTCCGGCGCGAACGAGCCGGGAATCACGTGACGCCGCGTCACTCGACGTGCCGCCGACGTCACATGCTTCTCGCCAAGGATTGCAGAAATGACGTCCTCACTCCTCGCTCGATCACCAGGGAGTTGTGGTAAGTCTGGGGGGGGGGATTAAGGAGGGTGAGGGGGTTTAAATTTTTTTTTTGCACATATGTACATATACCCAACTCATTGGATTTTTTTTATGTCCATATTGGCCGCAAGTGGGACCCCCTTTCGGACATAAGAAATATGAACATAAAATTTTGCTCTGCACATCCCTAATAGCGGCTGAATATGGAGTCCATAAAAACTTAATCATGAGTTGAACACAGATATAATTGATTCATATAATATATAAAACATTTGATCTCTTGTGACTGAAATATTTCATTTTCCTCTTAAATATAAACAGAAATCCCTACCAGTAAGAGGAATCAGGCTTTATTAAAATAATTAAGCTTTCAACCTTGCCAAAGGTTAATAATGCTATTAAACATCCATTAAACTTGCTTTTCTCCCTATTTGTGGCACTTTATCCTGAATGAGAAACCATTAAATCAATTAATGTGTGGTAACTTAGTGAAATGCATCCCACGAGTCGACCCCTTTGTGAACTGCAGTGCCCATTCCCACACATTTTGGTTCATAAGTGCCATCCTATGTCAGATCCTAGGGAATTCATGCAAATTTAGCTAACTACATGTCAAACCAATTTGAACAACCAGTAGCTGGCTAAAAATAGATACAAGTTAGCAAAGTGAAAAGTACAAGACTGGAATAGCATGCTGGAAAGTATTCAGTTATAGCTTCAGGTGACTGAAATAAATGAAGGTCATGGTAGGTAGACAATTCAGTCTGAATTTTCCCTGCATCAGCTCAGTAAGTTAGCGTGGCTGCTGAGGCTCTGCTTTTAACATCTCCGTTCCTTCACTCCCTCTTCTCTGGTACTACCAGCTTTTCATGGTTAGGGGTGAATGGCTAGAAGGCGTCTACAGGATCTCCACGGCTGGTTGGTTTCTGGTCAGGACTGGATCACGCAATTCTTTGTCCTGCAATGATACAATGCATAATTTCTTCTGTTTTTCTATCCCTGTTATGCATATAGTGCTAAGATACTTGGTTGACTGTTGACATATCACGTCTTTATAAGTGACATTGGGGAAGGGTTAGATGGTCCCCTGTATAATTTGTAATGCAGTCATACCGGATTGGGGGAGATAAGATAAAAGCTGATTTTAAAAAACTTGGAAAAATAGCCAGAGGTAGAGCAACCACATGCTAACCCAATAAATGCAAAACCAAGCATTTAGGATGCAGAAAACCAAAGACCAAATATGTTTTTGGAGGTTAGGAGCAAGCGGTCACCAAACAGGAATGAGACCTGGGGGGAGGAGGGGCATCGTCTTGGATGAGCTCAAGGCAGCCAGAGTGCAGAGAGGATATTGGGGAAAATAAAGCCACATTGGAATCTTTTTTTTTTGGTGATGATACAAAGGAATGAAAACAATGCACTGAATCAGTAAAAGATGCAAAAACAAATTGACAAGCTAAAAAGTAGAAAATCAACCAGGATCTGACCTAACCACATCCTCTGGCAACAAAGGTAGTGTACTTGGATTTTCAGAAGGCGTTTGACAAAGTTCCTCATGAGAGGCTTCTAGGAAAAGTAAAAAGTCATGGGATAGGAGGCGATGTCCTCTCGTGGATTACAAACTGGTTAAAAGACAGGAAACAGAGAGTAGGATTAAATGGGCAATTTTCTCAGTGGAAAAAGGTAAACAGTGGAAAAGGGTAAAGAGTGGAGTGCCTCAGGGATCTTTAGTTGGTCCCATTAAAAGCTCTCTGAAGAGCTGGAGATGCCAGCCAAGATAGGAAAGCAGGGAGGAACAATGCAGGAGGCATCTGTTGTAGACAGCAGGGGTGGGAAGAAGTACACATTTTGTTTCTTTTTTTTTTTTTTTTGGGGGGGGGGTTCCCCATGAATTTTATTTAGTGTAATATATATTGGGGCAGATCTTCAAACCTGCGCCTGGGCATAGATTTGTTCGCGCAACCCGCCCGATTTTATAACATGCGTGCACTGCCGCGCGCATGTTATAAAATCCAGGGTTGGCGCGCGCAAGGGGGGGGGCACTATTGTGCGACTTGCGCACGCCAAGCCAGGCAGGCTTCCTCCATTCCCTCCGAGGCCGTGGGTGGGGCACCAGTGTTCCGGGGGCCAAGGCCCAGGCATCAGGACTTCGCCTCTGGACTGGGCCACAGCGTTGGGCCTGGCATCGGCCCGGTTCCAGGCTGAGGCTCTGGCACGGCGGCTGTTCTGGAGGCCTTGGTCCCGCCCCCGGAACGCCCCTGGGCTGGTGCCCCGACCACTGCCCTGCCCCCCGGAACGCCCGTTTTTCGGAGCCCCGGGACATACACGCATCCCGGGGCTTCTGCATACTGCCCAGCCTATGCAAAATAGGCTCGGCGCGCGCGCGGGGCAGATTTTCTCGGGTTACGCGCGTAGCCTTTGAAAATCTGCCCCATTATGTTGATTTCATTTAAAACAATGAAGTTTAAAAAAAAAAATTAAAATAAAAAAGACATGGGGCCCTCCCATCCACAGCAGCCATCCTTCCCACCCCAAAAAATGCCAGGATCCTCCCCGGCCCGCACTTACCTGGTCTGGGGGTTACCCGATGCTGGGGTCCACCTAGAGGCCGGGTCCCGACACCTGGCCTCAGCCTAGCTCAAGGCCCAGTCTGGGGATCGGATCCCAAAGCTGGGGCCTCCGCCTGGATCCGGGCCGATGCCAGGGCCTTGGCCCAGCCCAGAGGCGAAGTCCTGATGCCTGGGCCTCGGCACAACGCCGAGACCAAATCTGTAGTCTGGAGGTTCTCTTCAGTCATCTTCTTTCTTTGTAATTGAAATGATGGCATCCACTGCTGAAGCGCCAGAGTTAATTAGCTCCGGAGCCTCACTCTTCAGCGGAGGGCACCATTTGATGTTTGCCATTGGGCCTGGGAGTATCAGGACCTGGCCTCCGGCCTGGGCCCTGATGTTGGGCCTGGCCTCGGTCTAGGCCGAGACTCAGATGTCGGGACCCAGACTCCGGGTCGGGCCCTGGCATTGGTCCTGGGTCAAGGTTGAGGTTCAGGCGTCTGGACCCAGCCTCTGGACTGGGCCCCTGTGTTGGGACTGGGCCCTGACCTAGGCTGAGGCACAGGTGTTGGGACCTGGCCTCTGGGTCAGGCCCCTGTAATCGGGCCTGGGACCGGGCCAAAGCCCAGGTGTCAGGATCTGGTTTCCCAGCCTGGGCCTGGGTCTAGGCAGAAGATCAGTTATTGGGAACCAGGCCAGGGCCTGGTCCTTGGCCTAGGTTCAGGCCAAGGCCCAGGCATCAGAGCTTGGCTTCTGGCCAGGCCCCATCACCGGGCCTGTGCCTGGCCTGTGATGTTGGATCTACGATGGAACAGGTAAAAGGGGACAATTTTTGGTATCTTGACCGAGACCCTGGCATTGTACCCTGGCATCGGCTGAGATCACGGTGTTGCACTTGACCTTAGGCCATGGCTTCTGCGTCGGGCCACGGCCTATGCCTAGGCAAGGCCCTGGCCTTGAGCTTAGGCCCAGGCCCAGGCCCCAACAAATGAGGGGGGTTTTTTTGTTGTTGTTTTCAAAACAAAATGTGAAAATGAACAAAATTTCTTTGGATTTTCAATCGTTTTTTGTTTTGAAAACAAAATGAAACAAAACAGGAAATTTCATCTCGTTTTCTATTTCATTTTTCCCACATGCCCATGTGTCAAGAGAATGCTGCCAATATTCCCTATGGCCAAGAGCTGGAAGAGGCTTCCTGGGGTTCAGGTTGACTTGTTTTAATGTGGGAAATAACCAGGCAGAGAGGACACCTTGACTATTCTGTCTTATTTCACCCTTTGTTTTACAGATGATTTTATTGTTATATTTTATGTTCGTCACAATTTGATGTATATTGCCTTATATTGTGAAATATTATGAGTGTCTTTTTGTAATCCGTAATTTGTAAAATAAATAAATAAATACATACTAAAACGTTACTTTTTCCAGCTTTTGAGATGGTGGCCTGCCTGGTAGTATAACCCACTTCAAAATGCCAGTAATACACAATTTCTGTTCAGAGGACATCAAATTATATAGAGGGTGAGGGTATGAGGCTAATCTGGTCCATTAACTTCTTCCCAGCCGCGCAAATATGTATTTTACTCAACACGGACACTGAAGAGCTTTCACGAATTTTCCTCCTTTATATATAATCAACAAACAAAGGAGCAATTTCCTGTATATAAAACCTGCCGACGACAGACAAATATTACTTAAACAGCTGGTGTTGGAGTTGCCTTATTTGCAGCCTTTCATGTGTTTTGACAGGACAAAATATACCATTTGTGTTTTTATTTAATAACATCCATGTTTTATAGAGCGCTGCCAGAGCGCACTCAGATCCCATCCTATTTCTTTTTTAGAATCTAAATCATTATGGGCTCACAAACACAGATGGGAGGGGATAGATAGGTGAAGTGATTTACGCCAAATCTTAACAGAGATGGTGACTGATCTGGGAAGGATTAAAACTGAGGCAGAGGTCTGAAAGGTCTTCCCTGAGGTCGTACACTGAGTCGGTGGCATAGCTGGGAATAGGGGCATGGGGACTTTTCCAAGGATGCTGACGGAGAAGGGCTTAGGAGTAAGATACAGGAGATAAAGAGACTTACCTGGAGGTCACAGTGAGGCTATTTTTAAAGCCATATACGCAGGTAAATAGCAATTGTAGTGCAACCACTGGGATCCCTACAAAGGTGTGTTCTTATAAATAGGCTCTACATTAGAAATGGAGAGAGGAGCATACCTTCTGCGTCACTGCACCCCTCGTGAGGCTGCTGCAATCGTTTTTTTCCTGGGTCTATCTAAGACAGAAACCCCTGGAGGCATTATGGATTTTTTGGTTGAACGTTGGAAGGAAGCACTATATTTTTGATTAGGGATGTGAACTTGTTTTAAATGAATTTGCAAAACGTGATACATAAGGGTAATTTGTTTCATTTGGGTGCCCCAAAATGAATTGAGGGTCCCCCCTGAATGAAACAAACCTTAATTGTGTAATTCATTTAAAACGTCTGGTTGGGCCTAGGCCTAGGCCTGAGGCCAGGCCTTTCCTAGGCCTGAGCACAATGCCGGGGTCGAGCTCCCCCAAACATTTTCCTGATCCATCGGGTATCTGAGGAAGCAGCCAGGCCGGGTCCCAACACCTGGGCCTTGGCCAGCGCTGGAGCTCGGGCTAGGCCCGACATTGTGACCTGGCCTGGAGGCCGGGTCCCGACGCTGGAGCCTCGACTCAGACCCAGGCCGCATGCTGGAGCCTGGCCAGGAGGCTGGGGCCTAATGCCTGGGCCTCAGCCTAGACCAGGGCCCGTATCCAGGCCCTTTGCCATCGTCCAGCCCAGTGTTTGAGTCCCAGTGCCTGGACCTTTGCCAAAGCCTGACCTGGAGGCCAGGTCCCAAAGCCAGGGCCTCAGCCAGGACCCAGGCCCAATGCTGGCACCCTCCATTGAGGAGGATGTGCTAGAGTTAATTACCTCCAGCATGATTCCAGCAGATATTATCGGTTTGAGAAGAAAGAAGAGGATGTGATCATCAGAGTTCGGAGGTCTGGGCTCCAGGCCTGGGCCTGACCCTAGGCATCAGAACCTGGCCTCTACTCCAGGTCCTGTGATCAGGCCTGGGTCCGGGTCAAGACTCCAGTGTCGGGACCCAGACTGGGCTCAGGCACCAGCCTGTGCCGAGGCATCGGACTTGTGTAGGCTGAGGCTGAAGTCGTGGCAATTTACTGCAGGCCGAGCTGAGGTCTCGCTGGTGGATCCCCACTGGACCTCATAAGTGGGGACCAGGGGGGATCCTGGCTCCGGCTTTTTTCCAGGTGGGAAGGATGGGTGGTGGGGACAGGAGGCCCCCCCCTTTTTTTGTTTGTTTATTTTTTTTTGGGGGGGGGGGGGGATTAAATAAAGGTTTGATTCATTTTTTGAAAATGAATGAAAAAAATCAAACATTCCATGAAACAAAATTCATGGGGGGAAAAAAAGCCTCCTGAAAACCATCCAAAAAACGCAAAAAAAACAAAAACGTTTCTCTCCTTGCACACCCCTATTGTCAATTACTTTTCCCTTGGAAACTCCTAGGCTCCAGTCATTCAGGCAAACAAGTTTTCCCCAATTGCGGTTAGAAAAGGCTTTTTCACCTGCCTGGAATTTATTTATTTCAAACCTTTTCTATACCACGTTCTGATCCAACTGACCAACCAGAGCAGTTTAAAAGCACCGTTTACAAATCCTGCATCTCATTGGAAGGAAACTGTTCCACCCTTTGGCCTGCCTTTGTTTTATTTTCGCATCTGGGCCCCCTCAGTGCCTGACCGGCAGAATTTTGGAGGAGGAGGAGGAGGAGGAGACGCTTCAGTGTCCGCCGTGAATTGGCAGAATCGTGAGGAAAGGGAGCCTGGGCAGCCGTCCAGCCTTCCCCATTCAGTGCAGACTGACAAAAGGAGACGGGGAGAGGAGAAGCAGAGATATCCAGCAAATGGATTCAAGGAACGTGAGCGCGCTCCCGGGTTTTGTTGGCATTCGTTCTAAAATGGTCTCCCACCCAACAAGAAAGGCAAACGTTGCAGCTCGAAAGCCGGCCAGGTTTTCCCTTCCTTGTAGGGCAAAATGAAGAAAATGAAGGAAAAAAATGAAGAAATCCCTGACAGGACCTGAGGAGAAAGTTCAGCCGTGGAGACTCAAACTGAGGACAAGCAAGGAGCGTCAGAGGTCAGCACCAACGCCCTTATGGCACTAGGAAAAATCCAGGCAAATGGCAGCTAAGGCTAAACCTTTTAGCTTTAAAATGTCATTAGCTGTGACAAGATTTAGGGGGTAGAGGGCGCATATATTGATATCAGAATGGACGATGAAGGGTCACTTTAACAGTGGGCGAAGGGTTGGCTGGCATGAACAGGAACACGCGCCAATGAGGAGGCCACAGAATCTGCAGCATTCAAATAAGAGTCTCGGATACAATCTTCTCATTTATATAGACTGAGTCCTTCAAGAAGTCCTGGGAGCTACGCCATCAGGAGGGGCAATGGCTGGCTGCAGGCCCTCATTTGTGCATAAAGGCTATGTAATTGCCCCTGTACAAGGGCAGATTTTCTGTATACACATTTATAAAATACAAGGAGATTTTTAGCACAGAAACTGCAACGTGTACATTTAGATAAGGTATGCGTGTACATTGCCTTTTTTGATGGTGATATATACATCTTATTTTCTCGTATGTTTCTGTAGTGTTGGCTAATAATCTAAATAATGAGTGTAAGGACTCCAAGGCATGTGTGGGTGATTATCTCATTATCTGAAGCCTTTTCCTATTTTCTTTTTTAGTGGCCTTAGCTTCTTACTGCTGTAGCTGGCATTCAGTCAGAAAGGATGAGGCCCTTCAAGCCACACACAGTCAGGGGAGGCTGAAGGCAATGTGAGATGGCTCACTCACCCGCCCCTCCCCCTCCCAAGGCACGACACAAGTCGGCAAGGGGGAGGGGTCTCTTTATAGTCCGGCCCCTTTTGGTGAATCCAAATTCTGTGGAAAAGCAGGGGTCAGAGTTCCCAGAGGAGTGGCAGAGAGAGTGGCAGTGATAACGTTTCTAGGAAGCTGGCAGCCCTGCCACCCTCCCAGGAACCCTCAGACCTGCCTCCCACCTTTCCCCCGGAGAACTGGGAGATGGGTGAATGGTGGGGGGGCTTTGTGTGGTGCACTCTCTCTGGGCCGGTGCAAGGGCGTCAGGTACCCTAGGGGGCAGATTTTACGTGTGCCAGGCCTATTTTCAAAAGGCCTGGTGGCGCGCGTAAAGCCCCGGGACGCGGGTAAGTCCCCGGGGCTTGAAAAAAAGGGGTGGGGTGGGGGCGGGGCCGGAGCCTCCAGGCACAGCGGCCATTTGCCGCTGTGCCCGGGATCGCGGGTCGGCCGTCGGCCGGTGCGCGCAATCTAGGCCTGCCCGGAGGCAGGCGCAACTTATAAAATAAAGGGCTGGGGGGCGGGTTAGGTAGGGGAAGGGAGAGGAAAGTGGAGGGGGGGGTGGGGGGGTGGAAGGAAAGTTCCCTCCGAGGCCGCTCCGTTTTCGGAGCGGCCTCGGAGGGAACGGGGAAAGCCAGCAGGGCTCCCCAAGGGCTCGGTGCACGCATGGCGCACTATTGTGCACCCCCTTGCGCGCGCTGACCCTGGATTTTATAACATGGGCGCGGCTGCACGCGCCCATGTTATAAAATTGGGCGTACGTTTGTGCGCGCCGTGTTGCACGCACAAATGTACGCCTGCGCGAAGGTATTAAAATCCGGCCCTAGGTGCGCTTACAGCCCTCCCCACACCCTCCCCACACACAACTGAGAATTTGGCATTTATAATAACCAATTTTCCATGAAAAAGGATATTGAAAATACAGTCTTCTGAAGTAAAAACATCGCAACCATGCAAAAAAGCAAAAGTGCGCTTGGAGTGCATTTGGTATTAGGACTGCTGTAATTATAATAAAGTGAACCTCCCATATTAAAAGAGAACTGCCAGCACTCAAAACAGTAAAACTAACTAGGAAAAGGCAATGCTGCAAATATTACGTCAGGCCCTGAACACCAATGCACCTCCCTGTTAGGAAAGCAGAACTATCTCCTGCACATTTGTTGAGGTCGTCCTTAGTGGGTGGCTGTGTCCTGAGATCTGAGCTGAGAGCCCTGCTCTAGGACACCAGTACACTTTGTACTGGGAGGTGGAAATTGGAAAACAGAGCAAGCTGCGTGATTACAGATTCCAAGCATCTGAACAGAAACATTCACTGTCAAAAGCAAGTGAAAACACGATCAGCATTCTGGCAGCCAGTTTTGCTCTTGAAACAACTATTATTGTATTTCTCCCTGCCCACGCTCAGATAACCAAGAAGTAGGGCATTCCCCAGACCCCTCCCAGCACCAGTTCATCACTCTGCCCCTGAATCCTGCTCGCCCTGCCCTGGACCCCAGTCCACAGCTGCAGCTCCCCCCTCCCCCCCACCCGGTCCGGTCAGAGTATTCACCGTGTTTTGCCTTCAAGCAGGGCAACTCAGGCTGAATCTTAGTGGCAGCGCTGAAGGGACCCTCACTCGCTGGACCAGCTCTAGGGCAAATGGCGCCCTGGGTTAAAATAGTTGATGTCACCCCCCTCCCCTCCCCACTGATCCTCAGGGGGGAGCCAAAGAGTAAGAATGTTAGACAAGGGCTGGGGTAATTAAGTCAGATGGGGGCAGGGAAGGAGAACGGCAATAAAGCAGCGGTGGGCACACTTTTTTCCTCTCAATTCCCTTCCCTAAACGCTCCAGTGCTGGCCTCAGAAATCCACATTCTCTAGATATAGTAATGCTGCATCTACAGAACAAAGACATTTTAAAATTTTCTATCAAGCATGAATCCCTGGTTTATATACCATCAGGAGCATTGAGCCAAAACATCTCCTACACACATTTCTAATTTGGTCTAACTAACCAAGAAACAGAGCACATCCCTAGATTAGACATCCCTTGGCCTGACCCGGCTGAGAACTCACAAGTCGCTGCAGTAGTTCTCAATGAGAGCCGAGGTAGAGCAGGAAGCCAGATGGAACCCAAGAGGTGCGGGGCCAGCCCGAGGAGTGGGGTAGGCCAGGGAACAGGTCCCCGTAGAGCACACACTGACCCCAGAGGAGCGGGTGCCGGACAGGGTCCACGATACAAGCAGGAGCGGCGTCTCAGGAACAAGGCAGGCGTAGGACTCGTTTGGAACTTGTTGCCAAGTCGGCTTGCTGGGGGCGAAGCAGGAGCTTAGATACTGGAATCCGATGACATCATCAACAGGGGACGCCCCCCGAGGTTCCCGCCGAAGTGGCTTCAAAGGCGGAGCCGGAAGTAATGGCGTTCATGCCTCTGCGAGGAGGCCCGCGGAACGCAGTGATGCAGAGAGGCCTGTGCAGTAGGGATGTGCAGAGGGACGCCATACGTTGCATTCGGGATTCATATTCATCGGGGGGGCAGATACATTGCATTCTGCAAGGGGTCCCCGATACGTTTATACGTTAATTCTTATTCGTTTCCCGGCTAAAATTAAATTAACTACAACTCCCCACCCTCCTGACACCCCCCCCCCCAAGACTTAGCAAAACTCCCTGGTGGTCCAG
The DNA here is from genome assembly GCF_901001135.1 of Rhinatrema bivittatum. Taxonomy (NCBI): domain Eukaryota; kingdom Metazoa; phylum Chordata; class Amphibia; order Gymnophiona; family Rhinatrematidae; genus Rhinatrema; species Rhinatrema bivittatum. The sequence goes on from NC_042618.1 coordinate 8,970,337, forward strand.
CGGGGGGTCCGGGAGCCATCTCCTATACTGACACCCTCGGCTGCCGGTTGCAAAATGGCGCCGATAGCCTTTGACCTTACTATGTCATAGGGGCTACTGGTGCCATTGGTCAACCCCTGTTACACGGTAGGAGCATGTAACAGGGGCTGTTTAAATTGGCTCCTTTAGACGGCTGAATAATTCGACAAAGATTCATTGTATTCGTGGGGAATCGCGATACGTTTTGCTTCCCCACGAATACAATAAATATGGCCCTATACGTTGCGGATTACCAATTCGTAGGGAACGGATGCACACCCCTACTGTGCAGCGAGGAGACCCGGGGAGGGTAGGAAAGCAGAACAAGCTGTGAATACTCGCGGTTGCAGCCGTCTGCGACCGACAGGCATAACACCACCCTGAATGTAAGAAGGGCGGAATTGAAATAAAATAAAATAAAATAAATAAATAAATAAATAAGAAGTGTGCAAGAGCTCAGTCACAAGTGGCGAGGCCTCAGATGCAAGGTCTAGGAGAAACAGGCAAGGATGAGGACAGAAGTGCCCACCAGCTAGGTAACCTTCACCCAAGCAGAATGGATGGTCCTGAGTTTCAGTGAGAGGGGTTGGTGAGAGGACTCCTCAAGGGCAACAAGATGAGCAGTCTTTGTAAGAAAGGCATAGAAGGTTCTTGCATATAGTACATATATATTTTTTGATAGTATATGGTCCAAAAGGCAGATAGGTCCTGCATGGGCAAGAGCTTTCTGTCAGCCTTTTCTGTTCAAATTTGTAGGTTTATACAAAATGCAAAATGGTAGCATTGACCACCTAGGGAATGCTAGACCAGAAGGTTGTAAAGCAGCCGGAGGCCATAGAACGGGGCCTATTTAGCTGCTCTCCATGCTTTTACTTAACTGTACCTGTCTTCCCCTGAACATTGTCTTCAGCCAATCCTAACCCACCCAACCCTAAATGCTAATTATCTTCAAAGTAAAGCATGCATTGATAATTATAAGCTTTAATGAGCGGTCCCATGCTTCTCTGAGGTATTAATGGAAGTCAGTCAACTGTTTAGAGAATACGAAACCCGCAGAGAAGTTTAATAAGAGCAGCGCTCACTGCCATTATTGAGCTAGATCACAGTCTAAAAAAGAAACGTGATCTGGCTTTTGTCTATGCTGCAAAATGCAATCACCTTGAGCAATTAGTAGCACTGGATACCATTAATTAAATCGATGCAGCAGCTACAGAAGCTTTATCGTGTTTCCTTATTTCTCGGAGGGGAGTGAGAGTGGGGGAGCATTTCAGAGACGCCGACTTGAAGCCTAGTGCTGATCAAAGGTAATAATTACATTTCATGAATTTGCTTACATTGTCCTGAGCTGCTATTACTCAGCATTTCAGCACTGGACTGGATCACATGGGAAGGATTTTATTTCGGTGCTATGAGACTAATTTCATACAGAGTCTGGTAAATGCTTTTATTGTTGGTGGATAGCGCCTGTCTAGTGGACATTGTCAGGAGAATGGAATAGCAATGGCTTTTATTCTGCAATATCTGTAGGCATGCAAAATGCACAGGGACACATTTCTGTGGAACAGGGCTGAATATCAACCCTGAGGTGGGCAGAATATCAGCTCAGTGGGGGCTTTCATTCAGTATGGGGTCATTTTGTAACAGCCCACATATGAAAGTTGATGCAGATGATATACCAGTTTTCAAATCTAAATTGTGTGTGTGTGTTTGCTCGCTTTGAAAATTATCCTGAAAAACTGCCTGCACACACCTGCTAAAATGTATGCAGACATTTTTCTTAATATTATATGCATATTTTTTAAAATTTAGAATTGTGCACACTTGAAAAAAGTGATATGGTTCATTCATTTGTTTCATAGGTCTCAATCATTTGTTAGGTTCATTTCAAATATTGCAAATCCAGCTTCAGGCATATCACACAGCTTAAGACCAGGAAAAAAGGTGTAGTTATTTCCGGCTTTAAAAGCATGCGATAGCATGCATTACGCTATCGCACAGTGCAATAATGCCCCTCATTCTCATTGATCCCTCCAAAACCCCTCCCCAATCCCACCCCTTTGAATACATTTTAAAAACTTGCATTCGCGCCACGCGTTGCGATACATATCCCTTGCATGCATTATGGCATTATCGGGGGCATTAGGACCCATGATAACACCATCACGCATTGATGAATGACCCTGACTGTCTCCATTGCCTCAAAGCAGTAATCAATAGAGATGTGAATCGAAACCGTAATCGGTTCGGATTCCGGTTCCAATTCACATGTGGTTTTTTTTCATCGGGCCCGATCGCGGTTTTGTTTATCGCTGCGCCTGAGCTGATAAACAAAAAACCCATCCCGACCCTTTAAAACTAATACCTTAGCTTTCCCCCACCCTCCCGACCCCCCAAAAACCTTTTACAGGTACCTGGTGGTCCAGTGGGAGTCCCTGGAGCGATCTCCCGCTCCCGGGCCGTCGGCTGCCACTAATCAAAATGGCCCCGATGGCCCTTTGCCCATATCATGTGACAGGGTATCCGTGCCATTGGCCGGACCCTGTCACATGGTAGGAGCACTGGATGGCCCGCACCATCTTGTGCTCCTACCATGTGACAGGGGCTGACCAATGGCACCGGTAGCCCCTGTGACATAGTAAGGGCAAAGGCTATCGGCGCCATTTTGATTACTGGCAGCCGATGGCCCGAGTGCAGGAGATTGCTCCCGGACCCCGCTGGACCACCAGGGGCTTTTGGCAAGTCTTGGGGGACCCTCCTGTCCAGCGACCTCCTGCACTCGGACCGTCGGCTGCCAATATTCAAAATGGCGCCGATAGCCTTTGCCCTTCCTATGTCACAGGGGCTACAGGTGCCATTGGCCAAGGTGTGACTCGAGGACTGAGGCAGGATGAAGAATGGCATCAGAAGCCCAAGGCACCAGGAAAGGCAAAGTGGTACCAGGAGTGGCAAGAAGAGCCTGAGGACGTGGTGCAGCAAATGTGCAAAGTAACAGATATCAAAGCATCAAATAAGGACCAACAAAAAACACATGTAGTACAAGGCAGAGACAGCTAACTGTCCAGGAAGGAATAATTTAGCAGCAAAGGGTGTCAGCAAGCTGGGAGCTGGTGCAAGACCACCTGTAAGGTGAGAGCCTGGACCTCTCAATCATTCACCCAGAAAGAATGCAGAAACAACAAAGTACAAGTAATAAGAAATCTTTTTTTTCAAGTATTTTCAATTGCACATAAAATTCAGAGAAATTGGCATGATATTAGAGATACCAGCGTCAGCTGGTGTCTCTGATCTCTTGCATCAGGGGGACTTATCTGATTCAGGTAAAGCTCTTCTTTCACATCAGAATGCTCTACGCTCTGTATGCACCTCCTTTATCCTTTATTAACCCCTTCAAAAAAGTGAAGCAGATTTGTGAGGCAAGACTTGCCCTGGGTAAAGCCATGCTGACTTTGTTCCATTAAACCATGTCTTTCTATATGTTCTGTGATTTTGATGTTTAGAACACTTTCCACTATTTTTCCTGGCACTGAAGTCAGGCTAACCAGTCTGTAGTTTCCCGGATCACTCCTGGAGCCCTTTTTAAATATTGGGGTTACATTTGCTATCCTCCAGTCTTCAGGTACAATGGATGATTTTAATGATAGGTTACAAATTTTTACTAATAGGTCTGAAATATCATTTTTTAGTTCCTTCAGAACTCTGGGGTGTATACCATCCGGTCCAGGTGATTTACTACTCTTCAGTTTGTCAATCAGGCCTACCACATCTTCTAGGTTCACCGTGATTTGGTTCAGTCCATCTGAATCATTATCCATGAAAACCTTCTCTGGAACAGGTATCTCCCCAACATACTCTTTAGTAAACACCGAAGCAAAGAAATCATTTAATCTTTCCGCAATGGCCTTATCTTCTCTAAGTGCCCCTTTAACCCCTCGATCATCTAACGGTCCAATTGACTCCCTCACAGGCTTTCTGCTTTGGATATATTTAAAAAAGGTTTTACTGTGTGTTTTTGCCTCTACGGCCAACTTCTTTTCAAATTCTCTCTTAGCCTGTCTTATCAATGTCTTACATTTAACTTGCCAACGTTTATGCATTATCCTATTTTCTTCTGTTGGATCCTTCTTCCAATTTTTGAATGAAGATCTTTTGGCTAAAATAGCTTCTTTCACATCGTCCCCTACCGTTGAGAACCATGTTCACTGAGCACATTGGTGGGCAGGAGAGAGGGCACTGAGCCATCTCGGCAGTCTGGCAAGACTGGGGGATTCTGTGCCTAATATGCCAGTACATTTGTGTCCATGGCTTTGATGGGTTCTGCTAGATAGTGTGCCACCGAAATTTGAGCTGGGTCTGCTTTGCTGGGGTGCACCAAGGATCCCTCTCCTAGCTGCTTTAGCGATGGCCTTTGTCAGGAGAGATGGTTCTTTGCGAGCAATGTGGCTTTGGCGTGTTGAGCTCCTGCTTGCACTGCTCTCTGAGGTTACCACTCTTTCCTGTGCTACATCACTACTGTACCCCTGCCTCTGGCACTTCTGTTCACACACCCTAGCTACCAGCGTCTCCTTAATGAACGTGAGATGCTGAGACTGTAGGGTGAGACTCCTATGGAGCACAAAATATAGCAAGCAAATGCCATGCTTTGAATTTGAAAGGTTTGCCTTACCTATTGCATCTCATGTCTGTGGTCTAGGGGTTACCCGTGACCCAGACTTTTCAGTGAAAAAACATATAAAGGATCTTATAAAATTTGGCTATTATAAATTATGAATGCTGTGCCATTTGAAAACTTTAAAAGAACCTGGGGACTTTAGAATCATACTCCAATCTCTTATATGTTCAGGAATTGATTACTGTAATTCACTTTTGCTTGGCCTGCCTGACAACACATTAAGACCTTCACAAATTCTTCAAAACTCAGCTACCCATATTTTAATTGGCATAGGTTTCTGTGATCATGTAACATCAATTCTTTGTTCTCTCTTTTAGCTTCCTATGTGGTGGAGAATTAAATTGTAGGTATTAACATTAACATAAATTACTTAACAATACCACTACGCCATGAATAGCATCCTTCCTCTGGATTTACACAGCATCATGTGCCTTAAGATCAGCACATTAGAGGTCTTCTTGAATTTCCATCTCGTTTCATCTGGTGGGAACAGGAGATTGCGCTTTCTCAGTTGCATGGCCTATTCTACGAAATTCAATTCAAAAGCAGTTGTGCACATTGTCAAACACCAGCACGTTTAGAAAGTCCCTAAATATGTGGCTATTCACAGAGGCATTTAATAGTGATAATTAAATTTCATCTAAGCATTATAAAGTTGGAAAATGCTCCTGACACTGAATGTCACATATGTTTTAAGGTCTTTTATGACCTGACGTGTCTCTCTCAATACTCACATTTATTTTTATTGATTTATGGTCTCCTATGTTTTTGATGTTTTATGTTATTTTGATTATACACAGTCTGTTATTATTGCAAGCCACCATAAGCTTTGGGGTGTTCTGATTCATAAACCGTTCAAATAGATAGATAAATGTATTGTTTTCTGTCAGAGGTTTCAGTCTGTCTTGCACCGGCTGCTGAAAAAGTCCACAAACCGCAGCAGCTCTGCTTCCATTCTCTCTTGCTCATGGAATCCCCCTAACTGATCCTGCTCGAGTTGGTGCTTCTGGAAATCAGATCCTCCGTGGCTTTCTCGAAGGGCTTCCGGATTTCCATCAGCTGCCTCATCACTCTCCAATCAGGATGCCCCAGAGGATGATCCACATCAATCTCTCTGCCACTCCACTAACCTCCGCAGCATCAGACAGATGGAATCCCAGCGGGTGCCAGCATCTTGAAGCAGATAATTTTGAGGCATCCCAAATTCATTCTGTTTCTCATGGGGAAGCTGCCCTCCCTTCACGCTTCAGTGGAAATGCCCTGCTATTTTCCTGCACGTTTCTAACAGGTCTTTCAGGGATGTATTCCTATCGCCCTTAGGGGCTAACTCTGCTCCGCCCAGAAATGCCTCCCGTCCACCCCCAAAACGCCCCCGACTTATGCGGCTAAATTCTAGCTGCACATCTCGTTATATGGCTAGAATTTAACCACATACAGAGATGAATATTGCCAGTTATCCATCTAAATTGCTTTTGAATATCGACCTCACGATGAATAAGGGCAATTTGTTTCATTTGGCAGATCCCAAAATGAATTAGAGGCCTCCCAAATGAAACAAACCTTATTCATTGAATTTGTTTTGAAAGAAGTACTTCTTTCAAAACAAGTACTTCAGGCCTTGGCATAGACCCAAAGCTGAGGCCTTGCCTAGGGCATAGGCCGAGGCCGAAAGCAAGAGGTGAGGTCTAGGCCCAAGCATGATGCTGGAGTCTCACCAAAGCCAGGGCCTCTGCCAAGACACGAACCCCCCCCCGGAATAATCACTTACCTGATCCATTGGGTGTCTGATGGCCAGGCCAGGTCTCAGCACCTGGGCCTTTGCCCAGACTGCAGGCCAGGTCCCGATGCCAGAGCCTCAGGCATGATCCAGACCTAATGCCAGAGCCTCGACCCAGACCCAGGCCCAATGCTGGTGCCTTGAATCAAACCCAGGCCCAATGCCATGGCCCGGCCAGTAGGCCAAGTCCCGATGCAAAGTCCCATGGCCCGGCCTGGAGACTGGGTCCTGATGCCGGCCTCTCGTCTCGGATCCACTGCTGATGCCTGGGCCCAGGCCCGAAGCCACAGCCCAATCCAGAGGCCAGGTCCCAATGCCAGGGCCTGCCTGGAGGCTGGGTCCTGATGTCTGAGCCTTGGCCTAGGATCAGGCCCAGAACCCAGGCCTCGGAGCTCCATAAAAGTGGTCCTCTTCTGTTTTCTTTCTTTATAAACTGATGCCAATCACTGAGTTAGGATCAGAGTTAATTAACTCTGGTGCAATTACACCAGCACATGGGGCCATTTTGATGTACAGCATTGCTGTACATTAAAATGCCTGGGCCTAAGCCTTGCCAGCTGCGGATCCCCACCAAAGTAGGGTGGGCATTTTTCCAGGTAGGTGGGAAGCCCCATTTTCATTTTTTGTCTGTTTTGGGTGTTTGGGTTTTTTTTTAAAAATGTTTGATTCATTTAATTCATGTGAAAAAACTGATATTAATTTATTTTATTTATTATTTATTTGTTAGGCTTTTATATACCGATGCTTGGACTTGCCATCACATCGGTTTACAGACATTTCAAAAAATTAAAACGCAATTTTCAAAAAATTCATAAAATAATAAAATCAATATAATCATAAGCACCGGCATTAATACGTACCCATATTACAAAAATAAAATAATAAAATATGAGTGGTAAAAATAAACATAAAAATACGATTTTAAACTATTGCTATAATATAATAAATAAATCAGGCACATAACTTAACCTAGGCAAAAATCTAAAAATCAATAAGCAAAGACATGGGGCCTCATTTTCCATCCGGATCGCACGCGATACCAAAATGGGGGCGGAGTCGGCCCCGGAAGAGGAGGAGTCGGGGCGTCACCGGGGCCGACTCCGTGAAGATGCCGCGGACGATGAAAAGGTAAGGCCCTTTTCGCATCCGAGTTTGCGCCCAATAGCTGCACCTTCTATGGTGGAGCTATTGGGGGCGAAACGGGCAGCGATCGCACCATGACGGTGCGATCGCTGCCAGCTAGCGCAGGCCCGCCTCCCATTTCGGCCCCCCACCCCTCATTCCCTAAAGTATCTATCGCAGGCCTGCGATACTTTAGAAAATGAGGCCCATGATCTTGGGAACAGTCCATATAGCAGAAAAATGTCTTTGACGGTTGTGATTAATGGGATTTGGATAAGTTAGCTTTAACCGATGCCTTCTTTATAAGCCTGTTCGAATAACCAGGTTTTGAGATTTTTTTTCTAAATAACTTGAGATTGTTTTGTAACCTTAACTCAATTAGTAGGGTATTCCACAATTTGGGACCTGCAAGAGATATCGCCCTCTCTCTGACAGCAGTGAGTCTGGCCGAGGAGACTGAAGGTATTGACAGTGAACTGAAAACAAAAACCCATGGTTTTTTTTTTCCTGCACACCCCAATGCATTCTTCTCCTCTCTCCCATAGCCAGCTGTTCCTGGATGCTACTATAGCACTGGTTGTACAGGGTGGGGATGATCTTCCTGCTAAATGTAGTCCTGGAGAGTACTTTGTAACTGGGGGGCTAACACATGCAGCAGATGCTTAAAACCCACGTTGTCCACTTACTGCAGGAGCTTGTCACCCAGAGCAATGATTTCTCCCATGCTCATTACTTCTTTAGATGAGGCCCGCCTCTCGGCCCAGGACAGTGCTATGAAACACCACCCCATTTCCTCTCTGGTGGGTCTCGCCACTTCAAATGCATGGCTGGGGACTGCTGGCCTGCCCCCTGCCTGCTGGAAGGGGCCATGGAATCAGCTTGGGGAAAAGTCTTCCCCTTTCCTCTAGCTTTTACTTTCACTGGCCAAAGGGGTACCCTGGCTAGTATTGCCACACTCCCCTAATGCAAAGGCTAGTGGGTAATGCTTCTCCAAATGATCCAGGCTACCAGCGCTTATCATATGTTCCACTTTCTTCCCTTAACTGATGTCTTTACAGCAGTTAATATTTAAAGTGCCTCCAGAACTGGGCTATCTTCCGTGATCTCTTCTCTGTATTAATGGGGGCTGATTCTGGCAGTGCAGATGAGGAGGAAGGTGGACTCTGAGCAACAATGCCAGGGGCCTCACACACTCTTTACCTATGCAAGCACCATCCAATTGGCGTGCTTGCAGTTCACTGGCAAGCTGCAGGGTCAAGAAGTCCAGGTAATGTCGAACAATGCAACGACAATGGCTTACATCAATCAGCAGGGAGGAACCAAGAGCCAGCAAGTGTCGCAGGAGATAGACCAACTTATGGAATGGGCGGAAGTGAATCTTCAGGAAATCTCGGCTTTGCACATTGCAGGAAAAGACAATGTAAGAGCAGATTTTCTCAGCAGGGAGAATCTGGACCCAGGAGAATGGGTATTGTTGGACAAGGCATTTCAGCTGATAGTGGATCACTGGGGCTTTCTGTTTCTAGACCTGCTGGCGACTTCTCGCAGTGCAAAGGTTCCTCAATTCTTCAGTCACAGAAGAGATCCAAATACCTTGGGCATCGATGCTCTTGTGCAGGTCTGGCTGGAGGACAAGCTACTGTATGCCTTTTCCCCATGCCCATGTTGGGCAGAATAATTTGGAGGGTCGAAGGTCACAGGGGGATGGTGCTTTTGGTGGCATCAGATTGGCTCAGGAGAACATGGTATGCAGATCTGCGAAGGCTTCTGGTAAACTCTCCCCTCTGCCTTCTGGAGTACAGGAATCTGTAGCAGGAGGGACCTGTCCTTCACAAAGATCCCACTTGATTTTGTCTTATGGTATGACTCTTGAGAGGGTTCGCTTGCTGAAGTGTGAATATTCTACGGCAGTGATTACCACCTTGTTACGAGCATGAAAGTTCTCCACTTCCATAGCCTATGTGTGGGTTTGGAGAGTGTTTGAGGCTTGGTGTGAAGATTGAGGAGTGCTTCCTCATTCAGTTAAGATCCTGCTCATTTTGGAATTTTTGCAAGATGAGTTAAATAAAGTATTGGCCCTTAATTCCTTGAAGGTACAGGTAGGGGCTCTTCCCTGTTTCAGGGGGCCAGGTGAATGGTGAATACTTATCGGCACATCCAGATGTATCCCGTTTCTTGAAGGAAATGAAGCATCTTTGTCCTCCCTTGCGGTTACCGATATCCTTGTGGAGTCTTAATCTGGTGTTGGAATTATCAGCGGGCCCTACGTTTTGACCATTGAGTAGCCTTTCATTTTTACTACCCCAAACCAAATGTACCTGATACTCACTCTCGACGCATATCCAGCATGGCTCTCTACTTCAACGGCATCGGAGAAAGACTGATACATCACGAATTTCCAGCATAGCTCTCTGCTTCAACGGCAGGGGAAAAGAAAAACTGATACTTCACGCATATCCAGCATAACTTCAACGGCAGGGGAGAAGAAAAAAGGATTCACACTCACAAAGCGGGGAGTAGCTGGCTTGTCACGGCGGTTACTACCCCAAACCAAATGTGCCTGATACTTCACTTTCGATGCATATCCAGCATAGCTCTCTGCTTCAACGGCAGGGGAGAAGAAAAAAAACTGATACCTCACGCATATCCAGCATAGCTCCCCTGCTTCAACGGCAGGGGAGAAGATAAACAACCAATAAGGGCTGTATAACATAATCTGGGTAAAAACAAATAAGCATGGGTGTAGCTTGCTTATTGCGGCGGTTACTACTCCTACTACCTCTAACTAATCAAGCTAGATATTTCACTTGGATTGCAGCTCCTCCACCGCTCTCTACATTAATGGGCGGGGGTGGGAAGGGAATTAGAACCAAGAGCTAAGAGAAACAGATAAGTATGGGAGAAGAAATGAGGGAAGCTTGCTGGGCAGACTGGATGGGCCATTTGGTCTTCTTCTGCCGTCATTTCTATGTTTCTATGTTTCTATAACTACAGACCTTGAAAACTGTGTTTCTGATGGCAATCTGTTCTGTGCATCAAATTTCTGAACCATAGGCCTTGTCTTGCCAGGCGCTGTTCCTTCGGGAGACTCCAGGGGCGATACAGCTCCATACTATTCTTCCATTTTACCTAAAGTGGACTCAGATTTTCCCATGAACAAGTCAATTTCCCTGCTGTCTCTAGATAAGGAAAGAAATGTGGAGGAATATTGCCTGTTGCATCCCTTAGATGTCAAGAGACATGTCATGAGGTATCTTATGGATTCTAAACCTTTTTGAAAGATGTATCGCCTGTTTGTCCTTTATGGTGGAGGGAAACAGTGCGAGCCAGCTTTGCAGGCTACAAGAGCTTGCTGGATTAAGAAGGTAGTCACGGTTGCGTATGTGACCGTTGAAAAGCCATTGCGTACTCAGGTTAGGGCTCATTCCACTAGGGCTCAGGCAGTGTCATGGGCGGAGGTTAGATTGTTGTCTCCTGTTGACATTTGCCAGGCTGTGATGTGGTCCTCCTTATACACTTTTCCCAGGTATTATCACCTGGATGTGCAGGACTCATGAGGCACAGCCTTTGCATGTGTGGTTTTGAATGGACTGCAGGCAGCCTCTCACCCTATTGAGGAGTAGCTTGGGGACATCCCACTGGTCCTGAATCCATCTATCTGGGTGCTAGGAAATGAGAAATTACTACTTACCTGATAATTTCCTTTTCCTTAATCCAGACAGATGGATTCAGCTTCCCGCCCATGGTTGCCGAATGATTGTGTTATAGTGCTCCTGCGTGGCTACATGGTCCAGAGGTTACTAATAAGTGTTCATCCAGTCCCTAGATTAGTGTTCATACATTCTTTGCCTGAGTTCGGTGTTTCCATTTGGTTGAGTTCTGAAATGGTTATCTGTTTTAATCAAGTTTTTGCTAGTCTGTCCAAGGTTGGCTGTTGAAGGCAACAGGCGAAATTCCTCCACATATCTTTCCTTATCTAGAATCAGCAGGGAAATTGACTTGTTCATGGGAAAATCTGAGACCACTTTAGGTAAAAAGGAAGAATAGTACACAGCTGTATCACCCCTGGAGTCTCCCGAAGGAACAGCTCCTGCAAGACAAGGCCTGTGGTTCGGAAATTTGATGCACAGAACAGATTGCCACTAGAAACACAGTTTTCAAGGTCTGTAGTTGGAATGAAAGGCTACTCAATGGTCAAAACGTAGGGCCCGCTGATAATTCCAACACCAGATTATGTCAATACTGGCGGGCTGGGCTCACTGCAGAGGTGTATATACTGTGACGTCAGTTTGCTCTGTCTCCATCTGCTGGTAGATGTGCATAACCTATTGGTCCTGAATCCATCTGTCTGTATTAGGGAAAAAGGAAATTATCAGGTAAGTAGTAATTTCTCATTAACATGCGTAAATTGCTTCTAAAATAGAAACTTACACGTAAGTGTTGGCCTCACCCTGGAACATCCCTGGCCTGCCCCTTTTTTGTATATGCTACTTTACTTGTGGACCCTTATTTACAGGTGCGTTTTGACATTTATAAAATAGCATATACCCGAATCTATGTTATTAACACATGTATGTGCTTACTTTTATGCATGCAACTCGAAATTTCACCTTCATGAATGTGACATCACAAAAGGGTTAATCATTCTCTTCATATGTCTACTGCAAGAATACTGTAAACGTAGTGAAGGTTTCTGCAGTGTATCTACCATGAAATTTAATTAAAGGCTAGAAATGCAATATTAACTGGTGTCGGCGACTACATTCCAGAAAGATCCTCTTGTAATGACTGGAGGAGAATGAGGTTAATAATAATAATGACAAATGCGACGTTCTTTGCTTTGTACCAGGCAGCAAATGAGCCTCACTTATTAAAGAAGTTACAGGAAATGTTTCATTCTCTTCTCTCAAGATGTAACCGAAGAGTTGATGCAGGGCATTAGACAAATGGAACGCGTGTAACTGTGAGACTCTGAAAGCCTTGCATGAGATTATAAATTAGTAAGACATGAGAGGACACGGTGTAGCTCAGGCATCATGTGATCGCTCCATCTGCAATAGTCTTCCAAATCTAAAGCATGGTGAAACGTTCTTACATTGTTACAATTGCAGAAGTTTTACGCATTCGTCTAATTTTTTTTTTGTCCTAAGATTTTGCAAAGGACTGTTTTCAACTAAATTCGGAATGTGTTCATGTTCTTTGGGGAAGGCAATGGCAACATTGGTATGTGAAGAAATTACAAGTCTTAGTTTTTCGTTGTGCCATCTAGCAGCAGGGAGGGCAACTTGCCAAGGCATTCCCGGCGAGGGGTAAAATGGCATTTTACGTGGGGAGATGGGGGTCTTCCAAGATTGCCTCCCCCCTCTGCATTTAAAAATCGGGCTTGCTGTCAAAGAGCAGGAGCTCCTGTGGGCGGAGTCAGGGAGGGGCTAGCACTTATGGGCCAACGTGCACAGCTGCACGCACCTGATTTCGATGGAAAAAGGTGCAGGTCTGCACCTGCACATTCTTTGACCCAATTTTCAAAGGGGACTTTTTCCCTTTGAGAATCGACGTAAAGTCTGTGGGTAAAAAGATACCTGAAGACTTTACAATTCTGTGCTCAGTTTGAAAGTTGCTCTGTTAACATTCAAGTTGGCTAACATGGAGACGGCTAGTGTTTTTTTTTTCTAGTGATGTCCACCATGATGTATATATTTTACAGAATTTCAATAAATCCATCCCATTGCAACATTTTACTATTGCAGCTCAAAAGAAGTAACATGGCTATTTCATTGGTCAGATACTATCGTTTTATATCTCGTTTGTAAGCACTATTGAACAAAATAGCCCTGTGAACCCAGGAAGGGGCTTCCGTAGGTAATCAGTGCTTTACCCACAGAAATGGTCCTCTTGAAAATTTCCCATCCGATAAGTGCAAAATGGCTCAATGCCCCCAAAATAAATGGTACTTATCTTTATGAACGGATGTCTCCAATGGCCACATGATGGGCCTCCTTACAGGACATTTTCGGGATTATGTGGCCAATTGAGACATTCGTTTATAGAGATAAGTACCATCTATCTTTGGGGGGGGGTATTGAGCCGTTTCCTCTAGCTTACTTAAGACTATGCTGTTTGGAGTAATAGATTGGAACTATATGCTGGAATTATATGCAATAGCAAAAGCATTGTGGTTTCTCTTATTGCACACATAAAAATGCTAAAAAAACAAAGGAGACATGATTAAAACATTGTGTGGCCTTGGCAATACAGGGCCGGATTTTCAAAAGGTTATGGGCGCCAGGCCTATTTTAAAAAGGCCCGGCGGAGCGTGTAAAGCCCCGGGATGCGGGTAAGTCCTGGGGGCTTACAAAAAGGGGCGGGGTCTGGATGGGCTGGGGTCAGGCTCCCGGCACAGCGGCCATATTTGCCGCTGTGCTGGGGATCACGTGCCGGCAGTCTGCCGGCAGGCACAAAAGGTAAAACAAAAATTTTGGGGCGTAGGGCTGGGGGGGGGGGGGGGAAAGGTTAGGGGAAGGGGTGGGAAGGACAGGTTAGGGGGAAGGGAAGTTCCCTCACAGGCCGCTCCGATTTCTGACCGGGAGAGGGGAGGGGGTGCACGGCAGAAGGTGCCTAGGGCGCCTAATCCCCTTGCACCAGCCCTGGCAGCAAGCACTACCTCATTCCCCTTGCACCCTCCTAACTGAGGAAGCTTGCAAGGGGCGAGGGTCCGGCATCTCGCAAGGAACTCCCTGAATTTTGGGTGCACTTTCTTTAACCCTCCAGAGACCTTCTAGGAGCATTTTGTGACCCTAGGTAGGGTCACATATTAAATTTTAAAATTCTATATGGGAGTGGCAGAGAAGCATCAATACCCCTTGATGATTTTGATTTAAATACAGTTGTTATTAATTAAATCTTTGACATCCTAATCACACGCCTTTGGTTACTATGGTGCAGATGTTCAAAGGGGTATGCGTAAAATACCCACATACCCCCCCCAAAAACCTGCCCCATGCTCCCCCTGCGCGTGCCGAGCCTATGTTGAATAGGCTTGGCGGCGCGCGCAAGCCCCGGGACGTGTGTAAGTCCCGGGGCTTTCCTGGGGGGGCGTGCCAGGGGCGTGTCGCGACAGCGCATCATCGGGGGCGGGGCCACGGGCATGGTTCCGGCCCGAGGGCATTTCGGGGGCATGGCTGAGGCCTCCGAAACTGCTCCCGGGCTGGGGAATCGTGCGCCGGTGGCCGGGCCGGCGCGCGTGAGTTACGCCTGCCTTGGGCGTAAAATCGACTGCGTGGCTCGGCACGAGCACGCTGCCGATTTTGCGCAGCCTTGCGCGCGCAGACATCGGATTTTAAAAGATACGCGCGGCTACGCGTGTATCTATTAAAATCTGGCGTACTTTTGTTTGCGCGGTCGTGCGAACAAAAGTACACGTGGGCGTAGTTTTAAAAAATCTACCCCTATATGAATTATCAGACCATAATACTACCTGCAACACACTCATTGTTTTTGATACTATTTGGTGTGTTTTGCATTTTCTCCACATCTTTTGTGGGGTAAATAATATTTATTTATTTATTTATAAACTTTTATATACCGGTATTAGTGGGGACATCATACCGGTTCACATAATAACTGCAAGCTTGGTTATACCACTGCCTGCGATAAGTTCACCTTGAAAACTGGTGTAATTTGTGGTCAAGTCTACTTACCTAGTGGGGATCAAAAGTCCATAAACAACTATTAGCCAGGTAGACGTGGGGAAGCCAGCGCATATCGCCGGGGACCTGACGGGTACTTGTGACCTGGGACAGGCCACTTTCAGTGACAGGGTGCTGGGCTCGATGGACCCATCATGGCACTTCTTATGTTTTTAATTTATGCAGCCTGTCACAAAATGAAACCTAACTGGACTGAATGCATAATTTCTAATAAAAATGTTCTTACTGGATTGGTCGGGTATGCTGGCTTTTCTGTCCACGGCGTGCAGGACTACTGTCACCGGCCAGAAGCGTTTTCTGCATGTGAGTGCATTAGCTCCATTACAATTGTCATCAGGAAGGGTGAGAGCTGTTGTTGATTCATGCCTTAAGATACAACTGGTGCTCCGCGATACGGTAAATGTGTTGTGGTGGGAACTCTCTTTTTATCTTGCAGATAAATGGCTCAGTTTTTCAAAGGGCCTTTTCATCTAGCATGTAGATATACGAAGGTGTGCACTGAAGAATCGATCTGCAATCTCCCGTTTAATGGAGCAGAGACTGGATGACCTGTCTAACCTGGACCCAGGAATACCCCTGTCTTGCAATTTATTGCTGCCATTCTGGACCACACCCTGCAGTAGTTCTCCAGTGCTCTCTCTCATACAGGGCTAAGTTTCCCATCTGATTTGCTGAACTTGCATTCCCTCTGTGTTGTAGATTTTAAAGATAAGAATCTTGAAAGAGCATGGGCAGCACAGAATCCATTATCCTCTGTCATTTCCGCAGATGCAGGACAGCTTTATTGTAAATTATTTGCAGCATGCCGGTTTAATTTTAAATCTCCATCACCTTGGGGATTCAGCTCTGCAACCTTTTGGAGGCGGTGCGACAGAAGCCAGGCATGCCACTGTGTGCGGCATTAGCAGGGGGAAAGCGAAAAGGTCAGGGTGTGTGAAAGCAGGCTTTAAGGGAACAGTGGGCTGGAATAAACGGATTCCCGTGAAGGCAGATGCTAAAACACAGTGCAGTACCGCCGGCATTCCCATGTGCCCTACTGCTCTTTAACTAATGAGATCCCCAGCTGAATATGCATGAAGGAGCATCTCTGGGAACACCCAGGCCCTGGAGTGGAGGCTTTATTTATTTATTTGATTTAAAGCCCACCCTACAGGCACTTCAGAGCAGATTACATTCAGGTAGTGCCGGGTTTTCCCTGCATGAGGGCTCTAACACACATTATATTTATTTATTTATTTATTTATTTATTTAATTTCTTTTACTATACCGATGCTCAAGACTAGGTCTTATCGTACCGGTTTACAATGTAACTGAGGGGAAACCAATTAACATCAAGGTAGAAAGTAAAGTTACATTAAACAGGGAGCATAAAACCTGGGCAATGGAAGACAGTACAGAATTTAAACTAAGAAACAATTAGAGAGAGATAAATATATATATATAATCAACAAAAACTATAAGATACGTATATATATCGTATATAATACGTATATATATATACGTATATTATATATACGTATTATAATACGTATATATACGTATATAAGATACGTATAATATACGTATACATATATACGTATATTATATCCCGTACCTCCCGAGATATACGTGATATTCGGCATGTCCCGTTCCAGATACCCTCCCCTATTACAGTGACCTTCTTCGCATGTGATTTGCTTGCATGGATACTGCAAATGCATGCAAAGAAGGTTATTACTGGGCAATTCAAAGCAAATATTGTATTGCTGCTGACCGAGAAGCCAGTCAGGCATGATAAAATAGCAGCACCTCCCTGGTAAGCGCTAGATGTGCGGAGGGAGGCGCGGGACCCTAATGCGGGTCTGAGGCTCTCGCTGCACATTTAAAGCGGCAGAGGAAATAAAAGAAAAAAATGTGGCCAAACGGGCAGTTTGAGCGGGGGTCATTGCGGCTGACTCCCATTTCAATCAGGGCTGCAGGTCAAGGCAGCCCCGACTCCCCCAAAATAAAAATTTAAAGTATGTACGTGGTGGCCACCCCCCCCCCCCCTCCAATGTCCAAGGCCCCCATCCCCTGACAGTCAAAGCCCACATCCCCTGGCCCCCTCCATGGAGTAGCCCCCCTCCCCCTGCTGCCTGCCCCCCCTGAAGGAGCAGTCCCCCACCCCTCCAGACCCTCGAAGGAACAGTCGCTCCTCCTCCCACCTCCACCCTCGCCCCCTCCAGAGAACCCCTTACCTTCTCATTGATTCCGCGTTGGGGATGGATGCATCCTCCTACCTGTCCAGGTCGGTGCCATTTTGCAACATCATGCTGACCTCACCTTCCCTAGCTATGTGGGTCCAAACGGGATGGGTGCAAGGGTGCCCCCACCCCCAATGCAGGATCGATGATAAGGTAAGGGAGTCTCTGGAGAGGGTGGGGTGGGTTTTGTGCATCGAGGGCTGGGGAGAGGCAACTTCTCCTTTGTGGGGCCAGGGGGTCAGGGGGAGTGGGGGCTGCTCCATAAGAACATGCCATACTGGGTCAGACCAAGGGTCCATCAAGCCCAGCATCCTGTTTCCAACAGAGGCCAATCCAAGTCACAAGTACCTGGCAAGTACCCAAACACCAAAAAGATCCCATGTTACTGATGCCAGTAATAGCAGTGGCTATTCCCTAAGTCAGCTTGATTAATAGCAGTTAATGGACTTCTCCTCCAAGAACTTATCCAAACCTTTTTTGAATCCAGCTACACTAACTGCACTAACCATATCCTCTGGCAACAAATTCCAGAGCTTTATTGTGCGTTGAGTGAAAAAGAACTTTCTCCGATTAGTCTTAAATGTGCTACTTGCTAACTTCATGGAGTGCCCCCTAGTCTTTCTACTATCCGAAAGAGTAAATAACCGAGTCACATCTACTCATTCAAGACCTCTCATGATTTTAAACACCTGTATCATATCCCCACTCAGCTGTCTCTTCTCCAAGCTGAACAGCCCTAACCTCTTTAGCCTTTCCTCATAGGGGAGCTGTTCCATCCTCTTTATCATTTTGGTTGCCCTTCTCTGTACCTTCTCCATCGCAACTATATCTTTTTTGAGATGCGGCGACCAGAATTGTACACAGTATTCAAGGTGCGGTCTCACCATGGAGCGATACAGAGGCATTATGACATTTTCCATTTTATTCACCATTCCCTTTCTAATAATTCCCAACATTCTGTTTGCTTTTTTGACTGCCGCAGCACACTGAACCGACGATTTCAATGTGTTATCCACTATGACACCCAGATCTCTTTCTTGGGTGGTAGCACCTAATATGGAACCCAACATTGAGTAATTATAGCATGGGTTATTTTTCCCTATATGCATCACCTTGCACTTATCCACATTAAATTTCATCTGCCATTTGGATGCCCAATTTTCCAGCCTCACAAGGTCTTCCTGTAATGTATCACAATCTGCTTGTGATTTAACTTCTCTTCATAATTTGGTATCATCTGCAAATTTGATTACGTAACTCATTGTATTTCTTTCCAGATCATTTATAAATATATTGAACAGTAAGGGTCCCAATACAGATCCCTGAGGCACTCCACTGTCCACTCCCTTCCACTGAGAAAATTGCCCATTTAATCCTACTCTCTGTTTCCTGTCTTTTAGCCAGTTTGCAATCCACGAAAGGACATCGCCACCTATCCCATGACTTTTTACTTTTCCTAGAAGCCTCTCATGAGGAACTTTGTCAAACGCCTTCTGAAAATCCAAGTATACTATATCTACCGGTTCACCTTTATCCACATGTTTATTAACTCCTTCAAAAACGTGAAGCAGATTTGTGAGGCAAGACTTGCCCTGGGTAAATCCATGCTGACTTTGTTCCACTGCAGGATGGGAAGTGGGATTTGACTTTCAAGGGGGCCAGGGGAAGGGGCGCTGTTCCATCAAGGGGTTGGGGTACAGGGGGAGGGGGCTTTCACTGTCAGGGGGGCTGGGGTAATGTGGGGAGGGGGACTACTCCTTTGGGGGGCTGGGACATCGGGGAGGCCAAGGTTGGGTATGGGGGGGCCGCTGCTGTTCGCATACTTTAAACTTTTTTATTTTTATTTTGGGGGACTTGAAGCCAGCAGTTTGAAATGGGGGTCAGCAGTGACCCCCGTTCAACCTCTCCATTTGATCTTGATTTATTTTGTTGGTAGCCAGCGGCATTTAAGATGATGGTGGTCCCGTGAGTTTGAGGCCACCATTGCATTAAAGGGCTGCTCGCCGTGTTCTTTTGTGTCGTGTTGTTTTCTGTGATACAAAAGAATGCGCCATGCCTAGATTCATCAAGCCTCGATGTTTTCTCACGGGAGGGGTCCACCTATCGTAGGGAGTGTCGTCATGATAGTGGGAACCCCCTCTCCCAAATACACATCATAAGAACATAAGAACATGTCATACTGGGTCAGACCAAGGGTCCATCAAGCCCAGCATCCTGTTTCCAACAGTGGCAAATCCAGGCCATAAGAACCTGGCAAGTACCCAAAAACTAAGTCTATTCCATGTAACCATTGCTAATGGCAGTGGCTATTCTCTAAGAACTTGATTAATAGCAGGTAATGGACTTCTCCTCCAAGAACTTATCCAATCCTTTTTTAAACACAGCTATACTAACTGCACTAACCACATCCTCTGGCAACAAATTCCAGAGTTTAATTGTGCGTTGAGTAAAAAAGAACTTTCTCCAATTAGTTTTAAATGTGCCACATGCTAACTTCATGGAGTGTCCCCTAGTCTTTCTACTATCCGAAAGAGTAAATAACCGATTCACATCTACCCATTCTAGACCTCTCATGATTTTAAACACCTCTATCATATCCCCCCTCAGCCTTCTCTAGGGCTAAGTTTGTACTTGAAGCAAAGAAGGGTGAAGTGACTTGCCCAAGCTCGCAAGGAGTGGCAGAGGGATGTGAACCCTGCTTGGTGGGAAGACTGCCACAGTTACCAAGAGTAGTTCAGGTGTGGATAGATACGGTAAGTTTTAAAAGCACTGGATCATGAACAAATCCTGCTCTACCACTAGCAAGGCTGACAGCCAAAAGTTTTCTTTTGGTTTATTTCTTGCCTTTTTGGGTCGTTTTTGGGCCAGATTTCATGTCGGGTGAGGGGGAGGGGTTTTTCCCCTCTTCCATTTTGATTTATTTGTTTTGTTGGAATGTTATTGCTTGCTGTTTGAAATTTATTTTATTTATTTATTTATTGTTTTTTTTGTTATACCGAGTTTCATGATAGGCATCACATCAACCCGGTTTACAAATAACAAGGAGTGTAAAGCATAACGTAACGTAAAAAACAATATTTTCAATAAGAACCTTGAACTTTAAATACAGTGAATCAGAAAAAGGGAGAGGGAAAGTTACAAAAAACAAGGAAAATAAACTTGGGATGGAAGGGGAGAAATTGAACAGCACAATATTTACATTTCAGCCTATTGATACATTAGAATAGCAAGTGAAAAAATAAGACTATGAAACGGTACATAGTTAATCAAATGAATAAATATGACACAATTGTGAATGGTAATAGTATGATAAATATTCAGCAGGAATTAGTAAGAGAGGGTTTGAGGTTGGTTGATTCGTGTTTACATTCCATTATTGCATACGAGTTAGTGCTAGTGAGAGGAGGTTTTATTCAAGGCTTGGAAATGCTTTTTTGAAAAGCCAAGTTTTTAGTCTTTTCCTAAATGTTAAAGAGCATGGCTCTTGTCTCAAATCAGGTGGGATCGAGTTCCAGAGAGCTGGACCTGCTGATGAGAAGGCTCTGAGACTCAAGGATTTATGTTGGTAGGTTTTGGCCTTTGGAATTTGGAGTGACTCTTTGTAGTGTTCCCTGATAGGCCTGGCGGAGGTGAATTTTTTAAGTGGTATTTGTAGGTCGAGTTGCGTGTGTTGGTTGATAGTTTTGTAAATGATGTTAATGGTTTTGTACATGATTCTATAGTGGATCGGAAGCCAATGGAGGTTTTTGAGAATAGGTGAAATGTGGTCAATTTTCCTGGAATTTGTAAGGACTCTGGCTGCAGAGTTCTGAACCATTTGTAAAGGTTTGGTGTAAGAAGCTGGGAGGCCTAATAGTAATGAGTTGCAATAATCTAGTTTGGAAAAGATTATTGCTTGCAAGATTGTTCTGAAGTCCTGAGTGTGAAACAGCGGTTTTATTCTTTTCAGGATATGTAATTTGTAGAAGCAATCTTTGGTGGTTTGGTTAATGAATGTTTTGAGGTTGAGACGATTGTCTAGGATGGCTCCTAAGTCTCTTACGTGGGTTGTTTGAAGGAGTGTGGGTGGTTTAGGAAGTGTGTTATTGTTTTCCGGTGATATGAGCAGGAATTCTGTTTTCGAAGCATTGAGTACAAGGTTTAGACTGTTGAGGAGAAGTTTAATTTCTAATAGGCAACTGTCCCAGTATTCCATTGTTTTTGAGATTGATTCTTTTATAGGGATTACGATCTGTACGTCGTCTGCAAAAAGGAAATGTTTCAGGCTTAATTTTGTAAGTAGTTGGCAGAGTGGTAGCAGGTAGACATTGAAAAGGGTGGGTGAAAGTGATGATCCTTGCGGCACTCCTCTATTAGAAGGGTGGTATTGGGATTCTTTATTATGAATTTTGACTCTGTATCCTCTGTTTTCTAGAAATGTTTTAAACCAGTTTAGTGTGGCACCTGTTAAACCAATGTTTGCCAGCTGTTTTAGAAGAAGGGCGTGGTTGACGGTGTCAAAGGCCGCCGAGAAGTCAAGGAGGATTAGTAAATATGCTTGGCCTTTATCAATATCAGAGAGTAGGTAGTCCATGAGTGAAATTAGTAGCGTTTCGGTGCTTGCGGCTTTGCGAAAACCATATTGGTTTGGGGACAGAATACTGTGGTCCTCTAGGTAGTTGGATAGTTGGGTGTTTACCAGTTTTTCCATGATTTTAGCTATAAATGGTAGGTTGGAAATAGGGCGGAAGTTGTTGGGATCACATGCATTTAGATTTGGTTTTTTTAGCAGTGGCTTGATTGAGGCAGTTTTTAGGTCATCTGGGTAGATGCCATGTGATAAGGAGCAGTTTATAATATCTGCTAGGGTTTTTGCTATTGTGTCCGGGATAAGAAGAAGCATTTTGGTAGGGATTTGATCAAATGGGTGTGATGACGGTTTCATTCTTTTAATACATTTTGTATCTCTGTGATTGTGATGGGTTCAAAGGCATTAAGCTGGATGTCTTTATTTTGGGGAAGATATGTGTTATCTGGAGACGTAGTGTTTGGAATCAGCTGATTAAGGAGATCCGATATTTTTTTGTTAAAATGAAGAGCCAATTCGTCTGCTTTAGTCTGGGCTTGTTCGGGTGGTATATCTGGAGTGATAGGTTTAGTGAGGCTGGAAACGAAGGCGAATAGAGCTTTTGAGTCAAAGCTGAGATGATGAACCTTTCGGGCATAGTAGTCTCTTTTGATTTTCAACGTGGTACTTTTGTAAAGATGGAGTGATCGTTTGTAATCAGAGAGTGAGGCTGGTGAAGGGGCTTTGCGCCATTTTCTTTCTTTTTGCCGAAGTAATTGTTTGAGTTTTCGTAGTTCATCATTATACCAGGGATGTCGTTTGGATGTATTAGCAGACCTTGTTTTGGTTGTCAGTGGGCAGAGAGTGTTTGCTATAGATTTTGTTATTTTGGACCAGGATTGGAGGGCAGCGTTAGGGGTAGATACTTCAATGAGTGCACATAGTTTTAAAAAAATGAATAGAATCAAAATTTTGGGGGGGGGGGGGGGTTTCTGGGCATTTAAAATTTGTTTTGGATTAGTGAAATGAAATAAAAATGGCCATTTTTCAGTTCAGATTGCCATTCGTTTTTAAATGAATCCCATCCCTGCTACTACTGCTATGCATTTCTGTAGCACTCTGCCGGTTGCTTTATCTCCCCAGGTATGAACTGACAGATTTGCGGCCCAGTTCTTTGAAACTTGCCTAGTGAATCTCCTGAAAAATCCGCCTTTGGATCATGATGTGTTAGAGAATTTCTGCACTCTCTCAAATACCCCTTTCCTGGGAAAGATCGTTTAATTTTCTTTTCCTCTCTATAGCAATTAGATTGTGGACTTTCCCAGGGGTTGCTGCCCACCCTAAATTGTTAAAATATCCACCTTGAACCAAATTTTGCATCCATGCAGATGATGTGCAGCCATGGTTTGTCCACCCCATTTCCTCGGATAGAAACAGAGCTGTAGCAAGATTGAATAGTATTCTCTCTAGTCTCAGACGGGAAGGGACTGAACATGCCATGGGTTAGGCGACCTTTCCCGCAGCACCCCCTTCAGTGAAGCTACACAGAGTTTTATTATCAGTGAGTCTTCTAGTAGAAAGCTTAGGCGTTTCTATCGCTGCTGCATTTATCAATAGAGCCATGCTTTTTATCGTTATTGTGTTATTTTTATTATTTTAATGTCATTTTTGTTTAATTTGTTTGGATATTGTGTATATAATGATGGAAACTGCTACGACCAAACCATTCGGAGAGTGCGGTATACCAAACATTTGTAAATAAAGATAAATAAATACATTGTGACGGGCACCAAAAGGTCATTTTTCCATTGTCATTGCATTTGCCAGCTTTCTCCTTTTCTTTAATTTTTTTTTTTTTTTTCTAATTCTGATATCTTGACAACAGTCTACGTCTTTTATAACATCTCGGCTAGACCATTGTAATAGTTTGCCTATGGGGTTCCCTTCAAGAAGCATTAAGAAGGTTCGGTTTGTACAAAATAATTCTGTGCGGCTTCTTCTTAAGAACCAGCACCATTGTTGATTAAACTTCAAGGGATCTCCATTGTGTTTCAGATTCCCTTCGAGCTGGTCACCCTAGTTTTCAAGGCTCTTAGTGCCGTCGGCCTTTCATATTTGCAAGACCATTTAGGTACGTATGTTCTGTGGAAGAAAGATTTCTAAGCACAGAAGCCTTTCTTCAGTTCCCAACATCGAAAGAGGCAGGTTTAGCCGGCACCTGCACAAAAGGCATTTTCCTTTACTGCTCCTTTTCCAGAGGTCTCCCACCTGGAAGTCTGCTCCCGCAGTTTGGAAAGGCCGCCACAGCCTGGCTGACTGCTCCAGTGCGCTTTTATCCCAAACTGAAAATATTATAAGCCTGCTGCTTTCATTGTGCCATCTCGTCTACCATTTTATTGGTTCCATGTCTGTTCGTTCCCCCAGCTCGAATTTTGCCATATTTTATGTTCATGGTTGCTAAATTGCACTTAACTTTCTGTTTCCTTGAAGAGCGTGAGAACTTGATGCTGCTATTTACGCTATATAGTGTTTTCATTTTGCAATAGTTATGTTGCACTAAAGTAACGATGCAGTAGACTCCGGAGCTAAATTTCATTTTTATTTTGTATGTTATTGATCTCTGTTGAAGGCAAAGTAGATGAAATACCTTCCAGCTGGGAGAAATGATTTCTTCTTACTGATCGGGCAACAAGATCAGCAATCAGAAGTGCCATGCCGGTGCTGGCCGTACGGTGCGGTCTGCACGTTTCTGAAGTAGCAGCCCTGCCATGCATGCTGAGATCTTGTTTGGACGAAGGCTGGACACACACACACACACACACACACACACATCCACTGTCAAAAGTCCTGGGAGTCACATCTGTCACGTTAGACGCTGTATTTGAAGAGCTGAATTTGGGTCAGTTAAGCTGAAGTGTTGAGTCACTGCCTCTTTAGTAAATAACAGCATCACTGAGTACAAATTAAGCCGGCGTGTGGCAGCTCTGTGATTTCTCACTTCGCGCACTTCCCTGCTTAAAATCCACCTTTTTTTTTTCTTGCCAATTCTGTTACAGCACAGCAAAAACAAAAACCCCAGCAAAGCTCTGGATGTGCTCTCACAGATGTAAACAGTGGTATTCAGTACTTAAAACTCTAGGGCCGGATTTGAATAGGTACGCGCGGGCGTAGATTTGTGCGTGCAACCCGGCGCGCACAAATCTACGCCCGATTTTATAACATGTGCGCGCAGCCGCACGATTGTTATAAAATCCGGGGTCGGCGCGCACAAGGGGTTTCACACTTGTGCACCTTGCGCGCACCGAGCCCTAGGGGAGCCCCGATGGCTTTCCCCGTTCCCTCTGCCCCCCCCCCACCTTCCTTCCCCTACCTAACCCGCCCCCCAGCCCTATCTATCCCCCCTGACCTTTGTTAAATAAGTTGCGCCTGCCTCCGGGCAGCCGTAGGTTGCATGCGCCGGCACGGCCGTTGTGCCAGAGGCCTCGGTCCCGCCCCCAGACCTCCCCGCCCACTCCCCACCCACTCCCCGCCCCTTTTTTCAAGCCCCGGGACATTCGCGCGTTCCGGGGCTTGTGCGCGTTGCCGGGCCTATGCAAAATAAGCTCGGCGCACGCAGGAGCAGGTATTTGCAGTTACACGCGTAATTCTTTTAAAATCCACCCCCTACCGTTTCACTGAAATCACACTGAAGGCAGGGTACTCAGATCTCCAAGAAACCACGGTACTAACTCTTTGACAAATCGGATAACGTACGTGTGTGAAGACCACCTGCATGTTTGTATCTGCTCTTTTGTATGGGAGACCAGAAAAGGGTAAAAGAACACACATGCATACTTTTGAAAATGTCAGACACGCCTGCTCCTTCCCTCTCCTGGCCAGTGAATGCACCCAAAGGACCAGCCCTTTAAAATGTG
The DNA here is from genome assembly GCF_901001135.1 of Rhinatrema bivittatum. Lineage (NCBI taxonomy): Eukaryota > Metazoa > Chordata > Amphibia > Gymnophiona > Rhinatrematidae > Rhinatrema > Rhinatrema bivittatum. The sequence goes on from NC_042618.1 coordinate 8,996,311, forward strand.
GTTAAAAGTGTGCAGGATGTGAACCCCCATGCATAATACTTTTAATGTAGCTAAAATTATACCTGTTGTGAGCCACACAGTGAGGAAATAGCTGTTTCACTCAGGCAGAAGCAGCCTGAATAAACAGGACAGTTAGGTTGTCCAGAAGATAGAGGAAACTTCAAAGGCAACTCCAGGGCAACACTGTCTGAAGGCGGAAACAAAAAAAGTGAGCAGGAGTTAGCTAGGGAGTTGTAAAGCCAGAAGGAACAGGAAACACATGGCTGCTGGGAAATGTAATCTGGAGATCTTTGGCAGGGAATCAACTAAAGTAAAGGTATCATCCACAGAAGGCTATGCTAATAATTGCTAGAGACAGCTGAGGCTATTTTTTTTAAGTTGCTGCATGGGGGCCAATATTTAAATATAACTGGCTATGTAAGTTTGCCATTGAATATACCTGGATAAGTATTAAAGTTAACCAGATCAGCTTATTCGGCTAACTTTATACTGTTATGAGGCACATCTAGCTTATTCAGTTAACTTAACCAAATATGTCTGGATATCACTGATTACCCTGTTATGTTAGCAGAATTATTAGCACTCCCAGTTACATCCACTGCCCGGTGCCTGTGCACCGACTATCAGGCTAACTACTTAGCTGGATAAGTGAGTAATCTAACCACGTGGTATAATCGGATATTCAGCGCCCGCCACTTTTTATTATTTTTTTTCGGCTTTCCAGGCACTGCAAAACGAATTACATTGAAGTACATTAGGTATTTCCCTGTCCCACAATCTAAGATGTGGAGTCACAATGCACGGTGTTTTTTAGCAGAAGGGTTCCCAGTATTGTGGGGGAATGTCACCGCGATAAAGGACCCCTCCCCTGAAAAAAGCATTGCAGCTGAATGGTGCTTTGTTTTGTCTCGCGACTAAACACTGCAAGATAAAACACCGTAGCTAGCAGCCCTTCAGGCACAATGTTGGCCCTCAAACTCAAGGGACTACCATCGTCTTAAAGGACCAACCGCAGAAAAACCAGATTTCTCTCTGCTCCCTGACCTGGCCTAACCCTGAGACTCCCTAGGTCTCTTCCTAGCTTCTAGGTCTCTCGGCCTTGCTTATGCAGCCTTTGGTTTTCTTGTTCTACGTTCTATGCAGTCCTTGTCCTCGTCTGTCTTGCCCTAGTCCCTGTTTCCAGAGTCCCACTTCCTCGCTTGCTTGCACTTAGTTCCTGTCTGTTCCAATGATCCAGTTCCACAAAAACCTGCACTCACTCCACTCTTACCTGAACATAAGAGCATGCCACACTGGGTCAGACCAAGGGTCCATCAAGCCCAGTATCCTGTTTCCAGCAGTGGCCAATCCAGGCCATAAGAACCTGGCAAGTTCCCAAAAACTAAGTCTATTCCATGTTACCGTTGCTAGTAATAGCAGTGGATATTCTCTAAGTCAACTTAATTAATAGCACGTAATGGACTTCTCCTCCAAGAACTCATCCAATCCTTTTTTAAACACAGCTACACTAACTGCACTAACCACATCCTCTGGCAACAAATTCCAGAGTTTAATTGTGCATTGAGTAAAAAAGAACTTTCTCCGATTAGTTTTAAATGTGCCCCATGCTAACTTCATGGAGTGCCCCCTAGTCTTTCTATTATCTGAAAGAGTAAACAACTGATTCACATTTACCCGTTCTAGACCTCTCATGATTTTAAACACCTCTATCATATCCCCCCTTCAACCGTCTCTTCTCCAAGCTGAAAAGTCCTAACCTCTTTAGTCTTTCCTTATAGGGGAGCTGTTCCATCCCCTTTATCATTTTGGTTGCCCTTCTCTGTACCTTCTCCATTGCAACATCACCCATGAAAACCTTCCCCAGAACGGGTATCTCTCTAACATCCTCTTCAGTAAACACTAAAGCAAAGAAATCATTTAATCTTTCCACGATGGCCTTATCTTCTCGAAGTGCCCCTTTAACCCATTGATCATCCAACAGTCCAACCAACTTCCTTGCAGGTTTTCTGCTTCGGATATATCTGAAAAAGTTTTTACTATGAGTTTTTGTCTCTATGGCCAACTTCTTCTCAAATTTTATCTTAGCCTGTCTTATCAATGCCTTACATTTAACTTGCCATTGCTTATGCTTTATCCTATTTTCTTCTGAAGGATCCTTCTTCCAATTTTTGAATGAAGATCTTTTGGATAAAATAGCCTCTTTCACCTTACCTTTTAACCATGTTGGTAATCGCTTTGCCTTCCTTCCACCTTTCTTAATGCATGGAATACATCTGGATTGTGCTTTTAGGATGGTATTTTTAACAATGTCCATGCCTGTTGCACACTTTTTAACTTTGTAGCTACACCTTGCAGTTTTTTTCTAACTATTTCTCATTTTATCAAAGTTGAAAGTTTAGCGCTAGATCCGTGGCTTTACATACTGTTCCCCTTCCAGTCATTAATTCAATTTTGATCATATTATTTGGACCTTGAGTTTTACTGTCTGGGATACAGGAAGGCGGTCCGGGCTTGTCCCGGCCCGACGCAGATAACATGGGCTTGAGCAGCTGTGAGTAAGGGATAGGATTAGCAAAGGCAGGTGGGGGTGGGGGAAAAAAGGGGAGTTAGGTAACCAATAGCAGCATCAGCAATTTGAATGCTGTTCTGCTATTGGTCAGCAGTTAAACAATGGGCTGGAGCAGAGCTCAGAACGGCAGTTGGGAATTCAACAGCAAGCAGAGGGCAGGTTTTTGCTTTGCTGCGCTGGGGATTTTCCAACTGTCATTTGCGCGGTTTCGCTGTCTTTTAGTTATTTAGCAAAATGAAGAGAGCCAAAAACAAACCGGAGGTGGCTGCAGCGGGTGGAATTTCATCCCGTTCCTCAGCGAGGTCGTCAGGGGTTGGCAGGTGACGGTCTCTACAGATCTGCAGGCCTCATTTGGTGAGCGGCTTCGTCTTCACTAACTGACGTTCCCCCCCAATTCCCCTTGCCCTGCTGCCCCGCCTCCCCCACTGATTCAGGTGTAAGCGGCCCAGAACCTGCTGTCCCCCCCCCCCCCCCCCCCGGCGAAGCCCAGCCCTTAGGGGACAGCCTCGTGTCAGAGCTCCTGCTGCTTACGGTTTCCACAACCTTGTACTTGTTTTTTCTCCTCAGCCAGGCTCGTGCAACATTTTGTGAGGGAGGCAGTCAGCGCCGAGGTCACTGGGAAAGAATTATTGGTTTCGGGTTACAGAGTGATTTACATTTAAATGTGAATCCGATAAAGGCTAAGACACATAAGGAGCGTGCCTGCTCCAGTGGCAGTGGAGCCCCCTTTCTCTAGCCGGCGCCTGCCTGCTATGTCTCCTGTTATGATGGGATATTCTTTTAAGGGCAGTGTTTTACGGGAGCTGCTGGAACGGGCAAGCAGTGGAGTAAGGGGCGAGTTAGTGGATTCTTCCCAGAGCCAGTTCCCAGCAGGGGATGGTGAACGTGGTGGCAGACTTCCCAGTCGGCCAGTTGCCCCTTCGGTGCCCGTCGGTGCTAGGCCAAGGCTACAGCTGCATTTATTGTCAATATTTTAGGTCTCATGGCTAAAGCAGGATTTGTTAATTTTCTGCAGGTGCGGTGGGTGAGGGGAGTGGTGCGGAAGGTATAGGAGGTTGGCCCTCAGATTTAGGAGCATCTTTAGGCAATCAGATTTATCCTCAGGATGTTGGAATAAAAGGGCGGCCCCTTGTGGGCAAGCAAAACGGGGCCCCTTTACAAAAGATCCCTTTACATTCAGGGGCGCTAAAGGGGGATTTGGTGGCGGGGGAGGGGGAGGATTGTTGCGGATACCGGTGGTTTTGCAGATGAAGCCGATGATTCGGTGGCTGGACCTTCCAGTCGTGAGGCCTGGAGGGAGTTGGATACGGCAGCGCAAGCCTTTACTGCTCAGGGCGATCAGGAAGGAATGAAGAGGAACGTTGCGGACGACAGGAGTGGCATGGCATCGGGAATACAAGGCAGCAGTGTTTGGGAGCTGAGCAAGGCAAGACTTCCAAAGATAGTGCTCGGGAGAGTAAGAAAGATAATAAGAGGAGAAAGAGGGCTCATTCTAGTAGTAGTTTAAGCTCTTCTTCGTCTTCCTCGAGTACTAGCGACACGGGGCCAGGTCAGCATACGGCTTTATCTGTAGGGCCATAGTATGATATGGGTCCTCCGGCTTTAGCTTCTTTAATGGAGCTTTGGGAGGAGGTGCCTATCCGGTTAGTTACAAGGCTTAAAATAAAAAATATTCTGTTAATATTTTGATTGTAGAGGGAAGAAAAGGGGGAGGAAAACATCTAGAAGTCTAACAGGCAGAATAAGAAAGGTAGCGCGGGCCCAAAAATGTCTAAGAATATAGTCAATTGGGTAAAGGGGTTTTTTTTTTTGCGTTTAGTAAGTGTTGGTAGTCATTTTGATCCTACTCAGTACGGAGCACGTCTGTCCTCCGCTGATAGTGTTCTAGGAGCCTTTAAGGATTATGAGGGTTGGGCATGGCCCAATTATGCTGAAAAATTCTGGGATAAAATGGCTGGGAACAAATTTATGTCATGGGGTTCTCAGGACATTCATTTATGGTTAACTCAGATGACCAACAATGGAACCAATTTAGTAAAGTGGGACAGGGAGTGCTGGCTTTAGTGCTAGTTCCGGTATTTTATCCTCCAGTATTGGTAAGAATACTTCCTTTTGTGGTCCTGGAACTGTTCGCAAAAGCGAGTCTGGTACGAACAGTAAGGGACGCGAATCTGACATCTGTTGGAGGTTTAATAAGCGCACTTGCCTGTTCCCCGAAGGTAACTCCAGGTACGCATGTGCCACTTGCGGGGGGGTGGGGCGCATTCGGCTGTCAAAGGTTAGCAAGGTCAAGGTGCTAATGTTATCAAAAGCGCTAAGTGAATCTCCATGGTAGAGCAAGGCTGACTCTCCCATAGTTTATTGCAGCTTTAGTGGAAGGTTCGAAATCGTATCCCAACAGAGATGCTGTTGCTATGTTGTCTGGGGATTTAGATGCGACTTCCATATCCGTTAAGAAGGTCCCGGGGTAGGGAGAGGGCTGAGAATTCTAAATCTGTTTATCGGATGGTTGAGGGCGCACGAGATAAAATACAGGTGGAACTTCAGTGTGGAAGAGTAGCCGGGCCATTTCCTTGTAAACCTTTGGAGCATAGGCACTTCTCACCATTAGCAGTGATTAAAAAAAAAAAAAAAAGCCGGGAAAATTTAAGTTAATTTTTAATTTGTCACACCCTGAGAGATCTTCAGTTAATGATTTCATCCCTAAACAAGTGAGTCGCAGTCAAGTATGCATCATTCGATTAAGCCATAGACTTGGTCCGTAAGGCGGGTCCTGGGGGTCTTGGTTAGCCAAAGCTGATATTGAATCAGCTTTTCGGTTATTATTAATTGGTGTGTATTTTAGGGGCAAGCGGTGGTCTAACAAGAAAGTAGTTTGGTGGTGTGACAATATGTGCGTGGTCCAAGTGGTTCATAAGCAAGCAGCAAAGTGTCTGAGAGTTTTGCTTTGTTGAGAGTAATGATTATATTATGTTTAAAATTGCATGTAACATAAGGCAGGACATGTCCCGGGGAATTTGAATATGATTGCTGATGCTCTTTCGCGTCTTAAATGGGATGTCTTTGGGCCGAAGCTCCTCACGCCAGTGGGTTGGGAGAGAGCATGCCGGAACACCTTTGGCATCTTTGCACGTAGTAATGCGGAATTTGATCAGACAATCCCTGGCTCCTGCTATATGGAGCTCATACTTAGCAATGGGGGAGAAGATGAAAGAGCGGTGGTGTTGTTAAAGCGTATGGTTATATGTATTTGTTGCATTGGTGGCGGTAAGCCCGAGCCCAAATATTGTTGATTAATTGTATTGTTAAAAGGTATGCAAAAGGAGGGGGGGTGAGTCTTGTGCAGTGCGGGGGGGCTGCTGCACGGGATGGCCAATGAGCAAAAAGGGGGCCGATGCTCAGAGGCGATATCCCTGACCCACGCTCGGACGAGGTGTGGTTATAGGTCTAGAGGATACAGGTGGAGCTCTACCACTGGGATGCGGAGGGGGGGCCGGTTAAGAAGGATGTTACAAGGGGGGGGGGTCATGTTTTAGCTTGTTATAAAGTTATGGGGCTCGGGTCTGGTGTAAATAAACTGCGGCCTTTATTTGACCAAATAAAGGTGTTTGTCGTTTTTCAGTGAAGCAAGGAAAAAGGGGAATGTGTTTGGGGAGGGGGGGGGTAAAAGGAAAGCGAATCTTGCCTCTACCAGTTATTGGTTTGGGGTTGGAAGTGGGGCACTATTCGGCACCTTCATTTAGGAGGGGCACAGCAACTACAGCCGCGGAATTGGGGTGGTCGGCCCGGAGAATTCAAGCGCTGGGACAATGGAAGTCGGAGGTTTATCGTAGTTATGTAAGAAAATAGCTTTTCTTGGAAGATGAGAAGACGATGTTCTGCATGAAAATAATTGAAAAAATTTGTTTTGCAGACATAAAAAGGGGGAGTGGATCCGTGAATGAGCTTGGTCGTGGGCCATTCTTTTGCATCGGGCTCTGCGAAGAGCGGAGGAGAGGCCTTATGGTGAACACCCGGATCTGAATCATACAGAATGGATTGTTCGCTGGTTTGGCAATGGGGGAATGTGTCGGGGGAATCTGCTTATCTTTCTCCAGAATAGAATGCTAAGATGGGGAATCCCGGAGATTGTTATCGATTATCTGGGGGGTAATGATTTTGGTAACTTCACACGTCGCGAATTAGCAGCGATCATATGCAAAGATTTGGCTACCATACTGCATTACCTGCATAATACTAAAATTGGCGGGTCTAATATTATAGTTCGTATCACACACTACACGGAGCCTTTATGGCGAAAGGGTTTTGGAAAATGAATTGAATAGGCAAGTTGGTAAATGGGTAGTTCAACACGGTGGTTTTTTGGGGTTCGCCACACAGGGTCATGGGTAACCGTAGGTGGTTTTTTCTTCGGAGATGGGGTGCATCTTTCTGACGTGGGCATTGATTTCTTTCATAATGATTTGGAGAAAGTTTTCAAGCAGCAGCTTTTAGGTTAAGTGGCCGCAGTGGGGGAACAAAGGCAAATATTTTGCCTTTGTTTGTGGCGGAAAAACCCGAGCCATATGTTTAATGTATTATTTGGAATTGTAAAGGACATTGAAGGGGGGGGGAAATGCTCGTGTTGTTTGGGGCTGCTACACGGGAAGGCCTAAAGAGCAAGAGGGGGCCGATGCTCAGGCCGCATGCTTACCCTCGCTGGTGCCATGGCGGGGTGAGTGATGGGGGGGTGCCTAAAGTCGGCGGGGGGGGGGGAAATGCTCGTGTAGTTTGGGGCTGCTACACGGGAAGGCCTAAAGAGCAAGAGGGGGCCGATGCTCAGGCCGCAGGCTTACCCTCGCTGGTGCCATGGCGGGGTGAGTGATGGGGGGGGGTACCTAAAGTCGGCTTACCATTGAGACGCGGTGGTAAGCGAAAGAGGGGCATGGGGGCGGTGGAGGTTTGGGGGAATTAACTTTGGAATTTTGTATAATTTGCTGGCTCGGGTTATGTTTTAATAAACTGCGGCCATTATTTAATGCCACATTGTTGTTATGCGCATTTTGTTCAGGGAGAGAGGGGCAAGTATGTGTATGTATGCACGAACAGCTAGTATCAAGTCCCTATGTTATGATATGCAAACATAAGGGAAAAAGCGCAGGACTGCTTGCTTCTAAGGCCAAGTCCGAAAGCAAAGTACATCAAGCCACGTCTGAATTTTCAAGAAGGCTCCTAACCCAGTAAAAATGTTGCTAGCAGTAATTGCTATGGGTTTGATAGCTGCTTGGTTTTGATTGTAAATATTCATACCCTTATCATAAGGCTCGGGGGTAGCCTGCACAGCGCGGCAGTTACTACTGGATGGAGCTTTTGGTCCTTTTCTGCCATCATTACTATGTTACTATGTAAGACAAGCATACAGGACAAGAGACTAGGGGCATTTCATGAAGCAAGACAATGGTTAAAAGAGAAAAGAAAGTTAGTTAATGAGGTTAAAAGCAGAGGTCAGAGTGCAGGTGGCCTACCCCGTTCCGTGGCCCTCTAAGTTGTGCCAGCCTGTAAAGAGCTGCACCTCAGGAGCCAGAGAGAACCTTCACGGGGTCAGTTTCAACCCTAAAACTCGCTGCCTTTTCACATCAGACTGACCTCCCCCCCCCACCAACCTGCTAGTCTTCCAAAAGCTACCAAAAACGTGAATCTCTGCAGCAGCATTCGGGCTAGAAGCTGAACCAGTGATCACCTCCCAAGCTGCACCTGATCTCTAAAACAGCGTCTGACTTGTAGCAGAGGTGCTTTTAGTCACTTTAATTGTGGCATCCCTGTGTCTTTTTATGTTTTTGCCTTATTTCTGCCTTGCTCGGATAGAAGCCCTGTTGTATTATTGAATAGATGAATCCTACTCTAGCTTGTTGTGATGCACTTTGAGCTCTCACATTGGGAAAAGCAGGTAATAAATTGATGATGGCTTTTTCATTACTGTACTCACCTGCAAGCTATGTTTTATGACCCTCCTCATGCCCATAGCATTTTCCCACAGGCACAAGGGAAAAACCCTTCACTATATCAGCACCAAAGGCTTTGGTCTCCTTTTTCAAATCAGCTTCTTGTCAGACCATGGCACAGGCAGATTAAGCCTCCAGTGCTGTCTGTTACCCGATGACCCCCTGGAATGGTACAAAATAAATGCGTCTGTTATCGGTTGGGATCTGTATCCTGGTTTTTAGCTCTCCACCCCTCCACCCCCCACCTCCCAGAGGCGGAAACTGCTTGCACTCTTCAGAAGTTTCCACAGGCTGTGCACTCTCCGCACTTTGCACCTGCGAATACTTCACCACAAGCACGGAGGGGTCCTTCAGCCCGATTACAACACTCTGGCTGGACAATAATTGTGCAATCAAGGGTCACGTTCAAGAGTGGTAATGCTGATGGTGTGATAAGAGCACCCTCACACCGATGGTCAAGCCAGAGTCTTTGTGACATGGAAGAGTTGAAAAACTATGGGGGAAGGAGGGGAGAATTTTCAAACTCTCCATGTGGATACAAAGTCCACGGGTATCTTGTACTTAATTTCCTACAGAAAAATATGGGAGTAATAGTATTTTACTGTTCAAAATTCCCACAGATACAAAATACACACAGACTTTTCCATGTCTCAGACACTTCCCTTCAGCTCAGCTAAACGCACATACATTGTGGAGCCCCCTCCTCAACCTCATCCGTTCAGCTGGACTGCAGGACTATAATTTTTAGTCAGCCGGTTCACCGGGTAAATGGCTTTGAAATCTGCCTTGCTTATGTCTGGCATGACCATTGGTGTGAGGGTGCTTTTATCACAGGCTGATAAAGTCTGTCACACTCTACCATGAATACAGAGGGCAACTTTCCAAGTTTCTCTTAAAGAAGGTAAACAAGTGCAGGTAGAAGCATGCATTGAATTTTACCCATAGGGAAAAGGGAGGCGGCATGAGGTCGGGGGAGGAAAGGTGTGCCCGCTGATTTCATTTGGAAATTACCACATGTATTTGTTGGCGCATACTTTGTACCTGCACTGTGTGTGCTGGGAGGATTTTCAACAGGAAACTCAGCAAGGAATTACCCTGCGAAACTGAGCTTGTAGAAGCATAGGTACAGACAGGGGTATAGCCAGAACTGTTTGTTGGGGGGGTTTTTTTTGGGGGGGGGGGAGAATCTAAGGTTAATACAGATAGTCACTACGGTCAGTACCCCGCTCTGCCCTACTCCCAGCCCTTACCCCATCCTATGTGGGTTTTCATGGCAGTGGCTACCAAATCCTTTTAATTTTGGCAATTCTCACTTTCTCCCTGGCTTATTTCTGATTATTTCCCACTCTCCCTCTCTTGTTAAGGCAACAACTTTACACAAGTGGCAGGTGGCACCTTATAGACTAACTAATTTATTGAGGCCTGAGCTTTCTAGGACAGCATCCACATCGTCAGTTGCATGGCCTCTTGTCATTTTTCCTACACCAGACTAACACGGCTATCCCTCTGAAGATCTGAACTTTATGCAAGTGTTATGCTCTCAGCAATTACATAAAAACAGGTTTCCAAGCAGCCCATGCATTCCTGACCTTTCACAGGCTGAGAGGAGAGAGGCCAAATAATTACCTGAATAATGTAAACAAAGGTTTTTAAGGCCTCAAACCTTTTCATGTCTAGCCCAAGGGCAGTGAGGTTTCCCATTCAATTTAGCCTTCTTAAAGGTTCAGGGGCATCTTGGACTGGCAGTGATTCCAGTGCCTCCAGACCCTGCACTTTTAAGGGGCTGACTCAGATGAGACATGACCCTGCTGCTAGGAGTGGAGGCCAGATCCAAAAGGGAATGGGCAGAGGGCACTGAGGCCCAGCCACGGCCAAGCCGTTGTGTATAAAGTACCTGCAGAACTGAATCCACTACGGAGAGTCTGAAAATTGCCTCAACTCTCTATATTTATTGGAAAAATTAAGACAAATTTAAGCAGGGCAGGGAGCAGGAAGTTACCCAAGGTAAAGTAATACGGGAGTTTACCCAGGTAAAGTAACCCTGAAAGTTATCCAGGTAAAATAACCTTGCAAGTTACCTAAGTAATTCAGGTAAAGTAACCCAGGAAGTTACGCAGGTAAAGCAATCCTGCAAGTTACTCAAGTAAAAATAACCCAGGGAAATTAACTCGGGTAAGGTAACCTTGGAAGTTACCCAGGTAAAGTAACTCAGGTAAAGTAAGCCAGGAAGTTACTCAAGGAAAGTAACCTGAGTAACTTTAGCCAAGACATTCTGTGGGACTTACCTGGGAATGAGAAGAGAAAAATGTATGGCTGACAATATGAAGTTAGAGGAATGGAGGCTCAGAGGAAACACTTCTCTACTGAGAGTGTAGGGAATATTTCAGTTCTGGCTAATAGGACAAGCGGCTAAGATGGACCCTCTAACATCCGTAAAAATGGACTTTGGCATTTGGCTATGTACAGCCAAATGCAGACCTGAGAAAGATTTGCATTACTGTGTATGTGACTAAGCCTGGACAGATTTATGGACCCTCCTAGCAGAGCTGGACCATCTGTTCCTCGGTGAGTCGGTACTGCAATAATATTGGGGCCTCTTTTTATGTCTCTAAGGTCAGTCTGAGAGCCAGACTTATCAGTGCCCTGTCAAACCTGGACAACTGTCATTGGTCAAGCTGACCACTTGCTGAACTGTGCCAGCAAGCAAAGAACTGGCAAATGAGTGAGAAAATCTGCTAAATAAAAACCTTAATTATGCATTCACCTGACTATGCATGAAGCTGCTGAATCATACATAGGTGAGTCCTTTAAAGCAGCAGGGTTGCAAGCACTCAGGGTCATTGTCATCAGCCGACTTGGATAATAACACAACACATCTGAGTACTGTTGCCTCCCCTGGCCGAGCTCCATGCACCCACTGTAGAAAGAAAGAACTGGTTCCCTCCAAGAGGTCCCAGAGTAGAGGTGCTGAGCACACCTTGCTACTTGCTAGTGACAAGGTGAAGCCCTTCCCAGCTCTGGCTGCCTTTGCCTGGAGGTCCAGCCCACAGAGAGACCAGCTTGCTGGAGATCCAGAGAGAGGGTCCCGCTGCAGGTCCCAGGTGGTAATAACTTTAACTTTTATTCCCTATGCAGTGGGTCAGGAAGCTAGAAATTATTAACCCCTTACATGCAAGTCTCTGCCAGGACCAGTAAATGCCAGCCTTTACTCTGTGATCAGACAACCAGATGTAAAATAAATTGTAATAAACTAATTGGGCCAGTATTAAGATTTAGGCGCGGGCATAGATTTGTGCTTGCAACCCAGTGCACACAAATCTATGCCCGATTTTATAACGTGTGTGCAGCCGCATGCATGTAATAAAATCCGGGATCGGCGTACACAAGGGGGTGCACACTTCTGCACCTTGCGTGCACCGAGCCACGCAGCCTTCCTCCGTTCCCTCCGAGGCCGCTCCGAAATTGGAGATGCCTCAGAGGGAACTTTCCTTCCACCTCCCCCCCCCACCTTCCCCTCCCTTCTCCTACCTAACCCTCCCCCAGCCCTACCTAAACCCCCCCTTACCTTTAAATGGCTGCTGTGCCCCACCCCAGACCACCTGCCCCGCCCCGCCCCCTTTTTCAAGCCCCGGGACATATGCGTGTCCTGGGGCTTGTGCGCATCACCAGGCCTATGCAAAATAGGCTCGGTGCGCAGGAGGGGTTTTAAAGGGTTACACGCATATCCCTTTTAAAATCCGTCCCTAATTGCATGTGTTTCCTGATGAAGTGTCATTACAATAGCTCCGTGTAACTAGTAGAAATAAATAAGATTTTACTCAGACAATTTGGTGAATTTTCTAAGCAAATATACAGGAGAAGCTGGAGATTTAAGGAGGTTCCCGTAAAAGAGAGGTGGGTGTAGAAAATCCTTATTCCTCTCCCTACAAGAGGATGCTGGATGATCGCCATAGCTTCCCAGAGGAGGTGAAGGAAATCAAAACTGTGCCAGAACTGAAGTATGTTTGGGATGGACATGTTCAGGTGAAAAATTGAGGAGGAGAGGGCTGTAGGTGGAGGTGCCTTGGGATTGGTTTAAGTACACATCCTACCCAGCATGTCAGATTATCAAATTGACTTGGATAACGAGCACAACCCTGCAGGCAGGCAAGCTTGCACTGATCCTTAACTTGAGCAGTGCAGCAGGGAACAGGCCAAATGCTCCCTGTCTAACTAAATCTACTACGACACTGCGTCACTGCATAGCCTGAAGTGATGGGGCATCGGAACAGCAGGGCACATTTTGCTTTGGTGCATGGAGTAACTTAATTAGGCTGAGCAGGAGGCATTGATCTGCTAGAAGGACAATATCTTTATTTGAAATTCAATGAAAAAATATGTTCTTCACTTCATAAAATTTTATTTAAAATTGCATTTAGCAATAAGGATGCTCCGATGAAAAAAGGCATATCCATTCATGCCGGTTGCGTTCTGATTCTCTCTAGGTCTTTTTTCTTTTTTAAAGCTATTTCCTTGTCATGCGGTATCTCTGAGCCAAATCATTCCTCGGGAGAAATGTCTCTTGCACTGTACTTTGAAATATGTGGTGATTACTGGAGGACCTGATGAACCAGCTTATGTGTGTGCATATATCTGTTAATACCCAACCAGTTTTTGTTTTGCCCTACCTCCAAGAATTTGGAAATTTGTGTCCACTCTAGTTTTGGATTTGTCGGAATTCGACAAAGTTTAAAGCATATGAGTATATGAAGTATATGAAGCTCTGGAATTTGTTGCCAGAGGATGTGGTTAGTGCAGTTAGTGTAGCTGGGTTCAAAAAAGGTTTGGATAAGTTCTTGGAGGAGAAGTCCATTAACTGCTATTAATCAATTTAACTTAGGGAATAGCCACTGCTATTAATTGCATCAGTAGCATGGGATCTTCTTAGTGTTTGGGTAATTGCCAGGTTCCTGTGGCCTGGTTTAGCCTCTGTTGGAAACAGGATGCTGGGCTTGATGGACCCTTGGTCTGACCCAGCATGGCAATTTCTTATGTTCTTATGTTAAGTTTCATCGGAATATCCGGACATCTAGAAGGGGCAGGATGTACAAATGTGTGCAGTGGTACGTGAACTGGAGCGAATGGATGCGATATGAGCTCGTGACCCATTCGCCAAGAACTGTAATGCATCAGACACTCACCCAACGGTTTCTGCTTTCCCGAGCAAGGTGTTTGCAGGGTCTCTGTAAGGCAGGGCAAGGAGATGAGGGCACGTTCAGAGGCCAGAGACCCCCAATGGCAGAGCAATTTGTACACCAGGTGCCGAAGCAATACGTGATTCACAAAGACTTTTCTCCCTTTCTGTACCCAGTGAAGCAGGCCCTGGTGGTAAAAATAATTAAAGGCAATTCCTGGCCTCTGGTGCTGTTCAATATTGTGTCTGGTCATGTTAGGGGCAAATTCGAAAAAAACATGTAGTTACCAAGCAGACGGGCAACTTCTTTCTGAAAAACTGCTCTTTGAAAATGATTGAGTGTAAATTTCAGACCTTAGTCCCAGTACTTGTCATAGTAGAGCGAGCAATGCTGGACTCGCCGGAAACAGGAAAGAGATTCCCTCTCTCCCGGCAGGGTTTCTGCTGGTGTGGGGGGTGGGGAAAAGAGCATTGTGTGTGTGTGTGTGCGGAGGGGGGGGGGGGGGGTGAGGAGAAGGTGGGGAGGGAACCTTTTATTACAACAAGGACCAAAGCAGCAGCAGAAGGTCAGAGCGATTTGAGATCTCACCCACCCCAACACATTTCACAATATGGGAAAGGTTTGTGGGGGTTTCCTGGCTTGGTTCTTTGGAGCCGCTGTGCACATGATAAGTTGGGGTGCGCAGAGTTATCCATCTAAACAGCTTTTGAATACGGACCTCCTCAGGTACACATCTATTCTCCACCCAGACCTAAACACCCCCCCCCCCAGGAGCACAGCTGTTTAACCCAGCCAGATGTACGCGCACAACAGAAACCCACAAGCAACGTCATCCGGGCTGAGGAGAGCAATTCACCCGGGAAACGGCTTTTAAGATTGGCTTCCTTGCATTTCTGGCCTGGTGGCAGGATGCAGCGTATTTGGCCGCTATATCTCCAGTTTCTTCCTGGGATTATACAGCGCGTTCCCTGCTCATTCTTTTCAGGAAAGTCTTTGATTTTCTCTCTCAGCTTAGGGACGGGTTCGTCTCTTCTGCCTTTGCATTTTGCACAGCTTCTCTTTCTATTTCTCTGGTGTTGCGCTGCACGCAGACCTTGGATTCTGGCCGTCGCCAGTTCAGTTTCTGTTTGCGCCTTCCTCTTCACTTCTTCCATATTTGGCATGGGTCTGCCTGTGTTTTGCGTGTCTGCCTGAGATGAGCAGTGAGGTTTAGTCTTTGGATCTGTAGCAGCCTGGCTTGTGCTGTTTCTTTCCAATCTCTGCACCTCCCAATAGGAGGTGTCACGGGCGCTGTCTCACCTGCTGCTGCCTTTGCTCTCATACTTACGCGCTTGTACTATTCCTCTATAAGGACCCCTTATTAGCAGAAACCTGAAGTTTTTTTTATAAATCCTGTAGGATTGTGACCTACGTTTTCTGCAGTAAGATTTGGGTACGCTGTTAACATCCGTTCACAGTCCTGTCTCCTTTGCAGGCCAATGTAAGGAGGTACGCTCAGCACGGTGAGAGCACATGGTTTTTCTTGCCGTACTACGCACATTTTTCGTGTGCAAACTGTACTCCCGATGCAGCCAGGCATTTTGCACCCAAAACATTGTGCATAAACCTGTGCACACTGCTTCTCGCCCTCACATGGAAATCCCATGCTAATGAAATCATTAGCTATTACCGCCTACTGCAGAGAGGTGCGCAGGATGTACTCCTGTTGTCTTAAAGCTGGAAATGTTACTCCTGGTCAGAGGCGGAGTCAAATCAGCTCACTCCATCTCTGACCCAGGAGTTACATTCTAGACTGGTGAATTATAACCTGGAAATCGTGTTGTGTGCACATATTATTTGTGCATAACTGCTATATGGACAAAACAGATTTGTGTGCATAAAATATCTCCCGGGAAGAAAAAGTGAGCAAAGGGCACAACCCTCCCCATGGCTCCCCTCTCTTGTCCGGATTTGGAGGTTGCCCTTAGGCTCTGTTGGTGCTGTTGCCTCCTGTCATTCACCTCTTCCTCCCCCCCCCCCCCCCCCCCCCAAGATTGGACAGCAGGGGGCAGAAAGTCTAAGGCACAGTTCCCCCCTTTGGTTTCCTGTGGCAGCTCAGGGGCAGATCCTATGGCAAAAATGTAAAAATTCTGAAGCAAATTGGCAAACATTTCCATCTTTTACATCACATTATGAACCTAAAGGAGTTTCACACTATGTCTATTAGTATAACTTATAATATTTTTACTGGAAGACAGCAAATCTTCAGCCAGCCTGCTGCAACCCTCCCCCCTCAGTGTGCCTAATGACAAATCCAGGCCTGGCTGTGCGCTCTCCCACCCCAGGGGACCTCTTGCACCCAGAACCCAGTGCCCTGCAAACCCGGATGGCAGTGCAGCTGGGGAGCCCCAGCAGTGACACGTCCCCCGTCCTCCTCCCCCCTCCCCCGAGGCTGCCTGTGAGTGCGTCAGTCAGGGCAGGGAGGGGGCGGCAGTAGTGCAGGCCTCCTCTGCCCCTGAAGAAGTGATGGCGAGGGTGCCGAGGCAGGTGAGCACGGAGGGTTTTACCATGAGATGGAAGAGGACAAGGCCATAGCTCCCCTCAGCCCCGTCCGGCCTCCAGTCTTTGGGAGAAGCCCCAGAGCCAGCGTGGCTCCGGTTTCTGCACACATCTCCTGCCTGCCGTTTGCTTAGCGCACGAGGAGTTACATTTCATTTAAGGCACTTTATTACATCAGAGAAGGGAAGGGATTCCTTGAAAGGCTTGGAGTTTTTATTTCTCTTTCCTGTGGCTGGAAGGAGTCAGAGGGAAAGAAAACATCTGGATAGAGAACAGGGCAGAAAATGTGAGATGGACAGAAAAAGAAGGTGGGGGAGATAAAGAGAAACGAGTTGATAGGAGAAAGGCGGCGAGGGACCTGGGTACGTCGTACTGCGTAGAGGTGCAGCACTAAGCGACTACTTTAATCTTAAAATGGCAGGGGTCCACAGGCACTGAAGAGAGTCTGCCCTGTGATAAATGACTGGGCTGCTGAAGGTGCTGGCAGTGGGAATGCGGTCTCGGTTGGGCACCTCGGCTTCAGAGCCCTTGCTGAATCCTAAAGGAATGGCAATGAATGGGTTAAGGCTGAAAGAAGCCCAGGAGTCAGAAAGTGCAAGCTGGAGGCCCCCTGGCCTTCCTCCTCACCGCAGCGGGTATGTTAGTATTTCCAGGCGGAGGGGGAGGATGGCTCCCTGCTTGGACATGTGTCCGTCATGCTGCTGTCTGCTATTCTGCCAGGCCTCCAGCTGACAACAAAGCCTTTGTCCTACTGCGCCCTGCAGGGAATCCCAGCACTGGGCACGCCGCTTGTTAAGAGTAATTGGATGGGGCTACTCCGAAAGCAAGTGAAAGCACTTAGTGGAAGGTTCTGGGCTTTGCAATCATTTGGCTTTTATGTGCGAGGCAGGCCAGGACGTTCTCTTCTTTTGCTGCTGCCGACACCTGATCCTCCTTGGACTCTCGCTCTGGCACGGAGGAAGCCGCTCGGTGACCTTTTTTTTTTTTTTCCTCTTTATTATTATATTCCATCATAAACATCATGAAAAATACAGGCAAATATATCACTATAAACCATACTTATTAAAGAAAATTTCCAACACTTAAATTAATAATTACTGTGTACATCCCGCATAATATGGGGGACCCAAAGAGAAATAATACTTCTATAATTACTAGTACATCGAGGTTATAAGAGGAACTATACTTTTTTTTTTTTCTGATCATCGTACTCCTGTTTCTCCACTGGCTTCTTTACCAACTAGAAAAGTTTCTAAGTGTGCCCCTGTGACATAGTAAGGGCAAAGGCTATCGGCGCCATTTTAAATACCGGCAGCTGACAGCCCGAGTGCAGGAGATCGCTCCAGGACCCCCGCTGGACCACCAGGGACTTCTGGCAAGTCTTGGGGGGGTCAGGAGGGTGGGGGTTTATTCGTTAGTGATACGTTGTATTCGTGAGGGTTCGCCATATGTTTCGTGACTCCCATGAATACAACGAATATGGCATATATGTTGCGGATTGCCAAAACGTTGCAAACGAATGCACACCCCTAGTAATTTTATACTTTTGATATTATTAACCTGACTAACTGTTAACTCATCGAATTGAGCGGGTCTTACTTGCTTCATCAAGCTAGCACCCTCCTCTACCTTTCCTGGCATTTTTCTGATAGCTCCTACTGGTGGAGTCCTGTTTGGCTGAGGAGGAGACGACGGTCCTTCAACCGGACTTAAAGAACATAAGAACATAAGAAATTGCCATGCTGGGTCAGACCAAGGGTCCATCAAGCCCAGCATCCTGTTTCCAACAGAGGCCAAACCAGGCCACAAGAACCTGGCAATTACCCAAACACTAAGAAGATCCCATGCTACTGATGCAATTAATAGCAGTGGCTATTCCCTAACTAAACTTGATTAATAGGAGTAAATGGACTTCTCCTCCAAGAACTTATCCAAACCTTTTTTGAACCCAGCTACACTAACTGCACTAACCACATCCTCTGGCAACAAATTCCAGAGCTTTATTGTGCGTTGAGTGAAAAATAATTTTCTCCGATTAGTCTTAAATGTGCTACTTGCTAACTTCATGGAATGCACCCTGGTCTTTCTATTATCCGAAAGTGGCTCAAGGTATTCTTTCTTATTTATTTTAATTGCACAGTGCGGTAGTTGCTATCCTTATCGGGAGTTAGTGCGCACTAACCTGGCAGAGTTAGTACGCATTAACTCCCGTTAGTGTGCACTAATTCAAAAATGAATTTTCAGAACAAATTCAATCGTTTTTCTGTTCTCCCTAACCATTCCAAATTAGGCAATTTCGTTGACATTGCCTAATTTGGGAAAAATTATTGCACATCCCTAGTTTTCACTAAGGAGGACATTGGAGAAGGACCGTTGCTGGCTAGCAAGAACATGGATGGAGGTGGGGTAGATAAAACCTTTTAAATAAATACATAAACACATTTCCAGAAGAGAGTGCTTGGGTGGAACTAGGATACCTGGAAGGGGACAAGGCCATGGGGCCGGATGAGATACATCCCGGGATACTTAGGGATTCAGAGAGGTGCTGGCGAGTCCGCTGAAGGACATGTTCAATAGATCCTTGGAGACACTTTTCCCCTTTGTGACCATCTAAATTGCTTTCCCCCACTGAGAAACTTCAACACTCCTTGTAGATCTTCTTAAAATGCCTCTTCTCTGTTGAACCCACATCCTGGGATTCATAAAGTCAATCTCTTCCAACATATTATCTTTTATTCTATCCTTCTTGGACACCAGCAGTGAAAATAAGAAAAAAATCACAAAACAAACAGCGAGTCATAGGATCCTATACCAGGAAGTCAACAGACTGCCTTGGGGAAAATAGATCCCAAATCTGTATAGCAGCAAAGTCTTTCGAACTTCAGCTACTCCAGAAATCCATACGTATGAAAGAACAATACTTCCAGCTTTATCCTATGATAAAACCAGGTATTACTCACTCATAGCCCCGAGTCCATCAGCTCAAACTTTCTCCTGGGAAGAGATTGTTCTGGAAAACAGGAATGTCCATTTGTCCTCCTAGTGCTCATGATAAGCCATTAGGAATAATCCTTTGGTCCATCCATTGGCCATTGGACTAGCAGAACCAGCAGGCCTTACAGAATATCCCTGTGCCATTTGACCTTGCATGAGAAGGGGTGGGACTGGAAGGGTTACCTAGATAGGATGTAGCCTGTATTAGTGAGTCTGAGCAGCCATCTTCCTCCCTGCCTATTGTGCCTGGTCATACCAGCCCAATCCCTATGTACAAAACCAGGAAACTCCATATCCCTTGTTTACTACTGAAAACTTCTCGGGTTGTCTGGTCCATAAGAGCTAGACATTTGAAAATTGAATGAAAGTGAAAATGATAAATATTGTTTTATTTTGGTAAGTAATTAACAGCAAGCATATAGAAATGTAGGGAACCTCTCCATGAACTACACTGATGGTATATTACATGTCTCATTGCCCAGCTCTAGAGAGTGCTAAATAGCAATTGTTATAGAAGCTTAAAAAGCACAGTTCCAGTACAGATCCCTGAGGAGCTGCACGATTTGCCATCCTTGATTCAGGGCTCAGGCCTGTGCAATCAGTGCTGCCGGACACCAGAAGAAGAAGCCTGCAGGATGGTCACTGCAGGAAAGATGTGGCTGCCACTGACCCCATCCCACGGCAGCTAAAGGAGGGGTCTGGTAGTGCCTGAAAAAGACGCCCTGTGTGTGTGATTATAAGTGTGTATGTGTGAATGGGAGCCTCTGTGTGTGTGTGTGTGTGTGTGTGTATGAGTGTGTGGGCATGTGTGAATAGGAGTTTATATGTGTGTGTATGTGTGAGTGTGTGTGTATGTGTGAATGAGAGCCTGTGTGTGTATGTGTGAGTGTGTGTGTATGTTTATGTGGGACCTCGTGTGTGTGTGTGTGTGTGTGTGTGAGCGTGTGCATGTGTGTGTGTATGTAAGTTGGTGTTTGTATGTGTATATGTGTGATTGGAAGCCTGTGTCCTGTGTGTGTGTGTGTATGTGAGCCTGTGTATGTGTATACCTGCCTGTGAGTGGGAGCCTAAGAAACAGGGCTTTGCAGGCAGAGCATATTAGCAAAATGTTTCTGGGGTCACTCGTGTTGTCTGCTTCACAACTGATGTAAATTTTCAAAGCCAAAGAAAAGTGTAAAAACGGAATATTCTCTTACTGTATTAATTTGCTCTGAAAAGGGAAGTGAGGTAAAACACATCTTCCAGAAAGGCTGAGTGAGACTCTTTCCATACTGAGGTTAGTGCTCTCATACAGGTAATGTACTCCTGCTAGGCTTCCTCGCCTCCACATTCTGCACTTTATTACTCTCTAATTCTTCCTATAAATTAAGACTCATCCATGGCCTCTGATCAAAAGCATGCTGTATGAGGTGCAAGAGTGAATTCTTCACCAGTCCTCTGTGATCATGGTCAGTAATTCAGCTGCTGAAATGCACCATGATCGGTGGGCTGCCGGCTGTTTGCTAGACGTCCTTTATCTGCAAGGACGTTCTCAGCTGTGCCTTACTATTCCATTCGGCAGACCCATGGTTCTTCTCCATGATGCTTCTTTTCCCACAGTCGGTCTCGAGTGACTGCTAATGCACATCACGCTGTCTCCAGGCGCGGGCTGTCTAGAACTCCCTCCTGCCATCCACATTGGCCTTGTATTTTCTGCATTTCCTAGACTTTTTTTTTACTGCAATGTCATCTACAGAATTTTGATTTTCTTCCAACTCCAGAGATCCCTTGGAGGTATAACACGGTAGTTAGAATAAAAGTCTTGCCATCAGCGATGAGCTGATTCAGGTTTTGTGATCTGAATTGAAAGAGTCGTAAACTTGAATTGTTAATTGCGATTATAACACAATCATTCATAAATTTGCAAATTTGCCGAGACAGAGTGGCTACATCTTGCATAATGACCTAGTGGTTTATGCATGGAGAAAACAGGCCCAGAGAGGCGCTAATGCATTATTCATACTGGTGCAGAGGGCAGTCATGTGTTCTAATGGGACCCTGGGAGTCAAGATTATGGGAAGAGAGAACTCCCCTGGCACGTTCTTACAATTGAAAGTAGAAAGGTTGCAGAGCAGTCTCTCCACAATTGAAACACCATGGCAGTGTATTTAAAAACAACCAACCCGTAGGAAAAAAAAATAAATAAATCGAACAGTTATAGAGACAGGGTTTGCATGCATTTATTTAAGCTGTTCATTCAAATCTTAAAGATCTTCTAGACTAGCACAAATGTAATCATTGACCCTGTGTAAATGTCAGCTTTATTTAAATATGGCTTTTTAAAATCGATATGAAAGTTCATGACAGCAAAATGGTAAAAATGCAAACTACCTGGCAAAATTGAAGTGTAAGAAAAATTACCCAGACAGTGCTGTGTGTCCTCAATGCCTGTCTGAAGAGAGTAGCCCACTTAGAAACCGTAGCAATGGCCGTAGGAGTGCAGAACTGGTGGCATTTCAAAACAGACCACCGTCTACTCTCCACTTCACCCCCTTCTTGGTCACCCTGACATTTCTACAGGAAAGAGATGAATTGTGATTTCCATCAGCATTCAGTGCTTCAGAAAAACAATGTCTTCTGTAATAAATGGTGCACTTTAGAAGATGCAAATACTCAGTCATGCCTGTGTGATCACTAATCTTGGAATTATATGTCCGGATTATGGTCAAAACATCTGGTTATTGTCTTATAACTAACAAACATTCAGGCTGATACAGGAAAGCGCGCTCAGCTGAGCGCACTGTTTAACACACGCAGCCACAACCCCTTAAACAATATAGGGGCTTAGTGCGTCCAAAATGCGTGTGCAACCCCCCCAATAAACTAATAGCGCTTATTACATGCAAATGCATGTTGATAAGGCTATTAGCTATTTGCCCCAAATACAGAAAAAAAAAAAAGTGTACCCAATCCGCACATTTGTACTCTAAGACATTAACATCAGCCCAGAGCAGGCGTCAATTTCTGAGCAGCCCAAAAAAGTGTAAAGCAGAAAATACTGCTTTTCTTTACATCCTCCGACTTAATATTGTGGCGATATTTAGTCAGATGAACCAAAAGGTAAAAACAATTAAAAAAAAAAAAGGTTAAAAAACGTGCTGGTGGTCAGATTGTCCTAACCAGTGGCTGTGCACGGCTTAGGGTAATGGTGGATGCTCGTAACATTGTGCATCCGATTTCCTAACCCGCTGACAGCCACCTGTCCTGGGCGCCCGCTGCCTAGGAGGCGCTAGGGGCGCACAATTGTCCCTAGCGCCTTCTTTAGCGCGACCCCTCATTTAAATATTGTGTTCTGTGCCCAGCAGAGGTGGTTGGATGCGCGTTAGGAAAGCGGGTGCTCAGCACTACTATAAATCTGCTGGCTCTAGGCACATCTGAACCATAGGGACTCTGACCTGGTGTTCATATTCGGATCCACTAAAAGCCCATGATGGCCTGATTTTCACTTTTTACCTTCCCAGATCAGTATTTGTGATCAGAGAATAATTGCTGACTTCACAGATGTTTAAATAGTCACTCCTTGCAGTGTTTCAGCCCCAGCACTATGCATATTATAATGGGCTGATTAACATGCAAATGCATGCAAAACAGCTCATTAATAGCCTAAGCCAGTGATGGCGAGCTCCAGTCCTCGAGTGCCACAAACAGGCCAGGTTTTCAGGATATCCGCAATGAATATGCATGAGAAAGAGTTGCATGTGCCTCTATCTCATGCATATTCATTGCGGATATCCTGAAAACCTGGCCGGTTTGTGGCACTCGAGGACTGGAGTTCGCCACCCTTGGCCTAAGCAATGCACATCAACGTGGCATGCTTAAACCTCTCAAGCCAAGTTATTTCACGTGAAGTTAGCTACAACTCTGATTTGTTTGGATCCATCCATGGGTTTCACCTTAACAGGGCATCCTGTTTGGTTTGATAGGACTCCAGTTTACTCTGATAAACTGAATTAAATTGAAGCTGTCAGGGATTCATTTATTTAAATAGGTTGCTGTCTCCCTTTGCATTATGAGGTACTGTGCTCAATCAAAACTGTGGTTAAATTGACCGGACATGTTGTCCTAGATGGGTTTGTTTTTTTTGACATGCAAACGTATGATTCTGTCTCTGGCATTCTGGGGGGATTGTTTCTTTCACAAACTGTTAACAGCAATACATGTACACTTGATATATATATATATATATATATATATATATAGCTTTCTGCCCCCATGATTTGTTATGGGCTTAGCCCTGCCGGCCAGACCCGACCCTTGCCGGTGCGTTCCCTCTTGTCTTGGTAACCAGCGCCTCCAAACCACAGCTGCACACGTAACCACAGTAAACGGCTTTCTTCCCAAAGTTGCAGCCCTCGGAAAGCTTCCCTGGTGGGGCTTTATTACGATCATCGCTCACGCAGCAGAAAAAAAAAGCAAAACAAAAAAAGATTTCTCCTGGACGTCATTCCCGGTGAGATCACCATTATTAAATACCTTTATCACTGCTAATATTGAAACTTTTCTTAGCCAGTTACAGGCTGTGTCAGTTTGCTTTCTCCGGAGCAGCGTCCCTTGGCAGCTGGGCATCGTGCCAGTGATTAAAATCTCCGTCCCTGGCTGCAGAGGAGAGCGTCTGCTGTGTCAGGATCGCTGGGGAGGCTGCAATGGTTATAAAGCTGAGCGTGGCTCCTTGCACATCACATGGCTTTGCTTTCCCCACACGGGAGGATGCTGCTCTTACATACATGAAAACGCCTCTCTCAGATCATCAGCCAGGGGAGTAGGAAGTGGCAAGCACTTTTGTTCCTTGGCACCTTATTTGCCGTTGCCTGACTATTCCCTCCCTTGTTCATCTGCTCATCAGTTAAAAGAAGGGCGGACTGGAAGGACCCTCTCATCTTTCTGCTCAACCAGTTTATAATATGGAAACTGTTCCAACTCTGCGACTTATCACAAGGCAGACAAGAGGGTTAGGCCCGAAGAGCTTTCACTCCTCTTTCTTCCTGAACAGCTCAACTTCATTACTGACAGTTAGGGTTGCCAGCTGGCTCCAGATTTCCAGGACTGGCTATTCCAGTCCTGGTTTTACTCCCCTCCAAGCCGGTACTTAAAGTCTTGCTTTTCTGGGGGGGGTGCAATAGGGAAATCAGAATAACTCCCAGCCTACGATGGGCTAAAACTAGGCCTGGATCAACCTGTCCTGAAAATCCGGAGCCAGTTGGCCAACCCTACTTACAGTCGCCTGGAGAGACTCAACAGCGAACTTGCTGGAATTCGATGATTTGGGAGTCTGAGAAGCCTTTTAGCAGGAACAGGTTGAGAGCTAAAGGAGCTGCTACTGAGAGCAGTTTCGGGGGGTAGGATATACTGACGTGCAACATGGGCTGAGGGGAAGGTCACTTTCCAATACGTTTTCCCCCGGACTGAGCGGAGGCGTACCCTTGGGGCAGTGCCTGGGGCGACATTTCTCCTTCGGCACCTACCTTTGCATTTTCAAAAGCATGCATGTCAAACTTTCCCCGGGAAATAGCTATGCGCAGGGAGAGGCGAGGGTGGTTTAGGCGGCAGAGTTTTTGAAGCGAGCAGGCGTTGGTGGGCTCATTTTGAAAGCTGATGGAAGTCGTGCATTGATTTGCTATCTACCTCACGCGGGCTGTCACAAAATGGGGGGGGGATGCAATTTTAAGAGCATCCAAATCGGATCACGGCCCGTGGGTGCTTCTCACCCGCTGGCTTTGCGCCACTTGTGAAAGAGCGCGTGAACTTTCACTTTGAATCGTGCCCCAGGTGCAAAGGACGTGCAGCCACTTCTGCTTGCCTTTTTCTGTAGAGAATTATTTTTTTTACCCCCGTAAAGGAATTGAAATTGGCCCCTACATTTCTACCATTCCTCTCCCGCCCTAAGTTAAGTCACCTGTAAATATTTAGAGTGACAGCTTCTGTGCTGGACTGGTTCAAAGAGTATTTTTGGCACATCGTAAGCTAAATACTCCAGACAGAGCTTTGAGACACTGGAGATGTCCAGCTTTTGAGGAGTGCACCTTTTTCACATCAACTAAATCTGTAGGGTTTCTCAAGTTTACTAAGCTTGGTCGTAGGACTGCCACATTGTGATCAGCCAGTGTGAGTCTGCCTGCCATGTGACGTATCTCATCCTCTCGGTTTTTTAATAAACCTGTCTCAGGATTGTCGACGAGCCTTTCTCGCTACACTGTCTGTCATGTTCCTTTTCATTTTATACATGTCTTTAGCTTCGTCTGTCTGCTTCTGTAAATCATTCTTTTTCTAATTCTCTTTATAATGCATTATTCCAGATTTATTTTTCTTCCCTGGCACTTTGCAAGCTGTCGCCTTTATATTTTCCCATTTTTTAATCTCTATCATCACTGAAGGCGCTCTGTTCTAAATACTACTTCAGTCTCTTTTTTCAAACCGTCTTTCCGTGGCCTGTACTAAATCTACTTTATAAACCCCTCTCTTCCATTTCTCTGTTTTAACTTTCTGCTTTTTCCTTCTTGTCAATACTCTTAAAGGTGAAGTTTAAAAGCCCGATGTGCATCAATTAGAGAGGATGCATGACTATGTTGGACCGGCACGCATCCCCTAACCGAGAGGATTTTAAAAGCCACCCACGGGGCGGGGCATGGGCATGGACTGCGCGGGGCACGGCAGCTCCGAGATTTCAATATGAAATTTGCACATAAACACTCAAGCACACAGGCACACACCGGGGTCCCCTGCTGCGTAAGTTTTCTTCTGCTATGGATGAGATGCCTAAGTTACAAAACAAAACGAAAGTCATCAGGTCAGCAGGGTTTTAAGGGTCAGGGCAAATAGGGGAGGCTATTAAACTAGGGGGGATTGGGAAGTCCTGTGCCTTAACTAGGCAAACTGGGAACAGACTTGGAGAATGGGCAATATTTATTTATTTATTTATTTAATTTTTTTTTTTTTTTTTTTTTTTATATACCGACATTCATCCAGGATATCACATCGGTTTACAGTGTAACACAAACAAACGCCAGGCATGGCGCTTTACATTGAACAAATAAAACAAGTTAACAAATGAATAAATGAGGGTGTGAATAACGAGGGGAAATTTGCATTAAATAATCAACGAGGTTTTTAAATATATACATATGTACAAAAGGAAGACACTAAGAGATAAGCAGTTTAGGGGTGCTAGGAGGAGAGGGGGGAATGGCAAGCAGAGGGAAGGGAACGAGGTGAGGGGGGGAGAAAAAGGTATGAGGTGAGGGGGGGAGAAAAAGTGTATGAGGTGAGGGGGGGGGGAAAAAGGTAGGAGAAGGGCGAAGTGAGGGGATAGAGGGCCAGAAGAGGGGGGCAGAGGAGAGGAAGGGTGGGCAGTGGAGAGGAAGGGAGAAATTAGGTGATATACTCATCAATATAGTTGGTGCACATGCCTTTTAAAATCCCCCCCCATTTGTGAGCGTAGGCATGTGCCCAGTTATAATTGAGCGCACACGCGCGCGCGCGGTCAGGCTATTTTATATCATGGGCGCGTGTACGCCCGCATGTTAGAAAATGTCCACATCCCTGGGTGCAAGCCAGCAAACGCGTGCACGTGTGCGCTCAGAGGCTGGTACGAAAGTAACCGACTTAATCTGCAAACCAAACGAGAGTGATGGGAATGGATGTCACTGTCTCCAAAGAGCCTTTGGATATCCAACCTGGCAGGATTGCTTCTTATTGACGATAAATAATCCATCAGTATCAGTGAGTGATCGCAACCCTCTTGCACTCCAAGTTAAGTCTGTTTATATCTTTCTTCATGAAGAAGTATTTTAAGATTGCCCTTAGCTCGTAACCATTCTCGTTCATATGATCTTCACCAGATATTCCTGTTGCCCCAGGGGCATAGGCGCCAACTTTTCAAAAGGATTGGAGGCGCTGAAGTCAACGCAAATTACCCCTGCCCTGGTCACAGTGAAGGAGGTTGCTCAGTATGGGGCACCCGCAGAGCTGGCATCGATGCACTCGGGATAGGTGGAGGAGTCACAACCTTAACATTAAGACATCCAGCTGCAACGGAACAAATCCCTTTCATGATACTCATTCACGTTGCTCCTGTAATGCCTGCTAACGTTTTTCAGTTTCATCGGCTTTCCCTTCTGGGCATTTTCTCCAATGGCAGCCCGGTGGCCTCTAGGGATTTTAATTCTGTGGTGTATGAAAGCATAGCATTTTATTTGACTTTTCCATTTTCAGTCTATTAAGGCAGCCACTCCACAGCATGGCCTGACATTCTGATTTGCTCTGCTACAGACCGTTGCCTCTTTTCTACCTTTGAGTTTCTTCCACGTCTCCGTGGTCACCACTACATTAATTTCTTTTTCTTTGAATATTTTTGTAAGCTCAATTTCTTTCAATCCAAGACTTCTGATGTTCCATGTTGCAATTTTTCAATATATCCATATTCCCTCCTCCTTTATCCTTTCACAGGTTTCAATCCACTGGATCCTTTTGAGCTTTTTTTTTATCAGTTTTGAAGTTTATGAATGAGTAAATTTGTATGCGAGCAGGTTACCAGTCTGTAGCACAGTCCCTGGCTCAGGGAAGCTATGGTCCGACTTTGGTGCGGCAGCACAGGAGGTACTGGGCCCTCTCTGAAATAAGACAGACAGAGCAGCAGCTACCAAACTGGTGCCAGGCCTGCACAGTAAGTCCTGCAGCTTCAGGCTAAGGACCTGCAGAGCATGCGTTTCTCCTGGGGGAAAGGGAGCTCGAAACATTGGAGAAAAATCCTAAATCCAGGACGCATGACAGGCAGGGATAGACTTGAAGGTAATGTGAGAGGCCATGGATATGACGAAAGATCACGTATTGGCCTGTCTCTCAGCAAAGCTAATGGATTAAAGAGTATAATCGGACTTTCAAAAAGACACAGGACAGGTGCAAGCGAAATTTAGTAGCGGGGAAGCCTAACTAAAGCCTGGAATCATGTGCAGTCTGTGTTAGGGAGTAGGGAAAAAGGCAGACTGGATATGCTTGCTGATTTACAGATATCATCAGCTTTTGTGTCGCTGGCTTTTCTTTCTCCCTAATTCTTACGCGTCTCATAATGACTGTAAATAAAATAAATATATATGTATAGTGGGGGCAGAAGGAAGGGCAAGCTAAGTCCGCAGGGATACACGGGGGGCTTGATGACCGTCATGGAAACGATTGGGAAAGGAGCGGGTCAGGAATCCTGAATTTCTAAGCTGCAGTTCAGCATGAATTCCGCCCAGCAGAGCAGAAAGATTACCAGAACCACACCGAACAACGCATCGAGCAACATTTTATTTTCAAAGCCAAGCTGGAAATGATGTTTTCAATTGAGTCTGCAAAGTAAAAAAAAAAAAAAAAAGTCTATTAAGGTAGTGTGTGATCACCAAAATGTTGGAAATCTGAAACTATAACGATGAAAAACATAGCAATGGTTTCCAGAATTCATCAATGCAATCAAAATGATTATCAATAATAATAGTGGTATTGATTGTGGCTGTTAATGCACATTAATTATCCTTTTAGCTATTCAGACAAGATGATGATAGCGTTGCTAATGACTAACGCTTTTCCCTGAATATAAACGTTACAGTATCAAGATTGACTGGAGGAAATTTGCTTGCCGTGTTTCACAGAAGAAAGCTTCCCTAATAAAGATTCATTATCTGAAAACTGTCGTCAAACAGACTGAGCTCCACGTCACCTTGATGTGGTAGGCCTCAGTTATCCGAAGCGTAGATCTGACGGAATGAAATGTACATCCGCTTGGTAACGGGATTTGCAGGCGCTGCAAAGAATGTTCATGAATACATGGAAAAATAGCTTAAAGGAGCCCTTGCCTGTAGGTGGCAGGAGAACCCATTGGCACTTGACAGCGACTCCCCTCAGCGTCCTGGGGGGGTTTCTGCAGCTGCTCTGCACCTTGCCGTCCTCTAGGGCCCTTCCTGCTTGGCCTGTCTGAAATGCTGTGGTGGGTGCACGGGGCTCTCCGACATGGAGGAGTGGTGAAGTAGGAATATAGGGTCTCGCTGGGGCACCAGCTCCACATAATGCAGGGAAGAAAGCTGTTTAAAAAAAATCACAACTAGAAATAGCAACAGATTGTTGAGAATTATCTTTATTCTGTTTGGCTAACTGAATGCATTTGAGAGTAGCTTTCAAGCGCCGTGGAGGATTCTGCCGAAGGGAGCACAGCCCTTGAATGCTAGTCACAATTGTATTCAGTTATTCCAACAAAACGTAGCCATCTACTACATGCATGACCCTTATTTGGGCATGTGCAAGTGGACAAACATGACAAATGCAAATCTTCTTTAACATTTTATAAAACATAGTTTCTTTTTTGTCTGTTCCGGTGTGAATCGCACTGCATTTTAGCATTGTACGACCACAGAGAGCATTTGAGCACTTCTTCAAAGAGAAGTGTGCTTCCTTTCTACTCTCTCATTCTCCCAGAATAAGGACACATTAAGATAACAAATGGATTTCATTTGAAAATACTTTTTATGCTGGCACAAAAGCTCAGTGGCAGCACTGTGTGCTGTCATGCAGAAGACGGATGTTTAATTTCTTAGCCCGGTTTCTGCTCCTCTGGCCAGCTGGGACCAGCGGCTGCTGTGGAAGCAGGGTTGACAGCCTCTGGGAGGCTGGGCCTGCGAACAGTCGGTCAGCAGAGACACCTGCTGGGCCCTGGAGGGAGCTGCAGTCTGTGTCCCTGTGATGGCTGAACCCAAGATGCAGGGGGTTAAAAGGGTGTGTGAATGGGGGCAGGGAGGGGAAACATTGAGTAGTTAGAAGGGAGGTTTATGGAGCCCTAACTCCCAAAGTCCAAAGGCACAGGAGGACTTTGTCAGGCCAAAAGAAATAAACACATTTATCATGCTTATAAATACAAATCTGAAAGCAGGGCGCATCTCCCACTGAATCAGCTTTGCATTACAACATGTAAAATCAATCCTATAAAATATCGTAAGTGTGTTTTCCCATTGAGCCTTCCCGTCCTGTGCCTGACAGGGACGACTGGAGCTGATTTAAGGACAGATGGTGTATATTCATTATCTCCCCCGTGACTTAGCAAAAGCATTTTTATTTACACAAATGTTCCCTACCTTCCATGACTTATGCTACCCCCTCCAGCCCAGGGAGGATATTTAGTGTCCCGATGGAAGCAATTAGATATAAAATATCAACCTATATTTATTTAGTAGATGCTGCTTTCATTGTTCCCAGCGCTCTTCTTCAGATGAAAGACAATGTTGAAGTCTACACTTTTGTGCAACGTGCATTGTCTTTTCAGGCCAAACAAACTCAGTTGGAACAATTTCTCTGGGCCCGAACTCTGCAAGCGACTGGGAAGGCTTTAATCTGATTCGGTGTCCTTCAGGAATCAGTGTGCTCTTGTGCAGTGCGAGCGACCAGGCCCAGGAGCAAACCGGGAGCGAGAACTTGCGACCCTACCCTACGCCCGTGAGCCATGGCAGTGAGAATAAGCTTTGCTTCCCAGCGTGCCACATGCAGAAGGCGCTAGTGATGGTTGACAGCGAAGACGCCAAGTTAATGGTGACCACGCACTAGGATGAAGAGATTCTGCTCCGCAAGCAGTAGAGACGCCTGCGGCCCCTTCAGTCCGGTGATCCTAGTGGTGGCGGTGGTGGTGGTGAAAGGCCACTGTCTTTCCTGGGCTGAGAGTGTGATAGGGATGCGCATTCATCTGAGACAAAAGTGCAAAAACGTGAAGACTGAGCCCATTTTTGTTTCACTTCAAACAAACCGAAAAATAAAGAAAAGAGAAATAAAAAAAATGTAGTGAATTTTTTTTTATTTTAGAAATAGTGCACGACATTAGCAAATTCTGAGCACTATTACCCGAAAACAAAGAAATAATAATAATTAAAAAAAAAAAAGAAAACCGAACAAAAAAATCTCTGAAAAGTGAAACGAGGATGAAAAACAATGAGTGTGGGCACTGGTAGGGGGCGCAATGCTGTTGGAGTTTGTGGGGCAAATGTGCAAGTGCGCCTTAAGCTTAAGGCATCATCCTTTGAATATTGGAGAATTAGCAAGGCCACACGTCTGTGACTACCACAGAAACAAATGTCGAGCACACTGCTTTTAATAGGACAAATGTATCATTCAGACAATATTTATTAAATTAGGGTGAGTGGGAGTTAGGGTCCATTGCAGTGTGCCTGGTGTTTCTTTCAGTGTCAAACGGAATCGTATTTGAGTACGTGGAGCAGCTGGTGGAGATGCGGGGAAAATCATTCCTCATGCACACTTTCTTCTGCTATTAGTCAACGTGCAGCCAGCAACCTCTGAAATATCACAGAGAATGCCAGGCAGACCTTGGGGAGAGCGGCTCTCGTGAACGCGTTAAATCCTATTTCAGGATGACTTTCTTCTAGACTTTCCCATGAAGTGTTACGAGGCTTCCTATCCACCTGTTGTCATCTTTTATTGCTGTAGTTGCTAATGTACAACAGCGTTTAATGAAAAACACTGCGCATTGTCAAAGCAAGCATTGCCGTTGCACGGACAGAGATGACAGCATGGCCCCCTTCTGAAGCAATTGGAGGGGGGAATGCAATCTGTGAAAGGGGGTGACGTTCAAAGGCATTTCCACGGGCAGACCGCCGTGTATCCATAAGCCATCGCCCCCCCATTCTGAAAGTTACCCCTTCTCTCTATTCGAGGAAAGCTATGCATGCTCTCCATGGTAAAAAAAAAGATGTAAAAGGGGTGATGTTTGGTGCAGCGTGAGGGGCAGTTTCGGTAAAAGTGCACCAAGGGATTTCATTTTGCGTGCGGCCGCAAGCGTACGCGGGGAAGAGAATTCCCCATGGCGCTGGCGCACCAGGAGATTTTCAAAGGGAAATTCTGTCCGGGGGGGGGGGGGGGGGTTTCCTTTTGAGACAGGAGCCCGCTGGTCACCATGTATGCCTATGGACGCTGCATTAGCTCAGCGGTTCCCACCTAACCAGTCTGGCTTTCAGGATATCCGTCACTAATGCGCTTGAGAGAAATGTGCGGGCAGGTGGCCGCCAGTGTTTGCGGATCTATCGCACACGTGCTCGTGGTGGTCTTCCGGAAAACCAGACTGGTGAGGTGCACCTGCAGGACGTCGCTCGAAAAGGCTGGGAGAGCCGGCGGCGCGCACGGTACGTGACTTGGGTTAAAGTTCCAGCAGATTGGAATTGCCTGCTTTGGGGTAAAGAACATAGCCTGGCATTGCCTGGAAGGGACTCAGAGTGCCAGGTCCTAGGGAAAGCATCGGTCAAAATCTCTCTTTACGCTGCTGCCCCGGAAAACACGTGGGCAGGACCTGCAGAGCAATATTTCTTATTCCGCTGCCGATGAAGTAACAGCTGTCAGAGGGAAGCAAGCAATAAACCACATTTTGAAAAAGCATGACACAAAGTAAGTAAAAAGAATAAAATGAAATCAAAAAGGCCCAGGGAGAATCCCAATAAAATTCTTCAGTGCTGCACCCCTGGGGATGATTCTGAGCTTCGAATGGTTTACGGTAAGGAGGGCATTTTCAACTTGGGCCGGATCTCCCGCTGCGTGCACAGATGAAAAGATTCTAAACAAGGGTGGTGCATGCGTATGTCAGGGAAGGCCAAGAGATGTGTGCATAAATACACGCCCAGACGCGCACCGGGGGTCCCCTGCCGCATAACTTTACTACTGCCATTCATGGCGCGTAAGTCATAAAACAAAAAAAACTCTAGGCCAGTCAGCAGGGTTTTAAGAGTCAGAGCTAACAGGGCGGAGGGAGGCAATTAAATTAAGGGGATTTGGAAATCCTATCAACTGGGTGAACTGGGAACGAACTGGGGAAATGGAGAATGGCGTTGCCGCGGGTCCCTTATAAAATCCCCCCACTTGCATGGTAGACGTGGCATCTGCGCACACACACGCACGCATCCATTTAAAATTGTGCGCACATATATGTGCGTCCAGGTTATTTTATAACGCACGCGCATTTACGCATGGAAGTTATAAAACGGATGCATCTCTGGACGCGAGATGGCAAATGTGCACACGTGCGCCCGCAGGACTATTCCAAAATTACTGTCTTAATGCGGGTAAAACCTATTCACAATTCAGTAGCATATATTGCAGCAACTTTCAGAGGCAACCATGTGTGTATATTGCAGAATGTAAAATGATATAGATCGATGAAAATCTCAATATCTGAGGCAGCAAATAACCATACATTAAAGATAACCAAGGCTAGTAAAGTAGGCAGTCATAAATCTGGCACATCAGTACATAAAGGGCCAGAAATTCAACCTGGCACGCACAAATCTGCGCCCGATTTTATAACATGCGCACGCAGCCGCGCGCATGTTATAAAATCGGCAACCCGGCACACACAAATGTAAGCACGGTTTTATAACATGTGCGTGCAGCCGCGCGCATGTTATAAAATCCAGGGTCGGCACACGCAAGGGGGTGCACAATTGTGCAACTTGTGTGTGCCGAGCCGCGCAGTCTTCCTCCGTTCCCTCCGAGACCGCTCTGAAATCGGAGCGGTCTCGGAGGGAACTTTCCTTCCGCCTCCCCTACCTTCCCCTCCCTTCCCCTACCTAACTTGCCCCCCAGCCCTACCTAAACCCCCCTTTCCTTTATCCTATAAGTTGCGCCTACCTCCAGGCAGTCGTATGTTGGGTGCGCCAGCCAACGGCCGGCCCGCAATCCCAGGCACAGCGTAAAATAACCTCTGTGCCTGGAGGCTCTTTCCCCGCCCCTTTTTTCAAGCCCCAGGACATACGCGCATCCCGGGGCTTGCGCGCGTCCCCGAGCCTATGCAAAATAGGCTCGAGCGCATAACCCCCCTGCGTGCGTAAATCCAGCCAGATTTACGCGCGCAGGGCTTTTAAAATCTGCCCCTAAGTGTCCCAGACTGGCTACCAGGTCCCACAACTTGTCCAATGTTACGACGGTCGATTTTGGGGGCAATTGCAACTTACCCCCTACTCGGACCATCAGTAGACCTGTTACCTCCGATCTCTGTGCCTCCATGATCTTGCATTCCTCCTCAGTGGGCTCTAATGGGTAAATAGCTGGCAAATTTCCTCCCATTGTCCGTTCCTCTATTGTCCTCAACAGGCTTGAGGAAAATTGCATTGCTGGCGAAAATTCTCCTCCCTGGCACCCCCCTCCCATTGGGCGATGACATCATCGAACTGTGTCAGATCCTGGAGGTTGGCCCATGTCGCCGGGGCCAGCAGAGGTCGACAATCCAGGAGGCTAAGCGTAGTTTCCCAAGGTAGACTCGAAGCTCCCCCTTTGAAATCTAGAGTGGGGAGTTGCTCCCCCGTTCTCTCCGACATTGAGGCGGCAAAAGCTGTTATCTTCTTCTGACCAACAGGTAAAGCGGGTTCGGGGGGATATACCCGCAATTTACCTTTCCTCTTTGCGGGCATTTTGAAAAAGAAACAGCCAGGAGAGCAGCTTTACAAGCAGCCTCTCATGCCGCCATCTTGGCCACCTCTCCTCGTTTTTGTTGTTTGGCATATAGTAGCCCACCATTGATGTATGTCTCAGGATAGTTCCTATCTCGGAAACGTCTCTTCAGTTCAGTGACTCTTACTTGAAAGGTATGTTCATCAGTACAAAGTCTGCATATCCTCAAAAACCGAGAATACGGAAGATTGCTAATAAGGGACCTGCTATGACAACTATTGAATTCTAAAAGTTCATTGATGTCTGTGGGTTTGCGATAAACGTCAGTTTTAAGTTCTCCATCTTTCAGTGTTATGGAGATATCTAGAAATGAAACAGTTGTTTTGTCTGAAATCAGACTGAATCTGAGATTGTCGTCTAAATTGTTCAGTCATGTGTGAAATGATTCTAATTCTTCATTTTTACCCTTCCAAATCAGAAGAACATCGTCTATATATCTTTTCCATAATAGGATGTTGTCTACATAAGCATGACTACTGAGAAATGTTTTTTCAAATTTTGCCATATAGGAATTGGCAATCGAGGGGGCCATGGTCGTACCCATGGCCACACCTTCAAGCCCCTCCAGCCCCCCCAGCCCTTTCCACTTCTCCTCCCCCTACCAGCTCTCTTCCCGACTAAATCCCTCCTCCACAGCTTACGTCCACAGCTTACTCAGCTAACTCCTTCTATTCTTCTTTTATGACAAACTCTCTGGAATGCATACAAATTTATCATTTGCTTTTCCCCATTGTCCCATCTGAAACCACTTTAGCTGCAGTAACGTATATAATTTTACAGTGCTATTCAACTGTCTATAATGTATATAATTTTTAGGGATGTGAATCGTTTTTTGACGATTTAAAATATCGTCCGATATATTTTAAATCATCAAAAATCGTTAGAGCCGTGATACAATAACAATTCCCCCGATTTATCGTCAAAAAATCATAAATCGGGGGAAGGGGGAGGGGAAGGGGGAGGGCAGGAAAACCGGCACACTAAAACAACCCTAAAACCCACCCCGACCCTTTAAAATAAATCCCCCACCTTCCCGAACCCCCCCAAAATGCCTTAAATTACCTGGGGTCCAGAGGAAGGGTCCCGGTGTGATCTTTTACTCTCGGACCTCCGGTGCTTGTAGAAATGGCGCCGGCGCCATTTCTACAAGCGCCGGCCGTAGAGAACACGATTCGACTGCAGGAGGTCGTTCCGGTCCCCCGCTGGACTTTTGGCAAGTCTTGTGGGGGTCAGGAGGCCCCCGCAAGCTGGCCAAAAGTCCCTGGGGGTCCAGCGGGGGTCCGGGAGCGATCTCCTGCCGCGAATCGTTTTTCCGTATGGAAAAACGATTCGCATGCAGGAAGTCGTTCCCGGACCCCCGCTGGACTTTTGGCAAGTCTTGTGGGGGTCAGGAGGCCCCCCCAAGCTGGCCAAACGTTCCTGGGGGTCCAGCGGGGGTCCGGAGCGATCTCCTACGCTCCTGACCTCGGGGGACAAAAAACAAAATGGCGCCGGCGCTACCTTTGACCTGTCATATGACAAGGCAAAGGTAGCGCCGGCGCCATTTCTACAAGCACCGGAGGTCTGAGAGTAAAAGATCACACCGGGACCCTTCCTCTGGACCCCAGGTAATTTAAGGCATTTTGGGGGGGTTCGGGAGGGTGGGGGATTTATTTTAAAGGGTCGGGGTGGGTTTTAGGGTTGTTTTAGTGTGCCGGTTTTCCCGCCCTCCCCCCCCACTGGACCCCAGGTAATTTAAGGCATTTGGGGGGGGGTTCGGGAGGGTGGGGGATTTATTTTAAAGGGTCAGGGTGGGTTTTAGGGATGTTTTAGTGTGCCGGTTTTCGATTTACACGATTTTCACGATATTTAAAAAACCCAAACGGCGACGATCCGATTCCCTCCCCCTCCCAGCCAAAATCGATCGTTAAGACGATCGATCACACGATTCACATCTCTAATAATTTTACAGTTCTATTCTTACAATCCCTGTAAATAGCTTTCCCCATTTGCCATCTTGATGTCTATTTACCCATTACTGTTCGATGTCAAACGCTTTCCAAGCGTATGTTTTTGTTACACTGTAAACCGATGTAATATCACTGATGAATGTCGGTATATAAAAACCAATAAATAAATAAATAAATAAATAAATAAATAATGAATATCTTTTTGGAGAAAGAAAAGAAATTCTTAGTGAGTGCAATCCCAGCCAGGTCCATAATAAGTTGTATGGGAATTCGTGTGTGCTTCTTTTCAATATTCAGTAATAGCGAGGGCACCTGATTGAGGAATATTTGTGTATAAGGATTCTACATCCATAGTGACCAGAATGATGTCATTGTAATGTATTGTGTACGGTCCATAATGATTATTGCACCACCCTTATCAGCTGGTTTAATGACAATATGCAAATCATTCCTTAAACTGTTCATGGCTACCCTTTCAGATTTAGTAATGTTATAAAAGTGTTTAGGTTTCTGCTTTTCTTGTTTGGCCAGATCTTGCAATACTAATTTCTCAAAAGTGTAGATGATTGGATTAATAGTGCCATTTGAGTTCCATTTGCTTTTTGGTTTAACTATAGAAATATCCTTGCTTGTACTCTCTTTATTGGAAAATAAGTCCATAATCTTTAACTTTCTAATAAATTTAAAGAGATCTACCCTAGTGTTAAAGGCATTGTATTTTGCTGTGGGAACAAATGAAAGACCTTTATTTAGAATAGATAGTTCATCTTTGTCCACTATATGTCTGGAAATATTGATAACGCTATTGGTTTCAATCTTTGTTGATCTAATAGCTCTGATTATAGAGCTCCCTCCATCTGCCCCTCCCTCTTCCCCTTCTGCCTCTGTGAAAAGGGCTTTCCCATTTTTTTCTCTTGCGTCACGTGCTTCGTAGAGTCCCTTCTCCAAATTATTTCTAATTGAAAAACCTGTGGGTCTAATTTTTCGGGAACTGATTCGTCTGGCCTAGTAGTAAAAAGTGGAGCTGAGGGATTGATCTCATCTTCAGTGGTGCTACCTATATGTTTGGCACTCCTATCTCTACTAGGACTATCATATGGCCTCTTGTCTTTGCCAACTGTGGGAAGTTTCTGATTGTGTATATTGTGACTATTAAGAGTAGTTTTATTGTATTTCTGAAAATTTCTATTCTGACAATGCCACGGATATATTTTGTTATTCTTATAATCTATCTCGCCCCTTTTAAATTTTTCAAATTTGACACTTTTTAGCTCTTTTGTAAAATTCTCCAGATTCTTCTTGTATAAGGTCATTGCACAGATCATTTTGTTTCAAATAGTCCAATTCGCAGCCTAATTCCTTTTTGATCTCTTTTTTTTTTGAGGTTTTAATAATTTAAATCATCAGATCCAAAGAACACTTATTCAGAATTGCTTCCCAGCACTGCATAAATTGACCATCCTCTTTAAACATCCTGGGTGGTTTATTGATTCTCAAGCCTCTTGGGATTCTTTTGAATCGACAATAATCCAATAGCGTGAAGGCATGTAAGCTGCTCCTTACTAGGCTTTTACTCAAATTTATAGTCTCCTCCCACTTTTTCAAAAAGTCTTCAAAAACGTCATCATTCTTGAAAAAAGGTTCCGATGGGAGTAATTTATTGAGGTCATTTATTGTCAGGGAAAGACATTTTTATTGATCGTTTAACAGAGTGCCCGACTCGGGCCGAGTTTCGCCCATCAGCATGGGCTGCTTCAGGGGCTGTATTAATAATAAAATAAGTAAGTGCATGCTTTCCTAGGAGAGATGGAGAGGGAAATGGAGCCGCAGAGGTGAGGAATGCAGAAATGCTTGTGAAGAGACTGATCCTTGATGAAGGATATTGCAGGAGTGAGGCTCAAGCAAAGTGTACAGGACTCTTATGACGCCATTCATAAGACATTTCTCTAACATCTGTATTACCATTTTTGTAGATTGTTTGTAAAAGTAAACGTTCATTTGTGAGGAGAAATGAGGTTTGTGCTTTTTTATTTTCCATTTTTCTCACAGTTGGTCTTCATAAGTGCATTTGGGCATATTTATATAAGGCAGGCAGTGCGGTAGCTGAAGCATAGGCAGATGTTTATATCTTCCTGTCCTTGGTCTGAGTGACGTTATGGCAGGACAATTCTCTGTACATTTCGTCCGCCCCTCTCGAGTGACTGCATGTCAGGAAAAGTAGAATGACTTTCTCGCATGCATATTACAATGAAACTGATAATGTGTTGTGTGATTCAGAGCAGAGGTCAGTTTAACAAAAAAAAAAAAAAAGACAGAAATGGGGTTTATTTAGTTTTCTCAGGGCTTTTGAGCTGCAGATTTTTAACATAGGATGCGATTATTTATATGCGCAAGCCAACGGATAACCTCATCAGATTTTTCTAAGCCCTGATGTAGGTGTTTGTATAAAATATTTTGAAAGCGTATGACTGAGGCTATGGAAACTGGAAAAGAAATATAAAAGCTTAAGAAACGCACACTGAAATGAGAGAACCTGTTACCGCATTGTAACATCTGCAGCATCGAGTAAGAAGCTCGGCGAGCTCAGAAAGACTTGGGATGTCAAGGACCTACTTGAGCTAACTGCATCAATCATGGCTGATAGACTATGTAATGGGATTTGCAGAGACACAATTATGGTATTGGAGGACTGCAGCACACTGTTTCTGATCAGTGTGGATGCACATCTGTCGGGACAATAACGCTTGTGACAAATCTGTAGTCTGTGCTTGTTATGGAGAAAGTTTCTTTCCTAACTAGGGATATGCAGGCCTAATGGTCAGCAAGAAACTTGTAGGCGATGCCCTCTTATTGGCAATAAACAATCAATAACAATCAATGAAGCCCTGAAATGCATTTCACAGCGTTGGCCACAAAGCCTCTGCCATAGTTCATCAGTATAATGATAGGGCCTTTGTCATTTTTAAATATTATAATGTAGTTCAATGGCTCATTTACTGATATATACTGTATATACAGGCATACACACCAAAAACACATGTGAAAATACTTAGATTAAATTTGGTGGCTTTTTAATGCAACATGTCTGCTTATCTATGACCTGGCGTTGTTGCATAAATACTAAGCTGAAGAGCGGCTCCAGTTCTTTCTAGCACTAGATGAAAAGAACCCCCTTCACAAGTCATTTTATTACAGAACAGCCAGGACAGGTTATCCCACTAACTGTAGCCAGATAACTTATCTGCTCACCAGCTTAGTGAATATTGGGCCCAGAGTGTCTGCTCTGGGCAAACATTTGATGCAAAACAACCTGATAGGGTGACTGACTAACTGTCCTGCTTTGAACTGGACAGCACAGTTGTACAGTGTCCAGTTACAACAGTGAAACTTGGTCAGCAAGGCCTGGTCTGCATTGAGTCGGTCCAGTAGTCAATCAGCAGTAGAAGCAGGCGGCCTTACCAGTGTAATAGCGGTCAGCTGCTTTCTGTTTGCCTGGTGGGGCTGGCGCCGTTGCATGCCTTGCCTGCTATAAGTGCATCATGCATTTTTTTCCTCCTCTCTCAATTCAGCTCCTACCTGGGAGCTTTTGATTTCCAATCACCCTGAGAATGCCGCGGATTAGCTTTGGGGTGGGGGTTGCCCGCATGCACATAAAAACTTTCTCACGTACATTAACACACTCACAGATTCCCTCTCATACTCGCTTTCACATACATACATGCTCATTCTAATACACTCACACTCTCTCATATACCTCTCATTCACCCACAGACTCTCACACACATGCACATAAACTTTCTCACGTACATTAACACACTCACAGATTCCCTCTCATACTCGCTTTCACATACATACATACATGCTCATTCTAATACACCCACACTCTCATATACCTGTCATTCACCCACAGACTCTCACACACGTGCACATAAACTTTCTCACGTACATTAACACACTCACAGATTCCCTCTCATACTCGCTTTCACATACATACATGCTCATTCTAATACACCTACACTCTCTCATATACTTCTCATTCACCCACAGACTCTCACACACGTGCACATAAACTTTCTCACGTACATTAACACACTCACAGGTTCCCTCTCATACTCGCTTTCACATACATACATGCTCATTCTAATACACCTACACTCTCTCATATACCTCTCATTCACCCACAGACTCACACACATGCACATAAACTTTCTCACGTACATTAACACACTCACAGGTTCCCTCTCATACTCGCTTTCACATACATACATGCTCATTCTAATACACCCACACTCTCTCATATACCTGTCATTCACCCACAGACTCTCACACA
This sequence comes from Rhinatrema bivittatum, assembly GCF_901001135.1. Lineage (NCBI taxonomy): Eukaryota > Metazoa > Chordata > Amphibia > Gymnophiona > Rhinatrematidae > Rhinatrema > Rhinatrema bivittatum. The sequence continues at coordinate 9,037,344 of NC_042618.1, forward strand.
CATGCACATAAACTTTCTCACGTACATTAACACACTCAGATTCCCTCTCATACTCGCTTTCACATATATACATGCTCATTCTAATACACCCACACTCTCTCATATACCTGTCATTCACCCACAGACTCACACACACATGCACATAAACTTTCTTACGTACATTAACACACTCAGGTTCCCTCTCATACTTGCTTTCACATACATACATGCTCATTCTAATACACCCACACTCTCTCATATACCTCTCATTCACCCACAGACTCTCACACACATGCACATAAACTTTCTCACGTACATTAACACACTCAGGTTCCCTCTCATACTCGCTTTCACGTACATACGTGCTCATTCTAATACACCCACACTCACTCTCATACCTCTCATTCATCCACAGACTCTCACACACATGCACATAAACTTTCTCACGTATATAAACACACTCACAGATTCCCTCTCATACTCGCTTTCACATACATACATGCTCATTCTAATACACCTACACTCACTCTCATACCTCTCATTCACCCACAGACTCTCACACACATGCACACTCACTCAGTTCTTCCCATTTTCACACACACACATTCATCTCAGTACCAGCAAATTAAACGCCCTCCTCGGCCAAACACTTTGTGAATTAACAAACAGTAAAAAAAAAGTACCCAGAACCTTGCCGTACCATACCAGCACTAAATCTCAGAATTCAAAACAGCAGCAACCTTCTCTATGAAAAGGCAGCAATGCAAATATTATAACAGGATCTAGAACACTAATATACCACCGAAAGGGAAACAGACCAAGCTGTGCTGCTACAAATCTACAGAGAAACTACACCCTCACAGTAATGCTGCACCTCAGTCACATACGCAGAATACAGATTGACCCTGTCCTAATACAGAACAAGGGACTGCAAATTAGAAATAGAAACATGCAGACAAAACTGAAATGGAAAGCCCGAGAAACAAGAACAGTGAAATTCTGAAGAACGTGCAATATACAAATATATACTGCACATTCCCAAAGATAGCATATGCCAATCACTAAAAATCAAAATACAATGGGTTAGGTTTTTTTTTCTCATGTTGTCTGATCTCATTTTTCTCACTGGTTTATCCCGGCCTATTTTTTCCATGTTCCTCTTCTTGTTCTTTTCCCAATTCCTTTTTATGGGTTTTTTTTGCTTTCTGTTTCTTCTTCTTCCCTTCCTTCCTCAAACATACACACAGGCTCTCACTCACACAGGCTCTCACTTCACACACACACACACATATTCACATAGGCTCTCACTCTCATATGCTGTCTCCACTTTACATATACACACACACACACATACACACATATTCACAAAGGCTCTCACTCGCACACACTGTCTCCATTTCACATACACACACATTCACAGGCTCTCACTTTCACACGCTGTCTTTCTCACACACACAAACAGGCTCTTTCTCTCCTATTCTGTCTCCATCCCCTCCACACACAGACTCTCATTCTCATATGCTGTCTTTCTCAGGCTGCCACCCTCACATGCTCACTGGCTCTCACACATGCACATTCTCTTTCACACACACACCAATCAGGTCCCAGCCTTCCCCTTGCCTCTAGGTCTCCTTCTCGGGCTGCCACGGGATCAGGTCCATGGTGACCCTGCTGCTGGACCTACTCTTCTGGGCTGTCATGGGATGGCTGACATGCCTCTTACTTCCTGCCCGCGCAGCTCCTGCAGTCTTTTTCCAGGGCCTGCTTCTACAGGAAGGAGCTCCCAGAGTTTTCAGATGTTGGCTCGGAGAGTTCCCAGGTATGTTAATGTCTGCTGTCGGCCTGCCAATTTATCAACCCTGCTTCATCCCACCTCCTCCCCAGCATCTTTAACCTAACTCCTTTTTAAATGTTAGCACCAGCAGCCTGGATCCACTCTGGTTAAGGTAGAGCCCATCCTGTCGGAATAGGCTCCCCCTTCCTCAGAATGTTCCCCGGTTCCTAACAAATCTAAAATCCTTTTCCCTGCACCATCGTCTCAAGCACACATTGGAGCTCTGCTTGCTTCTAGGTCCTGTGCATGGAACAGGGAGCATTTCTGAGAAAGCAACCCTGGAAGCTTTGGATTTCAATTTCATACCTAAGAGTCTAAACTTAGCCTCCAGAACCTGCCTCCTGCACCTTCCTATGTCATTGGTACCCTCATGTACTACGACAGTTAGTTTCTCCCCTACACTCTCTAAAATCTTATCCAGGTGGTGTGTGAGGTGCGCGACCTTTGTCTCAGGCAGGCAGGTTATCAAACAATCCTCACGCCCATGAGCCACCCAGCTATCTACATTCCTAATGATTGAATCACCCACCACATCAGCCATCCTAACCCTTCCCTCCTGGGCACCCGATCCTGGAGGCCCATCCTCAGTGTGAGAGGATAAGGCATCACCTGGAGAGCAGGTCCTAGCTGCAGGATCACTTCCTGCCATACGCAAGAAGAGTAATCAATCATGCTAAGGTGTCTTACCAATTCTGAGTCAGTGTGCTGCTTTATTTTCGACAGCTAAAAGCAGGAGTTTTACACTTGGAGAACAGAAGAGTGCCTTTAAAATATACAAACAGTAATTAATGTGCCTTCCATGTGCCTTTAGAAGTTTCATGAGTGGGGGAATTTTGAGACAGCCCCTAAGGATGCAGGCCTGTGGGTACCTTGTACCTACGAGTTTGCAAGCCAGTTTTCAATGGGAAGGCCTCCCTCAGGGTCTCCCTCTGAAAATCAGCCCAGCAATGCACAGCAGGTACATTTGTACCTCCAGAAAGCATGCACAGGTCTTCCAAGAGGAAAACCCCCACATGCCTTTCCCTCTCCTTGGTTAATCAGGATCTTGAACCCAAACTCTGAGCTCAGATATCCACATTCCACACAAAGATTTGCTGGCCTCAGCTTGCAATCAGTGTCTTTGTTCTTCTGGGGAGTCAGCAGTAAAGTGCAAACAATATGAGCCACAGACTCCAAAGGCAGAGATAACAGCACAACAGTCGGGATAATACGGTCCACTGCCTGTTAGCAGCAAGCAATTAGAGTCCAGTTAGTTCCAAGAAACAACAAAGAGACATCCAGACTGTCTCACCAAATAACCCAGGCAGTGCTCACTTATGAGCACGGAGTCCATCAAGTTGCAGATTATCACAGAAAGGGGCAAAAACCCTGTTTTTACCCTGTTTAGTGTCCATACTTCCTCAGAGGACATCTAGGTGCTGTATTTTGGCAATCCATCAATGGCAAGACAAGTAAAGGAGGAGCAGGGGTGATATGATTCAGACTTTCAGATACTTGAAAAACTTTAATGATCCAAAGACAACGACAAACCTTTTCCGTCAGAAAAAAATCAGCAGAACCAGAGGTCACGAGCTGAGGCTCCAAGGGAGGAAGACTAAGAACCAATGTCAGGAAGTATTTCTTCACGGAAAGGGTGGTGGATGCCTGGAATGCCCTTCCGGAGGAAGTGGTGAAGTCTAAAACTGTGAAGGACTTCAAAGGGGCATGGGATAAACACTGTGGATCCATCAAGTCTAGAGGACGTGAATAAAGAGGAGGCAGCAAAACACTGCACGGTGCGGCAGTAGCCACAGAGGCATTCACGGAGCGGGATGCCAGTGGCCAGTAGTTAGTGTTCCACCTTCATGGAGCGGAAGGATGGAGGGCTGCTATCTCCAAAAAAAAATAAAAAAAACAAACAAAAAAACAAAAACAGGGGTGGGTAAGAGTATGGGGTAAGGGTGTGGCCTGCATGTTACAGCGGTTGCTACCCCTAATTGAGCTGGACATTCACTTGGATGCAGATACGGCGCTGCTCTCTAAATTGGTGGTGGGGTGGAGGGGAATTAGGGCTGGAGGGTACTGGAAGCCAATAGTAACAGGTGGGAGAGAAAAAAAGGGGAAAAAAATGGATAAAGTGCGTAGCTTACAGGGCAGACTGGATGGGCCGTTTGGTCTTCTTCTGCCGACATTTCTATGTTTCTATGTTTCTATGTAAAGCCAGTTCTGGACTGGGAAAACCAGAAGGCCTCTAGGGAAATCAGAGAAACCCCAGCACAAATCCTGTTCCATTCAGTCCCAAATCAGACCCTGCGAGGTGGTCCTCGCAGGGTGTCCTAGAGAGGAAGTGCAGAGGAGTGTCCACCACGAACAAGGGTGTGCGGTTGGTGTCCAGACAGGCAAGACCAGAGGTCGCAGGAGGCCAGAAGAGAGAGTCCGAGTGTATGGTGAGGATCAAGGCCAGAGTATCAGTCCAAAATGGTCAGCCAAAGCAGGGTCGGTAACAGAGGTCAATCCGGGTGTAGTTAAGTCAAGCCGAAGGTCAAGTTCCATGTGGCAGTCTAGAGTTATCCCAGGACAAGCAGGATGCTAGTCCTCACATATGGGTGACATCAGTAATGGAGCCCTATGTACGGAAAACTTCTGTAAAAGTTTCTATGAAACTTTTGACTGGCACCAGAGTGCCTACTGAGCATGCCCAGCATGCCATGATATTCCCTGCCACAGGGGTCTCCCTTTAGTCTTCTTTTTTCCGCTAAGCAGTTAGCCTCGCGGATCTTAGGAGTCCTGTGGGATTCTCCACAATATTTTCCTTACGGGAAACTTAGAAAAACTTAGCCGCATAGGGTCTCCCTTCAGTAGACATCGGGGTAAGTTTTTCGTTTGATTCACGGTTCCGTTCCATTCCGTTTTTCATAAAATTTTTTGTACCTGAGTCAAGGCTGTCGACGGCTGTCCGGCCACAAAATGGCTACAGGATTCAAAAAATGTCCAAAATGCGCAAGAAATATGTCGATCACAGACCCTCATCAGGACTGTGTCCTCTGCCTTGGAGAAGGCCATGACGTGAGAAATTGTCCCCTTTGCGCTACGATGACCTCGAAAGGTCGACGTCTTAGGCTCGACAAGATGGAACAATTGTTTAAAATACAGCTAGTTACTGTTCCATCTACTTCCACACAATCTTCTCCGGCTGGGTCGATTAGGAAGGTCGTCCTAAAAAAACGTCAGTCTAAGGAATCAGGAGACGCTCCATTCTCCTCCCCCTCTCCATCGTCTAGAGCGTCCACATCGAGCAGCGAAAAAGGGCGCGAAAAAGATAAACATCGCCATCGGCATCGCAGGCTGCACACAGCAACCACCGCCCCGATACCCGGCGAGCCATCGGCGGAGGACGGGACACCGATTAAGAAAGCCCGGCTCCAAAGTAAGGCTTCTGAGCCACCAACAGGCCAACCCTCGCCGATTCCGGCGGAAGGAATCGTACCTCCTCAGGGCTCTGAGGTTGTGCTACTATCGCCGCCACCGCCTCCCCCCATGGGTGCTCTGTTCACATCATCCATGCGGGCGGAACTTGACAGTTACATACGTCAAGCGGTTAAGGATGCCTTTATCGAGGCGATGCCACGGCCTTCCACTCCGGTTCTGCCATCGACACCGGTCATAGGAGGATCTCCGGTCCCATCACCGATACCTTTAATACCGATGCCGAGGAAATCACCGCTCTCCTCGATGGCGTCGATTCCATCACCGGTTCTACCTAGGCCGCAACCACCGGTTCCAGCTCTGCCGATTCCCCGGTTACCATCGATTCCACCACGGCCATCGACCCCGATGGCACCGTCGATGCCTTCTCAAGAATCCATTTTTCAACCATTAATGGACAAGCTGGACTCACTGATCCATTGCTTCTCATCTTTACCACAACCTATAGATGTAGATGAGAATCAAGAGCCATTACCAGGTCCCTCGGGTGTCATGCCACCCCTTAGACCTCAGACTCCATTATCCGAAATTCCAGCTAAGCCTACTAGGCCGTTGGAGCACCCTCTGGATGATAGTGACCAAGAATTCTCCTCGGATGAAGATCTCCTTTCTGAGCCTTCTCCGCCAGAAGATAGAAGAAAGTCACCGCCGGAGGATCTGTCTTTCTCCAACTTTATTAAAGAAATGTCTCAAACAATTCCTTTCTCCCTCATTTCTGAAGTAGACAGCAGGCAAAAAACCTTGGAGGTGCTTCAATTCGTGGATCCTCCCAAGGAAATTCTTGCTATTCCTGTTCACGAAGTATTACAAGAACTTATGTACAGGATATGGGAACACCCTGGGTCAGTGGCAGCTGTTAATAAGCGGGCGGATGCCACTTATCTAGTGCAACCCATCCCGGGGTTCCAAAAAACTCAACTACCACACCAATCAGTGGTGGTTGAGTCGGCTCAAAAGAAAGCCAAAAGATTAAAGCAACACGCCTCCATACCTCCTGGAAAGGATAACAGGTTCTTGGACAATCTTGGCCGGAAGATCTTCCAAGCTGCTATGCTGGTATCTAGGATAAATTCATACCAGCTTTTCATGAATCAATACCAGCGTGACCTATGGAAACAAGTTGAATCCCTGTCTCATCAGTTACCTGACCATCTTCAGGAAGGATTTCAAAACCTCGTACATAAAGGCCTAGAGGCAGGAAAACACGAGGTTCGGGCCACGTATGATTCATTTGAGACAGCATCCAGATTGTCTGCATCCGGAATAACAGCTAGAAGATGGGCCTGGCTCAAATCTTCAGAGCTGAGACCAGAGGTACAGGAGCGCTTGGCGGACCTGCCTTGTTTAGGGGAAAACCTCTTTGGCGATAAGGTCAAGGAGGCGGTGGCCACCATCAAAGACCACACAGAAACCCTCAAACAGCTTTCTCAGCTGCCACAAGAGGTACATCAACCTTCAAGGAGGCCTCCAAGAAGGGAACAAAGAAAGCCATATTACCGCCCTAGGTGGTATTATCCACCAGTAGCCAGGCCCAGACAACAAAGGCCTGCTCAACGGTCTCAGCCTCGCCAAAGAACTGTTAGGCCTCAGCAGCCTCCGCCTGCGGCGTCCACTTCCGGATTTTGAAGTACAACCAGAGGGCATGAGTCATTCCCAAAATCCTTATCCACAAGTACCGGTCGGAGGCCGAGTTGCTCACCATCTTCAAACTTGGACCTCCATCACTACAGACCAATGGGTACTCTCAATCATATCTCAAGGGTACCACTTGGACTTCCTCACTGTGCCAAGAGACAATCCCCCTATTCCGTCTTGGACAGTGTCTCATCATTACACAATCCTGCAAGCAGAATTATCTACCCTCCTGACTGCCAGGGCCATCGAAAGAGTTCCCAGGCCTCAGTGGGGCACAGGATTCTACTCCCGATATTTCCTCATTCCAAAGAAAACCGGGGGTCTACGTCCTATCCTGGACCTCAGAAATCTCAACAAATTTTTAAAGAAGGAAAAATTCAGGATGGTGTCCTTAGGCACCATGCTACCTCTTCTTCAAAAAGGAGATTGGCTCTGCTCTCTGGATCTTCAAGACGCTTACGCTCACATTCCCATTTTTCCACCTCATCGACAGTACCTGCAATTTCTGGTACAAGGTCAACACTTCCAATACAGGGTGCTACCATTCGGCCTTGCATCAGCACCTCGAGTATTCACAAAATGTCTAGCAGTAGCGGTGGCACATCTTCACAAGCAAAAAGTGCATGTGTTCCCCTACTTAGACGATTGGCTCATCAAGAGTCATACACAGAGCGGAGCTGTCACTTCTCTCCATCTCACAATAAGATTGCTTCACTCCTTGGGATTTCTCATCAATTACGACAAATCCCATCTCACACCATCTCACCAGTTGCAGTTCATAGGTGCAGATCTCAACACCATCACAGCAAAGGCCTTTCTTCCGAAAGACCGAGCTCAAACGCTCGTTCTCCTGGCACACTCTATTCGCAATCAATATACAGTCACAGCTCATCAGTGCCTCATCCTACTCGGACACATGGCCTCAACAGTTCACATCACTCCCATGGCCAGACTGACCATGCGACTAATGCAATGGACACTCAAATCTCAATGGATTCAAGCCACTCAGCCACTGTCCACTCACATTCAGATAACACCAGATCTGAAGTTTTCCCTTCTCTGGTGGACATCACCGATCAACTTGCTCAAGGGCCTACCTTTCCAGCAGCCAGTTCCACAAGTGACTTTAACTACAGATGCGTCCACCTTGGGATGGGGAGCGCACATTGCTCATCTGAAAACACAGGGCAAGTGGACAAAGCAAGAAGCCTCTTTTCAGATAAATTTCCTGGAGCTTCGAGCTATACGCTATGCTCTATATGCATTCAAGGACTGCCTTTCACACAAGACTGTTCTGATCCAAACGGACAACACAGTAGCCATGTGGTACATCAACAAGCAGGGGGGTACGGGCTCGTACCTCCTTTGTCAGGAAGCAGCCCAAATATGGGACTGGGCCCTAGCACACTCAATTCTACTACGGGCAACCTAACTAGCAGGCATCCACAACACAGTAGCGGATCGCCTCAGTCGTCACTTCCAACCACACGAGTGGTCTCTAGACCCGACCCTGGCAGCCAAGATCTTCCAACGCTGGGGTCAACCATCAATAGATCTATTTGCGTCCTATCTGAACTACAAAGTGAGCAATTACTGCTCTCTCCTCTCGCAGCAGAACAGCTTACCAAGAGACGCGTTTGCCCGCCATTGGAATTCAGGCCTGTTATACGCGTATCCACCAATACCGCTAATAACCAAAACACTAGTGAAGCTGCAACAGGACAAGGGGACCATGATACTCATAGCCCCATATTGGCCTCGACAAGTATGGTTCCCCACACTGCTAGATCTCTCAGTCAGGGATCCAATTCGCCTGGGAGTAGCTCCCAATCTCATAACTCAGGAACAGGGTCAGTTGCGCCATCCCAACCTTCAATCCCTGTCCCTGACAGCATGGATGTTGAAAGCTTGATCTTACAACCACTCAACCTTCCAACCACTATATCTCAAGTACTTATAGCTTCACGTAAACCTTCCACTAGAAAGAATTATTCCTACAAATGGAAACGGTTTACATTGTGGTGCACTAACAAAGATTTAGATCCTTTCACTTGTCCCACTACCTCACTACTAGATTACCTTTACCATCTCTCAGACTCTGGTCTTAAGACGTCATCTGTAAGGGTACACTTAAGTGCAATCTCAGCTTACCATAACAAGCTGGAAGATGCACCTGTCTCCACACAGCCTCTCGTCAGTAAATTCATGAGAGGCCTAACTCACATTAAACCTCCAGTTCATTCCCCAAGCATACAATGGGATCTGAACGTAGTACTAACTAGACTTATGCGTTCTCCCTTTGAACCCATAAATACTTGTGACCTTAAATTCCTCACTTGGAAAACGGTATTTCTCATAGCCATTACATCAGCTAGAAGGGTCAGTGAACTGCAGGCACTAGTAACTTACGAACCCTTCACGAAGTTCCTTCATGACAGAGTAGTCCTCCGTACACATCCGAAATTCCTTCCTAAGGTTGTCACGGAATTTCATTTAAACCAAACCATAGTTTTACCTACATTCTTTCCTAGGCCTCACTCTCACCAGGGAGAGAGAGCCTTACACACTTTGGACTGTAAACGTGCGTTATCTTTCTATTTAAACCGCACTGCAGCCCAAAGAAAATCAAATCAGCTGTTTGTGTCCTATGATCCAAACAAACCGGGTAAAGCAGTGGGTAAACATACTCTGTCAAACTGGCTAGCAGATTGCATACAATTTTGTTATGAAAAAGCAGGCTTTACTCTCCAAGGGCGAGTAAAAGCACATTCAGTCAGAGCAATGTCAACCTCAGTAGCACACCTTCGCTCGGTGCCTATTCTGGACATTTGCAAAGCAGCAACATGGAGTTCTCTTCATACCTTTGCAGCTCACTACTGTTTAGACAAAGAAGGAAGACAAGATTCAGCATATGGACAATCCGTCTTAAAGAACTTGTTTCCAGTTTAATCCCAACTCCTTCTACATCCAACCTGCTGTGATTTCGGCTGATTCATTTCATCGTCAATACCTTACTGTTGCTTCAGCACAAAATGACTCAGCCTCTAGCTTGCTAATCACCCATATGTGAGGACTAGCATCCTGCTTGTCCTGGGATAAAGCAAAATTGCTTACCTTGTAATAGGTGTTATCCCAGGACAGCAGGATGTAGTCCTCACGAAACCCACCCGCCACCCCGCGGAGTTGGGTCCGATACGTTTTATTATTTTATTTTTGGCTAACGCTATTTGCTACAAACAAAGACTAAAGGGAGACCCCTGTGGCAGGGAATATCATGGCATGCTGGGCGTGCTCAGTAGGCACTCTGGTGCCAGTCAAAAGTTTCATAGAAACTTTTACAGAAGTTTTCCGTACATAGGGCTCCATTACTGATGTCACCCATATGTGAGGACTACATCCTGTTGTCCTGGGATAACACCTATTACAAGGTAAGCAATTTTGCTTAGTCAAAGTTCCAGGCAGAGGTCAGGTCAGGCAGCGATCAAGAGTAGTCGGAGTTCCAGGCAGAGGTCAGGTCAGGCAGCAATCAAAGAGTAGTCGGAGTTCCAGGCAGAGGTCAGGGCAGACAGCAATCAAGAGTAGTCGGAGTTCCAGGCAGAGGTCAGGTCAGGCAACGAGCAGGAGTAGTCAGAGAATAGGCAAAGGTCAGTACCGTGAGATGAGTCCGAAGGGTACTACCAGGAATGGATAGATGAAGGAACAGGAGACACTGGAACAGGAGACACAGGAGATGCTGGAACAGAGAGACTGGAACAAGAGAAACAGGAGCAAGACACTGGAACGCAGGAAGGCAAACTAGAGACACCGGAGTATATGACCTGATTGCCAAGGCCCCGAGCTAGGGGCCGGGCTGTGATATATATACCTTGCATGAGTGACGTCAGATTTGGGTGCCACCCGTGGTCTTCCTGCGCTTGGGTCTTTAAATTAGACTGGGCTCCGCGCACGCTAGTGGGGCGGGGCCAATGCCGAGGAGGACGCCGAGCCCCGGCGCAAGGAGAGCTGTGATGTGGAAGGCCATGAGGGAGCCGAGGACTCCCATGGAGGACGCGGTTGGGGCTGGAAAGAGCAGGAACTCGAGGCCGTGCTGGTAGAGGGTCGCACCAGGTAAGCAGGCCTGGCTGCGGAGCCAACACGGCCAGGAAGCGCAACAGGTTCTGCATGATTTGTTGAATTATTTAACTGTGTTGGCCTCTACTGGGAGGATGTCCCATATATCAACCACAAAACAAGAAGGGAGGAGATCTATAGAGGCCGTAACGGGCATTTTTTGCATCTCCACCACATTAAACGATTTTAAAGGACATTCAGCATCTATCTCTTTTGTTGACTCCTTATATCAGCCACCCTTTCTGTGAAAAAATATTTTCTTAGGCTACTTCTGAATCTACCTTTAAGCCTCATATCACGGCCCCTTGTTCTGGATTTTCTTTCCATTGAAAGGCACTTGATTCTTGAACATTATTAATACCTCTGAGGTATTTAAATTCCTCTTTCATGTCCCCCATCTATTCTAGGGTATATATATTACGGTCCTTAAATTTCAACTGATAGGGTAACCCTTCCCTGGACCTTCTCTACTCTGCTAATATCCTTCAGGAGGTACTGCCTCCAGAACGGGACACAGTACTGCAGATGAGACCTCACCAATGACCAGATCAGAGATATTATCACTTTTTCCTATTGGTAATACCTTTCCCTAACATCCTTTCGGCTCTTGCCACCGCCTTGTGGCACTGTTTTTGCTACCTTGAGATCATCAGTTATGAACCCTCGGAAATCTCTCTCCTGTTCCTTCCCCTTCTCTTCCTGTCTTCCTCCAGATCAAATCCTGCTCTGTTAGAATTAATTCTGTGCCTCAAATGAAATGACTCTGTAATTCTCTTTTTACACTGAATATTAGTTTCCAAACACTTGAGCTTTCCTGAGCTCTCTTAAATTACTTCTCGTTTTTTCTTCTCCATTAGCAGTGCCTCCCCCATTGCAGATCTTTGCGTCCCCTACCAGCCTTTCTGTAATATTGAATGTGAGACTTAGCACAGTAACATAGTAAATGACAGCAAAAAAAAAAAAGAACAAAATGGCGCATCCTGCCTGCCCAGAAAAGTGTTTAGGGCTGTAACTGCCTCTCTGCACAGGTTACCCCATTGCCATCTTGTCTTTATCCCATGCTTTTTTGAATTTGTCTTTGCCTTCATTACCTCCTCCGAGAGGTAGTCAAGCCAAAGACGAATTCAAAGGCTGATCCCTGAACCACTCCGCTCGATGACCTCCCTTTCCTTTTCAATTTGCTCTGCATTTATCCTTAAATTGGGAAATCTGGAATTCCATTTCTAATGCTGAGTTTGTAACCTCCCAGTTGCTGCCCAAGAGGACTGTGGTGTTGCACTCACTGGTTTGTGAGCTAAGAACAGAACAGAACCAAGGCAAAGGCTGCAGGAGGACGTAAAGCTCAATCTACAGTTCGGAAGAAAGGATGAACCAAAAACATAATGTCCAAACTGAAAATTGCACATGTATATCAACAGCACGACTATTTGCAGATCCCAAACACGTGTAAGGCTGTTACTCTAAGGCAAGGCCTTTGGTTTATTTTCACGTTTATTGGTGAAAAGTGCTCAGGACAGAGGGACGAGATTATTGGTATCCGATTGTAGTTCAGAAGCTAGGACCATGCAAAGATGTCCAGCTTGCAGAGGATTATATGAACAGATAGTGATTCGGGCTGGATTAGAATTGAAGCATTGGGAGCTACAATGATTTACCTAAGGCTCCCCGAAGAGCCACTGGCAAAGCCAAGATCAGAAAGTCTTGCTTCTGAACCTATAGCTGTAGCCACCAGACCTTGCCTCCCCTCTGCTGGTGTGTGAAGAACAGAACTGCAAGCAGGCCTTGGTTTACTTTCACTATAAACCTGTCAGTGTTATGTCACAATGGTTTATTGATCTTGATGTGACACGTTTAAGGCCTGACAATGAGGAACGTGGCATGGTTAACAATTTACGCCTCTATGCTGGGTAAAGGAGAACAGAGGGACTCCGAGCAGCATTTGGTTCCAGATGGCCATGGCACTTAGCCCTTTCTTCTCATTGCACTTGATTGACGTAGATTGAGATTGGTGAGACGCCTACAGCCCCTGTGCGGCCTCGCAACTGAGCTGCTTGGCAAGGTAAACAAGGCAAATGCAACAGGAGCAATCACTCAAGCGTTATTCATCCATTATTCACCCGCCAGTGGCAGAATTCACAGAACAAGCTCCCTTACAATATCCAGCCTGGAAGAGAGGGCTTTTGTTTTCTATTCAGCTGGTTTTTGCAAAGCAAAAATAAGTTCTGCAAAGAGTTTGGGTTACCTGAAAGGAACCTGGATGAACACAGCTTGCTCGGGATACGACTTACGGAAATTATAACATAAACACACTTTAGCTTTTAGTTTATCTGAATCCGTTGTTGAATTTGTTGAGTCGTGTCAAACAAAGGAAAACTCAAAACATGTACAAATGGACCCAGTGATTCCTAAAGCACCCCACATCTGGATTAAGCAGAGGTTTCTACAGCAGGCGCTTCTTCACGAGACACACATGTCTCAAGTGGAAAATTTCCTTTCAGTCTTGCCCCTTGCAGGTTATCATAAGAAACTGAGAAAGCCACAAAGGTGAAATGAGAGAAAAAATTGATGAGGGAGGACAAATAGGAGAGAGAAAGAGAGAGAGAGAGGGGGGTAGAAGAAGAGTGAGAGCCAGAGATAAGGAGTCATAGAGTAGGATTGACTTAGGGGCAGGAGAGAAAGGCGGGGGAGGGGGTTGCTGTATGTGAGAGCTTTGCAAGGAGTCACAAAATGAAATCCCTTTAAAATGCAAGGTAGCCATTCCTTAGTCTGTAACTGCCCGCTTTGAGTTCAAAGTCCATGGATATCTTTGATCTGCAGATTTAACACCAATTTTCTAAGTGAAATTAGGTGCATGCCTTTCTCTTTGGGAATTACCTAGGAAAACTACCCGCACACGTTTACAGCTGCTAATTTCCTGAGAAAAACAACAAATGCACATTTCTGAATATTTAAAAGCGTGCCCCTGAATGCAAACCCCAACCCCAGGAAAGGGTCTTCAGGCTGCAGGCTCTTCAGTGGCACGACGTGCGTTCGTTTACCCACGCAGGGGTGGGCAATGTTCCGAAATCCCGTTCCCACTGGCAAAACACTGCTCATGGCTTTGAAATTTATCCCGCCTATTCTTTTTTTTAACCAGGAGAAGAACCATGTCCAAGTTTAGCGTCATCTAAACATTTGAGAAAGTTCAGACCTGTTTCATTTGTAACATCAAGATCATCAAGAAATCCTGAAGAAAAGCTGGTGTGAAATACTTACATTTTATAGTGCTGCTCTGGCTTTTATTTTATTTTTTGCAGGTCTTCAGTGGGTCCTGAATAGGACTAGGTTGGGATCCACTTCCCTGCAGTACAACCCTCCACCCCCGTAAGTAAAAGGGTAGCGAGCAGACAGATGGGCTTCATGTCAGAAGGAAATAGGCATCTGAAGCTATGGTAGAGCATCCAAAACTACAGGTGAAGCTGGAGGTCACCCTGGTTAGGTACATTACGAGATCCTGAAATAACTAGGAGTTTCTTCTTTCTGAGGGTACGATATCAGGTTCTCCCATTTTGCCATGGCAACATTCATCACGGATTTGAGCGTCGACATTGAACATTTACTCCGTTTAGACTAACAGCAGAGGGCTGGCTGTGGCCTTTAGACCAGTGATCCTTAGCCTTTCTCCCGTCGTGACACAGTGCTCACAACAATCCACAGCTAAACTAAAAAACAAGCCTCAGTATTGCTTTTATTTTTAAGATTGACACAAGGGAAAGAGAAGAGTACTCTCTCTCTGATAACAGAAATAACATAATTTTTGTACAAGCTGCGTTCTCTGTTCCCCACGGGGCCCACCAACCTTTTTTTCCTTCTGCGGCCACTTTCAGGCCCAGCAGATGAAGATAGGATCAGTTATCACTAGCCCGGAAGAGAAAGAGGATTGCCATTTCTCGCTGGGCTCCGGCAGGACGAGAGCTGTGTCCTACTGGGCCTAGTGGGTGAAGAAGTCTGCCTTGTGAACCGTACAGCCTTTCCTGCCCTCCCCTCTCCCCATCACATTTAAAAATTATGCATTTATAATAGATTTTATAAGAAAAATGACATTAAAAGTACAGTTTGAGGTGAAAAAAAAAGTCACATACAACATGTGTATTATATTCACATGCACGGTTGTGGTGCCAATCAGAAAACCCTGCAAAAAAGTAAAAAGGACACTTAGAATCCATATGGCATTAGGCTTATTGTAACATGTTCAGTGTGGGCTTAGCACTCAGAAAGTCACGAGTAAAGAATTATAACAACAACAATATAGTAAAACCTCCATACTAAAACAAAACTGCCAACACGCAAACAGTAACAACCTTACTTATGAAAAGGTAGAAGTGCTAATATTATTCCAGGCCGTAAAATACCAATACATCTCATATTAGGAAGATAGAACAAGCCAGGCTGCTATAGATCCCCACACAGAAACTACATGCCAGCAGAAACCCTCACCTCAATCACACATGCAGAGCACAGAATAAAAGAGCATACTCTAAAAATGTATATAAATATACAGACAAAAACTGAACTGGAAACTACAACAGTACAAAAATGGAAAAACAGACTCACCATTCCTCATAAAAAATCATAAAATAGGAAATCAATAGAAATAAAATCATACTAATAAAAATTATTTCATAACAGCTGAAGAATAAAATAACATTCAGCAATTAAAAGCTCATAAAAATGTTTCAAACATCAATGAAACATTTCGAAACAGACCCAAACATTGAATAATTAAAATTAATAAGGATAAAAAAAAATCCTCTGCTCTCCATACCTGTGAACTTTTGGTTTCCAGGTGCCCTGAGATTGTCTTGGATTAGGAAGAGGAGAGGAGGGGGGTTGTTCCTGTAACATTCTCCTCTGTCTCATATATGTACACACTGTCTCCCTCACTCTCACATGCTCAGTCTCACTTACACAAACACATAGGCTGTCTTGTCTGTCACTCGCTCTTGCTCAGTCTTGCACGTGCACACACTCACACACACACATACACATGCAGGCTATCTCTTACTTTCACACGCTCAACCTCATTCAGGTACACACGCACAGGCTGTCTCTCACTCTCATGTGCACAGTGAAACACAGGCAAACACAGAGGCTTTCTCTCTCTCATGTGCTCAGTCTCATACAGGCACACAAATACATATACACAGACACACAAACACAGGCTGTCTCACTCTCACATGCTTAGTCTCACACAGGCACATGTACACACATGCTGTCTCTCACTTTCACATGCTCAGCTTCACACAGGCAAACACCCAAAGGCTCTCTCTCACTCATGTGCTCAGCCTCACACAGACAAACACACCCACAGGCTTTCTCTCACTCATGTGCTCAGTCTCACACAGGCAGGCACACACACACACACACACACACACACAGGCAGTCTCTTATTCTCACGTGCTCAGTCTCACACAGACACATACAAAACTGTCTCTCACTCTCATGTGCTTAGTCTCACACAAACACACTCTCACAGGCTGTCTCTCTCATGTGCTCAACTTCACACACATACACACATAGGCTGTCTCTCACTCTCAGGAAACAGCATGGAAGCCAATCCAATATAGCAGTTGCAAACAAAGCCCGACTCTGGCTGGGTTTCGCTCATGAACTGAGCTGCTTCAGGGGCTATGAAAATAATAAAACATATAAATAACATAAATAAAGCATAATGACTTGCATTTTAGAATATACATATAAAATTATAAAAACTCATAAATATAACTAATTTAAAATCATTGGTTCCACAAAACATATATATACACACACACAGGAGTACATACTCACTCAAATTCATAATAAGTTATGAAAAAACAGAACAAATATAGTGACTAATTGCAGAATTTTGTAAAGCAGTAATGTGGATCAGTGGCGATGTGGCATTTGTGAAGAGAAAGAGCTCCCAAGGCACTTGATTGACCATGTTGATCATGCCAATCAAAATATACAAAATGGGCAAATAGGCGACAAATATTTTTTTCATTGGTTATGAAATGAAAACTACTTTTGAACTGATCTGCACAGAAAATTACTACTACTATTTACTATTTATAAAGCACTACTAAGCATATGCAGCACTGTATGGATACCCATAAGAGGCAGTTCTTGCTCCATGGAGCTTCAATCTAGTCAAGACAAACATATAGGAAAAACAAATTTATGGAAAGTGAATGTATTGTAGAGGCGTGGTTAGGATTTAAAGGCAAACCTCATGCGTCACCTAGATAGGATTTTAGACAGTACTGGGGAGGAGCCAG
Source organism: Rhinatrema bivittatum (assembly GCF_901001135.1). Classification (NCBI taxonomy): domain Eukaryota; kingdom Metazoa; phylum Chordata; class Amphibia; order Gymnophiona; family Rhinatrematidae; genus Rhinatrema; species Rhinatrema bivittatum. Next base: position 9,054,663 of record NC_042618.1, read on the forward strand.
TTGTTGCAGTATATGTGGCCACCAACGACTTAAGAGAATGTGGGAAGGAGGTTCTGGAAGTCACATTTAGGCTCTTAGGTAGAAAGCTGAAATCCAGAACCTCCAGGGTAGCATTCTCTGAAATGCTCCCTGTTCCACGCGCAGGTCACCAGAGGCAGGCAGAGCTCCGGAGTCTCAATGCGTGGATGAGACAATGGTGCAAGGAAGAGGGATTCAGTTTTGTAAGGAACTGGGGAACCTTTTGGGGAAGGGGGAGTCTTTTCCGAAGGGATGGGCTCCACCTTAACCAGGGTGGAACCAGGCTGTTGGTGCTAACCTTTAAAAAGGAGCTTTTAAACTAAATCAAAGGGGAAAGCTGACAGTAGCTCACTAGTGCATGGTTCGGAGGGAGGTATCTTCGAAGGATACTAATGAAACATCAGAGTTAGGGCATCCCACTAGAGAGGTTCCAATAATAAGAAAAGTAATCCAAGTACTTATAATTAAAGATTCACCTCAGCTAAAACATTCCAATTGATTCCTGTCAACTGAAAAGCAGAATGTTAACACAAACAAAAAACATACTTTGAAATGTTTGTATGCTAATACCAGAAGTCTAAGAAGTAAGATGGGACAGTTAGAGTGTATGGCAGTGAAGGATGATATAGATGGAATTGTCAACTCAGAGACATGATGGAAGGAGGATAACCAATGGGACAGTGCTATACCGGGGTTCAAAATATATCGCAATGATGGAGAGAAGCAACTTGGTGACGCTTTATGTCCGGGATGGCATAGAGTCCAACAGGATAAACATCCTGCATGAGACTAAATACAAAATTGAATCTTTATGGGTAGAAATCCCTTGTGTATCAGGGAAGACTATAGTGATAGGAGTATACTACTGTCCACTGGTCAAGATGATGAGATGGACAGTGAAATGCTAAGAGAAATTAGGGAAGCTAACCAAATTGGTAGTGTGGTAATAATGGGAGACTTCAACTACCCCAATATAGACTGGGTAAATGTATCATCGGGTCACGCAACAGAGATAAAGTTCCTGGATGGAATAAATGATAGCTTTATGGAGCAATTGGTTCAGGAACCGACGAGAGAGGGAGCAATTTTAGACCTAATTCTCAGTGGAGCACAGGATTTGGTGAGAGAGGTAACGGTGGTGGGGCCGCTTGGCAGCATAAAATGATGAAATTTGAATTAATGACTGCAAGGGGTCAGTAAGAAAATCCACGGCTCTAGCACTAAACTTTCAAAAGGGAAACTTTGATAAAATGAGAAAAATAATAATAATAAAAAAAAAAAAGTCTGAAAGGTGCAGCTATAAACGTTAAGAATGTGCAACAGGCATGGACAATGTTAAAAAATACCTTCCTAGAAGCACAGAGCAGATGTATTCCATGCATTAAGAAAGGTGGAAGGAAGGTCAAAAGATTGCCTGCATAGCTAAAAAGTGAGGTGAAAGAGGCTATTTTAGCTTAAAGATCTTCATTCAAAAATTGGAGGAAGGATTCCTCAGGAGAAAAAAGGATAAAGCATAAACTGTTGTGGGAGTCTCAGTTTAGTGGACCCTTGGGCCGACCTGCAGGAGACTGGGAAAGGTATTCAAAGTCTCTGGGGCACCGCAGGCCGGGAGGCAGATGTTCAGGCAGGACGTCGATGCTCTTCACCCTGGAAGCTGGCGCTCCCCCGGGAGGAGCCCATAGGGGCCCGGCCGCTGGGACTTAGGCGGGTTGTGGATCAGGACAGGTAACTGGAACCAGACTAGGACAGTAGCGAAACTGTAACTGGGCTCGGGTTCTGGAACTGGGCAGGAAGTGTAGCAGGACTTGGGTACTGGAACCAGGCAGGTACTGTAGCAGGATTCGGGTACTGGAACCAGGCAGGTACTGTAGCAGGACTTGGGTACTGGAACCAGGCAGGTACTGTAGCAGGATTCGGGTACTGGAACCGGGCAGGAACTGTAGCAGGACTTGGGTACTGGAACCAGGCAGGTACTGTAGCAGGATTCGGGTACTGGAACCAGGTAGGTACTGTAGCAGGATTCGGGTACTGGAACCAGGCAGGTACTGTAGCAGGATTCGGGTACTGGAACCAGGCAGGAACTGTAGCAGGACTTGGGTACTGGAACCAGGCAGGTACTGTAGCAGGATTCGGGTACTGGAACCAGGCAGGTACTGTAGCAGGATTCGGGTACTGGAACCAGGCAGGAACTGTAGCAGGACTTGGGTACTGGAACCAGGCAGGTACTGTAGCAGGATTCGGGTAGCAGGAACGGAGCGACGAAGCCAAGTGAGTCACTCCGGGGCACAGCCCAAAAGGAAACCGGGAGGCTAACCCGTTACAAGGCCAAGACTGGATGGCCGCGGCCGGCTTATCAAGGCCACGGCGTCTGACGTCAGGAATTGGGCGGAGTCAGCACTGGCGGGAAACGGGCTTCAAAGGCGCCCAAGTGGCACGCGCGCGCGCCTAGGAGCAGGGCGTCCACCGGCACCTTCCCGGCAGCGCTGCCCCAGCGGGGACGCCGCCAAACAGGCCGCAAGCCAGGACTCCGGAGGCGGGAGCAGGTCCGGAAATAAAGAGGTAAGGGCCTGGCCGCGGTACTCGCGGCCAGGACCGCAACATAAACATTGGCAAGTTAAATGTAGGATAATACAGGCTAAGAGAGAATTTGAAGAGAGTGAGACAAAAAATCATAATAAAAACTTTTAAAAATATATCTGAAGCAGAAAGCCTGCATGGGAGTTGGTTGGATCATTAGATGATTGCGGGGTTAAAGGGGCACTTAGGGAAGATAAGGCCATGGTGGAAAGAATAAACAAATTCTTTCCTTCAGTGTTTACTGAAGAGGATGTTGGGGAGATACCCGTTCTGGAGACGGTTTTCAAGGATCAAGATCTGATAAACTGAACCAAATCACAGTAAACCTGGAATTTGTGTTAGGCCAGATTGACAAACTGAAGAATATTAAATCACCTGGACCAGATAGCATATACCATTAGGATTCTGAAAGAACTAAAAATAAAATTTCAGACCTATTTCAATTAATTTGTAACCTGTCATTAAAATCATCCATTTTACCTGAAGACTGGAGGGTGGCCAATGTAGCCCTGGTATTTAAAAAGGGCTCCAGGGGTGATCTGGTAAACTATAGAGTGATGAGCCTCCTGGATAAAATTGTAGAAACTGTTATAAAGAATAAAATCACAAAACATTTAATTAGATTTGGTTTAATGGGATACAGCCAACATGAATTTACCCAAGGGAAGCCTTGCCTCACAAATCTCTTACATTTTTTTTAAGGGGTAAATAAATGTGGATAAAGGTGAACTTGTAGATGTGGTGTATATGGATTTTCAGAAACTGTTCGACAAAGTCGCTTATGAGAGGTTTCTAAGAAAGCTAAAAAGTTATAGGATAGGAGATGATGTTCTTTTGCGGATTGCAAACTGGTTAAAAGACAGGAAGCAGAGAGTAGGAATAAATGGACAATTTTCTCAGTGGAAAAGGGTAAACAGTGGAGTGCCTCAGGGATCTGTACTTGGACTGGTGCTTTTTAATATATTTATAAATGATCTGGAAAGAGGTACAACAAGTGAAGTGATCAAATTTGCTGATAATGAAAATTATGCAGAGTAGTTAAATCTCAAGCGGATTGAGATAAATTGCAGGAGGACCTTGTGAGACTGGAAGACTTGTGAGACTGGAAGATTGATAGAAGAAATTTAACATGGACAAATGCAAGGTGATGCATATAGGGAAAAATAATCCATGCTGTAGTTAAACAATGTTAGGTTCTATCTTAGGAGGTACCACCCAGGAAAGAGTTCAAGGCTTCATAGTGGATAATATATTGAAATTGTCAGCTCAGTGTGCTGTGGTGGTTAAAAAAGCAAAAAGATTGTTAGGAATGATTAGGAATGAAATGGCAAATAAAACGGTGGCTGTCATAATGCCTCTGTATCGCTCCATGGTGAGACCGTACCTTGAATACTGTGTACAATTTTGGTCGCCGCATCTCAAAAAAGATATAATTGTAATGGAGAAGGTACAGAAAAGGGCAACCAAAATGATAAAGGGGACGGAACAGCTCCCCTATGAGGAAAGGCTGAAGAGGTTAGGGCTGTTCAGCTTGGAGAAGAGACGGCTGAGGGGGGATATGATAGAGGTCTAAAAAACCATGAAAGGACTTCGATAGGTTAAAATAAATTGGTTATTTACTCTCTCATATAATAGAAGGACCAGGGGGCACTCCATGACGTTATCAAGTAGCTCATTTAAAAGAAATCCAAGAAAATTCTTTTTCACTTAGCGCATAGTTAAGCTCTGGAATTCATTGCCAGATGATGTGATTACAGTAGTTAGTGTAACTGGGTTTAAAAAAGCTTTGGATAACTTCCTAGAGGAAAAATCCATAAACTGCTATCATCAACCTAATAAATGAAGGTTGACCGACGTGCCGCAAATGCACAGTAGAGAGCAGCTCTACTGCGCATGTGCGGGCGAGCACGTCGGTCTTAGGCAGCGTAAGGAAAAAAAAAACATGGCGGCGGCGGTGGCGGGTGGCAGCGGCGGCGGCAGCGGGCGGCGGTAGCAGCGGCGGCGGGCGGCGGCGGGCGGCGGCAGCGGGTGGCAGCGGCGGCGGGCGGCGGCAGCGGCCAGTAGCGAGGAGGGAGGAGAGAGAGAGAGGGAGGGACGGACTGAGTGAGAAGGAGGGAGGGAGTGGGAGGGACGGAGAGAGGGAGTGGGAGGGAGTGACTGAGTGAGAGGGAGGGACTGAGTGGGAGGGAGGGAGGGACTGTGAGAGGGAGGGAGGGAGGGATTGAGTGAGGGGGAGGGACTGGGAGGGAGGGACTGAGTGAGGGGGAGGGACTGGGAGGGAGGGACTGAGTGAGAGGGAGGGAGGAGTGGGTGAGTGTGTGGGAGGGAGGTAGGGGGGTGGGGAAGAGTGAGGGGAGAGGGAGAATGAGGGAGAGGTGAGAGACAGGGATGTGAGTAAGTGGAAGGGGGAGAGGGAGAATGAGGGAGAGGTGAGAGACAGGGATGTGAGTAAGTGGAAGGGGGAGAGGGAGAATGAGGGAGAGGTGAGAGACAGGGATGTAAGTGGAAGGGTAAGAAGTTGTGGAGCAGAGAAAAAGGGAGTGGAGGAGGGCTGAGGGGGAGGGGGAGGGGATTGAGAGAGGGTGGGGAGTGACTGAGGGAAGGGGAGAGAGGTGGGAGTGACTGAGGGAAGGGGAGGGAGGTGAGAGTGAGGGGAAGAAGGCAGTGGGAGACAGAGGGTGAGTAAGACTGAGTGGAGGAAAGGGAGGGGTGAACGAGGGGAAGGGGGAGAGAGGGAGAAAAAGTGTAGAAGGGTGCTGTGTTAGAAAATGGACTGAAAACAAAATGTAATGTAGCCCGTTTTAACGGGCTTAACGGCTTGTTAATTAATAAGAAATAGTAACTTAAGATCTATTTGTTTGGGTTCTTGCCTGGTACTTGTGGCCTGGTTTGGCCTCTGTTGGAAACAGGATGCTGGGCTTGATGGAGCCTTGGTCTGTCCCAGTATGGCATATTTTATGTTCTAATGTTCTTATGTTCCGACCGAAGAAATTAGAGCTCACATTCTGAAAATACTTTTTCATGACCATACTGAAATCATGTTTTGATATAAATGAAACCAACAGTGTTGAGCGTTCCATAATCTCCAGAACTGAAGTCTCAAGAAATACAGTCAAATTAGGTCAATTTATGGGTAACTGAGAGGACCCAACTTGTTGTTGAGAGGCCAAATGATTAGGTAGGAAAAACATGTTATTAACCGAAGGGAATTCTGTTGAGGTAATTTTCAAAACTTCTGCAAAGGATTTTCTTAAAGTTAGCATAGGTAATTCCCCCATTTGCCTGGGAAAATTAAGGAATCTCAGATTTAAATGTCTAGCTTGGTTCTCAAGAAATTCATTCCTGCGTGACAAAAGACCTTGTTTCTTGACCATTGCCATATTACACTCTTGAATATTTTCTACTTTCTTTTCAATCTGAGAAAATCGATTAGAATGATCTTCCAACAGACCCTTGTGCTGGTGATCAAGAGGTTCTAGCCAAATCGACATATAATCTGTTTCCTGCCCACATGTTTAAGGAAATCCCAAATCTTGAAACCAGCTCCCAAGTGGACTCTAAAGTCACTACAGCTGGTTTCACGGGGCTGGTGAAGGATGATTCACAGGAAGGTGCAGGTCTTACCCAAGTAGCCTCCCCTTACGCCATCAGGGAAGCCTTTTTCTGGACTGTGTTTGAAGTGTTCTTATCTAGTCTGGCCTTACGGGCGATCCTGTCCACAGCCCATGCGACGAGGTTGAGACTACCCCACCCTGGGATTGCCAGACACCCGTTCCCCAGGGCTGGGAAGGTATTCCCTTGGCACAGGGGTTATGTATTTAACTGTTTCAGTGGTTCCTTGGTCAGTTCATAATCTTATTTCATTTCCATTGATTCTCTCTCATAATGAAAGCAAGGCCAGCCATAGAATATTTAGAGTATGGTGAAGTCCTGTTGATACTGAATGTCATGTGCTGCTGCCTGATGGCTTTCAGTGGCAGTGCTGCACACCGCCATGCAGCAGGATGTAAGTTCAGTTTCCACATCAGGTCTTCCCCTCCGCGGTTCAGCCGGGGCTGGGGATGATACAGAGGGATGTGGTGGCTTGTCTGCAGTATCCCCTCCCAGACCCGCCTCAGAAACTTTGGTTTGAAAAAGAAACAGGAGGTCGCTTTATTGAACGGTAAACCTGGTCAGGTACAAGCATGTGCTGTCCAGACATCAGGACAGCAGGTCTCATCATACAGAGGCGATCACACAGCCTGAGAAACTCCACTCTTTGGGGGTCTTGTAAATTCCTTGACTTAGAGTAGGGGGTGACCGTGCAGCCCCTTGTCAAAGAGCGCTGACTGTTTTGGTCTTCCCTCTGTCGCATCTAGAAATGCTGCTTTGCTTAGGCCAAGACAGAATGATGCATACAATGGAGGTCAGAATAGGACTGGTTCAACGTGTCGCCCAAGACCTGAAGCTACGTGGTCACCCTAAATTTCAGCATAAAAATCGGGAAGTATTTGGTTGCAAAGAATGTACTGTCACTGCTGCTGCTTGCGGGAAATTATTGAGGCCATTATTCAGTTGGCCGTTTAATGTTTAGTGGATAAGTTATCCAGCTAACCTAGCCGAATATACCCGATGTTCAGCCAGATATCTAAGCCCCTCACCAGAACGTCCTCATAATGCCCCTTTTGTATCTGGCTAAATTCTAGCCGGGGAACTACTTACTTGGCTAGAATTTAGCTGAATAAGGGCTGGATATAGCTGGGTATGCCATTTAGACGGATAACTGTTAGGTTATCCATCTCAACAGCTTTTGAATATGGACCCTACCCTGTGTGTCTGCTTTGGTCTGTGGTATCTGATGTGGTTATTAGCAGGGCTGGGGGTTGCCTTACTCCCTGTGCATATGGCATTTATGCATCCTTACATCAATTCGCTGTATTGGACCCCTTCATAATTTAAACTATCCAGTCCCTGAAAAATAAGACGCTGAATGGGCTTGCAGTATTTCATGACTATATGCCCAGGGGCTCCTGCAGATTTTCAAAGCACATAACTGCTGAGTGCCTGTTTATGAAGGTACATAGAGTCTGTCATGAAGATCCAATTTATTCTAGCAATATCCTCCTGCTATTCCAACCTTCTGAATGACATCAGATTGTAATTATACAGAAAGGTTAGTCTAGGTAACCATTTTGCTCTGCAGAATTAATAAGCATTGGCAAGAAACAAGCTGTCTGATTCTTTTTGTCTATTGTTGGTTGAGTACCTAATGCAGTTATAGCAGTTCAGTTTGTGAGGAGAAAGCTCATGGAAAAAAACTTCCTTACAATAATATAATGTGTAAAAAATGGTAGGCAGACACATTTTGCCTGCACACTGAATTTGCATTAGAACATAAGAACTGGGTCAGACCGAGGGTCCATCAAGCCCAGCATCCTGTTTCCAACAGTGGCCAATCCAGGCCATAAGAACCTGGCAAGTACCCAAACACTAAGAAGATCCCAAGTTTAAGGGGTTGAAGCACAAAAATCTGTTTCCACTGTAATGAGTTAGCCTGCACAATTTTGTAGTAATGCTATATTTTGTCTAAGGCATAAATCTGTCACTAGACATAATGTTGAGCAAAAAATAGAGTGCCTTCAAAGGTAGCCCTGCAAGAAGTTTCTCCAGTCCTTAAATCTGATTTTAAGAGCAGTCGCATTGTGGGCGTGAAGCATGAAATTGGTACATGCTACCATGTAATATCTCATGTGCTTTCTCATCTTCCTATTGATGGGCAGACTGTAGCAAGTTATAGAATGAATGTTAAGGTGTGACATTAAGAAACCTGCAGTTTCTCTGGTGCACTGACCTTGGGTGCTGCTATGTTTCTTTGTGGCCTAGTCTGATCAAGGCGGTGACTGACAAAGCTGTCCTTTGGACAATGATCAAAGATTAAATCTGAAGGTATTACAAATGTTTAAATATCTCAAGAAGTGCATTGGATGTCGGCTTCAAACACAGAGCTAATCAGAAGTTTGCAGAAAATATTGCAGGACAGCACCTCAGCGGGAGGTAGACAACGTGCTATCATAGAGTGACCATCCACTGCTGGAAGGAAGACTCAATCATGGTCAACGTCTTGAGGTTTCAGAGCATGACTTGAGACCTGGGTGATCTTCAGAGGAGCAGCTGAAAGGTTCAGGTCTGCCTAAATGCTTTTGGTTTGTTGTTTTATTCAGGACCAGACCTCTCTATTAAGGACATCTTTATATTATGATAGAGCTCTTGTTGGATCCAACTGTGCAGTCTTGTCTGGGAACACTTTTGCTTCTAAAGGGTTTTTTTTGTTTTATTTATTTAGTTTGTCTTCTGCTCCATATCCAGACAGAAAGGTCCCCTCTGGTGGCAGAAATGCTCAGGGAAGACTACAGAGAATATGCTTGGAGGGTAAACAATGAGACAAGGAGTTGGTGGGGAGATAAAAAGGCTGGAGAGGAGCTTGGCAACGAAGAAGAGAGTTGGTTTAACAAAAAAAGTCAAGAAATTCCTACCAGGCTGATAACAGGAATGTCATTAAACATGGGAAGCTGGGAACATTTTCTTGCCGCCATTGTGAGTTTTTCTTTTTCTTTCTGTTTTATATATTTATTTACAGGCATGAGACGAAATCACTGCACAGTACCATATTCATAAACATAATATAAATGCAAAACAAGAACGATGAACACAAGTATTTGGTATGTAGAGTCCAAAAAAGAAAGCCCAACTCGTCTTATCCAAGCTGCCAACAGAAAACAAGAGCGCCATGCACACACCACTCATACACTCAGTCGTACCCTGCACCAAGCAGATCTAAATAATGTTATCAGTTTTATCCAGCAAGCAGAATGCCCCAAGTCTGCCAGTTTATGACATAGCTGAACAGGTAACGTGTTAGGCCTTAACATAGTCTTTGGATATGTTCCTATGCGTAAACATGGCATCTAAACCTTCACATTGCACCAGTCTATCATTTTATATTGTCATAATGTAACAGGAGGTGCCTAATCTTCTAACCAAAAATAAAGCTCCTTGTACAAAGAGGGCACAGCCTTTAGAAATCGTTGTATCTCAAATCCATAAACCCAACAATATAACATTGACCAGTAAACGATGGTCGAAAAGAGGTCACTTGTTCCATAGCACTAAACACCTTTTCCCAAAAATCAAACAACTGAGAACATAGAGAAATGTATGCATCAGAGTGCCTTTCTCAATTTTACATTTAACACATACTGGTGATGATGCTTTATTCATTTCATATGCTTTAACAGAATCAATGTAACCGTGATGCAATAACTTAAATTGCATTCCTTGAAGCTTTGCTCAATAAATATCTTATATAACAAGTCAAAAGAAAACATTATGACTCATGAATTTACCTCCTCACCAAGGAATGTTGACCAATAAATCAATTTGGCAAATCAGTAGGGCCTTTAGTTATCCTAAATACTAAAATGTATTCATTAATTGTCTTTATGTTTAAAGGTCTTCCTCTCACCCCTCATTTATATCTTTCATCTAACTTACATAAGAACATAAGGAAATGCCATACTGGGTCAGACCAAGGGTCCATCAAGCCCAGCATCCTGTTTCCAACAGTGGTCAATCCAGGCCAAAAGAACCTGGCAAGTACCCAAAAAGTACTTATGCACGTTGTGATCTAGTGTTTCTCACGTGGAACGCCGGTATACAAAAATCTAAATAAATAAATAAATGTCAAGAATGCAGAGCCATGTATCTAGGGTGTGGTAATCCAAAAGACTGATGTGCAATGACTGGGAGAAGGACCTTGGGATGATATAGTGCCTGGCAATCTGGAAGCAGCGAAGCAATGTGACAAGGTGATAGGTAAAGCCAGAAGAATGCTGGGCCGCATAGAGAGAAGAACAACCAGTAAGAAAAAGGAGGTGATGATACCTTGTACAAGTCCTTGTTGAGGCCTCACCTGGAGTACTGTGTTCAGTTTTGGAGCCCGAATCTCAAAAAGGATAGAGACAGGATGGAGGTGGGTCCAGAGAAGGGCAACCAAATAGTGTGGGGTCTCCATCAAATGACTTATGAGGAGAGGTTGAAGGACCTGAATATGTGTACCCTGGAAGAGAGGACGTGCAGGTGAGATATGATACAGTCCTTCAGATACCTGAAAGGTTTTAATGATGCACAATCATTGAAACTAGGGATTACAAAATAAAACTCCAAGGGGGAAGACTCAGAACCAGCATAAGGAAATATTTTTTCATGGAGAGGGTGGTGGATGCCTGGAATGCCCTCCTGGAAGAGGTGGTGAGGATGAAAACAGTGAATGAATTCAAAAGGACCTGGGGTAAACACTGTGTATCTTTAAAGGCTTGTAATGAAGAAAAGAGTGCATGGGGGTAATCTGCACAGAACGGCATTTACTACCCTTAACAGAAGGCACGGGGATTACCACCCTTAACCAATTAGCCTTGATGCTTTTGACACAACTGCAACATCACTCTCTGCTTTGACGGAAGGAGGGGTAAAAAGGGGTATTGGATTCTGGGCCCAACTTTTACAGTCTGGGGTACTGATACACCGACATTAAGGATAAAGCACAGGAGTGCTTCTATGGCAAAGTGCAAAAGCAAAGCACGTTCAGGCAGCGTTGTCTGAATTATTAAAAATGTTGCTAGCAGATTTGTTATGGGTTTGACAGTTGCTTAGTTTTGGACCATTTGGCTTTTTTCTGCCATCAATACTATGTTATGTTACACCAGTAAGAAAGAGAATTGTTCTGTCTTATTACATCCTCTAGACTAGAGAAATTGGTTGAAACCATTTATTTATTTTATTTATTTATTTAAAATCTTTTCTATACCGTCGTTCAGTAGATTACCGTGACAACGGTTTACATAGAGGTACATATAGTAAATTATACATGCATCTTGCCCATTATTAGTAATGGGGGTGCCTGATAAGCTCGGTAACATAGTTTCATAATAATGGCTAAATGTTCACTGTTGTCTAATCTGACCTGTGACTACAATAAAGACTGTTAGATTATACATTCAATTTAAGAGGTGCAATGTTTTGTGCTTAGATTGTAATGTGTAAGTTTTTCTTTTTTTTTTTTTTAATTTATATTTTATTCATTTTCAAACAATTATAACAAGAAACAATACTTGTAAGGGATACAGAAACAATAATATATTAGGAAATACTTTACAACCATGTGTACTTAACCAATACACTAGATGCATTTATACCAACAGTATTCAATAGTTTTTTCATTGGAACTGAGGGGGGGAGAGGAAAGAAATTAAAAAGGAGTATATAGGAAAATTATATCATTTTGCTGCTGCAAGGCCTCATATTACATTATGTCCCCTATTTTTAGGGTTATGTCCCACCCTCCAAGAACTGCCTCAGCTGTTCGGGCATGAAAAAAATATAAGTATTCCCTGCATACTTTATAATACATTTGCATGGTAGCCTCAATAGGAAACTTGCCCCCTTGGTCAAAACCTCAGGGCGCATATTTATAAATATTTTCCTCCGCTGTTGGGTGGCCCTAGACAGGTCCGGATAGACCCTAACTGTGGCTCCCATAAAGGGAGTAGTGATATTTGAAAAATATGCTTTCATTATCTGTGTTCTTTCTAATTCGGTGAAGAATGAAACAAAGAGAACAGCCCTTTCTACCACTTCCATATTTGAATTCTCTAGATACTGAGTTAGATTATCTAAATCCACCCTGTTTCCCTCATTTGGTAATTGAGAAGCTACTCTTCTTAAAGGCAGGAATAATACTTTTTTTAAAGCAGGTTGAGATTCAACAGGGATCTTTAGTATCTCTACTAAGTATCTTTTAAAAGTCACTATAGGGAGTTCTCCCAAAACTTTTGGAAAGTTTACCACTCTTATATTCATACGTCGTAAATAATTTTCGATTGATTCAATCCTCCTCTGTGCAATTACACGATCTTTCATAAGAGCGGAATTGAAATCTTGAAGCTGTTTCATTTTTACAGAAATATCTTGATTAACCACAGTTTGTTCCTGAAGTTTATCCTTTAGTTCTTTCTCCACTTTCTCCATTCTTTTATCCATGCTCCCGATCTGCTGGGACTGCTCCCTTAGGGTCTGGGCATTCGCCATCATTAGATCCCATAGGGACTCTAATGTAATGTCCGCCGGTTTTTTAAATTCCCAGGGTAAAAGAGAGACAGTTCCTACCTCCTCCCGTCGGGGGCCTCACGCCCGATGTTCCTGGCACTGCGACATCCGTTTCAAGGTTTCCCTTCTCCAGAGTCTCTCGCCCAAACTCTAGGCTAGGTAGGCTGAACACTCCTGTCCCTGCTCCCTCGGTGTTGGTGGTTCCTCCACGCTGATTCTTCCCGACCAGACTCGGGTCGGCAGACCCAGTTCCTCCAACCTCTGGGAGTGGAGAGCTACACAGCGGCACATGGGGATCTGGGGGGCTCAGAGTGACTTCGCCAAGCGAGATTCCCGCTCCTCTCGAGACCTCCGCAACAGCGCATGAACCCCCATAGTGAGCGCCTGGGATCGCGAAGTCGGTGATAACACGCTGCCCTATCGGGCTAGGTATGTCCGGAGGATAGACTCTAACCTTACCCTTCCTCTTATGAGGCATGATGTAAGTAAGCAGGTAATATTGATTTTAAACTGGAAAGTTTAGGAAAATGTAGAGCAGCCGACTCAGCGTCCTGCAGCAGCGGCCATCTTGGCTCCTCCCCACTTCATGTGTAAGTTTTTCTGATACAGGCCTGGCACAGTCTTCGTTGATCAGGAGTAGAACCGAGTGTGTGCAGTGGGGACCCCCACACCTCCAAGAGAAACTCTTACTGGGCTCTCAAGAAAAGAGCACATTACCCCGGTATTGAAGCACCTCCGTTGGCTACCGGTCAAATGGAGAGTGAGGTTTAGATTGATGTCAATTGTTTTTAAGCTGTTAAAGAAGAAATTTGATTGAGCTGTATGTTCCTAAACATTTACTGAGATCAGAGAGCACACAACAGTTGACTATACTAACTGCTAGCCTATGCAAGTGGGCCCAAACAAGGTTATGAGCTTTCTCTTCCGTGGCTGCTTTTGAATGGAATAGGTAGCCAGCTTTGTTTCGCATGCAGCAGGATCTAAAATTGTTTAGAAAACTTTTTAAAACAATATTTTATGAAGAAGCTTTTAACTGAAATATGATGTTTTTATGATTGTATTTTATTGTTTTACATCAAATGAAGTATTGAGTCTGTTAGTTTTATTATGTTGAATTTATGGATGCAACATTGTAACCTGCGCTGGACATGTTTGTGAATTTGAGGTTAAAAAGAATTTCAGATAAATAAGTAATAAATAAATAAATTACTGTGAAGTAGAAATAACTCAGCACCCTTCAGTGGCAGCCTACAAAGTACTTTACTTAGGAAGCTGAGCAGAAAACTAAACATAAAGGGGTAGATTTTTAAATGGTGCACGCGGGCGTACATGTGCGTGTGCTACCCAGCATGTGCACATGTACGCTTGATTTTAATAACTCGCGCTCATGTGCGCCAAGCCGCGCTGCCTTCCCCCATTCCCTCCCCCCTAACCTGACCTTCCCACCCCTTCCCCTAACCTTTCCTCCCTCTAGCCCTACTCTAACCCCCCCCAAAATTTTTATTTTACCTTTTGCACCTGCCGGCATGCGATCCTTTGACACAGCGGCAATGGCCGCTGTGTCGGAGGCCTCTGGCCCCGCCTCCGCTTCACCCCTGCCCCACCCCCGGACCTCTCCTTTAGTAAAGCCCCGGGACTTGCACGCGTCCCGGGGCTTTTACGCGCGTCGCCGGGCCTTTTTAAAATAGGCCCGGCGACGGGCCCAGGGTTACCGTCCCAGGTGACTGAGTCACCTGGGACGGTAACCCTTACAGTCCCAGGTGACTCAGTCATGGCATGTTAACCCCTTTGGTGTCTGAACTAGGGGATAACCTTTCTTGCTATCGGTCTTGCAAAAGCCTTTAGGTTAGGAGGGAGATGGTCTGGTCTTATCTTGCAGCACATAACATATGAAGTCTCTATTTTTTCAGTAGAAAAACCTATAGGAGTGACCGGTGAAGTATCATTGCAAAGCTTTGGCTCCTAAGCCTAGCAGCGAGCACCATCACTGCTGTGTGTGTGATGGATTATATTTAAAAAAAAAACAAAACAGGAATAACATGCACAGCTTGTCATTAATTTGCATATCTGTTGCTCACACTTTAATTTTATAAGATGCACTTGGCAACAGTGATAATTTGGATTGTGGGGTTCTTTAGACTACTGGTAGTTTAAATGGATAATTTTAACTGTTTTGCATTTATATGCTGATGTATTTATCTTGGAGTATTGATTTGTTGTTTATGGTTTTATATTGTTGTAATATGCCTTCCAAATGTTGGTGGCTGTTTGGATCATTAGAAAGTTTGGTGGTAAGACATGGGAGAGGGCTTGGCTGTTGGATTGAGAATGAGACTTTGGGAAGAAGAGAAGTGGTTTTCCTCATAGTAAACTCTATGAGTTAGGGACCAGACTTTTCTCCCTACAGAGATGAAATGTGAACCATAGGTATTAATTTTTTCCTTATTTCCGCCCACATGGTTCTTTATGTACAGCTGACAGCTCTGGTTTACATCCTAAGTTGTTATGGTGCTCCATTTACATACTGGCTATTTGCACATAAATTGCTATTGTAAAATTGACCTAAGCTTGTGTTACCTCGATCGGGGCGCGCGGCGGCACGGCGCACGGGAGGACCCGTGCAGGGCGCGGAGTGTGATGGCGCGCTTCGGTGGCGGCTGCGGCGCGGGTCAGCAGCGCAAGAATGGCGCTTCTCCCTGTGATACGCCGGCATCTGCGCGCGAAAGCAGGACTAGGTCTTGCGCGATTCGGACTGGCCACGCCCCCTGACGTCAGACGCCGACCGAGGCCACTTTGCGTGGGAGAGAGGGGCTATTTAAACAGCAGTAGCTCTCCTGTTCTTTGCTTCGGCCACGATTGTTCCTGGGAGCATCGCTGTGTGTTGGCTTGCTGTCTCGCTGCCTCTGACCTGCCTCGGACTGCCTCTGGATTACTCTGTCTGCTGCCTGCCTATTCGGATTAGCTGCTTTTGGTTCCTGATTGCTCGCTGCCTGCCCCGACCTCGGACTGCCTCTGGATTACTCTGTCTGCTGCCCGCCTATTCGGATTATCTGCTTTTGGTTCCTGAGTGCTCGCTGCCTGCCCGGACCTCGGACTGCCTCTGGATTACTCTGTCTGCTGCCTGCCTATTCGGATTATCTGCTTTTGGTTCCTGATTGCTCGCTGCCTGCCCCGACCTCGGACTGCCTCTGGATTACTCTGTCTGCTGCCTGCCTATTCGGATTATCTGCTTTTGGTTCCTGATTGCTCGCTGCCTGCCCCGACCTCGGACTGCCTCTGGATTACTCTGTCTACAGCCTGCCCTTACTCGGACTACCTACCGATACCCGCGCTCTCCTCCTGAGTCCAGACTCCTACATCCCCAGGTAAGCGGTCTAAACTGTGGTTCCACTATTATCTGACTACTAGACGTAACAGTTGGCCGAAGCCATGGAACCAGTGGATCTGACCGCTTTACAAGCCATTCCCGGAATGGCTAATAAGATCCAACAACAGCAGGGGGTGTTGGATCAGGTTACAGGGGTCCTAGATCGATTGGTCGCACGCATGGATGCCTTAGCCCACCTGCCTACCGGGTCCGTGCCCAGCGCGGTGGCTACCCCGGCTCCTGTCAGGGTACCACCCCCGCCACGCTTCAATGGAACAGCAGCCTTATGTCGAGGTTTTATCAACCAGTGCAGGATGCATTTTTCTCTACAACCGGCCTCGTTCCCCAACGATAAGACGAAGACTACTTTTCTCCTGTCCTTGTTAGAAGGTCCGGCCTTAGCATGGGCTTCTCCTTTGTGGGAACGAGATGATCCTATCCTCAATTCTCTGGATCGATTTCTCAAAGAATTCCGTCTGATCTTTGATGAGCCAGGACGTTCATCCTCTGCGGCGAATGACTTACTTCAGATTAAGCAAGGCGCACGAACTGTCGGGGAGTACGCCATTCACTTTCGTACTTTAGCCGCTGAATTGGCGTGGGGTGAGGAAAGCCTTACGGCGATCTTCCGTCAAGGCCTGGCGGAGAATATTAAAGATCAATTAGCTGGTAGAGACCCCCCAGAGACTTTGGAGGGCTTAATCCGATTAGCCATTCGATTGGATCTACGATTTCAGGAGAGGACACGAGAACGAGCTGCCACCCGAAGAAATTTCCGGTTGGCTCCGACTTTTCAACAACCGATGGTCGCCCCACAGGCCGGTCAGGCAGGAGATTTAGAAGAACCGATGCAGATTGATAGATTTTCTCTGACTCTCGAGGAACGAAATAGGAGACGTGCCAAGAACCTCTGTTTATATTGTGCGGGAACGGGGCACTTCCTCAACAAATGTCCTAACAAACCGGGAAACTCCCGGACCTAGGTCGGGTAGGAGAGGCCTCCCTGGGTCCCACCATTCCCTCTCCACAACTGTTATTACCCACAACCATTGACTTCAACCGCGAGCCATTGCACTGTCAGGCCTTCATAGACTCAGGGGCGGCGGGTAATTTCATTCAGGAACTGCTCGTGCAGAAATATCAAATTCTGGTGGAATCATTGTCCACTCCCCTGTCGGTAACCTCAGTATCAGGGCAAGCTGTGGGTATGCTTATCACCCATATTACCAAACCCTTGTTGCTTCACACCGGCTTACTTCACCAAGAAAGCATTCAATTATTTGTACTTCCTTCATCAGTGAACCAGATAATTCTGGGATTACCGTGGTTACGCATGCATCAGCCTCGCATTGATTGGGCTTCGCTACAGCTTGCAGAGTGGAGTCCATTCTGCCTTCAACACTGCATAAAGAATCTGCCTAAGATCCCTCTGCAATCCACACGACTTGTTAATGGCATTCCACTACCCTATAAGGATTTTCAAGACGTCTTCAACAAACAGTATGCAGAGATTTTACCACCTCACCGCAAGTACGATTGCTCCATCGAACTTTTACCTGGAAAGACTCCTCCCAAAGGGCGCATTTACTCCCTCTCGGAACCTGAATCATTGGCCCTACGTCAGTATATTGCGGAGAATTTGGAGCGCGGATTTATCAGACCTTCCACTTCCCCGGCAGGCGCCGGATTTTTCTTTGTGAAGAAGAAGGATGGGTCATTAAGACCTTGCATTGACTACCGTGGCCTTAACACCATTACCAGAAAGAATAAATATCCTATTCCTCTCATTTCGGAATTGTTCGATCGGATTAAAGGGGCACAAATCCTTACCAAGTTGGACTTACGGGGGGCCTACAATTTGATAAGAATTCGGGAGGGGGACGAGTGGAAAACCGCATTCAATACTCATGTTGGTCATTATGAGTATTGCGTCATGCCCTTCGGCCTTTGTAATGCCCCCGCGGTATTTCAGGATATGATTAACGACATCTTTCGTGACATTCTGTACTCCCATGTAATTGTCTACCTGGACGATATTTTGATCTTTTCTCAATCATTGTCTCAACATGTGCTCCATGTCCGACAAGTCCTGCAACGCCTTCGGGATGATAAACTGTTCGCCAAACTAGAGAAGTGTGTCTTCCATCAACAACAATTGCCCTTTCTTGGTTACATTGTCTCGAACCGGGGATTATCCATGGATCCTGACAAACTTAATGCCATCCTCCACTGGCCCCAACCGGTGGGGTTAAAAGCCTTACAAAGGTTTTTGGGTTTTTCCAACTACTACAGGCAGTTTATTCCCCATTTCTCATCTTTAGTGGCACCTCTCACGGCGCTTACTAAGAAGGGAGCTTCTACGGTGTCTTGGCCGGAAGAGGCACGATTGGCCTTTCATCGTTTAAAAACTGAATTCACCACTGATTTATGTCTCCGACGACCGGATCCTGCACGACCTTTTACCCTCGAGGTGGACGCCTCTGCAGTTGGAGTGGGGGCGGTTCTTCTCCAAAAATCCGCAGAGGAGCAGTGGGTAACATGTGCTTTTTTTTCTAAAAAATTTACTCCTGCGGAACGAAATTATACCATTGGTGACCGGGAATTATTGGCCATTAAGTTGGCCTTTGAAGAGTGGCGACACCTGTTAGAGGGGGCTCGTCATGTGGTTACGGTATATACAGACCACAAGAATCTTGAATATCTGGCTACTGCCCAGCGTCTCAACCCACGACAAGCCCGATGGGCACTATTTTTTAGCAGGTTTCATTTTTTTGTCCGCTTCCGTCCTGCACAGAAGAATGTTTGAGCGGACGCTCTTTCTCGGAGCTTTGACTCTCTGGATGACCCGGATCCCCCTCGCTACCTCATCGACCCGGTTCACATCCAGTTGGCCGCCACCTTCACGGTACCCGTCGGGAAAACGGTCGTTCCCAAGCGGTTGCGCCTAAAGGTTCTTCGGTGGGCCCACTCCTCCCATCTGGCGGGACATCCGGGAGTTGCTCGTACCCAGGAACTCCTCTCCCGTCAGTATTGGTGGCCCAACTGGGGAAAGGACGTTAAGAATTTTGTGGACTCCTGTCCTGTATGTGAAGCTCAGAAAACGCCCCGGCGGAGACCTCTCGGCTTATTACATCCGCTCCCCCCTCCTCGGTCTCCATGGACCCATATTGCCACCGACTTTATCACTGATCTTCCACCCTCGGCTGGGAATACGGTCATATGGGTGGTGGTGGACCGTTTTTCTCGGATGGCGCACTTCATTCCTCTTCCCGGGTTGCCCTCCGCTCCCGAATTGGCTCGTCTGTTTTTGCTTCATGTTTTTCGCCTCCATGGACTTCCCCTAAGTATTGTTTCCGATAGAGGTGTTCAGTTCACGGCTCAGTTTTGGAATAATCTCTGTCGACTCCTCCGGGTACGGCTTGATTTTTCGTCGGCCTATCATCCGCAGTCCAACGGCCTTACAGAGAGGACTAATCAAGCTGTTAAGGCATTTCTTCGTGCCTACGTGAATCAACGACAGGATGATTGGGCGTCTCTATTAGTCTGGGCCGAGATTTCCCATAACAACCTTGTCCATCAGGCCACCGGCAGTTCTCCGTTCTTTCTGGTGTATGGAAGACATCTGCACTTTCCTTTACCTGTCAGCACCTCCTCCAATTGTCCGGCGGTCAACGCCACCGTTTCCTCCATGTCCCGTTTGTGGGCTGAGACTCATGCTCTGCTGATCAAGAACGCCGCGGTTATGAAGCATCAGGCCGATAAGCTACGGACCCCGGCTCCTGATCTTCATTGCGGGGATCTGGTCTGGTTAAGCACTCGTCACCTTCGCCTACGCTTACCCTCTGCTAAATTTGCTCCTCGTTTCCTTGGACCCTTCGCCGTCCAGAGACGACTCACCCCGGTCACCTATAGCCTGTGTTTACCCTCCTCCTTGCGGATCCATAATGCATTCCATATCTCTCTCTTGAAGCCAGCAGTCCTAACCTGGCCGCATCGACCGCGGCGATCCGCTTGTCCTGTTCTTCCAGAGACTGATCAGTATGAAGTACAAGCTATATTAGATTCCAGACGTGTCAGAGGGCAGCTCCAATATCTCATTTCCGGGAAACATTGTGGTCCTGAGGAAAATACGTGGGAGCCCTCCCATAATCTCCAGGCACCTCGGTTACTTTGGGCTTTTCATCGTCGCTTTCCCTCTAAGCCTGGTCCTCAGGGGCGGAGGAGGGGGCCTTGCGGAGGGGGTACTGTTACCTCGATCGGGGCGCGCGGCGGCACGACGCGCGGGAGGACCCGTGCAGGGCGCGGAGTGTGATGGCGCGCTTCGGTGGCGGCTGCGGCGCGGGTCAGCAGCGCAAGAATGGCGCTTCTCCCTGTGATACGCCGGCATCTGCGCGCGAAAGCAGGACTAGGTCTCGCGTGATTCGGACTGGCCACGCCCCCTGACGTCAGACGCCGACCGAGGCCACTTTGCGTGGGAGAGAGGGGCTATTTAAACAGCAGTAGCTCTCCTGTTCTTTGCTTCGGCCACGATTGTTCCTGGGAGCATCGCTGTGTGTTGGCTTGCTGTCTCGCTGCCTCTGACCTGCCTCGGACTGCCTCTGGATTACTCTATCTGCTGCCCACCTATTCGGATTATCTGCTTTTGGTTCCTGAGTGCTCGCTGCCTGCCCCAACCTCGGACTGCCTCTGGATTACTCTGTCTGCTGCCTGCCTATTCGGATTATCTGCTTTTGGTTCCTGATTGCTCGCTGCCTGCCCTGACCTCGGACTGCCTCTGGATTACTCTGTCTGCTGCCTGCCTATTCGGATTATCTGCTTTTGGTTCCTGATTGCTCGCTGCCTGCCTCGACCTCGGACTGCCTCTGGATTACTCTGCCTGCTGCCTGCCTATTCGGATTATCTGCTTTTGGTTCCTGATTGCTCGCTGCCTGCCCCGACCTCGGACTGCCTCTGGATTACTCTGTCTACAGCCTGCCCTTACTCGGACTACCTACCGATACCCGCGCTCTCCTCCTGAGTCCAGACTCCTACATCCCCAGGTAAGCGGTCTAAACTGTGGTTCCACTATTATCTGACTACTAGACGTAACAGCTTGGTGCTTGGAAATGTACGTGTGTAACCTGGTTCCATGTGTACTCTTGTGTGTGCCAAGGGGAGGTGTTCTGGGGGTGTGGTGAGGGGGCAGATGGGGGTTGGTGATGCATATTTGGCACTCACGTGCATACTTTTTAAAATAATAAAGAGTTCATGTGCAAGTGTAAGTGCACAAGTTGCGTCCTCTGAAGGGGTAGTGTAACTTTAAGCCTATGAACACATGCACTAGTTACCCCAAGCATGCTCAATGCAAACTTAATGTTCCAACACTTGCTTTGAAAATGCTCAGTAAAGTCTGCACATACAACGTGCAATGCATGGGGATTCCCCAGGCATCCTCCAACTATACTGCTCTGTGGGCTGTCTCAAGATTACCCCTATAAGAGTTTAAACACTGACCTGTCATCTACATAAAGGCATAACAGTCCTAGCAAGTCTTTAGGCTCTCTCTACTTTCAGAAGGCTGATGTTTCTCTCTCCTTCCATGGTAGTTAAGAAATATTTTAAATAAAATGGTTAAAAAAATGTAAAAAACTGGGCATACTGGATGAGCCAATTGGCCTGTCTCTGCCCTCATGTAGTATGTTACTGTTAACAAGTGTAATTTGCCAGCACTGTTGCAGAAAGACTAAATGATTTCTTTTCTTCTGTGTTTACTAATAAGGATGTTGGGGAGATATTTGTTCTGGAGATGGTTTTTTCAAGGGTGAGGAGTCAGATGAACTGAACCAAATCTCTGTGAACCTGGAAGATAGAGTAGGCCAGATTGATAAACTACAGAGTAGCAAATCACCTGGACCGGATGGTATACACCCCAGGGTTCTGAAGGAACTCAAAAGTGAAATTTCAGACCTATTAGTTAAAATTTGTAACCTATCATTAAAATCATCCATTGTACGTGAAAACTGGAGGGTGGCCAATGTAACCCCTATATTTAAAAAGGGTTCCAGGGGTGATCCAGGAAACTATAGAGCAGTGAGCTTAAATTAATTGCCAGGAAAGTGGAAAATATTCTAAAGATCAAAATCACAGAGCCTTAGAAAAACAAGGTTTAATGGAACACAGTCAGCATCGATTTATCCAATGGAAGTCTTTCCTCACAAAACAGCTGCATTTTTTAAAGGGGTTAATAAAAATGTGGCTAAAGGTGAACCAGTAGATATAGGGGTAGATTTTCAAACCGCTCGATTTGGCCTACTTTTGCTGGCGCATCAGGCGCAAGCAAAAGTACGCTGGATTTTAGTAGATACGCGCGGAGCCGTATCTACTAAAATCCGGGATCGGCGCGCGCAAGGCTATGGATTCTGTATAGCCGGTGCGCGCCGAGCCGCGCAGCCTACCTCCGTTCCCTCCGAGGCCGCTCCGAAATCGGAGCGGCCTCGGAGGGAACTTTCTTTTGCCCTCCCCTCACCTTCCCCTACCTAACCCACCCCCCTGGCCCTGTCTAAACCCCATCCTTACCTTTGTCGGGGGATTTACGCCTCCCAGAGGGAGGCGTAAATCCCCGCGCGCCAGCGGGCCGCTAGCGCACCGGGACGCAACCTGGGGGCAGGTACGGAGAGCACGGCCACGCCCCCGGACCGCCCCGGGCCATAACCACGCCCCCGTACCCGCCCCCAAAACGCTGCCGACATGCCCCGAAAACGGCGCGGCGCTCGGCCCCGCCCCCGACACGCCCCCCCTCCGAAAACCCCGGGACTTACGCGAGTCCCGGGGCTCTGCGCGCGCCGGTGAGCCTATGTAAAATAGGCTCACCGGCGCGCAGGGCCCTGCTCGCCTAAATCCGCCCGGATTTGGGCGGATTTAGGCGAGCAGAGCTCTTAAAATCCGCCCCATAATGTTTTTGGATTTTCAGAAGGCGTTTGACAAAGTCCCTCATTAGAGGCTTCTAAGAAAAATAAAAAGTCATGGGATAGGAGGCGATGTCCTTTCATGGATTACAAAGTGGTAAAAGATAGGAAACAGAGAGTAGGATTAAATGGTTAATTTTCTCAGTGGAAAAGGGTAAATAGTGGAGTGCCTCAGGGTTCTATACTTGGACCAGTGCTTTTCAATATATTTATAAATAATCTAGAAAGGAATACAATGAGTGAGGTAATCAAATTTCCAGATGATACAAAATTATTCAGAGTAGTTAAATCACAAGCAGATTGTGAAAATTTGCAGGAGGATCTTGTGAAACTGGAAGATTGGGCATCCAAATGGCAGATGAATTTTAATGTGGACAAGTGCAAGGTGATGCATATAGGGAAAAATAACCCATGCTATAGTTACACAATGTTAGGTTCCATTTTAAGAGCTATCACCCAAGAGAAAGTTCTAGGCGTCATAGTGGATAATACATTGAAATTGTTGGCTCATTGTGCTGCAACAGTCAAAAAAGCAAACAGAATTCTGATTGCCACATCTCAGAGACGATATATTTGCAGTGGAGAATGTATAGAGAAGGGCAACCAAAATGATAAAGGGGCTGGAACAGCTCCCCTATGAGGAAAGACTAAAGAGTTTAGGACTGTTCAGCTTGGAGAAGAGACAGCTGAGGGGGGATATGTTAGAAGTGTTTATAATCATGAGAAGTCTAGAATGGGTAAATGTTATTCGGTTATTTACTCTTTTAGATAATAGAAGACTAGGGGGCACTCCAAGAAGTTAGCAAGTAGCACATTTAAAACTAATCAGAGAAAATTCTTTTTCACTCAATGCACAATTAAGCTCTGGAATTTGTTGCCAGAGGATGTGGTTAATGCAGTTAGTGTAGCTGGGTTTAAAAAAGGTTTGGATAAGTTCTTGGAGTAGAAGTCCATTACTTGCTATTAATTAAGTTGACTTAGGGAATAGCCACTGCTATTAATTGCATCAGTAACATGGGATCTTCTTAGTGTTTGGGTACTTGCCAGGTTCTTGTGGTCTGGATTGGCCACTGTTGGAAACAGGATGCTGGGCTGGATGGACCCTTGGTCTGACTCAGTAGGGCAACTTCTTATGTTGATAAGTATCTATCATGTCTTGCCCAAGATGTTAAATGTATTGGCTATTACCATTGTTATCAATTAATTCAAGCTAATGATCTTTAGTATTCAATCAGCCTTATACATAAAACAAAATAAGACCTTCCATGATATAGAAAGAAACTTTGATTGCAGAAAAGAAACTAATTGAGTTTAACTGGATTTCAACAGTATCTGATATGGGATAGGGTTACAAGGCAATCACTGACATTCTCTTTCTGGGCTTGGAGCTCCCAGCCAGCAGCACGATAGCTGTTAGCAAACCAGATCGTATTTACCCTGGCATCCAGGCATCTTCTGCAGCTTCAGCCCAAACGGACCTGGAAGGGAGCGGGACCGGACCAGGAAACTGATGGGCCTGCAGGCAGAAGCTGTGGGACTGGGCCTAGTTCTTCCTCAGGGTCCTCACCTCCCCCACCACCTCGGGGTCGTCTGAGGCGGCTAAATGGAGGTGAGGCACAATTTAATCAAATTCCTACTTCTCAGGAGGTTGGAGGAGGCGAGGGTGGCTTCTTGCGGCTCCTGGGCAGGCTCATGCACCTCATTTTGCCTGGTTTTATGCCGTTATTTGAGCTGCCGGGGGGTCCGTGGAATCCGTGATATAATCGTGAGGTGAATTCCCCTCAGGGCACCGTCTGTGCCGAGTGATGATGATGCCTTTTGTGTCCCAGCGGCAGCTCCTGCCTGAGGGGTTACCTCCCCAGGGTGGGCGGCCAGCTGCTTTTAGGGCTGGCATGAAGGGGGCCTGGTGACACGGGAGTCTGTACTGAGGGCGCTGCCCGTTAGTGAGAAACCCCGGGAAGGCCTGAAATGCATTGCACGGTGCCTCGGGAAGGAGGGCGTCTGACCTTCCCCGCGAGAGGGGCCGGCGAATTGAACCCCCATTACCTACAGCCTGGTGCACCCTCTGCCTGCAAGCAAGCGGTGACGGAGCAGGGCCTTTCATGTAAGCCCGGCATTTAGTGTCGGGGGAGGGGGGGGGGTAATTATTGCTTCTTTAAGCAACATTTCCTTTTGCTTTGGGAGAGAGGAAAGAAGGATCATTTAAAACGTGAGAGGAGGGATGCGCGGCCACCGACCGCGTGAACGGTTGTCGTGCAAGACGATCCCTCCGGTCCTGGATTTAAGTCGTTGCGTGTGGGGGGACGTGCGGATCCGGTTCCCCTGGCAAACGCGGGAAGCCGGGGGAAACCCCCCATTTCCTTCCCCCTTTATTCTTGGCGTGCTTCCGAGGGTTGGCCAGGCCTTTACCCCACGCGTGGACACCTGGTGTCACCGCAACGAGGGGAGCTGCACTCTCCTGGCAGCCTTCGATTGGGTCAGAAAGCAGAGAGCGGGAGAGCCGTTATCCGGGGGGGGGGGGCCTGGTGAAAGAAAGCTGCGCTCCAGCCGCACCCGCGAATGACTGCGCGCTCTCTCTCCGGGCCCCCTTTACTCCCCCAGTGTGCTGCAGGCCTTTTTGTGCCTTTACTCTCATTTAAAAACGAAACCTCATTCGGGGAACGCTGCGAGGCTGGAGCTCAGTCGGTAGCGCCCATCGGAGATGATCTTGATGCGGTCTCTCCCTAGCAGAGGCGGGGAGACCCCCCCCTGCGCCGGTTTTACAGCACATTCGAGGTGAGGGCCCTGACTTTCGATTCCAGCCTCTGTCCTTCTGGGCACAGAATTGCCTTACTGCTTTCTTTGCCCGGGGGTCAGGCATGGGACGTCTCGGGTCAGGGTCACTGCGGAGAGCAGTTTAAAGGATAGTGCTGCTACCCACTGGCCAGCGATTTAGAGGTTCACAAAACTCGAGGACCAGAGTTGCCGTAACCCTTGCTATGAATTCTTGCCCTGGCTTCTCATTTTACTTTGCACGCTGAGGGGACGATACAATACAGTGCGCTCGGCCAAGCTCACAGCTTGGTGTGCAGTTGGACATGCGTTTTGGACACCCTAGAATAACTCCCGGTGCAGTAACGGGATCAGTGCGTCCAAAACGCCCGTCCAAATAAAGGCACAGTTAACAGCGCTCAGCACATGTAAATGCCGTGTAGGGGAGGCTATATAAGCTATTTGCACCTAACGTGCACTTTTTAACATGGAAAATCCCACTACTGCCCCTGAGCAGGCATAAAGTCTTGCCACGCGTCAAGGGCTCAACTTAACAGCAAAGAATATTGCTTTTCTGTGGCTCTTTCTACTTAGTATCATCATAGAAAGCAGCAGCATGCAAAATTAAAAAGGCTTGCCTGAAAAAAAAAATTTCTGGGTGCACAATATACACTCAGAATGTACGGGCTCCAGGCCGTGTATATTGTGCCTGTATATTGTGCTGGTAAATTAGCTGCCGCAGGGTAAGACAGACACTCATACTGAATGTCCGTATCCTTAAGCTGCTCACAGCCATGTCTCCTGGGTGCACTGTGCCAAGGAGTCACTTGGGATGCACAATTTCCCCTACTGCGTTCTCTTTAATGCAGCAGTTCATTGGCAAATTTCATTGTGCATTCGGGAGAGGTGGATGGGTGCACTGTAAGAAAACGGGTGCTTTTAGCACGTTTGTATTGCATCGGCCCGTGAGCTCCTTTCGCTCTCTCCAGGCTATTTTTGGTTGCCCCGCTGGGTGTTTTACCTTCGCTTCTTCGCCTCATGCAGTTTCCATGCACCGCCTCGTGCTCCCGGATCCCGGTCTCGATTCCTTCTTCCTCTGCCTCAAGGGTGGCCATCTCTGGTCCTCGAGAGCCACAAGCAGGCATGGCTTTCAGGACATCCATCATGAAGACGTAGGCACGGGATACATTTGCATGCACGGCATCCACTGTGTGCAGATCTGTCTCATGCACATTCAGCGGGGACAGCCTGAAACCAGACTTGCCTTTTTCCGGTTTTGGGGGCTGGAGATGGCCACCCCTGCTCTATGTGACCCCCTAGAGATTCTGTTCACCGCTGGTTCCCATTTCCACTCTGTTCTGTGCCTCCTGTCCAAAGTCTCAACACTGGCTCTAAAAGCTGTCTATCCTGTCTTGTCTTTCCTGATTGCTTTGCTTTCTTCTTCTTACTATTCAATGTTATTTTTTTTCACCTTCCAATTGCCTTATTGTATCTGCCTTTTCCCAGGGTTACCCATTTCCATAAGTGTACAGTCGATGAAGGCTTTTCTATGCTTCAAATTTTCAAAGGTGTCACTTGCCAGGGAAAATATTATCTCCATGTCATTTTGTGACACTGACATGCCACATGCACCCTCGCTCCAGGAATCTATTGAATCTTTTCAAATGTTAATGTGCTGTGAATAAGAAACAGTGTCGGGTGAATTGCCACTTTCTCAAACAGTTTGCAGATATCGGGACCAATATTTTAAAAAACCCTGAGAAGAAACAAGCTTATCCGGCTGAAGTGAGCAGGATAAGTTGTCAAGGATATATTAAGCATAGGGTTGTCCACTGGCTCCAGATCTTTCAGGACAGGTTGATCCAGTCCTGGTTTTATCCCATTGCATGCTGGGACCTGTTCTCATTTCCCCGGTGCATTCCCTGAGAAAAAGCCGGACTGCAAGTCTCTGCGTGCAGGGGAGTAAAAGCAGGACTGGATCAACCTGTCCTGAAAATCTGGAGCCAGTCGGCAGCCCTAATTCAGCAAGGTAAACGCCCCGGCTGAATATCCTTGAATAAACTTATCCGACTGTGCATAGCTGGATAGTTTGGAAACCAAACCGCCTCTCTTTGAATATTGAGGTTTAGATTCCTGAGTTACCCGGCTATGGTAGTCCTCTGACAGCGGTGCTGGCAGCTTAGATTTCCGTCACTGCCGTCAAAGCAATGCTGGAAGCTGCTGAAGGAGGTCCTGGGGACCAGGGAGGGGTTTGGAGGGTGACAGGTGAGGTGGGAGGGCAAGGGAGGTAGAGGAGGGGAGCAGAGGTAAGGGGGGAGGGGGGAGGTGTGGTAAGTGGCTCCACATCACTTAAACCAGGTTTGGAGATGATTGTGAGTGTGTGTGTGTGTGTGTGAGAGTGAGTGTGTGTGTGTGTGAGTGTGTGTGTGTGGGGGGGGGGGAGGGGCTGATAGGCCCATTTTTCGATTACTGAGGTGGAGGTGGGGAATCAGTCTGGCCACCTTGCTTGCCCCTCCCCCCTGAGATAGTCATTTAATTAAGTTACATTCTTTGAATATGGCCCGTGAAAGCAAAGTTATCTGGACACAGGTCCCTGGATAACTTTATCCCTGCTCGTAGGCCTATTTGGAGTAGGGCAGAGAATTCATTCAACTAATTCAGCTTATGTCCTGGAAATGTCTCTGAAATGCTTCCCCATTAACTAACTAACCTTTATCATATAATGATTTAGCCGGATAGGTGGCAGTGGTACTCAAACGTCAGCGTTTCTGTGGATCACTCAGAAGTTATCCGGATGAATGTCACTGACTATCAGCCTCACTGTATTTGATTCTTCTGTAATGGAAGCGATGTTGAATCTGCCCGCTTAGGCGCAAGGTCTGCCAGTACCTTCTACCCTCAGACCTTATCTCCGAAACGTTCGCCCTTTCACTTTTGAAGATTCTCCAGGGGCACATAGGGCCTACAGCCTTTCCCACCGGCGGGTCAGATTTTGGCGGCGGATCGATGCGCTCCGATTTTGAAAATCAGGTTTACTTGTGTTGCCCAACCCTGCCCAAAAGACGCCCATGGGAATTTCTCCCCTAAAAGCGACCGAAGGTCACCTGCATCCTTCGGGACGGGCGATTTTCAGACAGGGCTGGGCAGGCCTGTTACGCCAACGCTCTTTAATGCACCTAAAGTAGCTTTAAAAGTTGCCATCCCACGTGTTGATATCGGGATAGGATAAACACCTCTCACGTCCCCCTGCTGCGCAGAGCTGACAGTTTGCATGGGCAAGCAAGAGAGACGCACGGTACAAGAGCCGGGAGCCAGGAGCGACTGCAGTGGTGGTGAGAGGAGGTTCACAGAGGTGGTTGGGGTGGTGGTGACGACAGTTGAAGAGCCCTCTCTCATCTCGTAATGAAACATGGAGCTGGCAGCTATCGGGAAGGGGCAGATGACTGCAAGGCCCTGAAAGTGAATGACAGGGAAGGTGACGGCAGAGCCAGCAGAACTCTTAAGAGGCCCATATTCAGGAGCATTTAGCTGGCTGTCTCAGAAGGTATCCAGCTAAAGGAATATCTGGGCGCTAAATTATAGCCTGATATCTTAGTATCCAGCTAAAGTTAAGCTGGATAGTTTAGGGGCATTTCGGGAGGGTAAGTTAGCCGGCTAGCTCCAATATTCACAGTTAGTCAGAAAGTTCATCAAAGCCAAGTCTAGTTGTGTTCCTAAAGTTAGGCGGATAAAGCTATCTGGCTAACTTTAAGATAGCCGGCTATCTTCAGCAGTGCGGTGGAACTGTTGAATGTCCCTTCAAAGTTAGCCGGATACCTTTATCTTTGCTATCCAGACAGTGACAGAAGATGGGCCTCTGAGAGGCTGATTTTCAAAGGAGTTAAGACCGCTAAAGTCATCCTTTGAAAATTGACTTGGGCTGAGGGCCTCAATTTATGCTTCCAATTTCATTAGGGCCCTAAATATTTTACCCTAAAAAGTGGACAGCTAGAGGGATGGAGCTAGGGTGGGCACTGCTTTTCTGCACTAACTCTAGGCCCATGAATAGTAAGTGGAGGTCCCTAAGCGTGACTGAGAATAGGTGGCTAAGTTAGAGTCCTAAATCTAGGGGCTGAACTAATTTGGTAGATTGCCTGTATGTTCATTTCATTAGCACGAGCACATCATGCTTGCAGCTGGACACATCTGGTGCTGCGTGACATCTGGTTAGTACAGGTATGTTCGAAGCAATGAGCATTAAAACCCTTGTGAGCCTCATAAGAACATAAGAAATTGCCATACTGGGTCAGACCAAGGGTCCATCAAGCCCAGCATCCTGTTTCCAACAGAGGCCAAACCAGGCCACAAGAACCTGGCAATTACCCAAACATTAGATAGATCTCAAGCTACTATTGCTTATTAATTACCGTAATATCAGGTTATGGATTTATCCTCTAGGAACTTATCCAAACCTCTTTCAAACCCAGTTACACTAACTGCTGTAACCACATCCTCTGGCAATGAATTCCAGAGCTTAACTATGCACTGAGTGAAAAAGAATGTTCTTCAATTTGTTTTAAATGAGCTACTTGCTAACTTCATGGAGTGCCCACTCTTTTATCTGAGAGAGTAAATAACCGATTTACATTAACTTTTTCAAGTCCTTTCATGATTTTGCAACCTCCATCATATTCACCCTCAGTCATCTCTTCTCCAAACTGAACAGCACTCTAACATCTTCAGCCTTTCCTCATAGGGCAGCTGTTCCATGCCCCTTATCATTTTGGTCGCCCTTCTCTGCACTTTCTCCAGTGCAGCTCTATCCTTTTTGAGATGCGGTGACCAGAATTGCACGCAGTACTCAAGGTGCGGTCTCATCTCTGCGGCCTGTAGCGTATCGAGGGTCCCCCTGTTCCCCGGGTGGAGCTTGAGCATTGATACCTGTAATGTCATTGTCCTCCCCAGAATTTGCTCGCATGCCAGTTTAAGAATTCTGCTTGCTCATCGGAAACCGAATGCCACGCAGAGGTTCATGGGCCAGCAGATTTGTCTTCTTTCTTCAATGGCTGTCACAGTAGTGGCTCATTAATAACGCCCTGCTGAAAAGTCTTCCATCATTGTTATTACAAGCACCGCTGCTGAAGGCCAGTTTTGACAGCGGTTCATGCACAGAATGCATGCTTCAAGCTTACCGTTCACTTCATAACGGGGTTATGTGTGGCCAAGCCCTTGCTGCTATGCAGCAAAGTGAGCCAACTCCTCAAGGTGCTTCCAGAGCTGAAAAGAGTCTGTAGCCCCGGAATTTTGCAGAGTTGAGCAGTGATGTCTGGTAAACTGCTATAAAAATCCTTCTCGTCCACTGCTGCCAATGGCATTGCAAGGCCTCCTGCACAGCTGTGTGTCAGAACTATCCCAGGCTATTCTCGGCTAAGGAACGACTACATAATCTGGCTCGGCCTCCCCCAGGAGATCTTAGCAGGAGCGAGACAGACAGAAGATGCAGTGAAAGTGACAAGAAGGTAAGGTTCCCAACCGTTTTTAACCCGTATCCATGAAAACTACAAGATTATTGCAAAGGCTGAGAGAAGTGCACAGGGTGAGGCCTGGCTCTGGGAGAGCCCGTCTGATTTGGAACTGTCACTCTCGCGTAACCTTGAGGAAATATGATGCAGAAAGGCAGTTTAAAGCGGTGAGGGACACCTCACCAGTCTGGCTTTCAGGCTAGCCATAATGAATACGCATGAAACGGATTCGCATACAAAATGTATGCAAATTTATCTCATGCATATTCATTAGGGGTAGGTTGAAAACCAGGCCGGTTAGGGGAGCCTCCAGGAGAGGGTTGGGAACCAGTGCTTTAAAGAGAGATGCAAAAGGTTTGAGCACACCAGGCCCTGTGACTGGATGGCTGCCATGGCGTTTGCACCACACAGGAGAAGGGAAGCAGGGCTGGGCACATGGTCCTACCCCTTCCCTACACCAGCGCTGCTGTGCTGGAGGCATTCATGGGCTGGGCTGCTAGGAAACCATGGTGGGCAGTGGGACCTACGGAAACCCTGCATTTCACTTCTGCACCGGGCCCCCTTCTCCAGCTTCTAGGCAGCAACTTTGCCCCATGAAATTCTTGTTCAGATCTCTGGAAAACCAACTCTCCCTGGAATAGCCTGGTGATTAGAGCATCAGGCTGAGAACTGGGGATGCCAGGGGCGTCAAATCTTCTGGCGCTTCGTGTGACCTTGGGCAGTTCACTTCGCCCAGGTACAAACAGGAGTCAATTTTCATACGTAAAAATAGTGTATACTGCACGTGCATAACTAGCATGCACTTGCGGGTATGCTATTATTTTATAAATGTCAGGAATATAAGCACATTCATTTTACTGCAGAGATAAGAGCATTGCAGGGCAGAGTTTAGAAGTAGGCGAGGTAGTTGTGATTTTGTAAGCAATATATGCATGGCCACATTTATTAATCACTAATTGGTTGGCATGAGTGCAATCGGATTTGTCTGTTAGTTGCGGTTTTTGGGTGGGAGGGCTGAGTGAACTGGGTGGAATTCAGGATGAAGTGTTAGAGGGTTTGGGTGAGCTGATGATTTCAGGTGCTTGCGCAAGTGTTTTCAAAATGGCGTAGGTGCGCGCTTTATAAAATCCCTGCCTCTGCCTATATAATGGGGTTATTACATGCACATAATTACATTTATTTATGCATCTAGATTCTAGAATCTATACATACATATATTTATAAAACAGCTGGAGAAGGTGTGCGTTTCCTTGCATTGGAAGTATGCAGGCACACTGAAACATGCGCGTGTACTATCAGAGCCGAGCCGCACGTCCACTTACAGGCGTAAATGCTGACCTGCGCACAGGATTGAAAGTTAGGCTCCTTAGGGGCAGGGCCGGCGGGAGCACTGGGCGGAGCAGGGGGTCACCCAGGGTGCCGGAAGTGACTGGGGCGGCGGGATCGTACGTGAAGGCAGGAACAGCGCCGTAGATATTTTGTTGTGCGTTTCTGTGAGGGCCTAGCGGATCTTGGGCCCCCTTTTACAGAAAATGCATTAAAATGGTGGGGTTTTAATGCACTGCAGCTACTGCAGTATCTGCTAAACTGTGGTGAGTACCACTGGATGCCACTACATATGTTCCTACAGATGTTGCCAGTGGTGCTAATGTACACTTGCTAGAAGCCACCTGGACCACTAGCACAAAGTGAACCCCCCTCTCCCCCCCAAGATACAAAAAAGACCCCACCCATCCGGGAGCCACTGCAGGTTCAGCTCCACCCACCCCTTACCCTTTTCTAACCCCTAAGGCACCCTCAGGGCCCCCCCAGGGAGTCACAATACCAAGTCACTTATGTACCATCAGCACCAAAATTCAAAATGGTGCAGGTGGACCCGATACTCCCCTTTGCTCAGCACGGCATGGTGGGAGAGGGAGGGGTGTTGAGGGTCCAAGGGCATCGACTGACTCTAACTCCCAGCTTTCTCCAACTTTTCCCATAGGGGTCTCTGCATCGCCTCCACAGATAGAAACCACTTACTGCACACCTGGAGGGATACACTGGACGCAGGGCCGGTGCAAGGGTATTAGGTGCCCTAGGCGAATCTTCCGCCTTCCACCCATCCCCCCGTCGAGCCGCTGTATACGGACTCTTTATTCCCGGGGGATCCACCTCTCCGCCTCCCCTGGCTCCTCTCTGTACGTCCAAGGCAGCCCCGTTGCTTTGCTCCTCTTTGCCGTGAATGGGATAAGCCCCACATGGCTGCTCTTTGGTGCCCCCTAATGGTCGGTGCCCGAGGCGACTGCCTAGTTCACCTAATGGGACGCACCGGCCCTGACAGGACGGTACTGCTCTTGCGCTAAAGAATGTGCTTGGTACGATAAAGGGAGGATCCTGGCGGCTGTGCAGCCCTCCTTCCAGCAGGGGCCCTCAGCGAGCCACAAGTCCTTCTAGGGCTCAGGACTCAGCAGGCCCGTGCCACCTCAGCCTGCCTCCCCTGCCACTCTCTGCCTCAGTCTGCACTCCTTGCACTTGCTTGTGGCCGCCTACCTTGCTCCCTGTCATGCCTTGGCTCCTGGTCTGAGTTCTGTTTCCTCTTCGGGGCTATCTTTTTTTTTTGTTTTTAATGTTTGTTCTTTCCTTGTTGGCGCACACTCCCTTATCTTGTGTTCGTTTTTGGGCAGCTTATTATTCTGCCCCTTCTTTCTTCAGTCCTGTCCTGCCCGAGTGGGTGCCCTCTTGTTCCCTGGTCCCTAGTGCTGCCTCCGTTGAAGTCCTGGCGGCCACCAGAGCCCAGAGGCTCAACCTGAGGGGGAGGTGGGCCGGGAGGGGTGAAGGCCCAGCAGCGCCGGTCCCTGCTCTTGGGTCCAGCCTCCTCCGGTCCAGGGGGGTGGGCTTTACCCTTTTGCCTTCCAGACTGTGGCCTGACAGGCAAAGGACCCCTGCAAATTTAATTTTACGGTAAAATTATTTTATCTTTGGGGCTGACACTA
Source organism: Rhinatrema bivittatum (assembly GCF_901001135.1). Classification (NCBI taxonomy): domain Eukaryota; kingdom Metazoa; phylum Chordata; class Amphibia; order Gymnophiona; family Rhinatrematidae; genus Rhinatrema; species Rhinatrema bivittatum. The sequence continues at coordinate 9,088,936 of NC_042618.1, forward strand.
ATTTATCTGTCCTGTGACTTCCCCTGAGATTTATCGGCTTAACTCGGGGAGTAAAGCTGTCAGGAAAGGATTTATGAATTAATGATAATTATTGTTGGCAATGTTCTTTTATTACAGTCTCTGGTCTTTCTGGACGAGTTGTCAGACAGCGGGGAGAAGGACCCTGCCAGCAGGTTCCCGAGGGAGCTGGTGACGGCCTAATCTCAGGCCCGGCTTTACTGCCCACCTCCAGCAGCCAAGGACTCTCAACTTAGGGGGCGCACAGAGACTTTTTTCTTTTCTTTTTTTTAATTCTTTTCATTTTGTTTGTTGCTTTATTGGTTTCTTTCTTTTTTTTTTTTTCATTTTAAATAAACAACAAACAGTTTAAAAAAAAAAACCCAAAGAAAATGCAAAACGAAAAACAAAACAAAAATTGTGGAGCCTGGTTGGAGAAAAAAAATCTCTCGCCCGGGTCCCCCCCTGTGATCCTCCTACCTCCCCCCACCCAGAATCTTCTTTCCTTCCTGGAGCGAGTCCCGGTCTCGGCTGCCCCGTCGGGGCTGTGTTTACAAATGGTGCCGGCAGATCCAGGCTGGCGACGTTGGTCATTTCAGCCTGGTCTTGGCCTGGTCGGTGCCATTTCTAAGTGGACATCCAGCAGGGCAGGAGAGCCTGGGGATCACTAATGCCCCACGAAGGAAAGGAAAACCACAGTAAGAGGGTTCAGGGGAGTGAGAAGGATCAGGGGAGAAGCCTGGGGGGGATTTGTCAGAAGCTGTATTTTAAAATAAAATTTTAAAAAACCCACAATTTTATTCATTTTTCTTAACAAATGGAAATGAAATGGGGAAATGATGTTTCAGTTTCTCTTTCAAACAAACGCGCATCCCTAAGATTTGTACACAATGAAGCACAAAGATGGATTTGCCTAAGCAATTCTGACACATTTTTGAATACTTTCCCATATAACAGTGACTGTGTAAATTAATAACACTGTCAGTTTTAAGGGAGCCAGACCCGGCTGTTTGCATTTTGAATTTTTGCAAATTTTGTCTCTTATTAAAATCTTAAGATGAAAAACGAACACCCAAGACCGTCGGTGTGGTGACAAAATCCAGTACATAATATAGGGCCCCCTACTTCAGGATTCAGACTGAAATGCGCGGACGTAACCCTCAGTCCCCGAGCTAAGTTTCCATACACAGTCACAAGTCCATTCAGCCCCGACGCGTGGATTCTCCGAATGGGGGGGAGGCTGAACCTCCAGGACCCAGGGGCTTCAGGAGGAAATCCTCTCTCTTGGGTTCCCGCCGGATGTACTCACAGTTCGTGGAATTCCTGCAGTGTCTCTGGGCAATAACCATGCTGGACACTCGAGTGGGATGTTCCAAAGCAACCTTCACTGGAGCGAATTTTCAAGGGTTGTCATCGGGCAGCAGTACTCGTTCTCAATGTTATATAAGAACATAAGAACATGCCGTACTGGGTCAGAACAAGGGTTCGTCAAGCCCAGGATCCTGTTTCCAACAGTGGCCAATCCAGGTCACAAGTACCTGGCAAGTATCCAAACATTAAAGAAATCATGAGCTACTATTGCTTATTAATTAATAGCAGTTTATGGATTTTTCATCTAGGAACTTATCCAAACCTTTTTTTAAACCCAGTTACACTAACTGCTGCAACCACATCCTCTGGCAATGATTTCTAGAGTTTAACTATGTGCTAAGTGAAAAAGAGTTTTCTTTGATTTGTTTGAATTGAGCTACTTGCTAACTTCATGGAGTGCCCCCTGGTCCTTCTATTATCTGAGAGAGAAAATAACCGATTTGCATTAACTTGTTCAAGTCATTTCATGATTTTATAGACTTCTATCATATCCCCCCTCAGCCATCTCTTCTCCAAACTAAATAGCCCTAACTTCTTTAGCCTTTCCTCATAGGGCAGCCATTCCATGCCCCTCATCTCTGTACTTTCTCCAGTGAACTATATCTTTTTTGAGATGTGGCGACCAGAATTGTACATAATATTGAAGATGCGGTCTCACCATGGAGCGATACAGAGGCATTATGACATTTTCCGTTCTATTAACCATTCCTTTCCTAATAATTCCTAACATTCTGTTTGCTTTTTTAATCACCATAGCACACTGAACCAACAATTTCAATGTGTTATCCACTATGACACTTAGATCTCTTTCCTGGATGGTAGCACTTAATATGGAACTTAACATTGTGTAACTATAGCATGGGTTATTTTTCCCTATATGCATCACCTTACACTTGTCCACATTAAATTTCATCTGCCATTTGGATGCCCAATCTTCCAGGCCCTCCTGCAATTTATCACAATCCACTTGTGATTTAACTACTCTGAACAATTTTGTGTCATCCACAAATTTGATCATCTCACTCGTCGTATTCCTTTCCAGATCATTTATAAATATATTGAAAAGCACCGGTCCAAGTACAGATCCCTGAGGCACTCCACTGTTTACCTTTTTCCCCTGTGAAAACTGACCATTTAATCCTACTCTCTGTTTCCTGTCTTTTAATCAGTTTGCAATCCACAAAAGGACATCGCCTCCTATCCCATGACTTTTTAGTTTTCTTAGAAGCCTTTCATGCGGGACTTTGTTGAATGCCTTCTGAAAATCCAAATACACTTCATCTGCCGGTTCACCTTTGTCCACATGTTTATTTACCCCTCAAAAAAATGTAGGAGATTTGTGAGGCAAGACTTGCCTTGGATAAATCCATGCTGGCTGTATCCCATCAAACCACATCTATCTAAATGTTTTGTGATTTTATTCTTTATAACAGTTTCCACGATTTTTCCTGGCACTGAATTCAGGCTCATGGGTCTATAGCTTCCTGGAAAACCCCTGGAATCTTTTTTAAATCTCAGGGTTACACTGGCCATCTTCTAATCTTCAGGTGCAATGGATGATTTTAATGATAGGTTACAAACTAATTGAAATAGGTCTGAAATTTCATTTTTTGCTTTGGCCAATCTCCATCCACAATCTCACTCCTGTTTCTTGGGTGAGTGTCCCTCAGGCAAGAAGGGTGAGCAGAACTCTCCCTCCCCCCCAGCTAAAATAGGAAACAAAATCTGCTCAAAAGATCCCCAAATTCTTCCCAGATGAACCAGGACGACTTCTCTTCCGGCCAATGACTGCTGTTCTTCCTCCTCTTGTAAGGAAACGGCAGTGGAAGTCGTCCGTTCCCTGTCCTTCCCCGGGCAGGGGGCACAATCCTCCTGCAGCCGAGTGTGGAGAGCCCCCGCAGTCCAGAAAAGAACTCTCCGGAACAAATGCTCCAGAATCCCGAAATTTCAAAGGGCCACGCGCGCGAATTCCGGCAGTTACGTGCGTATTTTCTAAAGGGCCCGGTCACGCGCCCTTGAGAATCGTGCCGATAAGCGCACGAGGGCAGGGCCCTGAAAAAGGGCCGGAGCGGGGTCTGAGCGGGGTGGGATGGAGGCCAGCAGGGACAGTGGCCATTAGCCGTCGTCCCGGGGAAGCACTCGCCGGCAGCCAACCGGAGCGCGGAAACTACGTCTGCTCCAGAGGAGCAGTAAGTAATGAAATAAAAAAAATTGGGGTAGGTAGATAGGAGTTAGGGGTCGAGATGGAGAGGGCAAGGGGAAGGAAGGTTGGGGGGGGGGGGGGGTGGTAGGGAATTTCCCTCCCAGTCTGCTCCTGAATTGGAACGGATTGGGAGGGAACTGGGTGAGGCCCAATTGCGTTGCTGTGCGTATTTTCCGCAAATTCGCTCCCCTACACACACCGCCCACACCTGTGTGTGTGGATTTTAAAATCGACCCCCAAAAACCCCCTTCTGAATAGTGATGCGCCTCCCCCCTTCTCCTGGCGCGTGCTTGTTATAAAATCGGGTGGCCGCGAGCGCATGCGCGCATGTGCGGGCGGCGCGTGTAAGGGGGGGGGGTGTACCTTTGCGAAGTCCACGCGGCGACGCAATCTGCACTTCCCCAGTTAAGGAGCGGACTGGGAGGGAACTTCCCTAACCCCCTGCCTAACCTTCCTTCCCCGTCCCCTCTCCTCCCCACCCCCTAAACCTTATCCTGCCTTACCCCGAATTTTTTATTTTGTTACTCGCTGCTCCTCGGGAGCAGAAGTAATCTGGCCAGCACGCGCGTCTCCGGGACAGCGCCTCCGTCCTGCCCCTCCCCACCCTTCCAGCCTGCCCCCTTCTCAGGGCCCGGCAATTATGCGCGTCTGTGACAATATTTGCACGCGTGGCCGATTTAAATTTCGGCCGTAGGTGAACATATTTTTAAATCGCCTTATTTTATAATATAAATATATGTTTTTAATAAAAGTTTTACTGTTTGAAAAGGAGATAGCCCCCTCCCCCCCCCCAGCTCAGGCTACCCTCCCTTATCATGAAACACTATTTTTCTATTTTAAAATTCCAAAAAAATTGCATCAACCACACTTGTAATCCATATATTCAAACAATCAAGCAACCTTTCCCGTTCATTCTTTTTGCTTCCTCTTTAACCTTCTCCTTCTACCGTTACCTTTATCCCCTCCCCCTTCCCCTTATCTCCCTTTTCCTTATTACATTCTTTCTTTCCATCCATCCTCCTTTCCTCAAATAAACACTACAGTAGAAGGGCTCCGCAGATCAACCAAAAATACAATTTCTTTAAATTGGCAGAGTATGAAATAATCCTTTTACTGTATTGTCTTTTTGCTTTAGACTTCCCACAAACGCTTTTACTTCTCCTTTGATGGTGAATAACTTGGTATCCCCCTTATATTAAACTTTCATCCATGCTGGAGACTGCAGTGGAAATTTTATTCCCGTCTGGTATAGCTGTGAACACTAAGGGGTTAATTCTCGCCGTGCTGCAATGACTTTATTTGAAAAATCTGGGAACACCAGAAGTTTACTATTCCCATATCTCAAATCATTTTTTTCTTCCTATAAGCGTTTTAAAATTTTTCATTTTCTCAGACCGCCCCTTTCTCTGGGCCTGGCACTTCAGCGCGTAACGGGCCTTGCGTACGCCGCACGCATTTTCAAAGGGGCCCGGCCAGGCGTGCAACCCTCGGTTTTTATGCGCGCAGCATTTTTAAAATCTACCCAATACTGTCCATCACGAACCTTAAGATCCTCTACCTGAAATACTTTTGAAGGTTCCTTCTCCTAGGATCATTCATCTTGATGAATCTCGGAAGAGACTTTTTTTTATGTCCAGGGCCCTGTTTTGTGGAACTCTCTCTCTCTCGAAGCCTAAAGTAAGAGTCCTCTCTGCTAAAATTTAGGGAACTATTAAAGACCTTTCTATTTTCTCAGGCTCCTGCTGCTTAATGTGAGCCCAGTAGGGAGCAGATTTTATGATGTGCGCTGACATATAAGAACAGAAGGCCAGTACCGATTATAGATCAGATATGACTATGAATGTAATCAGTTAGAGATAAGGTATTTCATTTTTTATGTGTCTTATTTATGTTTTTTTATTTGTGTTTTATGAATATTTTTGTAAACCACTTAGTACTTTTGATTTGTGGTATATAAGTTTTTTAAATAAATAAATATGCATAACCCCAGAGCTTCTCACCACATGCACAACGCGACTCATTAGTACAGGGACTGTGAGATGCCGCACGAGGCACACAGAAAGGCATGGACAGAAGAATAAATCCTGCCGCTCACTCCCCTTGCCTCTTTTATAAAGGCAGCTCCTCGCTGTGAGACATCAGCACAGGGAGCCTTTTATTTGTCCCATGTGAGCACAAACAAGTCCCTCAGCCTGGAATAGCTCTGATGCACTGCCCCTAAAACTGCAGAAGTCATTATATGACTCCTAGTAGCAATGGCCACTGAAAGACAAGCCCCCTCTTCCACCACTCTCACAGCCACCAGACTGCCACCTTTCCTGACCAGTAAACAGACCTGTATGGCCATACAGGGCAGAGGGGGAACACGGGGAGGATCACTGACCACCGCACAAGGCCCCATAGCCATCCCTGCCGGGGTTCCCCACATTGCAGGGGAAGATCCACGTTTTCAAGGCCCTTAGGGTTTATTCACTCACAGGGACTCTTGCACACCAGCCTGACACTGCAATACTACTCACTCCCAAGGCTCTTTTTTTTTTTTCTTCAAATTAAAGACTTTATTGATTTAAAAACTGGTGGCAAAAGGCAAAGTTTAACATAAGTATCCAGGGCCAGTGACTTTCCAAGCGGTGCACGGGCGCTCCGCCGCAATGATTTTATAACTTGCGCGCACGCATGCTCACAGGTTACAGAGTACACGGGCCGCGCGCATGTGTGCGCCCAATTTTAAGAGGGCGCGTGTCTAGCCACGTAAATCGGATTTCCACCGTGCAAGTCAGGGTAGCTGATAACGAGGGCACATTCACGCCATTGCCAGTTTCACCAGTTCATCCACCAGTTTGCCCAGTGAAGAGCGAGGTCTTCCAGCCCCCACTAGTTTTTCTACCTGTATGCCCCCCCCCCCCCCCCCTTTAACCCAGACCCTTCAAAGCCCTCCAAACAGGCTGGGGTTTTTTTGTTTTTTTTAATATTCACACCTCCCCCTTAGCAGAAGTAAACGTATGTGGCAGAGGACCTGGGTGCGCGCCGGGCGTGTAAGCATTTACGCGCACGCCCCTTGGCCACGCCCTGAAATGCGCACACCACCACCCTTTTCTGAAACCGCGTGAGGTGTGCGTGCTGCGGGAGATGCATCTGGGCGGCTTTTGAAAATTTGGTTGGCGGACGCAAGCCCGACTTGGTGCTCCCATCTCCTCATTCGTGCGGGGGCCGGGCTTTTAAAATTCACCTTTTAGGGCAGCGCACCACCAGTACTGCAACATGAGGTCCACAGTGGCAAAGTAAACATCACAGTCTCGTTGCACCTCTTCCTCAGACAGGTCAGCTCTTCCGGCAGGCACCCTCCTCCACCCTGGGCCCCTCCCAGGTCCTGTTTGCTACCTGTAATATAATCGCTTCCTCGTCTGCCCTCTCCTCGTTCTCTCTCAGCTGGGAATCTTGGGGCTGATGGTATTTGGATCGATCTGTGACCCTGGTGACCTTCCCAGGCAGGCTGTTCTTTTCCCAGAACCTCCCAGGACACGGGTCCAGCAAACTCTTCAGAACCTCCCAGGAACTCTCCCCGCGGGAAAGCCTCCTTCTCTTAAACCTCTTTGGGACCCTCTCAGTGAGAGGCAGGCTCCATGGAGCCCCTCAGAAGGAGGGGGCTCGTTAGACTTACCAGGGCTCCCAGGGCTTGAAATCCCCACTCCTCCTCAGCTCCTGCAGCCAGTTCTATACCAATATTTCACCCCTCCTGGTGAGGAGCTGGTGCTCCCCCTTACCACACTGACACCTCTCCGACATCACAAGGGCAGCGTCTGGGAAGGCCTCCGTCACACCGAGGGGCAGAGGATGGACATCCCCCCTAGACCAGTTTAAAGACTCGCCGTTTCTGAAGCTGATTTTAAACCCTAAAAATAAACTTCTCTGTGGTAAATAAACTTCCCACAGACTCTTGTTTGTCCTGCATCTTTGTCTTGGACCCGAGACCGTCCAGTAGCGCGCTATACATGGTGAATAGGAGCAGTAATGCTCTATCTCTGTTGAATTTAGCCAATACTCAGCGAAGGCCTTCCAGGGGTAATAACTGGCCTAGGTAATATTTTCACATCTGTATGTCTTTATTTTCCATAAGACGTTTTACCAGCAGCAAAAGAAGAGCAGGCAGGTACTTCGATTTTATTTGAATTTATTTGCATTTTTACAGCGCTTTCCTAAGATTAGCCCAGGCTTGAAAGGGAAAGTAATAAGCGGGCATTCTGCCTTTGAAAATTGGCCACATGAGCTTTGCACCTCGGAGGACTGACTGAAAAACCCTCTCCGTGCATCTGAGCCGGGCTGGGGTCGCACTCCCTGCCTGCTAGTGCTGCCGCCTGCAGATCTTACAGACTTGGCTTCATTCAAGGTTGCACCTTGCTGGCATGGGCGTTCCCTTACCTGCACAGAGCGACTTTATTAATAAAGGCTGCCATGGTGCCCCGTGCTCCTGGGGAACCAGACCCTGTCCTTTCACAAGCAGGGAAAGGTTTAGCTGTCCAGCGCATGCAGGCCGGGCAGTGCTAGAAAGCCTTGCTCTGTACTTCGCACTGCGGTCTGAGGCTGCCTTGCATTAGTCCTCACTTCCAGATGTGTTTCAAGCATGTGTTTGGGGGTTGTTTTTTTTTTTTTTTTCCCAGTCTTTTTCAAGTCCCGTTGAATTAATTAAACAAAACAACCCCCTCCAAAGATAATACCCCACAAAAAGCTTACATAATGAGCTAAATTTTAATTACTCTTAATTCTAGATGCAGAAAAATGCAAATTTGCTTCCGTTCTTGCTCAGCCTGTCCGTTGAGGAGCTGCTTGCCGCATTTCCCCATAAAGTGAAGGGGTAAAAATGTACAGGTGCAGTATCAAAACGATATTCATATTCCTTAGAAACATCCCTGTCACTTCTGTCCCTCCCATGGGCCACCCTACAAAACCGTACCAGCGGTCACTTCCCCCCAGCGACCTGATGGATAATGATCTTATGAGAAGTGCATCTGCTTCCTGCTCCGCGGGTTGCCAAACATCTAGTGGGTTCAGCCGACTAGATTTAAATATTACTATGTACTTATGAAACTAGAAGTCCTCCAGTGACAGGTGATCCTCTGATCCGTGTGCGGTATGCGTGTACGTGTGAGTGTACAGAGATATCTGCTGGCTTCAGCTGTGAGTCTCATTTTTGGCCGTGTGTCCCACGGAAGAGATGCATTCATGCACACTACCTGCTGCATTCAGCTGGCGAGGATCGTGAATCGGGTAAACAAAACCAACCTGCAGCTATTTCACTGCCATCTTGCACTCGCTCTCTAGCTTGTCAAAATGCTGCTGTTTTTGAGGAGGCAAGTCAGGCCCAGCTTCAGGCATGTGCACACAATCTCCACTGCTTCCCTTGGAAGGGGCCCACCGAGTCCCACATTAATCTGCCTCTAGAGGGTTTATCTATCAGAGGACGCGGATGCTCCTAATGCAAGTTAAATGCATTCGGCGGGTATTAAAGCAAGAGTAGAAATTGAAATGAACTGATAAAATGGATTGTGGAACAGTTGGCTTAACTAACGCATCTGCATCAACTCCACCATTAGTGCAAAAACGTATCTACACCTCAGGAAGTGTATTTAACTGTTTGCATTAATGCGGCATCAACACAGATGTTTCAGCTAAGCTGCCATTCACCAATGGCTTTACATTCTCTAGTAAACCAGGCATTAAAAGCCCCGCTAAAGCACACATTAAAAGCTCATGTTAATGCCCAATTTAATGTGCTTTGCTAAATAGACCCCTCTATATGTATACATAATACGGACACCTGCACAGACAAAACCCCAATACCTCATTTAATCATGCTTAACTAATGCCGAAATGTAAATTGTTTATACCACATAGGCATTATGCAGATTCCCTTCAAATAATTAAACTTTTTGCTGGTTACCTATCGAATTTGTGATTAACTGCAACGATCCGTACGTTAATTGATGAACTGGTGCAGTCTCTCCTGAGCAAAGCATTCCTACTGCGCAGATAGGTCTGAATACATGAATGGCTGATTCTTTTTTTTTTTTTAAATGTGGACTACCTCACTTAACCAGCCACATTTCAGCTCCCTAAATTAAATTGAAAACCTTAAGTGGCCAAAACTCAGCTGCCTGCAATTAATGCACTCAGCCGAAACTTAGCCGACTGACGCTGAAAATCCTCAACACTAGCTGACCAAGTCCTCTCCTCGCCCATCCTGAATAAGTAAACTGTGGGTCGACAGCATGGGTCGTGCCCTCCCCCTACCCCCCTGACAGAGCACCACTGTCCACCAAGCCGGGGGAGGACTGGAAATCTGTGTCCTCCCAGCCTTCTGGCAGGTGACGTTTGGGAGATCCTGGCACCTCTGGAAAGGGGGGGGGGCGTTTGGAGCATGCCAGGCTGGGGAGGGTGGCCTGCTAGGGCCCCCCCCCCCCCCCAACCCAGCACATTTAGCTGAAGCTGTGAAGACTGACGTTACCGGCTCGCCGGTCTCAGACCTGGGCTGATTCAATCAATTCCACCCCTGTCATTGGGGGAAATGGTGCCTGCTAGGCGGGCTTCTGTTACACGCCACGGGAAACACCTGAAGCCATGGTCTCCGGTCGCCCTGACGAAAATCATTTTTCATTTTATCAGCCGTGACAGCGACGTTCCCGTCGGGTAGTCACATTTCTCCAAGCGGAAGGACGCGCCACGCGCCCCCCCCCCCCCGCAGAGGAATAGCTGCTTCTGCGACGGGACGGGGCTGTGGGTCTGTGGCAGGCCCCTGGCATCCTGAGAGCCGGGGCGCATGGCGGGTCGCTGGCATTTATAAACGTGTCACTCGCTCCCTGCTCTCCAGAGGAGTCGTTTTTCCTTTCGCTGCGAGTTCTGCAGCTGTGTGCAGAGCTGTCACTCACGTCGCCAGTGCGCTCAATCTCCTGCGATGTCCTGGCTGTTTCTTTTCACCTTGCGCAGGGTAACGGAGAGACCGTCTCGCTGCCAGCAAAGGAATCAGCATTTCATTCGCCGGCACATTTTATTCTTTTGTTGTGGAAGGAATTGCCCTTCCCAAAAAGCAAGTGGGAATATGGGATCAGTAGCTCCCGGGGCTTGGGGAAGGGACAGTCCCTTTCATCGTATCATGGCTGTTCTGTTTGCACCTTGATGTGTGCTATTGTATTGTTTGTGCTGTGCTATTGTATTTTTTTGCTGTCCTGTAAGCTGCCCTGACTCTCTCCATGTGAATCTGAAATGCCATGCTATTCGTTCTGGGTGTAACTGGCACCTCCGCCCTCCTCCTGCGTGCTCAGGATATGACGACCATTCTCTTCAGTCTTTTGCTCTCCAACACCAGTTTTCCTGACAAATTGCTAATTCAGGTTTTTTTTTTTTTTGCTCGGTTCACCCTCCGGAGGCCAAAAATACTCAGAATGACTCGAGCTCTCCACATGCCAAATAGTTCAAAGGATTTAGGACCCCAGTGGGGCTCCTAATGGTGGTGGGGGGAAATGAGTCACGTGACAAAGACATCGGGGCCAATGCAATACCTTGCGTAGCGGCTAGCGCATGGTTTAACACATGATTGGATGCGTGTTTTGGACGCGCGTCCATAACCCCCCCCCCCCCCCCCGATGCAACACGGGGATTAGCGCGTCCAAAATACGCGTTCCCATCACCGCATAGCTAATAGCACTCGTCACATGTAAATTCCATGTAGATGAGGCTATTACCTAATCCCCGCGATGCAAAAAATTTCCCACGCGGCCAATGCGCCCATTGCAACGCGGCATATTTTTCGCCAGCCCAGGACTAGTGTAAAGGTATTGTACGCTCAAGGGTGCATTGAAAAATAAGAAAAATCCTGCTTTCCGAGATACCTCCTAATAGTATCGCAGTGACACTAAGTAGGCGGAATCAAATAAAGCAGATTTAGCTAAAAAAAAAAAAAAAAAGTTTTTGAAAAAAAAAAAAAATTCTGGACGCCCAATATACACACGCAAGATACCCGGTCCAGGCTGTGTATTTTGTGCCGGTTGTGGGAGAAAATGGAGGCTTGTAGACCGAGCGTCCGTTTTCCCAACCCGCTCGACAGCCATCACTCCTTTCTGCCCGATGCCGAGGAGGCGCTAGGGACGCCCACATTTTCCCTAGCGCCTCCTTCTTTGTGCAATCCCTAATTTAAATATTGCATCGCGAGCCCAGGAGAGGTTGGCGGGGCGCGCGTTGGGAAAACGGGTGCGCGACACCGAGCGCCCATCTTCTGCGCACAAACATTGCATCGGCCCCATTAAGGGGCCAGCTCTCGGGGGGGAGGCAGAAATGCATTCCTTGTGGCTGTTAAATCTTGCTGCCTGTTCACTTTTGGTGGCTTTGCTTCAGTCGGAAATGATCATTTTTAGCTCTGCTTTGTTTCAAGCGTGCTTTCCAAAAGCACACAATGAGATTTCTCAATCTTTCGGTGTTGCCTTTGTACATCCTTTTCCTTCCCAGCTCTCAGGCCCAGAGCACCCTCTGCTTAAAATGATTCAAGCAAATTCCCAAAGAAAGGAAAAAGTAAAACTCATAGTGGCTGATGTGATGAAGTGCGTCCAGCCTACTGCACAGCTGAACCAGTGGTTGGAGGCGCATTAAGGGCCGGATTTTAAAAGGGTTACGCGCGCCTATTTTAAAAAGGCCCAGCAACACGCGTAAAGCCCCGGGACACGTGTAAGTCCTGGATCTTGCAAAAAGGGGCGGGGTGGGGCGGTCCATGGGCAGGGTCAGGCTCCTGGCACAGCGGCCATATTTGCCGCTGTGCCGGGGATCGCGCGCTGGCAGTCGGCCGGCGCACGCAACTTACTTCGGTCCCAGGGCTGAAATAAGTTTTGAAACAAAAAAAAGAAAAAGGAAAAGGTAGGGGGGGAAAAGGGTGGGGGAGGTAGGGGAAGGGAAGGTGGGGTGGGGGGTAGGGAATGGGGAAAGGCAGTGCTTCTCGGTGCAGGCTCGGCGTGGGCCGACCTCCGATTTTATAACACGCGCGCGCCTGTAACTCCCGGTGTGATAATGGGATTAGAGCGTCCAAAACACACGTAGCTAACAGCGCTCAACACGTGTAAATTCCATGTAGATGAGGCGATTAGCTGTTACCCCGCGATGCAATAAATTATCACTCGCGCCCAACGCGCCCTTGTTAACGCAGCAAATTTAATGCCAACCCCGACGCCGGCGTTAAACCTCATCGCGCGTTGAGGGCTCACAGAAGAACAAAAATACCTGCTTTCCGTGGTGCCTCCTGCTTAGTCTCGTGGCGATACTAAGTCGGAGGAACCACAGAAAACTGGAGCACGATCAAAACGAAAAGGGGAAAAACAAATTCCTGGTGCACAGTATACACCCTCCAGGCCGTGTATGTTACTGTGCGTGTATATTGTGACGGTAGTGGGATAAAGCGGACGCTGTATTGAGCGTCCATTTCCCTAACCCGCACACACCTGTAAGGTCCAGTTGGTGGAGTTGTGGTGATAGGTGATTATTGAGGTCTTCTGGGGAGCAAGTTTTCCTGTATGTGAAGGAGGGCGAAGGAAAGCAAGCCTGGCTAGTATCTTTTATAGAGAATGAAGTTGTTATGAGGTAGTGATCTGACCACGGGACCTTTGTGCAATCTGGGATAGATACTGGCTTGATTGCAGCATTAACGAAGATCAGGTCTAACGTGTGGCCGGCTTTGTGGGTAGGTTTGTTAACTAATTGAGTGAAGCCTAGCGCTGAGAAGGCTGTGAGTAGTGTTTCACAGTTAGGTGATGGGGTAGGGTTATCTACGTGCATGTTGAAATCACCTAGAATGATAGCTGGTGAGTCAAAGTTGATGAGGGAAGAGGTTAATTCGATCAGGGGTGAGGCATCTGATTCCAGGAGTCCTGGGGGAGCATATACGAGAAGGATTTGGAGCTTGTCTGAGGTGAAAAAGCCGAATTCAAGTTTTGAATTGGAATTGGATTGCTGTAGAGAGAATCTGAGGTCCCTTTTAGTTGCTAAAAGAATACCTCCTCCCTTTTTTTTATGACGAGGTAGCGAGAAGAAGTCGTAAGCCTCTGTAGGTAATTGATTAATTATTGCTGTGTCTGATGGTTTTAACCACGTTTCAGTGATTGCACATATCTCCGGTTTCACGTAGATGAGGTAGTCGTTTAAGATTATTTATTTATTTATTTATTTAACATTTTTATATACCGGGCTTCATGCAGGATTGCATATCAGCTCGGTTTACATTATAACTGAACAAGACATGCATGTAGAATGCAAGTTACATAGAACAGGGACTTAAAACTTGGAACAGAATACATGGGTAAAATAACTTAAACATAAAGGAAGAATGGGAAACTTAAAATTATCTTTGAATGTGAAGTGTTATGTTTTGGGCTTGATTGAGAGTCTTGATTACAGACTTTTTCGTTAGAGATTGTGCATTGAAAAGGCTTAAAGAGAAAAGGGTGAGGCCTAGCAGTTGCGTGGTAGGAGTGATCAAGATTGAAGAGAGGGATTTAAGGTTGTGTTGTTGGGCATGACGGAAAGAAATTCTTTTAGTTGGTGTATTATGTTGGAGAATTGGAATTGTGAAAAAAGGGGCCATTTGTAAGAACTATGTTGCGAGGTTAGAAGGATAATGAGGGGGGCTATGTGAAAGTTGGAGGCTTGTCTGTGCAGGTTTGTTGAATGCTAGAGGCTTGCAGGAGAGGCTGTATGAGTGCTAGAAGCTTGCAGGAGGTCATGAAGAGTGCTAGAAGCTTGCAGGCGAGGTTGGATGAATGCTGGAAGCTTGCAGATGAGACTGGATAAATGCTGGAAGCTTGCAGATGAGACTGGATGAATGCTGGAAGCTTGCAGATGAGACTGGATAAATGCTGGAAGCTTGCAGATGAGACTGGATGAATGCTGGAAGCTTGCAGGTGAAGCTTGCAGGTGAGGCTGGGTGAATGCTGGAAGCTTGCAGATGAGACTGGATGAATGCTGGAAGCTTGCAGGAGAGGCTGGATGAATGCTGGAAGCTTGCAAGTGAGGCTTGCAGGTGAGGCTTGCAGGTGAAGCTTGCAGGTGAGGCTGGGTGAATGCTGGAAGCTTGCAGATGAGACTGGATGAATGCTGGAAGCTTGCAAGTGAGGCTGGGTGAATGCTGGAAAAGTGCAGGTGGGAAGGGGGGATGGATCGAGGTCCGGGTGCGTGGGTGGAGAGGTTGTATGTATGTAGGTTGTATGTGAGGAGGGTGCTTTTGCAAGCCTTCCCCCGGCGGGGCTCGGCGCCGATCGCGCAGGCTGTAGCAGCAAGCCGCAGCAGCGTTCGAGGGGAAATGGCGCCGGTCTTCCTCTGATTTAAAGCCCCTCTGGGCTGGCTCTTATTGGAGGCTGGCTTCGGCGGGCTGGGCTTCCGATCGCGGCGAATTTTGGCGCGGAGAAGAGCTGGTAAAGTCTCTGTGGGTACTTATCTCGGTACTGCTCGGGGAGAGCAAGGGGCGAACCGAAGGGGCGAAACAAAGGGGCAGGCCCCTTTGTCGCGCTCCTTCGTGCGCGCGACGCCAAGGAGAGTGGCGGTTTAAATACCCCGCCGGTCTGTCGCGCCTCTGACGTCACCGCCGCGACGTTTTCGTGGGCGGGACTGCAGTCTTCTGTTCTTCACAGCTCCTTCGCTCCAAGAATGAGTCTCGGAGCACTTTTCCATCCCCGAAGGACCCCTGGAGAGATTCTGGGTGGGGGAGGCATCTCGGCCCCAGTGTGTGTGTGTGTGGGGGGGGGGGGGGGATTGTGGATATGCAGGTTTAAATGACCCTTGGTGTTTGTACTGAGTGAGATGTGGGAAGAGTTTTGGTGAGTTCTTGCAAGAAATGTCTCCCAAGGCCAGAGCAAGGGTAGGAGGCTCCCCAGGGGAAGCCTTCGATCTCCCCCTCCCCCTCCCCCAAGCAAAGAGCTCCCAGTCCCTTCTATGGTGGCACTGGCTGTGTGGCACACCACGTCCCAATCCCTGAAGCCATACCCCCCCCCCACACACTGCATTTACTACATCTGGTTTTAAACAAATTGAAACAATGATGAAATACTTCTGATTCCTTTAAAAACAAAAATTCCCCCCCAAAATTCTTTTTTTTTTTTGGTTACATTCATTTGACAAATTCAATGAAAAAAAAAAAAAGATGCAAAGTGACACCACCACCTGCCCCAGATCACCCCTACCCCTTCTGAGGATGCTGCAGTTTTATTTTATTACCGCATATTGTGCAACCCTGCAACAAAACAGCAGCAGTGGGGCAGACGTGACTGGGGATGTCAGATAACCCTGCAGAACGGTAAGTGAGGTCTGGGGGGCTGGGGAGGGGGCAATATTTTTTATTTATTTTTATTTATTTGCCCAATATTTATTTCTCTTCTGTGAACAAACTATTTATCAATAGGGAACAGTCACTGCTTGCTGCCAGCATTAGTAGCTTGTGATCTATCTAATGTTTGGGGACGTGCCACCTCACTACTGGAAACAGGATACTGGGCTTGATGGACCCTTAGTCTGACCCAATATGGCATATCTTATGTTATGTAATTAAACTAAACCTTAAATGAACCAAAAACTCAAAGGAACCCCATGCCGTGTTTAAGATGATGAGCAGATGCTCAGTGGCTTTCACTCCCTGTCAGCTCTGGATCCAGCCCCTCTACTGGGAGACGGAGACATTTCCAAGACCCTGGGTGTTACGGGTGCCTTCATCTTACATTGATACCGAAAAAGCCGGACACTGTAGCGGAGTTTCAACAAATGTTACTGAAGAGATGCTTCAAACGTGAATCATATGGCGCTTTATGCAAGTATCCCAGATAATACCTTAGATAGCAAATGAAAATAGTAAATTTGTGAATCCTTTTTCCTTCCTGTTTTGGTACCAGTTAGGTATCCATTCCTTATCCAACCAATTGCTGGACTGGCAAGGGAAGATCTTGCACTGAGGGTCATTGGATGACTTGAAAAACCTCAAATCTTCTCTCTTTCTCTCAGGTTGGAAGGGTAGATAAAACTTACTCCCAATAAAAACAAAATCACATAATGAGTAAAAAGTAAAAAAGAGAGAGAAATTATTAACCAGGGAACACGAGTTGAAATAAATCTCTTAACTGTCGAAGCCAGAAGTTTTTTTGGAAGTATTATTCCAAAGATACATTCTTCAGAACTTGAATATTTATTTATTTTAAAGTATTTATTGCCCGCACCCTCCAATGTTCGGGGCGGGTTACAAAATAAACATTCATAATTGAATAGACAGACATAAAAGAATAAAATAACATAAACGAATAAAGGAACTCTTTACAATAGATAACCTAAAAAACAACTTAAAAACAACAAATTATAAAACAGTCAAAGGTAAAGAGGAATGGGGAAAGAAGAGTTTGGATTATTGAGATTGTGTCTCACACAGTTCTGGAAAACCTTGCTTGAAAAGACGATGTTTTAATGCTATTTTAAAAGTCTTTACTACAAGATTGCCTCTAGTCCTTTCCTGTTTGGTAAAAATAAACTTCTCAGACTTGTTTATCAGCAATTATTTATTTCCAAGGTACTTCGGGTAACATCCTCTCTCAGGATGGTTATCCTAAATTTCTCCCTGCTCCTGGGAGACTTTGCTGGGTGGGTTCTGGACCCCATTCCTCTGCAGGAGACCCAGTAGGGAAGAGGACATCGAACGGTCAACCCTGTGAGGTTCCATCTAGAGGCCTTGCAACACAGCAACTTTTATCAGCCCACCAGCCTCAGCCACGACAGCGGGAGAAGGCCTCTGCCACAGGGGGGCGCTGTTTAGATTATTACAGCTCTGACAGGTTCTTCTTTCTGTGCAGCTGCTCTTGTTCTTTCTCATTCCAAGAATGTTACATAGAAACATAGATATGATGGCAGAAAAGGACCAAATGATCCATCCAGTCTGCCCAGCAAGCTCATGGCAGCATCTGCTGTGCCATACAATTCACCCCATACTTAACAGCCTCCCAGACCATCAAGCCAGGGGCCTTGTTGGTTGCTGTTTGATTCCAATTCCCATCACCTCTTGCCGTTGAAGCAGAGAGAATGATGGAGTTGCATCAACAGATCTTCAATCTCTCCTCATAAGTCAATTGATGGAGACCCCTCACCATTTTTTTCACCCTTCTCTGGACCACCTCCATCCTGTCTTTTGTCTCTTTTTTGAGATACGGTCTCTAGAATTGAACACAATACTCCAGGTGAGGCCTCACCAAGGACCTGTTCAAGAGGATTATCACGTTATTCTTCTATGCAGCTCAGCATTCTTCTGGCTTTATCTATTGCCTTGGTACATTGCTTCACCGTCTTCAGATCACTAGACACTATCACCCCAAGGTCCCTTTCTTGCTCCATGCACAACAGCCCTTCCCCCACATCACATACAGCTCTTTCAGATTACCACACTCCAGATGCATGACTCTGGTACTTCTTGGCATTGAATCCCAGTTGCCATATCTTCAAACGCAGTTCAAGCCTCCTTAAATCGCGTTTCATTCTCTCTACTCCTTCCGGGGTGTCCACTCTGTTGCAGATCTGTTGAACTTGTCATCATTCAAATAAATGGTGTTAGGTATTCAAGGACTAAGTTTTATCTAGTATTTGAGGATGGAAATAAGGTTTAACTGCATAGACACCCAAGCTATGGAACAAAGACGAGGGCAATACAGATCCTGTTAGTTGAACCCTTGGAATAGCAAGCGTGTTATAAAGTTAGTACCTGGTCCGGGCAGATGTTCAGTGTTAGACCTGATTAGGCATATGATAAATAACACATTTTACGACATCACAGCACACTATCTAGTTCATGCCCTCTAAAGCCTCATTTACAACTGATATTCCTCCATTTATGTGCACATATGCACTAATGTGTTTTTGGACATTTTAATGTGCACACTAGGGGGGTAATTTTCAAAGGAGTTACGCATGTAAATGTGACATACTATCGTAGCAATTATCAAAAGCTATTTACTCGAGTAAAGCGCACTTACTTGAGTAAATCCTATGGACAATTCAATGGCATATATTGTAGCAATTTTGAAAAGCCCACTTACTTGAGTAAAGTGTATTTACTCGAGCAAAAACCAGTTTTGCTCGAGTAAATGCTTTTTAAAATCTACCCCTAGGGTCTTTGTGCAAAGCACATTATTTAGTGCATAGATCGCATTGGGGCAGATTTTCAAAGGGTTACATGCGTAACTTACGTGCTTAACCTCGAAAACCTGCCCCTGCACGCAAGAGCCTATTTTGCATAGGCTCGGCGATGGGGAAGGGAGGGGAAGGTGGGGGGGAACGGAAGGAAAGTTCCCTCCGAGGCCGCTTCAATTTCGGAGCGGCCTCGGAGGGAACGGGGAAAGCCATCGGGGCTCCCCTAGGGCTCAGCGCGCGCAAGGTGCACAAGTGTGTACCCCCTTGTGCGTGCGCCGACCCCGGATTTTATAACATGCACGCGGCAGCACGCACATGTTATAAAATCGGGTGTACATTTGTGCGCACCGGGTACCGCGCACAAATGTACCCCGCATGCGCTGATTCAAAAATCTGCCCCATTGTGTTTAAATACTTTATTAACAATCCCCCTCTCCAAATTCCTTTGGCCAGGTTGCAAACTCTTTGGTGAAGTGAGTTTCTGAAGATAAGAAAATACCAAGCAATGGACTCACAGCAGATGTCACTGTTCTCTTAGGGCTGCACAAACTCCCTGGGGACTCTGGAAAGCAAGGTAGCTGATAGAGTCATCAATAAATCAATAACAGAATTGAATGTGCAGAATGTAATAACTGATTGCATTACATGAGTGACAAGGTGTAAACTGTCTGATATGAAGAATGAGATTGATTTGCAAGGGAAGTAAAACCAAACGTATGTCAATCAGTTCTCCAAGACAAATAAATATGCATCCCATTGACTGTAGCTTTTTTTTTAGCTTTAAGAAGCATTTGTGTTTATTTTTAACTGTATAACAGTTCCTATATTTGCAAATGTTCTGAAAACTGAAATTTGGTTGAAGCTCAGAGGAATTTGAATAGAAAGAAATTCATTCATTTCCTAATTCTGACCACATTGTGTTTCTGCACAAAAGCCCGGATTTTCAAAGGCCTGCGTGCGTAAAAACCGGGGTTTATGCTTGTGGCTGGGCCTTGCACGAGCTGCGCTCGGTGCAAGGGCTAACTGGAGCTTCACCCTTGGAAGCCCGCGGTCCCCCTGGGAGGAGCTCATAGGGACCCGGGCCGCTGGGACTTAGGCGGGCCCTTGGAGACGATGGTCCAGAAGAAGTCCGAGGTCAAGTGCCAGAGGGTCGTCGCTTACCAGTCCGAGGTCACACACCAGAGAATCACCGCTTGCCAGTCCAAAGTCAAACACCAGGTATCACCGCTTGCCAGTCCGAGGTCACACACCAGAGAATCACCGCTTGCCAGTCCAAAGTCAAACACCAGGTATCACCGCTTGCCAGTCCGAGGTCACACACCAGAGAATCACTGCTTGCCAATCCGAAGTCAGGAACCAGGAAACAAGAAGCAAGGGTCCGAAAAACAAGAAGACTCACCGAAGCAAGCAGACTCGACTATCCCGAAAGTTGCCAAGTCAGGGAATGAGCAGAGGAAGCCTCCTTTTATACTTCCTCTACCCTGGCTCATTGGAACCAGCTGTAGGTAGTTAAAGGGATCAGGCCCTTTTAAATCTAGAGAGGAGGCGCGGCCTAGCACCTAAAGATGGCGGCGGCCGTCTTGGATTCCCGGTCCATGGGGGAAGCCGCCCGACGCCGCGAGGAGGGAGCAGGGACGGCTCCCAAGCCCGGTGACCATCGCGGACACTCGCACCGGCGCGCGGGGACCTCAGGTCTCAGCCTCCCGCGACCCAGCCGACGCTGCTGTGTGGATTTTTAAACTAAGGTCGGTCCAGCCTGAGGGACTGAATAAAGAAGTAAATTGGTCGGTATACTTAACAGGAAACTGATTGGCAGGAAGTGAAGGAATGGGACTTGTTTAAAAGAACTTGGTTCTGGAGGGGAGTGTCTGAGCTAGAGGTGCCATCTTTAAATCAGTGTGCTGTGGGAAGGAGCCCGGTACAGCCGAAAAACAAAGTAAGTCGGACTGTTTGAGTGGCAGTGTTATGAGACTAAAGGAAAGAATTGTTTAAATGCTTTTGTGTGTGAGTAGTAAGTTCAATGTGTCTTGCATGATAGGAGATTCCTCTGAAGAAGGCAGGAACAACCGCCGAAACATTGCCGATGTCAGGAGGTATAACAGCGTGAATACAGCGGCAGACAGTACTGTAACAAAACAGCAAGTATACTTTACAGCGGCAGACAGCACTGTGAAAAAACATTCCGGACACAATCAGGCCACAATGACTTTTGGTCTTCCAATACCGATTCTTCATCACAGTACTCTCTTCACAGGAAAATCTTCTAGGCTTTCCCGTCCACACACCTACAAATCCCTCATCCCCATCATGATTTCCCCTATTACCCAAATTCTAGGTCTCACTCTATTCTCCCTGATATTATTTAACGCCCAATCCCTCACCAAGAAAACGCTGATCCTCAATGACCTTCTTCTTGACACAAATCCAGACTTCTGCGCCATAACAAAAACATGGCTTAAACCTACAGACACTGCACTAATAAATCAACTACCTACGATTTTTTTCTCTATCCCCTGACGGAAAAAAAGGGGCGGGAGTATTCTCCTAGCAGCCAAAAAAGATCTGAGATTCGCACAATATCCAGTTAACTCACCTGCTAAACTAGAAACAGGCCTTTTCAAATCAGAACATCTTCAAATCCTTCTTGTCTATGCCCCCCCAGGCCTTCTAGATTCTGATGCCTCACCCATTCTTGAAATAACAGTATCACACCTAAATCTGGACTCCGCAGCTATAATCCTAGGAGATTTTAACCTACACGTCGACAACACCATACTCTCAACCAACTGTGAAGCATTCCTAACCGCCATGACAGCCATGGGATTCAAGCAGATAATCAACAAACCACCCCACAAAGCGGGTCATACCCTGGATCTCATTTTTGTGAACTCAGGTATCTCACACTCAGCACACCCAGCGTGCAAACAAGTCCCCTGGTCAAACCACAGATTAATCTCTACCACCATCTCGCTGGCACAAATGAGCAACAAACACTTCCCTCAACCATCATTTCTTTACAGGAAATCTTGCTCCTCCGATGACCTCAGCAAACATCTAACCTTAGAACTCCCACTCATTGATGTCTCCACTCCTAACTCAGCCCTCCACTCCTGGTCCAACATAACAGAAATGGTAGCAAACAAACTTTGTCCACTGGCAACAAAAAAACTCAAACACAATGCGGCCAAAAGACAACCATGGTTCAATAATGAACTTCGAAAACTCAAACATTATCTATGACAGAAAGAAAGTAAATAGCGTAAAGCACCATCTTCGACCACCCTCTATGCTTACAAACTCGCCCTCCATGTATACAAGAGCTCTACATTAAAAACAAAAAGGGACTTCTACGCTCATAAGATCCATGAGCTCATCTTCAACTCTAAAAGCTCATCTTCAACTCTAAAGTCCTTTTTGCTTACGTATCCAATTTAACACAAATCAATGCTCCCGTCATTCCACTTAACCAAGCTCAAGCAAAAGCAGATGAGTTGGCCCTCTTCTTCAGCAATAAAGTCACTATCCTTCTAACACAGCTGATGCCTAATACCTTTTCACCTTCCAGTACATATCTCCACCCCAACAAAGACATATCTCTCCAATTCTTCGAACCCATCACAACTTCAGAAATCCAAACAGTTTTGAAGAAAATGAAACCTTCTTCACATCCCTTTGACCAAATCCCGACCAAACTGCTTCTGTTAATCCCTGATACCATCTCTAAAGCTCTGGCGGACATTATCAATTGTTCTTTATCCCAGGGAATCTATCCAGACAACCTTAAAATAGCCTCCATCAAACCTCTCCTAAAGAAACCAAACTTGGACCCTAAAGATCTCAACAGCTTCCGTCCGATCTCCAACCTCCCATTCATAGCCAAGGTCATGGAAAAATTAGTTAACACACAATTATCGGCCTACATTGAAGATCACAATATCCTGTTCCCTACTCAATATGGCTTCCGAAAAGCATTAAGTACTGAATCACTACTCATTTCCCTGACAGACTTCCTCATCATGGGCCTCGATAAAGGTCATGCCTATTTATTGATCCTCCTGGACCTCTCGGCAGCATTTGATACTGTTAACCACTCCATCCTCCTAAATCATCTGGCGAACATCGGCATTACAGGAACTGCACTGGCCTGGTTCAAAACATTCCTTGGGAACAGAGGCTACAAGGTCAAAATACACAATAAAGAATCTCACTGTTATTCTTCCTCACTAGGAGTTCCTCAAGGCTCCTCCCTCTCTCCCACGCTCTTCAACATTTGCCTTCTCCCACTTTGCCAATTGTTAACCAAACTGAACCTAACACACTTCTTATACGCCGAAGATGTCCAGATCGTGATCCCCCTTAAAGAATCCATCACAAAAACTCTAGAATTTTGGGAAAATTGCCTTCTAGAAATCAACTACCTCCTCACCATTCTAAACTTAATACTAAATTCTTCAAAACGCGAACTCCTTCTCATATCCCCGGAAAACAGTAACATCACTACGAATCTACCAGCCAACCTGCAAATTTCACAAGTAAGAGACTTAGGAGCTATCATTGATAATCGGCTAAACCTAAAATCATTTATTAACCAAACAACTAAGGACTGCTTTCATAAACTACATGATCTAAAAAGAATAAAGCCACTCTTCCACTTTCATGACTACAGAACAGTTCTGCAAGCAATAATCTTCTCTAAATTGATTACTGTAACTCTATCTTATTAGGTCTCCCCTCATCTCACACCAAACCTCTTCAGATGGTTCAAAACACGGCAGCCAGAATATTGACAAACACAAGGAGAAGAGACCACATATCTCCAATCCTCAAAGACCTACGTTGGTTGCCAATTCACTACAGAATCATATAGAAGTCCATTACTACCATCTACAAAGCTATTCATCACCATGCTCCGCTTAACCTACAAATCCCATTCAAAAAACATACCTCCGCCAGACCCATCAGAGAGACTTATAGAGAATCATTACATGTACCACACTCCAAAACCTCTCAACATAAAACCTTTAGAGACCGGGCCTTCTCCACAGCAGGACCACCTCTATGGAACTCCATCCCTCCGGATCTGCGACAGGAACCCTGCCTTCCAACATTCAGGAAAAGGCTCAAAACGTGGTTATTTAAAAAAGCCTTTCCGGACCCCAACTGAACCTTAACGCACCCTCAATTTACACTCAGACATTGCCATAACATTGTAAACAATAACATTGTAAATACCATAACATTGTAAATAATTGCTCTTTCAGCTAAATTCCTATTGCCTTTTTATTTCTGCTCCCAGTTGTGTACATCCCTGTTTTATTGTAACTGCAACGTTTCTCTTTGCACCTGTTAAAGATTTATTGTATCTTCATTTTACACCCCCCCCCCCCCTGTTAAATGTAAACCAGCATGATGTGATACCTATCGCGAATGCCGGTATAGAAAAACACTAAATAAATAAATTAAATAAATAAAAAAACAGTAAGTGAAGCGCCAGTGAGCGCGAGTGGTGGTGTGGAAAAGTGGCACCGAGAGATAGTGGATGAAAAAACAAGAGAATGAAAATTTGGAGCACTTTGGTGTCAGGCATTAATCAAGATAAGTAGTAACAAGCGCAATTGTGGTTTTAAATTTGGGTAACACAAGTGGGAGATTGAAGTCTTTAAAAAAAAAATTGAAAAAAATTACAATCAATGGGAAAGAGTAAATGAGGTGACTGTGAGTGCCACATACACGAAACTGGTTGCAGCCCTTTGTGCGCAAGAGCCAGACGACTGTAAGAGCACATTGTTTTCTGATACAATTTCCCAAAAGTAAATCTGAGAGTGTTTAATTCTAGAAAATGTGAATGATAGGTTCCTCTAAGATTGGGGCTAGTTAATTGTAGATTTACATTGAGAGGATTTATAAGCCTAAGGATTACAGTAATTTGTGAGTTTAGCACAGGTCTATGCATCAGATCTCCCTTGTGAACTGCTTGCCACTCTGACTTCTCAACAACTTGCCAAAATGCAGGGGAAGGACCTGGAGATGGTGGCAAAAGACGATAGAGAGGGGATGCTGGCAATGATGATCCTCCATGGGTCAAGCACACACTCCCTTACCATCATAAAATAATTTTTTCACCTTTTCACATTTCATTATTTTACTGATTTGATGCATTTTTATAGTTTTTATTATTTGTTTTAAGTGTTTATGTCGTATATTGTTAATTTTTATCGAATGTTTTGGCGGCTTAATTTATGGAAATTTGTGTATGTTTTCTGTAAACCGTTTTGATTAATTCTTTGAATTGTAAAGGCGGTATATAAAACATTAAAACATTATTCCTTTTTAAAGATCCATCAGCCAGCACACACTTTAAGATCCAGCGGTTAGAGCTTGCTGGACATTCAAGCTTCCGTGCAATCAGAGTCATCAGTTTGCGGGAAAGGGTCTTTAGTGTGGTCAGTCCAGCTTGGTGGAGCGTTTGCAAGGAAATTAATCCCAAAGCATTTAGAAAGCATCTTATGGCTCACCTTTTTAAGGAAGCCTTTCGATACTTGACTCTATGATGCTGTACTTTTAATTTTATAGCATTAGCCTTTAGGAATGTTTTGTGTTTATCAGTTTTATTATATTCGTTTCTGTCAAATTATGTATGTTAACACGGGTGAATGCCTGCACCCCAAATACATACATTTTTCTGATCCTCATTTTTGGAACCTGCTCATTTAAAGCACAAATGAAATTGCACTGGCTGACTTTAGGTGAGCAAACTGTCTTCCCAGAGCAAATGCTCCTTTTCAGGATGAATTTGAAAGAAGATTGGTTCTCAAACAGCTGTCAGGATCACTTTTGGTACAATGTGGGAATTAAGCAGCGAGTCAGTGTCAGGATATCAGACAGATGAGGTGGGGCATGTGGCTTCACGGAAAAGAAAGTGCTTTTCTTATTTTCTCTTAGCAGACAGGGTCACAATATCTAATTACAATTTCTTTACAATCCTGTCAGTTTTTGGTTTCTGCTTTCAGTTAGATCCATGACAAGATACTGAGCAGCAAATGGCAGGGGCTAGAAATGGCCGCTGGCTCTAGACTGCAAGCTTAATATCTTCTCTAAGCTCAGCCCGTCACTCCCAGCCCGGCGCCCTGCATCACAGGGTGGGCTTAGGGGCGAGGCCAACATCGACGCGTATGGTTTGCTATTTTATGACCTTGTGAAAGCGGCGCGCATACGGCTGTTACCTGCACATATTCACACAGTGTAAGTCAGAATATAATTCCCTATAGCTGAGGGGTCTGAGCAAACTGGGATGAGTACAGGCAGAAGAACCAGGGGGGTCTTAATGACCTAGGGCTGGGCAAACAGGTGGACCAATTGGTGAAACTGGTGATTTCCTTCATGCACACAAGTTATAAAATGTGATGATTTACACTTGTAAAAGTCGACACGTGCTAAGGAAAATGCGCGAGTTACATTTCCTTATACAAACGTTTAAAATTAGGAGCACAAAATAAGTGCGCACTGTGAATGTCCGCCACTTATTTGGCTAAATCTTGACTTAAAAAACACTGCTTAAATTAGATAAGTAAGATAACCGGATAAATCTTCAAAAACGCTAGTTATCCCTCTGTCTTGCTTCTCCAGCTAAGAAGCGCTTTTCTTTTACTTATCTGCATATCTTACTTAGCCGGATAAATTAATCTTCACAGTGCTACTGAGCCAGAGATTTGTCGCACTTAGCGGATAAGTCAAAACTTGTACGGCTATGTTTAAAATATATGTCACTTATTTTTTGATATGTGAACATGTTATTGGGTAGACTGATGCAGAGTTTATAGAGCGTGCGCACATTTGCATGCAGAATATAAAATACATGTGCATGCTTGCACGCATCCCTTTAGCTTGCTTATGTGGGCACACTGGCGCATGTTTTGAAGTTATCCTCTCTGAATCCTGCTGGTGATTGGCATATGTTAACTTTGGGAATGTGCAAGAGCGGCACTTTCTCGATGCTGATCTCATGATGTACGAGATCAGCATGGAGGAACCGGAAGCCCCGCAAATGATTAATACCGCGGGGCCTGCACAAAGGAGGAAGCAGAACGGACTTCAGTGCCAGTAGCAGCCATCGGTGACTCCCCAATAGCCATGTGGCAGCAGTGACAGTGGTAGCAGAGGTTGCTGGCAAAAGAAAGAGAGGGGGGTCTGCCTTCAGTGTGTGTGTGTGCATGTGTATGAATGGGAGCTGTGTATGTGTGAGTGTGTGAATGGGAGCTCTGTGTGTGTGTGTGTTTATGTGTGTGTGTGTATGAATGGGAACTGTGTGTGTGTGTGAGTGTGAGAGAGAATGGGTGCTGAAGGTGGATTCCAACCTGCCAGCAGCTGAAATAAAGATGAGAGCCTGACGCTGCTGTATATCCTAACTAAAGAAAAGATGGAGACGTCTGTGGGTTTGTCTGAGAGAGAGAGTATATGTGCATATGAGCTTGTATGTGTGAATGTATAAGAAAGAGAGGAGAAAGTTTGTGCATCCCTCTCCCACTAATCCATGACAATCTTGAGATGACTAGAAATCAAAGTTCCCAGGTATGGAGAGTGTGAATTTTTAAAATCCTTTTTAGTTTTATTTTTCAGGTGTTATTTGCTGTGTCTGCTTTTTTGAAGTATTTTATTGGTGCATTTACAAAAACTTGTATATGAGTTTTTAATTATTTGATCTTTCATTCATCAGCTTTTTTTGAAGTATTATTATTAGCATGTTTTTTTAGCATTATGATTATGTATTTATTTTATTTCTTGATTTTATTGTTTGATGTTTGAGGAATGGTGATGGTTCTGTTTTGTCATTGTTCCACTGCATAGAGAGTCTGGCTTCTTGTGGTTTCCAGTTCAGTTTTTGTCTGTGCGTTTGTATTTCTCTTTATGGTTGCTCTATTCTGTATTTGGTCAGGGTCTGTTTATGTTCTGCATGTGTGACTGAGGTGAGGCATTCTCCTAATAGGAAGTGTATTAGTGTATGTCGGCTTTCAGAGGGACAAGCCCACGCCCAACACACATCACAATAGGCCTAATATCGTATGGGTTCCAAGTGTCTTTCTTGCAGGGATTTCTGGTTGGCATCACAGCAGTGCAGGTAAATATAATGTGATAGTTTTACCTCAGAATACTGTACTTTGATATTTTTCATGTAAAATATAAATGCATAACTCTTTATCTGTGTGTGTGGGATGGAGCTGGGGGCGTTGTGCAAGGCTATAAGGTTCACCTGGGGTACCTAATACCCTTGCACCAGCCATGGCTTTGGTGATGGGGGGTGGGGGGGGGGGGTGTCAGTTTTAAAGTTCATATCACTGAAGGGAGCTGGGCATTTTTTGGGTGGTCCCGGGACAGAGAATGAAGGAACTGCGGGTGGGGCAGCGCAGTAATCGTTCACACAGGGCACCAAAAATGCTCTGTTTCAGTTGGTTAGTTTTAGGTTTTATAGCTTACAGGGGTCTTTCCTTTAAACTCTGTGAGGCGCTCATCCCTGCTACTGACTGAAGACCTGCATTGGGAGAGCTGGAATGGAGCCCGAGCTCAGACAATAATCGTTCTGAGGCTGATTCCTGCAGAGCCTGCTGTCTAAGACTTCACAGCATCTTGCATTATTCAAACGGAGAGCCACTTCCTTCCCTCACCTTCCCCTTTTCTGTCAAAGATGCAGATCCAGGTTTGGCATTGCTAAGGAGAGCTTGTGAAGCACAGGGAGAAGATGTCACAAAATGTTAAACGACAGGGGAGACACACCCTAAGGGAAAGCCACTGCCACGGCACTGACGCTTTTAACTCGTTTCCAAGTTCGCTTTAGGAAATTTGCATAAAACTGAATGCTATATTAACATGAGTTATTTACATCTAATTCTATATGCATAATTTCATAAAACCTTACAACATGGGCTGGCCAGACCTGCTTTCAGACCCACCACGAAGACTTTGTACCTAAGTGCATGCAGGCTGCTTTTCAAGGTGCTCACTCCAAACAGAGTTTTGACCTGCAAACAAGCTAAAGCAGACACGGGGAATTGAAAATGAAATCCCCACATAGACTTCTTCTCACCTGCCCTAACCCTGCCTCCAGTGCCACCCTTTTCGGGTTTTTTTGCGGATAAATACCCATGTACTCCGAAAATCAGCTCCAAAATTGCCTCTATATGTTGTATGACTTAGTCAACCTTGGACCACCCGAGTAATCAAAGTATATGGACGATATAATAAGCAGGAAGGTACATTTGTTCGAAAACAATTAAAATGCAACAAACACACCATTGTTTTGTTTTCAAGTGAAACAAAAAAAAATCCTGTGGAAATCTGAATTTTTTACATTTTTATTTGCTTTGGAAAATAGTGCGCATTATTTGCACGTGGTGCGATCTATTCAGAAACAGCACGCGCTATTTGCCGAAACAAATATATATATATATATATATATATATATATATATAAAAGGCCTCCACGAAACGAAATTTGGGCAGAAACCTTCCCCATCGAAACGAAACAAAATGTTTCAACCTGCAAACCGTGCTAATAATGGAAGCAGATTCTGACACATTCAAGCAAGCATATGTGCAGTGATGATAAGGAGCGGGCTGAGCCAGTCATGGACGGACTTGGAGTTTTTTTTCCCCCTAGGAATCCTGGAACTGCACGGAGACAGACTGCAGGCACCAAATGGTCCTTATCTGCTGTTCTAAGTCCACAGATGCAGTGAGTGGAAAGCCTGGTCTGGCTCAGCTGCTCCCGGCTTCACCCCTGATCATCCCTCTCTCTGCATTGTGCTCTGTCTGCCGTTTTAACTTCCCTTCCTCACCCTTCATTTTTCCCCACCTTCTTTTGCTTTCTCCCCCCCTCCCTCTCTCTCTCATTGGCAGCAGAAGCAGCTGATTTCTATTTTCCCGCTCTACTGCAGAAAACAATGTGATTCCTACCTTCCCAGTGCTTCAAAAGAATCATAAATGATTTAAGGTTCTTTTTTTTTTTTAATTTCTATTTTCCATTTGAAACGATGACTCAAGGTGGCTTGCAACAAGTTAAACAAGTACAATTCAAAACATCCAATTCACAAGCCTACCAAGTAGCATAATACAATACAATAGCAAAAATCAATTACTGAAATAAAATAAGACATATTGCAGCTGCTACGCCACTGTTTACTGCCACAGCAACAAACCCTAGATCAAAGCAATCTTCCAATGCCAGAGCCAGAGGCAGTCTCAGACATTAGGTCTCAGTGCTGAGGCCATGCCCCTCATTGACTCCTTCACAAATATTAAGTAAAAGGGACCTTCAATTAGAAGACTGATTTTGACACCTTTCAACTATTTATTTTGACCTGTGACCTCACCATACAAAGCATGCTCTTTATTATTCATTATCCTGCTAAAGTAGCTAAAACTGAGTACCAATGCTAATAATAACAGCATTTGCATCTGTAAAGTAAGTCCTTTGTACAATGATCTTATGTAAGAACAGTTGTATTTTGAATATTAGGATTTCTGTATAAATCAATCTTTCGTTCTCCAAAAACAGCATTTAAATATGGACAAAGGGAGGATAACTTTCAAACAAATGTGCCTGGCAGCTTATATGCTTAGGGATGTGCAATCGTTTTTCCTGAATTAGAACAATTTCGATTAAATTGCCTAATTTGGAATGGTTCGGGAGAACTGAAAAATGACTGAATTTTTTCCAAAATTTCAGAAAAAAATCATTTTCGGTTTAGTGCGCGCTAACAGGATTTAGCGCGCACTAACTCCTGTTAGTGTGAGCTAACTCTCCGTTAGCGCTCACTAACATGGCAGAGTTACTGTGCACTAACTCCTGTTAGTGTGCACTAAACCGATAATCGGGGCCCCTGAAATTCCCACGGGAGGGGGGGGGGGCCCGAAACGAAGCCCGACATTAAATTCAGTCCTGAAGCACATCTCTATAATACATATAGCCATGAGCAGAGCTATACACATGAATTTTATAAATTGCCTGTATCTCTACCATACAACACACATGAGTATGTTACACATAAATACATACAATACATTGCAAGCACATATATCAATGCATTGAACTCGCATATTTTCTAACTTATTTTAAATATATACATGTGCTTATTTTGTGTACAAACTTTTACAAGTGTAAATCATCACATTTTATAACTTGTGTGCATGAAGGAAATCACCAGTTTCACCAATTGGTCCACCTGTTTGCCCAGCCCTAGGTCATTAAGACCCCCCTGGTTCTTCTGCCTGTACTCATCCCAGTTTGCTCAGACCCCTCAGCTATATCAATGCATTGAACTCGCATATTTTCTAACTTATTTTAAATATATACATGTGCTTATTTTGTGTACAAAAGTAAAATAGGACTTCCAGAAGTCAGCCAGTTTTCAAACGTGCATGTAAATGAAATTAACCAGTTTACCAATTTACCAGTTCGCCCAGTCCTTCTTCAGCTCATTGACATCCTCCTGGTTCTTCAGCCTGAACTCCTCCCAGTCCACCCAGACTTTCTACCATGGCAGTGCTACATAATAAACACATTTAACATCACTTACGCTAGATAATTAGCAGGTGTAAAAATCTGTAAGTTAGAAAAAGTGTGCATGTGTTCTTTTAAAATAGCAACCTATGTACATAATTATTAGCCCTGTCCTGGAACACCCCTAGACCACCCCTTTTTTTACACGTGCATATGTGTGCATCAAAGTGAAAATATGCATGTACTTTTCAGTTTTATAAAATATGGAATACGCAAGCAGAGGTTACTTAAGCGCTAATTTTTATTTGCATAATATTTTGAAAATCCACCACATAGGTTTTAAATTCCAGGACAAACAACTGCACCCCAACATCTCTTAGGCACAGATGTTGGAGTCACTTAGGCCTGTGCACAATGAGATTTTATCTGCCTTTAATGTCACTAAGCCAGAGCTGCATTAAAAAGATACTTACTTATACCTTTTATTGGCAACTTTCGTTTACTATTGATCTGGGATAAAGTTTAAAACTCAGTCCTGTTTAGTAAAGGAGTATGAATCATTTCCTTTCTTTTCCTCCTTCTCTAAAATTCCTGGTTACATAAGTCTCTTCTAGAACTTTCCAATTCTCCATTTGGAGGCAAACATAATTGATGCTTAAACTGAAAGGGAACTAGAGGGAATTTGGCACCTGATTTCCCAAAGTTAGAATTTATTTATTTAAGGTTTTTTTTTTATACCGGCATTCATGAAGAGCTCACATCATGTCGGTTTACATAGAACAGTGGTGCAATGGATATATCAACGAACATAGATTAAATGTGATGAAGAGAAGCAGTTACAATTAACAAGGACTATTGAACTGGGGTGGAGGAATTAAAGAGAGATAGAAGAAGTTAATTATATACAAGTATACAATATATACATTAAACAATATATATAGCTGCTGTGTAGGATATTTGCTGGTGAGGCGTGTTAATTGGAGTTCGGGAAGGCTTGCTTAAACAGCCATGTCTTTAGTCTTTTCCTAAAGGTTAGGAGGCATGGCTCATTTCTGAGATCAGGGGGGATGGAGTTCCATAAAGATGGGCCTGCTGTGGAGAAGGCTCTATCTCTTAAGGTGCTGTGGAAGGTGGCTTTATTAGGAGGAACATGGAGTGATCCTCTGTATGCTTCTCTGGTTGGTCTTGTGGATTTGTGTAAGCGGAGGGGAAGTTGTAGGTCGATTGTGGTATGTTGGTGAATAATTTTGTATATCAAGGTGATGGATTTGTAGATAACTCTGAATTGAATGGGTAACCAGTGAAGGTCTTTTAGAACTGGAGATATATGTTCTCTTTTCCTGGTGTTTGTTAGTAGACGGGCTGCTGCGTTTTGTACCATTTGGAGTGGTTTGGTGTATGATGAAGGGAGACCAAGTAAGGTAGAGTTGCAGTAGTCTAACTTAGAGAAAATAATAGCTTGGAGGATGGTTCTGAAGTCTTTGGCATGGAAGACTGGGAGAAGGCATGGAAGAATGGGAGAAAAGCCTTATTAACGGGCCGATACAGTACAGTGTGCTCCGACGGAGTGCACTGTTAACCCGCCATTGGATGCGCGTTTTCCCTTACGCGCATCCAACCCGCCGAACCTAATAGCGCCCTCAACATGCAAATTTATTTATTTATTTAAAACTTTTTACTTACTGGCATTCATGTGGACATCCTACCGGTTTACAGTATAACAGAAATGCTTGAAAATACATGTAACATGGATCAAATAAACGTGAGGTGGGAGGCACACAGAGGTCAGGCTAGAGAGACAGAGCAACTGGAGAGAAATTAATGGATAAGAGAAAAATTATTAAAACATGAGAAACTGTAAAACAACATATCTAGGTGGGGAAAAATCATAACTGCTAGGGTATACATACAAGGGGGAATAATCATAAATAGTGCATGGTAGAGGAAATCAATCAATCATAGAAAGAGTACATGGTAGAGGAATCAATTCTGTGAGGAATCAATTTCTGGTTACAGGATTGTGGGGGGGGGGGGGGGGGGGGGGGGGAGGTTAGTCGGGAAAGGCCTGTTTAAATAACAACATTTTTAGTTTCTTTCTAAACTTGAGGTAACAAGGTTCGAGGCGGAGATTAGGGGGTAGGGAGTTCCACCATGAGGGGCCTGCGATTGTGAGGGCCCGCTCCCTTGTGGTTGAGAGGTGTGCTGATTTAAGAGAAGGTTTCTCTGATTGTAGTCAAATGGGCAAGACGAACAGAAGGAATGTCTAATAGTCCACATTGGGATGATCTTAAATCCCGGGTTGGCTTATAAATCCTTAAGAGAGCACTGGACCAAGATGGAGAGTCAGGGCTCAGCAATTTAAAGGTGGTCATAACAATTTTATACCAAATGCGTTCATGAATGGGTAACCATTTCAGGCTATTCAGAATTGGTGTAATATGATCGTAGCATTTCGCATTCTATACAAGTCTGGCAGCTGAATTTAACAACAATTGTAACGGCTTAAGAGAAGTCTTTGGTAAGCCTAATAGTAGACTGTTACAGTAGTCTACATGAGGAAAGATGAGTGCACGTACAATGGTGTGAAAATTGGAATTATGTAACAAGTAGCGTAGTCCAGCAAGTAAACGTAATTTGTAAAAACCCGTTTTAATAACTGATTTAATTTGAGACTGAAATGATAAAGTTGCATCAAGAATGACACCAAGACTTTTAATGGGATTGTTCAGTGAAAAGGTCAAATTATCAAGAATAATTGTGTCATTTTGAGGGACAGAGAGGGGTCTATGTAACAGCAAGAATTCAGTTTTCGCAGTATTAAGTGATAATTTGTTCTGGTGCAACCATTGTTTTATAGATGACAAACAGATCTGAAGATGATCTCAAGTATTTTGCCAGGGAGTTTGTACTTTGATAATGAACTGAATATCATCAGCGTAGAAGAATGCAAGAAAGTAATATAACACATAACCGAAACCTGTATAGCTTGACATACGAACTACGTTTATAAAACCGACAATATTTTTGTTAACAATCACAAGAAACTTTTGGAAACTCTGTTAAACATCGAAACTTTGTAAACTATTGTGATGGTGAAACCGAACAACGGTATATAAAACTCGATAAGTAAACAAATAAATAAATAAATAAAATCC
The DNA here is from genome assembly GCF_901001135.1 of Rhinatrema bivittatum. Lineage (NCBI taxonomy): Eukaryota > Metazoa > Chordata > Amphibia > Gymnophiona > Rhinatrematidae > Rhinatrema > Rhinatrema bivittatum. The sequence goes on from NC_042618.1 coordinate 9,123,334, forward strand.
ATCTGTGATGCTTGCCAATAGTTTAGTGATGGAAGCAAGATAAACATTGAAAAGCATGGCGGACAAGGCAGAGGCTTGTGCAACGCCAGATTTTAAATGATGAACTTCATTGCTGATTAAATTTAATTGACTGAGTATGGTCTTTAAGATAGTCGGAAAACCACAGTAGAACAGGATCAGCAATGCCACAATCACGAAGGTGGAAAAGCAAAAATCTCGTGATCAACCATATCAAAGGCTGAAGATATGTCCAGAGACACCAAAAGATATTGGTGACCACTGTCAAGGCCACGTTTAACAGTGTCAAGCAGGGAGATTAATAGGAATTCAATGCTCATTGCACGCCGAAATCCAAACTGATGAGGGTTTAGAATTTCATTATCTTCTAGAAAGTCAGTAAGTTGTTGTAAGACTACGCATTGAATAATCTTTGAAACAAAGGGCAGACACGAGATAGGTCGATAATTGGCTGCTTCAGCAACATCAAGGTGAGGTTTTTTCAGTAAAGGTTTAACTAATGCTTTCTTAAAACTGATAGGAACAGACCCAGTGTTCAACGACTTATTGACAATGTATGTAAGAAATGAAACAAGGATATCTTTAATGGCTTTAATCACCGAGATAGACACACCATGCAATTGCACAGGATGGCACTCCTGGGGGGGGGGGGAGGCAGTGTCGGGAGCAAGGAGAGGCCTGTGCTACTGCCTGTTTACCTGATCCCACCAGCGCTGGAAGAAACAGGAGGTCCTTGTGACTGCTGGTGGACCCATCTCGCGATGCATGGAATGAGAATACAAGAAGTGCTATTTGACGCGAGTATTGAATTATCACAGGGATAGCATGCAGGAGGAGGTGTAGAAGGGCTGACCACCCCAACAAAAAAGATTCAGGCTGGTGGCAGCAGCAGCGGAGGAGGAATGACATGTGGACCATTCCTGCCTAGTCTGCATGTGTGTGTGAGTGAATGAAAGGTTACCTCAAATGGGGGTGTGTGTGTGAGTGATTGGGAGGTTGCCTGGGATGAGTGTGTGTGTGTATGAATGGGAGAAGGCCTGGGATGGGTGGGCGTGTGTGAATGAGTGGTTGCCTGGGTTGGGTGCGTGTGTGGGAGGCTGCCTGGGATGCATGCATATGTGTGAATGGGAGCCTGCCTGGGATGGGTGTATGTGTGTGTATGAATGGGAGCCTGCCTGGGATGGGTGTATGTGTGTGTATGAATGGGAGCCTGCCTGGGATGGGTGTATGTGTGTGTATGAATGGGAGCCTGCCTGGGATGTGTGTGTGTATATGTGTGTGTGAGCTAGGGATGTGCAGACAAAAAGTTTATGTTCATAAGTCCATAAGTCGAAGGTGAGGGTCAATTTCGGTCAATATGGACATATGTAGAATTCCATAAGTTGAGGCTATGTCCATACGTACACCGGTTCCCTAAATAAAAATTTAAACCCCTCACCCTCCTTAATCCCCCCCCAAGACTTACCAAAACTCCTTGGTGGACCAGCGGGGAGTCAGGAAGCCATTCCTGCATTCCTTTGCGAGGAGCACGTGACGTCGGCGTCACGTCGGAGTGACACGGACGTCACGTGATTCACCGCGCCTCCGCTCCGGGACCCCCGGTGGACCCAACCAGAACTTTTGGCCAGCTTGGGGGGGCCTCCTGACCCCCCCAAGCTTTTAACTGTGTGTGTGGAGTGGGCCGAGGGGAAGATTGGGGGCCGGGGAGGGGGGCATTGTGCAAGGCTATAAGGTTCGCCTATAGGGCACCTAATACCTGAGGCGGATGCTATCTGTTTGCAAAGTTTGTATCACTGAAGGGAGCTGGGATTTTTTTGGGAGGGCCCGGGACAGAGAATGAATGAATAGGGATGGTGGGGGAGGGGGGAGCACAGTCAGTGTTGGCACAGGGCAACAAAAAAGCTTGCACAGGCCTGGTTTACTGTTCAACAAGTAGCCAACTTCTGAATCTGAGCATCAGTTATGCTGGCGGAGCAGCTTATTAATTTTCCAAACATTTCTTTACAGATTAACTGAAGAAACAGAAAACGTAACTGAAATTGTTGAGAAGAAATCAGGAATACTAGACAGACAGTTGTTGATATAACGTCTTGATTCAAATATCAGCGTAAAGAGAGTTAATGCCTCAATCAGAATACAGGGACGAGGGACCGGACGCGGTGAGATCAATCAGCTCAGACCCTTGGCTTAAAGTGGTGCTTCCCTCTGGCCAAGAGAGGGGGCCAGAGGGACCCAATAAGAAAATGCATTCTGTTAAGCTAAGAGAAGCTGGTAAGGGGGAGTCACCGAGTGTTAGAGGTGTGCATCCGTTTTCCACGTATTTGTAATCCGCAACTTATTTTGTCCTATCTGTTAAATACGTGGGGAGGCGAAACGTATCGCGACTCCCCACGTATTAAACAGATTTCTGTTTTATTCGGCCTCCTAAATAAAAATTTAACCCCCCCCCTCCTGACCCCCCCCCCCAAGACCTACCAAAACTCCCTGGTGGTCCAGCGGCGAGTCCAAAAGCCATCCCTGCACTCTCACACCCACGTTTGCCGATTTCATCATGACGCCGATAGCCTGTGTCACAGGGGCTACTGGTGCCATTGGTCAGTCCCTGTCACATGGTCACTGGCGCCATCTTGTGCTCCTACCATGTGACAGGGGCTGATCAATGGCACCGGTAGCCCCTGTGACATAGTATGGGCAAAGGCTATCAGCACCATTTTGAGTCCTGGCATCGGACGGCAGGTCGCTCCGGGACCCCCGTTGGACCCACAGGGACTTTTGGCCAGCTTGGGGGGGCCTCCTGACCCCAAGACTTGCCAAAAGTCCAGCGGGGGTCCGGGAGCGACCTCGTGCACGCCGTCTGTCCGATGCCAATACTCAAAATGGCGCCGATCGCCTTTGCCCTCACTATGTCACATGGTAGGAGCACAAGATGGCGCCGGTGACCATGTGACAGGGGCTGACCAATGGCACCGGTAGCCCCTGTGACAAAGGCTATCGGCTCCATGATGAAAAACCAGCACCAAGGGTGTGAGTGAGTTCCCGGACCCCCCGCTGGACCACCAGGGAGTTTTGGTAAGTCTTGGGGGGGTCAGGAGGGTAGGGGGTTGTAGTTAATTTTAATTTTAGCTGGGACAGGAATTTAACTCGCCGTAGTAACGTATTGACAGATCGACAACTTATGGAATTCTCCATACTTCCGCATGAAACGGAATTGACCCCCCACGAATATGTATCACGAATGCAACGAAAACTTTTTGGCTGCACATCCCTACCGAGTGTAAGTCCTATGGAATCAAAGATTACAAGTGTCCTTGCTAGGAGACTCGCGTGACGGGTCCTGCCGCAGATCAGAAGATGGCAGTACATAAGAATGACAATGTATAGACATATACAAGCTGCAGGGCAGAATGTAAATTATAACTCCAGAGTCTTTAGCAGCTATCAAGTGTGCCATTCTGCTATCTGCAACGTGTTGGCTGTGGAGCCAGCAGGAGTTAGCCCTAACTGGCTGCCCTACAGGGATGTGCAAGGGAACATTTTACATTCACTTTTTAGTTTTAGGGTGGGTTTTTTTTTTATTTGGATTTTGGTTTGTTTAATCTTTTTAAGTACAGTTCATTTGCCGAACCCAAATAAACATTAAATAAAATAAAAAAAACATGCAAAACAACAACAACAAAAAATCTAACCTAGGGCCTCCCCAGGCACACTGACACTGCTGGAACTGACTGGTTCTGACGGGGACCCTCCCCGGATCCCTCTGCCCTGCCCCCATTCTCCGCAAATAAGCTGGGGGCTGGGCTTGCCCAGCCCCTTCAACTCTTCTATGGGGGTCTTCAGTGCAGAAAGGGGCAGACGCGATGCCCAGTCGCTCCTGCTCCCTCGGCTCACCTTTAAAAATGGTGCTGGCCTCAGGGCCAGCCGGCGTCGTATTATTTCAAGGCCGTAGCAGCGTGGCCGTGAAACAGGCCCCCTGGCAGGTGGCTCTCAAGGGAAGTCACTGAATTGTAAGCGACCAGAATCTCGATCTGTTTCTGAGTGATCCACTGGGCTATTTTGAAGGGGGCTCTGTTACTTCTCAGTTGCTATAACGCTTCATTTAATGGGCAGTGAAAGAGGGAGTGGGAAAAGATAGAGAAGAGGGAGGGGACGCGTGAACGGATAGGGGGTTTTCTTCTTTTTTAAATCACAAATATTTTCAACCCCTGTGTTCACCTTACCCTGTATTCTTTCTCACTCCCTCTACCCCTTCCCTCCACGCTTGCTCCACCAGCCTCCACATCCTCAGTCCATATGCATGAGCAGTACCCCAAATAAGTGGAAGTTTCATCCTTGGCATCTCTGGATACACTGTCACCCGGCCTGCTTTTAGCACTCTTACGTGATCGTGTCAACTCGATACTGTAAAGTGCGGCTGGAGATTCCCCGTCTGTAACGTGCTGGGAACGCACAATTCGGACGCATAAGGCGATCCTGCGATACAGTCTCCAGTTTCACGCGTCCTTAGCGCTTCTTGAAACTGACGCGTAACCCTTTCCGCACCCGGCATGTATATGATATGTTAATGAACGAATTAGCTGTTTAATGAAGGAATTAGCTATTTCCTCCGATACTGTGACGTGCGCTCCTATTATCTCCTTTCTAACCCGCTATTTTGCCGCGTCCTTAACCTGTTAGTTTACCGCATACCCTCTACCTGGCGTTAGTGTGGTGTTCGAACAGCTACGTACCGGACTGCACCATGGACGACCTGCTTGTTTTTGCTCTGCCGCTATTTATCATTCGATGGAGATGAAGATATGCTCGACTGAGCCGGCGGGCGTGCGTTTATCCAGGCGGCGGCGGTGGGAGCCAGCGGGCGTGCGTTCATCTGGCGGGCTGTCATCGAGGCGGGAGCCGGCGGGCGGGTGGGCGCGCGTTTATCCAGGCGGCGGTGGGAGCCGGCGGGCGCGCGTTAATCCAGGTGGCGGCGGGAGCTGGCGGGCGGGCGCGCGTTCATCCAGGCTGTGGCGGCGGGAGCCGGCAGGCGGGCGTGCGTTCATCCAGGCGGAGGGAGCCGGCAGTGAAAGCGGCCTCCAGCAACCCCCGCAGGCAGTGAATGAATGCACGCCTGTGTACGCCCGTGCAATTTCGGCGCTCAAGGCAGGGCATTAGAGAACGCCGACGTCACGTGCCGTGACGTCAAACGTCGTGACGTCACGCCTTGAGCACCGAAATTGCACGGGCGTACACAGGCGTGCATTCATTCACTGCCGGCGGGGATTGCTGGAGGCCGCTTTCGCCGCCGGCTCCCTCCGCCTGGATGAACGCGCGCCCGCCCGCCAGCTCCTGCCGCCACCTGGATTAACGCGCGCCCGCCCGCCAGCTCCTGCCGCCGCCGCCTGGATGAACGCGCGCCCGCCGGCTCCCGCCGCCTGGATAAACGCGCGCCCGCCAGCTCCCACCGCCGCCTGGATGAATGCGCGCCCACCCGCCCTCCGGCTCCCGCCTCAATGAACTCGCTCCCGCCTCGAACGTGCGCCCGCCGGCTCCCGCCAGTAAGTTTACTTTTTTTACACTTTTGTTTTAATTTTCGCCTGCGCCTTGCTTCGGGAGGGGGGGAACCATCTACTTCCTGGTACCTGTCATTTCAAATGTCAGTTGAAATGACATTTGAAATGACAGGTACCAGCTCACCCAGGATACTGTATAGGCGCTGTATAGCGCTCTATACAGTAAAATGGGTTGCGCAGGCCTAACCCTTCGCCTAACGCTTCGCAGACGCGGCTTGCATTTGCAAGCAATTTAAATAGAGTATTGAGCGGTATGTGAGCAGGACTGTGCGTGCGGGGAACGAGGGTGCGACCGGCACTGCCACACTCTTTCTAACGCAGCATAACTGTATCGACCTGACAGCCGTGGAGTGCTTGGGTTAGCTATTGCCTGAATTACTTTCAGAAGCAGGAAGGCTGCTGCAAGTCAAGCAAAGCCCTCGTTCTGTAGCACGGTGAAGATAAATGAAGCAGAGAATCAGCTAGGAAAAAAAAATATGCTGTCCATGGCAGGGAACAGACAGCAGAAAGCAGGTTTCAGAGGTGTCTTACCTGGGACCTGGCAAAGCCCAACCAGGAGAGCTCCCTCCATTGACGCGACTTTAATTGAGTGCCACCTCGTCAGCTATGTCCATTCTGAGAGGCGCGAGGTGGAATCAGTGCCAGGAAATAGCACAGAGCGAGCTGACAGCAAATGTTTCACTGGTCTGCGAAAGGCTGTCAGTAAAATCACCGGTGCCATTTACAGGTCACATCACAGCCGTACTGGACACACATTTGCTATTTTAGTCAACAACTGTACAAAGCTTCATAAATTTCCTAATGAAGGTCAGCGACAGATAATGCGTCCAACCATCTCTCATGCATGTCCTGTCGGGTGAACTTAATCTCTCCTGCAGCTGCCCCCATAATATAGGGAAAGCTTGCAGTGAGCTCATATTATTGCTTCCTCATATTTTCTCAGGATTCTTCTCAGGTCTCTGCTTTTTTTTTTAATATATTATATTTCTTATACTTTTGGAATCTGAAGAATAATCTTGGACAAACTCTTGTGGAAGTGCTTGGATATCTCTATTAAAAAAAAATAGAGTGCACACACATTTAGAATTACCGTTTTGACAGTTCTAACTTAATTTACTGTAAGGCTAATACCATAACATCTGTTTCTTGCTACAGCCTCCCCTGTGCTGCCTCCCGCTATATTTTATGTTCTAGACCACCAGAAAGGTGATTTTGTGACTTTGTTGGTGGTCAGTAGTGGTCACTCTTAGAAACTTGTCATATACAGAAGCTGGCCAATTTGTCATATAAAATTTAACACACAAAATTCAAGTTTCTTTTATTTCTAGCAGAAATGGGCATCTGAACATTACATGGAAACCACAACTAGGGCAGGAAAACCTCATGAGCGGGGTGAATCAATTAGTAGTATAGAGTTAGCTGAGCTAAATAAGAATGCCTATGCCAAAATACCAAAACAGGCTGTCACAAAGAGATATGAGTCACAATCATGAGGTGATCAGAAGAAGCCGTATCTGTACCAGGGTATAAATTCTATGATAGGGTGGATCAACTTGGTGTGGTGGTGGTAGGGAAGAAGTGCTTTATGTTAGGAATGGCATAGAGTCCAACAGGATAAAGATCCTGCAGGAGACTAAATGCACAGTAGAATCTTTGAGGGTGGCAATTCCAGGTGTGATGGGGAAGAGAATAGCAGTGGGGGTCTACTACTGTCCAACTGGCCAAAATGAACAGATGGATGATGAAAAGTAAACAGAAATTAGGGAAGCTAACAAATTTGGCAGCACAGAAATAATAGATGTCAGTATCCCAATATTAACTGGGTAAATGTCACATCAGGACATACTAGGGAGGTAACGTTTCTAGATGAAATACATGACTGTTTCATTGAGCAGCTGATCTGGGAACCAGCAAGAAGAATAGCCATTTTAGACCTAATTCTTAGCAGAAAGCAGGTTTTGGTGCGAGAGATAACGGTAGTGGGGCTGCCCAGCAACAATGGCCATAATGCAATCAAATCTGAGTTAATGACTATAGGGCGGACATAAGGTAAATCTACTGCTCTAGCATTGAACTTTTGAAAGGGAGATTTTAGTGAAATGAGGAAAATAGAAAAAACTAAAAGGTAAAGCTACAAATATAAAGAGTTTACTTCAGATGTAGACATTGTTTAAAAATACCATCTTGGAAGCCCTTTCCATTCATTAAAAAAAGCAGAAGGAAGGCCAAATGACTGCCAGTATGGTTAAAAGGTAAGGCGAAAGAGGATCTTTTAGCTAAAAGAACTTCTTTCAAAAACTGTAAAAAAATCCAACTGAAGGAAAAAGGAAAAGCATAAGAATTGGCAAGTTAGATGTAAAACACTAAGGGGGTAATTTTCAAAAGGAGTTACATGCGTAAATGTAGCTACTATTGTAGCAATTTTCAAAAGCCATTTACTCAAGTAAAGTGCACTTATGTGAGTAAATCCTATAGACAAGTCAATGGCATATATTGTAGCAATTTTCAAAAACCCACTTACTCAAGTAAAGTGAATTTACTCCAGTAAACCTGGTTTTTACTCGAGTAAATGCTTTTTAAAATCAGTCCCTAAGGGGTCAATTTTCAAAGGAGTGCACACCCTTCCCTATACCCCTACCTAACCTTCCTAGGCTTTCCCCGCTCCTCCCCGACCCCTAACCCCTTCCTAACTACTTACTTCTTTGTTGTTAGATTACTTACTGCTCCTCTGGAGAAGTAATCTGTGTGTGCTTCCCCAGGACAGCGGCTAATGGGTATTCTCCTGGCCCGCCTCGCCCCGCCCAGGCCATGCCCCCCAGCCTGCCCCTTTTTTAGGGCCCAGCACTTCTGCGCGCAACGGGGGTTACGCTTGTGGCTGGTTCTGTTCTAAAATGCGTGCAGCGCATGGAACCCTCGCTTTTACGTGCATGGCCCTTTGAAAATCGAACTGTAATAAGGCAAGTAAAAAGAGAATTTGAAAAGAATCCGTCCATAGAGGCAAAAACTCAAATAAAGGAGGAGGCTCAAGATGGCCACCTGAGGAGACACGCTGGACGAGTGCTCCCGGTTTGATTACCTATTTCTTCGATTTCCACAGCCTGAATGCCTCATATGAAAAGGAAGGCGAGAGTGAGAGGAGCAGGAGTGAGCTCCACTCCGCTGGAGTCCACGCAGCCGCGAATCGGGAGTTTCCTTGCGGCGGCAGCAAATAACACGCTGGGAGAGCTGGTCGCAGTGGGGACGGTTGAAGGGCGTGCACCATCCCCCTTGACCTTAGACATCTCGCTAAGCCCCGGTTTTCCAAGCAGGCCTGCCCCACCGTGCCGAGAGGCAATTGGAGAACAACTGGCAACCTCAGCGCCACCGGAGGATTCGCAAGGAGACCAAGGTGTTGTATGCAGTAAGCCCGCAGGAGATCAGTACGAGTGATGGCAGCGTGCAGGTACAGTCCCTTGGGGATAGAAGTGGAAGGGGACTTGGCTTGCACGAGCAAGTGGGAACATCGCTGGTCTCTTTGAGACCACTTGGCATGGAGATTGAGCCAGGCACTACAACGGGAATAGGTGGTGATATCCATGGAGACCCTGGTTTAGGAATTGTTATTCAACCTCCTCCAGAGATGACCTTAAATACAATTTGGACTGCCTTAAAATCATTGGGAGCTTCCATTATATCCCTAACTAAAATAACCTTGGAAACAAAAAAATCAGGTGATATTAAATGCTAAGGGGATTTTTTTTTTTTTTTTTTAATGTAACAAAAAAAATTTGGAAAAAAATACCTAACTTATACTGATTGATGGGCATAGACCAATGGTTATACTTAAGGCTAATGAAGGTATTCATCGGATGTGCCTAGCATGAAGGTCTAAATTGTAATTGAAACGGTTCTGGATTTGAATTAAGTTTCTGTATATTGGAGGATTTTGAGCACACGCAATCTATTTTGATCCTCTATCTCAGGTCTTCGCAAACCTGTCCTGGGGACCCCACAGCCATCGGATTTTCAGGATATCCACAATGAATATGCAAGAGATAAATTTGCATATGCTGAGTCTCCATGGTATGCAAATGTATCTCATGCATATTCACTGTGGATATCCTGAAAAGTTGACTGGCTGTGGGGTCCTCAGGACAGGTTTGGAAAGCCCTGCTCTATCTTAAACTTACAATGTATCACCTTGTTTAAAAATACCATATTGGAAGCCCAGACCAGATGTATTCCAAGCATTACAAAAGGGGGAAAAAGGCTGAATGTCTACTGGCATGGTGAAAAGGTGAGGTGAGGGAGGCAATTATAGCTAAAAGAAAGCATCTTTCAAAAAATGGAAAGGGGATCCAAATGAAGAAAACAGGAAATGGCATAAACATTGGCAAGAGATGCAAAGCATTGATAAAAAAAAGCAAAGGGAGAATTTGAAAAGAAGCTTACCATGGAAACAAAATCTCATTTCAAATATTTTTTTAGCTCCACGTGAAGCAGAAAGCCCGTGAAAGAGTTAGTTGGGCCACTAGATGATCAAGGGATAAAAGTGGCACTTAGGAAAAAAACAAGTCCATAGCAGAGAGACCAAATAAATACCCATCCCAACAATACTTAATGTGGCAATTTACAGGAACTGAAACAAATCTCAGTGAACCTGGAAGATATAATAAGGCAAATTGACAAACTAAAAAGCAGAAAATCACCTGGACCAGATAATACACATCTCAGAGTGCTGAAAGAACTGAACAATGAAATTGAAGACATACTATACTCTGTAAAGTACAGTATCTTTAGAATCATCTATAGCAGTGGTCCCCAACCCTCAACCCCCACTAGCCAGTCGGGTTTTCAGGATGCCCACAATGAATATGCATGAGAGAAATTTTGCATGTTATGGAGGCAGTGCATGCAAATTTTCTCTCATGCATATTCATTGTGGATATCCTAGTTTTTGGGTACTTGCCAGGTTCTTATGGCCTGGATTGGCCACTGTTGGAAACAGGATGCTGGGCTTGATGGACCCTTGGTCTGACCCAGTATGGCATTTTCTTATGTTCTTCTTATCCTGAAAACCTGACTAGCTGGTGGACCCCCAGGACAGGGTTGGGGACCACTGATCTATAGTACCTGAAGATTGGAGGGTTACCAACAATGCCAATTGTTAAAAAAGAGTTCCAGGAAACTATAGACTAGTGAGGCTGACATCAGTACCAGGAAACATGGTAGAAACTATCATAAAGAACAAAATTACTGAACATACAAATAGTTATACTTTAATGTAACAAAGCCAACAAGGATTTAGCCAAGGGAAGTCTTGCCTCACCAATCTGCAATATTTTTTGGAAGGTGTAAATAACAAGTGGATAAGGGTGAGCCAGCTGATATTGTATATCTAGATTTCCAGAAAGCATTTGACAAAGTCCATTATGAGAGACTTCTGAAGAAATAAAAATGTCATGGGCTAAGGAGGCAATTTCCTATTGTAGGTTGGGAACTAGTTAAAAGATAAAAACAGAGTAGGGCTAAATGGTCAGTTTTCCCAATGGAGAAAGGTGAATAGTGGAGTGCCCCAGGGATCTTTTCTAGGACCGATGCTTTTTAACATTTATAAATGACCTGGAAATGGGAACAATGAGTGAGGTGATCAAATCAGCAAATGTCACAAAATCATTCAAAGTTGTTAAATTGCAAGAGGACATTGCAAAACTGGAAGACTGGGCACGCAGATGGCAGATGACATTTAATGTGAACAAATGCAAAGTGATGCACTTAGGGGTAGATTTTAAAAGAAGCGCGATCAGCCTACTTTTGCTTGCGCATCAGACTCAAGCAAAAGTACGCTGGATTTTAGTAGATACGCGCGGAGCCGCGCGTATCCACTAAAATCCCTGGATCGGCGCGCGCAAGGCTATTGATTTTGTATAGCCGGCGCGCGCCGAGCCGCGCTGCCTAACCCGTTCCCTCCAAGGCCGCTCCGAAATCGGAGCGGCCTCGGAGGGAACTTTCCTTTGCCCTCCCCTCACCTTCCCCTCCCTTCCCCTACCTAACCCACCCGCCCGGCCCTGTCTAAACCCCCCCCTTACCTTTGTCGGGGGATTTACGCCTCCCAGAGGGAGACGTAAATCCCCGCGCGCCAGCGGGCCTCCTGTGCGCCGGGCCGCGACCTGGGGGCGGGTACGGAGGGCGCGGCCACGCCCCCGGACCGCCCCGGGCCGTAGCCACGCCTCCGTACCCGCCCCCAAAACGCTCCCGACACGCCCCCGAAACGCCGCGACGACCGGGCCCGCCCCCCGACACGCCCCCCCTCCGAAAACCCCGGGACGTACGCGAGTCCCGGGGTCTGCGCGCGCCGGTAGGCCTATGTAAAATAGGCTTACCGGCGCGCAGGGCCCTGCTCGCGTAAATCTGCCCGGTTTTGGGCGGATTTACGTGAGCAGGGCTCTGAAAATCCGCCCCTTAGGGAAGAGTAACCCAAATTATAGCTACAAAAGGCAAGCTTCCACTTTAAGAGTCACCACTTAGGAAAAGGATACAGACAGCATAATTTATTAAAATCCTCTTCTGAGTGTTTGGCAACAGTCAAGAAAGCAAACAGAAAGCTTGGGATTATTAGGAAAGGAATGGAGAATAAAGCAGAGAATATCATAATACCTCTGTATCACTCCATGGTGCAACCTCATCTTGAGCATTGTGTTCAGTTCTGGTCATCACATCCCAAGAAAGATATAGCAGAATTAGAAAAGGTACAGGGAAGGGCGACCAAGATGATAAGGGAGATGGAACAATTCCCCTATGAGGAAAGGCTAAAGAGGTTAGGACTCCTCAGCCTGGAGAAGGGACGGCTGAGGGGAGATATGATAGAGGTCTATAAAATAAGGAGTGGAATGGAACAGGTGAATGCAAATAAGTTCTTTACTTTTTCAATAAGTACAAAGACCAGGGGACTTGCAATGAAGTCACAAAGTAATACATTTAAAACAAATAGGGGAAAATATTTTTCATTCACAATATAATTAAGCTGGTGAAAGCTGTTGGTGTAGCTGTTAGAGAGGTTTGGACAAGTTCCTGAAGGAAAAGTTCATAAAACATTATTAAGGTAGAGCTGCAGAAATCCACTGCTTATCCCTTGTATAAGCAACTTGAAATCTGTCTACAACTTGGGATCCTGTCAGGTACTTATAACCTGGATTGGCCACTGTTGGAAACAGGATACTGGGCTTGATGGACCTTTGGTCTGACCCAATGTGGCAAATCTTATTTTCGTATGTTTAATTTAGTTTATTGTATTGTATTTGATAAACCACCTTTCTCAAAATGTAATGTTCTGGATGGGGGTTAGATAATAGATATTACCTGCCAGAACTCACCGCATCAGAAGACTTAAAATATTACATTTTGCAAAATTATACATGCCTATAAGTATAGATATGCATAGATTCTGTGTATGTAGTTGAAAATGCACTATGCATTCTGTCCATTCTATGTCTTACGTTTAAGGGTGTTACTGAAATATAACACTTTACCTCACAGACCTTCTGAAATGTGGCATGAGAAGAGTCTTAAACCTTAAAGTGGCAGAATGCAGAGCAAATATTAACACCCAGCAACCCAAGTGCCGGCTGTAATCCACTCCAACACAGACTGAAAAAGGTGTCAAGCTCCCAGAAGGCGGCACGTTGCAGCTATCAGTCTTGCTTCCTTCATATCATCTAAATCCAGTAGCAATTAGGCTGAAATGTGATTTCCAATACTTTTAATAGCAAATTGATGTATCCTCTAGGTTGTTGCTTGGCTTAAGTGTGTTGCACAGACACGCACTTATGCTACTGACTAGCCCAAGGACAGGGAAGTATAACCCTATCTAATTGACTCTCAATAATTGAAGCTTTTGGCGCTTTGGATCATTTAGATAATAAGATTGCTCTGAAGTAAATAACAAATTAGGACGCGTGGCAGTCACAGGTGTTTGGCAAGCTCAGCTTGCAATCAAAAGAAAATAAATGCTCTATACTCTGTGTAATTAGAAAAAAAAGAAAATTAAGTTTGTATGCAAATCGAGAAGCACTTAACAGTGAAAGAGAGCTGGTCAGAAGGCTCTCAGTAATGCTCCCCATTTACAGGGAACTTGCAAAGTGTCCATTTTCAGCACCATCGAAGTGCAGCTGTTGCCCTGTTCTCGGCATCCTGAGAGAGGAATTCAGGCACTGCTGGTCAGGCTCCAAGCATCTTATGGCAGTGTCAGGGCGGCCTATGAATTTTTAAACTCACTCTCCTTCCGCCAGGTTGGGAGCGATCCCAGCAGGTTCTGGAATCACAGTGGAAAACTGATCTGCATTTAACTCCCAGTGAAAAACATTACACCATTTTAATACAAACAGATCATCCAGTTCTGGGTTTCTTTCTGAAAAGTTTGTTCTTTCAACACTGAAAAACGTATTCGTTCTGGGCAGCAAAAGTCCAAGTGCTTTTTTTCCCCCTAGACATGCCGCAGGGATGTCTGGTATACTTTATTATTGGATGTAGGGTGGTCTAAGCATTATAGCTGAAGGAGTTGGAAGGTAGAAGAAAGCACTTTCCATGTTTTAGACGGGTGGGAAAGCAGATAGGTTATTTCTCTTTTTGCACTGATATAAAAATAATTTGAGCTCCGGGTATATTTCATTAGTGACCACCTAGATGCTAATCCCTGAACCATGTAAAAAGGTGAATAAGGGGAGCTACTTGGTCCTCTGCATTTTTTTTGCACGCTGGCAACAAGATATTGGGGGAGTGAGGAGGGATAGGATTTCTAACTGTCCCACTATAGTTCAGTCCTGGGCGTAATTTTTTGCTATTCTCTCTAAAGTTTGCAGAACCGAAGTGGTAGTTTGCTGGCTAGTGGCTATAGTTCATTGAAGACATCGCTTTTTCTGTTCAAGCTTCCTTGAAGGTTTATGCATTTGCTTCATCCGAATGGGTGAAAAGTGATGAATAGTCACATTTCTGTTTGGTTCACTGGAACCAAACCAGTACTGACTTAGGCAAAAATATCTAACAATTTTGGATACTTTTGGTTCAGCGAATAGTGAGCACCAAGAGCACACTCGGCTTTCCTTCGGATTAACACCCCCCCCACACACACACACTCCACTGCCTCTTATGGCCATGTTCCCCTTACTCCTTCAACAGAGTCTCTGATAAAGAAAGAGATTGAAGTGATTCCCTGTCACTCCTGCTCTGCTGGCTCTGGTTGAAATATGGCACCAACCAGCTTGGAGACTGGTGACAAGTTCTTTTACAGCTGGAACTCGGTGCCCACCTCAAGGCCAGCCAGATGAGCAGGAGCAACTGAGGATCACTCCTGTCCATTTTTTCATCTCAGGCTTCCATGGGGAAGGGGTAGGAGATGCCAAGGATGGATTGCAGGAGGCCATGGGGACCAGAAGGGGACCTGAAAAAACACCCCAGAATGAAAAAAGCAAAACAAACAAAATGAATTGTTTTCCCTGTAACATCCCTAAGATTTTTTTTTATTGAAATGTTAGAAAAATGAGACCTAAAACAAGATTAACACTTCACAGGCTACGTGAGAGCTATATCCATGTAAAGTCCCATTACTCAAATAAGTAAGGCAGGATGAATGACTCAATTTTCGGTTTGGTTCATTGGAACCAAAGTGCAACATTGATCCACCTGAAAATGTCTGAATATTCTTCCAGAATTTTCAGTTCAGTAAACAGTGCGCACTGCTGTCTACAGCCGTAAAACAAACGGACACTGGTCTTAGAGTAGGCCTTGGGGAACCTGGGAGCTGGCAGGGCAGAAGCAATTGGGGATCACTACGGACGCAGGCCATAGGAAATGTGCCAACGCTCCACACCCGGCCCTCTCTCCTCCCCCCCCCCCCCCCCCCATTGACTGCAGCCCGGCACAAAGAAGATGCGGACACTATGTTTACCACCCTCAAAACAACCACAAGCTTGGAGGACTTCTACCCATCCTGGTTAATTAAACAAACAAAATCAGGACTCCTTCACTGCACCCAGTCCATCACAAATGCATCTATTACAGAGGTCCAACTCTCAAAATATCTAGAAAAAGCAACAGTCAGACTTGCACAGAAAAAAAACCTACCCTAGACCTAAATTTTCCGAACAACTACCGTCTGGTCTCTAACCTCTTCTTCCTGAGCAAGATTATAGAGAAGGCAGCGTTAGTGCAACTCTCTGATTATCTGCTTACCTCTAATGTCCTAGAACCCTACTAATTCTGGCTTCCAGTCACACCACAGCATCGAAACCACCCTCACTGGCCTGGTGGATGAACTCCGGCTAGGCTTGGATCACAGTCGCTCAGCAATACGCGTACTCTTACAGGCCGATGCAACATTATCTGCGCACGTCATGACTGAGCGCCCGCTCCCTTACACGTGGCCATCCAATTTAAAAAGGAGGCGCTGGAGGAAAGTGCGTGCCCCTAGCGCCGTCTCGGCAGCGAGCGCCCGGGAGAGGTGGCTGTCAGCCGGTTAATTTTATGAGCCTCTGTTTTCCTAACCTGTGCACAGCCACGGGTTAGGAAAATGGATGCTCCTTAACTGAGCGCCCCTTTTCCTAACCTGATAGCCGGCACGCTTTTTTTTTGGTTAAATTCTTCTATTTCGGTTCCTCTGACTTAATATCGCAGGGATATTAAGTCAGAGGAACCAAAAAAAGGAACAGAAAAGCAGTATTTTCTGCTTTTCTGTTATTTTTTGGGGCTCCTCATTAATTAACGCTTGCTCCAGGCAGGTGTTAATTTTTGCAGGTTAAAATGTGCACATCAGGCGCACATTTTTTTTTTTTTGACTTGCGAGAGAATAGCTAACAGCGTTTGCATTTGATGAGAACTATTACCTTCGTGGGGTTTGAACGTGCGTTTTGGACACGCTAATCCCTTTATAGGATAATGGTTTGTGGATGTGCGGCCAACCACGGGTTAAACAGTGCCCTTGGCTGCGTGCCCTGCTAGTCCCCTCAGCAGAATTTCTCACAACGGCCCCAGGCTTCTCATTTCCAGACTAGCAGTGACAGGCCCAGCCTTTTTGTCAGGCTGCACCCAATCGGTGCTGCTGGGAGCAGCTCTCTCTGAACCGCACGCGCTCTCCTGCATAGTGCTAGAATAGTAACTGTTGAGACCGTCGCCGCCCGACGTCTCCACTCCGCCCACCTTACCTCTTTGGCGACTCCCTCTCTGGTTGATGGAAGTTTGGCTGCCGCGGCGTCATCTTGCCGACCTCCTCCGGCGTTCCCGGAGCGGCTAGACGCTGCCTTCCGCCATGTTCTCCTGAGGCCTAAGGGCGCGCGCGCGGCGCGGCCCCGACTCAAGTACCAGCGGTGGCGCGAACCTCAGGGGCGTCCCCCTGAGATGACGTCATCCTCACCGGATACATAAGGTCTTCGTCTTTGCTAGCTATTCCAGTTAGCAAAGATTAGTGTTCATACGTTTACTGAGCTTCCTCCAGGTATCGCTGCGGATGGGATTCGCTCTCCGCAAACCTTGCTACTCTGCCTCCTCGGACTTTACCAGGGGTACCCGCTCCTCGGGGGCCTCGCTCTCTCTCTTGCTTTTCAGGTCGCAGTCTGGGACCGGTACTCGCTCCTCGAGGGCCCACGTTCCCGGATCTGCTACCGAATACAACCTCTGCCAGGAAGTCACCGCTGCCTACAACACCAGTGAGTTACCATCGCTCTCTCAGAGCTTTCCCTGGAACCAGGTACTCGCTCCTCGAGGGCCTATTTCATTCCAGCCTCTGGGCCACTTCAAGAAACTATTGTGTGAGTGTTACCATCAAGGCTCTGTTCCTGAACTCTGCATACCCTGCCTACTCACTATATTCAGTTTCTCTATAGCTCAGCCTCCAGGGATCGCTGTTCCAGTGCCTGAGGGACTACAGCCCAGCCGGGCACATCAGCTCACTACTGCCACCTCTGGTGGTTCAGTATCCTGTCTAATAAAAGCACTAGTGTGTGTCTGTCTCCATACTCTGAGCCTGACCGGTGGTCCCTCTCGGGATCTTCCCCCGGGGGCGTGGTCATCTGCCACCGGCCCAAGGATCCACCCACAATTATCACAAATAACAGTAACGTAGTAATGAAGGCTGAAAAAGACCAAACAGTATGTCCAATCTGCCCAGCAAGTTTCTTATGGTAGTAACTGCCACTCCGGGAGGTTTCCCCCATGTGTCTGCTCAGGGTAATACCTGCCGCTCTGAGCAAGTTACCCCATGCCCCATGTATCTCCCCTGCATCTCCTCCCTTCCAGGGTGTACATATTGAGATCCTTCAGCCTCTCCTCATAAGTCTTCCGATACGATGATCCATCCTGTCTCTCATACTATTCAATAGGGATGTGAATCAGGTGCCTGATCGTTCCCGCTTTCGGGTTTGTCTGGCCATGGGAAATCATTTTCCCGCGGATCCCCGGTTTTTTTTTTTTTTAGTGAAAAATAGTTTTTTGGGTTAGTGCGCGCTAACGAGAGCTAGCTAACAGTGTGCACTAACTCATGTTAGCGCGCAGTAACAAAGGGGCGGATTTTCAGAGCCCTGCTCGCCTAAATCCGCCCAAAACCGGGCGGATTTAGGCGAGCAGGGCCCTGCGCGCCGGTATGCCTACATTCAAAGAGGCCTACCGGCGCACGCAGACCCCGGGACTCGCGTAAGTCCCGGGGTTTTCGGAGGGGGGCGGGCCCGGTCGTCGCGGAGTTTCGGGGGCGTGTCGGCAGCGTTTTGGGGGCGGGTACGGGGGCGTGGCTACGGCCCGGGGCGGTCCGGGGGCGTGGCCGCGCCCTCCATACCCGCCCCCAGGTCGCGGCCCGGCGCGCAGGAGGCCCGCTCACGCGCGGGGATTTACTTCTCCCTCCGGGAGGCGTAAATCCCCGGAGAAAGGTAAGGGGGGGGTGTAGACAGGGCCGGGCGGGTGGGTTAGGTAGAGGAAGGGAGGGGAAGGTGAGGGGAGGGCGTTAGAGGATTCCCTCCAAGGCCGCTCCGATTTTGGAGCGGCCTTGGAGGGAACGGGGGTAGGCTGCGCGGCTCGGCACGCGCCGGCTATACAAAATCGATAGCCTTGCGCGCGCCGATCCAAGTTTTTAGCAGATACGCGCGGCTCCGCGCGTATCTACTAAAATCCAGCGTACTTTTGTTTGCGCCTGGAGCGCAAACAAAAGTAGGCCTATTCGCGCTGTTTAAAAATCTACCCCAAAAATAGCAAAAAGTAACAAAAAGTAACAAAAATAAACGGTTTTTTGTTAGCGCGCCCTAACATGAGTTAGCACACGCTAACAGGAGTTAGCGCGCTCTAACCCGAAAAACGATTTTTACGAAAATTCAGGGTGAAAAGTGATCGTTTCTTTTTTTACCCAATATATTGAATTTAGAAATATCGTACGATATTTCAATTCGTTAGAAAAATGATTCACATCCTTACTATTCAAAATCTACATGGCCCCTCTGGGAAAGATTATAAGAGGCTGTCAAACAATATACTATTCCTGCTTTTCATCTGCTTAGATTCAGACTCCTTGTTCTCAAAATCAGTACTAACGCTCTCTCTCTCCCCTAACTCTGCCCCTGTAGCCACCCACTGTTGAATTCGTGGACCCTTGGGCCAGCTAGGACAGTTGGTGGCTCACTGAGGAGGTACCCAGTGGGTGTCGAAGCCGGGAGGTGGCACAGACAGGAGACCAAGAGATCTTCTCCACTGGAGACCCGAGGTCCCCCCAGGAGGAGCCCGTGAGGACTCGGGCCACTTGGACTTACGAGTGGTCTCCTGCGAGGCGGTATCCAGGGAATGGAGATGAAGAGCTGGAGCCAGGAGGCCAACTGGAACTTCACCACTGGAAGCCCACGGTCCCCCCGAGAGGAGCTCGTGAGGACCCGAGCCGCTTGGACTTAGGCGAGGCCTCCTGGACGAAGCCGGAGTCGGAAGCCAAAGGACGAAGCTGGATCAGAAGTCTGTGGATGGAAGCCGGAGTCAAAAGCCAGGAGTCAGAAGCCGAAGTCAGAAGCCACAGGATCCGAAGCAGCAACTAGCAACTCTTACCAGAGTGAACCTCGTTGCAAGGCAAGGGCCCAGGCCTAGCTGCAGGGTTTAAATACCCCTGCAGCGTCTGACATCATCTGGGGGCTGTCCTGCCTGTTCCTGCGCTGGCCCCTTTAAAACTGGAGCTCCTGCGCGCGCCTAGGGGGCAGGGACAGGCGTGACGGATCGGCGGCGTCTCCCTCGAGGAGGGAGCACCGCGAGAGAGACCCCGACGGGGCCTGCTGGCCGGAATGGAGCAACAGTGGGCAGGGCCAGCCCCGAGGTGAGTGGAGGGACCGGGGCACTGCCCGGTACCATAACTCCCACCTTTTAGGCTCCTAATTTTAGGCTCTAATGAATCCAGGAGCTTAAATTTAGTCTCCCAGCCCTGGTAAATTTTCAAAAGGACTAATTTGGGAGCCCAGTTCCAGAAGTTAGGAACACAAACTGTAGACTATAGGGCAAATGTCTTTTTATGAACTGGAACAGCTGCTTTGGAATTAATAATTCTTTGTCCAAATTCTCTTCTCCGTTCTTTTCCCCTCTATTTTTTGCTGCCTGTTTTGTGTTTAGCATTTAGTGATTTCCCAGTTTCTTTTGATTGATTGCTCAGTAATCTTTAGTAAGGTTTGCACTGTGTGGTGCCTTCACAGAGAAGGCACTTACCTCCTGGGGGTATGAGGCCCGGTGATTAAGGGCTAATCAGCCCGGGGACATCCTTTTCATGTATCACCTCACTGCACAGATGGAGAACAGCTCACTCTCATTGATCACAGTGAGCAGGTGGAGTCAGTGCACATCACCATTCATGAGGCTTAGCTTCCTGGCCCACAGAGGCACTTTGTCAATGTATGTGCAAGACCGGAAGCAGAATGCTGCATGCAGAAAGTACACACATACATTTCCCTGCACATAAAAAGTATGTGTACTTAGAACATACATGCAGAAGTTTAGGGGAGGAGAAATAACCAATGCCTACAAAATACATGTATAACTTTCTGCACTCTCATGTATGACCATATGTGCCGACTTACCCACACTAATGAAAATTACCCTCCCATGGACATCATTTTATTTTACTATTAAGCACCTTGGTACTGTACCATGAGAAATGTTGTTCCCATACTCAGTCCCTGTAATGTAATACTGCACCATAGAGTTCATTCCAGACTCGTCCCCCAGCCCCCAAAGCCAGTCACTAAAGCTACACCATGGGGATCATTCCATGGCCTTCCCAAAGCCAGTTTTTAATTCTGCACCATGGGATCATCATCCTTCCCAAGGTCAGTCTCTAATTCTGTGCCATGGGATCATCATCCTTCCCAAAGCAAGTCAATTCTGCACCTTGGGATCATCATCCTTCCCAAAGTGAGTCAATACTGCACCATCCTTCCCAAGGCCAGTCACTAACACTGCACCAAGGGATCATCATCCTTCCCAAAGCAAGTCAATACTGCACCATGGGAGCATCATCCTTCCCAAAGTGAGTCAATACTGCACCATGGGATCATCATGCTTCCCAAAGCTGGTCACTAACACTGCACCATGGGATCATCATCCTTCCCAAGGTCAGTCTCTAATTCTGTGCCATGGGATCATCATCCTTCCCAAAGCAAGTCAATACTGCACCATGGGATCATCATCCTTCCCAAAGCCAGTCTCTAATTCTGCACCATGGGATCATCATCCTTCCCAAAGTGAGTCAATACTGCACCATCCTTCCCAAGGCCAGTCACTAACACTGCACCAAGGGATCATCATCCTTCCCAAAGCAAGTCAATACTGCACCATGGGAGCATCATCTTTCCCAAAGTGAGTCAATACTGCACCATGGGATCATCATCCTTCTCAAAGCTAGTCGCTCATGCTGCAGCATGGAGATCATCATCCTTCCCTAAGCCAGCCACTAACTCTGCAGCAGGGAGATCATTCCACTCCACCCCCCTCCAAAGCCAGCCATTAAAGCTACACCATGGGGATCATTCCATGGCCACCCCAAAACCAGTCACTAATTCTGCACCATGGGGATCATTCCCCATTCTCTCAGTGCCAGTCCCAGTAATACTGTATCATGGGGCACATTTCTCTACGACTAGATACCAGACCGACATGAATTTCATAGTTTCGTACCATCACGCTGAGTAAATCGTAGCCCCATGTTAGAGCTGGGGAAGCGGTCAATAGGAAATGCTAAGTAAATAAATAGAAAGAAAGAAGGAGAGACATTAATAGCACAATATTTGCAACATTTAAATATTTACAGCCTTTCCTTGTTTCCAGAAGCCACCGGCTCTCAGGACTATGAGTTACTTTGCGGAACTGTTAAGGGATTTAATGACCTGTGCGATCTTACTTCTGTGTACATGTTAAAAAAAAAAATGCTATTGGGCATACAAGAAGACGCCATGCAGAGAGCTGAAAGAAAAATACTTGGTGAATCTGCTTTGCCACAGAGTTTCGCGCCCTGCCACTATCCACAAACCCTACTCTTCATTAAGGGCTTTTTTTTTTTTATTATTATTAAAGAAGTGAAGGTCGCAGGTGGTTCCGCATGGACAGATAATTAAATTGCACTGAATGAATTAAAATGATTGAACTGGTTAGCAGGCAGGGTCGCCTCCTGCAGCCCTCCTGACTGGGAGACAGAATGCACCACCACGCTCAGGCACCGCGCTCCCTCTTGCTCTTTCCGTAGGAGAAATTAAGTTGGAGTGCAATTGTTTGAGGATTGCTCGCTGTGAATTTTTATGTGAAATTATTCCTCTGTCACTCTGGGATAAAGAAGCCAATCATTGATCATTAGCAGGTCTTTTTTTTTTTTTTTGCTCAGAATTATTATTTACACAGGTTCGTGCACGGAGCTGGCGCACAAGAACCTGGGGGACAGGAATGATTGGCGCGCTTAGGAAAAGATAACAACTGGCTAATAAATGCAGAAGCAAAATGTAAAATTATCCTTGCAAAGGCAGGCTTTAATGTCTTCTTGGTTTTATTCTTCATGCCCACAGAAAAAAAAAAAAAAAAAAAGGCATTTCTTTTCCAAGAGCTGAAACCAAACAACTAGTTTGGAAAACATCACCTCTGCCGAACAGTCCATAATTCCAGACGGAAAACGATGCTGTTCTCTTACCTTGCCCCCTTCAGGGACATAGTAGCCAAGTCCCAAATCCATTCTGGCAGCCCCAGTGCTGCCTTGGATCAGAAAGGTCTCCCAGTAGGAGAACATCACCCTGGTGTAGCAGGAAGTGATCCTGTAGCAAGGACCTGCTCTCCAGGTGATGTATTGTCCTCTCGCACTGAGGACAAATCTCCCAGGGCTACTGCCCAGGAGGGAAGGGTTAGGCCGGCCATCATAGTTGGTGATTCAATTATTAGAAATGTAGATAGCAGGGTGGCTGGTGGGCATGAGGACCGCCTGGTAATTTGCTTGCCTGGTGCGAAGGTGGCGGACCTCACACGTCACCTAGATAGGATTATAGACAGTGCTATGGAGGAGCCGGCTGTCATGGTACATGTGGGCACCAACGACATAGGAAAATGTGGGAGAGAGGTTCTGGAAGCCAAATTTAGGATTTTAGGTAGAAAGCTTAAATCCAGAACCTCCAGGGTAGCATTCTCTGAAATGCTTCCTGTTCCACGTGCAGGTCCCCAGAGGCAGGCAGAGCTCCAGAGTTTCAATGCGTGGATGAGACGATGGTGCAGGGAAGAGGGATTCAGCTTTGTAAGGAACTGGGGAAACTTTTGGGGAAAGGGGATACTTTTCCGAAAGTACGGGCTCCACCTTAACCAGAGTGGAACCAAGCTGCTGGCACTAACTTTCAAAAAGGAGATAGAGCAGCTTTTAAACTAGAACAAGGGGGAAAGCCGACAGTCACTCAGCAGTGCATGGTTTGGAGAAATGTATCCTTGAAGGATACTAATGAAACAGGAGAGTTAGGGCATCCCAACTGAGAGGTTCCATCAAAAGCAAACATAGTTCATATGCCTATATGTAAAAAATCAAAGCTAATGATTTCTGAATTATCCCAAACAACTGAAAAGCAGGTTGTTAAAACAAGCAAAAACCACACTTTGAAATGTCTGTATGCCAATGCCAGAAGTCTAAGAAGTAAGATGGGAGAGTTAGAGTGTATAGCAGCAAATGATGAGATTGACATAATTGGCATCACAGAGACTTGGTGGAAGGAGGATAACCAATGGGACAGTGCTATATCAGGGTACAAATTATATCGCAATGATAGGGAGGATCAACTTGGTGGGGGTGTGGCACTTTATGTCCGGGAGGGTATAGAGTCCAACAGGATAAAGATCATACAAGAGAATAAATGCTCAGTAGAATCTATATGGGTAGAAATCCCAAGTGTGTTGGGTAAGAGTATAGTGATAGGAGTATACTACCATCCACCTGGAAAAAATGGTCAGACAGATGATGAAATGCTAAGAGAAATCAGGGAAGCAAACCAATTTGGCAGTGCAATAATAATGGGAGATTTCAATTACCCCAATATTGACTGGGTAAATGTAACATCAGGACTTGCTAGAGACATAAAGTTCCTGGATGTAATAAATGATTGCTTCATGGAGCAATTGGTTCAGGAACCAACAAGAGAGGGAGCTATTTTACATTTAATTCTTAGTGGAACGCAAGATTTGATGAAAGAAGTAACGTGGTGGGGCCACTTGGCAACAGTGATCATAACATGATCAAATTTAAACTAATAACTGGAAGGGGGACAATAAGTAAATCTGCAGCTCTAACACTAAATTTTAAAAAGGGAAACTTTGATAAAATGAGGAAAATAGTTAGAAAAAACTGAAAGGTGCAGCTGCAAAGGTTAAAAGTGTTCAACAGGCTTGCACATTGTTTAAAAATACAATCCTAGAGGCGCAGTCCATATGTATTCCGCGCATTAAGAAAGGTGGAAGGAAGGCAAAACGATTACCTATGAGGAAAGGCTGAAGAGGTTAGGGCTGTTCAGCTTGGAGAAGAGACGGCTGAGGGGGGATATGATAGAGGTCTTTAAGATCATGAGAGGTCTTGAACGAGTAGATGTGACTCGGTTATTTACACTTTCGAATAATAGAAGGACTAGGGGGATTCCATTAAGTTAGCAAGTAACACATTTAAGACTAATCAGAGAAAATTCTTTTTCACTCAACGCACAATAAAGCTCTGGAATTTGTTGTCAGAGGAGGTGGTTAGTGCAGTTAGTGTAGCTGGGTTCAAAAAAGGTTTGGATAAGTTCTTGGAGGAGAAGTCCATTAATAGCTATTAATCAATTAAACTTAGGGAATAGCCACTGCTATTAATTGCATCAGTAGCATGGGTTCTTCTTAGTGTTTGGGTAATTGCCAGGTTCTTGTGGCCTGGTTTTGGCCTCTGTTGGAAACAGGATGATGGGCTTGATGGACCCTTGGTCTGACCCAGCATGGCAATTTCTTATGTTCTTATCCAGGCTTAAAGTAGCAATACCGGCAAAATCATGTTTATTTTATCTCGTCGCTTCAATTTACATATCCTGGCTGTAAGTGCATGCCAGATCCCTAGATTGCCAGCCATGATAGTGCCCCTTTAGGCACCAAGACGGGCTGGCAAAGTCCCATCTATTTCCAGCAAGACCATGGCAATGGCGAGACAGATGAGGCAATGGCCTCAGTGAGGAAGGGAGGGGAGCATTGGCACTGTGTTCAGGAATGGAATATTGGCCACACAATCAGGCTGATGCAATGTTGACGCACGAAAAACGGGCGCTCACGATTGAGAGCCTGCTTTTCTAATGCATGCCCATCCTCCTCTCCCGGGCGTGCGACGCAGTAGGCAAATGAGCCACTGCATTAAAAAGGAGGCACTAGGAGGAAACGGTGCCTCCCTAGTGTCTCCTGTGCACGGGTTAGGAAAACGGATGCTCATTAGTTGAGCATCCGTTTTCCTAACCTGACCACTGGCAAGACATTTTTTAAAACGTTTTTTTTTGTTACTCCTTTTTTCAGTTCCTCTGATAATATTACCACGATATTAAGTTGGAGGAACTACAGAAAAGCAGTATTTTCTGCTTTTCTGTTAACCTTTGGGGCTTCTCAAGACCTAACGCCAGCTCCGGGGCTGGCATTAATTTTCAAGAGTAAAAATGTGCACATCGGGTGCACATTTATTTTTTACATGACGGTGGGAATAGCTAATAGCCTCATCAATATGGCATTTCCATGTGATGAGCGGCATTGCAATCCTGGGTTCGAGCTTAACTAAAATTCCCTCACATTTCTCACAGATCAAAAGTGGAGTTTGCTGCAAATGAAGAATATTTTTTCTAAAAAAAAAAAAAAAAAAGTCCAGTGAACTGATTGGTGAAGCTGCTGCTCTGGGATTTTTCTGCAGTTTCATGGATTTGGTGGGAGGTGGAGCAGCTCATTGGTGATTTTTCTCCTATTTCTTTCCTCTTCTCTCCAGTCATTACAGCAACAGCCCTCGGCCGGGACACCATTCACCACAGACCTTTAATCATGGACTCTAAATCCTGCCACTAGATGTCGCCATTGCGCGATGCCCGGGGGCTCCCCTCCTTCCCCCAAGGGATGTGATCTTTGGAACGCTCAAGTGGTTTAGCAGGACGTCCTTTCCAGGGAAGCGGAAATGGATGAATGGACCCTGGACTGAAAAGTAGCCGTGTGGGGCTTTGGAGACCATTTACCTGCAGACTTACTTCTGAAGATATTTCCTCGTGCCACAGAACAGCTGAGAGGCCCCGGAACAGCTGAGAGGCCCCAGGTAAGGAACTCCTGCCCGGTTGGAACTGTCGCGTTACCCTGACGTCATCGAGGAGGAGGAGCCGGAAGAGTTTAAATCGGCTCCTCCTGCGGCGCTTAGCTGGGCTTTGGAGACCATTTACTTGCAGACTTACTTCTGAAGATATTTCCTCGTGCCACAGAACAGCTGAGAGGCCCCGGAACAGCTGAGAGGCCCCGGGTAAGGAACTCCTGCCCGGTTGGAACTGTCGCGTTACCCTGACGTCATCGAGGAGGAGGAGCCGGAAGAGTTTAAATCGGCTCCTCCTGCGGCGCTTAGCTGGGCTTTGGAGACCATTTACCTGCAGACTTACTTCTGAAGATATTTCCTCGTGCCACAGAACAGCTGAGAGGCCCCGGAACAGCTGAGAGGCCCCGGGTAAGGAACTCCTGCCCGGTTGGAACTGTCGCGTTACCCTGACGTCATCGAGGAGGAGGAGCCGGAAGAGTTTAAATCGGCTCCTCCTGCGGCGCTTAGCCGCCGCCGGCGCGTGCCTAAGCCGCGCGCGCCCAAGGGGCGCGCGGCTTTGTTCAAGTTTGAAAGAACCCTGAGGACTTCAGTTCTGTTAACGACTTTCAAGAATGACTGTATATGTGAGTTAATCATTTTTATTTAAATATTGAGTCTCCTGAAGCCCCTGCAAGCTATTATCAAAAAATAGAGTCATTGCATAAAACGATATTTACGTTCTGTTTATCAATATTGTTTTGGTAGGGCTTGCCTGGTAGGCATGCCCCATACTAAAAGAAAAGCCAGGATCAGAGAAATTGCAACATCTACTCCTGACCCTGCAACATTACAGCCTAAGATTTCTTCGTTTTTTGCATCTACACTGGGTAAAGATCCGGAGGACAGGGCCGCTGTAGTACTAGACTCGGAGCGGGAGTCGGTTCTACTGGCCGAGACAATATCACTTAGCCCCGGAGCTCCTAACACTCCATCACCTCCGGCTCAAATGAAGCTGGGACATGTTGATTCTTTATTGGGGGCAGTTAGTCCTGATAAAGTGTCACCTTTAGAACTAGAAACAGAAATGAGTGGAGAGCAACCTGGGGAGGGGAGGGGGGAGGAAGAACTTAAGGAGTTGAATGTAATTATTTCCCCAGATATCTCGGAGGTTACAATGGGTTCAATATGGAATGCTATAAAATCTTTGGAAAAAGCTATATTAAATTTATCTCAGAACATTTCTAAGACACAGCAGGGCTTCTCTAATCTTGAAAATACAGTTATTTTAAATAAAACAAATATAGAAAAGTCTGAAAAACGTATAGAAAAAGTAGAAGCTTTCCAACAAAAGTTTGTAAAAGTAGAATTGATTAATGATAAGAAAATAGAATATTTGGAAAATTCGATGAAATATCTGAATTTAAGGATTCTGAATTTTCCTATGATTAGATTAATGCCTGCTAAGGAAATGTTTAATAGTTATTTAATTAATATATTGAAAATACAACAACAGAATATGCCAGTAATCTCAAAAATATATTATTTGCCTTTAAAAGTAACATCTGGAGTTTCAGCTGCTGAGGGAAATTCAGAAGAGTCGTTAGATGTCTCTGAAATGTTAGAGATATCTATCGACACTGAAATTAAGAAAAGGGCCACATTGTTTGTGACTTTTGTCTTCATTGCAGATCGGGACGCAGTCTTAAGACTGTTTCTTAAACATAGATTACAGTTATTTCACGGCCACAAGATCTGGGTATATCCAGATCTGGCCAGGTCCACTCAACTTAGACGGAAAAGTTTTCTGGAAGTTAGACCAGCAGTTGAGGCAATTGATGCTAAAATGTTGTTGAAATACCCATGTAAATGCGAGATTTATTTTTCTAATCACAAATATATCTTTTATGAGGTCACTCAACTCCAAAAGTTCCTGAGCTCTCATACCCCGAAGACCCCAGGTAATGGTTAGAAGCAATCAATATTGTACTATCCAGTTAAAACTCTTTATTCTATGTATAGGGGCTTGTTCCCTAATTTTCAATGTAACCGCTTATTTTTTCTTTATAATAGCTAGCATTTATGTTTACTTAGATTAAGACAGGGTCTACCTGTATTTCATTTGTAATGTAATGTTATAAAAATTGGAAAAATTCAATAAAAAGAAAAATTAAAAAAAAAAAAAAAAAAAAGTAGCCGTGTGATTTTAGCTTTGGTCCCACCAACAAAAACATTAACTGCGTGTTTCACAGATAAAATGCATAAATTCTGCCGGTAGTACTTTTATCCAGCACTGTCCACCTGCGTCAGGCTGCAGCATAACACTGCTCTCTTACTGTCTCCCGCTTTAGGGAGAGAAGGCAGTACTCGGAGCATACCTTGTGAAAGCAGATCATTTATTCAGCCTTTTTTCCTTTGTACATGTTTTTCCTTTAAACAGATTGATGGTGGCCATGGGTCATGTGATAGGATTCAGCCAATCACCTGCTTGGTGCAGGTATTTTGTATAAATATAGTAACATAGTAATGATGGCAGATAAAGACCAAAGGTCCATCCAGCCTGCCCAGGAAGTTGCTCTAGATAGTAGCTGCCGTTCTGTGTAGTTACCCCATGCCTCCTTTTAAATCTGTAGGTATCAGTAGCCAGTGCACCTGGGTTAGGTTTCAGTAGTCTGGGCGGCCCACAGTAAGTACTAGGAGCCACAGGATGGAAGACGCTTTGCATTGCCGGGGAACTGCACCTTCTGTTAAGTTTACCAATGATGGCGCTGATTTCCAACACAGGCTTACCCCGAGTTTCAGTTTTGGCCCAATTCAAACGAGGAATGTGCATGCCGAAAATATTCCTTTGGTGTGGGTTGGGATTTTCTCGTTTTTAATTCTTTATCATTTAATTTTTCGCAAATGAATACATGAGAGACCCAGATGGCGAGCGGTTCCTGCACACCATGAAGACTACAGTGCAACACTGAAGCTGGTACGTACAACCAAATGAACCCTCCCCCTCCCCGTCCCCACCCTACTCCAATAGAAAGAGGTACGGTGCACTTCTGAGAAAAGTGTAGTTATCACGTCGCGCCATTTATAGTAACGAGCTACGCGCTCTACGAGGTAATGAATCCAAATACAATTTACCAATGTTTAAGAAACGTTTGCACTTCCTGGTATCATCCACATTCTCAATACGTTTTTCCATACAGCAAACATTACATCAAAGATTTATTTATTTATTTATTTAGGAGTTTTTATATATTTATTTATTTTATTTATTTAAAAGTATTTCTATACCGTCTTTACAAACAATGTTTAATCAAAACGGTTTACAAATATCAAATAAAAATAGAACTAAAAATAAATTAAGGATTAATTAGGAGTAAAATAGCTTATGGAGAATATAAAATTACAAAAATTTCGTTAATATAAAATAAAAAATTGTTTAAAATAAAAATAGGTAACATAAAACAAGTCAGTAGTCAAGCGGAGAGGAATATATATATATATATATATATATATATATATATATTGTGAAGGCTCACCGCCCGTGCTGCCCTGGGTGCCGCTCCGCTGCCTCCGGTTCAGGCCCCTCGCGAGTCCTGGACATCCCTGGAGTCCCTCAGTCTCACAGGACTCCCTGGGTTCAGGTCTCCGCTGGCCCTGGTTTTGCTGGGCTTCTGGGTTCTCTTTGTATGGCGTGGGGTTGAAGCAGTCCCCCAACCCCCAAAGATAACACAGAGAGAGAGATGTTCCTCAAAGCATTTTTATAAAGCAGAGTAGCTGAATCTGTTACATTGGCTCCGTCCCCTCAGGAGCTGAACAAATGACCCTGCCCCCGCTCTCCAGCAGTCTAACCCCTTAACACAGGTGCTGGATTAAAGGTACTGTTTGAGCCCCCCGGCTCTCCAGTTCACCCGCAAACACCCCTGCCCTAACTTCCCTTAGGGTACAGGTTATCTGTTTCCCTTTTCAGGCTAGGCTGTGCCCCTGAGACAGCTGGAGGATTCCTCTCCCCCGGAACCTACCTCCATTTCCTTCTCCCCTCTTGCTTCCTGGCACTGGCTTTTTCTGGCCACTGCCGCTACCTAGGCACGCCCTCTTCCTCTAGCTCCCCAGGCTCACCTGTGTGACTCATTAGTGTCAGAGTCTGACACCTGCTCACCTCCAGGCTCTCCCTACAGGTCAGGTGGTGGTTCTAGGAACCTGGGATTTGTAGTTCTCGCCTTCACCTGCTCCTCCTGCTGGCTGGCTCTAGTATTACTAGCCGCCATATGGTATCTTATCCATTCCTGCCTCCGGCAGCGCTGCACTACATCACAATATATATATATAATAGAGGTCTTTAAGATCATGAGAGGTCTTGAACGAGTAGATGTGACTCGGTTATTTACACTTTCGAATAATAGAAGGACTAGGGGGCATTCCATGAAGTTAGCAAGTAGCACATTTAAGACTAATCGGAGAAAATTCTTTTTCACTCAACGCACAATAAAGCTCTGGAATTTGTTGCCAGAGGATGTGGTTAGTGCAGTTAGTGTAGCTGGGTTCAAAAAAGGTTTGGATAAGTTCTTGGAAGAGAAGTCCATTAACTGCTATTAATCAAGTTTACTTAGGGAATAGCCACTGCTATTAATTGCATCAGTAGCATGGGATCTTCTAGGTGTTTGGATAATTGCCAGGTTCTTGTGGCTTGGTTTGGCCTCTGTTGGAAACAGGATGCTGGGCTTGATGGACCCTTGGTCTGACCCAGCATGGCAATTTCTTATGTTCTTATGTGTAGCCCGCACAACAAAGTTTTTTATATTTGAACTTCTCCGAAACGAGATCAATGGGGGTTCTGAAATATACCAATGAGGAACTTCTATTAGAAAGAAATACACTATATTTGACAAGAAAAGAACGTCAATTTTTGATGGTTTTGCACCCCAGAGTTCCGGTTTTATACAGAATTCCAAAAGTGCATAAAAATTTGGAAAATCCACCATTGCAACCAATTATATCTAGCAATGGATCTATTTTGGAACCTTTAGCAATTTTTCTTCATAACCTCCTGTGGCTCCGGCCACGGGAGAGATCGCAACAGCACCCCCCCTTAAAGGGGGTCCTCTCTCCTCCTTTGGGAGGTCCAGGAAGGATAACTGGAACTGAGCTGGTGCAGGTGCCTCCTGCGGGTCATGTGGAAGCGAAATGTGGAAGGGACCACAGAACCAGGGAACACACAAAGGAACAAGAAGACGGAACAAAGGCAACACGGAATAAGAAACACGGAAAGGAACAAGAAACACGGAATGGAACAAGAAACACGGAGCAACATGGAACCAAGCAGAACATACAAACCACAGAGCGTAGAACAAGAACACAAACAACAGAGTGGAAAGCAAGAAACAAGATAAGTGGAGAGCAAAGAAACAGCGGAGAGCAAGGCACAAATGGAACAAGAACAGGCAAAGAACACAGCAGAGCACAGAACGAGCAAAACAGCGGAGCACAGAACAAGCAAAACAGCAGAAAGCAAGAAACAAAAAGAGAACAAGAGAACAAGACAAGGAACAGGATGGGACAAGGAACAGGACACGGGTGGGAATCCAGGGTGGGATCAGGTTATGGCAGCAAACATCAGGTGAGGCGCAGGTACCTCCTGCAGGTCGTAGAACCCCATTCTGGAATGTCGAGGAACTGGAAGTCTGGATGCAGGCGCCTCCTGCAGGTCTTGGGAACCAGACAGCTGCCGCCTCCAGCAGATCATACTTGGAAGTCACAGAAAAAAATTTCTGGAGTCCAGGACAGAACCCGAGTAGCCCCACCGGGCACATGGCTTCGGCAATCTGTTGGAGCTTGCGTCAGCCTCTAGCTCGGAACACTCAAGGCTTGACAATCCAGTTGCGCTGACGATGGGACGGAGCGCAACCGAGAAGTCTCCAGCGTGGAACAAGGAGAATGTGTGCCCTTGCGGTGAAGACAGTCCTAGTCAGGAGTCTCGAATCTTCGGCCAATCTGCACGCCCATGAGACCACCCACGCAATGGTGGTCTCTGAGTGGTCCTAGCCCTTTCGGACCTGCCACAGGGTGCAGCAGAGGCGGCAGGCCGGACAGAGATCACAGTGGAAGGAGGCCGTAGACACTGGAGCTTGGAACAAAGACTCTGATGTGGAGCTTGAGACGAAGACAAGAAACAAGAGGGATGAGCAAGACCCTCAGGCACCCTAAACAGCACGTGGGGCTGGTCGCAGACCACACTGTCCCCTTCACGCCCTACATGAGGAGATCGGAACAAGCTCAGAAAGTCTCATAGCGCAAGTTAGCAGAAACCCCTCAGATCCTCCGGAGTCAGGACTTGGGAAGCAAGATAAAACCTTGGAGCTTGGAAACTCAGATTTAAAAAAAAGGAATCTCCGGAGGTACGGGTCCCACCGGACCTGGAGCAATAGGATCGGGAACATGACAGAACTTGGGACATCAAGGAACATCAGGACATCAAGGAACATCAGAACAGAGACCAGGAAGATAAACGAAGATCCATGGAAGAAAGTCAAGATGCCAGGAAGGAGCTGGAAACAAGAAGTCTTTGGGAGGACTAGCCCTGGAGGACTAGCTCCTTGCTGAAGCCTTGAGCGTTCCAAGCTTGAGGCCGACGCAAGCTCCAACAAATTGCCAAAGCAAGGACTGACTGAGAGCAGAGCCCTTTTATAGGGCAGAAGACAGTCAACTCCCTGGGAGGAGTTCAGATGGTCCACACCTGGCTGGCCTTTTAAATGAAGAAAAGAGCCGTGGGCCCACCCCTTAGAAGGAAAGGGAAAGGACCCTGGACAGCGGCCATGCTGCCGCTGTGCAGAGAGGAGACGGAGCGGAGGAACTGGGCCTCAGGGCAGGCCCTGACGTCATCAGCGGCATCGGCCGCGTAGGAGAGGTCCAGGACGGCACAGCCCCGGCAGGTTCTGGCTTCAGCGGCCTCCAGGCCATGTTGAAGAGGCCCAGCATGGCTGCTGCCGAGCCGGCAAGATGGCGACTGGGCCGCGAAGAAGCAAGGCGTCGGTGGCTCCAGCCGCAAAGGTCCGGGGCTTCTGTGGCCTCCGGACCGCGGAACGGCAGCGGCTCCTGCCGCCAGGAAAGTCCGGGGATGCGGCCTACCACACCGCGAAGGTAAGAGACCTCCTGTGGCTCCGGCCACGGGAGGGATCGCAACAGGAACCTCCCTGACTCACAATAATGGATATAAAGCAGAATTATGGCATTCCCCCTACAACTCACCATACAAAAAAAGATATTCTGGTTCTAGTGTCATCTCAGTAACAGCAACACAAATTCCTTCTACTACCAGGCTTAACAGCCCTACTTATGAAAAGACAGCAGTTTACCACCAGTGCATGTCTTCTTGACAAAAAAACACAACAAATAAGACTGATGCAAACGCTTACATGCTAGTAAAATACCTCACCTTGGTCCAGGGGCGGATTGGCCTATCGGGGGATCGGGCATCCCCCGGTGGGCCGGTCACTCCAGTCACGGGGTCTGCCATGCGTGGCCGTGACGGAGCCGCGCTCGGCAGACCACGTGATGTGTCCTGGGCCGCCCTGGACGGCGAATCCCCGGGCCGGTCTTTCTCGGGAATCCGCCGCTGCCTTGGTCACACACACAGAACCGACCTAACATACTCCCAGGATCTGCATTAATGCACTTAAACTAATCCGCACACAGTTACACCTGTCTCATGGAACGCACTCAAACAGGAGCAACCCTACCTATGAAAAGGCAACACTACAAATATTAAATCAGGCCCTAAACACCAATACACCTCTTATTAGGAAAACAGAACCAGCCAAGCAGCTATAGATCCCCACACAGAAATAATTGTAAAACTACACTAATAAACAGAATAAATGTTTCAAAACAGCTATGAACAGAATAATATCCAACAATTAAAAACTCATACAAATTATAAATAATTCTCCAAACTCTAATAAAATATTTCAAAACAGCAGACACATCACATTATATTCAATAATTAAAATGGCAGTCAATCAAGAAAAATAAACTTAAAAACCCACCTTTACTAACCCCCTCCAGCAGCTTTCCTACTCCTCTTCCATGCAGGCCAGTAGCACACACCAGAAGCAGCAGTGGTTGAAGCTCTGTACTCATGGTCCTCTTCCTTAGGGCCCACGACCAGTGTCTCTGTCTCTAATATACACACATACCAGTTACACCCCCATGACCAGTTTCTGCCTTACACACCAATCATCTCCTGACCAGTCTTTCTCTTACATACCCACCAGTCACCTTCCCAAACAGTCTCTCTCTCTCATGCACACACACACAGGCTTCCCACTTCCATGTTCTATCTTACATATACAGGCTTCTCACTCCCATGCTGGTCTCACACACACCCAGGTTTCTCACTCCCATGCTCGCTCTCTCCACATGCACAGGTTTCTCAGTCCCTTAATTAGTTTCTCTCTCACACACACACTTGCGCCAGTCTCTCTCTCACTCCCATGCTTGCTCTCTCCACATAATCACTTTCTTTCTCTCACACATACATACATCAGTTTCTCTCTCTCACACACACCAGTCACCTCACCAACCAGGCTCTCTCTCATGCATAGACACACACACAGGCTTCCCATTCCCATGCTCTCTCTCACATATACAGGCTTCTCACTCCCATGTTCTCTTTCACACACACCCCCATAAACCAGGCTTCTTACTCCCATGCTCTCTCACATACACAGGTTACTCACTTCCATGTTTTCTCTCTCTCTCACTCACACACACCAGTCATCTCCCTGACCAATCGCTCACTCTCTCACACATACACCAGTCATCTCCCTGACCAGTCTCTTTTCATCTCACACACATACACTCCAGTCATCTCGCTGACCAGCCACTTTCATTGTCTCTCACATATACACACATCACCTTTCTGACCAGTTTCTCTCAATCACTCACATGCTCTCTATCACACACACTTACACACATGCTCTCAATCAAATACATGCTCTCGCACACAGGCTTTCAGTCACAATTACACATACACACTCTCAATCACACACACATTCTCCATATTACACACAGGCTGACTAGCTGTCTCTCTCACTTCCTGCTCTATCCCCCCCCCCCCCAGCACAAATGGTAGCTGCAGCAGCCTCCTCCTCCAGCCCCCACTGGCCAAGAAAGAAGAATCCCATTGGCTGCAGGAGGCTCATGCTGCTGTCTCCTTTGCCGATTGCCGGCTGCTTCGGATTTAGCTCCGGGTCCACGTTACTCCTTTGGGCGCTGATGCTGCCACTGCTACTTTTCCATGCACCATGGCTCTTTCTTCTTCCCATGCACATCACTTCCTGTTCCGGGCCACAGGGACAGGTGCGGGAAGAAGAAAAGGCCCAGCCGCAGTTGCCAGCCTCCAGTAACACTGCTGCCGTTCCCATCCGGGCTCGAATGTGCTGATAGCCCAGGCGGCAACGGCAGCAGTGGAAGATCGTCTGCCTCTCGCTCAGTGAAGGAAGAGGAGGGAAGAGCAGCGGGAGACTGGTAGCACGTGACACACCTGCCGGTGCTTCATGACACAACGGCTGAGAATCGCTGGGCTAGAGGATGGAAATGAGATAAGCATGGAGGAGGGCCACTGCCACCGGAGGCCAAACCGGCGATGGCCAAAGGGAGGAGGGGTGGGGGTGGAGCAAGAGGGGGTGGGGCGAGGGGGGTGCCATCTCATCCCTCGCCTCAGACGTCAGATTACCTTGAGCCACCCCTGACACAAAGTAAATCAAGCAGCACTGTCTGATACATGGGGGTAACCCGGACGACACGGCAGCTACTACCATGGGAGGCTTGCTCTGCACTGCAACCATTGGTTCTTTTCTGCAGTCACTTCTATGTTTCCATGCGTAATTCTTAAATCTGCGTGTGTGTGTTTGGGGGGAGGGGAGATGCCAAGGGTATAAGGTTTGCCTAGGGCACCTAATACTATTACATTGGCCATGGGTTTCAGGGGAGGGGGTGAAGACCAGGAGGGTGGTGGGAAGGGTGACAGATTTTAAAGTTTAGGTCACCGGAAGGAGCTGGGCTTTTGGGTTTTGTTTTTTTTTGGTGGGCCGAGGCATAGACTGAACAAAAGGGGAGGGAGGGAGGGTCAGCACAGGGCCGCCCTGCTGCCAGTCCCCTGAAAGCAGCTGGCACTGCATGAGTATTGCTTATTATTCGCCTGGGAAGAGAAGGGCACCAGCGAAAGGTCACGGCTTCTTGAAAAGGAGGAAGCCTCACCTGGCAGGAGAAGGGGGAGGGGTGAGGAAGGGAGAAGCCCGGCCCCTGTGGGTCAGCAGTCACACTCTGCATTTGTATCAGACGCAGATGGACCCCCCCTGTAGGTGATGGGGTGGGGGAGTCACCGGGCAGAAAGGGCCTGCAGCACGGGGACATGAAGAGCCGCTGTGCTCAGAAACACAAAATGTCCCTTCCTTTCCCCCTGCACGACTCCCGCCCCGCTTCCGCCGGGAGCCAGGGACGGCCCTGACGGCGGGCAGGTTTCCCTTTCTGTCTTCAGTTCTCTCACTGCCGAGAGATAATAAAACGTTTTCAGCTGTCGTTTCCTTGCTGGCCGCACAGATTGGGCTGGGTGGCTGACGATTGAAAAGTAATAATAACAGCGGCAGCAGCAACAAGAAAATCCTGAGGAAGGGGCCTGCCTCGTGACCGAGTCCCGCCAAGGCGGCCCCGGGAATCCATTAGCGGCTGTCAAAGCGCGGCGCGCGCCTTCTCCAGGTCCTGTCACGAGGAGAAAAGGAGCCCTCGTTACCATTTCTAGGCGCTACCTAGACGCGGGCTTTGTAGTGACAGCTTCGGATTGGCTTCCACAGGCCGTGGGCAAAGAAGAGCCCTAGAGATGCACTGAAAATGCACAATTCTGATTGCAACCCCCTTCCAACATACAAAGAGGCCGAGCAGTGCAAACAATGCTTTTTTTTTTTTTTTTATTAATTATTATTATTATTATTAGTAGTAGTAGTAGTAGTAGTATTCCTGTTGGTTTAAAGCTGAATGGCTATAGAGTAAATGTGTTATTTACATGGCTTGAGTTTCCAAGGGGCGGACGGTTAATTTCATGCAACAGCTTTCTTGGACCACTCTATAGGCTGCAGCTGCTTCTTGCTTGCTAAGGAGCAACCCCTGTGACAGAATGGCCACATCTAGCACCTACAGAGAGCGCGCGCGCGCACACACACACACCCTTCCCCACCCCACTACAGCATCAGGTAAAAGTGAGTGGTGTAAAGGGATTGAGTACTGGGAAATCAGGGAGAGCTATCTGCTAGGATTGATGCA
This sequence comes from Rhinatrema bivittatum, assembly GCF_901001135.1. NCBI lineage: Eukaryota > Metazoa > Chordata > Amphibia > Gymnophiona > Rhinatrematidae > Rhinatrema > Rhinatrema bivittatum. Next base: position 9,160,963 of record NC_042618.1, read on the forward strand.
CTTTAGTAGAGCTGTGCATAAGTAGGGGGTTGGTAGAGAGAGGGGGTTCTCAGCACTGGAAAAGCAAGAGGTGCTGCAGGGCAGGAGTAAGGTGCAATGGCGAAGCTCTGTGTTGCAGTGCAGGAGTGAGGTGCACCAGCAGAGCTGTTTGCATGCATCTCAGTACTTGACTAGCAGGGGGTGCTGCAGGGCCAGAGCGGTGTGTGGGGGAGGGGAGAGGGCAATCTCTATACTTGTATAGTGTGGGGTGCTGGAGGGGAGTGAGGTGCATTGGCAGAAGGTGGTAAAGCGAATGTCTTCCCTTATTCTTTAAGGGGGCTCTGTCCAAAAGAAATTGTATTCTCTCTAAGGCATCGTATTTTGCAGGGTTGAAAGAAGGGATAGCTAAACTAAAGAGCAAAACCATGAAAGTGGTTCTCCACGCCTAAAAGAGCAGATTACGTTTACGCAGCCCCTCCGTAATACGGAGACTTTGTCTTGTGTGCCTTGCGAGCGCCGCACTCCGTCTCCGTTACTAATCACCGCATTAATGCCCTTTAAATGCTGGGGGATGGTGCACAGCCAGAGAGCTGCCGGAAATGAAAGCGGTGCCGTCCAGAGGATATTTTTCCATCCGTCTCCCTTTCTCTGCTGAGTGAGCAGGAAAGAAGGGCAGCGGCAGAATTTATGGCACATTTAATTCCCAGGCCAGGGGGATCAATAAGCAGGACGCAGCGCCAGCCCTAGACTGATAAGCGCTCTCCTTCAATATATCATTGGGCACCTTGGAGAGAGAGCCACAAATCACTTCACTTTCCAGGGACTTCAAGTACTTTCCCTGCTTCTTCCAGGGTGCCCCTTTCTGCGATCTGGGATCCTCATCTTGTCCCTCTCTCTGACTGGGAAAGGGAGCCACATGTGGGCTGCAACGTGCCTCGGGGGGTCTTGCCAACCTAATCCCCTGTCCTGCCCTTCTAATTCTTCTCCCAGTGCATTTCTATAGACAAGCAACCCTATAAGAACCTGCGTCTCTTAAAATGAGACTTGGAGCTGGATCAGGTCATGACATAGAACGGGCTCGGCCTCGGGTTGGCTGATGCCGAGTCCTCAGAGGCAGCTTGAATCAGGCCCGGTTCTCCCCAGTTGCATCTAGGGATTTCTACGTGCAACTTCTCTATAAAAAGAAAAGTCCCTGGATGCAAATCCAGCACTGGTTCAGTCTCCCCAATGATTTAAAATCCTGTGGTAACTGTCAGGATGCTCCGCATTAGAAAGCCACCACCAGGTTGCCTGCTGGGGCAGAGAAGAGGATTACTGGGAGAAGATGGCAGAGCCAAGGCACTGTTTTTTGAATACTGGAGTAAACAGTAGAAATTCCTCCAGTGGCCGATGCCCATAGTGCGGGGTCAGAGTGACGTGACCCGCTGAAGATGCCAAAGGTGCACTCTCCGGAGTTTTTGCTTTAATACGCCAGCGGATTGGCCTGACTGGAAGCAGCACTAGTTTGCACCCTTGAGCCAGAAAACCTAATGCACAGGAAATCCAGGTTTGCAATGGTCAGTGTGGCTGGAAAAGCAGAGAAGAATAACTGTGATGGCGTTCGTCAATCCTCTCCATAACGTTTCATTCTAAAACGCAACATTATCCATGAATGTGCATGCTTCTGTCAGCAGAGACCAGAGGCCTACACCCAGACTCTGTATGGACTTTCAGATACTTCTGAATTTAAAGATCCAAAGGACTGACCGGTAACTGGGACTTTATATAAATATTTATCCTATATATTTTATGTATTTGACTTCGCATATTTTTTTATATATTTTTTTTATTTATTTACTTTTATATACTGGTGTTCGATTTTACATATCACATCGGTTTACATTTAAACAAAATTTGCAGTGATATATATCACTATGTACATAACCTTCGGCTCTTTATTAGGTGAGTTACAGATCTAAATAAATGAAATGAAATAAAGCAAATAGATTGATTTTAAAAACATCATTTTAATCCTATTGAACCAATTCTATGAAAAAGCTGTACAACTCTGCTTCCTCTTCCCTGGCGTGAACACTGCATGTTTCTGGTGCGATCTGCCTCCTCTGAATGCACTTCTGCCTCTGCTTCCTCTTCCTTGGCATGAACACTGCGTGTTTCTGGTGTGATCTCCCTTCTCTGAATGCACTTCTGCCTCTGCTTCTTTTCTGCAGTGAACACTGCGTGTTTCTGGTTTGATCTCCCTCTGCCTCTGCTTCCTGTTACCTGGCGTGAACACTGCGTGTTTCTGGTGCGATCTGCCTCCTCTGAATGCACTTCTGCCTCTGCTTCCTCTTTTCTGCGGTGAACACTGCATGTTTCTGGTTTGATCTCCCTCTGCCTCTGCTTCCTGTTCCCTGGCGTGAACACTGCGTGTTTCTGGTGCAATCTGCCTCCTCTGAATGCACTTCTGCCTCTGCTTCCTCTTTTCTGCGGTGAACACTGCGTGTTTCTGGTTTGATCTCCCTCTGCCTCTGCTTCCTCTTCCCTGGTGTGAACACTGCGTGTTTCTGGTGCGGTCTGCCTCCTCTGAATGCACTTCTGCCTCTGCTTCCTCTTCCTTGGCATGAACACTGCGTGTTTCTGGTGCGGTCTGCCTCCTCTGAATACACTTCTGCCTCTGCTTCCTCTTCCCTGGCGTGAACACTGTGTGTTTCTGATGCAATCTGCCTCCTCTGAATGCACTTCTGTCTCTGCTTCCTCTTCCCTGGCATGAACACTGTGTGTTTCTGGTGTGATCTCCCTCCTCTGAATGCACTTCTGCCTCTGCTTCCTCTTTTCTGCGGTGAACACTGCTTGTTTCTGGTGTGATCTCAATCTGCCTCTGCTTCCTCTTCCCTGGCGTGAACACTGCGTGTTTCTAGTGCAATCTGCCTCCTCTGAATGCACTTCTGCTTTCCAATTGGTTCATGAAGTCACATGAAAGTGGGGGTTTTTTGCTTTCTAATTGGCTCTGGTTTAATTCCTTCAATTTTTAAAACTGAGTTCATTAATTTATAAGGCGCTTAAGACGCTTTTGCTGTCCGTTATGCGATGGGAAACATCGGATGAACAGTCGCCTATTGTGGCCTCCAGGAAGGAAGAAGTTCCATTGTTTGGGAGTTGGGATTATAATATATAATGGATTTGTTAGCAGGTGCATATTTATTTTTTTGCAGTTTTGACCTGTTGCCCCTGACAAAGATTCAAGCCACGCAGCGTGCTGGGCGTTTGCACAGGCTAGAGTAAAACAGCGTCTTCTGCTGTTCCCATCAGCTTTTTTAATTCTAGTGCGTGTTGTGCGTCCCGGCCACGTGGGTGCCGCGACCGAGCCTGCTCACCTCGCGCTGCCTTCCACATGTGCTGGCCTGGCTGCCGCCGCTAATCCCCGGCGACCCCCGTCGCTTACCACGGCCTTCCTCAAGGTCATCATCCCTGCATGCCTCGCAGAGGAGCTCCTGACGGGACTCCGTAATTTCAGCCGTCTCGGCGCCGCCCCTAGGCGCGCGCGTGCCCAACGTCCAGTCTTTTAAAGGGACAAGCACGGGAAACCCGAGGGAGGCGCGTTCGGATGACATCACCAGAGCCCTGTATATAAGGCAGGGCTCAGTCTCCTGATCCCTGCCTTGGCAATCGGGTCGACACCATTGGTGTGCTGGCTTGCCCCATTGTGTTCCAGTGTTCTCCTGATCCAGTGTCTCCTTGTTCCAGCGTCTCCGTGTTCCAGTGTCTCTCCGTTCCCAGTGGCTCCGTGTGTTCCTGTATCCTTCTCAGGTAGTACCTCTTCGGACTGACCTCTGGTACTGACCACTGCCTGCCTGACCATTCTCTTGTCTGCCTCCTGGAACCGACCCTCACTTGCCTTGACTATGCTCGGACTGACTTTGGTATTGAACCCCGCTTTGGCTGACTTCTCCTGGACTGATACTCTGGCTCTGACCCTTGCGCTTCACTCGGACACTCTCTTCTGGCCTACTGTGACTATCAGACCACCCTGCTTGGAAGCTGACCACGGCTTCCACTTGACTAGACCCGCAGGCGTTGCCTGTCTTGCCCGGAGAACCTTCCTGAACTGCTACCTCCCTGAGGTCTCCTGAGCTTCCAGCTCAGGTCTAATCCACCCACTCTGCATCAGCCGCGCACCCTTGCTCGTGGTGGGCACACCCCTCCGCTACCTCTCCGGGAGACCACCAGAGGACCACCTAAGTCCAGGCAGTCCAGGTACCCAAGGGCTCAACCTGCGGAAACCCCGGACTGTTATTGGTGAAGCTCCAGCTGCCTCTGTCTCCTCGTGTGCTCCGCCTCCTGGTGGCAGGCGCTCTCTGGGTCCAACCAGGGGGCAGTACCAATCCTGCACCAGGCCAAGGGTCCACCTCCAGCTCAACAGTGCGTCAGCCATTGAACTTTAAAGATAAGTGCGTCCCTTTTATCTTTTATGGATGTTTTAAATTTTCACGCAAAGCTTTAAAGAAAAATATTTTCAAAAGAATTAATTGTGAGACCTATGATTATATAATTAAGGGACACTTGTATAAATGCCAAGCATTCCTGATGTTTATAGGAACAGCAATTTAGCGAAAGCTGATGTCTCTGTAGTTTGATGGTCGCTATCATTTAGGTGCGACCTATCTGTCCGATTTCTTTAGATACCTTCTTTTTTTCTAAATTTCTCAAGGTTATCGTATATTAGCCACAAGATCTGGTGGCCCCTTCTGCTCCTGTGCGACCAGCTGGACTCATTTGACTGACCACGAGGAGCAGGACTAGAGAAGTGAGAATGACAGAGGAGATACTTTAATTAACCCTGGGACACTCCGCCATGGGTTTCTGGCTTACATCTTGATTGCAGGTACCAACTGAAATGCCTCCTTCGACAAAACCGCAGCTACTGAGCAGGTTTAAACATTGCTGAAGCATTTTCATCCTGTCCTTTTTTATTCTCAGATAATTTAGGGAACAATTTGCTAAGGGTTTATCACTCATTTGCCTTTCAAATCACAGGAATGGAGCCGGGATAAAGGTAATTTTTGTTTAATCCTCGTGGTAAAAACACACACAGCAATCATAAAAAAAAAAGAAATTGGGGAAAAGAGCTGCTGAGAGTTGATTTTGTTTTTGCTTTTATTTTTTTTTAAATAGCTAATTTAAATTAATTGCATCAATTCCTTGTGTTTTCAAAGCTGCATGAATTTCCCGAGGAGACCCATGACGCGAGAAGAGCAAATCTACCCAGGATCCAGCTGCTATAATGCATTATAAAAGTCTATCAAAAGAAAGCCGGCTCAGGTGCCGTGCAATTTAATTATCATTATATTTCATCCTAGACCTTAATTTGCTGGGAATGCAAGGAGTAAAGGGGGAGGTTATTCAATATACCAGCAGGAGCAATGACCCGTGCAAAATTTGTCAAAAACCTTATTTAAATAATAATGCATCTTGAAATAACAAATAAAGGCAATATTAAACTGGGATGGGGGTGGGCGAGAGTGGGGGGGGGGGGGGGGGGGGAGGGAGGTTGAAATACAAACCCCAAACCGCTGGTGTGAAAAAGCTTAGGAAGCTTCAATTCACATAACAAAAGAACAATATCATGCTTAACATGGAAGCTATTTTCTTTGTAAGCAGTATTTACATCTTAAAATGGGACTTTTTAAATCGGCGCACACTGTGTTTATGAGCGGTGCTGCTCATAACAAGGCACTGGATGCTGGATCGATTTACTAGAGCTTCAGAAATAATGCCGCGCCTCGGCATGCGGTCTCATTCAACTGATTAGCAGCAATAAGTAATAGAGAGAATAAACTTGTGACTCCACTTCTTCTAGTAAAGTCTCAACTTTTAGTGGAAGCTCTGTTTTTTTCACAGAATTCCTCCTCGCATGCAATTCCTTGTCTTTGTTGTGTTCCGCGCCCGCGGACGGCCGCGGGCGCGCCCCCCTACCTGATCATGGCAGTGACCCGCTGTGGCATGCACCTGGAAGAGAGCCGGTCCGGTGCGTTGTTCCCGCTCGGCGGCGCGGGCCCCCGAGGTGACTGCCGGGCTGGGAGCCGTCCCTGCTCCCTCTTCGCGGCGTCGGGTAGCTTCCCCCGCGGGTCGAGAATTCAAGATGGCCGCCTCCATCTTAGACGCGAGACCGCACCTCCTCACCAGAATTAAAGGGACCTAAGCCCTTTAATTATCCACAGCTGCTGCCAATGATCCAGAGCAGAGGAAGTACAAAAGGAGGCTTCCTCTGCTCATTCCTTGACTTGGCAACGTCCTCCAATGTAGTCAGGTCTGCTTGCTTCGGTGAGTTCTTCCACGTCAGATCCTTGTTCCTGTCTGGTCTTGGTGTTCCTGGTTCCTGACTTCGGATCGGCTAGCGATGATTCCTGGTGTTTGACTTTGGATTGGCAAGCGGTGACTCTCTGGTGTGTGACCTCGGACTGGTAAGCGATGACCCTCTGGCACTTGACCTTGGACTTCTTCTTGACCATCGTCTCCAAGGGCCCACCTAAGTCCCAGCGGCCCGGGTCCCTATGGGCTCCTCCCGGGGGGACCACGGGCTTCCAGGGGTGAAGCTCCAGTCAGCCCTTGCACCAAACTTCTTGACCTCTCAAAGGTCCACCTAAGTCCCAGCAGTCCGGGTCCCTACGGGCTCCTCCTGGGGGGACCGTGGACTTCCAGTGGCGAAGACACACTTCCTTTCCTTGACGTCATGACTCTTCGCCTGCCTCCACAGTCGCCTCTGTCTCCAGTGCCGATGGTCATCTGGTCACGTCTTCTGTTCCTGCCTCGCCACCCGAGGGGAGAACCTACGGATCTTCCTCCTAAGGTATACCATCCTCCCGTCGCCCCAAGGGTTCATAAGCCTGAGCATTACAGTCTTCCCCAGTTTACAGGTTAAAGTTAGTTTAATCTTCCTTTACCTCCCAATTTATTTCCTTTATTCCCTTTCCCACTGGAGGTGCTCAGAATATGTAACACTGTCCCAATATTTAATCAGATTTAATACTTTGTCCAGAAATCCTCTTTGAATACTTTTAACTCCTTATGCAGCACCTGAAGGATTCTTTGCTCCCCTTTGTACTTTCCTGAATTCTTTCCACTCCTTAGGCAGCACCGGGGTGGACACTTCTCACACCTTCAAGTAACCTTCCCCAATAGCCACAAAGTTCTTGTTACCTTCATGTTGTGTCTTCGTTGTTTCTCCTATGAGTGCTCTTTACTGGGATCCCTTTCCTTAGATGGAATTCGTAACTCCTCTGTATCTTCCTGGATGAAAGACTTCCCTCTTCCAAAGGTTTGGAATTGTTACGACTGAGGGGCCCAGGCTAGGGCTGGGTGAACCCTCACAGGGGCAGTCCAGGACTTCAGGATGGACGCAGACAGAGCGGGAGGAGTTTCAAACTATACCTGCCACCTCCTCTGCAGGTTGGGCCCTTGGGTTCTTGTGGCCGGCAGGACTTAGGCTGTGGCTGAAATAGAGGTGTAGGTGGTGCAGGACTGCAGACTGAGGCAAGGCAAGGTGAGGCTAGAGTCTAAGACAGTGAAGGACTGGAGGTGGTGCAGGACTGGAGTCTGGAATAGGGTGCAGGTAAGACTAGAATACCAGAACAGAGTGTGGGTCAGACTGAAACACTGGAAGAGAGGGCGAGTTAGACTGAACACTGGAACACATTGGAACAGAGAGGACAAGACAGGAACAGGACTAAATAGAACACAGAACAAGGAACACAAAAGTCCGAAGGCAACAGGCTAAAAAGCAAGCCTGAGAAGGCCAAAGGCAGAGCTAGAGCAGAAGGCCTGAAAGGCCACAAAGCAAGCTTAGGACACACGGTCTGAGAAGGCCACTGTTAGGGTAAGTCAGTATGAGGGCCCCTGGGCCGAGGTGAGAGATGGCACCGCCCACATGGAGGAGCCCCGTGAGCCTCACCGTCGGGAGGCGAGGTCTCAGCTGACGACAGACACAGTATCAGTCTAGAGTCTTTACTGAAGAGATAGAGTGACACTACCCGCGGAACGAAGGGTGCCAGAAAGGAGGTCTCACAGACACAGAGACAGGTCTCCCAGCCTTGAATACAGGGACGCCCCAATGCTCTGCAACAAGGGGAATGGCGGGCCTTGACAGCACCATTAGACGCTGCCTGGGGAAGCGCGTGCCGGTTTACTTCTGTTCTGGAGGAGCAGTAATAGCAAAACAAAAGAATTGGGGATAGGTAGGGTAGGTTTAGGGATTGGGGAAGAGGGAGGAAGGATAAGGTTAGGTTCCTGCTCTCCAGGGTCAGTGAGTTCTGTGTAAGTGCATAGTTCTTGCAATTTGCAAGCATCCTTCCTGAAAGCAGGGGTGTAGAGTGGGTTGGAAAATCTGTCCTGCAGGGTGAGTGATGTGCTGAGCTACAGGGAGGTTCATTTCCCCCAAAGGGGATGGGTTAGGGTGAGAGGTTAGTGCAGGCATTTGAACTGACGTCAACTGATTATTGCAGTGCTCTATATGTGGGCCTTCCCTTATCTAGTCTCAGGGCAATGCATATACTTCACAGTTCTGCAGCCCGATGAGAGTCATATGAACATGTGAACCGCATCTTGAGGGAACTACACTGGTTGCCTCCCCATCAGTGTGATATTTGGATGGGCCTAGCTATTTGGCAAGCCTTCTACAACCCTATACTCCAGCTAGAACACTTGGCTTGCAAGAAATGGTTTATGTACAAGTGCCCCCTCCTAAGGGTTTGCGTTTAACTGAAACTAGAAATCAGGTTTCATAATATGTGGAAGTCTTTGCCCCCTGCCATGCGAGCCATAACTGAGATTAAAATATTTAGAAAGAAGTTAAAAGCCTTACTCTTCCAGGAAGCTTTTAGGGAACCAGAAGACACTTGAGAATCAATGCAATATTTTTATCTGGGAAGTGATGAGTTTAGAGTACTAAGGTTGTATTAATGTGCATTGTTGTATTTATTGTGTGGTGAATATAATTTGTATATGTTGTAACCCACCTAGCTCGACTGGTTCGTTATAGGCAGGCTATAAATGTTTTACAATAAACACATTTAAGATGCTTCCAGAGGCCTCTAGGGGGAGACACAGAGAATCGAGAGTCTAAATGTGTGAGAAGACTCTTGAGGCAGGGAGAGAGATTTCTTCAAAGAAGTTGTTGAACTACAAAGCTTGAAAGAAGATTCCTGTTAGTTAACTGGGAAGGAGGCCCTGCACAAGAAAGGGTCCAGTCCCTGCTGGGAAGATTCAGGAAGGAAGTTCTGTTCTTGAAATGCTGCTGCCCCAAAGGCCTGGGGGTTGAATGTTAAATGGAAAGCTTCTAGATTCCAAGAAGGCAGTTGGAAGGAGGAGGGATTTTACAAGCATTTTTATTCCTTTTGCACTGTATCCCGTTGACTCTCTCTATTTATATATTTAATTTATAGGCCGCTTATGCAAATGCCCTGAGTGGCGCACAATACGTTTATTATTTATTTCCTAAAACTACTGCAAATGCCTGCTTTAAGACTATTTATGAATCCAAACCAAAGAAAAATAAACTCTTATTTCTGGAAGCAAAGCTCGGGTGTGGACAGTGGGCTTTGAGCCTTCCCCTGTGGGCCTCCCAGGAGACATTCTGGTCCCCATTTCACGATCCCTGAAGGACTTGGACTCATCCCCTGGCTGCAGCCAGGTAAACCCGAAGGGTGACCCCTGTAAACAGAGAGTTAACACGGTAATAACGGAGATCATCTCACTGAAAGGAGCGGGCTTGCAGCGTATTCCAGCTGATTTTGTTGTGATTTCCATGCCATTAAAAAAAAAAAAAAAAAAAAAGCAACAGATCCAGCCAACCAGAGATCACATTACTCGTGAATAATGACTTTCCAAAAAGGAATTCGCGTGTACCATAGACTGCACTAGGTGATCGTTTACCACTAACACAGAGTGTGCTCTTTTTCCACCATCGCTGTGCCCAAAACTTATTTGTGCATTAACAGATCCCTGATTCTGCCAAATTAGCATTAACAGAATGCAGACTATACTGAAATGGCATCGGGAACATTTTCTAGGTCTGTGGCAATATGGTCCGTTCCTCGTCTTCCTTTTCAATAAAATGATCAGGACATCTGAAACGACAGGTCCCGAGTGTTACCTTTTTTTCCGCATTAACAGTGAGGGAGAGCGCTGTTTTACTGTAGTAGCACAGACTGTGCAGTGCAGTGTCCCGCCGTGCAAGCCTTCTGAATTGATACGCTTCCTGAAACTGCCTAACAGCCCTCCTGCTGCTCCTGACACATCTGCTGGGAAGGAACTCAACAAGATCTTTTGCATCCTGCCACCTGCTGCTGTCTTTTCCAAGCAGCCACTTAACTGAAATCTATAAATCCTGAGCCCTGCTAAACTGGTGCATGCTATGACGAAGTTATTAGAAGTTCAATGTTGAAAAGTACTGCAAAGAAAGCTGAAATGCTCTTTTTTTACCTCCCCTGACTCATCATGCCTTTTTCCTAAGACTCGAATTACCATATTTGTTTTCTTGTCATCTCTATTCTTTAATTCCATGTCTCTATTTTCTAATAAAGGTGCTCTCAAGGATAAGGTTCCTTTCTGGGGGTTGCTTCTAGAAAAATGATATAATGATTTGGGCAGTCTTGTCCATGATGCAAGGCCAGTGCTTCCATTGGGAAAACCGGGCAGTCGGCTAGAGCGCCAACGTTTTGGGGACAGCAAACTCCTGCCAGTGTGAGGCCCAGAGGGGTGCTATAGCCGACATGGCTAAAGAAGGGAAGCTGCCGCCAATAGGTACGCTGGGGGAAGGGTGTGCATGACCAAAGGTTCACCAAGGATATCAATACTCTTCTGATGCGCCGGGAGGTGGACCCTTGGCCTAGTGCAGGATTGGTAGGCTCCCTGGTCGGACCCAGAGAGCGCCTGCCACCAGGAGGCGGAGCACAGGAGGAGACAGAGGTTAGCTGGAGCTTCGCCACTAGCAACCCGGGGTCCCCACGGGTTGAGCCCTTGGTTACCCGGGCCGCCTGGTCTTAGGTGGGACTCGCAGGATCTCCTTGAGAGAAAGTTCAGGGGTGCGCCCACTGTGATCAAGGGTGCGCGGTCGATGTTCAAGGCTTGAGTCCGGGGTGCCAGAGAAGGTCAGAAGAGAGTCTCTGAATGTATGGCAAGGATCAAGGCCAGAGTCAAGGTAGTGTAGTCAGCCAAAGCAGGGGTCAATACCAGTGGTCAGTCCATGGATAGTCAGCCAAAGCAGGGGTCAATACCAGTGGTCAGTCCATGGATACTCAGCCAAAGCAGGGGTCAATACCAGTGGTCAGTCCGTGGATAGTCAGCCAAAGCAGAGGTCAGGTTCCAGGCAGCAGTCAGACGTGGCCAGAGGTCAGGCACAGGTCAGTTCCAGGCAGCGTGCAGACGTGGTCAGTAATCAGGCAGAGGTCGGTTCCAGGCAGCTTGCAGACGTGGTCGAGGAAACAGGCAAAGGTCAAATCCAGGCGGCGATCAACGTAGTCAAGAACAGGCAGAGGTCAGTACCGAGAAGACAGTCTGAGAGGTACTACCTGGGGAGATGCAGGAACAGAAGGACGCTGGAACAGGACTGGAACAAGACTGGAACAAAGACTGGAAACGCAGAGGCAAACTAGAAATCACAGCGTGATCGACCCGATTGCCAAGGCAAGGAAGTGCAGGCAGGCACTTCTTCTTATACAGCGTTCAATCAGGGCGCGCCGCAGAGCTGGGATCCGCCCCTGGCCCTTTAAGGGACCAGGCGGTCCATGCGCGCACGCACCTAGGGACGGAGCCGATGCCACGAAGGACACCGAGCCCTGCCGTGAGGCTTGGCTGAAGGTGGAAGGCCCAGCCACTGCTGCCACTGGGGGACACCGAGGCCTGGCTATGCTCGCCGCTGCTGCAGCTGGGGAGGACAACCCGGGACCTGTGGAAGACTTAATGAGGTGAGCAGACCCGGGCGCAGGCCGAGCGCGGACGGGACGTGCAACATCTTGCACCGGTTCTGCCTTGCTAGGCCCATCTGAACTAGCACAGGATGAGAAACGACCTTCTCTTACGGCTTCTTTAGGATCAGGGAATTAGACGTCATAAGGGACAGACTGAGCCAGTGCTGTTTCTACCCAGACGTGTGCAAACCTTAACAATAAAACTGATCCTTGCTGCAAATCTGGTTGAATTTTCTCAACTCTTCAAGCACAAATAGGGTGGGGGAAAAAAAAAGTCAGCAATATTAGCTATCCTGCGTACAATATCTGTTAGCAAACCTTGAAAAAGGAAAACTAAGTCTAAATAACCCATCTGTCCTGATTTGGTGTTATTTAGCCGCCCGTTTAAAACTGGTTTGTGAGTTTCATTACAGACTATTAGTCCTGTTGGTTCGGGAGACAAGTGGAACCTTCGCAGGAAGTGAGAGCCTGGAGGGATGTGGTCTGCCGTGGACAGCGATGCACTGCAGTCTCTCTTGGGGTCTGCCCGACAAAAGGAATCGGAACCTACTCGGAGCACTGCAAAGTCAGATCGGGAGGCTCCATGCACAGCACTCAAGTTTCCTGGGGACATTTGTTGATTGCCAGTGGCAGCAGAAATCTGCAACTTTTCAGTGACCTAGGAGGGGAATAATCAAAAGGTTATTTATTTATTTTTTTTTACAAAGGTCAATGTGTGCTTCTCTGTGTAAAAGCAGGGCTTGATTATTGCCCTTGCTGCTGTGGGAAAAAAGTGGGCAGGGTTAGCAGGGAGAGGAAAAGCATGGGCAGTGCTTGCATTTTCAAATCGCCCTGCACAATAGGCACGTGCATTCGTGTGAAACAGATTTGCAATCTGAACAACAAAATGGTAATTTTCCATTCAGTTCATATTTATTTATTTATTTATTTATTTATTTATTTAAAAACGTTTCTATACCGTCGTTAAGTTAGATAACCATCACAACGGTTTACAGAAGGGCAAAATAATTAAGAGTATGGGTGGTATAGATTACAAATTATTCATGTGCCATCATAGTACGGTAACATATATATATATATCATATCAAACACAAACACAACACAACACAACAAATCCTGAACTTGTCTCAAATACCTGAAAATCTTCAAGCTTTTCATTTCGGCAATTAGTGCATGCTCTTAGCAAACAGTGTCCCTTATTAACTGAGAACTAAAGAATACAGACACGCTGCTCCCCCTTCTTCCCCTACCCTAGTGATGCTCTAAGGCTGAAAGGGGCAGGAGCTAGGGATGTGCAGCAGGAACAGATTCGTCCCATTCGGTATTTGTATTCGTGGGGAGCTAAATCCGTTGCATCCGTTCTCGGGGGACCCCGATCCATTCATTAGTTATGTATGTATTTGTTTCCCCAAAAAACCCCGATCCCAATCCTTTAAATTTAATTAACTACAACCCCCCACACTCCTGACCTCCCCAAAAAACTTACCAAACGTCCCTGGTAGTCCAGCAGAGGTCCTGGCGCGATCTACTGCACGCGAGCTGTCGGCTGCCAGTATTCAAAATGGCACCGATGGCCTTTGCCCTTAAGAACATAAGAACAAAAGAAATTGCCATGCTGGGTCAGACCAAGGGTCCATCAAGCCCAGCATCCTGTTTCCAACAGAAGCCAAAACCAGGCAACAAGAACCTGGCAATTACCCAAACACTAAGAAGAACCCATGCTACTGATGCAATTAATAGCAGTGGCTATTCCCTAAGTATAATTGATTAATAGCAGTTAATGGACTTCTCCTCCAAGAACTTATCCAAACCTTTATTGAACACTAACTGCACAAACCACCTCCTCTGGCAACAAATTCCAGAGCTTTATTGTGCACTGAGTGAAAAAGAATTTTCTCCGATTAGTCTTAAATGTGCTACTTGCTAACTTCATGGAATGCCCCCTAGTCCTTCTATTATTCGAAAGTGTAAATAACCGAGTCACATCTACTCGTTCAAGACCTCTCATGATCTTAAAGACCTCTATCATATCCCCCCTCAGCCGTCTCTTCTCCAAGCTGAACAGCCCTAACCTCTTCAGCCTTTCCTCATAGGGGAGCTGTTCCATCCCCTTTATCATTTTGGTTACCCTTCTCTGTACCTTCTCCATCGCAACTATATCTTTTTTGAGATGCGGTGACCAGAATTGTACACAGTATTCAAGGTGCGGTCTCACCATGGAGCGATACAGAGGCATTATGACATTTTCCATTCTATTAACCATTCCCTTGCTAATAATTCCTAACATTCTGTTTGCTTTTTTGACTGCTGCAGCACACTGAGCCGACGATTTTAAAGTATTATCCAGTTATCCACTATGATGCCTAGATCTTTTTCCTGAGTGGAGCTCCTAATATGGAACCTAACATCGTGTAACTACAGCAAGGGTTATTTTTCCCTATATGCAACACCTTGCACTTGTCCACATTAAATTTCATCTGCCATTTGGATGCCCAATCTTCCAGTCTTGCAAGGTCCTCCTGTAATGTATCACAGTCTGCTTGTGATTTAACTACTCTGAATAATTTTGTATCATCCGCAAATTTGATAACCTCACTCGTCGTAATCCTTTCCAGATCATTTATATATATATATTGAAAAGCACCGGTCCAAGTACATATCCCTGAGGCACTCCACTGTTTATCCTTTTCCACTGAGAAAATTGACCATTTAATCCTACTCTCTGTTTCCTGTCTTTTAACCAGTTTGTAATCCACGAAAGGACATCGCCTCCTATCCCATGACTTTTTAGTTTTCGTAGAAGCCTCTCATGAGGGACTTTGTCAAACGCCTTCTGAAAATCCAAATACACTACATCTACCAGTTCACCTTTATCCACATATTTATTAACCACTTCAAAAAAATGAAGCAGATTTGTTAGGCAAGACTTCCCTTGGGTAAATCCATGTTGACTGTGTCCCATTAAATCATGTCTTTCTATATGCTCTACGATTTTGATCTTGAGAATAGTTTCCACTATTTTTCCCGGCACTGAAGTCAGGCTCACTGGTCTATAGTTACCCGGATCGCCCCTGGAGCCTTTTTTAAATATTGGGGTTACATTGGCCACCCTCCAGTCTTCAGGTACAATGGATGATTACTATGTCACAAGGGCTACCGGTGCCATTGGTTGGCCCCTGTCACATGGTAGGAGCACAAGATGGTGCCGACCATCCATTGCTCCTACCATGTGACAGGGGCCGACCAATGGCACCGGTAGCCCCTGTGACATAGTGAGGACAAAGGCTATTGGCGCCATTTTGAATACCGGCAGCCGACAGCCCGAGTGCAGGAGATTGCTCCAGGACCCCCCCTAGACCACCAGGGACTTTTGGCAAGTTTTGGGGGGGTCAGGAGGGTGGGGGGTTTCTTCGTTAGATATGTTGTATTTGTGAGGTTCGCCATACGTTTTGAGACCCCACGAATACAACAAATAGGGACATATACGTTGCGGATTGCCAATACGTCGAAAACGAATGCCCACCCCTAGCAGGAGTGATCCCTAAGTCACTTCTGCCCCACTGAATCTTCTGTAAAAACAGTGCCGGGCTCAGCCAGCAGTACAAGTGCAAAAGAAGCTTTATGGCTGCATTGTGTCCAGCTGTAAAACAACATGGCGCTGGCGGAGTGGGAGTGACCGGGTGGCTCCTGCAC
Organism: Rhinatrema bivittatum; assembly: GCF_901001135.1. Lineage (NCBI taxonomy): Eukaryota > Metazoa > Chordata > Amphibia > Gymnophiona > Rhinatrematidae > Rhinatrema > Rhinatrema bivittatum. The sequence continues at coordinate 9,176,580 of NC_042618.1, forward strand.
CTTCCAGCCTTCCAGCACTGCTTATTTTTAAAATGTAATGTTTATTTTGGTTTGGCAAACGGACCAAACAAAATTGTTTCTGCATATCCCTGGTGCATAGCTTTCAGCCTGTACGTTGTACTTTGGTTAGAGCAGTGGGCTGAGAGCCTGGGTTCAAACCCTCTTTCTTCCACTGATGAACCTCGTGACCTTGGGCAGGTCATTTAATCCTTCATTTAGGGCTTTCCTCTCATTTTGTGTCTATTGGGAAAATGCTTAGTAAATTAGGCCCTCAGCATTTCCACGCTTACAACTGGGGTTTCCATATGGGCTTTTGAAACCTGCTACAATATGTGCCATTGAATCGTCAATAGGTTTTACCCATGTTACGTGCACTTAACGCAGGTAAATAGCTTCTGAAAATTGCTACGATAGTATGCTACCACGATATGTGCAACGTCTCTGGAAATTCACCTTCTGGGGACAGGGAAATAACCACCGGACCTAATTCACATTGGGGCGGATTTTCAGAGCCCTGCTCGCCTAAATCCGCCCAAATCCGGGCGGATTTAGGCGAGCAGGGCCCTGTGCGCCGGTGAGCCTATTTTACATAGGCCTACCGGCGCGCGCAGAGCCCCGGGACTCGCGTAAGTCTCGGGGTTTTCGGAGGGGGGCGTGTCGGGGGCGGGACCGAGCGCAGCGGCGTTTTCGGGGTGTGTCGGCAGCGTTTTGGGGGCGGGTACGGCGGCGTGGCTATGGCCCGGGGCGGTCCGGGGGCGTGGCCGCGCCCTCCGTACCCGCCCCCAGGTCGCGTCCCGGCGCGCAAGAGGCCCGCTGGCGTGCGGGGATTTACGCCTCCCAGAGGGAGGCGTAAATCCCCCGACAAAGGTAAGGGTGGGGGCTTAGACAGGGCCGGGTGGGTGGGTTAGGTAGGGGAAGGGAGGGGAAGGTGAGGGGAGGGCAAAAGGAAGTTCCCTCCGAGGCCGCTCCGATTTCGGAGCGGCCTTGGAAGGAACAGAGGTAGGCTGCGCGGCTTGGCGCGCGCCGGCTATACAAAATCAATAGGCTTGCGTGTGCCGATCCAGGTTTTTAGCGGATACGCGCGGCTCCGCGCGTATCTACTAAAATCCAGCGTACTTTTGCTGGCGCCTGATGCGCCAGCAAAAGTAGGCCAATTCGCGCTATTTGAAAATCTACCCCATTGTGCTTGGATTTGGAAAGGTGATTTGGGAAATATACGCCCCTCAAATATGTGGGTACTTTGAACTTATGGTGTGTGTGCCGACCATCATTTTCAACGGGAAACTCCACGAGGAGACGAATTCACCGGGTTGCACCTTCTAAGAAAGGAAAGCATTCAGGAGATAACGGAGCAGAAAATCCTTTCCTTGAGCAAGCTGGAAAGAAGCCACATGCTTTCAAATCCAACAGCTTTGCTACGAATAGCATATCTGAAGCCTGAGTAAGATGCATCAGTGATTTGTCTATTGGATTGAGATCTGTGATCCTAAAGCTTCAAGTTAAAACCACACTATAAGAAAGGTTTCAAACTGGAGAAATATCTTAAATCAGCGAACTGTGAAATGGAGCCCACTATGCACAGCACAGATAATTAAAACCTGTGTACACAGAAATTGTGCCTACGGAGCAGCTTGTAAATATGAGGAATGTGCATTCATTTAAAAACACATTTCTTTTTTGCAATGAAAAAGAACAATTTTTATATCTTCTAAATAAATAAAATATTTTTGGTTCCTTTCCCAAAAAAAACAAACCAACCCCACAACAAATAAGCGAAAGATGAGGCCCCCCCCAATCCTAAAATGATCAAGAATTGATCCACCCCCCCCCCCCCCCGAGCAAACGGTTATATATAACTGTACAGAAATGAATGTCATCACGTTTCCGAATACACAAGAAAAGATCTATATCAATGAGGACCAGCACCATTCTGGGGTGCTGAAATGGCTCTTTGACTTCCCTTTTGAGTGGAGTAAGATGTAGAACTCTGAGACCTTTCGCAGGTCAATATTATGTAAAGCATTGCATGGGAGAAGCAGCTCCAGCTGGAGCCACTCTTGGGCCGATACAGTAAAGTCCGCGGGAGAGCGGGCGAATGCCTGCTCTCCAGGTGCGCGCACCGGCCACTCTCCTTTGCGCGTGATTCCTTATGCAAATTAGGCCCGGCAGTAAAAACAGGTAAAAGGAGGCGCTAGGGACACTAGCGCGTCCCTAGCGCCTCCTTTTGGACCGGAACGGTGGCTGTCAGCGGGTTTGACAGCCGATGCTCAATTTTGCCGGCGTCGGTTCTCGAGCCCGCTGACAGCCATGGGTTCGGAAACCGGACGCTGGCAAAATTGAGCGTCCGGTTTTCGACCCACGAGCCGCGGGCTGATTTCAAATTTTTCTTTTTTTTTTTTTTTACTTTTTTTAACTTTCGGGACCTCCGACTTAATTTCGCCATGATATTAAGTCGGAGGGTGCACAGAAAAGCAGTTTTTACTGTTTTTCTGTGCACTTTCCTGGTCCCAAAGAAATTAGCGCCTACCTTTGGGTAGGCTCTAATTTCTGAAAGTAAAATGTGCAGCTTGGCTGCACATTTTACTTTCTGAATCGCGCGGGAATACCTAATAGGGCCATCAACATGCATTTGCATGTTGCGGGCACTATTAGGTTTGGGGGGCTTGGACGCGCGTTTTCGGCCCCTTACTGAATAAGGGGTAATGCTAGCGCATCGAAAACTTGCATCCAATGGAGGGTTAACAGTGCGCTCCATCGGCGCGCATTGTACTGTATCGGCCCGTCTGTGAGTTAAGCAAGTCATCAGGAATTGATTAAGAAAAGAAACTTTAAAGAGATGGTATCAAGTTTCAACCAGTGACGTGCTTAGAGAGGAAGCCTCTTGATAAAGATACTTTACAAACCCAAATCATTAGGGATGTGAATCGGGCCTCGGACGATTGAAAATATCATACGATATTTTCAAAATCGTTAGAAATCTGGGGCTCCCCCAAAACGATAGGAAAACCCCACGATATTGTTCGTGGGGGTTCTCTTATCGTTTTGGGGGAGGGCGGGAAAAAAGGCACACAAAAATAACCCTTAAACCCACCCCAACCCTTTAAAACTAATCCATTAGCTTCCCCCACCCGGCCGACCCCCCAAAAAACTTTTTACAGGTACCTGGTGCCGTCGGCTGCCACTAATCAAAATGGCGCCGATGGCCCTTTGCCCTTACCATGTGACAGGGTATCTGTGCCATTGGCCGGCCCCTGTCACATGGTAGGAGCACTGGATGGCCCGTGCCATTTTTAAAGATGGCGCTGGCCATCCAGTGCTCCCTCCAAAGACGTGATTGGGATGGTGAGTGAGTGACTGGGACTAGGGTCAGCAACGATACAAAAAATGGACGAGAGAACCGGCCTGCCAAACCTATTCTTCTGGAAAAATACCACAGTATTGTTGGTGGTTCCTCTCTCAATGATGCCCACTGAGCTCCACAGAATCCCGAAACACAAGCACTGCTGGATAACATTGGAAAATCCTCAAGCACTGCAACCTCAAAACGAACCTCTTACCAACCCACCGGACAGGAGGGGCTACGGCTGAAACACAGAAACCATAATAGGAAGTAATGAAACAGGCAACAATGAAGCAACAAAGCCGGGAAAAGTCAAGGAAAAACTTGTGATCCATTTTCGATACTCCACAAGGTATGTAAAATTGGATATCAATCCTGAAATGAAATGGTTTAATAATTCACTACAATTTCAAACTTCTATTAAACCTACCAGAAATCAGTACCTCGCCACCTTACAGACCCCTTCGCCCAAACTATATAACCATGCCTCCACCAAAGCACGAGCGCTTTCCTTTGCCGGCCCTTTGTTATGGAATACCATGCCCTCCGAACTACGCCTTGAGCTATCTCCCAAAACATTCAAGCAAAAACTCAAGACATGGTTATTCACACATGCCTATACTTGAAATATATATGTCGTTCTTCTCCTTTATATGCCCTGCCTTATCTACCCAACACCCCCTTTCTATGCACCATCTCTGATTTCCCTTTATTCCTGCTTCCACTCTCAATACCCTTCCACATAAGTGCTCTTAATTGCATTCGAAGTGCTATCTCCCCACTCTTACCACCTCTAATTTAGAATCCCATTTCCTCCTTACCCTTCCCTAACCTCTTACCTAATTTCTTAGAATCCCTTTATTCCCCAGCTCTGTTTAACTCAGTTCAGTTAAGTTACACCTAAATGATTGTTCTGTTTTTTTAAAAGCATCTACTTGTTTTATGTTCAAATACTTATATACTAACCTTTGTTAAATGTATAACGCTTGTATAACCCTGTTAAATGTATAACGCTCCGGCGTAAGTTCCTGTTCACTGTACACCGACGTGATATCTTTGATGAGCGGCGGTATATAAAAAATTATAAATAAATAAATAATAAATAAATACTTTTTGGAGTATTTCTTTTTTAATGTGTTTGACTGAGAAATCATTGGTAGTTTGCTTATCATGAATTAAAGTGGGGATCATTGTAAGAGACAACTCAAGCATTCAAATGGAACAGAACCTGTGAAAATGGAGTCTACTACGAGCCCATGGTTCGCCATTCATTCTAGACTATCGGTCTGTAGCTGTACAGTGCAGCTGATAAATGTTACAGCCAATGTACTCAGTCAAGTGTGGCACAATTTAATAGCAAATAATGAAATCTATTATCAACATCAACCCCCTTGTAATAATAGTGATAATGCCACTTCTAGAGCATGGCACACATTTAACATCCTTGCCCACTGACCTTGAGGAAGAGTTTTGAACCAGTTTAAAAACTATGAAATTAATTGTGGCCATCCATCGCTTAAGGCTGGAAAACTGGTTTGCAGTGCATTATTGGTGCTGGGTCAACTGGTTCTTCCTTTGAACTTTGGAGAGAGCATTTCTCTGCTTCTCCCTTGATTTCTCTTGATGGTTTGCAATAGTGAGAGATTTCTGTTCCTATGTGCAATGAGGATTTCTTTTAATTATACCCAGTATGTCATTAGAAATCATGACAGCAGGAAAGAACTCTAGTTCGTAACTTTTTTGAAAATGACAGAGTCTGCTGTTATGCAGTTTTTTTTAATGTTTTTTTCATGTACTGCATTTATTGACTTCAAGGACTGATCAGCATACCTCTCCTGGCTTGTCACATAATAACGTTATTTCATGCTAGTGGGAATTCATGCATCTGCTCAGCCATTTGAACTCAGTACTTGCCTTGGGGCCACAGCATGCTCCGTTAGGTTAAGACACAACAGTACCCTGCAGAGCATTATAAATTCTGTTACTTGCCGGTCATTAGAAACCTTTTTAATTGACAGAAAAGTGGGCTCAAGCCATCCTTTGAATTATTCCAATGATAATCTGTTGGTAAGTATGGAAGAGTTCCAGTGCAGAATATAAAATACATTGAAGAGAAAAAAAAACCAAAAGACAAGAAGAAAACCTCATAGGAGCACAAATTCATTATTAGTTGGGGAGTTTACACAGAAACTTAAATCCTAAGCCCTACCCTGCAATAAATTCACTTCCTATAGACTCTTGTTTGTCATTGGTCTTGACAAGATTGTAAATTCTGTGGAGCAGGGGCTGTCTGTGAATGGTGGTGTGGGAGCGAGCCCTTTGTGCTGAGGCATGGTTGACGCAGCCTCGTAGGCAAACGTGCAAGGCCTATGCCAGCAGTTGGTGGCACACCCTGTAGCAGGACAAGACGGCAGCTCCACCTATAACAGCCACCTCCCCGGCAGGTTGAGACTTTGGGTTCTGGCGGCAGGCAGATCATAGGCAGGTCCCAAGGGCAAAAGTCCAGTGGCACACTGAGGTCAGGGAAGGCAGCAGACTAATGGAGTTGGAGACCGACTAAGGTCGGGTCAGGCAGCAGACCAGGGCGGTCAGATCCAGGCAAGAGGTCAGACCCGGAAGTCAGTCAAGGGTGGGTGAGGACACACAGAGGACACTGGATGAGACAGGCAATGCAAGGCAAGGCTGGACAAGGAAGGATGGATGAAGCAAGGATGGACAAAGCAAGGATGGAAAACCAAGGCTGAACAAGGCGAGGCTGGAAAGACAAGGCTGGATGAGGCAATGCAGGTTGAAAGATCAGGAACACAGGAACCAAAAACTCAAAGGCAACACACTCTGCAAGGCAGGAGACTGACTGCTGAGATAAGGCAGTACTGTGAGGCCCTTGCTTACGTAGTCCAGTCATCCTGATGTCATCAGAGGGTGCCGCTCAGCATTTCCTGCTGCAGTTCCCATATATGTGTGTATGCCTAAGGGATGGTGGCAGGAACAGCGGCTGGCGGTGTCTCAGACCACGCTTGGCGGCATTCGGATCAGGAGGCTCCATGCTGACCGCACAACGAATCTGGCTATGTCACGGGTGAGGCGGCTCCCGGGTCTCTCCTATGAGCTGCCGAATGTAAAACTGTCTCATATGTGCACCTGTATAGCACTGCATATGACCAGCAGCATTACAGAAATGATAAGTAGAAGTATTAGCAAACTTTTAAATATCCAGATAGCAAACTTTGGGGATATTTGTGCAATTAAGGAGCTATTTTCATGTACTGGGACATCGTCTGCTGTTGGTACTTTTAGCCTGCAGACCTTGCACCAATTTTGAAAGGGAAACAAGCCATGTACATTTGCTTTAAAACTTGCCACGGGTACAAATTTCAGGTAGATATTTCCATCTGCAGGTCCTTTTCATATGGAAAATAATACGCAGAGAGTTGAAAATGCCTTCTTTATGCCTTATGTTCCTCCCCTCACCTGGGAATGCCTTCTTTCAGTGTGCCTAACAGTACTTTGGGGGAAGGTTATTTTCAGACCACAGATTTACATGGAGAAAATCGCTCTTGAACCATGTAAATGACTTTAAAAATTGCATTCTGTATTGTAAACCTAAAGATTTCTCATGGATCCTATTCAGTTTAAGTTTACCTTCAGGTTGCTTTTCTCATTGGCCTACTAAACCATCTGCCTTCTCATATGAACTGCATGGAGTTTGGTTCAATAGTATGTCTGAAAACACACTTTATTTCTTATGGATGAAGGTGGAGAAAAGCGTAAAGCTCCTGTAAAGTCCAGAGGGAAGGACACCATTGCTGTGCTTGACTTATGCAGTGGGTCAACTTTCAATACTGAATTTTATACTGCTTGAACAAAACACGGAGGTCCATATTGAGAAAGCTGGTGAAGGTAAAGGTACCCAGATAACTTTAATCAGATATTCAGTGGAATGTATCCAGATAAGGGCCTTATCTTCAAAAGCATTTTCATGTTTAAAACTGGGTTTTATATGTGTAAATGCACTTTATCCATGTAAGTGGGCTTTTGAAAATTGCTACAATATATGCCATTGAGTTGTCCATAGGATTTACCTGAGTTAAGTGCACCTATGTGGGTAAATAGCTTTTGAAAATTGCTATGATAGTTATGTTCAATTTATACATGTAACTCCTTTGAAATTTCACCTGTACATGTTCTGCTGAATATACCCAGATAAGGTTATCTAGATAAAGTTGTCCAGATAACTTTTAAGACAGGCATTTTTTCCGACCAAAATTACCGGGATAACTTTCTCCAGGTAGCACTGAAAATTATCACCGCCTGAACAAAGTGAAACTCTGCCCCCAAAGCACTTCCTAACATACCTTTTTTTTATGCGTGTACATTTTGTGTAGACAACAAAATTTAGCTAGGGAGCAGGAGGAAATAATCAGATCTCAGGTTCCTCTGGGTAACTCCAAAAGTTAGCCAAACAAACCCTTTGATTATCAGCTTCAGGGAGAACAATTCTTAAAACCATTTGTTTGGATAAATAGTGATTTATATGAATAAACTGGCCATTTGAAAATGTCCCTTCTTCTATATGGCTAAAGGTATGCCTGGTGTTCCACAACACCTGCATCTGTAGCTGCACTGGGAGGAGGTGTTCCCAGGAGCATAGGATCAGGTTATTTTTCATAGAAACATACCCCGCACAAAAAACCCCCCAAAAACATTCTTTATGTGAAAATTGGTGCAGAGTCCACAGGTAAAAATTAGCCATAGACTTTGTCCCAAAAAAGACACTTTGAAAATTGCTCCCAAAAATGATTCATAATAACAAATATCATTTAATGACCCAATAAAGCTCCAATTTTCAAATATTTGATTATTCTAAAACTTTTCAAAGATGGAGTTACAAGACTGGTAGTTAAAAAAAAAAAAAGATTCATGTCATTACCTCCCTGGGCCCCTGTAGAATGGACCTGGGAGAGAGAGAAGCAGAGCAGCACTAGCTCTAACAGAGAGATCTTCTGTTTCTTTGTTAATTAATTGCTTGCTGATCCCTTGAATCTTCTACAAAAAGGAAAGGTAAACAGAAAAAGCATGAAAGAAAAGTAAACAAGCAGTTGAGCTGAATATTGCTGGCATTTATTGCTTCTGCATATGGAAAAGGAACAATCTGGAGCCAGATTGCAGAGAGATTTGGAGAGAACCAGAAGCATTAGAACATAAGAATGTGCCATGCTGGGTCAGACCAAGGGTCCATCAAGCCCAGCATCCTGTTTCCAACAGTGGCCAATCCAGGCCATAAGAACCTGGCAAGTACCCAAAAACTATGTCTATCCAATCATTCCTGTGCAGCTGCAGTAAGTGAGAAAGGAAAGTAGGTTTGTTTTTTTGGTCAGAGAACAAAAGACATTGTTTGCCAAAGGAAATTCCTTAACCCTGGCAGATGTGAGTTGCATTTTTAACCCAGTGGTACAGCTGCACTAGGAAATGTGAACCTGTGAAGCGAGGGAAAGCAAAAGGAAAAATCTTTGTGGAAGGAAATTTAGTTGAAAGTTAGTTTACCGCAGAGATGCATGGAAATAGTAATCTACTGTAGTTAAAAGTCTGAGCGAAGGAAAGTTTGAATGGAATCTGTTTAATTGTGAATTTGGACACTAAATCCCAGGATTTGTTCACTCAGAAGTGGTAACTACTGACTGAAGGATAGGTACCCTGGCAGAGTAAACTGTTGTTTATAATAGGGCAGTTTTGCTTGGAGACCTGCACAGTGTTTAATTGGAATTAAATCTCCTAATTAATAACTGGGGAGAGCAAATCTATGGAAGATTTCTTTGCTAACTAAGGGGGTTATTTTCTAAAGCTTTATCCCGTGCGTTAGGGCCATATCGCATGCGAAAAGGGCCTTTTTGCATGCGATATAATGCAAATTAGAGGGAGGGGAGGAGTTGGGGCGGGGAGGGGGTGGAGTCAGCGGTGGCTTTGCTGCCGGCGATTATGTTACTAACATTATCGTCGGCGGTAGCGCGCTGAACAGCTCCACCTTTCACGGTGGCGCTATTCGGTGTGAAAGCCGGCAGCCGGCGCACTGCCGTGGTGCGAAGGCTGCGGGCTTTCGCAGGCCCGCCTCCTGTTTTCGCAGGATTCATCATTCTGCGAGGAATGATGAATCCAGGCCTAAAATCCTTTTCTACTAGAGCTGTATAATCACGAAGACTGACAAACACATAATCAGAGAAAGAAAGTAAATCTGAGTAGCTGGCAAAAATTAGATTAGGGCACATGATTTTTATTATTTTTTTTTTAATGGCTAGTTCACAATCCAGTTCAGTGGCTCCAGTAAATAAGACATACGCATACTTAGATTCTGCCTGCAACGCCCCTTACATTCCCAGTGGTGCCCTCTGGCCGCAGGCTCCTTCAGCATAGCTTCTGGCACTGTCCTGCATCCAGTGGCACTGACCACAATCTCTAAGTCTTTACAGGCCCTGCCTACAGGACTTCCTGAGGAAACAGCGAAATCCATGAATATGGTGTTACACATATTTTTTTTCCTTCATTATTATTTCATTAACTGTTACTTTGCAAGTTTTTTGCTTGTATAAGTTTGGAACATATAAATTAAAAACAAATTCTGCAATACACGGAAAGCGGTTCACAAAATGAGGCACTGGGAAAAACTGACAGAAATTGAGTGTTCTTGCCGCTTGAGTATGGAAGATAATCTATATGTATGTGATGATTTTCTAAGCAAGAACTGGAATCTGCAAGAAAGAAAGGGGCAGATTTTATAAAACGATCCGCGCGCGTACTTTTGTTGGCGCACCAGGCGCAAACAAAAGTACGCTGGATTTCAATAGATACGCGCGTAGCCGTGGCCTCGGAGGGAACTTTCCTTCCAACCCCCCCGCACCTTCCCCTCCCTTCCCCTATCTAACTCCCCCCCCCCGGCCCTATCTAAACCCCCCACCTTTGTTGCACAAGTTACGCCTGCCCAAGGCAGGCGTAACTTGCGCGCGCTGGGCCAGCCGCCGGCGCGCCATGGTCCGGAACGGGCTGGTCTGGAGGCCGCGGCCATGCCCTTGGAACACCCCCAATGACGTACCGGCCTCCTGACCCCCCCAAGCTGGCCAAAAGTTCCGGTTGGGTCCAACGGGGGTCCCGGAGCGGAGGCGCGGAGAAACACGTGACGTCGGCGTCACGTGCTCCTCGCAAAGGAAAACAGCGATGGCTTCCTGACTCCCCGCTGGACCACCAGGGAGTTTTGGTAAGTCTTGGGGGGAGATTAAGGAGGGTGAGGGGTTTAAATTTTTATTTAGGGAACCGGTGAACGTATGGACAGACCCTCAACTTATGGGATTCTCCATATGTCCATATTGAACGAAATCGACCCTCACCTTCAACTTATCAACTTATGAACGCAAACTTTTTGTCTGCACATCCCTAGCGATCACCAATGGTCCTGCACCACCGAGTCCCATTTTCCGTCCTGAGGCTGTCGTCAAACAAACTGGTGCCAGCTTCTGGGCCAGCCGATAACATCTTCAGATCAGCCCCTGAAGGACTATTGGAACCCCACAGATGGGATACGCTACATCGGATAAGGCACGGGGGGAACATATTTTAAAATTACTGGATGCTGGGGGTGTGGGATGGGCGATCCTGTCCCTATTTTCTTTGTGGGCTTTGTTTTATGTTGTCTCCTGTTTCTTTTATTTTGCATGAAAAAAAATGAACCAAACTGAAATAAACATCCAATGAAAGAAAGAAGTAAAAAAAAATAAAAATAAACAATTAAAAAAGTAACAAAACAAAACGAACAAATGAAGGAAATTTATTTTTCTGGGCTCACTCCTAGAGATTGTGTCAAACAAATTTTATTAATTACTTTGCTCGTCCACATAATTATGTGAGGAACGCATGTTGGATGTGTGAATGCTTGAAATCAGCAAAGCTTTTGACACTGTCCCATGTAGGAGGTGCAGCAAAACACTGAGCCCCGAGAAGGGAGACTGGATTGAAAACCGGTCGAGTGATAGACGGCAGCGGTGGCAGCGAATGTAATTCACCCTCAGGAAAGAGAAGTTATCAGCAGGGTGCCTCAGGGAATCAGGGATCAATCCTGGGGCAGGTTATATTCCAGATTTTTTTGTGATAGAAATTGCGGAGGGGATACAGCGACACGTTTGCCTTTTTGCAGATGATGCTAACGGAGTGGACACATCAGAATGAGATGTGGTCAAGCGCAAGGCAGCCGAGCTTCTGTGCAATAAAATGCAGAAATCCAAGGGCCGGATTTAAGTTATGCGAGGGCGTAGATTTGTGCGCGCAACCCGGCACGCACAAATTACGCCCGCTTTTGTAACATGCGCGCGCAGCCACGCGCATGTTATAAAATCTGGGGTCGGCACACTCAAGGGGCTGCACGCTTGTGCACCTTGTGCATGCTGAGCCCTAGGGGAGCCCCGATGGCTTTCCCCATTCCCTCCGAGGTCGCCCCAAAATCAGTGCGGCCTCGGAGGGAATTTCCTTCCGCTCCCCCCCTCCCCCCCTCCCCACCTTCCCCTACCTAACCCCCCCCCCCCCAGCCCTACCTAACCCCCCCCTCGAACTTTTGTTAAAGAAGTTGCGCCTGCCTCCGGGCAAGCGTAGGTTGCGCGTGCCGGCCTAGAGGCCCTACGAAGGCCTCTGACCACACCCGGCCCTGGACCGCCCACACCCCACCCCTTTTTTCAAGCCCTGGGACATACGCGCGTTGCAGGGCCTATGCAAAATAGGGCTTTTAAAATCTGGCTGCAAGGGAACAGTATGCAATTGGGGGGTGGGAGGGATGAGGGAAAGGAAGGAGATGCTGATGTGAGCCAAACTGGAGAGAGATCTTGGTGTAATCATATCTGATGATCTCAACGTAGTAAAACATTGGGACAAGGCGGAGTCCATTGCTGGAGTGATGCTGGGGTGCACTTCAGAAAAACGGATGTGATAATGCTACTGCAAAACTCACTATCGAGGCTTCCCTGGACTATTATGTCCAATTATGGAGGCTGTATCTCCTAAAGGGTTTAGAAAGAGCAGAGGTGGTCCAGAGAAGGGCTTTCAAAATGGTGCAGGGTACGCAGCAAAAATCTTCTCACTCCTAAGTATGTACCGTATGCCCTAGAGAAGAGGAGAGGAGAGACAGAGGGGAGATGCCAGGGACCACTTAATTACCTCTAAAGTACAAATCAAGCGCACAAAGCAGAACCTTTTCCTGCAGAAAGCAAACTCTAGAAGAAGAGCTCACTGGAGGAGCATCCAGGGGCACAGACCCTGGAATAGCATCAGAAACCTGGGGACTGGATTGACTTTTGGTGAAAGTGGTGGAGAGAAACACCGGAATGGAAGTTTGGAGAATACGGGTTAAGCCCAGAGGATTCCGAGTTACAATGGAATAAGGGGAACACCAGAGACCCCTGGGTTCCTGGCATTGCGGTGGAATTGACCAGCATTGGGCAGAGTGGATGAGGCTTATAATCCTTATCGGTTAGGAATGCGCAGCCCCAACATTTTCGGTTTGGTTTGTTTTTTTGTTTTCAGGGGCTTTGTTTTCTTGGTTTATTTAATATTTTTTCTGTTCATTTCATTTGCCAACCACTCTCCCCCCCCCAAAAAAAAAAAGATCCCCCAAAAAACACCCCCCCCCCCAACCCATTTTAAAAAGGCTGGGCCTCCTGCAGCTCCAACCACCTTCCCACCCTTCCAAGATTTAGCCTCCCCTTCAACCCCCACTCCCCTTACAAAACAAATCCAGTCTGGGGCCCTTCAGAAGAGCCTGAAGCTCACTTCCTCCTGCTCCGGCTGCACCGAAGGAAGATGGCAACGTTCTGTGACTTTGGTGCTGCCCTGCGGGTGGATGGCGCCATTTTTAAAATTCCAGACTCAGGGCTTTAGGGAAGGGGGTAAGGGGGGGGGGGCCAGAGTGGGAGTTCCCCAGTCCCAGCGAATCTCTATAGGGAGGGAGGCTGCTCCTGCCTGGTAATTTGTCACTTTTCACAGTCCCTGGCATGTGACATTGGCTCCATGATATTACCTGCCCGCTCTCACTGCTTCTGCACTGCACTGCACGCTCTTATAGGGCACTGCCCACTTTTCACTCATCCGATTTAGCTGGCATTGGTCACACCGCTAGGCCCCCTTACAGTGATGGCATCAGAAAAAGGTTTTTATTGGCATTTTTCAATCAAGTTTGGTCAAAATGATTTCTGCTGTGGTTTATATCCTTTCTAAAAACGTTATCCAAAGATGTAGGACTTTCCCCGTATGTACTCTATTACTGCACCATCTTGCTTTCTCTTTCGTGAAAGTGATTTCTGACTTTTTTCAGCTGGATTAAAAAAAAAATGGCTTTTTCAAATTTCCAAAATTCGGTACATTCTAAGGATTGGGCAATCCATTCCCCCCCCCCCCCCCCACCAAATATATCAGACCAGATTTTCTCATAATTTGTAAACTTGTTCAGCTTCAGTTTAATTGGATCCAAGGTGATTTGAAAGAGCAAACTCCAAGCCAAGGGCTTTCAGAAGTGAAAAGGACCATTGCTTTAATAATGAAGTCTGCTAATATGCCATGTTCACATACTGTTTAACAAGGGGTGCTCTGTGCTCTATTGGTGTTCAGGCTTTGAGTACCTATCTTCTAGATATACAGGTATCGTTGACAAGAGTACAGAATACACAAAGCCCACTTATCTATTGGCATATTTGGAGGTCCATATGCAGTCACTGTTTGGATAGCAAAGTTAGCTGGATAAACTTAGCCGGCTAACTTTAGAGGTATATTCAGTAGAGATGTGCTTCAGGTGAACCTTTTGGTTCAGCCTTCTTTATCAGCCCACCACGGGAAATTTCTGTTTCCCACGGTTTGGGCCGTTTTGGGTTTTTTTCGGCCGCCCCAAATTTCTGGTTAGTGCGCACTATTTCGGGAAAATTTCTTTCATTTTTCGGGGTGGCCGAAACAGAATGAACTAGACAATTTTGTTGAAATTGTCTAATTCGTCCTAGACAAATGCACATCCCTAATATTCAATACTGCAGCCACACTATTGAATATAGCCTGCTATCTTAAAGTTAGCCAGATAACTGTATTCAGCTAACTTTAGGGTTGCTCTACGGCATAACCAGACTTAGCTGGCTAAGTTATCTGGCCAACTCTAAATATGGGAATTAACAGGATAAGTTATCTGGCCAATATAACTCCTCTCCAAAATGCCCTGTTATGATTAGTTGGTAAGTGGACCCTTCGGCTGGGGTGAGAGAGGATACTGCCCATGGAGAGGAGCCCCACTGAGTCTCACCGCCGAGGAGGCGAGGTCTGATCAGCTGGATGTGCGGTGCAGCGGTAGTGAAGATGGTCGAGATCAGAAGAGAGCAGACAGATTCAGAGATGGAACTGGTATGCAGTAAGGCGGCACTGCCTGAGGAGAGAGGGGTGCCGAAGAAAGTCACTTAATCCTGAAATGCCCCGGCGTCCACAGTACGAGTATACTGATGAGGGTTTCTTTGTAGCGATGTCTTGGTTGAGGTCCGCAGAGCGGGGAATTCACTGTCGAAGGAGAGTAGTTCAGAAGGAAGCCCTGAGGAGCAGGGAGGCGACGGTCCGAGGCGCAGGGCCCTCCGAGGAGCAGATAACCAGAATCTAGGGAAGGGCCCCTGAGGAGCGGGTACCCAAGGAAGTCTCATGCCAAGGAAGCAGAAGTCTGGAAGTGAAGTCTTTCGAAAGCGAAGGAGGATTCAGCAAAGAAGAACTCATTGCCAAGTCAATGAGTGAGGAGCAGGGAAGGAGCTAAATAGCCCTTCTAGCTGTGATGTCATCAGAGGGGACAGCCCAGGGTTCCTGCCCTAGGCCCTTCAATTATTCTCCCGGTGGTGCACGTGCATGTCTATGGAGGCCCCCGGGGCGGAGCCCAGTTCTGCAGCGGTGTTCCTGCCGCGAGTCGAGGCCTCCTGCCTACGGGGCAGGCCGTGAAGGGAAGTGGCATGCTGGGGGCACTTCCAGCGTCCCGCAGCGGAACTGGGAGCCGGTACAGGAAGCAGGTGAGCGCGATGGGCCGCGGTATCCGTGGCCCACCGGCGTAACATCCCCCCAGAATGTCCCTAAGTTATCTGGTTAAATTTTAGCTGAATAATAAGATATCCAGCTAACATTTATCTGAATAAGTGCTCACATATTCATTTAGTCAGATGACTTCTGAGTTAGCCGGCTAAATGCCTCTGAATGTGGTCCTCTTTGTGCTTAGCGATAGAATCCCATCTATGAATTGATTTTCTATCAGGTTATTGAAAATGCTGTCTTAATATGCACTAGCTAGGCAGCGTGCCTTAGTTATGAAGTTTCAAACCAATAAAAAAAAATCTCCATCTATATGGAAATTAAAATGTCAACATGGCTATTATGGATATTAAATAGTTATAAAGTAATGTTTGATGTTTCAGGTTAACAAAGAATATGCATGCTGACTGGAAGATGCAACTCCAACATTGCTCTCTGCCTCAGTGCAAGGCACACAGGGGACTTGGGTTCAGACAGCAAGCAACGAGAGCCCAACTTTTACGGTCTGGGATGCTGTTGCACAGACATAAGGGAAGAAACACAGGACTGCTTCTACGGCCAAGTCCATAAGCTATGCACGTCAAGCAGCATTTTCAGAAAGGCTCATCACCAGGAAAAAATGTTGCTAGCAGTCATTTTTGTATAGGTTATCTTAAGGCTTGGGGATAACTGTACAAGATAGCAGGTAACCTGCACGGCGTGGCAGATACTACCATTAGAAGCCTGCTGGGCAGACTGGATGGACCATTTGGTCCTTTTCTGCTAAGAACATAAGAAATTGCCATGCTGGGTCAAACCAAGAGTCCATCAAGCCCAGCATCCTGCCAGAAGAACCTGGCAATTACCCAAACACTAAGTAGATCCCATGCTACTGATGCAATTAATAGCAGTGGCTATTCCCTAAGTAAACTTGATTAATAGCCATTAATGGACTTCTCCTCCAAGAATTTATCCAAACCTTTTTTGAACCCAGCTACACTAACTGCACTAACCACATCCTCTAGCAACAAATTCCAGAGCTTTATTGTGCGTTGAGTGAAAAAGAATTTTCTCCAATTAGTCTTAAATGTGCTACTTGCTAACTTCATGGAATGCCCCCTAGTCCTTCTATTTTTCGTAGTTGGTTTTGAGTTGCATAGGGAATGTATATGCCCATCTACCCAACGAGGACAAATCTCAACTGGGCAGACTGGATACATCATTTCATTTTATCTGACTTCATTTACTATGCAACTCTTGCTTTCTGTTTTAGTCTTATTCATTGATATTTGTCTGAATCTATTTTCAAATTTTGGATTAATAGGTGTACTTTTATAACGGATAGTCACCCTGGGGGAGTGAGGATTTACTCTTCAGTTGTTTTGATAAGTGTGTATTTACATTGATCAGGGCAATGAAGAACTGAAATAATCCACAAAGCAGCACTGAATAATGATAGGCATGGTTATGTAGAAGGAACTTTCAAATATTAAGGAGATTAATATCACCTTTATGAATTAAATTAAAAAAAATAAATTTAAAACATTTCTAGTATTGGTGCTCTAATTCGGGTTGCTTTTAACAGTAAAATTATGATTAATTAATGGACCAGGTTGTGTTGTTAACTTTATAAAAGTGTTAGTTTAGAATAGACAGCAATTACTTGAGTTCTAATGAATCATTGAAAAGCAGAATTCTTGGATAAAATGGTTTGCCAATAAAAATATCAAAAGTTAGATCATCTTCTGAATTTTCAAATGAAAACATAATAAAGACATCCCCATGATCTTTGACCTTCAGTTTTCAATCTACTTTTCGCGGACTACAGTACAGTATGCAGCTATCCTTCCTTAAAAAATGCAGGTTAAAAAACACAAACGCTATGCACATTTGCCAAACCTAAATAAGGACTTATTGTACACCAAGCAGAAAATTAATTACAAACACCTACATTTTTCCTTTTCTTTTCTTGCAAAACGTTTTATCAGGGCATCTAGAACTGCCATAGCTGGAAGGCATTTTTTAAGTTATTCTTGTGTGGCCAGCTGCTTTGCTTTTTCAGAGATGTCATATTGATTTTTTTTTTAGTACTTCAAATGATCAAAAATGAGGAACAACTCAATCTTTCTTAAATTCTGTGCTGTACACAGAAATCCAGAGTTCACCCAATCCTCCCCCACGTTAAATCATAGCTTTCCAAATCTATCCAAAACCTCCTGGATGCCAGTTGTCAGATATCTGCTCTGGATACTTATTCAAAATGAGTGATAAAGTGAAGTTGCTTACCCCTAACAGGTGTTCTTCATGGACAGCAGAACAGCCGCACGCAATGGGCGATATATTCCAGTGTGGCCAAGTTGATCATCACTCTCTCCTAGCTCAGAAACCTTTTGTACATCTTCTGGGCATGTGCAGGAGTTACCATACTAACATTGCCACATGCCTCTTCCTCAACCTATTTGCTAGCCTGCCCTCAACTTTCGATGAGGGAGAAATTGTGTGGCTGTTTGTTCTGCTGACCACAGAGAACATCCGTTTACTGGTAAGCAACTGCTGTTTCTCTGTTTCCCTTTAAGCAGGGATGAGTTCCAATTAAAATAGACCTCCTTCAATGTTTTTATTTATTTATTTTTTAGCTGCAGAAGACATGGACAGAAACGCTATGTTTATCTGTCAATGGTTGGAAAGGCAACAATAGTGCCGCGCCACGGTAAACTGTTCTGTCATGAGGTGCCGCAGCGCAGCACAATGCTGAATTCAGTGTAATCTCACAGCTTTAGCCCTGCTCGCTTGCAGACTGAGGCTGCACTGTAAGGAAACCATGGATATTATTCAGAAAAAAAAACCTCGTGCTCCTTAGAAAATCATGATGCACTGCAGTGCAACCCACAAAAAAAATCAGGCTGCCCTCTTATTTTAATATTTCTACTCCTTCTATAAATGCTATTTCGGGCCTGGCCAGCTCATTCAAATCCCTAAACAGTTAAACTTTTGCACTGATTATCTGCTCAGCTTAATTAGCTGAATTGTTCCAATGTTTGTTTATTCCACTGTCAGTGTGTTTTCACAGCTGTAGGGTATTTAGAGATACATTTCTGTGGGAAGGGCTCCATAAAACGGCGCTGTGCTCACAGCAGAGGTCTCCGCGCTGCCACCTCCACTCTGGCAAACGAACCACCCAACCCAGCCATCACATTTAGAGAACGTTTGAAATGAGCAGAATAATCACGATTAGGGGGGTGTGCGGTGTTTTTGGGTCATTTTCATTTCATGGCATTTTTTGCTTGATTACATTTTCTAAATGGTTCGTTTTTGGGGGTTGTTTTTTTTTCATTTTTCCCTAATTTTGTGGTTAGTGCGCACTAACACGAAACTCTAGAAATAACAAAATGTCAGCGTTTTGTTTTTCCCTTCGTTTCATGGTTCCAATGAAATAGACAAGGCTGTCATTGACATTGTGTATTTCGTTTTAGATGAATGCACATCCCCAATCATGACAGGAGCTCATGAGCGAAAGCTCACCCCCAAAATCCAGGCCTTACTAGACAGTTTCCCTGCATTATGGATTGCATAGAAATAAAACAAAGCTCTCTTCACAATGCCGGCTACATCATGTTGTCATTTTGCAATTGCAAATTCATGGCACGGACTGTTCCTACCGTGTGGGGGGGGGGGGGGGGGGGGGGATTTTCAGGCCAATGCACCACCATGCGGAAGGGGTGGGGGAATCTCTGGTCTTCAAAGGCCGCACGCCAGCCAGGTTTTCAGGATATCCCTAATGAATATGCATGAGCTGCGTCTGCATGCAGTTGAGGCAGTGTGCATGCTTCAATGGGCCTGCGACCTTTAGGACTAGAAGGAAGCTCCCCACTTCTGCCTTCAAGGTTGACAGTAGGGGGTTTGGAGCCCGGGGCGAATCTGCCAAAGCAGGCACCCCCCCCCCCCCCCCCCATTATCTACAGGTTAAAAACAAGCAGCTGCCACACCCGTCTGATATGGGAGCAGCTACAACTCCTGATCCCTGTGCATGGTTTTAAACCATAGACTTTGTCTCTGCTGCAAAGTACACGCAAAGTCCTCAGGTACTAATGTACCCAGGATTTGGGAAGCCCCTTGCACTTTGGGAAGAGAATCTTCAGTTTTCCTTTGAAAATGTGCAGGGCAAGGGCTGCAGGGTTTTCAAAACTGCCCCATAGTGTATCTGGATTTTCAGAAGGTATTTGACAAAGCCCCTCCTGAGAGACTCCTCAGGACGTGAGGTAGGAGGCAATGTCCTATTGGGGACTGGTAAGTGGATTATTGATTGATTGATTTATATTCCACTTCTCGGCACTTCAACGCGGATTACATTCAGGTACCCTAGGTTAAAAGACAGGAAACAAAATGGTTAGTATTTCCAGGGGGAGCAGATAAATAGTGGTGCGCCCTGGGGATCTGGGCTGGGACCGATATTGTTTAACTTATTCATTAATGATCTGGAAAAGGAAGTAATGAATGAATGTGAAATCTGCGGATGAAAAAAAATATTCAAAGTAATTAAAACGCAGGCAGACTGAGGAATTGCAGGGAAACCTTACAAGACTGGGGAACTGGGCATCTAAATGGCAGATGAAATTTAATGGGGATAAGTGCCTGGTGATATAGAGACATCAACTGAAAGACTCGAACATGCAGAGCAACCACCTCCTTACCCACCAAAAATTATAGCTCCTGATATTCAGTGCTACTTAGCTGGATAAGTAGCAACGTATCTGGCTAAATAGATAGCCCGAAATCTAGTAGGCAGATTGGGGCGACTCTACTTATCCAGCTAACTTAGTCAATATTCATACTTATCTGGTTAACCAAAAGAGTTAGGGCTGCCTTAGAGTAGGTCTAAGCTAGCCAGATATGACTTACTCCCACTAAGTAGCAGTTTTGACGGGGATATTCAGCAGCATAGCTGAGCTGCTGAATATTTATGTATTTAAAAGCTTTTATATACCGGTATTCGTGGGTACATCATATCGGTTTACATGGAACATAACACATTGCATAGAACGCTGCAGAGTGAACCAGGGTAATAAAACCAAGGGGGACAGGATAAGGAGAGAACTTTGAAATGGGGATGGGAGGGGAGGGAGTAAAATTGGGATAATTAAATGGGATTAACAGTCAACTAAAACATATGTAATGGAAAATATCCCATGTACGTTAAGCCGGATAAGGGCTATCCAGAGCTAACTTTCATGGACGTTGTATTTTGAATATCTGCCTCTATTGTACCTGAATTCTAATAATGCTGGAAGCCGCCTTGAGCATCATTCGGATAGGTGGGCTAGAAATCCAAAAAGTACTTTTACATATGCCAGGGGAAGGGGCAACATTTACATATATACTTTGGATTTTGTAAGTCATTGCATGTAAATCTACATTGATACCTGCCATCAATGTGTGCACCTCTGCCACTCTTCTTTCCGCATGTATTCACTCATTTTCCAAGCAGACTTCTGTATATAATCCACTTTGAAAATTTGGGCTAAAGTCTGGGTGCTTAAATTTTAGAGATGTGAATCGGACCTGAAATCCGAACCGATTCTGGTTCCGATTCACATCTCTATTAAATTTGTACAAACTGCAGGTGTAAAATTATATCATTTTCTTAACATGTTTTGCTACATAAGATGTTCAATGGCTATTCAAGCTGCTTTTTTTGGCTAAAAGGGAGATTTCCAATTTAACACCAAAGTGTCCAAGAATTCCAGCATTTTACACAGTTCCTAGCATCCATACAAATATGGAAAAAGCTCCTGGTCACCCAATCATGTCCTCAATAGTATCTGTTCTGGAACCTTTACCTACATTTGATGATGGCTTTTTACAGGAGGAGTTTACTCGTCAAATCATATGTTAGAGACACTAAACATATGTCAACCACCCTACAGACAGCATCAATACAGGATTCTGATTTTCTCTTGGTCACTTTAGAGATCCGCTCTTTGTAAAACAACATACCACAGCAAGCCTCTCACTCTGACTACTATAGAGAAGGTCTTGTTGCGGCATCCTAGACCTCAACGCATTCCATCTGACTTTATTTATTTATTTATTTATTTATTTATTTGTGTTTTTCTATACCGGCATTCACGGAAGTTCGTATCATGTCGGTTTACATAAAACAAGGGGTGAGCAATACATTATAATGAACATAACTAAAACATAGGAGTATACATTACAAATTATAACAAGTGCATAGAAAAATAGGTTACAATAAAACAGGGGTTATTCTAACTGGGAGTAGAGTGAGAGGAAAGATAAAAGTTTAACAAGTAATATAACGTTGTATTGAATGGTTGGTAGTGTCTGGTTCCGATTAATAGAAGATGTTGCATTTGTTGGAAGAGAATCATTAAGGGTCCGGAAATGCTTTCAAGAATAGCCATGTTTTAAGTCTCTTCCTGAAGGTTGGAAGACATGGTTCCTGTCGTAATTCTAAGGGGATTGAGTTCCATAGTGGTGGACCTGCTGTGGAGAAGGCCCGATCTCTCAATGTTATATGTTGGGTGGTATTAGTGTGTGGTACTTGTAGATATTCTCTATACGCTTCTCTGATGGGTCTGTTGGAGGAGTGTTTTTTGAGAGCTATTTGTAGATGGAGTGGAGCCAGTCCATGGATATTTTTGTAGATTGTGGTGAGGGACTTATGAATTATCCTGTAGTGGATTGGTAATCAGTGAAGGTCTTTAAGGACTGGTGTAATGTGATCTCTTCTCCTTTTGTTTGTTAGAATTCTTGCTGCCGTGTTCTGTATCATTTGGAGAGGTTTTGTATGGGAAGCTGGGAGGCCTTGTAGGATAGCGTTGCAGTAATCTATTTTCGCAAATATTATTGCTTGGAGCACTGTTCTGTAGTCATGGAAATGAAATAGGGGTTTTATTCTTTTTAATACGTGAAGTTTGTGGAAGCAGTCTTTGGTTGTTTGGTTGATAAGTTGCCCACACTTGGAATTATTCTGTTTTGCAGAGAATATGCAATAACAACATCATGGTATAGCCATGGGTGCTACCATGGCTCCAAGGGTAGCCAATTTGTTTGTAGCTCTTTTTGAAGACACTTTTTTGTATTTGTCACCTTTTTTTGAAAATGTTAAATACTGGTCCTGATATACTGATGACATATTCTTTCTTTGGACATCTTCTCTAGAACATCTTTTGGAATTTATTGAATGGTTAAATTCCGTGGATAATAATTTATAATTTATCATCACTTACAGTCATTCAAGTATTCCTTTTTTAGACATCTTGATTTCTAAAGTGGACCATCATGTTGAGCCATCGCTTTTTTGAAAATCAATGGAGAAAAATTCTTTGCTATTATTTTCTGGTTTCCATCCTTATCAGCTTAGAATTCATTTACCTGTAGGATAATGCTTGAGAATTAAACATATTTGTTTGGATAAAAAGGACTTCATTCAGCAAGCATGTATTCTAAGCGCTCGACTTCTGGCCAGAGTTTATTCTTTTTCTCATATATAAAAAAAGCATATAAAAGAGTGTGTAATGCTGAACGCCAATGGTTACTTTATGACCAACCTAAAATTACTTCTGAACGTATCGTGTGGGTGCATTAACATTTTCTCATGTAGCATCTAAAATGAAGGCAATGATTTTTAAACATTGGGAAGTCCTTAGACTGCATTCTGTTTTTCTTTACCCCCACTAATTGCCTATACATGGGGTAAAAATATTAAAGATTATCTAGTATATGCAATATTACCTCTGCAATACAAGATACAATGATGCAATACAATACAAGATCTGTGGGACATCGTCTCTGTGGTAACTATTCTTTTTATTCGGGTACTAAATTATGTAATCCTCAATCTGGATGCATAATTACCTTTTCAGCATCAACAGACTGCAAATCAAGTTTTGTGATTTATTTTACATTGGCAGAACTACAACAATGATTCATACCCGCTTTACCGAACACCTTAGCTGTTTAACTACAAAAAAAGAACAAGCCCCTCTAGTTTCACATTGCGCTGAGTATAATCAAACTTTTGCTGATTTGCGTTGGGATATTATTGAGCAAATTGAGGTGTCTCTGAGAGGTGGTGATCGTACAACCAGATTTAATTTGCATAAACAATTCTGGATCTTTAATCTTAATATAGTAGCCCCAAGAGGACTCAATCTAGAAAAGAATGGCATATGGCGCTGTCATGCATCCACCCTAGGTGTTACCTCGGGCATTCCCCATCGATCAAAAAACATATTTGAAGTCCAAGTTGACTCATAAATGTTACACAATGCTGTGTTCATTGCACACAGTGCACTGATGACTAGTCTGCTATGTTTCTTCACTTCTCCTCTCAAATTGCAGGGATCATGCCCGAAAATCTGAAATGCATGAGTCTTTCTTGGAGCTCTCGGACATAATGTGAACAGGTAACAAATAGCTGGAAAATCCAATATTTATTCCTTTTCCATCTCTAAGTTGGTTTCCACTGTCAGTGTCTATATGGCTCCTAAAGCACTCAACACCGTCCCTTCCGCAGAAAGGTTCCAAATGATTCATATACAGATTCAAGGCGCCATAACTTCACTTGCACAGGGAACTTTTCTTTCTTGTGCTTACAACGCTGTGGCGAGTTTTCATACACTGTCCACGCAACCCAGTGCTGCAGTGTTTCGGCAGCACATGGCCACCTGCATCAAGGGATCACCATCAGCGTTCAAATAGTTTAAGATGCCTAGGTATAGTAGAGCAATCCTTAAGAGAAGCAGATCTGAATATATGTATGTATTTACTTATTTATATTCTGCTTTCCGGCACTCCAAAATGGATTACATTCAGGTGCGGTAGGTATTTCCCTGTCCTCAGAGGGCTCACAATCTAACTGCCTGATTCACTAAGGCTTTCTCTCATTCTGTGTCTCTGGGAAAGTACCTTGATGAATCCGGCCCTAAGTTTGTTCCTGAAGCAGTGGAAGGTTAAGTGACTTGCCCAAGGTCACAAGGAGCGGCAGTGGAACTCTTGATTACCTAAGGTTGGGTGATTCAAGATTTTTAAGTCTCTTATCATGGTCCTTAGCATTTATTTGAAAAGTAGATACTTGATCCTTAATTGAGTTTAAAAAAGAGGAAAAAAATCATAGTTTTCTACTCATAGTTTTTTCAAGAAGAGCTGTGGTCCAGCATAGACCTTCAAGGCCAACATTTTTTGGCCTCTGGAAGATGAATTCCATTGGGGCACCTGCAATCTGCCCAGACTTAAGATTTCCCAGGGCACAAACACCATCATCCTTCTAAACTTCAGCCCCACTGGCGGACGGATGAACCCCTCTGGAGGAGGGGGTGGGGAAGGGATTGGGATGTTGGGGGGGGGGGTAGACTAAAGCCATAGGGGCACTTTTTTTGAATAAGGGGGAGGGGGAAGGGCGGGGGCAGTAGCCGTGCAATTTCCTACATTTTCTTTTACATTTAGGGTCCAGAGCCACCTCAGAATGTGGCAGGGAAGGGCAGAGTTCTCCAAAGACTCTTGGGGTGGTTTTTTTACTAATTGGCGGAGGCAAGGTTTAGGGCCTTGTGCCCTTTAAGCGACAGAGGTGGACCGCTATCATGTGGGAAGGCTCCGTACTGCAGCAGGATTTTGTTTTCACCTGTTTGCGCCGCAATAAAAGCATCGGGCCTGGTACTGTGGCGATAGTTTATCGTGGAGCGGTCAAATGTTGGGTGGATGCCCCCCGTGATATTTGGCCCCTCCCATGAGAAACTATCGCGGACAAGTAAATCTCCCAGTAACTGGCATCTCCTGTTGGCTGAAACGTGTTTATCCAACAGGCTGAACCAGCGCTGTCAGCAGCGAGGAATTCACCTGAGCGAATATGCACCGAAGGTCCCAACGTTTAAGGAACAGTGCGCTGCTGGGAACTGCATGAACCCACCCCTTGGAAGAGAAAAAGAAGAAACCGTGATGATGCTGAGGAGTGAAAGCAGTCAAGAATCAAAAACTGAAGCCCACCAAAGTGAGGTTAGGGGCCTGCCCCTTTGGCATGGGGCTTCAGTGTTCTGCAGGGAGTCTCCTTATAAGATATCTCTTTGTGACGTCATGGCTGCATCTCTGGGACACAGGGAGCCGCAATGTGCCGAGCCGGAAGCAGGGCAGCACGCAGCTGGGAGGGACTCATTCATGGCCCCACCCCCCTTTACCATTTTTGTCGCCCTTCTCTCTACCTTTTCTATGTCCGGTACATCTTTTATTTTTTAGATGCAGTGACCAAAACTGCACACAATACTCGAGCTGTGATCACACCATGGATCTATATAAAAGCTGTGAATTTCTCAGTTTTGTTCTCTATAACTTTCCAAATAATTCCTAACATTCTATTTGCCTTTTTGTTTGCCTCTGCACTCTGAGCCAAAGATTTCAAGGCACTATTCACACAAGTACTCCAAGGTCCTTTTCCTGGGTGGTGACTCTTAACATGTATTTGTAGTTGGGATTATTTTTTTTTCTACATGCAATACTTTGCACTTGTTCACATTAAATTGCATCTGCCATTTAGATGCCCGGTCTCCAGTCTCACAAGGTTCCTCACAATCTGCTGCTGTTTTAATGCCTCAAAACAATTTTATGTGTTCTGAAAATTTGGTCACCTCACTTGTCATTCCTTTCTCCAGGTCATTTATGAATATGTTAAATAGCACAGGTCCCAATACAGAGCCCTGGGGCACTCCACTAACGACCTTTCTCCATTCAGAAAACTGATCATTTAGTCCTACGCTCTGTTTCCTGTCCTTTATCCGGTTACAAATCCACAACAGGATTGCTTACTAGGGATGTGAATCATTTTTTGACGATTTAAAATATCGTCAGATATATTTTAAATCGTCAAAAATCGTTAGAGCCGCAATACAATAACAATTCCCCCGATTTATCGTCAAAAAATCGTAAATCGGGGGAAGGGGGAGGGCGGGAAAACCGGCACACTAAAACAACCCTAAAACCCACCCCCGACCCTTTAAAATAAATCCCCCACCCTCCCGAACCCCCCCCAAAATGCCTTAAATTACCTGGGGTCCAGAGGAAGGGTCCCGGTGTGATCTTTTACTCTCGGACCTCCGGTGCGTTGTAGAAATGGCGCCGGCGCTACCTTTGCCTTGTCATATGACAGGTCAAAGGTAGCGCCGGCGCCATTTTGTTTTTTGTCCCCCGACGTCAGGAGCGTAGGAGATCGCTCCCGGACCCCCCGCTGGACCCCCAGGGACTTTTGGCCAGCTTGGGGGGGCCTCCTGACCCCCACAAGATTTGCCAAAAGTCCAGCGGGGGTCCGGAACGACCTCCTGCAGTCGAATCGTGTTGCCGTATGGCCGGCGCCGTTTTGCGCAAAATGGCACCGGTCCTCCAAGCGCTACTGTTCGCCAAAATAGACTACTGCAGTGCCCTTTTCCTAGGCCTCCCCAAATCCACTACCAAACCACTGCAGATGATACAAAATGCGGCAGCGAGATTGCTGACCAGTACCAGCCGCGGCGAACACATCTCACCCATCCTCAGGAACCTACATTGGTTACCAGTTAATTTCAGAATTCTATACAAATCAATCACCGTAATTCACAAAACCATCCATCATCATCTTCAACTCGACCTGGAAATCCCATTCAAACTCCACTCCTCTAACAGACCAACTAGAGATATTCTCAAAGGCACCCTGAAATTTCCCCCCACTAAAGCCTCACGCCTCTCCACGACCAAAGACAGAGCTTTTTCGATAGCAGGCCCTTCCATCTGGAATAGCATCCCATCAAATCTCAGATTGGAGCCTTGCCTTTTAACTTTTAGAAAAAGACTTAAAACCTGGCTCTTTCACCAAGCCTTTGCCGATCCACCAGACAATCACTAGTTGTCACTCTTTCCCGGTCTGGCATTTATACTCACGAATGGACTCTGACTCTTCCAGGTTAAAGCACCATTAAGCTTTTAACCGTACGCTCTATGGTAACACTTTATATTTATTTCCTGCCTTATCTTCTTTCCAGCTTGTTGCAAGCTTCCAAGTTCCCTTTCCCTGTTAATTGTAACTTTGACTTATTCCTACCTATTGTTTATCTTTCGTTTACTTGAATTGTTACTCCAGTTATACCCTTGTTAAATGTAAACCGATCCGATATGGTTATTTACTATGAAAGTCGGTTTAAAAAACTATTAAATAAATAAATAAATACTTTCTTACCTCCTTCCTCCACCTCAAAGCTTCTTTTCCTTTCACCCTCTGTCATATTTCCTCTCCTCTGTCATATTTTATCCTTCTTTCCTTCCTTTTCAGCTCTCCCTACTCCCACGTTCTTTGCCTCCTCCCTCCCTTCTATGCCCCTTCTGGCCTTCTGTTGCTCTATCCCACTCTTCCTTATTCTCCTATCCTTTTCTGCTTCCTCTGTTCCTTTCCTCTCATCCTCCTTTCTGCAACAGAGTGGACATGCCTGAAGGAGCAGAAAGAATGAAAAGTGATTTAAGAAAGCCTGAAGAGTGGTCGAAGACTTGGCAGCTGGGATTCAATGCCAAGAAGTGCAGAGTCAGACATCTGGGGTATGGTAATCCAAATGAGCTGTATGTGATGGGGGTGAAACACTGATGTGCACGGACCAAGAGAGAGACCTTGGGATAATATAATATCTGGCAATCTGAAGACGGTGAAGCAATGTGACAAGGCGATAGCTAAAGCCAGAAGAATGCTGGGCTGCAGAGAGAGAGGAATAACCAGCAGTAAAAAGGAGGTGATGATACCTTTTACAAGTCATTGGCGAGGCCTCAACTGGAGTACTGTGTTCACTTCTGGAGACCATATCGCAAAAGGATAGATAGAGGTGGACCATACAAGGGCGACCAAACTGGTGTCAGAAGACCTATGAGGAGAGGCTGAAGGATCTGAATATGTATTCCCTGGAGGAGAGGAAGTGCAGGGGAGATAGGATACAGACCTTCAGATAACTGAAAGGTTTTAATGATGCATAAACCTCAAATCTTTTCCACTGGAAAGAAATCAGTAGAACTAGAGGTCAGGAAACGAAACTCCAGGAAGGATGACTCAGAACCAATGTCAGGAAATGTTTCTTCATGGAGAGGATGGTGAATGTTGAAATGCCCTGCCGGAGGAGGTGGTGACGATGAAAACAGTGAAAGAATTCAAAGCGGCATGGGATAAACATTGTGGATCCCTAAGGGCTTGAGGATGGAAATAAAGAAAAGAGTGCATGGGGTAACTTGCTGGTGTGGCTGTTACTACCCTTAACCAATGAGCCTTGATACTTTTGATGCAAGTACAACGTCGATCTGTGCTTCAATGGCAGGGGAAAAGAGGAATTGGATTTTGCTAGCAACCAATGAGGGCCCCTGACTTTTACGGTCTGGGGAACTGATTAGCCTGGGGGTAACCTGCACAGAGCAGCAGTTACCGCCCTTAACAGAAGGCATGGGATTACTCTCCTTAACCAATAAGCCTTGATGATTTTGATGCCAACTGCAACATCGCTCTCTGCTTTGGGGGGAGGTCTGGCAGGAAAGAGGAATTTGATTCAAAGACAATCAACACGAGCCCTGACTTTTTAACAGTCTGGGGAATACGCAGACGTCGGGGGAAAATCACAGGACTGCTTCTACGGCCAAATCCATAAGCAAAGAACGTCAAGCAGCACTGTCTGAATTTTCAAGAAGGCTCCCCGCCCAGTGAAAACGTTGCTAGCAGTACATTTTTATGGGTTATCATAAGGGATAACTGCACAGAGCGGCAACTGCTACCCTTAAGAGAAACACAGAGTAACCTGCACAGTGCAGCAGATAGCACCATAAGAAGCTTGCTTGGAAGACTGGGATTAACCATTTGGTTCTTTTCTGCCCTCGTTTCTATGTTACTATGTTACTCTCTGTCTCTATCGCCGACTCCTGTGATCTACTCTCTGAGTTAACGGAATATTTCGAATTCACCATAATCGTGTCCCGGTTCTTATCACACACTGAAATAATCTAAACACGACCTGGGCCCAGTTTAGCAACCATCAAATACTTTGCTACAGACAAGATACTGCCAACCAGGCTTTGCAACTGTGCTTTTGTTCACATTTCCAGCAAACTTTTTTTGCATAATTGGCAATTAACCTTCAGTTCCACTCAAGAATCTTTCCTCTAGTGTTGTGACTCCCTTTGGTGCAAGGGGGTTTGGTTAATTGAAGTTAAAAATGCATTTTCTCTCATCAGTATCATTTCAGATGTTTCCAGTGTGAATAATTAGCACTCCGGCTAAAGAAGCAGCTGCGTGTAATGTGTCAGAGCAGCATCCCGGGAGCCGCGCTGCCCCTGAAGCGTTTTGCATTTCACTTGCAGAGCGAATGGGAGGTCAGTAAGTTGGGTCCGCTACTGTCCCGGGTGTTCGGCTACAATATGTCTGTGCTAATTGGTGGCTTTTTAAAATTTATAAGAGGAAGATGGTGGGGGTGGGGGAAGGAAGAGCATTCATATTTGCCGTGCCCCTGCAGACAAGGTGAATGTTTTCAATATAAAACAGCGAGTAAAAAAGGACATAACTACAAAACAGTGACAGAGATTTGTATCGATTATTTAAGGGTATTCTCAGCAGAGCAGTTTTGGAGGGTTCGGCGGACTAATACAGTCTTTTTTTACCTCTGGATTGCCAATTTCAAATCCAGCTGGGGTTGGTAGTGAGTGTTTCAGGAAGTGGCAGATCTTCGAAGCGCTTTCACTGACCTTCCTCTCTCTGGCAACCTAGACATATGAGTGTGGCAACACCCTGGCCAGCCACTAGATGGGGCCCTAGCTGTCAGTTGCCCTTAGGATTGTTACAGCTCAGAAAGAGACATCATTCCTATACAGCACCTCCCCCCGGGGTTGCCTGTGATTGGTGGCCTCTTAGTCTATGGGGGGGGGGGAGTTAGCCCGAGTTAGAGGGAGGCAGGATAGATTTGATTTTGAGGGAGAAGGAGTGCTTTCATCGTGCTCTCCAAGCTAGGCCCCCAGTTTAGCACAGAAGGGAGAGACACTGCCCTGCCACATCCCAAGAAGTGGACTGGAGGGAAGAGAGAGAGAGAAGCAGAAGGATTTTTGCAGTTTTACTGAGCTTTACAGTTTGACCTGAGCCTTCTGGCAGAAAGAATCCCCTGTTCAGTTGCAGGGTCGGCGCTAGGTTTTTTTGCTGCCCTGTGCGAACGATTACTGTGCTGCCCCACCCGCCGTTCATTCATTTCTGACCCGGGCCCACCAAAACATTGCCCAGCTCCCCTCAGTGAAACAAACTTTAAAAACTGACACCCCCCCCATCACTGAATCCATGGCTGGTGCGAGGGTATTAGGTGCCCCAGGTGAACCTTATAGCCTCGCACAATGCCCCCAGCTCCATTCCACACACAGAGTTAAGAGTTATGCATTTACGGGCGGATTTTAAATGCCCTGCTCACGTAAATCCGCCCGGATTTACGTGACCAGGGCCCTCGCGCGCCGGCGCGCCTATTTTGCATAGGCCGCCGGCGCACGCAGAGCCCCGGGATGCGCGTAAATCCTGGGTTTTTTAAAAGGGGGCGTGTCTGGGGCGGGGCCGAATGACGCCACGTTTCGGGGCGGGATGCGGCGTTTCGGGGGCGAGACCGGGGGCGTGGCGCTGGCCCGGGGGCATGGTCGAGGCCTCCGGACCAGCCCCCGGGTCAGATGACGGCGCGCCAGCAGTCCGCTGGCGCGCGTAGATTTACGTCTGCTTCTAGCAGGCGTAAATTGAGGGACAAAGTTAAGGGGGGGGTTAGATAGGGCCGGGTGGGTGGGTTAGGTAGGGAAAGGGAGGGGAAGGTGAGGGGAGGGCGAAAGAAAGTTCCCTCCGAGGCCGCTCCGATTTCGGAGCGGCCTCGGAGGGAACAGAGGCAGGCTGCGCGGCTCGGCGCGTGCAGGCTGCCCAAAATTGGCAGCCTTGAGTGCGCCGATCCAGGATTTTATAAGATACGCGCGGCTATGCGCGTATCTTATAAAATCCAGCGTACTTTTGTTTGCGCCTGCTGCGCAAACAAAAGTACACGATCGCGCTCTTTTTTAAAATCTACCCCTTATATTTTACATGAAAAATATCAAAGTACAGTATTCTGAGGTAAAAATATCACTATCACTTACATTATGATGTACCCACGAATGCCGATATATAAAAGCTAATAAATAAATAAAATAAATAAATTTACATGCACTGCTGTGATGCCAACCAGAAATCCCTGCATAAAAGACACTTGGAACCCATACGATATTAGGCCTATTGTGATGTGTGTTGGGTGTGGGCTTGACCCTCCGAAAGCCTAAAGCCCTAATACACTTCCTATTAGGCGAATGCCTCACCTCAGTCACACATGCAGAACATAAACAGACCCTCACCAAATACAGAATAGAGGAACCATAAAGTAGAAATACAAACGTGCAGACAAAAAGTGAATTGCAAACCACAAGAAGCCAGACACTATGCAGTGCAACAATGAAAAATCAGAACCATCACCATCCCTCAAACATCAAACAGTGAAATCAAGAAATAAAATATATGCATAATCATAAACTAAAACATGCTAATACTAATATTTAAAAATGGATGAATAAAAGATCAAATAATTATAAACTCATATACAAGTTGTTTTAAATGTCCCAAACACCAATAAAATATTTCAAAACAGCAGACACAGTAAATAACACCTGAAAAATAAAACTAAAAAGGATTTTAAAAATTCATGCTCTCCATACCTGGGAACTTTTGATACACTCACCCTGCTCATCCCAGGAAGGCTCCCATGCATGCATGTGCACACACACCCACCCACGCCAGACAAGCTCCCATTCACACACACACATATGCAACCCAGGCAGGCTCCCATCCACTCACACAAATCCCTGGCAGCCTTCCATTCACACACATCACCCATCTCTGGCAGCCTTCCATAAACACACACACACTCATCCAGGGCAGCCTCCCATTCATACACACACACACACACAAACACACACACACACACACATCCCGCGCAGCCTCCCATTCACACACACACACACACACACACACACACACATCCCTTCCAGCCTCCCATTCACATACATCACCCATCCCGGGCAGCCTCCCATTCACACACACATACACACACATTCTGGGCAGCCTCCCATTCACACGCACACACACACCCATCATAGGCAGCCTCCCATTCACAAACACACCCATCCTAAGCAGCCTCCCATTCACACACACATATACACCCATCACAGGCAGTCTCCCATTCACACACACAGTCATCTATCACAGGCAGACTCCCATTCACTCACACACACACCCGGGCAGCCTCACACACACACCCGGGTAGCCTCCCATTCAAACACACACACCCATCCCAGACAGCCTCCCATTCACTCTCTCTCACACACACACACACACACACATCCATCACAGGCAATCTCCCAGTCATACACCCACCCATTCAAGGCAGCCTCCCATTCACTCACACACACATTCATTCATTCCTCCTCCACTGCTGCTACTGCTACTGCCTGCCTGTACCTTTTACTTTGTGGAGAGCAGGCCTTCTGCAGCTCTTCTTCCTGTGCTAGCACCACGGTAATTCCAAACTCACGGTACTAGCACTTCCTGAATTCTCATCTCACGAGAATACAGGAAGTTGTAGCACTGTGAGTGTTCAATGTTGCAGGGCTAGCACCGGAGGAGGAGCTGCAGAAAGGCTTCCTCTGCTGTAGTCTCCTTTTCTGCCGCCAGTGGGATTGGGTCCACCAGCAGCACCACGGGCCTTCTCTTCTGCCTCTGGTGGGATCGGGTCCACTGGCGGCAGCACAAGCTTCTCCCTGCTCCCGATGATGCCCCACCGGGTGTGCCACCCTTTGCAATTGCACAGTTTGCACACCCGGTGGCACCGGGCCTGTTCAGTTGGTCGGGAAGGAGCTGTGTTCCTCTTCACCCAGTTCAAGAAGAGGTTGCAGTGACCGTGTTTAGATCAGAGATTGATTTTTCCACCCAGAAGGAAGTATTTTTCTGTCAGCCTTCCTTGCCCTGAGCTGGAAGCTGGAACGACTGCTTTCAGTAGCAGGCCTTTCTTCCTGGAAGACTGCGTGTGTCTTTCGAAGTGGAGTCAAAGGGAGAGAGTCACCTGGAGACCCCCAACAGGAGTTTCCACCCTGGGAAACAGGAGACTGATAGGTTGGATTTTGGAATTCTTCATGGAGCTCAGGTCCTGGGTAAGGGATCCAGTCATGGTCAGGACAACCCCAGACCAACGGGGACAGTTATCATTCCACTCCCCGGAGGATAATCCTGTTCCAAACCCCTGCATCAGTTAAATCCTGGCTTATGTAAATCCGGCTGAGACCTGGTGGTCCGAATGGCTGGTAGATTCTTTTTCGGGCACACAGATAAGTACTTTATTGATGTATTTTTTGAAATGTTTGGTTTAAGAGCTATTTTTGTACTTTGCGGTCCTTACACGTTGAAGCTCGTCTAAGCGAAACACCGCCCGTGTCGGGTTTTTTTCTCTCAGATCTTCATCATCGGGATTTATCTGTTCAAAAATGTATAACTTAAAAATATTTCACAATGTTTACACATAAAGAGACCTGCACTAAGGTGGATGATTGCACTGTCCGGGCGCTTCGTTTTGTCTGAGCACGCCATCAGGCCTGCGGACATCTTATTTTGCTTTTTATGATGTTCCGCTGGACCCATTGTTTTTGAACTGGGTTCCCTTTAATTTCGCATTATGTAAATCTAAGGACATTTTATTTATTGTACCTACTGAATATTTTGAGAGAAATCACAGTGAATGTTAATTTGAACCTCTGTCCAGTGAGTCCAGCCTGGTTTGTGAGTGCTCCTGTCCCAAAGAGCTACACACACATATGGGAAATCACTGGTGCCTGGGCCGAGATGTTTATATATTTAGGGGAATTAGGGCTGGAGGGTACTGGAAGCCAATAGTAACAGGTGGGAGAGAGAAAAAGGGAAAAAAATGGATAAAGTGTGTAGCTTGCTGGGCAGACTGGATGGGCCGTTTGGTCTTCTTCTGCTGTCATTTCTATGTTTCTATGTTTCTATGTCGTGTGATAAACAGCATTTAATGCATGTTACATACTGCTTAACCCGCAATATCACCGTATTGCGGCTTAGTAAATCTAAGCCAGACAAAATTGTCAGTATTAGGAAAGATTTAAACGTTGCTGCTTCTTCCTCACCCTACATAGCTGCAGCATCAGTGCATCTGCTCAGTTCGTTTGAGCCCTTTGCATTGCAGTTAATTGACCAGATTAAAATGAAGGCCAGATCAACCATTTGAGAACATAAGAAATACCATACTACTGGGTCAGATTAAAGGCCTTTCAAGCCCAGCATCCCATGTCTGACAGGCAATCTAGGTCTTACGTACCTGGTAGGATGAACAAAATTAGCTCCAGTCCTTCTTTTTCATAAACAGGGATTAGGGATGAGCACAGAAAAAAGAAAGTGTTGTGATTCATGAATTCATTTCGTATGCCACTGTACAATTCATTTCAGATGAACTTCATTTTTTTCAGTTATGTAAGTCATTCCATGATTTGTTTCTCATTAAAGTCAATGGGAGAAGCAATGCTTTCTGTTCGGGGCTCTAAAACTGGGGTTTTCTGTTCAGTTCTAATGACATATGTAGGCGGACGTCATCAGAAGAGGGACCATGCGCTGCGGGACACAAAGACTGTCAAGTGGCACGAAAAGTGGGATGAATAGCATAAGGCACCGTGACCGGACAAACCTGCCCAGACAGAGGCAGCAACACCCCAAGGCACTGTGAGAGGGGCAAGAATACCCCAAGGCTTACTGAAGAGCCAGCATCAATTACTGCAATGACTGACCACTGCAAAGCTCTGCTTTTAGGCCTGTAAGGGAAGAGATTGTCTAATCACTGGTGTATTGATTAGGGGTTCATATTTCAAAACCCTGAAAAGTGCTGCACTGGCTCCCAGTAGCTGGGAAATTGATTTTAAAGGTTTGACACTGGTACACAAGCACCTTCATAATTTGGACCCTGCACACACACATATTTGGCTTATTCTTTATAATTCAAATAGAGCATTGAGATCTCCCTATGAAATTAATTACATTTCTTTCTGCAAAGGGAGCTGCAATCTTCAAAGTACTTAAATAAGGCCTTCTCATATGCAGCCCCAGTTCTCTGGAGCACTCTGTCTAAAGCTGTTCAAGAATTAGAAGATTAATTGTGTCTGTTTTTGTATTCTCTTTTTTTGTTAGTTTAACAGAATCCAAGGGAACAGTACAAACAGTTTAGGGGGTGAAAATCTTCAAACCATGAAACAAGAGTGGGATCTGATGATCTTAAGATGGCCAAACAGGTGGATAAAGCGATGGTAAAAGCCAGAAAGCTGCTTGGCTGCATAGGGAGAGGAATGGTCAGCATGAAAAGGGAGGTGATATTGCCCCTGTATAGGGACCTGGTGAGACCTCACTGGGAATACTGAGTACAATTCTGGAGACCCCACCTTCAAAAGGATATAAACAGGGTGGAGTCAGTCCAGAGGGAGGCTACTAAAATGGTCAGTGGTCCTCGTTGTAAAGCATTTAGCAACAGATAAAGATCTAAACAGGAATACCCTAGAGGAAAGGCAGGATAGGGGAAATATGATAGAGACATTTAAATACATGCAAGGTATCAATGCACAGGAGGCTCTGGAATGAGGGGAGGAGGGGGGGATCATGGGATGAGGGTGAAAGGGGGTAGACTCAGGAGTAATCTTAGGAAATATTTCTTTACAGAGAGGATGGTGGATGCATGGAACGGCCTCCCAGAGGAGGCAATGGAGAAAAGGACATAATCTGAATTTAAGAAAGCATGGTTAAGCATAAGGGATATCTGAGAAAGCGATATGGATTACACAGATAAGAATTTGGTGGGAATGTGCAGACTAGACAGGCTGTAGAGTCTTTTTCTGCCATAATTTTTCTATGCAGCTTTCAAGAAATCTGTGAAG
Organism: Rhinatrema bivittatum; assembly: GCF_901001135.1. Taxonomy (NCBI): domain Eukaryota; kingdom Metazoa; phylum Chordata; class Amphibia; order Gymnophiona; family Rhinatrematidae; genus Rhinatrema; species Rhinatrema bivittatum. The sequence continues at coordinate 9,212,989 of NC_042618.1, forward strand.
ACCTGCGTCTTTCAAGTCACTCGTTTGGTGAATTAAAGACATTTTGCATTAGGTGAGCTTAAATCCTTTGCCTTCAGTGTGTCTTTCTCCCTGTAGCAAAGATGAAAATTATGTTTATTTTATTCAGGGTTGTTTATAGGTTTCTAGTTTGAGTGTTAGTTTTTATCCCTGAAGTAGCCTACAGACTTGTTTTCTCTTTTTCTACTCAGGGTTGTTTTTAGTTGTGTCTGTTCTTGCATTGGCTTTATTTTTTTAGTTTAACAAAAATCCTGTTATCATATGTTCTACTCTTGCTCTGACCATAGATTTTGCTTTTTGAAAGACGACTGTAAGCTGAAATAAATTAATAACTGTCTGAAAGCCATGTAGTAGCCTGTATGAAATGAGTTTGTGGTCACAGACCAGTTACCAGTGATCAAGTTTCTACTAGGGATGTGCAGAGTCATTCTCTTTTTTTTTTTTTTTTGTAGTTTGTAGTCATTCATTTGAGTTGCTTCATACAAAAAAAAAAGTTTGCTCGTTTTAATCATTCATTTGTTTGCTATTATAGACAATAGGGGTAACAATGCAGCCTGTTTTAGGCTCCTAGATTGGGCTTGTATAATCTTTTATAATGAAGCTGGTGGGTAGCCATCATCTGAAGGTTGAAGGCATGCCAGTGTTTCAAGATTATGACAAGATGACACTTAAAGTGGCTTGAAGAGCTCAAGGAGATTCAATGAGGCAAACCAGTATTAGTAATGGCAGGAGTTATCTAAGGCACGATCAGAGGAGCAAAGAAGCATCGAGAGTGTCCAGAATAACCTAAGGCTGCAAAAGTGTGACAAAGAGCACCAACATCAGTGGCGTGAACCCCCCCCAAGTCTGCGCAAGAGTGTCAAAGCAGTACTAAGTTTGGAATGAAGAGCTCAAGACACCACGAAGGGAGAAAAGAACACCAGAAGAGTCAGAAAACCCACCAAGGCAGAGATAGAGGTTCAAAGCAACTGAAAAAGTGATATGAAGAACCCAAAACATCATGAGAGATGCAAAGGAGCCACCCAAAGTGGCAAGAATACCCAAAGGCTCCAAATGAAGGGCAAAGACCACTAACCAAATAGGTGAAAAGTCCTAGGGACTCGGAAGGAAACCATGGAGGAGGCCTGATGTCATTTCTAAATAGCATTAGGTGATTCTTGGAGGTTTCTTTGATTCAAGAACTACTGCTGAACAAATGGGCAATTTATGGAAAATAAACATTTTACATGCATAAGAAATTTAAAATGCCAAAAAGAGAATTAGGGACCCATGATTATTTATACATGTGGGAGCAAATAATCAGCTTTGCACACATGGATGTTATGAAGGTCACAAAACTGCATTATGATGTTTTTCTAACAAGCAATATTGAGTTTACTTATGAATACTTGAACTTTGCATCTCATACTGTGTGCATTCAGATATTTGACTTTGTGGATTTGGTGACTAGAAACTTAAATAGATCCTGTGAGTCTGGCAGCCTGGCAAGAAACTTTTTAATCTTCACTTGTCAGTGTGCTAACCTCATTGCACTGCACTAGTCACTCAGACACACAGAGACAAAAGCATTGGTTCAATCTCCACACTCCTATCCTCCCCCAGTGAAAAGAGAAAGCACAATACCACTACCTCTATCTTTCTGACACAGTGAGTGAGACCACTGCAGCAGAGAAGATCAGAAACAGTGCCAATGTCAACTTTTCTAAAGCTATTTTTTTAATTCTTAGGGAGTTTCTCAAAAAGAGATCCTTTTCTACCAACTGCTAGAGAGGAAATGGACACTTTCTTGCATATGATTATGCTCAGACCTTTCAGCGAGTGAACATCAATGTCACTTGCTCCATATGGCAGCTATAAGCTAGTTTAAAAGATGCTTCACCATGATTTGTTCTCCATCTAGTCTCCTTGTTAAGTTGTCCTACATTGGCTCCCAGGAGGCTGTGTTATCACACTGGTAACAGTTGGTTGCTATAGTTACCAATTGTTTCACAATATGGTCTTAGTCTTCAACTCAGTTAGGATAGGAAAGGTAGTGCAAGGTGAGGTGCACCATTTAGAAAAGCTCCTCCACTGAGGTTGATGGAATGGCCAGTTCCCTGCTGTATATAAAAGCAGCCTGCAGCATTTCACAGTGTGGCATTTTTGTTAGGAGTCAGAGTGAACGATACACTTTGGGGAGACTGTGCAGAGACTGTAATCCTTTTTGACATCGGTTTTTTTTGGAAAGCTTATTCCATCCCAGCTAAGGATACCCTGCCCAACTGGGGCCCTTACTTATCCAAACCATGGAATGTGAGAGTTTCCTTGCCCAATACTGAGAGACACTTGCACAGATACATCGGGGGACCTGCAGATTCCATCTTGTGCCAAGAACTGATGTGAGCAGTGACAATTTGCTATTTAAGATGTATTTTTCAACACTCAAGCGGAGCCTCACATCCTGTAAAGTTAATGAAAACTGTTACCCCCTTCCCTTTCCCCCAGGGCAACATCTAAAGAGTCACCCCAGCCATCTCAGATCTTGCAGGATTTGGTCCTCCCGCCATTAGAAAGAACCCTGTCCCGTGGCCCTTAGACTGTCAGATGGCAGAAACTGAAAGGATTGGCCCCAAGACCCTTGAGTGCTCCAGCCCTCCTGGCCCCTATAACTAGAGAGGGGGTGACATTTATTTGCTCAGCAGTTCACAGCCATAGACTTGAATGGGAAACAAACATTTTTGTTCAAATTTTTGAGACCCTCCAGTCATTTCAGGGAGCCACAAATGTATCAAAAATGGACTCATTTGTTGTATTTTACCCATTCATTTAAAATGAATGCACATTCCTAGTGTCTAATCACTAAAAATTGCCAATTACTGTAATTAGAACTCATTAGCATTCCTGCTGACATTCCCAAACGGGCCTTCCAGAACAGGTAGTAGAGACGAGTATGGAATTCAAGAGAGCATGGGACAGGCACGAAGGATCTCGGAAGGAAAGGAGGGGAGTAGAAGGCTGAGCAGAAGATGTGAATGGACTGAATGGTCTATAAGAACATAAGAAAATGCCATACTGGGTCAGACCAAGGGTCCATCAAGCCCAGCATCCTGTTTCCAACAGAGGCCAATCCAGGCCATAAGAACCTGGCAAGCACCCAAACATTAAGTAGATCCCATGCTACTGATGCCAGTAATAGCAGTGGCTATTAGGGATGTGAATCGGTATCGGACTCGTTTCCGGTATCGTGTTCGTAGAATCACCGCAGGAAACCTTCATTGCCCATGGTTCTGAGCGCTTTTGTTCGGCTATCCCGAGCCGAAGAAAAAAAAAACCCACCCCGACACTTTAAATTTAATTATTTAGAATCCCCCACCCTCCAGGCCCCCCCCCCCCAAACTTTTCTAAAGTACCTGGTGGTCCAGCGGGGATCCCGGGATCGATCTCCTGCTCTCGGGCCGTCGGCTGCCAGTAAACAAAATGACGCCGATGGCCCTTTGCTCTTACCATGTGACAGGGGCTATCGGTGCCATTGGCTGGCCCCTGTCACATGGTAGGAGCAATGGACGGCCGGCACATCTTAAAAAATGGCACGGGCCATCTTTTGCTCCTACCATGTGACAGGGACCAGCCAATGGCACCGATAGCCCCTGTCATATGGTAAGGGCAAAGGGCCATCGGCGCCATTTTGATTAGTGGCAGCCGACGGCCCGAGAGCAGGAGATCGCTCCCGGGACCCCCGCTGGACCACCAGGTGCTTTAGAAAAGATTTTTGGGGGTTGGGAGGGTGGGGGATTCTAAATAATTAAATTTAACGGGTTGGGGTGGGTTTGGGGGTTGTTTTTCGGTGCCTTTTCTTCCTGCCCCCCCCCCCCCCCCAAAATAATAAGAAAACCGCATGAAAATTCCGTGGGGTTTTCCTATCGCTTTCGGGGACCCCCCTATGAGAAAATATCGTACGATATTTTCATCCATCAGAAAAACGACTCACATCCCTAGTGGCTATTCCCTAAGACAACTTGATTAATAACAGTTAATGGACTTCTCCAAGAACTTATTCAAACCTTTTTTAAACCCAACTACACTAACTGCACTAACCACATCCTCTGGCAACAAATTCCAGAGCTTAATTGTGCATTGAATGAAAAATAATTTTTTAGGATTAGTTTTTAAATGTGCTACATGCTAACTTCATGGAGTGCCCTCTAGTCCTTCTATTATCCGAAACACACTGGGAGAGCGAACGCTCGCTCTCCCAGCGCGCGCACAGTCCACTCTCCTGTGCGCGCGATTCAGTATTTTAATTAGGGCCGGCGGGAGCAGCGGCTGTCAGCGGGTTTGACAGCTGACGCTCAATTTTGCCGGTGTCGGTTCTCGAGCCCGCTGACAGCCACGGGCTCGGAAACCGTTTTTGACCCGCGAGCCACGGGCCTATTTCAAAATTTTTTTTTCTATTTTTCTATTTTTTTTACTTTTTTTTAACAGAACTGGAAGTTTTGTATATGGATGGATTATTTTGTGAGATGAGCCAGGGATGGGCCAGAGGTATGTCATGAAATTTCAAAACAGCTGTGATCGAGTGATAGACTTGGCAGTCCTCAAAAGGTCATGGAAAGAGAACTGTGGGAACGAGCAATGAATCCCACAGGCCTGGAAACAAACTAGTCTGATTCCAGCGCGCAATCCGGCACGCACAAATGTACACCCGTTTTATAACATGCATGCGCAGCCGCACGCATATTATAAAATCCGGGGTTGGCCCTCCACCTTCCCCTCCCAGCCCTACCTAAACCCCCCCCCCCAACCTTTATTTTGTTAGTTGTGCCTGGCTCCAGGAAGGCATAGGTTGCGCGTGCCGGCCGAGTGACGGTGCGCGATCCCTGGGCCCAGTGGCAGTGAAGAGGCCTCTGGCCCCGCCCACGCCCTGCCCAATTTTCAAGCCCCGGGACTTACACGCATCCCGGGGTTTGCGCGTGTCGCCGGTCCTATGCAAAATAGGCTCAGCGTGTGTAATCCCCCCACGCGCGCAAGTCCACTTGGATTCATGTGCGTAGGCTTTGAAAATCTGCCCCTATGTTTTTATTAGTGCTTCACACATGCACAACAGTAGACTGTCTTCCCTTCATCATAGTGTAGGCTCTTCACTTAACAGTTCAGTACTGCTTCCCTCAGTACTCACAGTTCAGCTTTGTTTCAGCTCAGTGTTTGGACAGCATTATGTTACAGGAGCTGCCTTCCTCCTGGAGACCTAGGCCTAGTCTGGTTATCCCCATCTGGACCCCAGCTTTTATTCCCCAGTCTCTGGTTATGTCCTCTGATCCCCACCTGCCCCACATGATCCACCCTTAGGGCTTACTATCCTTAGTGGATTTAAGGTGGGCCAGGCACCTAGTATTGTCCTGCACAGGTAAATAGGGGAACACTAGTGGCACTATCTCACAAGGACATGGGCTAGAAGTAATCTGAAAGCTGGACTGAGAAGTTCACAAAAGTTGGCTGGGAAAGGAACCAAGTTGTGGTGAGCCAAAGACCGGAGCCAAGTCCTAGGTAGGTTAGGGAATACCTCCTTTGTGTGATACAACATTTCTCTTCCCATAGTCTACTTAACCATGTGATGCTGAAGTAATGAAATTGAAATCAACAGTAACTTACTGTTTAGGAAAACTTGTAATCAAGAACTGATCAGTTTTTTTTTTCATTTTTTAAATTTGGCTCATACCTGTTAATTGATGAGTAACATTCATGTACACTGTGTATTTCCTTGCCCCAGATGGCCTACTATCTAAGGAGAGAATTTTCAAAGGGGTTTTGAGTGTAAAAATAGTATATACGCATGAAAGTGGCATATATGTATATGCTATTTTATAATCATCAAGAGAAAGCGTGTACTTTTAGTTTTAGGCACACATTTTACTGAGAAAAAAAGGGAAGACTAGAGATATTTCAAAGGAGATTCTGAAGTATGTATGGGAGTTGCTATTTTGTAAGAGATATACACATGACCAAACTTATTCATACACTTTTTCAACTGCTAATTGACTCACATAAGTGAAATTAGACTTGTCTGTTCCCTGCAATTTTTAGGTGGGAGGTCTGGGTGAACTGGTGGACTTTCAGAGTGAAGCAGTAGAGGGTCTAGGTGAGATGGAGAAGGACTGGGAGAACTGATGGAAGTATCAGCAAACTGGTGATTCCAGGTACACTCACAAGTATTTTCAAAATGGTATTCATGCTTACCTTCCATGTTAACTTCTGGGTTTGTGTTTATACAGTGTCATAATTATTTCACATATAAAATATATGTTTGTATGTAAATAAAATGAGTAGAGAATACATGCTAGGGGTGTGCATTCGTTTGCAATGTATTGGCAATCCGCAACGTATAGGGCCATATTCGTTGTATTCGTGGGGAAGCGAAACGTATTGCGATTCCCACAAATACAACGAATCTTCACCGAATTATTCAGCCGTCTAAAGGAGCGAATTTAAACAAACACCCCCAGGACTTACCAAAACTCCCTGGTGGTCCAGCGGGGGGTCTGGGAGCCATCTACTGCACTCATGCCGTCGGCTGCCGTTATTCAAAATGGCGCCGATAGTCTTTGCCCTTACTATGTCACAGGGGCTACCGGTGCCATTAGTCGGCCCCTGTGACATAGTAAGGGCAAAGGCTATCGGTGCCATTTTGAATACTGGCAGCCGACAGCCCGAGTGCAGGAGGTTGCTCCCAGACCCCCGCTGGACCACCAGGGACTTTTGGCAAGTCTTGTGGGGGTCAAGAGGGTCCTGGACCACCAGGGACTTTTGACAAGTCTTGTGGGGGTCAGGAGGGTCCCCAAGACATGCCAAAAGTCCCTGGTGGTCCAGCAGGGGTCCAGGAGCGATCTCCTGCACTCGGGCCATCGGCTGCCAGTAATCAAAATGTCGCCGATAGCCTTTGCCCTTACTATGTTACAGGGGCTACCGGTGCCATTGGTCATCCCCTGTCACATGGTAGGAGCACAAGATGGCGCTGGCCGTCCATTGCTCCTACCATGTGACAGGGGCCGACCAATGGCACCAGTAGCCCCTGTGACATAGTAAAGTCAAAGGCTATCGGTGCCATTTTGAATACCGGCAGCCGATGGCATGAGTGCAGTAGATGGCTCCCGGACCCCCGCTAGACACCAGGGAGTTTTGGTAAGTCTTGGGAAGGGGTCAGGAGGGTGGGGGGTTGTAGTTAATTAAATTTTAGCTGGGAAATGAATAAGAATGAATGCATGAATTGATTGGGGGCCCCCCTTGCCGAATGCAACGTATCTGACCCCCGACGAATACGGATACCGAAATGTAACATATGCGGTCCCTCTGCACATCCCTAATACATGCATTTTCTGGCCTTGGAAATATACAAGCATACTGAAACATATTTTCACAGCAGAAATATATGGTATTTTATAAACTGTTAACATTGAACACCTCAAATGCTGCAACGCATATTCCCTAAGCTGGTGGGCAGATATCTGGCTACAGTTAGCTGAATACCTTGTCATGGATTTTCAGTGGGATAATCGTCCTTATGACGATCTCTCATTAAAATTATCTGGCTAACTGTAGTTAGATAATTTTAAACCTAATGGGCCAAATGTTAACTGTGTCCTGTTAGGTCTAAAGCTATTTGGCCTTGTGTGTCTGGATAACCTGCCACTTAATCAGATATCTTCAAAATATATCAGTTAAAGTGGTAATTTTAAAGAAAAAAAAAATTAAAACCGCAGGTCGATTCCCACCTCCTCAGTTCTGGCCAAGCCCCCCCCCCCCTCCCCCCAAAAAACAAACCTCTCCAAAGGGAAAAGAGTGGACTTATATTCTCCCACCCCCAGCTTTTCACTCCCTCCCTGGAAAATAATAAAATAAATGCAGGCTCCTCGCACCCCTCACCTCCCCCATGCTATTCACCCCCTCCTTCCCAAGCCCTCCCACCCACCACTTAGAAGCCAGGGAGGGCAGAAGAATGTGATCCCGAGCACCTCCAGAGTAGCCTTGGGCAGCTGCGTTGGAAGCGTAAGATATCAGCGTAACTGTCCAGTGGCAGGCCGGGCACTTACGGTGATAACGTACGCTTCCAGCGCAGCTAGAGAATGGCAATGAAGAAACGGGGAAACTTTTCTATTACATCTAAAGTTTACATTTTTGCTGGGGGTAACCTGCGCAGCGTGGCAGTTGCTACTTACCAAAAAAAAAAAAAACCCCCCGAAAAAAAGCTTGCTGGGCAGACTAGATGGACTATTTGGGCCTTGATCTGCCATCTTTCACCGTGTTACTATGTTAGGTTAGTTCTTCTCTCTTTTATGAAGAGGTCATCGGTAATCTTTCAAGAGGAAGGTAACTGGATTGCTCAAGCAGTGGATCAGATTGTGTATGGCGGATATTTCTCCACTTACATGTTTGCTATGTGCATGCTTTTATTGTGTGTGTGTCTGCTTGAATTTTTAAAATCACGCAGTACATCCATGTGCAAATGAATTAGAAAAATGTGGGTTTTGCACCAAAGGTTTCAGCATTAGATTTTCGAAAATAGAGCCATAACTGACTAAAATTAAAAAAATATTAACTATTTTAGTGATGTTATGGAGGTTCAAAAGAGATTTTAAAATCGGCCTTTTTTCTTTTTTACTGATGAATCAGATGGGGATACCTGAGCCCTCTACTTGAGCTTAAACATATTTCTATCAGAAAATAATTTGGTGCGTTTCAGGTTTCCGAGAACAATCTATTCTTTTCCTGCAGTATTTAGTACTCTGACAGTACTTGCCTAAGAAGGCCCAGTTTTTGTCGAATATTTGCACTGAGATGTATTTGGCGACAGGCTAGGCCAGTCCTACCCTTGGAATTCAGTACATTCCAGCATTGTATAGTGCTTGGAAAGATTTACACGAAAGCAAGCAGGCAAGGCTGAGCGTTTCATTAGCAATATCGATTGCTAGAATGGCCACCCCTCCCCCCCAACAAAATAAAAAAAAAGAAACCCTTCATAACAAAGCTACGTCAAAACGTTTAACCAAGTTCTTTATGTGAATGGCTTTCCCTCCCTTGTTCCTTTGAAAATAATGCATCTTGCTAACCAACCTCCTCTGCAAAAGTGATTGATCGAAAGCTCAAGTGAATCATGATTTTCATCCTCTCTCTCAGCATTTTCCCCGGCTGGTGCCAAGAGGGCCGCAGTTCAGTGACCCAAAAATAGGCTTCAGCGCTATCGACACATTTTATAAGCCAGAGTGACTGTTCAGAAAGCAAGAGACAGATCTGGAGAGAAGCACACATCTGGTTCCTTACAGACAGTTGGTAGTGTCTGGTCATGCCTGTGGTCTGTCTGTTATAGTACAAGTTGCAAACAATAACCTTTTGAGACCCTTGATAATTATTTAGATTGAAGACCATAAAGCTAAGCTATCAATTCACACTTAGCCATTTGTAAAGTAATTTCTGCAGGTAAAACAGTGCTTTACCCATGGATATAGCTTCAACTTGTTATAAAACTGCCTACAAGATAATATATGGGTAAACTCTTGCCTATATGTGCTGTAGGCACACTATACCTGGACTGAGCGGAGGCATTGCTAGTGATGGAGGTGAGGAGGGGTTTGGACTTACTACATACCATAGGATTTGGTTAGGTCAGCAATGTATTCTAGAGCTGCCACCTGGAGATGCAGGGGCCTCCTGATCCCAGCTGGGCTCACACTCTTATGCTGCCCACCAAGCTCTCTCTCCCTGTAAGATTTAAGGTGGACCAGGCTAAATTTCTGGTCCAGCACAGGTTAAGAAAGGGAAATAGGGCCACTCTTTCACAGTGGACAAGTGGACTTTCCATCACCTGAAAGTATTTGCATATTTTTATACAAGTTACAAATCTGTCTGCATTAATTATAGGCATTCTAGAGGTGTTTCATGAGCATGCATTAGATGTACACTTGCACCTTACATTTTCCAAAGGTGCGCACACAAATCACATGCTGGTAACATGCCTAAATTTACAGCTGTGTTATATTTGTATGAATACATTTGTGTGTGTACATTTACCTGATAACAATCCAGTTATCAGCCTCAATAGTCACTTTGTCTTATGTTGGCTTTTACCTATGCATGTAAATTACTGAAAATGTCTTGGCGAATGACAGATCCAGAAGAGCTGTTCCTGGTGCTGAATAACTTTATAGCATAGTTCACTCTATAAATGCAATACAACGCACTCAGTTAAATATTTTGTTGTACTGACACTGTATTTACACTGTACTTTGTATTATGGATCTGCTTCGTCAACAGTATGCATTCATCACTAGAATTACTAGAACAGTGTATCAGAAGTGTAATTATAGCATTGCTACACTGTATTTTAGAATTTAAAAATCCCACATATTACTTTTAGGTCTCATCATTTGTCCCTTGTGTTCATCACCCCTATGCCTTCTTTTTCCTGATTGCACCTTCTCACTGCACCTTTGATTCTTGCAGTACATTGAAACATAATAGCATAGTAAATGACCAATGACAGCAGGAAAAAATACAAAATTGGCCCATCCAGTCTACCCAATTGAGATTCTTCCTTAGTGTTCTAGGGACATTCCCTTAAATTATTTTTTAAATAAATAATATTGAGGTCCATGTTCAGTGCATTTGTTTAGTTAAGTTTGACATTTCGCAGGACAGACCATGAATTTGAGAAGCTTGCTTATCTTACTGCCCCTGGCTACGTTAAGGACTTTCTATGGTCGTTCCAGGGCAGCATCCAGCAGCTGTGCTGAGCAGAAAATGCTAATTTTTAGTGTACTTTGGCTAATGTAGCTAGATGAATTTAAGCCAGAGAAAGACCAGTCCTAAACTTTGCTGGCTAACTTGAAGAGAGCCGGGTACGTGCAGTGGCATGACCATGACGCTGAACAACATCCCAGCGAAGCTTGCTAGATAAGTTTATCTGGCTAACTTTCCTAGCTAGCTGGTGGCTGAATGTGCAGCTCCTTATGTTTGTCTGTTCATTTGCATTGCAATAGCATTGGTGCGGTCTGGGAAAGGGAAGTTTATCCATTAGAATAAGATATGCCAGATTTCACAGTCCTTTTCATTAGTACAAAAATAGAAAGTTACCACATTAAAAACAAAAGAAATATATCAGGTGATACCTTTTTATTGGACTAAATGCATTTTTTTTGACTAGCTGTCAAGAGTTAATCCCCTCTTCTACAGGTCAGCTTTCTTATGAGCAGAAGATGACACTACCAGGAAATACAAAGCAGCGTGGCTGCCAGAAATGAATCAGTGATAGGGTGAAGGGGGTTGAAGGGTGATCACGGCAGCCAAACTACACTTCATTAGTGTCATCATCTGGAGATGACCCCTTTCATCTAATACTTTCCTGAATTTACTGCGGGATTTGAACATCTTTCTTTGAGACTGAGGCAATTAAGAACAATTACCCAGAAAATTCAAAACTCATAATTGAGTCATCTGAATTGATAAAAAAGGGACTCGTATCCTGGACTGCTCCCTAAGATAGGGCACAACTCTTTTATTTATTTATTTTTTTATAAAGGAAAGTTAAGTAAATAACATCTCTGGCCATGTAGAGTCAGAGTAGCTTTTCTTTTCTGAAAAGAAACTTCTCAGATGTTTAACTATAAGGACTCTTTCCCCAGCCTCAGCTTAATGAGCTCTTGGCAGCCCCTGAATGAAAGCGGCATCTAGGGTAAAAGAGGAATTCTGAGACTGGAAGAGGAGCCCGGGCGCCTGGAAGTGACATCTGGGTTTGCAAATATTAATTCATGTCACGGTCCCAGCGTTCTCCCAGGATAGGAGCGTCGCGCCAAGACTCCAAATGAGCAAGCTGAGCAATGGACGGCCCTGCTTGTCCTGGAGAGCTTCCGCTGTGGGGAAGGGCTCCTGGGAATGGGTTGCCTTTCATGCAGATGATACCGAAATCTGCAAAGGGGTGGACCCTTTGGCAGGTGTGAAAAGACGAGGGTGGGGGATCCAGTGAATGCCTGACAGCTATGATTTGATGCTAAAAGACTGTAACGCCCCCTTACCTCCAGACACCCCTGGCATAGCTTCCTGCAGGGTGTTGTATCCTAGGCCCCCCTGCTTGAAACCACCTGCATTTCTTGTAACCCGTTTATAAGACCATGCAGCCAGCATTTTCTGTGGGCGTTAACCGAAGATGTCATCCCAGCTCTGGTGTAAGGAGAAGCTCAGCCCCACCCCCCCCCCCCCCCCCCATGCCTCGGCAGCGGGATCCCTGCTGTGCTTTCCGCCTGCGGTGCTGGTTGTTTTGAGGCCTGCTTTTGCCAAGCCTGTCCCAGGCCTCGGCTCCTTCTTCCGTCCTCTCTGCCCTTGCCTCTTGGACTGTCTGCTCTGGTTATCTGATCCTTGCCTGGGTTCTGATGTCGCCTGTTTGCTGCCTGCCCTGACCCCTGCTCGGATACAGACTCTCTTTCATTTGCTGCCTGCCCTAACCCTGGCTGTGACTGTCCACACACTGTTTAACCGCTCTCTGTCCAATTTGTAAGAATCTTAGATAAAGCATCTAAAAAGAGACCCTGCACCAAATTTGGCACTTTATATATTAACCAAAGTGAAAGTTTCCTTCTTCAGTATTATTTTTATGATAATGTAACAACCTTCCAGGCCTCTGACAGGGATGGGCATGCGGGAGAAACAAACTAGGAAATGAGACCAAATGTCCTATTTCATTTCGTATCATTTTCAAAATGGAATGAGTTAAATTCCAACAAAATTTTGTCGGAATCTCATTTTGTTTTGAAGAAATTAAAAAAAAAAAAAAAGTCACCAGTTTGGCTAGGCCTAGGTCCAAAGTCTAGGCATAGGTCATGACCCGATGAAAGGGCCACAGCCTGCGCCTGAATGTGACGCTGGGAGCTATGCATGGCAGAGGCTTCAGGACCAGCTGACCCCCGACACCTAGGCCCAAGCCAAAGCTTCAGCTTTGCATAGGATTAGGCCATGGTAGGTCCCCGCGATCTCAGCCTAGACCTCACGGCTTGGGCAGGGCCTAGGCCTCGTCTGCTGATCCCCCCCCCCCCCCCCCCCCCAGATTGGATAAGTGAGGGCCAGGGAGGAGGGTGAGAGGGATGGGTTGGAAGCACAGGAGGCCCTGGCAGGCACCGTTTCTTTTTATTTACCATTTTTTGGGGGGGGGGTTTTTCAATGTTTATTTCATCTTTTTTAAACTAAGGAAACAAAATAAACATTACATGAAATAAAATTCATGGGAAAAAATCCTCCTAAAAATGAAACAAAAATGTCCCCCCTTCCTACCCTTAATCTTTGATCACAGACTTTATATCCAGTACAAGATCTTTAGCAAACAATATCCTTGTTCCACAGTAATTAGTCTTTACATTTGCTGCTGCAAACTATTGTTGTGGAAAATACCTAAGGAGCAGCAATGGCTCAGGCCATTTACACAGATGCGTCTCCTAACAAAAATGAAATATTTGCCTTGGACTGCACCGCCTCTTTAATACGAATCTTTCCTTTTTTTAGGATTATTAAACTCCTTAGCATTTAATGAAATATTATAAATGATTCATATTTGTACACTAAAAACAATACAGCCAATGATCTTTTACTTCCAACCCACAGTCTTCCCTTCTCCAACCCTGATCCCACCCCAGGTGAATTCCACAAACAATGAACTAGACACATAACCTCCAAAAAAAGTCCTCTTCCCTTCCACTACAAACCCACTATGTCCCCCACCCTCCATCCCCCTAATTGCCTCCCTTACCCCTCCCCCCTTTTTATATTAACCACGTCTCCTCTCAGAGGATTGACACCAGCACTCCGAACCTCTTCAACCATGACCCTGAACTCCAATCTGCAATAAAACAAATGATTAACAGTTGAAATCCTCAAACCATGTCTTAATAATTATGCATGCCATCATAACTATTAACAGGCTTACGGCCTGAAAAAAAATCAATGCTCTCAAATTCTCCATCTCTAAATATTCTTAATACGCCTTGACTGTGTTGGCCAATCTCTTTCAATTCTCAGTCCCTCAGGGGTTAGCATCTTAAGAAGAAGAGGAACCTTCAGATTGTCTTTGAGCCACTTCCTCCACCCACTGCCACTTAGGAAGCCCATCCTTTGCTGTGGTTGAAAAAACAGCCAGATTCTGAGTTGTCTGCCGAAATGACAGTCCTGCCTCTCGCAGAATCTTCTCTGCTTTCTCTACTGACTTTACCCATGAAGTTGCTCCATTAATAGCAAAGCTAAGGCTGAAAGGGATAAGCCATCTGTATTTGATATTCTCCTTCCGAAGCACAACCTTCTCGAAACAGACTCTGTTTTTGGATTGTAATTGGTGAAATATCTTGAATAATCTCCAAATTGTGACCCTTCCACATCAGCCTTTCTATTTTCCTCACCTGCATTAGCACCTTTTCTTTCAAGGAAAATGTATGGAAACATGCTATTATGTCTCTTGACCAGTTGCCTCTAGGTTGTGCCAAAGATTTATGCTCTCTATCCAGATCAGCCATTGGAATTTCAGCCTATTCCTCACCATGGCCTAAAATAGCCATACTCATCCTAATCAGACCCTGTATATAGTTTGAAAATTCCAGGCCCTCTGGCAGCCCTCTGGCAGCCCTCAAATTCTCAAATTGCCACTTCTCAACCTTTTTCTAGGTGATCAAGGCATTCAGATAGTAAAGATGATGCATCCTCAATCTCAGAAATCAGCTTTTGGTTTTCTGTGAGAACTGCTTCTTGCTCATCCAGCCTTGCCTCCATCTTTGCCACTCACAAGCTCATTTCATTAAAATCTCTCCGTAACTCAGTAACATTCTCCAAAATTTCTTTCTTAATGGCCTCCATATAATGACAAAACTCACTAACTCAATTTTGAAAGTCCGCTTTAGTAAAAACTTCAGCACTGCCCAGTCACGATGCAGCTGTATTAATAGCGTGGCCTACTTCTCCACCACTCTCTGTTTCCTTCTCTCCCTCAGCTAAGCTTTCCGCTATTGGCATCGCACTTGAGAGATAGCAATATTGTTTTAAGTCCACAGATTTTTTTCAAACTGACATCATTGGCCTGCTTCCAGATCTGTACTCCCGTGCTCCTTCTACTCTTGCAAATTCTCTTCAGCGGAACAAAATTATAGCATTGAAGATCGCGAGTTACTCACCATCAAATTAGCTTTAGAAGAAAGGCACCCATGGCTAGAGGGCCCTCAACATAAGTTCACTGTATTCACAGATCACAAGAATCTGGAACACTTGAGCCATGCCCAATGTCTCAACGCCCGTCAAGCCCGATGGGCTTTGTTTTTTTCTAGATTTAACTTCGAGCTTTGTTATCATTCAGCTGGGAAAAATCTCCGGGCAGATGCCCTATCATGTTCCTTTGAACCAGAAGACACCCCGGAAGAACCCGGTCATGTTATTGACCCAGCTTGTATTTGTCTGTCTGCCACTTACCCAGTTCCCACTGGGAAGACTGTTGTGCCCCGTCAACTCTGTGAAAGAGTCCTCCGGTGGGCACATGACTCTAAGTTTGCCGGCCACCCAGGACGAGCGTGAACCCCAGCGCTGCTCCAGTGGTTATTCTGGTGACCCACTATGGTCTCTGATGCTAAAGTGTACGTCGATTCCTGCAACACTTGTGCTCAGCAAAAACCCTCGGTTGGAAGACCATGGGGTTTGCTCCAGCCACTCCCAGCTCCCGAAGAACCGTGGACACACCTCTCCATGGATTTCATCAAGGATTTACCACCATCTAAAGGTCATATGGGTTACTATAGATAGATTTTCTAAAATGGCACATTTTGTTCCACTACTGGGCTTTCCATCCACTCCTGAATTGGCACGCCTGTTCTTTCGTCACATCTTTCAATTACGTGGCTTGCCCAAGGACATTGTCTCTGACAGGGGCCCACAATTTGTTGCATGATACTGGCACGCTCTTTGTAGCAATTTTTGCATCAATATCAGTTTAACAACAGCGGAGCATCCACAAGCCAATAGACAAGTCATTCTTCCACGCTTATATAAATGACCAAGACAATTGGTCCGAACTTCTTCCTTGGGTGGAGTTTTCCCACAACTCCCATATTGCCGCTGCCACAGGTATGTCACCCTTTTCCATCGTCTATGGGAAGCAACCACGTCCACCTCTGCCCATACCATTATCAGTACCTTCTCCTGCTGCGCAAGCCTCTGCTGATGCCCTCAAGGTGCTCTGGAACCAGATGAATCTTCGCTTACACCAAGCCACTTCCCGGGCAAAGAGATCTATTGACAGCCATCGACGCTCGGCTCCTGAATTCCTCCCTGGCCAGAAAGTCTGGTTAAGCACCCGGTATATTTGACTTAAAATACCTTCCCAGAGGTTTGCACCAAGGTATATTGGACCTTTTCCAATTATTTGTCGTGTTGGACCAGTTACATACCATCTTCGTTTGCTACCTACATTGGGAATCCATAATACATTCCAAGTATCACTGTTGAAGCCTGTGGTCTTATTCTGGCCTTCACAAAAAGCTCCTGAACCTCCTCCATTGGTTGCGGAGACCGACATCACCTACAAGGTTCATGAAATCCATGATGTTTGCCATAGGGGCCGCCGGTGGGAATACCTCCTTTCCTGGGAGGTTACAGCCCTGAAGAAAATTTGTGGGAGCCAGCTTGTAACATCCTGGATAAAGCCCTCCTCCTTCAATTTCATCGTGCCCTTCCGGGCAAACCCAGACCTTCAAAGGGGGTGTGTGTGAAAAGGGGGGGGGGGGGGTACTGTTACGTGTGCCGGCTGTGGCAGACCCGCGGCTCTATCCCCTTACTTCTCTCAAGTGAATCCAGTGCCTGGTCCCTCAACCCTGGTGGTGGTAGGCCGTTAGCTCCATCCTCGGGCTGCCCCTGGTGCCTCTGGCTCAGCTACAGATCCTGGTGCTCTGCGTCAGGCCTCTTCGCATGGCCCACGGAGAGACGCTACCTCTCAGTGCTGCGCCACTCCCTAGGCGTGTGCATGCACGCGCATCTCTAAGGCTTAAGTAGGGCCCATGGCAAGAACCGAGCTGCGGCCCCGGATGATGACGTCAGCGGAGCTCTGGTTTTTAACCTGGACTCCGCTTCCTAAGATTGCCTTTGCAACAGCTCTCCTTGCTGGCCGAGTACTCGTTGACTCCTAGTGATTCTCCGTGTTCCTGGTTCCTGATCCTCTTGATTCCTGTTCCTGATTTCCTCGTTCCTGCATTCCTGATCTTCAACCCTTCCTCGGATTGCCTTCACAGATTTTGACTCTGCTTTGCCTGACCACGCCGTTGACTCTCTCCAAGCCCGGACCTCTGCTTTGCCTGACCACGCTGTTGACTCTCTCCAAACCTGGACCTCTGCCTTGCCTGACCACGCCATTGAATCTCTCCAAGCCGGACCTCTGCTTTGCCTGACCACGCTGTTGATTCTCTCCAGACCCAGACCTCTGTATTGCCTGACTACTCCATTGCCTCTCTCCAGACCTAGACCTCTGCATTGCCTGACTACTCCATTGCCTCTCTCCAGACCCAGACCTCTGCATTGCCTGACTACTCCATTGCCTCTCTCCAGACCCAGACCTCTGCATTGCCTGACTACTCTGTTGTCTCTCTCCACACCCAGACCTTTGCATTGCCTGATTTCGCTCTTGACTCTCTCCTCATTAGACCTCAGCCTTGCTTGCCACTGCTTCCAGATTGCCACCAGCCCTGACTCCAGCTTGCCCTATGACGCTTCTTCAGTCTACATCCTGGACATGGCCTATTCAGGCTTTGGCCTGTTCTTGCTTGGGCACCCCCTGTCTGACTTTGGTTCTATTGGTACCCGGGTCTCCGGAACTCCACCTCATCCAGTACAGATTCACTCTCTCCTGTTGCTGCCTCTGGGCTGACCTTGATCCTTCCATCGATGACGACTGACGGAGGCCCACCTAAATCCAGCCGGCCCCGGCACCCAAAGTCTCAACCTGCGGGGAACTAGGGCTGGTTTTGGTGAAGCGCCATCCGGCCTCTGCCCATCAGCCCTATTTGCCTGCCGACGGTGGGGACCTGTAGGATCCCTCCCATGGGTTGCATCAACCCCACCTCGGCCCAAGGGTCCACCTCCGGCGCAACACAAGCCTCTGTTCCAGTCTTACCTGCACGCTGTTCCTGTCCAAGCCTCAGTTCCAGTCTTATCTGCACGCTGTTCCTGTCCAAGCCTCAGTTCCAGTCTTACCTGCACTCTGTCCCTGTCCAAGCCTCCGTTCCAGTCTTACCTGCACTCTGTCCCTGTCCAAGCCTCCGTTCCAGTCTTACCTGCACTCTGTTCCTGTCCAAGCCTCAGTTCCAGCCTTACCTGCACTCTGCTCCAATCCAAGCCTTGGTTCCAGTCTTACTTGCACTCTGCTCCAGTATAAGCCTCAGTTCCAGCCTTACATGCATGCTGTGCCAGTCTAATCCTCAGTTTCAGCCTTAATTGCACTCTGTTCCAGTGCAAGCCTCGGTTCCAGTCTTACCTGTACTCTGTTCTAGTCCAAGCCTGGGTTCCAGTCTTACCAACATGTCCAAGACTTGCTTTAGCTGTACCAGACTGCCCAAGCCTTGCTCCAGCCTCGCCCAGCTGTCCCGTGCCACTCCAGGGGTGCTGTTCCCCACGTTCCACGTGAACCAGAGCCATAACATGAATAAAAAATTATCAGGCTAGAATTTCAGAAGATAAATGCCCAAATATTCATTTAGCCCTAAAATTTCTGAGTTATCGGGCTGAATGCTTCCTAAAATGGACTAATATGGAATAATATATTAATAGCATTGTAATGTTCACCCTGCCCCAAAAACTCACAGGTATGCTGGCAACTTACAATTTTATTTTTCCAACAGCAAGTTAAAATCAAGTCATTCAGATAGCCAGAAAAAAGGAGAAGGGAGTTATGGATACCTTTACTGAGAAAAGAGAAGAAGGAGTAAATAGGGTTTGGGATATTATTAGAATGACTCCAAATTTATTCTGAGCAGGATAAATTATTTACACAAGGGAATCTACTGTGTATAAACACAAACACACATATAGAAAGGAATACTGCGTATAAACATATAAATACAAAGGAATACAGAGTATGAAAATGCACACATACACAAAGGAATACTGTGTATAAACATATAAATACAAAGGAATACAGAGTATGAAAACGCACACATACAGAAAGGAATACTGTGTATAAACAAACATATAAGCACACGTACACAAAGGAATACTGTGTATAAACCCATAAACACAAAGGAATACAGAGTATGAAAACGCACACGTACACAAAGGAATACTGTATATAAACCCATAAACACAAAGGAATACTGTGTATAAACACATAAACACAAAGGAGTACAGAGTATGAAAATGCAAACGTACACAAAGGAATACTGTGTATAAACATATAAGCACACGTACACAAAGGAATACTGTGTATAATCACAAAGGAATACTATGTATAAACACATGCATACATACACAAAGGAATACTGTGTATAAACACATGCACACATATACAGAGGAATACTGTGTATAAACACATAAATACAAAGGAATACTGTGTATAAACACACACACAAACACACATACAAAAAGGAATACTGTGTATAAACCCATAAACACAAAAGAATACTGTGTATAGGCACATTCACACATACACAAAGGAATACTGTGTATAAACACATAAACACAAAGGAATACTGTGTATAAACACATCCACACATACACAAAGGAATACTGTGTATAAACATATAAACACAAAGGAATACTGTGTATTAAACACACATGCACACGTACACAAAGGAATACTGTGTATAAACACACACACACACACACACATACACAAAGGAATACTGTTTATAAACACATAAACACAAAGGAATACTGTGTATAAACACAAACACACATACACAAAGTAATACTGTGTATAAACACACACACACACACACAAATACACAAAGGAATACTGTGTATAAACATATAAACACAAAGGAATACTGTATATAAACACACACACACACACACACACACACACACACTCACATACACAAAGGAATACTGTGTATAAACCCATAAACACAAAAGAATACTGTGTATAGGCACATTCACACATACACAAAGGAATACTGTGTATAAACACATAAACACAAAGGAATACTGTGTATAAACACATCCACACATACACAAAGGAATACTGTGTATAAACATATAAACACAAAGGAATACTGTGTATTAAACACACATGCACACGTACACAAAGGAATACTGTGTATAAACACATAAACACAAAGGAATACTGTATATAAACACACACACACACACACATACACAAAGGAATACTGTGTATAAACACATAAACACAAAGGAATACTGTGTATAAACACAAACACACATACACAAAGGAATACTGTGTATAAACACACACACACACACAAATACACAAAGGAATTCTGTGTATAAACATATAAACACAAAGGAATACTGTATATAAACACACACACACACACTCACATACACAAAGGAATACTGTGTATAAACACACATGCACATGTACACAAAGGAATATTGTGTATAAACATAAATACAAAGGAATACTGTGTATAAACACATACCCACATACACAGAGGAATACTGTGTATAAACACATAAATACAAAGGAATATTGTGTATAAACACATAAATACAAAGGAATACTGTGTATAAACACACATGCACACATACACAAAGGAATACTGTGTATAAACACACACACACACATACACAATGAAATATTTGGGTGAATTTGCAAATGCCAGCATGCGCCAATAACACCAGATACGCACCGTGGCCAGGCTACGTGCGTGCCGAACGCATTTTCATAGCGGCCCAGCTATGTGCATATCTTTCCCGTACGTGTGGAAGTGTCGGGTTTTTGAAAAGGGACAGGCGTGGGTGGTCGGGGGCAGCTGGGACAGTGCCATTTTACGCTGTCCTGGTGAAGGGCGTGCCGGCAGCTGGCTGGTGCGCGCAACTTACTTCTGCTTGGAGGAGCAGGTAAGCTGTGAAAAAAGAAAAGGTTAATTAGGGTGGGTTTAGGGTTCGGGGTGGAGAGGGAAAAAGAGAGGTAGGTTAGTTAGGGGGATAGGAAAGTTCTTTCCCAGACCACGCCTTTATTGGAGTGGACCGGGAGGGAACTGGGCAAAGGCCCGATCTCATCGCTATATGTGTGTTAAAAAATCCCCCCTCGTGCATGCGAGTGGGAACCCATACGCATGTGCATGCAGCAAAACAAAATCTGGTGCGTATGTTTGCGCAGGTATTGGATTTTATGACATGCGCGCGGCGAGGCACACATATTATACAATTGTGCGTCCATGTGCATGCACTGGGAGCTGCGCGCACCGGGAACTGCATGCACATGGACGTGTGCACCTTTGAAAATTTACCTCACTGTGTACACACAGATGCATATAGAAACATAGAAATGACGGCAGAAGTTTCGCACTTTGTTTCTTTCCTCATACTTATCTGTTACTCTTGGCCCTTAGTAACCTTTTGGTTCTGTTTCCCTTCCCCCCTCCATTAATGTAGAGAGCAGTGTTGGAACTGCATCTAAGTGAAATATCTAGCTTAATTAGTTAGGGGTAGTAACCGCCGCAATAAGCAAGCTACACCCATGCTTATTTGTTTACCCCGACTATGTAATTCAGTCCTTGTTGGTTGTTCTAGAGCCAGGAACTTCCAATGTTGAATGCAGCAACAGATGAGAACAGGAATCAAAGCAAAGGAGCATGGTTGCAGTGCTGAATGTGAGAGAAATTGCATCTGTGCAACAGCAAAGAACATGCAGAAGCCGGCTGAGGCAGTCCCTTCAACAGGATCCTTTCTCCTCACTAAAATAGAACATGAGGGCCCCAGTATCCTGCTGCTGCTGTTTGCTTTTTTTTTTTTTACAAGTAAGGAGGATTTAGGTGACTTGTTTATTTCTGGCACACCATGGGGATTATTTGCCACTCTGGAACTTCCCTAATTGATGATCAGGAACATAGAATTTCAGAGAAAGAATTCCCAAGATGCTTCATAGTTACTAGGACAGACTGGTAAATACAGCAAAATATTATAATATTGTCCGGGGGGGGGGGGGGGGGGGGGGGGGGGGGTGGGGGAGTCGGGTCAAAGGCTCCTTCAGATGACAAAGAACTTGACTTCCAGGCTGTGCAAAAAAGGTTTAATTGGGGTAATTGTGAATAATCAAAGGCGTGCAGGGTTTCTTTTTTTTAAAGAAGTATAGCTTTCTCAGGGGGATTTCATACGCGGAGAGCCAGTTTCCTGAGGAGAGGGGAGAAAGCTGCTCCAAAGTTTAGAGATGGAGAAGAAAAATGATTTTTTTATGGGCGTTAATGCATTTGCTGTAAAAGACATGCACGCTCTTAGGAGCCCTCCACCTCCTTTTGTTGGCGCAGATTGGCATTTTCCATTAATTATCCGGAGGATGCATTATTAACGAGCGCATCCAGTATGCCGCACTTCATAGCAGAAGGGCTGCTTTCCTTTAGTCTTCATTTTTCTCTTGGCATAATAACGTCAAATACTGCTGAAAAGGGCGGGGGGGGGGGGGGGGGGGGAGAATTCCCACATTGCCCAGAAAACAAATGGGGAAAGCCTGCAGAGTGCGGATTTGGGAATGCTTTCCCAGCTGCATTAGCAGAAGGCTGCATGCCATGCATGCTGGTCTTCCCTCTCACATTGCATATCGAGCACTAAATGCTAACCTTCAATCTCATTTTTTCTACTTGTTGCGAGCATGGGGGTAAGGCATGGGTGAGTGGAGGGTGGGGGAGGAGGGCAGAGACGAGCTTCGATGCTGCCTGTGCTGTGCCTGTATCTCTGAGTGCATGTATGCTGGGGTACGAATGTAGGTGTGCGAAGGGGGGGCAAGTGTGCATGTGAAGAGTCGAGCGGGGGAGGGTGCTTCAACCTTGGGGATTTTTCAGCATTTTGTTCTGTTTCATACTTTTTTTTTTTTTTTTTTTTAATAGTTGGTAAAAGTTGCTGGATCTGGCAGCTTCTTGGTAGGTCAGTGCTGCCAGTGCATGAGTGCCCAGTACATTAGCTTCATTGATTTCAATAGAGCAATAGTGAATGATATCCTGCCGAATGCCAGGCCCCCGTCCGTAGCCTGGCAGTGTCTGCTCATTGATTCAAACACCACACTAACAGAGCCCCAGGAAAACAGAGAAACACATGGCAGGAAAAGACCGTCTGACCCATGCAGTCTGCCCCTCCATCCGATTCATTTCGGAGAAATGGAGGACCACTGCAAGGCTTTGAGATTTCGATGCTGTAGTTTGGGCAAAGTCTTCCTTTTTTTTTTTTTTTTGTAGGAGAAATGAACATGAACATTAAGTCTGAGGAGGAATAAGATTCCATCAGTCTCGTGCTTTCTTCAGAATTATGAGTTGGACTGCAGTATCCCCCCTGATGCAGATCCTATACGAGGCATGGATCTATGCTGGGGAAAAGGGAGCTGTAAGGGCCTCTAACAGCTTCTCATCACTTCGTGCTGTTATTGGCTGCTGGAAGAGGTAGCTTTCATTTCAGGCAAGCGCTTACTATGTACCATATATTCATTTTTATTTGCAACCAAAACAACGCAAAAAAATGGACTTTGCTCTGTTATGATCTTCTCAGAGAGGTCTGATTGACGACATTCCTTCTTTGAAATGTGCTCGTCTCTTTATGACCAGGGATCCGCTTTCTCAATCGCAGCTTCAAATCTGTGGAACTCCTTTCCTCCGGAATTATGACCCAGCCACCATATGAAAACATTCAGAGGTCCTTTTCATTTAAAAAGGCTGAGTATTAACGACAGCGGGTTGAACCTCACTGTTTTGAAGGCACCCCTCTGAGCTCAGGGCTTAGGACAAGCTATAATACATATCTCGTTTTATATGTTTTGTTATGCACAAGATTTTGAAATTACGAATGTTTTATTTTGAACGTCACTTAGACCTTGTTGTGTTAAGCGTCTAATGAACTTTAATAAATGTAAATGTAAGGCAAGTGAAGGCTATTTAATTCATTACTGCACATCGATTCACACAGCAGACTGTATGCTCCTATTAGGAAAATGGAACAAGCCAGGCTGCTACAGAGCCCTACACAGAAACTACACACCAGCAGAATACCTCGCCTCAGTCGCATGTGTAGACCCTCACCTAACAAAGAATAAAGAGACAATAAAGCATAACTAGAAACATAAAGACAAAAACTGAACTGGAGACTGCAACAAGCCAGAGTCTCTGTATGCAGTGCAACAAAGAAAAGAGAAAAATCACCTCTCCTCATAAAATAAAGCAAGAAATATAAAATCAATGGCAGTAAAAGAACAGTTAATGAATGCAATATCCAATATTTAAAAACTCATACAAAATTTCTAGACACCAATAAAATATTTAAAAACAGCACACACAAAGACCCAATAATTAAAAATAATAGGGATTAAAAAATGCTGTGCTCTCCATACCTGAAAACGTTCAATTTCCAGGTGCCCTGAGATTTTGTGAATTAGGAGAAGAAGGGGGGGTTGTTTGCAAATTTCTCCTTTATCTCAGTAACACACATGCTCTCTCCCTCACTTACAGGCCAATACAGAATGGTGCACTCAGCCGAGTGCACCGTTTAACCCCCGTTTGACCGCACGTTTTACACGCGCTATTATTACCCCTTATACTGTAAGGGGTAATAGTGCATGGAAAACGCGCGGCCAACCCCCTCCCCCCAAAACTAATAGCGCCCATCACATGCATGTTGATGAGCCTATTAGTTATCCCCGCGGGATACTGAAAGTAAAATGTGCGGCCAAGCTGCACATTTTATTCTCAGAAATTAACACCTGCCCAAAGGCAGGCGTTAATCAGAGACAACAACAGGAAAGTGTACAGAAAAGCAGAAAAAACTGCTTTTCTGTACACCCTCCGACTTAATATCATAGCAATATTAAGTCGGTCCCAAAAATAAAATTAAAAATTTTTTTTTTAAAAAAGCTGTCTGCCGGCCTGTGGGTTGGAAACCGGACGCTCAATTTTGCCGGCATCCATTTTCCGAACCCATGGCTGTCAGCAGGTTTGAAAATCAAAGCTGGTAAAATTAAGTGTTGGTTGTCATATCCGCTGACAGCCACTGCTTCCGCTAATAAGGAGGCGCTAGGGACTTGCTAGTGTCACCAGCACCTCCTTATTTAGCGCGGGACCTAATTTATATAGAAAATCGCGTGCCCAGGAGAGGTGCCTGGGTGTGTGTTGGGAGAGCGGGTGATCAACACTGAGCGCTGGCTCTCCCGTGGGGTTTTTTGAATCAGCCTGTTATATAAGCTCTCAATCATACAATTACACATATGCTTGCTCTCTCACACAGGCTCTCAATCACACAATTACACACAAGCTCTCTCTCTCTCATTTACGTAGGCTCTCAATCACACAATTACACACAAGCTCTCTCTCTCTCATTTACGTAAGCTCTCAATCACACAATTACACACAAGCTCTCTCTCTCTCATTTACGTAGGCTCTCAATCACACAATTACTCACAAGCTCTCTCTCTCTCATTTACGTAGGCTCTCAATCACACAATTACACACATGCTCACTCACTCACTTACATAAGCTCTCAATCACACAATTACACACAAACTCTCTCTCTCTCATTTACATAGGCTCTCAATCACACAATTACACACATGCTCACTCACTCACTTACATAAGCTCTCAATCACACAATTACACACAAACTCTCTCTCTCTCATTTACATTGGCTCTCAATCACACAATTACACACAACCTCTCTCTCATTTACATAGGCTCTCAATCACACTATTACACTCATGCTCTCTCTCTCTCTCTCTCACTTACATAGGCTCTCAATCACACTATTACACTCATGCTCTCTCTCTCTCTCTCACTTACATAGGCTCTCAGTCACACATTTACACACATGCTCTCTCTCTCTCACTTACATAGGCTCTCAATCACACTATTACACTCATGCTCTCTCTCTCACTTACATAGGCTCTCAGTCACACATTTACACACAAGCTCTATCTCTCATTTGCGTAGGTTCTCAGTCACACAATTACACACAAGCTCTATCTCTCATTTACGTAGGCTCTCAATCACACAATTACACACATACTCTATCTCTCATTTACGTAGGCTCTCAATCACACAATTACACACATGCTCTATCTCTTATTTACGTAGGCTCTCAATCACACAATTACACACAAGCTCTATCTCTCATTTACGTAGGCTCTCAATCACACAATTACACACAAGCTCTCTCTCTCTCACATAGGCTCTCAATCACATAATTACACACAAGCTCTCTCTCGCATTTACATAGGCTCTCAATCACACAATTACACACATGCTCTCTCTCTCTCACTCACTTACATAGGCTCTCAATCACACAATTACACACAAGCTCTATCTCTCATTTACGTAGGCTGTCAATCACACAGTTACACACAAGCTCTCTCTCTCTCACATAGGCTCTCAATCACACAATTACACACATGCTCTCTCTCTCTCTCACTTACATAGGCTCTCAATCACACAATTACACACATGCTCTCTCTCTCTCACTTACATAGGCTCTCAATCACACAATTACACACAAGCTCTATCTCATTTACGTAGGCTCTCAATCACACAATTACACACATGCTCTCTCTCTCTCTCTCGCATTTACATAGGCTCTCAATCACACAATTACACACAAGCTCTCTCTCATTTACATAGGCTCTCAATCACACAATTACACACATGCTCTTATTTATACATATACATGCTCTCACTTACACATACAGCGGTAGAATTTTTAAAAAGCGCGCTTGCAGGAGCTGGTGCGCACACATGGACCTGCGTATTTTATAACATGTGGGCATAGCTGCGCGCATGTTATAAAATCTGGGAGCCTCATACACGCTGGAGTTTATAATCTATGCACGCCTGTGCACACGGCGCACACAGGGGGGGGGGGGGTAGATTTTGCCAATTTACGTGCGGCGACGAGATCGTGCTTCCCCCAGTTTCACCCAGTCCGCTCCAATTAAGGAGTGGATTGGGAGGGAGCTTTCCTACATCCCTCCCTCTTCCCCTCTCCTTTCCGACCCTTCCTTTTTTGTTTCTTTGTTTAAGAACTTACGCCAGCTCCCCTCATCCCCGGACTGCCCCTTTGCTGAGGCCCAGCTCTTGTGCGCATAACATGGGTTACCCGTGCGGCTGGGCCCCTTCTGAAATGCGCCTGGGCACACAAGGCCCGGCCGCGTGTGTAACCCCTGTATTTTACGTGCAGGGGTGATTTAAAATAGGCCCAACAGGTTCTCAATCACACAAACAGATTTTTAATTACACACTTATATATATGCTGTCTCACACACACATGCACACACACACACTCGCTCACTCCCCACCAAACTAGAGGCAGCAACTGCCTCATCCTCTTCCAGCCCTCGCAGCCTCGAGAAAGGAGTCCCATTAGCCGTGGAGGCTGACGTTGCTCCTTGTTTTGCTCTAGGCTGACGCTGCTCTTCTTCGGGCTGGCGTTGCTGCTCTTCTTCGGGTTGGCGTTGCTGCTCTTCTTCGGGCTGGCATTGCTGCTCTTCTTGGGGTTGGCGCAGCTGCTGATGTTCTTCGGGCCGACTCTGCAGATACTTTACCTAACAGGTTATCTTCTTCCTGCAACAGTGTGGCTAATTTGTTTGTTGCTCATTTTGAAGACGCTATTTTATACCTTTTACCTTTTTCAAACATATAAAAAATTGGTCATGCTACATTGATGCCATACTATTCGTTTGGACTTCAACTTCAGAACATCTCCTAGAATTTATTGAATGGTTAAATTCGGTTGACAAAAAAATTACAATTTACAGTTTCTTATCACAGTTCTAGGATTATTTTTTTTAGCTATATTGATTTTCAAAATGGGACATTGTACTGGAACCACTGGGGTAGATTTTAGAAAAGTACGCCCGCGCGTACTTTTGTTCGCACACCAGGCGCGAACAAAAGTACGCCGGATTTTATAAGATACGCGCATAGCCATGCGTATCTTATAAAATCCGGGGTCGGCGCGCACAAGGGGGGTGCACATTTGTGCAACTTGCGTGCGCCGAGCCTTGCGCGTGCTGCCCGTTCCCTCCGAGGCCGCTCTGAAATCGGAGCGGCCTCGGAGGGAACTTTCCTTCAGCCTCCCCCCACCTTCCCCTCCCTTCCCCTACCTAACCCACCCCCCCAGCATTATCTACACCCCCCCTACCTTTATCGCGAAAGTTACACCTGCCGATCGGCTGCCACCGCGCGATTCTCTGGCACGGGAGCGATTTCGGAGGCCTCGGCCATGCCCCCGAAACGCCCCCAGGCCGGAACCACGCCCCCCAGAACACCCCTGGAATGCCCTGAACATTGCGCCAGCCCCCTGACACTCCCACGACACACCCCGCTAGCAAAGCCCTGGGACTTACGCGCATCCCAGGGCATGTGCGCGCCGCCGAGCCTATGCAAAATAGGCTCGGTGCGCGCAGGGGGGGTTTTAAAGGGTTACGCGCATAACTTATGTGCGTAACCCTTTTAAAATCTACCCCACTTTGTTTCACAAATCTATGGAAAGAAATTCTCTTTTATTGTTTTACAGTTTTCATCCGTACCATCTTAGATGCCATCTTCCTGTGGGACAATTTTTGAGAATTATCTGTTCGGATAAGAAGGACTTTATTGACCAAGCGCGCATTCTAAGTCCTCTGTATTTGGCTAGAGGTTACCCTTTTGCAGTCATAAAAAGAGTTTTTAAAAGAGCTTTCAATACTGAATGCCAATGGTTCCTATGCGATCAAACAAAAATATCTAACGAGTGACCTGTGTGTGTACTAAGATTTTCTCATGTGTCATCAAAAATAAAAGCCATTCTTTTAAATCATAGGGAGATTCTGAAATTACATTTCATCTTTTCAATGCTGCTGCTAATTGCGTACACATGAGGTAAAAATCTTAGGGACTATTTAATTCATGCCACTTTGCCGTTTATTGGACATGTGCAATCACCCGTAGGACATCGATCATGCGGCAATTGTTCGTTTTGTTCCACAAGCATTACAGGCACTCAATGGCATGATCCCAATCAGGCCATACCATTTATTTTTCTCATTCCACTGATTTTTGATCTAACTTTGTAGTATATTTTATAGTCTGCCCTTGTTCTAAAATATACATTGGCAGAACAAAAAGAATGATTTGGACTCGTCTCATGGAACATCGCAGCTGTCTAACCACAAAGAAGGAGCAAGCCCTTTAGTCTCTCATTGTGAGGATTTCCATCATGCATTTACTGATCTATGGTAGGGTGTCATTGAACACATTGGTACATCTCCAAGAGGAGAAGATCTTACTAAAAGACTTAATTTACATGAACAATTCTGGATCTTTTATTTGAACACAGTAGCCCTTCGCTGTCTAAACCTAGAGATTGAATGGTACTCCATTATTTAAGTGATGACATGTCAATCTTGACATACCATCATGGTGCAATGCCGGACTTACGTCACCAGTTTGACATCTAAGGAAGTTCCTCTATTTATATGTCATTCATGTTATTGCTATGTCCAGTAAAAATTTGCTAGGTAAGAAGACCCAAGGTAATATAACATGTAAATCAAATCTAGATAATAAAAGACCTGTTATATGGATATCAATTGAAGTCCGAGGGTACCTTCATACGATGCTGATCAATATTTCAGCTATCGTGTCTGTGAGCCATATATTAGGCTTCAAAATCATTAGGTACCTCAGTAGTATCGCTCTTTATGCCAGAATGTCCACTTCCAGATCATTTGATTAATGTTGATTAGAATGTAGCCTGTAATGTCACTTATCTTATATTGTTCTGTAGTCGGTCTTGCACAGCCGACATCTAGATGTTTCGGAGACTGGCTCCTTCTTCAAGGGCTGGATATTTTCAAGAGTGACTCGTGGAACATTATTAATTTCTGTGGAGAGCATAAGTAAAGACATCTTTTGGTTATTGAAAAACATTTTTCACTTAACATGACCACTGAAAAATGGAGCCTGATACATACGTGCTGTGTAGGCAGAATACACTTGTCAAATGTGGACTGTTCCGCTGGGAAAGCGGTCTGAGGAGCTCCGCTAGAATAATAATAAAGATGGAATCTCAAAAGAGTTTTTTTTAAAAAAAAATTTGGCGATGTTTAACTTCATTGAGTCACTGTATTTTGGAGCTGATGTAAAAAAAGCTTATGAATGGAATTATTTGAAACGGGGTTGGAGCAAATACAGCACGTATGTATCAGGCTCCATTTTTCAGTGGTCATGTTAAGTGAAAATTTTTTTCAATAACCAAAAGATGTCTTTACTTATGCTCTCCACAGAAATTAATAATGTTCCACGAGTCACTCTTGAAAATATCCAGCCCTTGAAGAAGGAGCCAGTCTCCGAAACATCTAGATGTCGGCTGTGCAAGACCGACTACAGAACAATATAAGATAAGTGACATTACAGGCTACATTCTAACCAACATTAATCAAATGATCTGGAAGTGGACATTCTGGCATAAAGAGCGATACTACTGAGGTACCTAATGATTTTGAAGCCTAATATATGGCTCACAGACACGATAGCTGAAATATTGATCAGCATCGTATGAAGGTACCCTCGGACTTCAATTGACATCCATATAACAGGTCTTTTATTATCTATCCTTATCCAGTAAAAATTTGGAGCATTTCATGTTAACACAGAGTCAACTATACTGATGACTGGTCTATGTTGCACCAGAGGTGGACCCTTGGGCTGAGGTGGGGTTGACGCAACCCGTAGGTAGGAAACTATGGGTCCCCACCATCGGCAGGCAGAGTGGGCTGATGGACAGAGGCTGGAGCTTCACCAATACTAGTTTTGGACAGGCAGATAGACATGCGGCTGGCATGCACTAAGCTCTGCTACCAGCTTCCAAAAATTGCAAGTGGCTCTTACTCTTAGTTTGGGCCTTGCAACGCGCTGGCTCAGCAGACAGAGGGAAGTGCGACCTGCAAGTTTTTGCTGGTATCAGAACTGGTGGAAGTTCTGGCAAGGTTTGCAGTCCCGGCTGGTAGAATGCATCTAATGTGGTGGTGGTGGTGGTGGTGGTGGCAGGGTGGGGGGGGAGGGCGTCACAGTGGCAGGATCAGGCAGGAGGATAATGGAGTGCAGAGCGAAGCTGAAGAGGAGAAGAGGCTGCAGCGGCCTGTTCATGTTGCACTTCCCTCTCCACCTATAGCCCCTGCTTGTTGGCACTCTGCTCTCCCTGGTCTTTCTCCTCCTCCTCCTCCTCCTCTCTCTTGCTCTCTGGTGGGAGGATTGTAGAAATCATTTTCAGAGCATTTCTGGGAGGAATTCTGTGTCCACAGCAGATCACTGCATTTTCATCACAGGCGTGGAAATGTTTGCCTGGTAGTGGTGATTTAGAAGAGTCATTTTGTGAAATGTGTTTTTCCAAAGGAAAAGTGAATGAATATGATTTTTGGAAAGGACGGAAATGTTTTCCGTATTTATTTTGTAGTCTATCATTGTAGGCTGTTTTTGGGTAGTTTTTGGCTGGATAATGAAGAGCAGAAAGAAAAGTCAGTGCTGCAGCCGAGGGAGAGAGCCGGATGCAGGGAAAGTCAAGCTGAGGCCTCAGACAGTTTTGTTGCTACTGATTTCTGCTTCGGGTGGGGAATGAGATCCAATCTCTCTCTCTCTGTCTTGCGACAAACACCATCTCCCCTGCTCACCCCGACCTCCAGCCTTGTGCGCTCGGGCAGGTGAGGAGCTTGGCAGCAGCACTGCAGTCACCCCTTTGCTCCAGCTGAACTAGATCCATATTTACCAGTTACAGTGAAACCCCTGCGGGCAGAGGTGAAAGATGCCTGGATCGGAGAGGATGGGGCAAGAGGAATGGAAGACAGTGTGAGTGAGGGAAAGGGAAGGGAGAGCAGTGAGAGTGTGAGGGGGGTGGAAGGAAGGAGAGGGTGAGGGAGTGGAAAAGAAGGAAAAAGGGAGAGGGTGGAAGAAATGGGTGAAAAAGATCAAGGGTGCATGGGAGGGTGCGTGAGGGCGTGGGTCACAAACACACCCCTCCCCCCATTCCCCCAGGTGGCAGATGCAGATGCTGAGGAAGTGGGCAGGCAGACGATCAGGTTCCCATGGATGTGGCAGGGTTGCCAAATTCCTAGAAATGCTTTTTACTGACACGTTATCTGCCATTCCTCCATAGGAACCCTGCCCCCTCCCTTCCCCCTCATTTCATATCATCATTTCCAACCCCCACCCCCAGCAGCCCTCTCAGTGATTTTAAAGATCTCATTTGCTTAAAAGGTTTGGGGACTCCTGGTCTGCAGGGATGGTTACTGAATGGGTCTGTGGAGGTTCCAGCTCCCTCCTCCTCTTCCTCCTCCTCCTTCTCCAAGAATAAACTAAGGAGATATTTCTTCACAGATATGGTGTTGGGTGCACGAGATAGACTCTCAGTGGAGACGCTAGGCACAGTAAAGTGAGCCCCAGGCTGCCACGTCACAGTCCTGTACCCCAAAATAATAAAGGTTCACCAAGGTTTATTGTACAAGGCTTTCAACCCTCTTTGCTCTTATCGTAGTTTGGTGAGCTCTGCACCCCTAAACAAGGATACTGCCCTTTCCTAGGTCTGATCTCAGCAAGTCCAGCTGCTGGTTGTTAGTGACGAGGGTAGGTTTCTGGAGGTCATCTGGTCGTCTCTCTCTGGTATTCTCCACTCTCAGCATCAAAGGTTTGGTCTTGTTGTGATCTGATCTTTACAGTTTCGCCATCCCCAGCTGATACCCTCAGACTGGATAGTCCCACTGAGGGGTGGTGCCCATTACCCAGAACCTAGGCTTGGTCTGTGGCGTGCGGCTTGTCTTCTGGTCGGTGGCTTGTACAGTTTTGATTGGCGATTGGTTGAGAAGAGGGCTGCTCTGCTTGTCAGCAAGGTCATTATCACAAGTCCATTATCTGCTGCTTCTGAGAGGTGGGTGTGTTTGCCCCTTGCTTGCAGTCTTCATATGACTTTGGCCGTTTGCACCCAAGTTCCTCCTTGGATTATTTTAGATTTAATTGCTCACCTTTTCCAAATCCGAGCTCAAGGCAAATTACAATGCAGGTACTGCAGTTATTCCCCTGCCCAAGAGGACTTCCAATCTAAGACGGTAATTTTAAAATGAGCGCCAGTACGCCCTTTCATGAGCATATCAGCATGCGAGCGAAGATAAGGTAGAATTTTTAATCGTACACACTTGCACACGGACCTTATAAAATACAGAAACTAGGGATGTGCAGCAGGGACAGATTCGTCCCATTCGGTATTCGTATTCTTCGGGATCCAAATCCGTTGCGTCGTTCTCGGGGGACCCCGATTTGTTCATTAGTTAAATATGTATTCGTTTCCCAAAAAAACCCCCATCCCAACCCTTTAAATTTAATTAACTACAACCCCCCACCCTCCTGACCCTCCCAAGACTTACCAAAAGTCCCTGGTGGTCCAGTGGGAGTCCTGGAGCGATCTCCTGCACTCGGGCTGTCGGCTGCCGGTATTCAAAATGGCGCCGATAGCCTTTGCCCTTACTATGTCACAGGGGCTACCGGTGCCATTGGTCGGCCCCTGTCACATGGTAGGAGCACAAGATGGCGCCGGCCGTCCATTGCTCCTACCATGTGATAGGGGCCGACCATGGCACCGGTAGCCCCTGTGACATAGTAAGGGCAAAGGCTATCGGCGCCATTTTGAATACCGGCAGCCGATAGCCCGAGTGCAGGAGATTGCTCCAGGACCCTCGCTGGACCACCAGGGACTTTTGGCAAGTCTTGGGTGGGGGTCAGGAGAGTGGGGGTTTATTCGTTTGTGATACGTTGTATTTGTGGGGGTTCGTCATACGTTTCATGACCCCTACGAATACATTGAATATGGATTATACGTTGTGGATTGCCAATACGTTGCAAACGAATGTACACCCCTAACATAAACCACACATAAGAGGTTACTTGAGCACAGCTAGTGCACATGTGTCTTCCATAGGACCTTGCCAGCTTTTATGCATATATGTCAGAGAAATTTAAAACATGCTCGTGCAAAGCTCATTCCCAGTTTTCCAATTATTCCATCAGCGAGTCCAGTTAATATCGAGCTCTTTCAGACCTCTTCGTTTCTTCATCCTGCATACTCTCCAGTTGGCCCAGCCCCTCACCCTGTCCTGTAAGCCCTAAAACTTGAGATCCCCATACTTGCTCCTCATCAGGAGCAGCAGTAAAGTTACGCGGATACCTCGCCTATGTGCACTCCGGTTTTAAAATTCAGAGGTATGTGTGTAAGTCTCGGCCCCCACCTGGAATGCCCACGACCCTCCCCTTTTCTGCCTCCTTATTCCTCACACACACCCGGGTGTATGTGTGCGTATCTTGTGGCTTTTTAAAATCTGCATTGTTCGCTGTCCACATACAAGCAATGATTTTAAAATTGACCTGTAAGCGTGTACCTGAGGCAATGGAGGACAGTATGACTTGCCCAAGGTCAGAAGGAACATCCGTGGGAGAAGCAGGATTTGAATCCTGCCTGTCCTGATTCTCAGCCTGCTGCTCTGTAACCACTGGGCTACTGCTCTGCTCCTTCTGATTGCTGCTCATGTCTCTTTTGGTCACAGGCAGACAAACTTTGCAGCTGGGACTTTGCTACATTAACTACAATTTACCTAAAAAAAAGAAAAGCCTCCTCCCTCCCTTTTGGCCAGATGCCGTTTTGCAGAATAATGTAGGCACGAGGCCAAGGAATGGGAAGCATTGTCTGCACAGGTAAGGACAGAACTGCCGAAAAGGAAAGAGGAAGCTGGAACCTGAAGCAAGCAAAGGCCCTGTTATTTTTATAAAAGGCTTTGCTTTGTGGGTTTAAAAGAAAATGTGTTAAAAGGGAAAAGCATGCTCCACTTACCACCCCAAAGCTGTACTAACTGCTTATAAGAACATAAGAATAAGAACATAAGAAAATGCCATACTGAGTCAGACCAAGGGTCCATCAAGCCCAGCATCCTGTTTCCAACAGTGGCCAATCCAGGCCATAAGAACCTGGCAAGTACCCAAAAACTAAGTCTATTCCATGTAACCATTGCTAATGGCAGTGGCTATTCTCTAAGGGGCGGATTTTCAGAGCCCTGCTCGCGTAAATCCGCCCAAAACCGGGCGGATTTATGCGAGCAGGGCCCTGCGCGCCGGGAAGCCTATTTTACATAGGCCTCCCGGCACGCGCAGAGCCCCGGGACTCGCGTAAGTCCCGGGGTTCTCCGAGGGGGGCGTGTCGGGGGCGGGCCCGGTCGTCGCGGCGTTTCGGGGGCGTGTCGGCAGCGTTTTGGGGGCGGGTACGGGGGCGTGGCTACGGCCCGGGGCGGTCCGGGGGCGTGGCCGCGCCCTCCGTACCCGCCCCCAGGTCGCGGCCCGGCGCGCAGGAGGCCCGCTGGCGCACGGGGATTTACGCCTCCCTCTGGGAGGCGTAAATCCCCCGACAAAGGTAAGGGGGGGGTTTAGACAGGGCCGGGCGGGTGGGTTAGGTAGGGGAAGGGAGGGGAAGGTGAGGGGAGGGCAAAGGAAAGTTCCCTCCAAGGCCGCTCCGATTTCGGAGCGGCCTTGGAGGGAACGGGGGTAGGCTGCGCGGCTCGGCGCGCGCCGGCTATACAAAATCCATAGCCTTGCGCGCGCCGATCCAGGTTTTTAGCAGATACGCGCGGCTCCGCGCGTATCTACTAAAATCCAGCGTACTTTTGTTTGCGCCTGGAGCGCAAACAAAAGTAGGCTATTCGCGCGCCTTTTAAAATCCGCCCCTAAGTGAACTTAATAGCAGGTAATGGACTTCTACTCCAAGAACTTATCCAATCCTTTTTTAAACACAGCTATACTAACTGCACGAACCACATCCTCCGGCAACAAATTCCAGAGTTTAATTGTGCGTTGAGTGAAGAAGAACTTTCTCCGATTAGTTTTAAATGTGCCACATGCTAACTTCATGGAGTGACCCCTAGTCTTTCTACTATCCGAAAACAGTGAAGGAATTGAAGAAAGCACTGAGACGAGGTCAGGGGAGAATGGGAGGTTAAAGCTTGAGGTCAGGTCGGCTCTGTGGTGCTGCATCAGATGATTACAAGCTCCCATTTTCCACGTTTCTCTCCTTCTATGGTAATTACTGTAGCTAAAACACAACCTTTATTCGTGGTTAAGGACAGATGCATGTCATGAGTTAAAAGAAGAACTCAACCTCATGAATATGCACCTTGTTAAAAGTATTGACTTTTACTGCCTATGCAAATTGATATCTAATTAACTTGCTGGAGATCTCTTGTTAAATGCCAATTAAATATATTAACGTCCCTTATTATTTAAGTGTATCAATAGGAATTTAACTGTACCTTGATTGCTAATGTAATTGTCAGCTAATTATATTGGCTGGATGATTTGTCTCCTGTTATGGAACCTCAATGTATGTTCTTTTAACAACCAATTGTTATTTCATTAACCTATTAAATGTCTTCTTCAATCTTAATTTAGCATTTATTTGAAACTCTTAAAACATTATTTAAATGACCATTGCCTGGCAAATCCACTTATAAATCCCAAATCGCCTATTGCTGGTATTTCTCGTAAGGATTGGGTTTGCAGTTAGAGATCAGTGCATTCCTATTAATTTAAACTTCACCAGAGTATTCTCTTGCTGCTCTAAAGACCTGCAATGTTAATTTCA
Source organism: Rhinatrema bivittatum (assembly GCF_901001135.1). Taxonomy (NCBI): domain Eukaryota; kingdom Metazoa; phylum Chordata; class Amphibia; order Gymnophiona; family Rhinatrematidae; genus Rhinatrema; species Rhinatrema bivittatum. The sequence goes on from NC_042618.1 coordinate 9,249,823, forward strand.
CAATGTTATAGCATGAATGAGTTTTTGGCCTACTTTCCTAAGAAGGGTGGCTTAACCCACTAATACTTTGCCAAGCAGTGTCCACCAAATTTCCAGGGCACGTCAAGGACGTCATGAGGAGTTGGAAAAAGATGTTCTTTCATGGATCTACAGACTCCACGAAAGCGCATAATAACTTTTTGGTTTTGCATTCACTCTGCATCTGATCCATACCCAATTTGTAGGATCTGTCAGGAGCTCCACAAGAAAAAAGAACGAGCTATTTTTTGGGGATCCATGTATTCCACAAATACACTTGAATAATTAAACCACCTAATAACCTTTTGGCAATTATGCCACCTAATAACGTTTTCCTTTTCCATCTGATGCGCACAAACTTTTGAAGACATGTGAGGTGGAACTATAATGATTCTGAGTATTTTGGGGGGGATTTAAAAATTACATGAATACACACACACAGTTACACCACATTATAACTTTTTGGTTTTGTTTCCAAGCCACAACACATTTTCTGCATGAGTCAGGAAGTCTATGAAGATTACGAACGCCATATATTTCATGATATGCAAATTCACATCGTTTCGTCTCCTTATGCTGATTTTCAAGACAAGCCAGTGTTGCGTCCATCGGTCGCTGCGACCGCTCTGCCTCACCTCTCTTCTGCCATTTTCCTCCTCCATTGGAAGAATGGCTGCCTCCGCTGCTGTCTGCCGAAACCCTCGGCGTCTCCAAACCAGCATGGGCGTCCCCATCCGCCATGCTTCTTCGTGAGGCCTCCTAGGGCGCGCGCACGAATGCTGCCTACACTTTTGAATACGTCATAGTGGGAAGAGCTCGGGGGCGGCCCCACCACATGACGTCAGTACCTCCGGGTATTTAAACCTCCGCTCCGCTCCAATTCAACGAGTTAGCAAGGACTTCGGTTTTGCTACTCTGACCGCTTCTAAGCTGCTCGCTTGGTTTCCTCACTACCCTCTGGGGTATCTCGCTCCTACGGAAGCTCTGGGTACCTGCTCCTCGGGGGCCTCTCGCTTCTACCTGCCCTTCGGGGTTCAATTGCCTAACTTTAAGGACACCCGCTCCTCGGGGGTCCTGTCTGCTTTCTTTCAGGAAACCCTCGGCGCTCTCAGGTACTCGCTCCTCGAGGGCCTATTCTGCTCAGGGCATCCTCGGACCACGGGTCCTTCTCTTCATTCTACAACCAAAGGAAATTTATCAGCACTGCCTCTCTGTGGGTATCACAACGCTCCAGCTCTTCCATTCCACCCTTCAGGTTCACGGCCTATCCCGCGCTGCGGAACACCACCGGACCTTGTGCTACATCTGGGTGAGACCATCTACTCCGAGACTGTCTGAGCTTACTGTGATATCGCTGGTCTAGAGTACTGTCTGTTCCTTGGGCAAGACTCAACCTTATCAACAGCAGTATAATAAAGCTTTCTTTACTCAGTGTCAGCTTACTAAGAGTCTAGCCAATTGTTGTGATTCCCCACGGGGCCCCTCCCCATGGGAGGAGTCATCGCCACTTCGACCAGGAGTCCACAAGTATGCCACAAACCCAACAGATTGCTAATTCCATGGACTCGGCTCAGCTCACAGCCTTGCAGGCCATTCCTGGCCTAGCTCTCTGGAAAGCCTGGCTGCTGCCTTCAGTCAGTTACATGTACAACTGAATACTTCAGCAACTCCAGTGAAAGAATTAGGGATGTGCAGCAGGGACGGATTCGTCCCATTCGGTATTCATATTCGTCAGGACCCAAATCCGTTGCATCCATTCTCGGGGGATCCCGATCCGTTCATTAGTTACATATGCATTTGTTTCCCAAAAAACCCCCATCCCAATCCTTTAAATTTAATTAACTACAACCCCCCACCCTCCTGCCCCCCCCCCCCCCAAGACTTGCCAAAAGTCCTTGGTGGTCCAGCGGGGGTCCTGGAGCGATTTCCTGCACTCGGGCCATCGGCTGCCGATATTCAAAATGGCGCTGAAAGCCTTTGCCCTTACTATGTCACAGGGGCTACCGGATACTGGGCTTGTTGGACCCCTTGCTCTGACCCAGTATGGCATATCCTATGTTCTTCAGTAAATTTGATTTTAAGGTTTTTTAGAACAGTTTCATTCTGAAATTACAGAAAGAGCAACACTTTTAGTTACATTTGCTCAGGAATCTAGCACACAGTGGAAGATTATGTTATTCTTTCATCTTAAAGATAGTTCCTTTTTAGAGCAAAAGATTGTATAGCTTCCGGATGGCTTAGCACCCACAAACTCAAATAAAATCCCACCAAATCAGAACTCCTCTGGCTCAGTCGTCAAGGTCATGCCCTTCAATTCTTATCTGCCTTGGCAGATATCCCCTTGCAATCTAAGGAGTCAGTATGAAGCCTAGGGGTTCAACTTGGTCAAAATCTCATGATGGAGGGATATGATAGAGATCTTTAAAATCATGAGAGGTCTTGAACGAGTAGATGTGAATCGGTTATTTACACTTTCGGATAATAGGAGGACTAGGGGACATTCCTTGAAGTTAGCAAGTAGCACATTTAAGACTAATCGGAGAAAATTCTTTTTCACTCAATGCACAATAAAGCTCTGGAATTTGTTGCCAGAGGATGTGGTTAGTGCAGTTAGTGTAGCTAGGTTTAAAAAAGGTTTGGATAAGTTCTTGGAGAAGAAGTCCATTAACGGTTATTAATCAAGTTGACTTAGGGAATAGCCACTGCTATTAATTGCATCAGTAGCATGGGATCTTCTTAGTGTTTGGGTAATTGCCAGGTTCTTGTGGCTTGGTTTGGCCTCTCTTGGACAGGATGCTGTGCTTGATGGACCCTAGGTCTGACCCAGCATGGCAAGTTCTTATGTTCTTATGATGAAAGCTTATAAGTCTAAGGTGACAAAAATGTCCGTTATGCATCAGTGCCAGATTCACAAACTGTGCAAATAATACCTTAGTAAACATAACCTTGCTAACGTGATGCATGCATTAATCACCAGCAGAATAGACTGTTGGAACTCTGTATTTAATGGTATCTCACAAATTAGTCTGAAGCATTTCCAGCTGCTACAGAACATGGCTGCTAGAATCTTAGTAGGGGCCAAAGCAACTGACTACAGAACACCAATACTACTACGAGTGTATGAATAAATCAGCCTGAGTATCTCTCTCGTCTTCTTTTTCCCTACACTCTCCTCTGAGACCTCTGATCCTCCCAAATGGCTCTTCCATCTTTCCCTCCTTTAGCTTCAGCTAGACTATCCTGAATGAGACGCTGTGATTTCAATTCTTATGCTCAAAAATCTGAAACAAGTTACCGCTACTCCTATACCTCATTATCAGGAAAAAAGCTCAGGCTGCCTTGCAATGCAAGCATAGAAGCATTGGGCCTGGATTGAGGTAAGATATTGTTGCAGTCTGGGCCACATCAATACTTTTATTCAAGTTACAGGAGGATGGGAGGGGTAGAGTTGGAAACTCATATTTAAAAAAAAACAAAAACCCAGAAATGGGTGTTTTGGTTTTGATGAATTTGTGAACCCCAGGCCGAGGTGAGAGATGTCTCCGCCCACAGGGAGGAGCCCTGTGGTCCTCACCGTCGGTGGACGTGGTCTCCGCGACGTAGGACACAGCTGTGAGAGAGACTTTATTAAGGAGAAAAGATAGTACATAACCCGAGGAGTGGGAAATGTAATAAACACAGTCTTTGAACAAATACAGTAGTCAGGATGATGATGCAGATACGAAGGTCCAGTAGTGGCCTTCAGCATTGGGTTCACCCAGGGATTGCTGCAGGTTGATATAAATACCTCTGAGTGCAGATCCGGTAGTGGCCCCAGCGCGGGGTATGCCGAGGAAGCTGAACTATAGATGCCAAGGAGGAAGATGTCGGTGATACAGGAAGCAGGCCATAGACCTCGTATAGAAGGTGTAATATCCTGAGGCACAGATAGAGTAGCGTAGACAGACTGAAGAATGGTAGTGGCCCAAGGAACGGGCTACACCATGGAATCTTCAGTAAAGTTGATAGAAGTTGGAGAATTTACTCACACAAGGAAGTCCCAGCAGAGATACCCGAGGAGCGGGTCAGGAAGTCCCAAGCAGGAGGGCCCTCCGAGGAGCGGATAGCCAAGATGCAGAAGAGCCCCCGAGGAGTGGGTACTCAGAGCAACTGAATGCCAGGAGGAGAGTCTGGATCAGAAGATCCAAGTTAGAGGGGATTTAACAAGCAAGAGAACTCCTTGCTAACTCGTCTTAGCAATGGGCCAGAATGTATAAGTACACAAGCGGCATTGACGTCATCGGGAGGGGACGCCCCCGAGGTTCCCGCCACGACATATTCATAAGGAGGCCCTGCGCGTGCGCACCTAGGTGATGCCGGCAGCGCCCATGCTGTCCCGGGGATGCCGGGGAAGACAGCGTTGGTTGGTGGAGGCTGCCATTCTCCCAATGATTGACGGTGCAGGGAAAAAAAGAGGTGAGCATGAGAAGTCGCAGCCATCTGCGACTGACGGGCACAACAATGGGGCAGTGAAGGTGATGGATGGGATGAGACTACGATCCCAGCCTTATCATTTTTTTTTTTGTTTATTGAAATTTTATCAAATAAAGCTCCAAGAAACAAAGAACATCATTAATAATTGGATTATCAATCCACTACCTTACCTCCAGTCCTCATCATAATTTGGAGAGTGCTATATTAAGCAATTAAATATACTAACATAGTTTCACATGAGAGATAATCTATATATCTACTCTTTACATTAATACCTCAGCAATTTCTAGATCATATAGGTTTTGACTCTTTATCAAGAAGAAAAGTTTCCAAATGTAAGGGATCATAAAAAATGAATTTGTTTCCAAGTAGAGTAACACAGCATTTGCATGGGAATTTTAGTAGGAATAATGCTCCTAAAGAAAGAACCCTGTCTTTTAACGCTAGGAATTGTTTTCTTCTCGTCTGGGTAGATTTCCAACCTTATCATTTTTTACAAATTAATTTGCCGCCAGTTGAGGAGGGCGTGGCAGGTCTTTGGAGCTTTTGGGGAAGGTAGGAGGGGTTCTTGTGTGTAGGCTCATTATCTTTATTTTTTCCCCTTTTGGATCACTATTTAACCAGCTATATTCTTCTGAATATATCCGGTTATATGTTAAATTAGCCAGCTAATTATAGCCAGATAACTTTATACATAATGGAACATATTCAGAAGAGTATCTGGTTATCTGGATAACTTTGGCAGGATAACCTTAAATCGGGGATAGTCAGTGTGACGTTTATTCCACTGAATATCCAGCTGATATTAGCCAGATAACTTCCCCACTATTTTCATATGAGAAACCTATTTACTATAACTTGTTGTAAACCTTGATACATATTTTGTGAACTTTGTTCTGATGGGACCGATACCATTTTGTGTGGCAGAAATGAACAATGGTGCCAGCTTGACTCTCTGGCAGGGCAGAAGTTACAGAGGTTGCTTTTGCCCCATGAAGAATATTTCCAGCAATGAAGAGGGTAAGAAAGTTGAGGGTGGGGAGAGAAATAAGGGGAGGGCTAGGAGTGATTTTTTTTAAAAAACATTTTCTGGTGTTAGTGGCTTTATTTTTAAAAAACAAAATGAATGAGAACAGCATTTTGTTTGTTGCTCGTTGTGTTTTAAAAAACGAAAGAAGCATGGGATAAACACTGTGGATCCCTAAAAGCTAGAGGATGGAAATGAAGAATAGAGCGCTTGGGGGTAGAGATGTGAATCGTGTCCTCGATCGTCTTAACGATCGATTTCGGCTGGGAGGGGCAGGGAATCGTATTGTTGCCGTTTGGGTGTGTAAACTATCGTGAAAATCGTTAAAATCGTGAGCCGACACACTAAAACCCCCTAAAACCCACCCCCGACCCTTTAAATTAAATCCCCCACCCTCCCGAACCCCCCCCCCAAATGCTTTAAATAACCTGGGGATCCAGCGGTGGTCCAGAACGGCGGCGGTCCGGAACGGCCCCCTCAATTGAATCCTGTTGTCTTCAGCCGGCGCCATTTTGCAAAATGGCCGCCGCAAAATGGCGGCGGCCATAGACAAAAACGATTCGACGCAGGAGGTCGTTCCGGACCCCTGCTGGACTTTTGGCAAGTCTTGTGGGGGTCAGGAGGCCCCCCCAAGCTGGCCAAAAGTTCCTGGGAGTCCAGCGGGGTTCAGGAAGCGATTTCTTGCCGCGAATCGTTTTCCGTACGGAAAATGGCGCCGGCAGGAGATCGACTGCAGGAGGTCGTTCAGCGGGGGTTCGCCGCTGAACGACCGTTTTCCGTACGGAAAATGGCGCCGGCCATACGCGTATGGCGGCGCCATTTTCCGTACGGAAAACGATTCGCTGCAAGAAATCGCTTCCTGAACCCCGCTGGACTCCCAGGAACTTTTGGCCAGCTTGGGGGGGCCTCCTGACCCCCACAAGACTTGCCAAAAGTCCAGCGGGGGTCCGGAACGACCTCCTGCGTCGAATCGTTTTTGTCTATGGCCGCCGCCATTTTGCGGCGGCCATTTTGCAAAATGGCGCCGGCTGAAGACAACAGGATTCAATTGAGGGGGCCGTTCCGGACCACCGCCGTTCTGGACCACCGCTGGATCCCCAGGTTATTTAAAGCATTGGGGGGGGGGGTTCGGGAGGGGGGGGGGTTTAATTTAAAGGGTCGGGGGTGGGTTTTAGGGGGTTTTAGTGTGCCGGTTTTCCTGCCCTCCCCCTTCCCCCGATTTACGATTTTTTAACGATAAATCGGGGGAATTGGTATTGTATCGTGGCCCTATCGATTTTTGACGATTTAAAATATATCGGACGATATTTTAAATCGTCAAAAAACGATTCACATCCCTACTTGGGGGTGATTTGCTGGTGTAGCAGTTATTATCCTTAGGGCCAGATCTTAAAAATACGCATGGGCGTAGATTTGTTCACGCAACCCGGCGCTAACAAATCTAAGCCCGATTTTATAACATGCGTGCATATCGCGCGCATGTTATAAAATCCGGGGTCGGTGCACGCAAAGGGGTGCACACTTGTGCACCTTGCACACGCCGAGCCCAAGGGAAGCCCCGATGGCTTTCCCCGTTCCCTCCAAGGCCGCTCCGAAATCGGAGCGGCCTTGAAGGGAACTTTTTTTGTGATTCCCCCCCACCTTCCCCTCCCTGCCCCTATCTAGCCCACCCTCCAGGCCTAACTAAATCCCCCCTACCTTTTGTTTCCGAAGTTACGCCTGCCCGAGGCAGGCATAAATTGCGTGCTCCGGCTCGCCATCCCCCGCACAGGCCGCTATGCCGGAGGATTCGGGACCGCCTCGGACCACCTCTGAACTGCCGCCATGCCCCCGGCCCCACCCCCAGACTGTCCATTTTTGAAAGCCCCGGAACATACGAGCGTCCCAGGGCTTGCATGTGCCGCCGAGCCTATGCAAAATAGGCTCGGCGCACGCAGGGGTAGGTTTTTGGGAGTTACGCGTGTAACCCTTTGAAAATCTACCCCTTAACCAACAAGCCTTCTAATGATGCAACTCCATCATTGCTCTCTGCTTCAATGACAGAGGGAAAAGAGGAAAAGGGGAAATCGATTCAGACAGCAACCAAGGACTTAGGATTTTACGGTCAATTAGATTCGAAGACCAACCAACAAGGACATTGGATTTTACAGTCTGGGAAAACAAATAAGCATGGGGGTAACTTGTTGGTGTGGCAGTTACTACCCTTAACCAACATGCTTGATACTTTGGATGCAACTCCAACATTGCTTGCTGCATCAACATCAAGAGGTAACAGGGAATTGGACTCAGATAGCAACCAACAAGGGCCCTGTCTTTGACAATCTGGGAAATTAAGTAAGGGGGTGACTTGTATGGCACATCTAATGCTACCATAAGCTTGCTGGGCAGACTGGATGGGCCGTTTGGTCCTTGTCTGCCGTCATTTTCTATGTTTCTATGTAAATGAAAACAGGAAATGTTAAAATTTCACTTATCATTTCCAGCGAATGCACATCCCTAGTAAATTGGCCTGTCTGATCATTGCCCTCTCCAGCCAGGCCAAACATATTTGTGGGGTCCCATCACATGTGTACATTATTTAGTCAGATTGAAGGAAGGTATTCCTGGAGGCAAGGAGAAGTCAAGGGAATGAATTGTTTTTCACATCGTTTTCTTCCTGTAGAAATTGCTAGGGGGGAGTCTGCAGGTACTGTCTACCCGCAGATGGGACTTTGTAGGCAATTTTGGAAAGGAAACATTGTCCTACATAGTTTCTCTTTGAAAATTAGCCGACTTTGCAGCCATATGGGCCAATGAAAATTGCTCCCGTAATAACAGTTCTAGTAGCTGTGTTTGTCTTGGAGAAGGCTAGAACACCTTTTTAAAGGACCAAGAAAAAGAGGCTGTAATACAAAAACTTTGAGACCATTCAGGTCCCTTTTTCCTCTGGTCCTTAAAAGTATTATAATGTTTGCAAACATGTGAATTCCACAAGAAACAATGTGGATGTCAAAGAAAAATGGTTTTCATGCAGACAGTACATTCAGTAACACTGACTTGTTCAGAGTGATGCCATTATTATTAAATAAACATGAACAGAGCGCAAACAAATTTCATATCCGAACCTGTACGATATTCAAAGATCAAGGTCTCCTTTCTGTTTCCGTCTCTTTAATCACAAGATGAGAAAATCTGAATTCAGCATAATGAAAAAAAAAAAGAAAACAAACAAGACATTTGAATCTCTCAGTCATTCTAGGGAGCAAAGGTAGAGAAAACGTTCTTGTTTTCATTGGCTGGAAACATCTGTTTGAAGAAGATGTGGAGAAAAAGCCACTCGGATGGGGAGCACGCGGCAGAGTTGGTTTCGGCGGTTGATAACAACAGCAGAAGGAAACAAAACAAAAACAATAGTTCTGTAGGCACGAGTGGGCGTTTGGTGAGGAAATTAGAAGCATCTGAACGATAAATCGAAAAGGCACATAATGTGAGTGCGGGAAAGGGAGAGAGATGGGCTGAACAAAAGCCAGATCATGTGCTTATGTACACATGGGCGCCTCGCCTCCAAAACAGCTGCCTCTTTGTTTCCTTATGGAAATGTGCTTTCTCATCTCGCTCTTCTGTCCTCTTTCAGTGATTTTTTTTTTTCTGGTTTTGTTTACTGCAATTAGAATTTTTTTTTTATTTTTTATCACATAATGTCTTTTCGAAGTAAAAAGCGTATTCTCTCCCACCACCTGGGTAGCAATCTGCTTGGGCTCTGGTAATGTTGTGCATCGGGAAGAGCCGCAATGCATTGTAAATCCCTCGCATTGTTAAGATTCATGAAATCGACAAGCACTTACGGAGCTTGGCAGGGGGGGTTTGCCGACCTGGCCGCACCATACCGGACTTCCGTTGGACAGCTGTTCCCCCCCCCCCCCCCCCCGTGGCATGGTTAACCTTTCATCTCCAAAGTTTGCTTAGGATACCTCTCAGAAATGGTTACAGCACAAGTAAAATGAGCCCGTCGAAACAAATCCGACACCTGGGACAGCCACGTTAAGAGGTGGGATAGGTCCAGTAGTACAGAACTGAAACCATTCCAGTGCCCAAACTTCATGCTTGAATTTCTTCTGATAGTTGAGAAATGTGTGTTGGTTTCCATTAGGCCAACTCTAAAACTCCCTTCTGTATTATTCATTGTGAAAAACATTATTTTCTATGCTGTGAGATCCTGCAGGAACCCCCAGAGATTTGCATTAAATACAGTGCAGGACTTTGTCTCCTGTGCTGTGAGATCCTGCAGGAACCCCCAGAGATTTGCATTAAATACAGTGCAGGACTTTGTCTCCTGCGCTGTGAAATCCTGCAGGAACTCCCAGAAATCTGCATTAGATACAGGGGAGGACATTGTCTCCTGTGCTGTGAGATCCTGCAGGGACTCCCAGAGATCTGCATTAGATACAGGGGAGGACATTGTCTCCTGTGCTGTGAGATCCTGCAGGAACCCCCAGAGATTTGCATTAAATACAGTGCAGGACTTTGTCTCCTGTGCTGTGAGATCCTGCAGGAACCCCCAGAGATTTGCATTAAATACAGTGCAGGACTTTGTCTCCTGCGCTGTGAAATCCTGCAGGAACTCCCAGAAATCTGCATTAGATACAGGGGAGGACATTGTCTCCTGTGCTGTGAGATCCTGCAGGGACTCCCAGAGATCTGCATTAGATACAGGAGAGGACATTGTCTCCTGCGCTGTGAGATCCTGCAGGAACTCCCAGAGATCTGCATTAGATACAGGGGAGGACGTTGTCTCTTGCACTGTGAGGTCTTGCAGGAACTAGGGGTGGATTGGCTTACTGGGGCTTCAGGTATGCCCCAGAGGGCTAATCAGATGAGTCACATTATAGAATGTGGAACCCAAACAAACTTCAAAAATTTTTAGCCTATGAAGGTGTCAGCAAGCCTTGACGTTATGTGTCACTTTTCACTTAGACACTAACCGGTCTTATCGATCATTCACCTTCCTCATTTATTTAATGCAAACAATTTTTCTTTTTTCTTATTTCTTTTTCTTTTTCAATAGATTAAAAATGTCCTCCGTTTATATTAACCAAAATGACTCTTTCAAAAATGGTTACCAGCATGACCAATTTAAAACTGGTCACCTTAGATGTGGAAGCTCTCTATACGTCAATTCCACAGGATGAAGCAATTGACATTGCAGAAACTTTTTTTGACCTACGACCACGACCTCATCGGATTCCCAGTGAATTCTTGGTACAGCTGCTACAAATAGCTTTGAAGAAGAATTTCTTTGCCTTTAACAAAAAATTTTTTCTTCAGATCTGTGGGACCGCTATGGGGGCTACAATGGCCCCAGATCTGGCTAACCTTTATATGCATCATTTTGAAGAATAATTTTTGAAAGATCATCCATACAAGCAGGAATTGCTAGTCTGGAAAAGATATATAGATGATGTCTTTCTGTTGTGGAGAGGGGATGAAGACAGTTTTGCATCTTTTTTGGAATGGCTGAATTCAAAAAACACACATTTGAAGTTCACTGCTTCTATTAATTCGACATCCATCACGTTCTTAGACATACAAATTACTATTAAGGCTGAGAAATTTGTGACATCCCTTTTTAGGAAGTCTGTTAGTTCAAATACTTATTTGCATTTTTCCAGTGCACATCCTAGGAATTTTAAATGCAACTTACCTGTTAGCCAGTTTATTCGTCTTAGACGCCTTTGTACAACTACAGTGGATTTTGAAAAACAATCTCGTCTTTTATTTGAACGTTTTACAGCTAGAGGATATCCATATTCAAGTATTCGAAAAGCCTATTTAAGAGCTAAATATTCAAATCGTGATTGGCTTTTTCTTCCCCGACCAATGGATGATTCTACGCGACATACTTGTATATTACCTTATTCCTCTGTGGCTTACAAAATTCGTCAGTCAATACTTAGAAATTGGCATGTTTTACAAACGAATGAGGTCTTTCAAATTCCTCCTCGTATCACTTTTTCACGTGCTATGAATTTAAAAAACATTTTGGTCAAATCTGACAGTTCTTTGATGTCACCCATCTCTCAGCGGTCAATTGGTTCACACAATCCTTGTAATACATGTTCAGTCTGTCATTCTTCTATGATCATTCAAGAACAATTGATTGTTTCATCTGGTTACAAAATTTTTCTGCGATTTGATACCACTTGTGATTCATCTATGGTTGTGTATCTAATTGAATGTTCATGCTCTTTACTGTATATTGGGAAGACGAAGCGTATTTTAAAAACACGCATGATCGAGCACCGCTCTAATATTAAAAATGCAAGAGTTAATGAACCATTAGTGTCACATTGTTTGGAAAAGGGACATACTTTTGATGATTTGCGATTTTGTGCAATAGATCATGTTCCCTTACATTGGCGCGGTGGCGATCGTGAGCGCATTTTACTACAATCAGAGCAACGTTGGATCTATCGGTTAAGAACTGTTTCTCCATTAGGATTAAATAATGAACAGGATTTACATGCTTTTTTGGGTTAATTCTAATCATCATTGACAGATTTATTTTTGGCAGAGTGATTACGTCATTAATGATGGCTGACGTCAATTCAAAATGGCGTATTTAAAGGGACGCCAGCCTCGGTCCCGGTTCCTCCGTTCGTCTTTTCTGTGAGATGGTTGAGACGTCTGGTCCCGTCGAAAAAGGTAGCCATGGTGGTTTAAGATAAGTATTATTTTTCATTCCCTCCTTTGTATTATTAATTATACATTTTTATAATCTTTTTTAGATATATGGCTCATATTACAATGATCTTTATATGCCCCTGAGGAAGCTTACCCAGCGAAACACCGGCCAGTGTAAGGGCAATGCTGGTAACCATTTTTGAAAGAGTCATTTTGGTTAATATAAACGGAGGACATTTTTAATCTATTGAAAAAGAAAAAGAAATAAGAAAAAAGAAAAAATTGTTTGCATTAAATAAATGAGGAAGGTGAATGATCGATAAGACCGGTTAGTGTCTAAGTGAAAAGTGACACATAACGTCAAGGCTTGCTGACACCTTCATAGGCTAAAAATTTTTGAAGTTTGTTTGGGTTCCACATTTTTGTATATTTGATTCTATATTGTGGTTAACCACTGACTCCCTTGAGTGAGTAGTGTCACATTATAGAATCCCATAGCAGCTGCTGCCTTTTGTCCCCACACTCTACTGTGCATAGAGAGGCCTGGGCTAAGGAGCCATGAGTGGATCCCATCCTGCTGGTGACGAAAATAAAAGAGAGAGAGGCCCAGCCCAGAGGAGCCATCAGCAGATCCCATCTCACCGGTGGTGAATTAAAAAGCGACGCCCAGCCAGGCTCCCTAAGACAAGAAAGAGGCCTAGCCAGGACCTGACCTGAGGGCGAGTGCCAGTCACCAAGGCCCGGGTCCAATGCTGAGGCCTGGCTGAGATCAGTTCCCAGTCACCGAAGCCAAGGTCTAGGATTAGGTCTAATAATGCCGGGGTCCAGCGGAGGCTGAGTCTCAGTTGCTGAGGAACTGGCCTGAGCCTAGGCCCAACGCTGGGATCCAGCCCTGGGTTGGATCCCAGTTGCCAAGGCTCAGCAAAGGGCCTAGGCTTAAGCCAGGGCTTGATGCTGTAGCTGGGTTACGTTCACTAAAGCCTGTGCCTAGGACAAGGCCCAAGTGGAAGGCAGTGAGATCATAGAATTGAAAACACTTTTTTTGGGCATCCAGGGCACCAAAGATTTTTTTTTTGGGGGATGGGGAAGCAAAATCCTCAGGAATCTCCAAGTGCTTTATACCCAGTTTTAAAAAATGGCACCCCAAGAGCGAGGGGAATGGACACCGAGCAGATGTGGAGGTGGAGATCGAGAGGAAATTGGGCGGGTGGGGGAGTTGTGGTGGAGAGGATGCTAGGCAGGTGGACAGGGAAAGAGAAGAAGGATCCAGGACCTAGCAGAGGGTGACTGGAGAGTGAGGAGAGAGAGGGGGCCACGCCAGAGCTGCCAGAGCCTGATACCCTTGCACTGACCCTGAATGTAGGACGTTTACTTCTTGTGCACAAGTAATTAGAGAAACTCAATTGTGTAATTATTATTTCTATTGAATCAGGTGCTTTTTCTAATGAAAACAATTGATCACTTACAGGCTTTTGTCTGCTGACTTTAGTTGATAATCATCCCTTCTTATTGCAATAAAGGATTCTGCTTTTACTTAGAATTGCAAAGCAAAACCATTTTGAAGAGGGTTTTTGTAGGTTTATTTATTAGTATTTTTTTTTAATCTTGCTTCCATTTTGTTTAGCTGCAATGCCAGGTTTTCTGTCTGTCTGCCAAGCTAATGCCGACACCGTCTGGAACCAGAGGGGGTCATTTTAAAAAGCATTCCCACGCTCTCAACTGGGTTTTCCACATGCAAAGGCCCTTTTAAGGGCCTAAATGGGCTTTTGAAACTTGCTTCAATAGTATGTGACCTTTACACCTGGCACTCCTTTGAAAATGACCTGCCCTGTGTGAGCTTTGGACAGGGGTCACAGACTAACCAAAGATAGAAGGAGGCGAATTTCACCTGCAGAATTCACCCTTGGAAAACGGCGCCCTATAAGTGTGCAAGTTTAAGTGCCCCGGGGAGAGGCATTCTGGGTGGGGCTTGTGTTTGCACACATACCTTTCAATTTTGAAAATCACAGCGCACAAATTTCCCCTCAAAACTTTTCTCATACAATGCTGCAGGCATAATTTTCTGCGGGTAGATTTTGTTGGACAATTGTGAAATCAATCTTGTGCATTGAAGTTTGCTTTGGAAACTGGTCCAACTTCGGTGTATCACAGCCCGCAGATGTCTGCTGGATGGTATAAAATTACTCCCCTGAAGGTAGATATTTCACCAGCTACTCCATCTCCCAGAAGATAAAGTCATCTTCTAATGAGGGGTTAAATGTTTGGTGCTCAAGCAAATGTTAACAGTGTTTAAAGGATTTGCATGTTCACAGCTCCATAAAAGAATATTTAGGTTTTGATTCGATTTTATGTTTTATGAGCTGAAAGGCAGCAATTCCAATGAAAACATCACAACGCAGAAGAGACTGCTTGGCCATGAATTGGTCCCAGAAATCTTAATTTTATTTTTTTGAAGTTTCTCAATCAATGATCCTTCATGCTCTGTGTGACATTTTATTACTATTTCTGACAAAAGAAGCAGCAGCAGCGAAATTACAGAACACAGGGATGCCACCTCCTGAAGCCGGGGAAGTACGGGTGCCGAATCCCCATAAGCAGGGTTGTGTGAACAATTCCCGGTGCATTTCAAGCCACATCCAGTTTGTCGAGAAAACCCAGAGCCGTGAATATCCAAAGCAGTCCAATGAAATCCACTTTGGATTTGCCAAGTAATTCAAAGTGAAATTCTGAAGACTGAGATTCTTTATCTAGCCAGTATCCCATCCCTGTCTCGACCATACCTTCTGAGACTCGGGTTGGAAGTACTAAGATTCCAATCGTAAATCAAGTTCAAGATTTGAGATTTGGGTTGGATTCGTTTTTGTCATGCATGCCCAGGTTAAGGATGTAGTAAAGAGTTCCTTTATACAAACTCCAGATGCTCTGGTGTGTGGCTTATAGACGGTAATGCAATGCTTTGGTAGCTTCATCTTTTATCTCTTGTAATCGTTTATTTGTGGAACTTCCTTATTCGACATTAAGAGTTTTACAAGTCCTACAGAATGGATGCTTTCTGGATCGAGGATTCATGATCTTATTTCTCCAGTATCAAAGAGGTTACATTAACTTCCCATTTGTTCAAGAAAAACATTTAAGATAATTATTCTGGTTTTAGAGCAATTCATGGGTTAGCCTCAAATTGTTTTAACACTTCTTTAAGAATCTTTCAACAGTTGTGTATGTTATCTTTTTGGAATTTTTTGGGAAGTATCGTCCATTCAAATTATTCATTTGACTGAGTCCAGAGAGCGATTATGTTGTGCGGCTGATTCACATGTTTGGAACGCCCTCCCTGAAGAGTGAAAGAACGAGTCGTCTGTAAGTAAGTGCAGAAAGTCGTTGAAACCCCATCGATTTGTACAAGCTTCTGAGGAGTACTGTCCTTTTCACTGAATACATGGCTGAAGTAATGGTAATCATTAAAAGGTGAATTTTAAAACCCTGGGGAGCGCATTAACTGGGGACGCGCAAAGAAGTTGGGCTCGTGCGTGCCGACTGTATTTTAAAAACTGCTCAGATACATGTGCTTGCACATCTCAAACGTTTCCAGAAAGGGCATTTCATGGCCTGGACAGGAGATGTGAACATAAATGCTTACACGCCCTGGTGCGCGCCGAGGTCCCTGCCGCGTAACTTGACCAGCTATGGATGACGGGTAAGTTATAAAATAAAAGAACCGAGACATTTCTGAGGGGTTTAAAGGGTCTGGGATACTTGGGGGGGGGGAGGGGAGGGGCTATCAAGCTAGGGGATAATGGAAGACTTAGCTGCTAACCGGGTGAACTGGTGGACGAACTGGTAAACTGGGAATGGTGTGGGCGCACCTCTTTTCAAATCCTCTGACTTAGGCGGTGGAAGCGGGATTTGTATGCAAGTTATAAAATCGCCACGACCCTGGGCGCCGGCCGACGCAAACGTGCCCGTGTGCACCTGCACACCGGTTTCAAAGTTACTGTGCCTGTGTTTTTATTTTTGCTTTAAGTTCAACAGTTTTTTGTTCTCAATTGTTACTGCTTCTAGTAAGTTTTTTGTTTTGAATCTTTGATGACGGGAGAGGTTTTATTTTTAGCTTTGTTGTTAAGGTTTCGTGGAAGTTATGATTTGATGTAAGTATATTTATGAGCGTCATTATGTAATCTGCTTGGAACTGGGGATACGTTTACTAAATAATAAGATCATATAAAATCCCCACCCCCTGTGCAAACTCACGAGTGCGTTCCAAATTGGAAAATGTTTATATTTTTCAAATATTCCAGGAAAGTCGGGGATTTACCATTGAACCCATTTCTGAAAGTTTCACACATTTCTGCCTGTAAGATTGTAGCTCACAATGCTGCTCTTACAGGCCGATACAGTACAGTGTGGCGGAGCGCACTGTCAACCTGCGTTTGGACGCGCGTTTTTGACGCGCTAGCTTTACCCCTTATTCAGTCAGGGGTAATAACGCATCGAAAATGCGTGTCCAACCCCCCCAAAACTAATAGTACCCATAACATGTAAAATGCATGCTGATGGGCCTATTAGTCATTCCCGCGTGATACAGAAAGTAAAATGTGGAGCCAAGCCGCACATTTTACTTTCAGAAATTAACGCCTGCCCAAAGGTAGGCGTTAATTTCTGCTGGCACTGGGAAAGTGTACAGAAAAGCAGTAAAAACTGCTTTTCTGTACACCCTCCGACTTAATATCATGGCGATATTAAGTCGGAGGTCTCAAAAGTTAAAAAAAATTTAAAACCGGACGCTCAATTTTGCCAGTGTCTGGTTTCCGAACCTGTGGCTGTCAGCGGGTTTGAGAACCGATGCTGGCAAAATTGAGCGTCAGATGTCAAACTCGCTGACAGCCACCGCTCCTGTCAAAAAAGAGGCACTAGGGACGCGCTAGTGTCTCTAGCGCCTCTTTTTACCGTGGGCCCTCATTTAAATACTGAATCACCCGCTCTCCCGCGACTTTTACTGGATCGGCCTGTTAGTGGCCCCCAGCCAGGAATGGGCGTGCAGATGAAATAAAATGCAGTGCTGGCAGCAGAGATACTTAGTATGAAGGTTGGCTCTGGTCTGTACTGAAACACGATGTGCACGGAACAAGTTTACAATTATTGTGTGCCGATTCCAAAATCTGCATGGGAACAGGCTAAGGACTGCCCTGGAGAATGACAGTGGGTTAAAAATCTCTTGAAAACAGATGAATGACTGCAGTATAGAGTGAAATCAAGTATTTTTTGGGGAACAGGCTCATGGGGATATTAATGATAGGCATTCATATCTGGGGTTTACAACAAACCTTGTACACAAATTGTTTTTTTTATTGTGCAAGCCTGTAGAAATGTAATGTGCATCCTAAAACA
The DNA here is from genome assembly GCF_901001135.1 of Rhinatrema bivittatum. Taxonomy (NCBI): domain Eukaryota; kingdom Metazoa; phylum Chordata; class Amphibia; order Gymnophiona; family Rhinatrematidae; genus Rhinatrema; species Rhinatrema bivittatum. Next base: position 9,267,386 of record NC_042618.1, read on the forward strand.
TATTTTAATGCGCAGTTCACTACATTTTGGCATATGGAAGGTTAAATATTTCCCTGATAGCATATCCTTGCTATTAGAATGCAATCACTCAACAGCAGGGGAGAAGAAAAAAGGATTTGCACTCACAAAGCGGGGAGTAGCTGGCTTGTTACGGCGGTTACTACCCCAAACCAAATAAGCCTGATACTTCACTTTCAATGCATATCCTGCTTCAACGGCAGGGGAGAAGAAAAACTGATACTACAAGCATATCCAGCATAGCTCCCTGCTTCAACGGCAGGGGAGAAGAAAAACAACCAATAAGGGCTGAATGGCACGGTCTGGGTAAAGCAGATGGGCATGGGTGTAGCTTGCTTATTGCGGCGGTTACTTCCCCTACTTCCCCTACTACCCATAACTAATCAAGCTTGATATTTCACTTGGTTGCAGCTCCATCACTGCTCTCTACATTAATGGTGGGGGTGGAAGGGAAATAGAACCAAAGAGCTAAGAGAAACAGATAAGTATGAGAAAAAAATGTGAAGCTTGCTGGGCAGACTGGATGGGCCGTTTGGTCTTCTTCTGCCGTCATTTCTATGTTTCTATGTTTCTATGTGGTAGGAAAGCTGAATAGTATTTGTGCACTAAACTGAGCCCGCTCACTTCCCCCCTCCCCCTTCACCCCACGCTACATCCCATCTCCCAGCTTCAAATCTAGATCAAAGAAAGTTCAGCACACAGAGTTGCTTGTCAATGCTGAGAGGTGAAGTGGGAGAGCCTCAGGACACCAGGAGAAGAGGTACAGAGAGTTCCAGGAGAGGGCAAACCCGAAGTGAATGTGGTTTTTTTTTATGTCCATCAGTGAGAAACATAAAACAGCGACATGACAGGGCGTGGTTGGTGAAGCAAGGGATCCTGAAAGGGGACATCCCAAGGAGGAATCTGCCCACTCTTATCAGGAGGGCACCATTATCCGAGCAGTCCCCTCTCGGAGGCGGCGAATTTGAAACAGCCGTGTGGGCTCACAGGCACGCACGTAGGCCAGCTCACGCTGATGGATGCAGCCATTTTATAACATATGCGCACATACACGCGTGCAATTGTATATGGACGTGTGCATGTGTGCGCAAATGCAACCTCTACCGCGTAAGCGAGGGGATTTTAGTAGATATGAGCTCTGACACAATTACCAGTTTCCCCAGTTCGCTCGGGTAAAGGACAGGACTTCCTGACCTGCCTAGTTAACTAGCGTATCTTTTACCCTATTAGCCCCTGACCTTAAAACCCCGCTAACCTCTTTAGTTTTTTTGTGTTTCAGGACTTACACGCCATCCATAGCAGAAGTAAAGTTATGCGGCAGGGGACCTCGGTGCGCGCTTGTGCACATAATAAATACTTCTATGCAGATTTCATCGAGAAATCTAGGAACGCCCATGCCCCACCGAGATCACGCTCACACCTGCCCCTTTTTATTTTTTCAAAAAAAATGTTTGTGCACATACCAGGAAGTAGATGCGAATTCGGAGATATGTGCGTACTCGAGCATATCTCCGAGTTCGCAGTTTTGAAATCCACGTGGCGCACGCCGGCCAGACGTCTGAGTATATCTCCCAGCTTTGGTGCACGTAGGGCTTTTATAATTCACCTTTAAGAGCACTCTGTAGTGTTGGGGGCCAGGGCTGATAAGAAATGGGGGTTTCTATGGCTAGCACCCCCATGAACAGATAATCAGTTAGGGTAGTGCCATGCCAGCAAAATAACACAGTCCTGGAGTGCCTCAGAGTTCTCCGAAGAGAACTTTCTAATCAAACAACATTTAATGTTTATTTATTTATTTATTTATTTAAAATTTTTATATACCGGCATTCATGATACAATCACATCATGCCGGTTTACATAGAACAGGGGTGTACAAAGAACAAATGAGTAACCTATTAGTGAGGAGGAAGCAGTTACAAATAACAAGGTACTAGAACTGGGAGTAGAGAAGAAAGGGAGAGGATAACATTAGATAAAGATATTTACATTAAATTAACATTTTTACAATGGGAGGTAGTTCAACAGGCTGCAAGGGTTAATCAGTGTCCAGGAATGCTTTTTTGAACAGCCAGGTCTTAAGTCTTTTCCTGAAGATTGGGAGGCTGGGTTCTTGTCTGAGGTCTGGTGGGATGGAGTTCCATAAAAGGGGGCCGGCTGTTGAGAAGGCCCAATCTCTTAGAGTGATGTGTTTAGTAGTTTTGTTGACCTGAAAGAAGCCCTCAGCATCCAGACTATTGTTCTGGGTCAGAATGACTATAATGATCATTGACTTTGACCAGAATAACCTTCATCCATAATAGCAGTGATCATCACCACCATGCTTTTATGTATGACCTTGTGCAATTATTAGGCAGAGAAAGCATTGTGCCTTTTACATTCTGGAGAGTTACATCACTTTCATCTTTAAACCACAGTTGTGAATGCTGATAGCAGAGCCTTTTGAAAAGCTTGCAGACCGAAGGTTAACATTTGGTCTGAGGTAAAGGCTGAGTGTTTGCTAAATACAAAAGATAGAGGAGCACATACTGTGCTATTTCCCGTTCACACACTAAAGCCTTTTTTCTATCTAATGTCTTTTCAATCACAGGCAATATATAAACATATTTTTGTGCACATATGCTAACGTCTTCTGATCCCGATTCGTGTTCATTCTAAGCCATTGCTGCATATCATATTATTTTTAGCACCCACTACAATGTCAGCAAAGTCTGTGTTAAGCTTTACTGCATAGACCTGTATGTCAAAGACTACTGAAATAAAACAGGGTTTACACAGTTACAGGCCAATTCAATACCATGCGCTGCGGCTACTGCATGGCTTAACATGTGATTGGACGGGAGTCCACAACCCTGAAGCATAAGAACATAAGAAATTGCCATGTTGGGTCAGACCAAGGGTCCATCAAGCCCAGCATCCTGTTTCCAACAGTGGCCAATCCAAGTCACAAGAACCTGGCAATTACCCAAACTCTAAGAAGATCCCATGCTACTGGTGCAATTAATAGCAGTGGCTATTCCCTAAGTAAAATTGATTAATAGCCGTTAATGGACTTCTCCTCCAAGAACTTATCCAAACCCTTTTTGAACCCAGCTACACTAACTGCCCTAACCACATCCTCTGACAACAAATTCCAGAGCTTTATTGTGCATTGAGTGAAAAAGAATTTTCTCCGATTAGTCTTAAATGTGCTACTTGCTAACTTCATGGAATGCCCCACGTCCAAATCAGTGCATAGATAATAGCATTCATCACATGTAAATTCCATACGGTTGAGCCTATTAGCTAATATCAGTGGTTCAAAAAATTTCCTGCGCGGCCAATGCGCCCATTGCAACACGGCTAATTTTACGCCAGCCCGGGGCTGGTGGATAGGTACGCCACTCTCAAGGGCTCCTTGATATAAATAAAAATGCCAGCTTTCTGTGATTCCTCCTCTTAGTATCGTCATGATACAAAGTAGGAGGAACCGCAGAAAGCAGATTCAGGTAAAAAAAAAAATTCTTGGGGAAAAAAAAAATTCTGAGGGCCTGCAAAAGATAACTGGTCCAGGCCCTGTATCTCATGCACGTATATGGTACCGGTAGCAGGAGAAAATGGACACTCGTATTGAGCGTCCGTTTTCCCAACCTGTACTGTCCCGCCACCTCTCCTCTGCGCCCGATGCGAGGAGGCGCCAGGGATGCACAATTTTAGCGCAACCCCTCATTTAAATATTGCATCGTGCACCCAGGAAAGATTGCTGGGCACGCGTTAGGAAAAAAGGTGTAGTTAAAACTGTGTGATATTGCCCATTTTCATAAATTCTCCCCTTTTCCCTCCTTTCCCAAAATTTGCGCTAGCATTGTGGTATTATCGTGTATGTTAATGCCATAACGCATTTTGATGAATGACCCTGTTAGAAACATCCATGTGTATATTTGACCTGCGAAAAAAAATATATAACATATATGAGTGTAAAAATCCTGATTAATGCATGGAGGAAGGTCTCTCCTGAACTATGCGCGTATACAGTTTTAAAAATACCGGCAGGTGCACTTGAAATCATCAGTTTGCTGATTCCTCTGCCAGTTCACCCAGTCCACCTCCAGCTCACCAAGACCCTCTACCTCCTTATCCTGAACTCCCCCCCCCCCCCTCAAGTTCACTCAGGCCTCCCACCCAAAAATTGCAGACTAGAGACAAGTCCGACATCAATAGCGTGAGTCAATGTAAAATTGCACTGAAAAAGGTCTGATCATTTATAGGTGAATATCTCTTCTAAAACAGCAATTCCGCACATGTAGCCCTTGATCCCGGTCCTGGATGCCCCTTTTTTTGCACCAGTAAGTAATGTGCGTGAAACCACCTTTGACGTTTATAAAACGGCACGTGTGGGAATACAGGCGACTCGCCTGTGAGTATGTTCATTTTCCACACAGAGCTCCTTTGAAATTTTACTCAAAGGTGCTACAAAATATGGGCGCACACGTTATGTCGTCATTTTAGATGGAGTAAGTGTGGAGTTTTTGCCAAGCAAATATTACAACACGTAGTAGACAAGAAGCTTCAGCGTAAAACTCAGCAGGGTTTGTACGGCCACAAAGTGTACTGTACACGTGTTTTATGCAATCTATGGGAAATCTACCCTTCAGTGACACATTAAAGATTTCTGTTGGAGGCACTTTGCACTCTATAAGAGGGTTGAGGATTGAATTTAAATATGCATATTAGTGAACTACAAGAAGAGGAATTGCAGGTGCGTATCAGGCCCTTTGGAGCTTATTTTCCTGGTTTCAGGCTAGCAGCATAAATATGCATGGGGCATAGCTGTATATTCAGGCTCGTTTGAATTCGCTGTTTACCCTGAAACCAGACCTCTTTGGGAGCTGAGACCCGCTGCTTTACATTGAGCTTTTCCTGTCGGGGGTTTTGGGGCTCTGTGCAGTAGTGGACGGGGGCAACGAGCCCCTCGTTCTTCACCCCGAAACTGGATGACTTGGACTCACCCAGGCAGCCTTGAATACTAGTGGTAAGAAAGTAAAATAATGTTAAGGCATGTGTCCGAGCCCAGAGAGGGAATCTGAGATCAAAACATCTTTTCTTCTCATTATTATTCATTTCATTAATACTCGTCGTCACAAGCCGCAGTGTCAGGAGTTTGGATACAGAAGATATCTTTCAGCCTTACAGGAATCCAAACCAGATATTGTGAGTGTAGTGCCCCCGGCCACGTACGTAAACGCTTGAGAAATACGAGTGCAGAGTGAAAGGTCTGGCAGATAAGGTCCTGTTGAAGCACCTGGACGTTTTTCGGACCTGGCAGATCGTCTCGGTGCAGCCGCCTCTGGGGCACAATCAGAATAAAAAAGAGAAACGCCTCACAACACAGAATGAAAGACAGCACCCTCCTCCGGCCCTGCTGCTGAGCCCCGCTAGAGGACTGGAAGGGGTGAAGGGCGGCAGGGCGCTCCGACTCACTGGGACTCCGTAAGCACTGGGATAGGGTGAGGTGCAGAACATTTTTTTTACTGCATGCAATGAAGCAGTTTTCAAAAAGCAGAGGAGAAAATAAGCAATGGATTATTATTACAAGTATTATTATAATTCAACACTCCGAGCTGGGTAAGCTAAGGCAGACATGCTTCACCCAAGGTAATCAACATCTGAACTCCTATCCTAGAAGTGATTTCACTAGGGGTCCATTGTGCAAATCATTACTTCATGCCTCTATTTCTCAGGCTTCATTACGCACACTCCTTTCCAGCTTCTTGAGCATCGGGTTGAGTATCCTGTTGTCCAGGGTGCACACCTATCAGCAAAGCATCTCCTCTCCGGTGTCTTCCAAGCCCGCACCGCATGCGTGCAAGGTCAGCTTCCATATTCAAGACAGCCTGGGTTTTCTACTCCTTCCTGGCCCATCAGACTGCGCAAGAACCTCCCTCACTAATACTACGCTCGCTCCACGACTCACAGTCAGGCCGATACAGTAAAACCCGCGGGAGAGCGGACGCTCCGAGGCGAGCACCCGCTCTCCCGACGCGCGCACAGGCCACTCTCCTGTGCAAGCGATTTAGTATGCAAATGAGGGCCCGTGGTAAAAAGAGGCGCTAGGGACACTAGCGCGTCCCTAGCGCCTCTTTTTTGACAGGAGTGGTGGCTGTCAGCGAGTTTGACAGCCGACGCTCAATTTTACCGGCGTCGGTTCTCAAAGCCGCTGACAGCCACGGGTTCGGAAAACAGACGCCGGCATAATTGAATGTCCGTCTTCTGACCCGCGGGCCGATTTTAAATTTTTTTTTTAAATTTTTAAACTTTTTTTAAATTTTGGGTCCTCCAACTTAATATCGCTATGATAAGGCCGGCAGAAATTAACGCCAGCCTTTGGGCAGGAGTTAATTTTTGAAAGTAAAATGTGTGGCTCCACTGCACATTTTACTTTCTGGATCACGCAGGAATAACTAATAGGCTCATCAACATGCATTTGCATGTTGCGGGCGCTATTAGTTTTGGGGGGATTGGCTGCATGTTTTAGATGCGCTATTACCCCTTACTCGGGCCGATACAGTACAGTACGGCGGAGCGCACTGTTAGCCCGGGTTTGGCTGCGCGTTTTCGACGCGCTAGCTTTACCCCTTATTAAGGGGTAATAGCGCGTCGAAAACGCGTGGCCAACCCCCCAAAACTAATAGCGCCCGCAACATGCATGTTGCGGGCGCTATTAGTTTTGGGGGGATTGGCTGCATGTTTTAGATGCGCTATTACCCCTTACTCGGGCCGATACAGTACAGTACGGCGGAGCGCACTGTTAGCCCGGGTTTGGCTGCGCGTTTTCGACGCGCTAGCTTTACCCCTTATTAAGGGGTAATAGCGCGTCGAAAACGCGTGGCCAACCCCCCCAAAACTAATAGCGCCCGCAACATGCAAATGCATGTTGATGGCCCTATTAGTTATTCCCGTGCGATCCAGAAAGCAAAATGTGCAGCAAAGCCGCACATTTTGCTTTCAAAAATTAACGCCTGCCCAAAGGCTGGCGTTAATTTCTGCCGGCACCGGGAATGTGCACAGAAAAGAAAAGGAGAAAAAACTGCTTTTCTGTACACCCTCAGACTTAAGTCGGAGGCCCCAAAATTGAAAAAAAAATGTAAAATTTAAAAAAAAAAAAATTAAATCGCCCCGCGGCCCACGGCTCGGAAGATGCAAGCTCAATTATGCCGGCGTCCGTTTTCCGAAACCGTGGCTGTCAGCGGGTTTGAGAACCGACGCCGGCAAAATTGAGCATCGGCTGTCAAACTTGCGGACAGCCGCCGCTCCTGTCAAAAAAGAGGCGCTAGGGATGCGCTAGTGTCCCTAGCGCCTCTTTTTACCGCGGGCCCTCATTTGCCTACTAAATCGCACGCACAGGAGAGTGGCCTGTGCGCGCATCAGGTGAGCGGGCGCTCGCCTCGGAGCGCCCGCTCTCCCGCGGGCTTTACTGTATCGGGGTAAAGCTAGCGCGTGGAAAACACGTGGCCAAACCCGGGCCGTGCGTTACTGTATCGGCCCGAACGTCCGCTCCCGTTCCTGTCAACCCTTAGACACTGGCGATGGCAGCACTGCACGAGCCTTGCCGTTCCCCTTCCCTGCTTCATGAGGCATCCCTCAGGCCATATCAGGAGATTTCATAGCAAATCCCTTCCCCTGGTATTCTTCTCTCTCTTCCCGGCCTCCTGCTATAAATATTTTATCTCTGTCTCTCATTGCATTTTCTTTCTGCCTGCCCGAGAAATTATTAATATTATTTTGGCAATGAAATGTCGCAGATTGGCTGCTCATGTGACTGTTGTATGTGACCATTAAGAAACTCTGTGTTCCCAAGGACGTAATTTACTTAAATTGTTTTGTGTCTGAAAGTATCCATTGTAAGTACAATACAATCTGCTGTCTTATTTGAAGCCAGACTAACTTATTTCTCTCTTCCATTGCCTGCTAAATTGATTACCTTCTGCTTTGTATTTTTCAAGATAAAAAAGTTAAAAGTTGAAGCTTTAATTTCACATTTACATGCAGAGAAATTCAAGGATATCTTTCATGTCATTAAGCTAATTTAATGTTTACACAACAATTTAATAAATGATCTAGTGACAGAGAATATTGTTTCTATATAACACTACATATAAAAAAAACATTAGTGTATGTAAAAATGTGTGCATTTATTAAATTTGGAGTTATATCATATATATATATATATATATATATAGGATGTGCATGGAAAAAATGCATTGCATCATTATTTTCGTTTTGGTTTTATGGTTTCCATTTTGGTTATATTGTTTCCGTTTCCTGTTTACACTGCTTGTTTTGTTGTAGTGTTTGCTATATTTTTACAACATGCAAACATTACTTAGCCTTTGAGCAAATTGTCCAAGAGGTTCCGTGCAGAAAAACAGCACACATGCATGTAGGTAGCATGTATTCGCGTAGGTGCTGGTTTATAAACATCAAAGGTAGCCTCGTGTTTTCGGTTTCATGTGCACCGTTTACCAGCACAGCAGAGAGGCAGCCTGGAGGCATTTCAGGACAAGATTTACATGTAAGAATTATCATACCTATCTGTACAATTTTACACCAAATTGTCTGCAGTTTTTCAGTGGGAGGACTGGGTGAACTGGGTAAACTAGAATGGTGAACTGGCAGAGGTATTGGTGAACTGCTGGTTTAAGTATGCTTGCAAGTATTAGCAAAACAGTATGCTCGTAGGTTTTACAAAATAATTGACTCTGCATATAAATTGGCTTATAATTTTTGTGGGATTTACTTTTGTTAAACGGGTGGTTGTTGGTTGTTTCTTTTCCTTGCCATTCTGTGAGTATTTTGCCCTCCTTGGATCATTTTGCATGTGTCCATATTCAATTTTATCTGCTATTTAGATGCCCGGCTCTCCAGTCTTGCAAGGTCCTTCTGAAGTTCTTCACGGTCTGCTTTAAATAATTAGGGATGTGTTTTTTTTTTTAAATAGCACGTAAACATCAGTGATATTTGTTATATCGCTTTTTGTCTTTTCCTTTTCTCAAAAAAACCCTAACAAAATATTGTTAATGTTGTTTGTGTCATTTCAGTGCACATTTAAGCAGGTCAACATTGTTACAATACCATTCACAGGAGGGCCCCACAAGCGGCCTCACTACCCAGTGCCAGCCAGATGCAAGCTCTGCTCCTTTTGTGGTGTTGAGCTGCTGCCGACACCGCCACTTCCTCTTGTGACTGTGATTTGCTGCCGATGCTGCCTTGATCTTTGCGGCTCAGAGGGTCGCCGACTTTGCTCTTGCCTCCACCATCACTGCTGCTGGTATTTCCCTAGGTGTGCATGCGCGTCTCAGTTCCTGATTTAAAGGGGCCCTGGTGGGAAAAGCCTCTGGCACCCCCAGATGAGATGATGTCCTTCATGTCAGCCCTATAAAAGGGCTCCTCAGTCTGCTCAGCCTTCGCAAGGTCTTTCATGATCTCTCGTTATGTTCCTGGTCTCTTGCCTCGTTTGATAATTGATCATCTTCCTGTTGTTGGTCCTTCTCTGGTTCCTGCATTCTGTGTCCTGAGCCTGCTCCAGAGTCCTGTACTTTGCCTTTAGAGTCCTGTCCTGATGTTCAGAATCTTCACTCCAATTCTTCTGAGTCTCCCCAATGGTTCAAGTCTTCGGAGTCTCTTCCTTGGTTTTAGAGTCCGAGTTCCAAGTCCAATTTCTGAGTTCCTGAGTCCAAGTTCCGAGTTCTTGAGTCTGTGTTTTTTTTGTGTTTCTTGAGTCCTGCCTCTGGTCCTCGGAGTTCTTGTTCCAGCCTTCTGCATGTTCCAAGTCTTCAGAGTCTTCATCTTGTCATGAATCTTCAGTCTTCAGCCTTGTCCTGTCATGAGTGTCCAGAATCCTCAGCCTTCGTCTGTCCTATGCTCAAGCCTGCCTCCGTTCCCTCCGAGGCCGCTTCGAAATCGGAGCGGCCTCGGAGGGAACTTTCCTTCCGCCTCCCCGCCACCGCACCTTCCCCTCCCTTCCCCTACCTAACCCGCCCCCCAGCCCTCCCTAGAACCCCCCCTTACCTTTGTTGAAGAAGTTACGCTTGCCTCCCGGCAGGTGTAACTTACGCATGCCGGCAAATGGCTGCTGTGCCTGGAGGCTCAGGCCACGCCATGCCCCACCCCCGAACTGCCCCAGACCACCCACACCCAACCCCTTTTTGCAAGCCCCGGGACATACGCACATCCCAGAGCTTGTGCGCGCCGCCGAGCCTATGCAAGATAGGCTCGGCGCGCGCAGGGGCAGCTTTTCGGGGGTTACGCGCGTATCTTACACATGTAACCCTTTGAAAATCTGCCCCTTAGTCTGACCCAGTAGTGTTGCGTTCATGGACCCTTAGGCTGAGGCGGGATTGGCACAGCCTGAGGGGAGGAGCCTTGAAGGTTCCTATCATCAGCAGGCAGACCCGGACAAAGCAGAGACCCAGCTGGAGCTTGGTCTATACCAGTCCTTGCTTCCCTCGGGTTCAGCCTTCGGGTGTTGAAGCCGGCAGGTCTTAGGTGGGATCTGTGCTGTGAGCAGGAGAGGAGGTTCTTGGATGGCAGGGTCGTAGTTGGGTGTCAATCTGGTGTGCCGAGAAGCAAGCAGAAGTCAGTGGCAGGCAGTGGTGAAGCATGTCGAGAAGCAGGCAGAGGTTGTTGGCAGGCAGTCGTCAAGTGTGACAAGAAGGAGGCAGAGGTCAGTGACAGGCAGCGGTCAAGCGAGATCTGAAATCAGGCTGAGGTCAAGCCAGATATCCATCCAAAGGGAAGAAGGGACAAATAGGCAGGGAGGTCAGGCAAGAAGGGACAGGGAGGTCAGGCAAGAAGAGACAAATAGGCAGGGAGGTCAGGCAAGAAAGCAAGGCTGAATTGAAGACAAGCTGGGCTGAAATCAGAGTCTGCAGCAACATGCTCTGCTGTAGGGAGCAGGACTTGTTGCTGAGGCATCTTGTGCTAGGAAGTTGTCTTTTATAGGGCAGTATCCATGACGTTAGCTAGGAGTCGTGGGGAATTTCCGCCACAGTCCCTTTAAACATGGCAGCGTGGCACACACGCGCGCCTAGGAGACAAGCTACAACATCGCTCAGATATGATTTCTAAGGAACTCTAAATTGGAGGGTGTGTCCATTGTACTGAGTCCTGAAAGTCCCTAAGTTCCAGTGGTGCAGAAAGGAGGGACCCCCACAGGTGCTGTTTCATGTGTTTATCTCTGGATTGTGAATTTCCCAAAGGAAACGCGCAATTTCTGTGACCGTTCCTTTGATTGCGTGGGTGCTTCAGTAAAAGACGTCGTGTTGGAACACCAATCCATTACCCCTCTGGTTCTTTGAAGCGCACTTTCTGCGTGGCATGCCTAACGCCTTGGGTCCTGGAGGACAGCCTCCTCCTCCCCCTCCCCCGAGGAAGCATCCCTTTGAACGGACCTGTGACGATGCTGCAGCAGATGGCGTCCCGCCAATCGCTGCCACCATGGAATGCTCCCTGGTATCGGGCGGGTCCCTGGACGGACGCAACCTCCACCAGCATTCGGCGCACCACGCCCTGTGACTGTGCATGTGACTTAGCCCTCATAGCTTTCCTGTCTGACCCCGGCAATCTTCAAGTATCCCCCCTCCCCCCCCGAGTTCAGGGTGACACCAGCCTTTTTATAAACGTCTTCCCTGGATGGAGGGGGACGCTGCGGTCTCGAGGGAGGAGCCATCTCGTTAACTGTGAAGTCGCAGACCTTGAAAAGGAAGAAAGGACATCGCTTCGGCAGGTTTGCTTCGACGCATTTCTGATTCCGGCTATCTGGCAGTGGTCCAGAGGAGGACAGGAGCGGTGTCCTGGCTGAGCGGCTTTCACACCTGGGCGAATGGCTTTGGAAATGCCCTCTAAGGGAATATCACCTACGAGTTGAACGGGAGTTGCACATTCCTTGACTCCAGAAGTTTTATTTGGCCTTGGAGATGTCCTGCTTAATGACCTAAGCCCGGGAAATCCTGCAGGAGCGAGCCTGCCGCTCTGAAGCATCGTTCGGTACTGCAGGGAACTGGCTGCACAGGGCCTGATTTCTTCAGGGAGCCTGGGGCTCGTGCGGTTCATTAGTTGCACAAGTTTCCTTCACGGCTAAATTAGTTCCACTGTGCATTTGCACATTAGCAGAGCAGTAACCGGTGCCCACTCTGGATGCTCAGCCCCCTCTCTGTGTTCTGTTAATGATCCATGCATTTCTTATCCTCCCAAACTATTCCCCATAGAAGAAGGGCCGCACATCTCCAGCAGTTTCTAGCCAATCTTTGGGATAGATGGGGATTTTTTTTATTAATAATGATAATTTGGTTTTACACACCACCTTCCATGGAAGCAGAAGCCCAATGCCCCGAGGAGGTGAATATATTGAGAGCTGCTTGCTGGCTGCAGAGATTTCTCATGCTTTTCATGCCTCTGATTTCAATAATTCATGTGTATTTGTATTGTGGACCTTGTACAAATTAATGAATTGATTTCTTTTTTTAGTTTTCAGTGTTTGGTCCTTGTTATTTTTTTTTTAATATTTGTATCTGCAGTCAGGGCCGGCGGAAGCACTAGGCGAACTAGGCGATCGCCTAGGGCGCTGAGCATTAGGGGGCGCCGAGCCGCTGATGGCCAATGGCCGCCGGTGGACGTCATCCCAATAGCGGCTGAGCGGTGAACTACTGCTATGCTGTGTGCCGAATACACACAGCAAGAAGATCGGCGGGGCCGTGGTGGAGCTCAAGTCACCACGGCCGGAAGAAAACAATCGCGTCTAAACATACTGGTGCTCCAGCTCCTTCCTGCCCGCGCGGCCCCAGAAGAAAAATGTTGCTGGAGCCGCGCGGGCAGGAAGGAGGAGGATCATCAGCCAATGCAGGAGCTTCTCCTCCTTCCTGCCCGCGCGGCCCCGGAAGAAAAATGTTGCCGGAGCCGCGCGGGCAGGAAAGAGGAGGAGCATCAGCCGCGTACAGAAGAGGAGCAGCGCGGCTCGAGAAGTCCGGGGCCGCTGCAGAGCCCATCCTGCAGCGGCCGTGAAGAGGAGGCCCAGAGGTGAGAGAGAGACTGAGGGTTTGTACAGTGTGTATGTGTGCGTGTATGAGATGAGTTGAGAGACTGTGTGTGGGAGTGAGGACCTGAATGTTTGCAGAGACAGCATGTGAGAGCCTCTGTGTGTGTGTGAGAGAGACAGCATGTGACAGTGAGAGCCTGTGCTTGAGCAAGACAGCATGTGGGAGTGAGAGAGAGCCTGTGTGCCAGAGTCAGACAGCATGTGCCAGTGAGAGACTGTGTGTATGAATGATTGTATGAGAGAGAGCATGTGACAATGAGAGCCTGTGCTTGAGCAAGACAGCATGTGGGAGTGAGAGAGAGCCTGTGTGCCAGAGTCAGACAGCATGTGCAAGAGAGAGACGGTGTATACATGATTGTATGAGAGAGAGCATGTGAGAGTGAGTGCCTGTGTATGTGTGTGTGTGTGTGTGTGAGAGAGAGAGAAAGCATGTGAGAATGAGAACCTGACTGTGTGTTTGAGGGAAGAAGACAGATGGAGAGAAAAGAAATATGTTATAAAAGGAATTGGCAAAAAAATAAGAAAGGGAAGGTGGAAAAAAAAAAAAGCCTGTGACCAACTGATTAGAAAACTAAGATCAGACAGCAAATGTAAAAAAAAATAAATTATTTTTTACTGATTGGAACATGTAATCTTTGGGAATGTGCAAGAGTAGCACTTTCTCTATGCGGATCTCACAATGTACCATGAGGCCTGCACAGAGGAGGCAGCAGAATGGGCTTCAGTGCCAATAGTAGCAATCAGCACCTCCGCAATAGCCATACAGCAACAGTGACAGTGGCAGCAGAGGAATGAGAGAGGCTCTGAGGTTGCTGGCAAAAGAAAGAGAGGGGGGTCTCTGCCTTTAGTGTGTGCATGTGTATGAATGGGAGTTTGCCTGGCGGTGTATGTGTGTGAATGCATGGGTGCCTGCCTGAGGGTGTGTCTGTGTATGAGAATGAATGGGTGTCTTCCTGGGGTTTGTATGTGTGAGAATAGATGCCTGCCTGTTTGTGCTGTATGTGTGTGTGTGTGAGAGAGAGTAAATTGGTGCCTGCCTGGGGGTCTGGGTGTGAGAATGAATGTGTGCATGCCTGGGGGATGGGGAGGGAGTGGTGTGAAAATGAATGGGAGCCCGCCTGGGGGTCAGTGTGAGAATGACTGGGAGCTTGCCTGTGTGTGTGTGTGTGTGTTTGTGTGAGAACGATTGGAAGCTTGCCTGGGAGTGTGTGTTTGTGTGTATGTGAGGGAGCCAGTGAGAGCATGAGTGTGTATGAGAAAATCCAGGGGAGTAAGAGTTTGTGGGGGGGGGGGGGGTGGGGAGGGGGAGAGAGTGCCTTAGAGCCTGAGTGTGTCAGTGTCTGTGAGAGCGAGAGGTTATGGTTGGGTATAAGAGCATGAATGTGTATGTATGTGACAGTGTATGTGTGAGAGAGAATGGACATGTGAGTATGTGTGAGAGAGAGAGAATAACCTCAATCAAGAGCTCCCATGTATGGACAGCAGGGGCTTTTTAAAATCCTTATTAGTTTTAATTATTGTGTGTTATTTGATATATGTGCTGTTTTGAAATATTTTATTGGTTTTAGGAAATTGTAAAAAATGTATATGATTTTAATTAATAGAAATTCTATTTATCAGTAGTTTTAAAATATTATTTTATTAGTATGGTTTTACTATTATAACTGATGCTTTATGTTTCTTGATTTTATTTGTTTTATGAAGAATGGTGGTTCTGTTTTTCCATTGTTAATACACAGAGTCTGGCTTCTTGGGGTTTCCATTTCAGTTTTTTCTAATTTGTGCTCCTTTATTTTGTATTCTGTATTTGGTGAGGGTCTGTCTCTGCTCTGTGTGTGTGACCATGATGAGAGATTCTGCTAGCATAGGGATCTATAGCAATCGGGTTTGTTTTGTTTCCTCAGTAGGTGGAGTATTGGTATTCTAGGACCCAGTGTAATATTTACCCTTGCTTATTCACAGGTAGGGTTATTGTTGTTTGAGTCCTTGGTGTTATTACTGTTATGTTATGATGGGATTGCAGTATAGATTTTGAGTGTCTTTTTTGTGGTGTTTTGTGTTAGTTCACAATGTGCCTGGCAGTGGAAGCTGTTTGTGCTGCTGTTACTGTGAAGTGACACCAGAATTTGAAAATATCTTTCAGTATGATGAGCTGTAAGGGAAACATCCAAGCTCCATTGTTTGGGGGAATTTCAGTGGATGCACAGAGTTACAGAACTGGAGGTGCAGGACTTATATTGACATTCGGTCCCTTCCTATATATTCCTGACTTCACTCTCATAGCCACATAGAATCAGTTGACTGAGGCTATCAACATAATTTTATAGTGTGAAACTGGCCAGCTTTTTAAAATAACGCAGAGGACCCTTTGGACTTTTTTATTAACACTTTTTTTTAATAACCAATTTTAAAGCAGGATCCATGCTATAGAGGTGGGTGAGATGAAGAAATGTCATTTTGGCGCCCCCCCCCCCCCCAATTCTTCTGTCTGGAGACACCACTGATTTTCTGTGACCTTAAGCATTAGTACAAGAAGGATTAAGGGGGGATGCTGGAGAGGCACACATGCATTGGCCCCTGGGCACCGGAGACCCTTGGTGCGCCACTGGGTGCGAGCCATATGGAGCCACAAGTGGTGGCAAAGAGGAGTGGAGTTTGGCAGGCCGCAAGCAGTGCCCAACCTGCTTGCGACCCAGAAAACCCCAGTCAGCGGGCATGATCGAGAATGAGGTAAGGGTCGGGGCCGAGACTGGGGGGTGGGGGGGGGGGCGCAAGGGAGAAGGCTCGCCTAGGGCGCCAAATCCCCTTGCACCGGCCCTGTCTGCAGTATGTGGATCTCTTCCACTGCCCACAGCTCTATCAGCGCTCCTCATGCAAGACTCCCACTGTCGCTATATTCAGGTTTATTTCACACCGGGGGAGACGGGAATTTAAGGGTCTTCTCTATTTTGGAGGGCAATAATGAGAAAGCCCTTCCTGCAGATATGGGCTTTTTTTTTTATTATTATTGCCCAACCTCTATGTCAGCAACACAGGTACGTTTACTTGCATAGCTTTGGAGGCAATCTTTGGGCAGGATTAGGTCAGGAGAGGCAGCACTTATCACAGTAACATAGTAATCATGGCAGATAAAAACCAGATGGTCCAACCAGTCTGCCCAGCAATTTCACTTATGGTAGTAACTGTCGCTCCATACAGGTTACCCCAATGTGTTCTGTTAAAGGTAGTAACAGCTGCTCATTGCAGGCTAGCCCCATGCGTTCTGATAAGAGTACTAACTGCCGCTCCATGCAGGCTACCCCCATGTGTTCTGTTAAAGGTGGTAACTGCCGCTCCATGCAGGCTACCCCCATGTGTTCTGTTAAAGGTGGTAACTGCCACTCCATGCAGGCTACCCCCATGTGTTCTGTTAAAGGTGGTAACTGCCACTCCATGCAGGTTACTCCCATGTGTTCTGTTAAAGGTGGTAACTGCCACTCCATGCAGGCTACCCCCATGTGTTCTGTTAAAGGTGGTAACTGCCACTCCATGCAGGCTACCCCCATGTGTTCTGTTAAAGGTGGTAACTGCCACTCCATGCAGGCTACCCCCATGTGTTCTGTTAAAGGTGGTAACTGCCACTCCATGCAGGCTACCCCCATGTGTTCTGTTAAAGGTGGTAACTGCCACTCCATGCAGGCTACCCCCATGTGTTCTGTTAAAGGTGGTAACTGCCACTCCATGCAGGTTACTCCCATGTGTTCTGTTAAAGGTGGTAACTGCCACTCCATGCAGGCTACCCCCATGTGTTCTGTTAAAGGTGGTAACTGCCACTCCATGCAGGCTACCCCCATGTGTTCTGTTAAAGGTGGTAACTGCCACTCCATGCAGGCTACCCCCATGTGTTCTGTTAAAGGTGGTAACTGCCACTCCATGCAGGCTACCCCCATGTGTTCTGTTAAAGGTGGTAACTGCCACTCCATGCAGGCTACCCCCATGTGTTCTGTTAAAGGTGGTAACTGCCACTCCATGCAGGCTACCCCCATGTGTTCTGTTAAAGGTGGTAACTGCCACTCCATGCAGGCTACCCCCATGTGTTCTGTTAAAGGTGGTAACTGCCACTCCATGCAGGTTACCCCCATGTGTTCTGTTAAAGGTATTAACTGCCGCTCCATGCAGACTACCCCCATGCATTCTGATAAGAGTACTAACTGCCGCTCCATGCAGGCTACCCCCATGCATTCTGATAAGAGTACTAACTGCCACTCCATGCAGGCTACCCCCATGTGTTCTGTTAAAGGTGGTAACTGCCACTCCATGCAGGCTAGCCCCATGCATTCTGATAAGAGTACTAACTGCCGCTCCATGCAGGCTAGCCCCATGTGTTCTGTTAAAGGTAGTAACTACCGCTCCATGCAGGCTACGCCCATGCATTCTGATAAGAGTACTAACTGCCGCTCCATGCAGGCTAGCCCCATGCATTCTGATAAGAGTACTAACTGCCGCTCCATGCAGGCTACCCCCATGTGTTCTGTTAAAGGTGGTAACTGCCACTCCATGCAGGCTAGCCCCATGCATTCTGATAAGAGTACTAACTGCTGCTCCATGCAGGCTACCCCCATGTGTTCTGTTAAAGGTGGTAACTGCCACTCCATGCAGGCTAGCCCCATGTGTTCTGATAAGAGTACTAACTGCCACTCTATGCAGGCTACTCCCATGTGTTCTGTTAAATGTAGTAACAGCCGCTGCATGCAGGCTAGCCCCATGCGTTCTGACAATAGTACTAACTGCCACTCCATGCAGGCTACCCCCATGCATTCTGATAAGAGTACTAACTGCCACTCCATGCAGGCTAGCCCCATGTGTTCTGATAAGAGTACTAACTGCCACTCTATGCAGGCTACTCCCATGTGTTCTGTTAAATGTAGTAACAGCCGCTGCATGCAGGCTAGCCCCATGCGTTCTGACAATAGTACTAACTGCCACTCCATGCAGGCTACCCCCATGCATTCTGATAAGAGTACTAACAGCCGCTCCATGCAGGCTAGCCCCATGCGTTCTGATAAGAGTACTAATGGCCGCTCCATGCAGGCTACCCCCATGTGTTCTGTTAAAGGTGGTATCTGCCACTCCATGCAGGCTAGCCCCATGCGTTCTGACAAGAGTACTAACTGCCACTCCATGCAGGCTAGCCCCATGCGTTCTGAGAAGAGTACTAACTGCCACTCCATGCAGGCTACCCCCATGCATTCTGATAAGAGTACTAACTGCTGCTCAGTGCAGGTTACACCCATGTGTTCTGTTAAAGGTACTAACGGCCGCTCCATGCAGGCTACCCCCATGTGTTCTGTTAAATGTAGTAACAGCCGCTGCATGCAGGCTAGCCCCATGCGTTCTGACAAGAGTACTAACTGCCACTCCATGCAGGCTACCCCCATGCATTCTGATAAGAGTACTAACTGCTGCTCAGTGCAGGTTACACCCATGTGTTCTGTTAAAGGTACTAACGGCCGCTCCATGCAGGCTACCCCCATGTGTTCTGTTAAAGGTGGTATCTGCCACTCCATGCAGGCTAGCCCCATGCGTTCTGACAAGAGTACTAACTGCCACTCCATGCAGGCTACCCCCATGCATTCTGATAAGAGTACTAAAAGCCGCTCATTGCAGGCTAGCCCCATGCGTTCTGATAAGAGTACTAACTGCCGCTCCGTGCAGGCTACCCCCATGTGTTTTGTTAAAGGTATTAATTGCCGCTCCATGCAGGCTAGTCCCATGCATTCTGATAAGAGTACTAACTGCCGCTCCATGCAGGCTAGCCCCATGCATTCTGATAAGAGTACTAACTGCCACTCCATGCAGGCTAGCCCTATGTGTTCTGTTAAAGGTATTAACTGCCGCTCCATGCAGGCTAGCCCCATGCATTCTGATAAGAGTACTAACTGCCACTCCATGCAGGCTAGCCCCATGCATTCTGATAAGAGTACTAACTGCCGCTCCATGCAGGCTATCCCCATGCGTTCTGATAAGAGTACTAACTGCTGCTCCGTGCACGCTACCCCCATGTGTTCTGATAAGAGTACTAACTGCTGCTCAGTGCAGGTTACACCCATGTGTTCTGTTAAAGGTACTAACTGCTGCTTCATGCAGGCTACCCCCATGCATTCTGATTAAAGTACTAACTGCCGCTCCCTGCAGGTTACCCTCATGTGTTCTGTTAAAGGTACTAACTGCAGCTCCATGCAGGATACCCCCATGTGTTCTGATAAGAGTACTAACTGCTAGGAATGTGAAACGGGCTTCGGATGAATGAAAATATCGTACAATATTTTCAAAATCGTCAGAAATCGGGGGCTCCCCCAAAACGATAGGAAAACCCCACAATATTGTTCGTGGGGGTTCTCTTATCGTTTTGGGGGAGGGCGGGAAAAACAGCACACAAAAATAACCCCTAAACCCACCCTGACCCTTTAAAACTAATCCCTTAGCTTCCCCCACCCTCCCGACCCTCCAAAAAGCTTTTTACAGGTACCTGGTGGTCCAGTAGGGGTCCCGGGAGCGATCTCCTTCTCCTGGGCCGTCGGCTGCCACTAATCAAAATGGCGCCGATGGTCCTTTGCCCTTACCATGTGACAGGGTATCCGTGCCATTGGCCCCTGTCACATGGTGGGAGCACTGGATGGCCGGCGCCATTTTTAAAGATGGCGCTGGCCAGCCAGTGCTCCCTCTATGTGACAGGGGCCAGCCAATGGCACGGATACCCTGTCACATGGTAAGGGCAAATGCCATCGGCGCCATTTTTATTAGTGGCAGCCGACGGCCCGAGAGCGGGAGATCACTCCCGGGACCCCCACTGGACCACCAGGTACCTGTAAAATGTTTTTTGGGGGGGTCGGGAGGGTGGGGGAAGCTAAGGGATTAGTTTTAAAGGGTCAGGTGGTTTTTTTTGTTTATCGGCTCGGGCGCAGCCGATAAACAAAACCGCGATCGGGCCGGACAAAAAAAACCCCACGATGTGAATCGGAACCGGAATCCGAACCGATTCCAGTTCCGATTCACATCTCTACACTGCTGCTCAGTGCATGTTAAAGCCATGTGTTCTGTTAAAGGTAGTAACTGCCGCTCAATGCAGGCTAGCCCCATGCATTCTGATAAGAGTACTAACTGCCACTCCATGCAGGCTACCCCCATGTGTTCTGTTAAAGGTATTAACTGCCGCTCCATGCAGGCTAGCCCCATGCATTCTGATAAGAGTACTAACTGCCACTCCATGCAGGCTACCCCCATGTGTTCTGTTAAAGGTATTAACTGCCGCTCCATGCAGGCTACCCCCATGTGTTCTGTTAAAGGTATTAACTGCCGCTCCATGCAGGCTAGCCCCATGCATTCTGATAAGAGTACTAACTGCCACTCCATGCAGGCTACCCCCATGTGTTCTGTTAAAGGTATTAACTGCCGCTCCATGCAGGCTAGCCCCATGTGTTCTGTTAAAGGTAGTAACTGCCGGCTACCTCCATTGTTCTGATAAGAGTACTAACTGCTGCTCAGTGCAGGATACACCCATGTGTTCTGTTAACGGTAGTAACTGCCGCTCCATGCAGGCTACCCCCATGTGTTCTGGGAAAGGTAGCATTGCCGCTCCATGCAGGCTACCCCATGCATTCTGATAAAAGTACTAACTGCCGCTCCATGCAGGCTACCCCCATGTGTTTTGGGAAAGGTAGCATCTGCCGCTCCGTGCAGGCTACCCCCATGCGTTCTTATAAAAGTACTAACTGCCGCTCCATGCAGGCTACCCCCATGTGTTCTGGGAAAGGTAGCATCTGCCGCTCCGTGCAGGCTACCCCCATGCGTTCTTATAAAAGTACTAACTGCCGCTCCATGCAGGTTACCCCATGCGTTCTGATAAGAGTACTAACTGCTGCTCAGTGCAGGTTACTCCCATGTGTTCTGTTCAAGGTACTAACTGCCACTCCATGCAGGCTACCCCCATGCATTCTGATATTACTAATTGCCACTCCATGCAGGCTACCCCCATGTGCTCTGTTAAAGGTAGTAACCCAAACAGACACGCGTATCTAAGCATGCGTGAGCAAAATAGTGCATGTAAAAAAGGGGTAGTCCAGAGTTGTTCCCAGGAAGGACCAACATTTACACGTATAAGTTGCTATTTTAGAGCCTACCAAAGCGATGTGCCTAAGGTCTGTTACTTGTGTATATTTGCACCCGCCAATTGTCTGGTATAATGAGACTACACATCTTTATCGCCAAATACCGACTGTGATGTGAGTGATGTGGGTAAACTGGGGGAAATTCAGGCTGAAGAACCAGAAGGGTCTCGATGAGCTCGCGATGGACTGGGGTACCCTGGTGGACAGATTGATAAAACTGACTTGCATGTATAAAAGACAATAAGTGCTAAGAAAATGACACATGTGAAATCTCCATGTGAAAAATGTGTAAAGTTAGTACAAATACACACATATAGCATGTATGCGCCGCTTGTTGCGCGTCCTGGCCGCTTACGCTCCGCGGCCGGCCCTGCTCACCTTTCTCTCCTGTCACCGGCCTCTCCTCCTCCGCAGCCGCAGCCAGTTCGCGGTGTCCCTAGCTCCCCGCTCACAGTCTCCCGTCCAGGCCTCAGGGCGGGGCTCGGCGTCCTCCATGGCGTGGGTCCCACCCCTAGGCGCACGTGGACCGCCCGGCCTGTTAAAGGGCCAAGGGCAGATACCAACTCCGCGGCGCGCCCTGATTGACAGCAGGATTTAAGGAAGTGGTCAGACACCACTTCCTTGCCTTGACAATCGGGCCGTTCCATGGCTGCCAGTTTAGTGGCTCGTCGGGACCCACTCCCGGTTGACCGCATCCTGGGACCTCCGTTCCGTCCGGTGTCCGTCCAACAAGCACCTCATTCAGGTCATACACTCCTGTGTTCTCTAGTTTGCCTGTTCAGTGTCTCCTGTCCAGCGTCTCCTGTTCCTTCGTCTCTTCATCCCTGGTAGTACCCTTCGGACTGATCTCACGGTACTGACTTTTGCTTGCTCTTGACCTTGTCTGACTGCTGCCTGGATCCAACCTCTGCCTGTTCACTGACCACATCTGACTGCTGCCTGGAACCGACCTCTGCCTGTCCACTGACCTCGTCTGACCGCTGCCTGTAACTTGACCTTTGCCTGACCTGACTACTCCTGGATTGACTACAGGTACTGACCCCTGCTTCGGCTGACCATTCTAGACTGATACCCTGGCCTTGAGCCTCGCTATCCACTCGGACACTCTCTTCTGGCCTCCTGCAACCTCTGGACATTCTTGCTTGGACATCGACCGTGCACCCTTGTTCGTGGTGGGCACGCCCCTGCGCTTCCTCTCTAGGAGAACCTGCGAGGCACACCTAAGACCAGGCGGCCCGGGTAACCACTACGACGCCTAGATCTCTTTCTTGGGTAGTAGCACCTAATATGGAACCCAACATTGTGTAATTATAGCATGGGTTATTTTTCCCTATATGCATCACCTTGCACTTGTCCACATTAAATTTCATCTGCCATTTGGATGCCCAATTTTCCAGCCTCACAAGGTCTTCCTGCAATTTATCACAATCTGCTTGTGATTTAACTACTCTGAACAATTTTGTGTCATCTGCAAATCTGATTACCTCACTCGTCGTATTTCTTTCCAGATCATTTATAAATATATTGAAAAGTAAGGGTCCCAGTACAGATCCCTGAGGCACTCCACTGCCCACTCCCTTCCACTGAGAAAATTGTCCATTTAATCCTACTCTGTTTCCTGTCTTTTAGCCAGTTTGCAATCCACGAAAGGACATCGCCACCTATCCCATGACTTTTTACTTTTCCTAGAAGCCTCTCTTGAGGAACTTTGTCAAACGCCTTCTGAAAATCCAAGTATACTATAACTACCGGTTCACCTTTATCCACATGTTTATTAACTCCTTCAAAAAAGTGAAGCAGATTTGTGAGGCAAGACTTGCCCTGGGTAAAGCCATGCTGACTTTGTTCCATTAAACCATGTCTTTCTATATGTTCTGTGATTTTGATGTTTAGAACACTTTCCACTATTTTTCTTGGCACTGAAGTCAGGCTAACCGGTCTGTAATTTCCCGGATCTCCCGATGAGCCCTTTTTAAATTTGGGGGTTACATTAGCTATCCTCCAGTCTTCAGGTACAATGGATGATTTTAATGATAGGTTACAAATTTTTACTAATAGGTCTGAAATTTCATTTTTTAGTTCCATCAGAACTCTGGGGTGTTTACCATCTGGTCCAGGTGATTTACTGCTCTTCAGTTTATCAATCAGGTCTACCACATCTTCTAGGTTCACTGTGATTTGATTCAGTCCATCTGAATCATTACCTGTGAAAATCTTCTCCAGTACGGGTACCTCCCCAACATCCTCTTCAGTAAACACCGAAGAAAAGAAATCATTTAATCTTTCCGCGATGGCCTTATCTTTTGTAATCGGTTTGGTCCCAAGTCTCAGCAGGCCTCATCTCTTTCTATCCTCAACACCTCTGTGACTCCTCAGTCCTCATACAGCAGACTCTACAAGCTTTATAAAGAGGCTACTTTCTGAGATGACACAGTGTTCTAGGAGGCTGTAACTACACTGAGGTCCATAATAATGAATCTGGGTAGTGGACAACTGATGTAGCTGCAGTTAGCAGCAAAATCTGTCCCATATATTCAGCAAGAAAAAAGTGCCATCTAATTTATTCACCCTAAATTTATGCAGCTACTTAAGGCCGGGAAAGTGTAGGCCTAACCGGTCAGTGTGTAAATATGACAGAGTAAGTCTAAAGGGATCTGGCCTGGTGTGGCTGGCTCACTATCTACTTAGCAGACATCTTCTACACATATCCGTTTTTCTGACAGATGAAAATATCGTACGGTATTTTCTAATCTGTCAAGTATTGGTGGGTCCCCAAAAATGATAGAAAAACCCCATAAAATTTTCTTGTGGTTTTCTTATCGTTTTTTTTTTTGGGGGGGGGGGGGAAGAAAGGGTACACAGACGAAAAACCCCCAAACTCACCCCGACCCTTTAAATCTAATTATTTAGAAACCCCACCCTCCCGACCCCCCAAAAACTTTCCTAAAATACCTGGTAGTCTAGCGGGGGTCCCAGAAGCGATCTCCTGCTCTCAGGTTGTCAGCTGTCACTAATCAAAATGGCGCAGATGGCCCTTTGCCCTTACCATGTGACAGGGGCTAGCGGTGCCATTGGCCGGCCCCTATCACATGGTAGGAGCAATGGATGGCCCGTGCCATTTTTTAAGATGGCGCCGGCTGTCCATTGCGCGCACTAACCCGAAAAACTATTTTCACGAAAATTTTGGGGAAAAAGTGTTCGTTTCTTGTTTTACCCGATATATAACGAATTAAGAAATATCGTACAATATTTCTATTCGGTATAAAAATGATTCACATCCCTACCAGACATAGATATAAACAGAGGCTAACACAGCACATCACTCATCCAGACAAATCTAGACACACACATCTGTTAAGACATTGCTGTTTACAGACCATCTCCAGCATTTTGCTAACCTATCCAGGCCTTAATTTGCTGTTCCTGGCCTGTTCATCATTAACCATCAACGATGTCTGTACCAAGCTAATGAGGTCATCACAGTCACTACTACTCACAGAAGACTGTCTACACCAGGCATCTGTTAGAAGCATATATACTCACTGAATCTTCCTTGTTACAAACATGGACACCTCCAGGCCTCAGGTGCCCTAAAGGACATGTCTCTACAAAACACCAAAAGTGCAGAAGACATCATGCCTACCACATGATAGCTCTGGGAGCAGTTTGGCAATTTGCACATGGCAGGATTCATAAAGAGGCTTCTTGTTGGCTCATTGACGTCATCAGCTGACAACACCTTTTATTGTCTTAATACTGTACACAGAGCTGATGATTGAGAGTCTATCAGCATACCTGTCTTGGTCTCTGTATCCACAAATTGTAAACTGGCCAACCACCACAGGAGACCCTTTCCTATAGGACAGCAACTCTGCTATGTTGTCCACAAGTCATGGCAGCCATGAGGACAAGCAAGGGCCTCAAGCCTGAAAAGACCTGAAAGGTGGAGCCTCTGCTTGGAACATGACCGTTCTGATAGCAGGTCTCTCTTGGAGTCCTCAGCCTATGTGCTTTAAGAGTGGCCACAGACAGGATAAGGACTGTAACTGCTACTACCAATCAGAACAAACTACTCTGCTGATTTTCTATGTACCTACATGAAGCAGGACAATATGACTAGCCCTGAGCTGGACAGGCAAAGGGCATTGCTGCGCCTTGACATCTCAATATTTCCCAATGGCTACCTGAGACATGTCAGGGTAGGTTCATAGCTTCTAACACAGCTTTGCCTTGGGTTCAATGAGGTGAATCTTTAGTTCTGTTACATGTGGGTAAACTAGAACCTGTACATTTTAGAGGTGACTTTCTACACCATATGAAGGCATGACACCATCCTATTCCCAATCCAACCTTCAGATAGATCGCTATCCTTAAATGGTGTCCCTGTGCAGCTAACATAACCAACATGACCCTCACCATCTGTGCATGAGAGTTGACTGCTTATAGATGTAGCAGGGCCCAGCTGTGCATGTTTGTGTGCAGCACCTATGAGATATGCTAGAAGTTTGAGATAGCCATGATATTGGACATGTGCTTCCCAAAAGGCGCCAAGTGAAAGCCTGCTATGTGAGCACTCTGATGTCAGCACTGTCTCAGAAACTGATGAGGCAGTGCTGACACTGTGTGTTTGCATGCTTATGTGACAATACACAACCAGGATACACGTGGATACATTCAGATGCACATGGATGTCAGCTAAGGAACCTGGCTGTAACATGCACAATGTGTGACTGATGATTGTAGCTGTCAACTTGTAGCTTCAGGCTGTGTCTTTAAGCAGTAGAGCTACTTGTGAAATCTTTTACAGCCCTTGGCTCCATTCCATCATACCTATGCGACTATCTTGCCAACAAGTGAGGGTTAAGACACGGTCAAAGTTATAGCCGAGGCTGGCAAGAAGGCGCAAGTTATGCCAAGCTATGCACACTGTATGGCGAGACGTGACTCTTTTTGACTTACAATCAATATGAATACATTAGGACAGCCACATCTCTTTGTTGTTAGGTTTATCTGGTTTATTTTGTTTACTACTGTCAATTGCACCTCTACAGCATGGAAAGAGAAATGCAGGCCCTGGCCCCAGGCCTTGTTGACCTAACTGTGCAAATCACTTGTCACGTAACTGATGGAGTAACATCCCTGACAGCCTTTTCTGTAAACACATAGCTGGAAAGGGATGCTAGAAAGAAGCACCACTCTTACCCATGAGCCAACCGTCACCGTAGAGGCCGTCTTCAAATTGTTCAAACAGGCCAGATTGCCTAAGTGTGCAGCTCCCGGGTACCTGGCGGGAGCAGCGCTCGATGCACGGTCGAGCGTCACAGACCGCTTGCTCATTGATGGCGTGCAAGAGCTTTCTCTTGCAGTAGACCTCCTTCCCTGCCACAAGGGGCGATGATGGCTACGTGAGTACAGTCGATAACTTCCAGAACATTTGGAAAATTGTTAATGGCATAAAAACCTCTCTTCAAGTCCAGCAGGTCCTGTCTTTCATGAGGGAATCTTATGTAAAGATTAATAGCGGCTACGTACAGCTGTTAGGACCCGGCCCAGACAGTGGGGAAAAAGACGTTTGGGACATTCCCCTGATGAACCCCGACTGTTGTTTGGAATGAGCCAATGCCACATTATGCAGGGCGCACAATAATCTGGTGAGGCCTGGTAAGAGCGCGGGGCCTCTCTGTGACGGGATCCAGGCTCTCCTCTGAGTTCTTGCTATAATTCCATGATAGCCTGAGAGCTGAGGCGATGCCCCCATAACCACGTGGTCCTTCGGCATCCCCAGCAAAGCGGCGAGAGGATGAAAGATCCGCCTGCGTGCCCTCCTGCATTGCAAGCCCCGACGCGGGCCAGCGCGCTCCACCAGAGGGGCTCGCAGCTCCGGAGATGAGGACAGCACCTGAATTCAAGAAGGCATGGGATCTCCAAGCGAATGGTAGGGATTGCTGAGCTGAGCAGCCGTGTGAAGGGGCAAGCTAGCCGGGCAGTATGGGGTGTTTTTCCTGCCTTCAAGTTTCTGTATTTCTAAGTGTGACATGCCTTAAGCAAGCAGAAGAATTGTGTCTGCAGATGTCATTTTGATAACCCGAAAAACTATCTGGAGTTTGGGGTTTGTTTGGTTTTTTTTGTATCTATTGACTTTTGATTCTTTCAGTAAAATCGATGTTTTCGGTTGGAATCCAATATGGCAGCGTGGGATGTTTCTTTTGCAGTGGGATCATCTTCGGTTCCACGGGTTATCCTGTTCCCCTTTCACAGAATCTGCCTTCCCCCACTCTTCATGGAGTGGGTCAGCTCTCGGCAGGGCTGGGAAATGCGCTCCCCTTCCCAACGGATGGAGTGGGTGTCACGTTACTGTTAAGCCAGTGCATTTCAGCCTTGGCGAGCATCAAACGCTAGCATTTTAGGTGCTAGGTAACAATCCTCCTCCCACATTATAAGGGATATTAATATCGTGAGGAATAAAATCCTTAAGGGGAGAAGCAGACGGACCCTTCCAACATCTACCAGGCTTTAATGAATGTACGCAGTTACGAAATAAATAAAAGCCTGGTTTATTAAGTAATTTCAGCCTGCGCCCAAGCAGTAAAGCTCATTTTTGCAAGACGCAAGAAATGAAAAGGCGGATGGAGACTTACAAACTGTAATTGCAAAAAAAATCTTTGCTAACAAGATAATCAACTGAACTCGGCAGCATTAAATGAAAGCAGATCAGATTAATTTAATGCCAGATGCCAATCATCAGAGCTCATCTCTGGAAAAACACAGCTAATCCCATGACTAAGTATGTCTTTAACATCTTCCGAAAAGGACACTTCTTACCAGAGTAACTTCACCAGGTTCAAAGAAGCAAAGTTGTCAGGCCCCGGGAAAGATTAGCTGTAATAGGTTGTGGGCTTGGGTTTCGGCTGCCATACGCTGAACTGATCCCTTTCTAGCAGGGTATTTAGATGCAATATCCTTTTTTAAAGGTCTAGGGATTATTTTAAAATCAGTTTCCTAGCCACATAATCTCTGGGTGAGAGCTGTGGAGTAACAGCTATGTTTAGAGTGAGGGTGACTTACCTAGGAGTTTAGAGTTATGCCCTTCATCAAAGGCAGATTTATTGCATTAACAAATTTATTAAGTAAGTAAATAAATAAAGCATTATATAGCAGCATTTTTTTTTCCTTTGGTTTTAACTACAGTACCTGAATGTAATCTGCTAGGGATGTGCAGAGGGACCGCATACGTTACATTTGGTATTCGTATTCGTGGGGGGAGGGGGGCAGATACGTTGCATTTGGCAAGGGGGGGCCCCCCGATCCGTTCATGCGTTCCATTAACTACAACCCTCCACCCTCCTGACCCCCCCAAAGACTTGCCAAAACTCCCTGGTGGTCCAGCGGGGGTCCGGGAGCCATCTACTGCACTCACGCCGTCGGCTGCCGGTATTCAAAATGGCGCCGATAGCCTTTGCCCTTACTATGTCACAGGGGCTACTGGTGCCATTGGTCGGCCCCTGTCACATGGTAGGAGCACAAGATGGCGCCGGCCATCCATTGCTCCTACCATGTGACAGGGGCCGACCAATGGCACCGGTAGCCCCTGTGACATAGTAAGGTCAAAGGCTATTGGCGCCATTTTGAATACTGGCTGCCGACGGCCCGAGTTCAGGAGATGGCTCCAGGACCCCCAGGGACTTTTGGCAAGTCTTGGGGGGGGGGACTCCTGACCTCCCCAAGACTTGCCAAAAGTCCCTGGTGGTCCAGCGGGAGTCTGAGAGCCATCTTCTGCACACGGGCCGTCGGCTGCCAGTATTCAAAATGGCGCCGAAAGCCTTTGCCCTTACTATGTCACAGGGGCTATTGGTGCCATTTTGAATACCGGCAGCCGACGGCGTGAGTGCAGTAGATGGCTCCTGGACCTCCGCTGGACCACCATAGAGTTTTGGCAAGTCTTGGGGGGTCAGGAGGGTGGGGGTTTTGTTTAAATTCACTCCTTTAGACGGCCGAATAATTCGGTGAAGATTTGTTGTATTCGTGGGAATCGTGATACGTTTCGCTTCCCCACGAATACAACAAATATGGCCCTATATGTTGCGGATTGCCAATATGTTGCAAATGAATGCATACCCCTATAATCTCCTTTGAAGTGCCGAAGAAAGGAATATAAAAATCAGATTAATAAATAAAGAACTGTATTCTGGCACTGTTTACTTATATTTATATTGTGTATGTACTTTTTGATAGCTTGTGTTTTTACTGTTATCCGTATTGAATGCTCATTTATTAAAAATTATTACATAGAAATGTTTTAAAGAAAGAAAGAAATCCTGCACATTTCCCAGGAAGCCTGCAGCCTAAATGTAAGCTTGGTGAGTAGTGAGGGAATTAGCGATTTGTGTGGATTTGGGCGAACTTGCGCATGGAAGTCTTCACAGCAAAATCCCTTGGAGATTCCTTCTCATAGTTATATGGTAATATAGTAATGACGGCTGAAAAAGACCAAATGGTCCATCCTGACTGCCCAACAATCTTCTTATGGTAGTAACTGCCATTCCAGGCAAATTACCCCCATGCATTCTGTTAAGGGTAGTAACTGCCGCTCCATGCAGATTACCCCATGCTTTCTGTTAAGGGCAGTAACTGCCATTCCGTGCAGGTTACCCCATGCTTTCTCTTAAGGGCAGTAACTGCCACTCCGTGCTGGTTACCCCCATGTTTCTGTTAAGAGCAGTAACTGCCGCTCCATGCAGGTTACCCCCATGTTTCTGTTAAGGGTAGTAATTGCCGCTCCGTGCTGGTTACCCCCATGTTTCTGTTAAGGGTAGTAACTGCCACTCCGTGCTGGTTACCCCCATGTTTATGTTAAGGGCAGTAACTGCGGCTCTGTCCAGGTTACTCCCATCCCCTTTAGGGATCCACAGTGTTTATCCAATGCCTTTTTTAATTCATTTACCCAGAAAATAGTAGAACCAGGGGTGACAATATGAAATTTCAGGGGGGACGAATCAGAACCAATGTCAGGAAATATTTTTCACAGAGAGAGGGGTGGTGGATGCCTGGAATGCCCTTCCGGAAGAGATGGTGAGGATAAAAAGAGTAAGCAAATTCAAAATGTCGTGGGATAAACCCTGCGGATCCCTAAAGGCTTGCACCCCTGGCTTTCGCTGTGGCTGGCCCCGCCCCCTGGAGTTCTCATTCCACGCACGTGGACATTTAAGAAACAATGAAAGACCCTTTCTGATTACACAGGCGTTCAAACTCGGAAATGAAAATCTTCTAAGTGACTCCTGCTCGCATTTCTCTTCAGACCTCCAGTCCTTTTTTTCAATTTTCAGGCTGATGCAGGCTTCAGCTTTGTTTTTCTGGGAATGGCGGATGTGGGGTTTGGTGAAATCTGTTTTTTTTGTTGTTAATGATACAATATTTTTCTTTCTGGACCACTGACAAACAGCATAATTCAGGTAAGAGGCTAATTTAAAAGTTGCTTTTGGAGGTATTGTCGTGCCTCATAACATCTCACAGCGGTGTTATCTCCAAATAAAAGCGAGATGGCTGTGGAATATATTTGGAAGGAATTTCAAGATATCACTGCTGCAGTGACTTGGCGAGTTCCTGTCCCGGCTCGAGAAGAGACTCTTGACAGGGTAAAGTTCAAACTGTTAGTGACCTGGATTATCCTTTACCAAGACTGTGCGCACTTCAGTTGTCCTTTGACACAATCAATAGTAAGGAGGTAAAGAATATTTTTTATCATGGACTCGAGAGGAATGGGGAGCCTCATCTTCAGTTTAGTCAATAGGAATGAGATTAGGAATGAAAAAGAAATATATACTGGAGATCCCTGGACAGAAATGAACATTGCAGACCTGAGAAATGGGCAATCATTGACCCTGATGATTGTTTTCCATGCTGTTAACACTTTTGATTCCCACAAAGCATACCAGACTCTAATATCATTAAAACAGACCTTCTTTCAGAGGATTCTATTGTTTTTAAGAAATACAAGTGGAAATCCATTAACAATTGCATCAGTGATTTTTTTTTTTGTAAAATTTAATCTGCACTCACTGTTTCTTTGCTCCCGAGGCCTGGGGCATTCCCCAGTTCTAACTAGGATGCTTTTTGTCTTTTAGGTCCTATGAAGCGGATCCACCATTCACATATCTGGTCTCCCTCCTTTTTAAGTCCATGGAATGGAGCTCCTGGATCCATGTTCCTTCCGTGTTCTTGGGACAGGTTCCTTCCCCTATGCTGAACGTCTCCCTCCTTCTGCAGTCCAGGTGATGGAGCTCCTGGATCCATGTTCCTTCCGTGTTCTTGGGACAGGTTCCTTCCCCTATGCTGAACGTCTCCCTCCTTCTGCAGTCCAGGTGATGGAGCTCCTGGATCCATGTTCCTTCCGTGTTCTTGGGACAGGTTCCTTCCCCTATGCTGAACGTCTCCCTCCTTCTGCAGTCCAGGTGATGGAGCTCCTGGATCCATGTTCCTTCCGTGTTCTTGGGACAGGTTCCTTCCCCTATGCTGAACGTCTCCCTCCTTCTGCAGTCCAGGTGATGGATCTCCTGGATCCATGTTCCTTCCGTGTTCTTGGGACAGATTCCTTCCCCTATGCTGAACGTCTCCCTCCTTCTGCAGTCCAGGTGATGGAGCTCCTGGCTCTACGCTCATTCTGTGTTTCCGAGGAGAAGTTCATTGCCCTATGCTCACTAGCTCTCTCCTTTGGGTTACAGAGAGGGAATCCCTGGCCCCGCACCTGTACCACGCATCAGCCCATTTATACTGTGACTCTTGCAACAACTACTGCAGGATAGAGAGAGAACACAGCCACACAGTTTTTTACTTCTTTTTTTTAAATCCAGTTTGGGATCAGTCCTGGGGCTGACTGGTGTAATCCAGTTCCCAGCTCAAGCTCACTACTCTCTCTCTCACAAGCGGTGAGAAGAGGGAGAAAAGGGGAGGGGAGATTAGGTTTTTCAGGGGGTTTGGAGGCATTGGGGATTGCTATGGGTCCTCATGCCTAATTTGAACCAGGCTGAAGGAATAGCTCCCGCCGGTTGGCTCACTGGGCACAGGGATCAGGTGAAGGGGGTCTACAGCAGCTATAAATTTGGCCGGCCTACTCTGCCTTCCACCCTCCTTTTGCTCTCTGGAACCCTTGTTTCAGGTCTTTACCAAAGGTGATGGCAGGTCACAAGCCTTCCCATGCAGGACCTCACTCTTCTTCCTGAGACTGGCCTGGGGCAGCAGGCCAGTCTCAGCTTATCCTGGCAATCATGATCAAGCGGTGGCTTGTGGTTGCAGCAGCGACTTTGCTACTGTGTCACTGAAGCGGAATTTGTGGCAAGCAGAGCATTTTGTCCCTATGGCTTCCATTCCCCCCAGTGCAATGGTGAGACTGACCGGTTTGGACCTCCTTTCTGACATGGTGAGTCAGGCTGGCTCGGGCCTTCTGTCTGCACCGTTGATATCAGCTGTGTTCATGAACATCGGCTTGGGGGTGAGGCCTAATCAGCTCGGGGATGCACTGTCTGGGGTATCTTTGGGGCTAGGTTACTGTGGGAACCGCCGAGGCTGCCGGGGAAGGGATGAGTCAGCTTCCATTGAAGCTTCTTCTGCTGACCACAAGGGTATGAGGAGATAGGGTGGTTTATTCTGATGGGGATGCTAGGATAGTTGGATTTAATCCTGCTTCAGCCTCAGTCTCTTGAGTGCCAGGATTCCCTGTGGTGCCTTTTGGATTGATGGCAGGCCCCTTTACCAGGGTTGAGGATTTCTCTATGGCCTCTCCTATCTTTCCATACCTCCTTTCTAGTTCAATGGGTTCTGGGTGTCTTCTGTGAATGAGGCCTGTTTATGGAGCCACTTTATCCTTCATGGCATCTGTTTTAAAGTGGAGACGTCCTTCCTCAGGCTCAGAGTATGGATCCTTTCCTTTTCCTATCCTCTGGCCACAAGGTTGGGTAGTAGTTCCTGTTCTGGGTCAGGGCTTAGGGTCTCCTTAGTGTTCATATGGTGGGGTTTCTAGTGTTGGAACTTTGACAAAGTGGAGGGCCAAGTTGTGTTTTCACAAGTTCCATCAGATCATTAAACTGCACATCTTTGATCAATGTGGACAGTCTGGAAACATCTCAGGAGTAGCACAATCATCCAAGCTGCAGTGCCCTGATCTTGCATCTTGAGGGAGCTCCAGCATCTAGATTGGCTGGAGCTGTATCTGGGAGTGGCCGCCCTGAGGTGAGATATGCTCGGGTGGCGCTACAGGAACATCTGCCATGTCTGCTTCGGGCAGGACTAAGGATCCGCCCTGGGAAGGTCCCCCTGGATCCACACGTTGAAGCTTCAGAAAGTAGATGGCTCAAGCACAGGAGTAGGTAGTCTTTGGATTCTTCACCATTAGACTCTTCTAGTACTTCATAATCTTCTTCATGCTCTGCTCCTCCACATCCCTCAGTAAATCAACAGGCCCCTAGTGGTGAGAGAGGCCCTCCAGCATTAGTGGTGCTCTCAGAACTGTGGGAAGGGGTGTCCAGGGCTTATCATAATAAGATAAGGAAGGGGTGTACGCTGACATTTTCCACTTGTTAGAGGGGACAGGGTTAGTAAGAAGTCAGGGAATAATAAGACAGTTGCAGGGACAGAATGGAAGGTGGCACCTAATATCCTCAATTGGACTAGGTGTTTCTTGCATTTGGCAAGTGAGATGGCTCATTATGATCCCTCCCAATATGGGCGCAGCCAATAAATGTTTCAAGAAGTCAGATACTGGGCCCCTGGGGGCCTCCAAGTGAAGGAGTTTTTTTCCAGGGCCCCTACTCTGGATGATGCCTCAGTTATGCAGCCTTGGCTGGATAGGTATCCCAGAAAAGATGAGGCTTTAACTTTATTTTCAGGTTTTATGAAGTGTTTTCATGTTTCTTACTTTGAGTCTGGTGTGGTTGGGAGGGTTCCTAACATGATATCCATCAACCAACTTTCATGATGTGGTAGTTTTCAGGATAGCAGAAATTTCTCAAACACAGGTAGCTGACCCTTTTACGGCTCCACCATTTGAGAAGATGATTTTTTCTCCATGTGGTGGCCCCTAAAAAGGAATCAGGAACATTTCACTTGATTCATAACCTCTCATATCTGGAGGGAGGTTCGGTGAACAATTTTGTACCACGAGACCAGTGGTGAGGTGCTGTGGCATGGAAGCCTAAATGGCCGAGATAGGGTTCAGGTTTGCCAATGGGCTGTTCCATCTCTTGTGCTCTTTTTAAGCTGTTCAGTTCTTTTGTTCACGGGGTCACTGCCCAGGTTTTTGGGTGTAGGAATATTGTCCATTACTTGGCTGACTTTGTATTCGTTGGCCCATCCCCTCTGATCATTGTGCTGGGGTTCTTTTTAGTTTTTTTCATAGGTTATTGAGTTTTTTTGTATTCCTATTGCACAGAACAAGACTGAGGGTTCTGCTTCCTGTATTATCTTTGTAGATATTGAATTAGATTCTGAAGACTTGGTTTTTTAGTTGCCTGAAAATAAAGCATTACAGCTTAGACTTACTATTAATGTGTTTATTTGGTTGTTTGTGATGATAGGCTGAGGAACAAAACGGTGTGATAACCTTGGGGTGGTAGATGCAATCAATGGGTGGTCAACTAGGAATGTTTTAAATGCAGATTTATTGAAGAAGATCATGTTATGCTGATTGTAGTCCAATTTCATTCCTGGTCATTAGCACCATCCATGCGGAGATCCTACAACAATAGTTATCAAAAGGTGGCAGACTTTCTTCTGACGCAAGGATGGGATTGGAGTCTGGTCTTAGATTCAATGTTATGTCTTATCTCCTATCGTTTTCATGTTTCTTATCTCCTTATCTCATTATCTCCTTATCTCCTATCGTTCACTTGTGTTAATAACCTGTCCTTTCTCTTCCTCTAAGCCAAGTTCTTATCACCTTGTTATATGTAACTGCCTTTTCAGCACCATTGTTATTATGTTTACTTTGCACCCCTGTTTTATGTGAACCAGCATGATGTGACTGCTGTCTCGAATGCCGGTATATAAAAATCTAAAATAAATAAATAAATAATGTCCTCCTTTTGGGTCGATCTGTCCAAAACTGTGGTGGCATCACATATTTCTTTTTTTTTGTTTTCTGCATGAGTGCATGGTTGGAGGTACCTGGCAAGCAGGTTTTTGGTGCAGCACTTGCTGGTGGGTTGGGCGAAACGCATGTGAGTGTAGCTGGACTGGCGTTGCCCTATCACTCATGATCTGTTGGTAGACATGTGGCATATTTTACCTGATGTTTGCATTTCAAACTTTGAAACCTGTGAGCCAGATTTTCTAACACGCGTGCGGGCGTAGATTTGTGCGCACAACCCGGTGCGCACAAATCTACTCCCGATTTTATATGTGCCTGCAGCCGCATGCATGTTATAAAATCCGGGGTCGGCGCGCGCAAGGGGTTGCACACTTGTGCACCTTGCGCATGCTGAGCCCTAGGGGAGCCCCAATGGCTTTCCCCATTCCCTCTGAGGCGGAATCAGAGCGGTCACGGAGGGAACATTCCTTCCGCTCCCCCCACCTTCCCCTCCCTTCCCCTATCTAACCCACCCCCCAGCCCTACCTAAATTCCCCCCTACCTTTGTTGTCTTAGTTACACCTGGCAGGCGAAACTTGCGCACGCCGGCCAGCTGGCCGGTGCGCGATCCTCCGGCATGGCTGCCGGCATGGCTGCCGGCAAAATAGGCTCGTCGCATGCAAGGGCACTTTCTCGGGGTTATGCGTGTAAGTTACGCACGTAACCCTTTGAAAATCTGCCCCTGTTTGTTTTGGGCAGCTTTTGATTTGACCTTTTAGGTGAGTTCATTCTCCATATCGGTCAGAGGCTTAGTTGCCTAGAATTATTACATGAACACGTGCAGATTGACTTGGGCAGGGTGCATCTTTTTATTCCATGCTCGAAAACCAATCAGTTGTGAGTGGGTTGTTGGCTGATTCTATGCTCAGTCAGTGGTTTAGTGACTTGCCAGATGCAGAATGTGCAAGGTTTTCTTGTTTTTAGGCTACTAATAGGTTTCAGCTATCTTTCTCTGTTGACAAAGTACCAGTTTCCGATGGTAGTATGAAAGGTCCTTAGTGTACTGGGTGAAGATGCTAGTCACTTTGGCACTCACTCATTTCGCATTGGTACTGTGATTTGTGAGTCGGAGGCTGAGCAATTAGACTCAGTTGTTCAGCGCATTGGGAGCTGGCAGTCTAGCACTTTCGTTTCTTCCATCAGACCTCAAGAGGATGAGGACAAGGCTTAGCTGTTAACTGTTCTTGTTTTCTTTTAGATGCTCCTCCAGTTGGAAGGTTGGTATGGATCATTGGGCATTCCTTTATTCACTAGGCTCATGAGCGTTCTTGGTGGTTCCCTTATGGTCCTCATCTTGAACTTGGTCAGATTGGCATGAAGGTGCAATGTTGTGTTCAGAAGGGCATGCAGTGGGACTAGCCGCTACCCTTTATGTCCTTATGGATTTAGTCTCTGTCTTCTCCAGAGTTGTTGATTTTGCACTGTTGGCAGATGGTCTTGCCAACAACTGATTGAGATAGTGTGCAAGGACTTTTCCACACTTAGGTCTTGGTTTCTTGGCACAACATTGTGTTGGGCAAACTTCATTGCACAGCCTTCTTTATGGGAGCAGCCTTTATAGGGTTGGAGACTTAGGAAATTGAATCAGCAAATTGGCTCTTGGTTGTGTTCATAAGGGGGTGCCCATATTTTGTATGATTGTTCTTGAGTTTATTGTCTGGAACTATTTTGCTTGGAAGGAGTAAATTTGTCTTATATTGGACTTGATTTCTTTAAAAACTCCCTTGAAGAGGCCATGGAAGGTGTGGTACTGCGAGATTCAAAATTTGCATTTTTGGGGACCCATTGACCTGTGCATGTCTGTGGCAGATTACCCAAGCTTTGGGGTTTTTGAGTAGTAAGAAAAGTTCTTTGCATAGCTGAAGTGTGTGTGTGTGTGTGTGTGTGTGTGTGGGGGGGGGGGGGTTGTTCCTGGTTGACAGGGTTCAGTCATCCTGGGAGAAGCTCCTTGCTGGCCGTGGTGGGTGCCCTGTAGAGATGTGATGCTTATGCCTGCAGGTCGAGTGATTTGGGGGTAGGATATCCTGCTGGGGCATAGTGGATAGCTTACTGGGGCAGATCTTGTTTGGGGGATATAGTCTGAAGTAATATGGATGTCTTTGTTTGTTCTTGTTTGGATACAGTTTATATTAATAATGCTGTGGCCTTGACCTCCATAAGTTGTTTGGCATTTTTCTGTCCTTGTTGTGCTGTGTGGTTTTTTTGAGAGGATGGATGTGGAATGAGACTGATGTTATGAGCCTATAGGGTGACTTCTTTGGCATTTGATATCCATCATTAGCTTATGAGGATCCAGATTTCTTATTCACTTGCTGCTATATTTGTTATGGGTGCTGGATAAGTTATAAATTCAGCAGAGTCATATTAAAATAACGTGGTAGGGTTATTGAACATTCATTATATCTAGTTCTTCTTTTTAGAGAGCTTGGTTAGAAAACAAGTGATAATCAAGAATGACTGTATGTCACTACTTGTTACAGGAGACAAACAGCACACACCGATTTCTGGCTCTACATCCAGATTACCCTGAATTCCAAGAATTTGCATGGGGCTTATTAATAAGTCTATGCAAATTGCCTCCGCAAAAGGGGTCTTTTAGCAATGTTAAAGGAAGAAAGGGTGTCTCAGGCTTCCTGGGTTTTTGCTCTTAGTGAGAGATTTGACTTTTCTCAATCTCTTCCCAAGCTTCTGCTTAGCAGGTTGGGCTTTCATTAGCATCCTGCAGAAGCGACTGCTGCTAATGGATTCAGTCACCGCAGCTGAAAGAGATTCTCACGAGCGTGACAGCTGCACAGGTCGATCATAACACTGTCACAGGTGGCGGGCGACGGCCAGAGCATTATAGATTCTGGGCAATTGACTCAACTGGCATCAGCAGAGTCCTTTCCAACGGATATTGATTGCATGTAAGATCCTGTGAAATGGAAAAGAGGAGCACTAATGGAAAAATGGTGGGCTCCGTCCCCACAACTTACAGCGCCGTGCCGGGGATTTGAATTCCCATTTATTTCCTCCACTTTAGAAATGTATCTTGAGGAATTTGCAGTGTTGTATTTCAGTGCAAGACATGTAAGGATTTTTCTTTTAACACTGACAGAGCTTTTGCTGTCTTAGCTCAACTAATGAAAGAGTAGGGAGCAGGATTCAATTGAAGGTTAGGGTTTTAAAATTGTTATGCATTTTATTACCATTACAGAGGCAGATGTTCAGCGTTACTTAGCCGGATAAGTAGCGACTTATTTACGCACGCATCTCTTGGCCAGACCCCCAACACACCCATGTCCTGGCTATTCCCTGCCCACACCCGCAGATGTGCTTGTCGAGGCATTTACGTGGTTGTCTGGGCTCTTTTTAAAATATGGTTGGCGGGTGTGAACCTGACTTATCATGCATCCCCTAATTAATGTGCATGCTGGGCTTTGAAAATTCACCTTTAAGTGCATAAAAGCATAAAAATATAAGAACATGCCATACTGGGTCAGACCGAGAGTCCATCAAGCCCAGCATCCTGTTTCCAACAGTGGCCAATCCGCATCACAAGTTCCTGACAATTACCCAAACATTAAATAGATCCCATACTACTAATGCTGGCAACAAGCAGCGGCTATTCCTTATTGATTAATAGCAGCTTATGGACTCCTTCTCCAGGAACTTATCCAACCTTTCTTAGGCCCGGCTACACTAACTGCACTAACCACATCCTCTGTCAATGAATTCCTGAACTTAATTAGGTGTTGAATGAGTGTTTTAAGTGTACTACTTGCTAACTTCATGGAGTTCCCCTTAATCCTTCTATTATCTGAAAGAGTAAATAACCAATTCACATTTACCCGATCAAGTCCTTTCATGATTTTGTAGACCTCTATTATATCTCCCTTTAGCTGACTCTTCTCTAAGCTGACCTCTTTAGACTTTCCTTATCCTCTTTATCATTTTGGTCACCCTTCTCTGAACCTTTTTTTTTTCTAATCTGGGTATTGATTTTTGATTTCTGATATTTTTTTTTAACCTGCAATGCCCAGTGTCTACAGTCTCTTTATGCCTTCTTATTCTGCATAGCCCACACTCTATTAAAGAAGGCACTGCGTTCAGCTCAGTATGCGCTTATACTTCCAGATTAACTCAGACTGCGTATTTGCATCTAACATAAATGTGTAGTCAAATTTTAAATGTATCAAACGTGTTCAAAGCCGCATGCCGTCAGGCGTGGGTCTCTATAACACAGGGTGATGGAAGCCATGTTCCCCGGCACAAAGCAGGATGAGAAACACAGACTGATGGCAGATCATGGATGTGAGGCCTGCCCAGCTGGGCTTTTCTCTTTGCTTACTGGAATACCACAGGCCTTGCTTGACTTTCTGGTGTTACTTTCACTTCCTCACTGCTAGAGCACGTCTAGATTAGTCCTGCTCCGGAGTGCTGGGGCAGAAAGGCACAAGTGTGTGCCTGTATAAAGAGGGGACCTCTGAATAGGGGCAAAATTTGGGGTGGGGCGTGGCAAAAGTGCTCCCAAAAATACTCTTACCACGGCCATCTCGCTCTGCATCCAGATCCAACCCCAGCAGTGCACACGCAGGAATCCCATCCCCATGGGCAGGAAGAAAAGGACCATGAGAATATAAGAAATGCCATATTGGGTCAGACCAAGGGTCCATCAAGTCCAGCATCCTGTTTCCAACAGAGGCCAAACTAGGCCATAAGAACCTAGCAATTACCCAAACACTAAGAAGATCCCATGCTACTTAAAATTCCTACTCAACCCCTTGAAGTACCATTGCAAATCGCCTCCATCCATGGAGAACCCTTACCTGATCACATCACCCATCTCACCCTAGCCATCCGACTGACCGTAGGGATTCTCCACGAAGAAGAGATTCCTTTCATGATCCTGAAATGGTCAGTACACCCCATTGTTCTCGGTCTACCC
The DNA here is from genome assembly GCF_901001135.1 of Rhinatrema bivittatum. NCBI lineage: Eukaryota > Metazoa > Chordata > Amphibia > Gymnophiona > Rhinatrematidae > Rhinatrema > Rhinatrema bivittatum. The sequence goes on from NC_042618.1 coordinate 9,307,663, forward strand.
TGGCTACAATTGCACTCCCCACATTTCGACTGGGAGTCACTCCAGCTTACCCAGTGAGGACCTCAGTGCCAAGAACATTGTTTACAGCGACTATCCCTATCCGTACCAGTGCTAACATCCACTACCCTTCCTGGGTTATCTACGCCCTATGCTGACTACCAAGATGTCTTTTCCAAGCAGCAAGCCAACATCTTACCCCCTCTCCAGACGTTTAACTGCCCAATCGAACTCTTGCCCAGTACCACACCTCCCAAGGGCAGAATAAATCCTCCCTCACTTCCAGAGACCTAGGCCATGTCTGACTACATTAAGTAAAACCAAGCCAAAGGTTTCATATGACCCTCTACCTCCCCTGCGGGCGTTGGTTTCTATTTTGTAAAGAAGGAGGGTACCTTAAGGCCGTATATTGACTACCAAATCCTGAATGCCATCACCTGCAAGGACCGGTACCCGCTGCCACTCATCAGTGAGCTATTCTATCGGCTCCAGGGGGTGCAAAGTTTTACTAAGTTGGACCTACACAGGGCCTATAACATGGTCCACATTCAACCAGATGATATATGGAAAAGCACGTTCAATATGCGGGATGGACACTACGAATATGTAGTCATGCCCTTCGGGCTATGCACGCTCCTTCCATCTTCCAGAGGATGATGAATGAGATCTTTCGATACCTCCTATATTCCTTCATCGTAGTTTATCTGGATGACATCTTGTTTTTTTCCAGAGACTTGGAATACCATCGCTCTCATATCCAGACTGTTCTCCAGCAACTTATAGAATATCACCTCTATGCCAAACTTGAAAAATGCCTTTTTGAGCAGTCTAGCCTCCCATTCCTGGACAACATCATCTCCAGCCAAGGATTCACTATGGACCCGGACAATCTCCAAGGTATTTGTGACCGGCCCCAACCAGTTGGACTACGAGCTCTACAAAGGTTCTTGGGATTCACAAACTATTATTGTCACTTTATTGCAGACTACTCCATGCTAGCTGCTCCACTCACCGCCATGTCTAGGAAGGGATGTGACCTCCGGGAGTGGAGTCCCAAAGCCCAGTCTGTGTTCCAGGCCATTAAGGAGACCTTCCGTTTCGGCCCATATCTCCTCTATCCGGACTCAAATCGTCCCTTTATAGTAGAGGTTGAGGCATCCGCCATTGGCGCCGGAGCAGTTCTCAGCCAGTACTCCACGAAGGGAGTCCTTGTTCCATGCTCTTTTTACTCCCACAAGTTCTCTCCTGCAGAACACAATTATACCCTCGGGGACCGCAAACATCTGGCCGTGAAGCTCGCCCTCCAGGAGTGGCGCCCCTGGCTTGAGGGAGCACAGCACAAATTCACCATTTTCATGGACCACAAAAACTTAGAACATTTGAGAGAGGCTCAGCTTCTGAATGCATGACAGGCACGCTGGGCTCTTTTTTTTCACTCGGTTCAATTTTGAACTATGCTACCGCCCAGCTGAGAAGAATCTCCGCGCCAATATCTTGTCACATGGTAGAGCCGGAAGATACTCCTGAGACTCCAACCTATATAATAGATCCCACCAGTATCTCCATCGCAGTCACTACCACTGTGCCAGCTGGTAAGACAGTGGTGCCTCGTCGCCTCTGAGAGCGTGTACTACATTGGGCCCACAACTCCCAGCTCGCTGGCCATCATAGCCAGGCCTGAAACCTCGAGATGCTTCACAGACACTACCGGTGGGCCAGTATGGTAAAGACTCCCGAGACTGCGCTCAACAAAAACCTCCTACTGGTGGCTGATGGAAAGGGCTTCTTCAGCCCTTTCCATCAGCCACCGAACCTTGGACCAGCCTTCATACAGACTTCATTGTGGACCTGCCCCCTTCCAAGAGACACATCGTAATCTGGGTCATAATAGCCGTTTCTCCAAAATGGCCCATTTTGTGCCTTTACCGGGCCTACCGTCGGCTCTTGAACTCGTCCAACTCTTCCTGAATAACGTCTTCCGTCTCCACGCTCTGCCGCAGGACATCATCTCTAACCATGGTCCTCAGTTTGTTGCAAAATACTGGAGATCTCTCTGCAGAAAATTTAACATTACCTTGAACCTGATTTCTGCCTACCACCCACAGGCTAACGGCCAGGTTAAGAGAACCAACCGCTCCCTGAAGGCCTTCCTCCGGTCATATGTTAATGACCAACAAGACAACTGGGTCGATCTTCTCCCAAGGGCATGGTTGTCACAGAACACCCATGTCGCCTCCGCCACTGAGACCTCTCCATTTGCGGTGGTGTTTGGTCTGCAGCCCCGCCTGTCTCTCCTGGTTCCACTCAGCATGCCATCACCTGCAGTGCAGTTCATGGCCCAATCCTTCCTTTGCTGTGGTACCAGGTCAAGAATGTCTCTGTCAGGCGGCCGATCGTGCCAAATGGGTGACTGATACCCACCATCGTGCCGCTCCAGTATTTCTTCCAGGACAGAAGGTCTGGCTCAGCACCTGGCATATCCACCTCCGACTGCTCTCGCAACAACTAGCTCCCAAGTATGTGGGGCCATTCCCCATCCTACACCGAGTGGGAGCAGTGACCTATCAGCTGAAGCTGCCTGCTGTTGCGACCATCACTGCTCGACATCTCCACTCTGCCCTTCTCACCTCCTTGGTGACTCCCTCTTGCTCTAGAGGAAGGTTGGCTGCCACGGCGTCCTTCAGCCGTCTTCCTCCAGCGTCCTCGGAACGGCTCGACGCTGCAATCCGCCATGATACACGGGAGCCTAGGGGCATGCGCGCGGCGTGGCCCCGACTGATGTACCAGCAGTGGCGCGAACCTCGGGGGCGTCCTCCTAAGATGACATCAACCGTTCCGGATATATAAGGTTTCTGAAATCGAGTTAGCAAGGATTGTATTTGGATTACTATCCAAGCTACTCTGACTCCTTGGACTTACCAGGGGTACCCGCTACTCGGGGGCCTCGCTCTCTCTTTGTTTTTCAGGTCACAGTCTGGAACCGGTACTCGCTCCTCGAGGGCCTATGTTCCCGGACTGGTTGCTGAATACCTCTTCTGCCTGAAAGTCATAGCTGCCTACAACACCAGTGAGTTACCATCTCTCTCTCAGAGCTTTCCCTGGAACCAGGTACTCGCTCCTCGAGGGCCTAATCCATTCTAGCTCCTGGGCTGCCTCAAGAGACTATTGCGTGAATGTTACCATCAAGGCTCTGTTCCTGAACTCTTGCTGGTCTGATCTGCGCCTCGCCTTAGGAGGACCCCATCTCTTTCCTCAGCAGACTGCCTTAAGCAGCCCCTGCTTCTGAGAATTCATGTCTTCTTGTATTATTTATCAACCTGGGTCCGCTTGGAGTCCACACCGATGACAACATGGAATACTTCTCAATTTTCTGGCCAGAAAAGGTGGCAGCACAAAAAGGATTTCTATCATTTTTGGAGAGGAGGAAAGTTGAAAGTACAATACACTTTTCTCCAGATCTCAAACCATATTCTTTTCCTTACTTCACCTGTCTGGGGATGTATATGTTTAGGGACCTTTGTTTTCAATTTTATTTTATTTTTTTCCTAGGAAATGATCTGTGTTTCTTAAAATGAATAAAAACAAGAGAAAAATCAGTGGGGGAAAAATAACATTTTTTCCTACCAATTATCCCCAGTTTTTGTGTGTTTTAATAAGCACTGATAAAGTCCCTGGAAAAATAAAATAAAAGCTAGAAATTAAGGTCCCGAAATATTTATATTCAAAGAAAGACCTTGAAGACAAAACCTCCCACCATGCAGTGGGAGAAGCCCATTCAAGAATCAAGATGGCTCTCCCAAATATCTAGGAGATATTTATTATCCCATTCCCCCGATGCTTTACAGTGGGCATCTGCCTGGGCAGCCTCTCTAATGACACATTCAGCATGACAGGGTTTCTCCTATTTTATGTCAATTGGGCCCATTATGTGCACTTTGGAAAAAGCCCAGTCGATAGCTGCACCTCCCTTTCATTCTTACTTGTGCTGCTTTGGATGGTAAATATGCAAAACAAACACAAAAGCAAAATGTTGGCTCTTTCAATGGGCCTGCACTGAAATGAGGCAGAACGTATGCCATCGCTGGTAAACAAAACCATTGTAGGCAACACAGCACTAACAGCTATTGCAAGATGGGGGACAATAGGAAATATTTTTATCTTGATTGCAATTAGCTTGTGCTTTCCTTTGCACAATACACATGATTGCAGCCAGAACAGAAAGCAGTTCTCCTTTGTGGGTTAATGCAAACACCCTGTACGGCAGGGTTATACATTCTGGGTCTGCTGATTTATATTAAATCACTAGAAATGCCATAGCAAGAGCACCCCTTCTCCTGATGACACATTTGGCTCCATAGATACAGTAGGGATATCTTTAGAATAATCATGAACTCAATGCCATATTTAAAAGTACAGAAAAGGGTTCACAGTAGAGGCACTTACAGCACATAGACAATCCAGCAACAATTGAAATTACTACTTATTTTATAAGAAACTGGAACCATTTCTAGATTCTGTGAGGCATTAAGTAATATTTGTGTACATTTCAGAAAAAAAAAATGAAATAAACTGAACTCTTTCATCATAAGTATGGAGTAACGCTACAAGAACACAAATACCGGGGATTTTATATATTACTGGTCAAACTCTGGTGTCCGGTACCCCTTCCCAGGGTAATAACCACTGTTCGGTTGTAACTCCGATGGAGACAGGTACCGTTTTACTCTACATGCAACTTCTAAAAAGATGTCCCCATGTCATCGTACTCACTTTTTCAATTTCTTTTCTTTAAAGCAAATGCGGTGTCACCTTATGATGTCCTACGTCAACTCTCCTTTGGCATATGCCATACACATGCTGGCATTTTAATTGAAAAGCATGATGGAAAACTTCATCAGAACGATCACAGTTTATGATTTGTAGCTGCTATGCAGGAGCAAGCATTGATCATGGTTCTGGTTGAAAGGACAGGAACCAGGAACTAGAGATGTGCATTCGTTTTTGCCGAATTGGAAAATTGCAACGAAATTGTCCAATTCGGCATTTATTTATTTATATTTATTTATTTAAATTTCTTATATACCGGCATTCGCGATGGGAGTCGCATCATGCCGGTTTACAAATAACAAGGTGTGACAACAGAATAAATACTTAATAACTTAAAAACATTAACATGTGATAGAAGAATAAGGTAGCAGTTACAATAAAACAGGGATAAAATGCAACTTGGAATGAAGAGAAGGCAAAAGAGAGATTAACACTGAGATAACAAAAGAATGACCAAGGTAAATAAAACCAAGGTAAATAAAACCTGCCTCATTAAAAAAACATTATTGAGTTGTCAAAGGTTGTTGATTACCCTGACGGGAGTTCTTAGTTGCTTGAGTTGAGAGTGGGTTCAGTTGGTGTCTGGAAAGGCTTTCAAGAATAGCCAGGTTTTAAGTCTGTTTCAGGGAGCCCGAAAAAAATCAGGATTTTCCCATTTTTTCGCAAAAATTCGTTTTTCTGATTAGTGCGCACTAACGGGAGTCAGTGCGCGCTAACTCCCGTTAGTGCGCACTGACAAAAACTAACAAAAAGTAACAAAAAATAACAAAATCTAACGGTTTTTGTTAGTGCGCACTAACGGGAAGTTAGCGCGCACTAATGGGGAGTTAGCGCGCACTAACTAAAAATCGATTTTTTGCGAAAAAAAAGACCCGAACCGAAAAAAAACGACATTTTCCATGGCGGCCGAAAAACGAAGAACGACACGAACACAAAAAACGATGCACATCTCTACCAGGAACCCTCCCCGCCCCCTGCCCCCCCCCCCCCCACCTCAGGATACCTGTCTGGGAATTGTGTCATGCCAAGTACGGTTGTTTGCAGCCTATTTAACCTGTATAAGAGAGTTGTACCCTAGGAATGGTTATAGATATTCCCAGGGTACAACTGAACTCGTACAGAAAGTGATTAGGGTCCCAGGGGGTGCAGGAGAGTAAAATCGGTGGCTGTTTTGTGTCAGCCCACGACCAGCAGTCACAGCTACGCCACTTACTGACCACAGCTAGGAGAGTTTCCAGCAGTCGCCACTAAATATTGTGCGGTGAGCAGACTCAGTAGGAAGAAGCTCCGGGGGATGCCTAAGTGCTGCGTGGTCAGTGACGGATTTGGGATTTTTGCTGCCCCTAAGGCACTGATGGTGCTGTTACTCCCCCCGACGCAGTACAGGTCTCAGGCACAGCCCTACAGTTCTGTGGCAAATAAAATGTGAACATTCTGGAGTATATTGATAAAACATTTGTCTTTTATGTTAGATTTTAAACCTTGCTTGAGTTTGTATAATTTTCACTTTATTGGGTGAGGAAAAGGGATCTGAAGTCTCAGTGCAGGGAAGAGATCCCAGGGTTGGGGAGAGGAAACAGTGAGAGGACCAGAGATGGAAAAACGGAAAGAACAGAAATCTGGGGGGGGGGGGGGGGGGGGGAGAGAGAGGAGAGGCCAGGATGTGGGCGGTCTTCCATGAGAGACTCCTCAGGAAATTTTCAAAGCTATGAGATAGGAGGTCCTATTGTGGCGGGAAACTATAGACCAGTGAGCCTGACTTCAGTGCCAGGAAAAAATAGTGGAAACTATTCTCAAGATCAAAATCGTAGCGCATATAGAAAGACATGATTTAATGGAACACAGTCAGCATGGATTTACCCAAGGGAAGTCTTGCCTAACAAATCTGCTTCATTTTTTTGAAGGGGTTAATAAACATGTGGATAAAGGTGAACCGATAGATGTAGTGTATTTGGATTTTCAGAAGGCGTTTGACAAAGTCCCTTATGAGAGGCTTCTAAGAAAACTTAAAAAGTCATGGGATAGGAGGCGATGTCCTTTTGTGGATCTTCTAAAAATATAAATACTCTATATCAACTGATTTACCTTTACCTACTTGCTTATACCTTTACAAATTTTTGAAAGATTGGTAAGAAAAGTTTGCTAAAACCAAGTTGACTCTTCCCCATTAAGCTCTATATTTACATGGTCAATGATTTTATTTTTAAGAATGGTTTCTACCATTTTGCCCAACACAGATTACAAATTACTTGTAATAGGTCTGAAATTCATTTTTGGGTTCTTTCAGAACCCTAGGATGTATACCATCCAGTCCATGCCATTTTGTACTCTTCAATTTGTCAATTTGGGCTACTACATCTTCCAGACTCACCATGATTTTATCTGAATCATCACCGCTGAAAACCGTCTTTGGAACGGGTATCTCCCCAACAATCTCCTCAGTAAACACCAAAGCAAATAATTCATTTAGAGGGCAATATTCAAAAGCCATTTGGACTAACTGAAAAGTTATCCATCTAAATGGCTAGCTGGCTAAATTTAAAGCCATATGCAGCTAGAATTTAGCCCCTGGTCCTTCTATTATCTGAGAGAGTAAATAACCAATTTACATTAACTTATTCAAATCCTTTCATGATTTTACAGACTTCTATCATATCCCTTTAGTCATCTCTTCTCCAATCTGAACAGCGCTAACTTCTTTAGCCTTTCCTCATAAGGCAGCCATTCCATGCCCCTTATCATTTTGGGCGCCCTTCTCTGTACTTTCTCCAGTAGAGCTAATGCACACATTATTCAAGGTGCAGTCTCATCATGGAGTGATACAGAGGCATTATGACATCCTCCATTTTATTTTCCATTCCTTTCTTAGTAAATTCCTAACATTCCATTTGCTTTTTTGATCACCACGGTGACAGCACACTGGGCTGACAATTTCAATGTATTATCCACTATGATGCTTAGATCTCTTTCCTGGGTGGTAATTCCTAGGATAGATCGTAACATTGTGTAACTACAGCAATGCTTATTTTTCCCTATATACATCACTTTGCACTTGTCCACATGAAATTTAATCTGTCATTTGGATGCCCAATCTTCCAGTCTTGCAAGGTCCTCCTGCAATTCATAACAATCTGCTTGAGATTTAACTACTGTTTAATTTTTAAAACATAGAAACATAGAAAATGACAGCAGAAAAGGAACAAATGGTCCATCCAGTCTGCCCAGACAGCTTATGGTAGCATCTGCTGTGCCATACAAGTCACCCTCTTACTTAGTTTCCCAAACTGTCATAGTCAGGGCCCTTGTTGGTTGCTGACTGAGTCAAATTCCCTGTTACCTCTTGATGTTGATGCAACAAGCAATGTTGGAGTTGCATCCAAAGTATCAGGCATGTTGTTTAAGGGTAGTAACTGCCACACCAGCAAGTTACCCCCATGCTTATTTGTTTTCCCAGACCATAAGAACATAAGAAATTGCCATGCTGGGTCAGACCAAGGGTCCATCAAGCCCAGCATCCTGTTTCCAACAGAGGCCAAAACCAGGCCATAAGAACCTGGCAGTTACCCAAACACTAAGAAGATCCCATGCTACTGATGCAATTAATAGCAGTGGCTATTCCCTGAGTAAAATTGATTAATAGCCATTAATGGACTTCTCCTCCAAGAACTTATCCAAACCTTTTTTGAACCCAGCTACACTAACTGCACTAACCACCTCCTCTGGCAACAAATTCCAGAGCTTTATTGTGCGTTGAATGAAAAAGAATTTTCTCCGATTAGTCTTAAATGTGCTACTTGCTAACTTCATGGAATGCCCCCTAGTCCTTCTATTATTCGAAAGTGAAAATAACCGAGTCACGTCTACTCGTTCAAGGCCTCTCATGATCTTAAAGACCTCTATCATATCCCCCCTTAGCCGTCTCTTCTCCAAGCTGAACACCCCTAACCTCTTCAGCCTTTCCTCATAGGGAAGCTGTTTCATCCCTTTTATCATTTTGGTTGCCCCTCTCTGTACCTTCTCCATCGCAACTATATCTTTTTTTAGATGCGGCGACCAGAATTGTACACAGTATTCAAGGTGTGGTCTCACCATGGAGCGATACAGAGGCATTATGACATTTTCCGTTCTATTAACCATTCCCTTCCTAATAATTCCTAACATTCTGTTTGCTTTTTTGACTGCTGCAGCACACTGAGCCGACGATTTTAAAGGATTATCCACTATGATGCCTAGATCTTTTTCCTGGGTGGTAGCTACTAATATGGAACCTAACATCGTATATAGCAATGGCTATTTTTCCCTATATGCAACACCTTGCACTTGTCCACATTAAATTTCATCTGCCATTTGGATGCCCAATCTTCAAGTCTTGCAAGGTCCTCCTGTAATGTATCACAGTCTGCTTGTGATTTAACTACTCTGAATAATTTTGTATCATCTGCAAATTTGATAACCTCACTCGTCGTATTCCTTTCTAGATCATTTATATATATATATATATATATATTGAAAAGCACCGGTCCAAGTACAGATCCCTGAGGCACTCCACTGTTTACCCTTTTCCACTGAGAAAAATGCAATAAAATGCAATGTTCTTGTTGGTTGCTGTCTTATTCTAATTCCCCCCTTTCCTCTTTTCCCCCTGCCGTAAAAGCAGAGAGCAATGATGGAGTTGCATCAACAGTGTGAAGGCATATTAGTTAAGGGTAGTAACTGCCACAACAGCAAATTATGTACATGCATTCATTTCTTCATTTCTATCTCTAGCCTTTAGGGATCCACAGTGTTTATCCCATGCCCCTTTGAAATCTTTCACCATTTTTGTCTTCCCCACCTCCTCTGGAAGGACATTCCAGGCATCCACCACCCTCTCTTGAAGAAATATTTCCTGATGTTGGTTCTGAGTTATCCTCCCTGGAGTTTCATTTTGTGACCCCTTATTCTACTGATTTCTTTCCAATGGAAAAGGTTTGTCGATTGTGCATCATTTCAACCTTTTAGGTATCTGAAGGTCTGTATCATATCTCCCCTGCACCTTCTCTCCTCCAGGGTATACATATTTATGTCCTTCAACCTGTCCTCATAAGTCATTTGATGGAGACACCCCAGCATTTTGGTCACCCTTCTCTTGATCACATCCATCCTGTCTCTGTCCCGTCTGAGATATGGTCTCCAATACTTAACTGAGCTCTTGGAGAGTGGCAGCTGATTGGGGCTGTCAGAGCCCATGGTGGAACCTAGGAGCTGCTAGAAACTCTCAGTGTGTCCATCAAACCCAGCATCCTGTTTCCAACAGTGGCCAATCCAGGCCATAAGAACCTGGCAAGTACCCAAAACTAAGTCTATTCCATGTTACCATTGCTATTTATTTATTTATTTATTTTATTTATTTATAGATTCTTTTATACCGCGGTACGTATAGACATACATCACCTCGGTTTACAGTGAAACAATAAATTAGCAACAGGCTTTACATGTAACAGTTTAAAAAACAGTAAAACATTTGACAGCAACAGGCTTTACAGAAACAAGGGTTTTAAAGATAATATGCATACATCATTAAAATATCAAACAATAAAATATAAATAACCATGTATTCGCAGGAGCAAATTAACTGTCAGCAGCAAGACCAATGTCACATTGCATACAATAGCCTAAATTGAGTAACAGTGGGGGGGGTATGGAATAGCAGAATGTAAATACAAAATGCGAGGAAAAGAATTTGGAGCCAGTGAGGAATAATAAGGGATAGCTGAATTTTTAGGTTAGATGAGATTCATAGAGTGAATGCTTGTTCAAACAACCATGTTTTAAGGTTTTGTTTGAAGGTTTTGTGACAGGATTCAAGACGCAGGTCCAACGGCATGTTGTTCCAGATTTTGATACCCGCTATGGAGAATAATCGGTCTATGGTGGAAACGTGTTTGATGTGTTTTAGTGGATGGACAGCTAATTTCGCTTGGTGAATATTTCTAATTGGTCTGTTGGAGGTGCGAAAAATGAGCTGATCAGAGAACCATTGCATCTCTTGGTTGTGAATTGATTTGTGGATGAGTGAGAGAACTTTAAAAGTAATTCTGAAGGATACGGGTAGCCAATGTAGGAACATGAGTGCTGGAGTAATATGTTCATGCCGTCGAGTATTAGTAATTAAACGAGCAGCGGCATTCTGCAACATCTGAAGAGGTTGAATTGTGCTTTTAGGGAGACCCAGTAGTAGTGCATTACAATAGTCAATCTTTGGTGGAATTGTGGCTTGTAACACCGTCCGAAAGTCCTGAGGATGTAATAATGGTTTAATTCTTTTCAAAGTATGTAACTTGAAGAAGCCACTCTTGATTGTGGTTGAGATGAAATTGTCCAAAGTAAGGTGATTATCAATAATGACCCCAAGGCTGCGGACCTGCTTTAGCTTAGTGTGGTCTGTTGTTGAGGAGGGATCATGTTGCGTGTTAGTTGAGGTGTTCTTGTGTGGTGTTATAATGAGTAGTTCAGTCTTGTTGGTGTTGATTGCAATAAAGTTTTCCATGAGTAGATTTTTTATTTCAGTAAGTGCTGATTCCCAGGTTTCCATGGCCTTAGCAAGTGAATCCTTGATTGGAATAATGATCTGGACGTCGTCGGCATATATGAAATGCCGGAGATCCAATTTCTTCAGTAGATTACAGAGTGGAGATAGATATACATTGAAAAGAGTTGAGGAAAGTGAGGATCCTTGAGGGACACCTTGTGACAGATTTCTAGGTTTTGACGTATGGTGTCCCACTTTGACACTGTAAGTCCTATCTTTCAGGAATGATTGTATCCAGGATAAGGCAGTGCTGGTGATGCCAATTTGTGAAAGGAGAGAGAGGAGTGTATTGTGGTTCACCATGTCAAATGCTGAGGAGATATCCAGAAGGGCCAGAATATAAGAGTTACCAGTATCAAGGGATTTGAGTTTGGAGTCTGAAAGGGACACTAGTAGTGTTTCGGTGCTATGGTTCTTCCTAAATCCATATTGCGATGGGAAGAGTAAATGATTTTCCTCTAGATAGTCAGTTAGTTGTTTGTTTATGACCTTTTCTAATATTTTTGATAATAACGGGAGGTTCGATACTGGTCGATAATTAGCCGGTTCAGATGGATCCAGGTCTGCTTTTTTAAGGGTAGGCTTTATTATAGCATGTTTGAGTTGTGTGGGAAAGACTCCCTCTGTTATAGAGGTGTTAATGATGTTGGAGATCGCTGGGGCTATTCTAGTAGGAATGGCTAGGAGCGTTTTTGTTGGCATAATGTCAACGGGGTGTAATGCTGGTTTGATTCTTTTTAGAATTGCTTCAGTCTCCGATACAGTAGATAATTCAAAATTTGAGAGTGTGGGTGAATCATTTTGGGAGCCTGTTAGTGCTGGAATTGTTGGCCGATATGGAGATGTAAAACGAGCCATGATATTTGATATCTTGTCCTGGAAATAGGCGGCTAATTTCTCACATTTATTTTTGGTCTCATCTTCAGGGTAGATGTTAGTTGTGGGGGAGATTATATTAGAAACGTATCGGAAAAGGGCACGTGGATTAAACTGGTATTGATGAATTTTTGTTGAGTAATAGTTTTTTTTAGCTTCATCGGTTGATTTACGGTACTTGTGGAGTAGTGATTTGAATTTTTGTTGCTGAATCGAGTCATGGTTTTTGATCCATTTTTTTTTCCAATTTACGAAGCTCTTGTTTCATCTTTCTGAGTTCAGTTGTGTACCAAGGTTTCTTGTCTTTCTTCTCAGCGTTGATCTCTTTAGTTATAAGCGGACAAAGACGATTGGCGATGTCACTGGTGATTTGATGCCAAGTCATACATGCTGAGTTGGCGTTCGAGAGATCTAATTTGTTGCTCTCCTCCGTTATAGCTTCTATAATGTCTTCCATTTTACATTTCTTCCTGAATTCAATAGTTTTGTGTTTCGGGTATGTCTGGCGAAGATTATTGTTCACGGTACATCTAGTGTCAACTCTGAAGTGGTCCGACCATGGTATGGGAGTGCATTGAGGCGGATCTGATATTATTAGGGAGTTCGTGAAAATTACATCCAGAGTATGGCCTGCTTTATGCGTTGGGCCTGTAACAGCTTGTTTAAATCCCATTGCATTCAAAGAAGCTAGTGTTGCTTCACAAGCTGAGGTAAGGGGGGTGCGGTCGAAGTGAAGGTTCAGGTCACCTAGTATAATGGTGGGTATGTTGAAGTTGATATATTTCGCAATATATTCGGTGAGAGAGGATGGGTTTTTTTCTAATATGCCCGGGGGAGCATAAATTAAACAGATTTGGAGGTTCTTCGATTTAAAAAGGCCAATTTCCATCTTGTAGGGTGGATGGCAGGATTGTAGGGTGAGTTTAAAAGACTTCTTTGCTGCTAATAGCAGTCCCCCTCCTTTCTTTTTGGATCTTGGAATAGAGAATATATCGTATGACTCTGTAGGTAGTTGGTTAGTTATTGAGACGTCCGTGGTTTTAAGCCATGTCTCTGTGATGGCACAAATGTCAGGAGCCTCATCTGTCATGATGTCCCCTAGTAGAATGGCTTTTTTTAGAAGAGATTGTGTGTTCAAAAGGAGTATGGAGAATGTCATTAGACCCATGATTTGTGTCAATGGGGAAGTCATGATGGGAATGAGAGAACTGTAGCATGGATTGACTGTCTTCGATCTCATTATGTTGGAGGTGAAGTTCGAGTATTTTAGAACTGGAATGTGGGAGACAATCATGCTGATGTTTGTGTACGTAATCGTACTTGCTGATAGAGCGCTGGGTAGTTGACTGCTGATAGAGCGGTATATTATTCTTGGTGTGATAATTGCCTAATTGGATAATCACATCCTATCTTATTCTAGTCATTTGCTAGTAATAGCAGTGACTATTTTCTAAGTCAACTTAATTAATAGCAGGTAATGGACTTCTCCTCCAAGAACATATCCAATCCTTTTTTAAACACAGCTATACTAACTGCACTAACCACATCCTCTGGCAACAAATTCCAGAGTTTAATTGTGCGTTGAGTGAAAAATAATTTTCTCCGATTAGTCTTAAATGTGCTACTTGCTAACTTCATGAAATGGCCCCTAGTCCTTCTATTATCCGAAAGTGTAAATAACCGAGTCACATCTACTCGGTCAAGACCTCTCATGATCTTAAAGTCCTCTATCATATCCCCCCTCAGCCATCTCTTCTCCAAGCTGAACAGTCCCTAACCTCTTTAGTCTTTCCTCATAGGGGAGCTGTTCCATTCCCCTTATCATTTTGTTCGCCCTTCTCTGTACCTTTTTCATCACAACTATAATTAAAAGAGAGAGAAGTTTTGATTCCCTGTGTATATATACACAATTCTCTGTTTATACTTGTTAGAAGGTGATAAAGTCCCCTGTGAGGGGCACAGGCGCTCTGCTTCATCACCTGAGGTAAGGTGTTCTTGGCAAGCTATTACTGAATTTAATTATCAATTGGTTGAGACTGCTTGTTAATTTAAATGGTAAACTTAAAGGAGGGTCTGACTGCAGAAGCTGTACTAGTACAGTAAGAGAGAGGACAGTGCTTTATATTAAAACCACTATCCTAATTCATAAGGAAATAAAATAAACACTGGAGAAGGCTGGTAAACCAGGCTCTGCACTTTCAGACAGTGAGAAGGCACCGAGAAGAGTCAAGTGCAACGGTGCTTGTGAGTTATTATACTGGCACCTGCACTACAGCCAAATCTGTACACAGATGTATATTCGCCTGCAAGAGAGATCTAGTCATATGAATTGACCTAAACTTGCTCTCTATATATCAAAATACCTGGCTTGAGAATAATACTGAGGAGTTGAGTGTGTGATCAACATTAAGCAGACTGAAGAAACTGCTCTGACTATTCCTCTGAGCAAGGATAGAAGAGAGGGAAATGTAATTATTTTATTATTTCACTCACTAAGCTAGTGCAGTCCAATAAGACTTCCTGACAACAATATGAGGAACCCAAATTAGTACACTTGCGGAAGAGACTGTCAGTGTCACTGTACTTAAGAGTACACTATTTTTGTTATTTAAAGCTTAGGAAAAGGACAAGCAAGGAGACTACGCACCCCGATTGGATCCGGTGACCGGGCCCCTCCAGTTGTTCAAGCTTCGACCTCAATCAGCGTTTCACCAGCAGCGATATCAAACTTTGGTGGAAGACGAAGAGCAGCTAAAGAGCAGCGGGAACAGCTAAGTGTTATTCACTTCAACATCTACCCACAGTCTAGCTGGACTAGGAAAACCTGAGATATCCCAAACACTTACACAGGGAATCCTAGGAAGAGAGACTGAGGCCATCTTACTTATTTACTTGAATTTAAATATTATAAAGGAGAGAAAAGAGAACACTTACGGGCCGATACAGTAAAAGTCGCGGGAGAGTGGGCGAACGCACTGTACTGTATCGGCCTGTTAGAGAGCGTTACGGTACACAAAAGAGACAGAAAGAGAGTTTCAATCAAGAGAGAGACACCGACACCAATATAACAGGGAGAATAACAATTTAATACTTACCAGATCCAGGAGTCTCATTCCTCCCTGCACCCGAAAAACCAAACGTTACCACAAAGACTCAATTCTTTTACAGAAATAATAGTTCAGCCATTACAGTTTACAAAGAGTAAAGCAATTTTGAAGTAAACCCACTTATCTGATGAGTACTCTGTTAGGTTAAAGAACTGGTTCTTTTCATTGTTCAAGTTATAGATATCTGCGTGAATAGGAGAGAAAAGTATTAAGTACTGCTACTGACAGTGTGAATGCTATTTCATGTTTATCCTTGCAAAAGTTAGAGTGTGATAAATAAAATGTAATGCTTACAGTTTGCTGAATTATTGCTGTCAAGAATCTGTCTTCCCTCTCTTCCCCTTGGAAATCTCTGGGTGGGTTCTGTCAGTTTTTCTTTTTGAGAAGACCCAGCTGGACGAAGAGCAATATTATTTTTCCTCTCTGATGGTGAATCCTTTATTGACCTCCGTAACCCCAGTAGTTGCAATTTTCACCACAACCAGCCAAGCAAGAGAGTCATTACCTCAAAGTGTCTGATTGGTGAGACTTGCAAGCACAGCTAGGGCGGAGGAGAGTAGCGTGCATTTCACCAGCGATATCTGGACCAGCACAAATGCTATGCACGCTTACTCTCCACGATGGCACATTGGTGAGACCCGGCTGAGGCAAGGGCTGGCAACAGCTCTAGCAAGGACGGAGTAACAGGGTGCAGGTGGATTTAGGAGCAAGCCCAGTTGATGCACAATCTCCATACCTCATTGAATATCAGTCATAAGAAAGATACTGGAGAGCTGGCAGCTAGACCACAGAGACATGAGTGTTGAGACAGGTTTCTCTGTAACAGACAGTGTTGCAAAGATGGTAAAGGCATAGACAGTAACTTTCAAATGGGCGTGCGGATGCACATAGAAAAATGTACATTGGCATGCTCCCAGAGATAAGGCCATTTTAAAACATGTGCACACATATGCGTGCATGTTATAAAATAGCCTAGGTGTGCATCTGTTTGTTCCTAATCTGCACACCCAGCAGCATAAATTGGCTTATGACCGTGCAACTGCATATTAGCCAAGGAGATGTTTCACCAGTTTATCCACCAGTTCCCTCAGTATACTCTTAGGTAGGGATGTGAATCGTATTTCTGACGACTGAAAATATCGTACGATGCCATCTTTAAAAATGGCGTGGGCCATCCAGTGCTCCTACCGTGTGACAGGGGCCGGCCAATGGCACGAATACCCTGTCAAATGGTAAGGGCAAAGGGCCATCGGCGACATTTTTATTAGTGGCAGCCGACGGCCCGAGAGCGGGAGATCACTCCCGGGACCACCACTGGACCACCAGGTAATTTAAAACATTTTGGGGCGGGGGGGGGGGGGGGGGGGTCGGGAGGGTGGGGGAAGCTAATGGAGATGTTTTGAAGGGTCGGGGTGGGTTTTTTGTTTATCGGCTCGGGCGCAGACGATAAAAAAAAACCCGATTGGGCTGCACGAAAAATAATTCACAATGTGAATCGGAAACGGAAACGGAACCAATTCCAGTTCCGATTCACATCTCTACTCTTAGGTCCTCCAAAATCACCTTATTATATAGCCTGCACTCCCCGCAGTTACCCTAGATCCCTCAAACCCCTCTCAGATGTCTGTATTTTTTTTAAAACTTACATCTCCTCCATAGAAGAATAAAGTGACACGGCACTGAACCTGGATGCGTGCCCAGGCTGTTTTGTGATCCGTGGGGCAGGCCTGTAGACTTACCTCCAGCCCCAAGCCTGAAGCGACATGCTCCAATGCTGGCCGGGAAAGTCCTCCGAATGGATGTGTGGCAGGCCGCCGCACTCAACCTGCCTCTGATGCTGCTGCTTCCCCCTGGCTCCTCCTAAGGTGGGCACACGCCCGATGTTACTCCTCTTAAAGGGTCTGCTGTGGGAAAATGCCTGTGGCACCTGATGATGACATCACCAACAAGGGCCTATAAAAGGCTACCTCAGCAGCCACTCTTTGCCTTGGCAATAGATCAACTACTGTTAAATAGAGCAAAGTGACTCTGCATTCCTGGTCTTTGTTCCTATGTCCCTAGTCTTTGTTCTTGTGTTCCTGGTCTTTTGTTCCTGAGTTCCTGGTCCTTGTCTTCATCTTGTGGTTGGTCTTCACTTCTTCAGTGTTTTCTTCTGCCCACCTGTTCTGCCTATCCGTCCCGCCTTCCCTGGTATGGATGTCTGGTTTTGACTTCGGCCTTGACGCTCACCTACGATTGAACTCTGCCTGCCACTGCCCACTGCCTGACTCACAACCATGCCTGAACCCTGCCTGCTTCGACTTCCGCCAGTCTCCAAGAACGCCTGTAACCAGCCTGCTCCAGACCCTGGCTTGTGACTCAACCATCTCCACAGATCTCCAGTTCATCAGCAGAGGCCCTCACTTAAGACCATGCCTCTTTATCTTCTGATGCAAGATGTACATGCATCAGCACTTGTGTGTGCATCTGGCCATTTTATAAACTAGGGTGCCCAGGCGCTAGTGCTAGATGTCACCAATCTCCCAATTTCGGCGTGCCTCCAGCTTTTAAAATTCACCTAATTGCTTTCTGAGGGCCAAGCCCACACCCAGTACATGCTACAAAAAGACTAATGCCGCATGGGTTCGAAGTGTCTTTTTTTTTTAATTTACTCTTTATTGAACTTTAAATTTGTTTTAATACAAAAAAGTGGGAAAATATCACTATAAAGAAAATCCATCCATACAAACTAATAAGAGGAACAAAATAAGATATTATCAAGTCCACATTCTATTTGGGAACAAACAACACTTAAGTCTATTGATCCTAAAAGAAGGATCCAAGTAGCAACTCTGTACCATGGGGACCGCTCACCCCTACTTAACCTAACTAGGAAGCCTTCTCAGAAATAAAAGTTTCAAGATGAGATGGGCCCAGGAAGATAAACCTATGTCCCTGCCATTCAACCAAACATTTTCAAGGGTATTTCAGATAGAATGAAGCCCCTGTAGAGAGCACTTTAGATTTTAACTGGAGGAAATCTTTCCTCCTCATTTGTGTCTCTCTGGCTATGTCTGGGAAGACCTGGATTTTTTGCCCACAGAACAGATTACCCTTAAATTTAAAATATTGATAGAAAAATAAATCCTTATCAGATTCATAAATAAAGGAAACAACCAGAGTTGCTCTCTCTTTAAATATTATCCATCGAAGAATGAAGAAACAAGGATAAATCGGAAGGAGAAGGAGACGCTAATACATTAATAGCTTCCTCCTCCGCACTGACGACTCTCTTCACTTCTGGCACATAATAACAATTAGAAAAGTGAAAAATCTCTAGATGAGGTAAACTGTAGGACATCTGTTAGATATTTTTTAAACAATTCTTGACCAGATATAAAATTTGCTTTGGGAAAGTTTAGAAAACGTAAATTCTTTGCCTGAAGCTTATTTTCCAGGATTTCCTGCTTATGATGAAGAATCAAACTATTTTTAATTCCTGCTGATAAAAAATTCTGAACACTGGAAAGAGAACCAGACTGACTCATAAGGCTGGATTCAAGGTTTACGACCCTTCAAACATCAACTAATGTTACATTCTCTGGTTCTACTAATAGAGCTTCGGAAGGTCCCAAAGATTGAAGAATGTATACTTGAGATGGTATCCTCACAGATTTATTACTTGCAAAATCATTACTAGCAGAACTTCCAATATTCTCTCCCATTAAACTTGATGACAAAATACCAATCCCAGGTATATTCGTTGGAGGGAGCACTTGAGACTTGTCCAATAAATATTGCAGAGGAGCAGGGGAATAAGTTGAAAGTCTTCCACATGGCCCAACTCAATTTGTGGCATGGAGGAAGAGGGTTCACTCTTCCAAATTAAGGGAACCTTCATCTACCCCGTTTTCAGATTTATCTGCGATGAAGAAGTACTTCTGGCCACAAATAGATCCATGGGATTGGTTATTGAAGTTGATGTGGAGAGGGACACAGATGTTTTTCCCTTTCTTTTCTTCCCCATCTTCTGGGAAAAAACAACAAAAGGGGCACCCCCCTTTGGCATGTGACTTAGACTTGCTGGCGGTGGCATGCTACACACTGCACACCACCATGATTAAAGGCCCCCTGCCTTGATGGTCCTGGTGATAGATGCCTCCGATGATGCCTGCAGTGATCTGGCTTCTGAAAGACACCCTACTGGTCTCTGACAGAGAAAGAAAGGCCGTTTCATGAAGTGTCTTTGGGAGACGGTGTTGAGGGAGCAAAACTGCTCGTGACTCGGGGCTGGGAGTGGAGAGAAGAGCTGAGGGAGCAAAATTGAATTCCCCTGCTTGAAATGTCACCACATGTCACTGAGGGCATCAATGTAACAGCTCAACATGACTGAGAGCATAAGGTGCTTAAGGCCCTATAGTGTGTCATGAATCCAAGGTAATGGTTTAGTCCATTGTTTTTTTGGTCTAATGGATGCCTTCCTTTCCTGTATATGTTTTTTAAAGTTGCCTTTATGGAGCAAGACAGATAAGTCAGAGGCTGTAGCTTCTGCTTGGCAGAGGCCCTGCACAATTTGTGTGCTGGTGCAAGGGTTGGCTATAAGGTACTACAGGTTTGGAGGGCCTGTTAGATCTCCCCATGTTGGATGAGATATACCACACTGTTGGGCTTATAAGTGAATGGTTTGTGCCTTTCTGTGGGTTTGTGGAGACATCATCTGTCATCATGATGGCAAATATTCAAAGCCATGTACACAGGTAAAAATGTGCTTCATCCACGTAATTGGCCTTGTGGAATACTATCCACCTTATATGTGAGTACGTTTACCTGCAGTATGGGAGATGTTCCTGGGGGCAGAGTTTGGGAATATGAATATATTTTTAGCTGGAAAAAATAACCAACATATGCATATTTATGTGGGTAACTTTTTTACTTAGGCAATTTTCCAAGGAAACATTTTCTTTTGGAATAGTGGTGCAGGTTAGAAGTATTTCCAGACTATGCTCTTGCATGGGCAGTTTGAATATCTACCTGCATGTGCACTGGGGATCTGCTTATGTGACCACCTTAATTCTCCACTGCCAAGTTATCAGGCTGGTCAAGACTGGAGTGATCTGATCAAAGGTCAGCCAGCAGGCACAAGACATGAAGTTGGCTTAGTTTAGTGGTAGCAGCTTCTCTGTGAAATCCTTCACCAGTTTGGAAAAGTCTCCAGCACCAAAGGAAAGCGTTTTGTTTTTTTTTTATATTCCTTTGACTGCTTTCTGGAATAGGAATAGCCTAGTGGTTAGAGCAGTGGACTATGAGCCAGGAGACCAGGGTTCAAGTCCTGGTTTTGCTCCTTGTGACCTTGGGCAAGTCACTTTACCCTCCGTTGCCTCAAGTACAAAAAAAACCTTAAGATTGTAAGCCCTCTGGGGATAGGGAAACACCAACAATACCTGAATGTAAACCGGTATGATATCTCAATTGAGACCAAATGTTGGTATATAAAAAAATATAATAAATAAATTTAAAAAAAAATTATATTATTCTTGTAGAAAGTAGGTATAATATATTTTGTTGCATAACCAGAAGCACTGGACAATGTTTAAGCGAATGTGATCAACCATTATCTACCAAAAGTGCAAAAGTGACCCAATCTCCTTCTTGGTATTTAACCGCTTCTCACCCTGGCTTGCCCGAGGGCAGGAGTCTAATTTGGGAACTGACCAGAGCTCCTCCGCATTGCAACAAATAATTCTACGCATCCTAGCCCTCAATCCAGCCTATGAAGAGCTTTCTTTCCATGCCTCGAGCACATGCCGTAAATTATTTCAGAAATCAAAGCCAGGCACAGTGTCTGAAATCTTTGTAAACTTGTACAGACCTTAAATCTGCCATTTTAAATCATCGCAAACTGTTTCGGAGATTTACATTTCCATCCAAGCCTTCTTGGCCTTCAGGCTGTTTAATGCAGAAGAGCTTGGGAGCACTTTCACCTTCCTCCTGACTTCTACTTCTAATTTCAACCTGATCTTGAATAAACACAAATCCCCTTTCTTCAAACGCAATCGAATCGAACTGCACGCATTCCTCTTCAAAAGGCGACCGACCGATTTTGCTGCAAAAAGTATCCTTTTTCATGAAGAAAATGTCTAAACATTCTCTACCTCTTCTATTCCCCCCAAGTGCCTCTGGCAGGCATGTTTCAGAGGTCACTGAACATAAAAAAAAAGGAAAAAAATGAGAATAAGATGTTGGATTATGAAGTGCCATGCAGAGACGTCTGCTCTGGGCTGTTCTCAGAAAAAAGAAAAAAGAAAGCTGTTCAATGCATACCCAACCCAAGTATTATTTACACATGAAAACCTCTCCAGTGACTCCATTATTGCAGAAAGGCGCCCCACAGACACTGCATGCGGGCAATGCTCCGTCTTGCTGGTTCGCCTCCTAACCGAGACGAGCTCCACACTGTGCACCCCTCGACGCAATTGTATCAAGCCCCTGAAAATCAGAGCAAGCACTCATCTAGTCAGCAGGCAAAGCAATAAAACCTAGGCTGTGCATATTATTATCTGCCTTTAATTACATTTTATTAGGCAAGATTTATCATTGCTGTGAACCATTCTGCTCTTGTAGGAAATTCATGAAACTGTCACACACAAAGGCAATCCTTAATAGACACAATTAAAAAAAAAAAATGAATAGCGTCTTTTCAAATGATAAAATAAGGGTTTTACATTGAGCAGTGTGGGGTTTAGCAAATTTTGGAAACCAAAAAATATCTTAGCCTTGGTCAACATGAGAAGTGGATCTCTTAAAATGAGAGCAGTACTCCAGCCATTGCAGGTCTTCTACCTGCCAGTCACCGGCCCCTTGCTCATGCTGGTTCAGAAGCCTTCTTTTCCCTCTTACCATATTTACTGGGCTCTGCGTTATAGCCCCTGAGCTTGGTGATGGGAGGGATGGCGGTCAGGCAGACCACGTTACTGACGCGTCTCCTGAGATAGTCGCAAAGTCTTCCTTTGCACACTATGGTGCCTATTAGAAAATTCAATATTTTTTATTAACCAGTTAGTTTACTGTTTGTAAAGCATTGAGCTGCAAGTCTCTGAAGACTCCTCCTAAAATAAGATAATAATAAACTGTCAGCCAAGAAAGTTTATTCCTTCTTAGAGTTAATCATTTGGCAAGTAGGAGTGTTCAAAAACTTGAAATTGATTCAAGGCCGACGTTCAGATTGTGAAGAACCCACTTGTCGGTGAAGGAACGTGTCATGCTACACATTGACGGTCACATTGATTGTCGAGGGTTTATTGTGTTAGTTGTACCTTTGTGCCCACCTAGTCATGTGTAACATTGATATATGTCTTCCATGTGATATATAATACATTGTAGTTTTAAAATTATATTGTGTCATTTATGATGAGACCCTGCATTCATAAAGATCACATAATTAGTTAACAATTTGTTCTTTAAAAAACATTCTTTCCCCTGAAGAAGTCACATGTTGTGGCAAAACAAGAGGCCTTTGTTGGGATTTTTATATCTTATCAAAATTTTATATTTTTGGTAAGTTAGATGATTTATGTCACTAGTATGAATGGGTTTGTAGGTGAATCCGAGCACTTCTGGAGTATGTTATGTCTTTTTTTAAATAAAACTGTACACACAAGTTTTAGTTAAATAAAAATATTTTTTATTATTTGTGTGATACATTGAGTATGGGTCAACTACAACTTATTTAGTTATTACAGTAGAAGTGCGGCCCTATATAATTATAGTAATTCTGTGGCTTAGGCATCTGCATAATTAGACCTTCAAATTGTATTTAACTTACATAGAAATATAGAAATGGCAGAAAAGAACCAAACGGTCCATCCAGTCTGCTCAGCAAGCTTATAATAGTATCTGCGGCACCATACAGGTTTCCTCCATAATGGTGGCATCAGATGGTAGCATCTGTCACACCATTCAAGTTACCCCCATACTTAGTTTCCCAAACTGTCAAAGTCAGGGTCCTTGTTGGTTGCTGTCTGAGTCCAATTCCTTGTTACTTCTTGCCGTTGAAACAGAGAGCAATGTAGGAGTTGCATCACAAGTATAAGGCTTATTGGTAAAGGGTAGTAACAACCGCATCAGCAAGTTACCAACATGCTTATTTGTTTTCCCATACCATAAAATTCAATGTCTTGTTGGTTGCTGTCTGAATCTAATTGCATCAGTAGCATGGGATCTTCTTGATATTTGGATACTTGCCAGGTTCTTGTGGCCTGGATTGGCCTCTTTTGGAAACAGGATGCTGGGCTTGATGGACCCTTGGTGTGACCCAGCATGGCAATTTCTTATGTTCTTATGTTCTTCTGTTCTTATTAAAGCAGAGAGCAATAATGGAGTTGCATCAACAATATGAAGGCTTATTGGTTAAAGGTAGTAATCGCCACACCAGCAAGTTACCCCATGTGCTCTTTTCCTAATTTCCATTCTCTAGCCTTTAGGGATCCACAGTGTTTATCCCAAGCCCCTTTGAAATCATTCACCATGTTTGTCTTCACCACCTCCTCTGGAAGGGCATTCCAGGAATCCACCACCCTCTCCGTGAAGAAATATTTCCTGACATTGGTTCGGAGTGGTCCTCCCTGGAGTTTCATTTCATGACCCCTAGTTCTATTTATTTCTTTCCAGTGGAGAAGGTTTGTCGATTGTGCATCATTAAAACCTTTCAGGTATCTGAAGGTCTATATCATATCTCCCCTGCACCTCCTTTCCTCCAGGGTATACATTAGGGATGTGCATTCGTTTTAAACGTATGCGCAAACTGCAACGGATAGGTCCCTATTTGTTGTGTTCGTGGGTTCTCGAAATGTATCGCAAACCCCCACGAATACCGAATTTACCCCCACCCTCCTGACCCCCCTAAGACTTGCCAAAAGTCCCTGGTGGTCCAGCTGGGGTCCGGGAGCGATCTCCTGCACGTGGGACGTCGGCTGCCAGTATTCAAAATGGCACTGATAGCCTTTGCCCTTACTATGTGACAGGGGCTTATGGCGCCATTGGTCGACCCCTGTCACATGGTAGGAGCACAAGATGGCGCCGGCCATCCATTGCTCCTATCATGTGACAGGGGCCGACCAATGGCACCGGTAGCCCCTGTGACATTGTAAGGGCAAAGGGCCATCGGTGCCATTTTAATTACTGGCAGCTGACGGCCCTTTGCTCTTACGATGTCACAGGGGCTACTGGTGCCATTGGTTGGCCCCTGTCACATGGTAGGAGCACAAGATGGCGCCAGCCGTCCATTGCTCCTACCAAGTGACAGGGCACCGGTAGCCCCTGTGACATCGTAAGGGCAAAGGGCCGTAGCGCCATTTTGATTACTGGCAGCTGACAGCCCAAGTGCAGGAGATCACTCCCAGGCCCTCGCTGGACCACCAGGGACGTTTGGCAAGTCTTGGGGGAGTCAGGAGTGTGTGTGTGTGTGTGTGTGTGGGGGGGGGGGGGTTGTAGTTAATTACATTTAAAGGGTTGGGATGGGGGTTTTTTTGTTTTTCCAACTTTAATGGAAAACGAATACCAAATGTAACTCATGGATGATTCGGGTTTCTCCCTATGAAAACGGATGCAACGGATTTGGGTCCTGGCGCAACAAATACCGAATAGCAACGTATCATTTCCTTCTACACTTCCCTAGTATACATATTTAGGTCCTTCAACCTCTCCTCATAAGTCATTTGATGGAGAGTCCCCCATCATTTTTGTTGCCCTTCTCTGGACCACCTCCAATCTGTCTCTGTCCCTTTTGAGATACAGTCTCTAGAACTGAACACAATACTCAAGGTGAGACGTCACCAAGGACCTGTAGAAGGGGATTATCACCTCTTTTCTTACTGGTTATTCCTCTCTCTAAGCAGTCCAGCATTCTTCTGGCTTTAGCTATCACCTTGTCACATTGCTTTGCCATCTTTAGATCACTATCATCCCAAGGTCCCTCTCTTGCTCTGTGCACAACAGCCCTTCACCCCCCCCCCCCCGCCCCCCCATCACATACAGCTCTTTTGGATTACCACTCCCCAGATGCATAACTCTGCATGTCTTGGCATTGAATCCTAGCTACCATATCTTCAACCACTATTCAAGCTTCCTTAGATCATGTCTCTCTCTACTCGTTCTGGCATGTCCACTCTGTTGCAGATCTTAGTATCATCCACAAAAAGACAAACTTTACCTTCTATCCCTTCCACAATGTCACTCACAAAGATATTGAACAAGACTGGTCCCAACACCAATCCTTCATAGTAGGTTCCATTTACCATCACACGCTCTCTTCTAGCCGTCAACCAGTTTGTAATCCATGCCACCACCTTGGCACTCACTCCCAAGCTTCTCATTTTATTCACAAGCCTCCTATGTCGGACAGTTTCAAAAACTTTGCTGAAATCCAAGTAGATCACATTGAGCACTCTTCCTCAATCCAATTCTTTAGTCACCCAATCAAAAAAATCAATCAGATTTGACTGACAGGACCTTCCCCTTATTTATTTATTTATTTATTTATTTATTTATTCTTATATACCGATGTATCATGAGAACATATCACATCGGTTTACATTAGTTAACAAATATTCATTTAAAAATATTTGCATTTCCAAAATTAAAATTAAAAGAAGTCAATACAAAGTTTCATAATAAACTAATATAAACAAATAAAATAGTAAATAAATACTAAAAATGTAAACAGTTAAAGATGCAGGACAGTAAGAACAGAGATAATATATATAACTAAGTATATTATCCATGCTGCCTAGGGTCCAGCAATCCTCCTAACTGTAGAACCTTGAACACATTGGCATCACATGTTCTGTTCTTCAATGGTTTAAATCTTTTCTATCTAACCGCCCTCAACAAGTCAACATTGACGAACACTGTTCTAACTGGTACTACACTAACTCAGGTGTACCTCAGGGGTCTTGTCTATCTGCTATCTTTATCTTATTTAACATTTATTTACTTCCTCTTTGTCAATTGCTTGCAGGTATGGGAATACATTTTAGAATCTATGCAGATGACATCCAGTTCTCTATATCTTATACATCATCTTGGTCAAACATTTTTTCACTAAATCGCCTCAAATTAAACACTTGAAAAACTGAATTTATTTATGTATCTACCAGTCCTCACTCCTCCTATCGTCCACTTCCTGAATTTATTTTTGAAAATTGTACCATTCCAATTGCAAATCATGCTCATAATCTAGGAGTAATTCTAAACTTAGCAATGTCTAATAACATCTCTGCGATAGTAAAAAAAATCCTTCTACAAAATTCACATGTTGAAAAAATTAAAACCCCTACTTTACACTAACGACTTCTATACAGTTCTACAAGCTCTGATTCTAACAGGACTAGATTACTGCAACTCTACCTGGTCTTCCTGATGTTACACTCCATCCCCTTCAATTGGTCCAAACACTTCCACTCGACTTGTCACTAATTCAAACCATAGAGACCACATTACTCCGATTCTCGAAGCTCTTTACTGGCTTCCGTTCTGACAATGTATACAATTCAAAGTTCTGACAATAATTCCTAACTTAATTTACAACCCATCTACAATATGGTTCTATTCCTCCTTAAGACTCTATCAACCACCACACCAAGTATGTTCAATCAACAAATGCCTATTACAAGTTCCTACTGTTAAGAAGGTTAGACTAGACCTTACAAGAAAATGTGCCTTTTCAGTCACAGGGCCTACTCTTTGGAACTCACTCCATGATTCTATTAGACTGATAACAAATAACAAAGAGTTCAAAAAAGTGCTCAAAACTTATCTATTCTCCTTCATTTTTAACAAGGTCGACACAACATCATGAGCTCTACATGTCTCCCTATTTTTAACTACATTTTACTCTATTTATTGTATTCCGATCTTGTATTTTTAATTTTTTCCTCTTCTACTTTTACTTTATTTATGAATTGTGTATTCTACTCTTATCATACCTATAAGGGAGCCTGGACCGACGTGCCGCAAATGCGCAGTAGAGATCAGCTCTACTGTGCATGTGCGGGCAAGCATACGTGGAAAAAAAAAACATGGCGGCGTCGAATGGCAGCGGCGGCGGGCGGCAGCGAACGGCAGCGGCGGCCGGCAGCGGCGAGCGGCGACGACGAGGAGCGGCGGCCAGTAGCGAGGGACGGACTGAGTGAGAGGGAGGGACGGATTGAGTGAGAGGGACGGACTGAGTGAGGGGGAGGGAGTGAGAGGGGGGGACTGAGTGAGAGGGGGGGACTGAGGGAGGGAGAGGGAGGGACTGAGTGGGAAGGAGGGACTGAGGGAGGGGGAGGGAGGGACTGAGTGGGAGGGAGGGACTGAGGGGGAGGGACTGAGTGAGAGGGAGGGAGGGAGGAGTTGGTGTGTGGGAGGGAGGGAGGGAGGTAGGGGGTGGGGAAGAGGGGGAGAGGGAGAATGAGGGAGAGGTGAGAGACGGATGTGAGTAAGTGGAAGGGTAAGAAGTGGAGCAGAGAAAAAGGGAGTGGAGGAGGGCTGAGGGAGAGGGGGTGGGGAGTGACTGAGGGAAGGGGAGAGAGGTGGGAGTGACTGAGGGAAGGGGAGGGAGGTGAGAGTGAGGGGAAGGAGGCAGTGGGAGACAGAGGGTGAGTAAGACTGAGTGGAGGGAAGGGGAGGAGTGAACGAGGGGAAGGGGGAGTGAGGGAGAAAAAGTGTAGAAGGGTGCTGTGTTCAAAAATGGACTGAAAAAAAAATGTAATGTAGCCCGTTGTTACGGGCTTAAAGGCTAGTTATATTATAAACCGCTTAGATCTCACATAATGTTTGTACAGGTGGAATATAAATGATTTAAAATAAATAAAATAGATAGTTCACTATTCTTTCCTTCAGCAGAGTCTCCATTACTTTTCTCACCACAAAGGTGAGACTAACCGGCCTGTAGTTTCCAGCTTCCTCTTTGCTCCCACTCTTGTGAAGAGGGACCACCACTGCTCTTCTCCAGTCACTCGGCACCACTCCCGTTTCCAGGGATCTATTGAACAGATAATTCAGCAGACCAACCAGCCCACCTCTGAGCTCCCTCCGTATCTTGGGATGAACCTCATCAGGCCCCATGGCTTTGTCCACTTTCAGTTTTCCTAGCTCTTCCCATACATTCTCTTCTTATAGTTAATAAGGTCAAGCAACAAGTTAAGAAAGTAAAATCCTCAAATTCTTTTCTTTTTGTTTAAATGCATGAGGTTATTTTGATTTTTATTTTAGCACAATTTTTATATTAAGTATTACTAAATGCATGTGATTTGTAGAGTGCATCTGTCTTCTGATACATACATTTGGTACAATCTAATCTTGACAAATTGCCTTGTTGCAGCATAGAATGAACATCTTGTCCCTACCGATGCCAGGAGACCAGTCAAAGCTGGATCCTATAACGGGAGCCTGGGCTTGGGTCTAGGCCTAAGCCAGATGCCAGGGCCTGACCCGAGGCTGTGGCCTATCACTAAGGCTGAGGCCCAAGGTCTAGGTCCAGGGCCTGATGCCAGGGTCTGGACAAGGCTGGGTCCCATAGCCAAGATCTGGGTCTAGGCTAGGCTCAGTCCCGGCCTAGACCTGGAGGCCCAGGACCAGGACTTCTGGTGCATTCTTTCTTCTTCAATTGACTAAAAATGGCATCCTTCACCCAGAGGAAGCACCACAGTGATGCCACTGTGGTGCCTTCCTCCAGAGTACATGGCACCATTTTGTTGTATGGCTTAAGCCCATATCTAATTGATAGGACCCAGCATCCAGCTTAGGCCTATACCTAGGCCTCTTCAGCAATGGGACCTGGTCTTGGGCTGGTCACTGGGATCAGGCCTAGGCCTAAGCCCATTCCTTGGTTTTGGTGACAGGACCTGGTCTTGGGCCAGGCCTGGTTCTTGACAATGGTATCTGGCCTTTCCCCAATGGTAGGGCCTTTCCCCATTGACTTCAAAGTAAAATAAAAAAACAAATGAAACAAAGCAACTTTTTTTTTCATTCTAGGTGAACTTGACGAATGACTTTGAGTGACCTTTTAGACCCTGCACATCCCTATTGGGTCAGACCAAAGGTCCATAAAGCCCAGTATTCTGTCTCTGACTGTGGCCAATCCAGGTCGCAAGTACCCAGTAGGATCCCAAAGAATCTGTCTAGTCCTTCATACTCATAACCAGGGTAAACAGTGGATTCCCTATGTCTACATGATTAACAGTGGATAATGGACTTTTCCTCCAGGAACTTGTCCAACTTCTTTTTAAATCCAGCTTTGCTAACTGCTTTCACCACATACTCTGGTAATTAATTTCTCAGTTTAATAGTATTCAGATTGAAAAATTACTTTATCCAATATATTTTAAAAGTGCTTCCCATTAGCTTCATGGAGCACCTCGAGCCCTAAACTGATGTTTTATATGTTTTTATGTTTTATTTTATGTGTTATATTGTTATGTCATTACTATGTGGATTATGTATGTGTTTATTTGTTAACCAGTCTAAGAGTTCACAGAAGTGTGGGATAGAAAGCTGACTAACTAAAGCTGATTTCAAGGCCCAGTGCACTAACATAATGTATTTCTTTGCTCTACCCCCAAGACTATAACAAAAAGTCATCCAGGTGAACGAACAGTGCAGCCTTAACTAATGCAGTGAACTGAATTTCCACACAGGGAGCCCAACCTTCAAACTTATTCACTGTACAACACTGGAATGTGTAAGTGGACGCGTGGAGATTAATGCTAGTACTTTATAAATCTTGTGCCAGGAGCTGACCAGTTTATAAAACACCACATATTTCTGCTCTGAAAGTTCATGCATATGCTTCAGTATGTGGTATATTTCCACTACAAGAAACCACTTATGTTCTCTACTCCTGTTATAAACATACACCTGTATATTTTATGTGTGCAATAATCATCATGACACTGCATGAATAAACTACACCAGGAATTAGATATGGGTATTTTATAAAGCATGTGCGTACTGGGAATCAGTTCGCTGATGCCTCCTCTAGTGCATCCAGTCCTTTTCCGGGTCACCCAGACCCTCTAGTACTTCACCCTGAACCCCCACCAGTTCACCCAGTCCTCCCATCCAAAACTGCAGACAACAAACAAGTCCAATTTCACTTGTGCCAGTCAATTAGCAGGTGTAAAATTGTACAAATAAGTTTGGTGATGCATTTGCATATTCTGTATCTCTTACAAAATAGTTACTACCATGCGTATGTCAGAACCCGCTGCTAGATTGCCCCTTTTATCGCCGGTAAAATGTATATGCAAAACCGAAACGGTGTGTGCAAGCTTGCCATTAATAAAATAGCAAATACATGAGTACATACGACTTACACATATATACACAAGTATTATGCGCTAAAGCCTTTTGAAAATTCATTCCAGTGGCTCTTTGTTTTCTAAATACTTGTTTTATTATGAAGTAGCTGCAATACAAATAATAGCATAAGTAGGCCCGGCACCACCAGGTGTGCAAACCATGCAATTGCACGGGGCGGCACACCCGATCTGGCAGTGTCAGGAGCAAGGAGAGGCCGGCAAGGCTGCCGGTGGCTATTATCTCACCAGCGGCCCAGAAGAGAAAGAGGCCTGTGAGGCTGCCAGTGGACCCTTTCCCACTGGTGGCTGAAGAAAGAAAAATCCGCCTTCTTGGTGCTGGCGTTCGCTGTCCAAAACCCGTGCAGCTAGCATATTTTTTCTATGCTGATCTCACACTGCACGAGATCAGCATAGAGGAAGTGCTAGGCTCACGTGGTTTAATTAGCACACAGGCCGGTACACGAGGAGGAGTAGCAGAATGGCTCCTGGTGATGTGTGTGTGTGTATGATTGAATGAATGAGAGCCTTACTGGGGTGTAGTGGTCTTATTGGGGTGTAGGGATGTGGTATGTGTGAATGAGAGCTTGACCGGGGGGGCGGTACGTGAATGGGAGGCTAACTGGAGGGTTGTGTGTATGTGGAAAGGAACCTGTCTGGGGTGTGTGTGTATGTGTATTTCTGTGTACATGAGAACCTGACTGGGATGTGTGAGTGTGTATTTGTGTGAGAGGGGTGTGGGGGGGGGGGTGTAAGAAACTGACTGGGGTGTGTGTATATGTGTCTCTGTGTGAATGGGAACCTGTCTGGGGTGTTTTTGAATGAATGGGAACCTTTCTGGTGTGTGTATGTGTGTGTATGCATAGGAACCTGTCTGTTGTGTGTGTGTGTGTGTGTGTGGTGTGTATGGGAACTTGTCTGGGGGGTGTGTATATGAAAAGGAACTTGTCTGAGGGGTGTGTGAGGGATGTGTGTGTGTGTGTGTGTGTATTTCTGTGTGCATGAGAACCTGACTGGGATGTGTGTGTGTATGTGTGTGTGGGGAGTGTAGGAAACTATCTGGGGTGTGTGTATATGTGTCTGTGTGTGAATGGGAACCTTTCTGGTGTGTGTATATATGTGTCTATGCATAGGAACCTGTCTGTTCTGTGTGTGTGGTGTGAATGGGAACCTGTCTGGGGTGTGTATGTGTGTGTGTGTGTGTGTGTGTGTATTTATGTGTGCATGAGAACCTGTCTGGGGTGTGTATGTGTGTGTGTGTGTGTGTGTATTTCTGTGTGCAAGAGAACCTGTCTGGGATGTGTGTGTGTGTGTGTGTGTATTTCTGTGTGAATGAGAACCTGTCTGGTGTGTGTGTGTGTGTGTATTTCTAAGTGCATGAGAACCTGTCTGGGGTGTGTGTGTGTGTGTATTTCTGTGTGCATGAGAACCTGTCTGGGATGTGAGTGTGTATTTCTGTGTGCAAGAGAACCTGTCTGGGGTGTGTGTGTGTGTGTGTGTATTT
The DNA here is from genome assembly GCF_901001135.1 of Rhinatrema bivittatum. Lineage (NCBI taxonomy): Eukaryota > Metazoa > Chordata > Amphibia > Gymnophiona > Rhinatrematidae > Rhinatrema > Rhinatrema bivittatum. The sequence goes on from NC_042618.1 coordinate 9,339,859, forward strand.
CTGTGTGCATGAGAACCTGTCTGGGATGTGTGTGTGTGTGTGTGTGTATTTCTGTGTGCATGAGAACCTGTCTGGGATGTGAGTGTGTATTTCTGTGTGCAAGAGAACCTGTCTGGGGGTGTGTGGGGGTGTGTGTGTGTGCATTTCTGTGTGCATGAGAACCTGTCTGGGATGTGTGTGTGTGTGTGTGTGTGTGTGTGTATTTCTGTGTGCATGAGAACCTGTCTGGGATGTGTGTGTGTGTGTGTGTGTGTGTGTATTTCTGTGTGCATGAGAACCTGTCTGGGATGTGTCAGTGTGTATGTGTGTGTGGGGGAGTGTAGGAAACTGTCTGGGGTGTGTGTATATGTGTCTCTGTGTGAATGGGAACCTGCTTGGGGTGTTTTTGAATGAATGGGAACCTTTCTGGTGTGTGTATATGTATGTATGCATAGGAGCCTGCCTGTTGTGTGTGTGTGTGGTGTGTATGGGAATTTGTCTGGGGTGTGTGTGTGTGTGTGTGAACGGGAGCCTGCCTGGGTGTCTGTGTGTGAAGAAATTTGTGCTGCCTCACTAATCCATGCCTTACTTATGACGACTGGAAATAAAAAGTTTGCAGATATGGAGAGCTGTGAATTTTCCATCCTTATTAGTTTAACTTACTGGATGTCTGGAGAGCTGTGAATTTTCCATCCTTATTAGTTTAACTTACTGGATGTCTGTGTCTGCCATTTTGAAATAATTTATTGTTGTTTGGAAAATTTTTAAATTGTTGTATGAGCTCTTAATTATTGGATATTATTCTATTCCTTAGATCATTATAAAAAGAATATTTCCAAGTATGATTTTACTAATATGATTGATTTATATTCCTTGATTTTATTGTTTGATGAATGGTTCATGAGGACTGGTGATGTTTCTGTTTCTCCATTGTTGCATTGCATACAGAGTCTGGCTTGTTGCAGTTTGTGGTTTCCAGTTCATTTTCAGTTTATAGTTTATAATCTCTTTGTTCTGAAATTGGTGAGTGTGATTCTGTGTTCTATATCTTTAATTGAGGTGGAGTATTCTGTGTTAAAAAAAAAATGAGGAGGGGGAAGGACAGTAATTGTTAGCACAGGGCAGCAAAAATGCTAGCTCCGGCCCTGAACATATGCACAATTCAGTTTCTCAGAATTCAGATTCTCAGAAGTCGAAACTACAAATGCAGACTCAGGGTGATAACACAGAAAAGACAAAGTGGATCAAATTCCACTCGAATGCAAGACGAAATAGCAACTTGAAATTTCAAAGATGCTCATTGCCTGAGTCTCTGCATCATAGGAATATTTGAAATGACTGAATAAATGCTCTCCAGCGGTTTCACCCCATCTGATATCTGTAGTAACCAATCACAGGCATGCCGATTTATTTATTTATTTAGATTTATATTCGGCTCTTTGCACTTTTTTCAGCACTTCAAAATGGATTACATTCAGGTACTGTAGGTATTTCCCTATCCCCAGAGAGCTTACAATCTAAAGATTCCTGCAGGATTCCTGGATTTCCACCTTCATCCCAGATAAGCTTGGATACAGAGAGGTGCATCTCATCTGATGAATGGATGTTGCTTACTGAGCCCACAGATTGGTTGATGCACACACTGAAAGCAATAGGGATCACCAGCTCTAGCAAGACAACTGTGCATAATAGCCTTGTTGAAAGCTCAGGGATAATGTCTCTTTTCCAACTCCTGGGCTCTGTTTCCAGTCTGAATCCAAGTTTTGGATTCCAACAAAATCAGACTGCAGCTTCCCGCACTTAGGGGTAGATTTTCAAAGGTACGCGTGGGCGTACATGTGCGCACGCATGTTATAAAATTGGGGGTCGGTGCGCGCAGGGTGTGCCCACTAGTGCATCTTGCGCGCGCCGACGCCCGCAGCCTTCCCCCGTTCCCTTCCCCCTGATCTAACCTTCCCACCCCTTCCCCTAACCTTTCCACCCCCTAACCCCACCCCGACCTCTATCTTATCTTTTGCCCCTGCCTCTGGTTCCACCCCACCCCCAGACAGCCTCCTTTTTGAAGCCCCAGGACTTAGACGCATCCCGGGGCTTTACGCGCGTCGCCGTGCCTTTATAAAATAGGCCCGGTGCGCATAACCCCCTCTACGCGCGTAAGTCTTTTAAAATCCGGCCCATATAGCACAGCTGGACTCTCCCAAGGCCTGTCAGCAGCCCCCAACTAGCACCCTCTCTCTCCTACTGCAGCAGTGGCTTCCTGTTGCAGAACTCACCGTTTACTCCAAAAGTCAGAAGTCCAACCCTCTAGATCTCCCTGACGCCTCCCACCAATGGTTAGGGTTAGGGTTAGGGTTGTACCATTGATGGGTACACAGAATACAAAGGTTGGGAATCCCTTCTCTAGAAGAATAAAGGCTCAATGTATGGAGCTTGCCATACACCCATGACTATAGACGTCTAGAGGTTTTCTGAAAATGTCGAGAATGTGTTCTGGAGGGCTGCTGGTTTTCCTGGGAGGCTCAGAGATACTGAGCATAGCAGAGGATCCAGAGAATGTTGCATTAACAAGATGAACGTGCTGGCGACTCCTGCAGCACGTGGAATGCTGAAGGCGACAATTCTATCAATGCCTCTGCAAAATTCATGCTGGAGTCCCTAAAAACGATGGAAACGTTAGCTGGACACAGAATACAGGTGATGGAAATGTTATAAACTAGCAAAATGCTGGCTATTTCAGCAGCTTACGGGGACCTGTGCTCATTGCTCATGGTGTTTGCTGTCAGCAGACGACTCCTTTTGTCTTCTTGTTGATAGCTTTTCATATTTAGCTTTCTGAGGGGGGGGGGGGGGGGGTTCTCTCATCCTCTTGTGCAGATGGACATGAGTTTGATGCATGTGCATCCTGCTAAGTTCATTAGCTGTGATGGATTTGGCACCTATCAGGGAAGTAAACAAACAAGCCGATAAAATTCCAGAGGTAGAGAAAACCCTGACAGAGATGCCAAGTGCTATCAGCACATAGCCAACGTGGGCAAGTGTGCCAGAATGCAGACCAGTAAAGGGCCAACTGAGTCGATTAAAGTATGCCAGTTCCCTTCACTGATAAGAAGAATCTGTGCACTAAATATCATTCGAAGCTACAGAAATAGCCATGCTCTGCTGTCAAATAAAATACAATGTACACCATAATTAAATGCCATGTTAACGCCTACGTTTTTCAATAGCTTTCCCTACAGAATCATTGAAACTTTTCATTTCTTTACATTTGAAAATAAATGTGCACATCTGTGTTTGTTCCACTTCAGAATTAATTGACTGCAGCCTTGTAAACATCAATTACTATGACCTATCAGTCCAACATTTTATCAACAAACTTCCATGCATATCTGCTCCTCACTGACTGGCAGAAGATTGACTTGGATCTATGGAGCTGAGATGGCCACTTTTCAGTTTCTGAGCACCTTCCCTTGCGTCCAGGGGAAGAGCTGGCGTGAGTCTTAGGGGCAGGGCTAAAGAGGCAAACATCTTAAAAAAAAAATTTCCCTGAGCCTTCAATTCATCCACTGAAAATAAATACATAAAGAAAGAAAGAAACAAACAAATAAATATGTCACGTTTGTGACAAATCCACCGTAGGGGCTTGAGAATCTGTAAAGAGATCTGCAGCAGGTTTTTCCTTAACCACACCAACTTATAAACAAACAAACAAAATAAGAAACCAAGAGACTTTTGCCATGGATCTTTGCAAAATATATGGATTTCCTTGCAAGCAAACCAGGCAAAGGTGAACAAATACAGACATCTGTTCTGGGTGCATTATCCAAGCCATGGCAGGAACCTCGCCGCCACCTGAAGTAGCTGGAATGTGCTCCTAACCCAGCAGAACTTGGCACCCTTAACTGAGTGCCCTCCCTTCCTGCATCCCCCTTGCTTGCCATCAGGACAAATGTGTGTGGACATGATTATAGGCCTGCAGCTTTATTCTAAAAGACGGTTTGCAAGCAATACAATTAATCGTATAACAAAGAAAACCATAGGCTGAGGCCACAGGCCATCCTACTTTTCACTTTACAGTCCACTGAGCTACTGTTACGCCCTTCGGTCGCAGACGGCTGCAACCTCTGTTGCTCACCTCCTTCTTTGCAGCTCTGACTCCATGGGGGAGACTTGCAGCCTCTGCCAGCTATCGCCGGCCTGCCTACCGTTCCCGGGCCTCCCTGGACGCCGTGGATGCTGCCGACCGCCATCTTGCCCTCGGAATCCCCTAGGCGCGCGCGTGCACAGGCCCATCTTAAGCACATCATGGCGGGAACCTCGTGGGCGTCGCCTCCGGATGACATCATTTTTCCAGGACACTTAAGCCGGCTGGCCCTGCCTACCTATGACTTGGCAACGAGTTCCCTCATTGCTGAATCTGCCTCGCTCACTATGGACTTCCCATTCCTGTTCCTGCAACTTTGGCATGAGAAGATCTGGGTACCCGCTCCTCTGGGGCCCTTCCTTGTCTCTGGTTATATGCTCTTCGGAGGGCCTTCTGCCTTGGACTACTGCTTGCCATGATCCCCGGGATTTCCTCTGGAACTTTGCTACTGTGAGTACCTCTGCTCTATGGACCACTACCGTACCATCTCTATTGTGGACTTCATCGGTGTACCCCATGCTGCAGACCACTACCGTACCATCTCTAGTGTGGAACCATCATCGGTGCACCCCGTGCTGCAGACCACTACCGTGTCATCCCTCCTGAGGACCCCTCACTGGTGTACCCTGCTCCATGGATCATCTACAATATCATCTCTACTAGGAGCCTTATCGGTGTACCCTGCTCTGCGGACCATTGCCGTATCTTCACTACCCCATTGCATAGACTCTGTGTCTTTCTCCTGCACTCCCCGCTCCACGGGCAGTGCCTCTCTATCTCTCTAATAAAGACTCTGTTCTACAGCTGTGTCTGACGTCTGCTGAGCCCTCGCCTCCCGACGGTGAGGCTCACAGGGCTCCTCCCTGTGGACGGTACCATCTCTCACCTCAGCCCAGGGCCCACATACCTACAAATCCTAACAGCCACTGGCTCCATTTCCCAGATCCAGCACCAGCTCATGCACAGACTGCCGGCTTTACCAACTGATCAGCTGTCCAGAGCCTGCTGCTCTGAATATGCTCGACCATCCCAACCTCATCAGGAGGCAACTTTGTCTGAGCATGAGAAAGGCTTTATTTTTTTTATTTTTTTCATTGTGAAATGTTTGGGGTGAGCTACTTTTAGCCGGACAACTGTCTGTGACTGTCAGCAGCTCAGCTTACACCCCCAATTCTGTTTCTCCCTCAATACATGCTTTGGCACTTGGTCCAGAAAGGTGGAGTAGAAAGGAACCATGCTGCACTTAAACAATCAGGAAATTCTTTGTCAGCCAAGTCAGCCATCCTTATCATTTCAACACCTATTTTGATTAGGGAAGCTTTATAAAGAATTCCAATGAAAACAAAGAAGTAGTGGCATCAATTTGACATAAGTATGATTCATCATGTGACCTTTAGAAGCATTGCCAAGTATATGTAGGGATGAGCAGTAATTTAAAACAAGTGGGTAAAACATAACAAATGATTCCATATTTGTTTCATTTGTGGTCCCATGAAAGAAACAGAGAGGTTCCACGAATGAAGCAAAAAATATCCGTCTCATTTGTTTAGGTTTCCCATTGAAGTCTATGGCTCATTGAGGTCTATGGCTATATACTGCTGAGCAAAAACACAACTGGTAACTAGCTCCCAACTACTTGATCTCACAGCCTTGCCAGATCTGAGGCAGTGCTCACTAGTATTGGCATCAGGGAAGGGTAACAGCCTGGGGGATCCCTTCTGCAATTCAAAGTAAAAGCAGAAGTAAAGGAGTTGAAAAGGGAAGGCTTTTTTTCCCCAGGCTAATTCCACTGCCCCTCCCAGCAGTCAGGTGGCAGGCCATCAGTCACCAGCAATGCATCCAAAGCAGCAATCCACCATAGAGAAATCACACAGAAGACAAACCACAGTGAAGCATCTTTCCAAAGCAGCCTATAGCTAATATCTGGATCAAGTGATGCAGACATCTTCCAACTGTAAAATCTAAGCATGTGAGAGAAGCAGTATATGTTTCTTCTCTAGCTTTTGGCAGAGGAAGACATTTTTAAAAAGCTTAAAAATTCTTTAATTTGGTAGTGGTAAATGCTGCTTCTGATTTTTTCTGTGCAGAAAGAGACGCAGTGCACTGAAACAAATTTAGATTTTTCTCTTTACTGGGAGAGGGTCAGGGTGGTAGACAGTTTGGAGATTGTAGTCATAGCAGTGTTAGTGATTTTGTTTCTCTTTGTCTGTCTGGACATCAGTGAGGTGAAAAGTGCACATTCAGAGACTGAAGAAAAGAGACCTACCAGGCTACCAGTCTTTTTAATTCTATTAGTGTTTAACAGTTTTTATATGTGTGGAATCAGTAAACACTAATGCACACAGCAGTGGACATATACATTGTATATGTGTCTGTGCATATGTTTGTGACAATAATTCTTCATACAGTGAATGGTATGTGAGTAAGGATACAGTTAAATAAATTCATTTGTAATATCAAATCCTCAAGTATTCAGTGCATTTAAACAAATTCCATCATTTCAGGAAAAGGGATAGGAAGGAATGTTGGCAGGGCTTGTGGGAGAAGAGGATTGTTGCAGAGGTAGCCCAATGTAGTAGCAGTGATAACAAAGAAAATCCTGCCCCCAAATTAAAGAAACTTTTTTAGCCACAGAGTGGCAGGAGTGGAAGATAGCTAAAGGCAGATGAAATTGAAATTTGGACAGCATGTGCCCCTGCCACATGTTCCTCTCTCTTTTGTTTTAGAGCTGATGGAAAAAGTGGGAGAGATATCCAAGGCTAGCAATAGTAGGGTAGGGGCAAGGATAGAAGCTGGAAAAGTGCAACAGCCATAACCAGCAGCACGTTCCTCTATAGTTCCTACTTTTGAGGCAGACAAGATTCTTCCTCTGAATCAGTCCCTTTGCAGTGGCACGTGCTGGAGCTAGAAGCCAACCACAATTTCTCATTTTGTGCAGGCTGTGAAATCAAAAGAGCTTACAATTACAGATCCCTTTTGTTTTCTCTGCTATCTGGGCTGGTGCTTCTATTAGGCAAATTAGGTGGTTGCCTAGAGCGTCAAAGTTTTGGGGATGACAAAATCCTACCAATGCGAGGCATGAAGAGGTGCCTGTGCCAGAGCTACCACTGTGAAAGAAGGGAGCAGGGAGCCGGAGCCACCCATGCCGGAAGGAGAGAGCCGGCATGCAGGAGCTTCCATCCATAGGTGCACTGGGGAGGAGGGGGATGCATGATCCAACGTTTGCCTAGGGCACCCAATACTCTTCAACTAGCCCTGTCTGCCATTATTAAACATCTAATATATAATCCACTCAGACATCCCCCTGGTTTATTGTCAGGCCACCCTGGTTGCATTTCATGAAACATTTTTATTTTCAGGGTTCCATAATTCTAGAAAAGCACAGCACACGTTCCTGATTTCTGGCTGGCCAGCAGAATGGCTTGAAATCGGAGCACTGGTAGCCCAGGATTTTTTTCAACATTCGAAGTGCTAAGGGCAATACTAAAGCACTGTTCTGCTTCTAAAAGTGACTCTGTGAGAAAGTTATCTGCTGGAGCACTTGGTGCCACAGCCCTCTGACTTACAGTTCATGTTGGCTCGGGTGAGCAGCCAAACCTAAAACTCACGTGTATACTCGTTCAGCTATTGCGCCCTGAAGCTAGCACACAAGGCGTAAGGCACATTCTTCCTGTTGCTTGTTGTCATTGGACAATAAGACACACATTGTCTAATGCTGTCAGCTGTCTAATGGAGCTAGATGCTAGCGGGACTACCTGGAAACTGCAGCTGCCTACGATATTTTATGACCTACACCAAGCGTTCCCAAACATTTTGGGAGTGCAGTCCCCCTTTCAGTCTCTAAAGGTTTTAAGAGCTCCACATGATGCCTCGTTTTAGTTTTTACATGCAGATCTTCTCAGTGTGTGATCCTTTCACGTTCCCCTTGCAAGATCCTCTTTTGCAAGGGAAGCTCAGCATGGTGTATCAGTGGGTTGTGAGTGTGACCACAAAACTATTTAAGGGCAGCAAACTTGCTATGTAGAGCGCTAGCCAAAGTGACATTTATACATATCACAATTATTCCCAAAGCATGGCTCTCTCTACCTGCTCTTGATGAAACACTGGTGTTCGTCTCTCTGTACCGTTGCCATGCATGTCGCTAGAATTGCAACAAGGGCTTCGAAGCATAGAACAAGCTCACAGTTTGTTGGATCCCTGTTTAGCATCCCTGCTGTGCCATAACAGCACTAACTTCTAGGACTAAAGCAACAACCCTGTCTATGAAAAAAGGCAGCATTGCAAATATTACTACAGGCCATAGAACCCATGTCTATAAGGCCATAGAACCCAGTGTCTATAAGGGCCATCAGTGTGAGTTAGATGGGAATCCTCTAATTCCTAGCTTCTGCTCTTGTATGTTTCAGGAGGTGCTCAATGGCACCAGAGTAGAAAAGGCTCCATGATGTAGGAGATATTCTTATAGCTATTGTTTTGTGCTGTGCAGGTGTTTCTGTTTTCGGATGGAATCTGAATCTGCTTCAGTGAGTGCATTTACCAGCTGTAGAGTCTGTTGTGGGTAAAGCGCTGAATCACAGTGGAAATGGGGCTGTCAATGTGCGACCCTTGTATGTTTGACTTTTGTAAGTTGTACTAGTTTAAGAGATACAGTTGTGATTTCATCCCAAACTTCCCAAAACTGGAGGAAGAGTGTAGAGATCCTGTTAGAACCCTACCAGGAACCTACAGAATATTCCATTTGTGTGGGAAGGAAACACAATAAAAATGTGGGCAGTGGCTCCCCCGTGTGGGAGAGAGCACGTGGTGAGCTCCCTTGATATAAATACTCAGACCACCATCTTGTGGTATGGAGTTTTTAGTTTCCCTTCCTAGGCACGACATGTCATGGTTGTCCCCCGTTTGATTTGGTTGGAGGGGCAAGGCGTCTGTGTACGGTTCTCAAACTGAGACCTGGGATAGAGGTGGAGTCAGAGAGCCTGCCTTTATTTTGAAGTATCAGTTTTGAGAAACAGTTTTTGCTGAGCTGGGAGTTTTTCCCACCTTCTTGTGTTCATTAATTTTTTCCCTATTTTCAGTACAAGGATTTTGTTATATGTTTTCTGCGCTCAGGGCCCAGCCTTTTTGATTTGAACAATCAGAGGGAGAAGGAACCGAACAGATACATTTTAAAAGGAGAGCACTTGCGCCCATTGGGAACGTGAGCAAAGATACACTTAATTTATTACATCCCTGCCACACACTCGGGGGGGGGGGGGGGGGGAGAGAGAGAGAGAGAGAGAGAGAGAGAGAGAGAGAGAGAGAGCAGTGTTACAAAGGTCTATAGACCCTTGCACCCTAGGCAGACCAATGTAGCACTGGCCTCCTCCCAACACCCACCCTGAGTTGAAAGTGCCCCTCTTACAGTGGGAGATATTTAGAGTATCAGATGTCCCTCTACCAGAGTCTCTCCCCCCCCCCCCCCCCCCCAGTGTTCAGGACCCCTCAGGCTCAAAATGTCAAGTAGTAAAGCTACACACGTTGCCATGTTCAGCCTTTGCAAAATTCAGGTTACATGTGTACGTCTTGGCTCCATTCCTTGCCTCCTTATTCTTGATGCACGTGCTTACTAACTTCTTAAAATTCATGTTGCGCAAGCAACGCTTTTAAAATCTACCTGTTAGGATCGTCTGCATCTAGAGGAGGGATTTTTTTTATTTATTTATCAAGTTTTCTATACCGTCACTAAGACGAGCCAATGCAACAAATCATAGAAGTGAATAAAATAACAAATACAATCATAAAAACGCCTTTGCATAAAATTACAATAATTATAAATAGTGACAAAAATGAAAATAAGGAAATAAAAAACTAAAGCCCTATAATATACATTAAAATGAATAATAAGAAAATCAATGACTTAATCAGTAAAATAAGCATTAATACTGAAATTAATAGGGGCTAAAAAGGCATAAAAGTAAAAGAATAAAAGATCTTGTATTCATGCAGAGGAGACTATAGAGGCGTACATTAAACTTCTACTTGCTACAAATTTATTTAGAAGCTCTTGTAGCATCAATATGTGAAGCAAACAGCTGTAAAGACTATTTTTTTTATCATGTCAGAGCATGTCAGTGAAAGTATTGCTGAAAACCAAGTCAGCCACCAGTGTGCTTCTTGCTGCTTAGTGACATTAACGCTCGTCAGTGCAGTTATCATTCCTGCTGTATGCAAGAACCTTGAATTGGGACGTAAGTGTTTTTCATACTAAGGGCCTTGAAAGTTATCTCCCCCCCCCCCCCGGCTCAGGAAAACCTGGACGTTAACAATATGTAGCATGGAGGGAAGTGTACCGTCTTTGGAAACTACTATCTGGGACAAAGCAGCCCAGAGGTTGCACTATAGCAAAGCAGGATTTAAAAGAAGTTTGGATAATTATTAGCCAGGTAGACGTCAGGAAGCCATTGGTATCCCTGGGATTGAGCAACTAGAAATGGATCCACTTTTGGGTATCCACTGGGCATTGTGACCCAAACGAGTCAGGATGCTGTGTGTGGATGGACTTTGGTCAGACTCAGCAAGGCACTTCTTATGTTCTCATATTTTCCCGCCAAATGACTTTAGTAATCATTGTATACCCTTAACTTGAGTGCAGAGGCCCTATTGTGTATTTCAGTCCTTGTACGTGCACACTATCTGTTTGCTATAGGGTCTTGAGGAAAGTTAATGTACTGAGATGAATGTAATTGAGGTTCACAGGCCATCCTCAGTTAAAGGAACATCAATAGCATTTAAATGACAGCTCTCAGGCATCATAATTAAAGGGAACACATTATCAGAGAAACTGAAATGAAGGCCGAAGTGTTCCAGGAAGCACACATGTATAAAATGGGCTTCTTGTACTAACTCAGCTTGAATTTCAAATTATGATTGTTTTTCTAGTAACAGTTTTCCACCAACTACATTTTCAGTCATTAACGGGCAATGAGGTCATCGTTATCTGGGCACCAGCTAAAAGAGAAACAGTTTGAGAGGGCTATTATTATCATTACTTATAATTTTATAAAGTCGTCAAGATGCAATGTGCTGATTGTTAACAATTCCACAGCCATTTTTTTTCCATGTATTGTTTCTGTTGAGATGAAACCGTTCCAAAACAAGCACGGCTCTTTACTTTTCAACTTGGAACGCAAGACTTGGAAGACGTCTACCATAATTAGGCCGCCCCCAAGAATTTCTCATCCATTGTGCCAACTGGAAAATCTTTGGTAGCTTAGGCCTTTGGAATGAATGTGAGCCAGGGCTGGGAGACCTCAATAATCATCTCTGGGAGAAATATAGGTATTTCTTTATTTTTACTCACGTGTATTGAAACTTTTTTTTAAATAGGATTCATGCTTAATTCTTTCACTGGAAGTCGGCACTGACTGATTGCAGAGATGGAAAGCTGCAGCCTGTGGGAGAAGGTTGCCCGCTTATCTCCAGCTGGTCCTCTGGGGCGAGCACTGGGTGCTGGGAAATGTTGCTGACCGTGGGAAATGTTGGGTGCGTATGCATTAGTTGTTCTGTTTTATCTGTGCACAGTTCTCTTGGTTGTCCAGGTTTACAGGCTAAGGTGCTATAAGGCATACTTAGGTTATATATATATAAAACGTTTGTTTTCCATGGCGGGTCCACTGACGTGAAATGCTTAAGGCTGAGCAAAGAATGTCCGGCTTGTCTAACTTGAGCACGCCCTATTTATTGATCTTTAGTTATTTATTTATTTATTTATTTAACGTTTCTTCTATACCGATGGCCGTACACACATCGCATCGGTTTACAGTGAACACAAAACCATTGGGCAAGGCCCTTACATAAAACAGATAATATATTGAACTAGATTACAAATAATTGAACTGTGGGAGGAGCCCATACATATTGAACTAGATTACAAATAATAGTTAGAGCTCACTTCTTTGAGGTACACAATTACGTAGTTCTGGGTCGCTCACATTTTAGCTCTCCCTGCTCACATTTCTGGTGCTGCGTTTTTTGATCATGGCCCATTTTTATGTTATCTTATTTAGTGCTTTTATTATGTATGCACGATTTGTAAACCCCCAGAGAAATGTAGGACTGGTGGGTTATATGTTTTTAAAACAAATACATAAATACATTCCAATAAACTGCCTGATATGGTCTGTCTTGCTTTCGTTTTTCAGACCCAGGAAGGAAAGGCCAGGACGATCATGGTCCGTGGGAGTGGCCAGGAGGTCATGCTTTCAGGATACTGGGCCCAGGACCACTTGATGGCAGGTGCCAACAGGAGGAACTAGGAGAGCAGCACTAGCATATTGGGGGCATTTTAAGAGTGGCTGGGGGCTCATTTTGAAAGGGATATTGTCCATGGAAAAGGGTAAGCTCTTTGGGGAGAGGTCAGTCCCCAGAATCTCCAATCTTTTTGGAATCAGAGGGGCAGGGTTTTAACTTTGCATACTGATGAGAACCAGAGAAACTCAGCACAGCCCCAGTAGGCTGTCAGGTCAGGGGTGAAACCAGTGCTTCAGGGACCTTGAGAATCAGGATCACAGTTCATTAATTTAAAAAAAAAAAAATTCACACCCCTCCAATCAAATGAACTTTTACTTATGCAAATTGCAAAGCTGGTTATCAAAAATGACATCTTTCAGAATTATTTTCCAAAACAAAACAGTCACAAATGCAAGCTCCCCTGGAGTCTGTTCAGCCTCTCATGCCTCCAAGACGTCACCAAGACCAGGATTTTCTTTTCCTTCTGCGGACTCTTTGCCGTCTATCCGGATGGTTTTTCTCTCCTCAGATCAGGATGGTGGCACTCTCAGGGTCGCTAGCCCAGCTGTCAGGGAAAGGACCAATCAGAACGTGAATAAATGAATGTTAAAGGCCGGTGCAAGCATTTAACACTGGAAGCCGGGGGTGAAGGATGAAACCTCGCCTTTCCCTGTGCCCTTAAGATGACGCCTTAGGGTGTTAGGAGGAGAGGGCGGGAGGTTTGGGGTGAGCTGGAATTGGAGGAGGAGAAAGGAACTGCATTTTTAATATTGGGGGATCGGGAGGTAGGGGCCATGGCTGCAGCTGCTTAGTCGCTTGTGGGTTTTTTATTTTGTTTTGCTATTTTTTATTTTTTTTTTATTTTTTTTTTTTAGGGGGAGAGGGAGGATAACTTCAGGACTGCTCTTTTATGCCAGCCAGAGTGAGCTGGAGAACGTTACCTGGCTAGCGCTTATTCTCTGGATAAATATAAACCAGAATGACTTCCAGGGCCAAAACACGGCCCTTTAGCCTGGAGGGAAATTCAAAGCTTGGGCTTTGTCCGGCTAGGGCCTGAGGTTAGCTGGACAAACTCCTCTCAGTATTGACCTCTAAATGTTACTCCTGGATCACTGGACTAGTTGGCCCTTCCTTCTTTGCCTCATCAAGCAGGAAGGCCCCTTCCCTCCCAATCTCCCTTTCTCAATGTTGGTAAAAGTTTGTGCACCGTGAGCAGCGACTTTAATTTTACCTGCATGGAAGTGAGGGAAGGGGCAATAACCAAGGGCCGACGTGTTTAGCTGCATGAAATGTTTTGAATATTGCCCCCTCGGTGAACAACCAGGCTAAAACTCTTCTTTCTCCGTTGGATCTCATACCAGCCTCCACCTTCCCTCTTTAGGCTTCTGTCTAGTGAAGTACGTCCCCTGAAACTTTAAGACTCACTCTTTCTCGGTTTACTGTCTCTGGATTCTTTCTCTTATGGGCTCCTGAGAGCACTTCTTCTGTTCTTTCTTTTGATATTTACTTAACTTTGAGTCTTCTTCCAGCTTCTGTGAACGTTGCTCATGCTATAGAAACCTTCCTCTTATAGAAAGAGCCTCTCTTTCCTCACCAGTTTCTGAAGATCACTCTACTCCTGAGGGGAAAAGCAGGAGCTACTCTCTCTCTAGCTCCTTCTCTCTTCAGGGGAAAAGCTTATGTAACCCTTTTCTTTGGCATTGAATTCAGATCTTTATTAAATGTTTTAGTCACTCTTCCAATAAGACTCCGTTGGCACTCACATGCCTTCTCGGGATTCTTTCTCAACAGCTCTTCTCAGGATATCTCGGCAATTCCCAAAGGAAGTCATAGTCCATAGGTCTACCTAAGTGCCACTGGGCACTACCTAGGAGACTACTGATGGTACTCTTGCTTCTATGGTGGCACAGCCCTGCTGGACTGGGTTTAACCTGCAGATCCACCAGGAATCACTGCTGAGAACCAGATGCAATCTCCCAAGAACCCAAACCAAGAAATCAAACCAAATGACATACTCCCACTCTGAGCACAAACTTATATTAAACACATGGTTATTCTCCCTAGAGGCCCTGTCTCACACATTTACTTAAACAGGTAGCTGAAAACCCATGCCACTCTTTTTTGTAACTGCAAAGTTTTATAAAAATTAACCTAAAGTAGAGGTTAAGTGACAGATTATATTCCACGATAGGGAACTTGTTGACACATGCCTACAGGCCACACTCCCCTAATACCACCACAGGGGCCTGAGCATTACCACACTACCTACCTGCCATGCCCCTTATACCATTAGAGGTCTTTGTGTTACTATTCCGCTTACCTGCTATGCCTGCCTAATATGAATAAACATGGGAGTTTTGGTTTGCTGTTGTTTATTTCTTTGTTGTACTTGGGTGTTTGCTTTTCTTCAGAAAAACAAATGTGAAATGATGCCAACCTGGTCCTTCCACCTAATTTGGTTATTGATTATTCTGGAGTGGTTTGACAATAAAAGTCCTCAGTCTTAAGGAAGAAATAAAGGCAGAACAGTAAACATATAGGGGAGAAACCATTAACATGTTCTGATTGTGTTAAAATATCATTGTGGCAGAGAGAACTCATATCATACCCCAAGTACCACCAAAGGAATTTTCTGCCTGTCTACCTGCCATATTGCTAATACTACCATTACAACTGCTCTACATACCTGCTATGCCATTGCATAATTATGTTCATGGAAGTTTTAGTGCTTCCCTTTTGTTTCCTGTTGTTTCTTTCTTGGTTGTACTGTTTTTCCCCAGAAAAAAAAGTAATTTTAAAAAAATATTTCCTCCCTCTCCACCTGTTTTGTGGTTATTTGTTTTGTTTTAATGCCTCTACAATGGTCCCAGCCTGGTTCTCCCACCCTATTTGTTTGTTGGTTCCAATAGGTTTTTGTCTACAGAACAAAAATATGAATAAAGGAAATAGAAACATTTTTCTTTCCTACCATGGATTTGCTGCCTCATACCCACCCTTCTCTGCTGCCAACTTGCCATAATGATGTCGGTGCCCTCTTCTGGAGCCTTGGGGTATTCTTTCCACCTACACTTGCTTTCTTCTTGATTTGTTAAATTGGGATGTTTTGTCCCCCCAGAGCAAAATTTTGAAAGAGAACCCCAAAATAAGAAACAGGTTTCAATACCATGGCATAGCATCTGTTCTATACTTCTTCCTTTTCTCCAATCTCTCCGCAATCTCAGCTGGGTCTTCCCACCCTGTTTCATGGTTGATTATACTGGGGTGGTTTGGCCAAAAAAGCCCTCACTCAGAAGGAAGAAATACAAACATAAGAGAAAAGAGAAACCATTTGCTGAACATCTTAACAGCTAGAGTAGTAAAGAGAATTCATGCAAAACCAGAAAACAAGAAATGGAACAACCAGAATTCTGCTGCAGAATATGGGGGGAAATTGCTAAAAAAAACCCCAAAACCCCAAAAACTTAATATAAAAGCTAACCACACTCATTTATGAAATTATTTTCATGTTTTGAATGTGGTAGCAGTTTTATTTGGAAAGCTCATTTCACAAGAAAATAAAAATTCCACCCTGCACCTCGGGGGTCTTCGTGCCACTCAGCCTTGCTTCCATGCCCAGATCTTATACTTTGCAGTTCTTTGTGCCTCTATGCCTTTGTCAGTGAAAGGACCATGCCCCTTTCAGGACAGCCATGCCCAGATCGGAGCTTGGTCCTTTCACTGACATGTGACAGTAAAGGGACCAATCCGCAATAAGTGAAGGAGTGAATAAATTAATATTAAGTGCCGGACACTTTAATATTGATTTATGCACTCCTTAGGTGCCGGTAGTCAGTTTCAGAGAATGGATGCTGAATTTATCCGCGTCCGTTTTCCTGTGCATGTGCATGGGCGCTGATCAGTTCAGCGTCGGTCCTCTTAACTGGCGGACAGCCGCCGACAGGGGACCTCTCTCGGGCAGAGGCACTCCGGGCGCGCAATCGCCCCAGCGCCTCCTCGGCAGCGTGAGCCCTAATTTAAATATTTCAATCGCGCCCCCAGGAGAGGTGCCTGCCTGGGGACGCGTTAGGAAAGCGGGCGCTTAACGCTTTCAATGCGACCTTTTTGCGTCGGCCCCTTTGTGCTGCTTGGGCTCCCTTCATCAGTGCCTGCCTTGGGGGTTTTTTTTCCCTGCCAATGTTTCTGCTTTGTTCCCCCTTCCATGGTGCTTTGGGATGCTGATGCCATTTTTGGTGCCAGGTTGCAACTCGAGATGCCCATCAAGGATTCGTGCCACTGTTGCTGGTGCCCTCTTTTAGACCCGTGGGGTGTTCTTCTTCTCACTTTTGCTGCTTTTTTGCTCCTCTCACAGTGATTTGGAGAACCTCTGCCAATGCTGGTGCCCCTTTGTCCCTTTTATGGAGCCTTAGGCCATTCATGCTTGTTTTCTAGATACCATGGAGTTTTCCCCCCTTCTGATGATTTCTTCCCATAATGTCTAAGACAATTGATCAGAAATCCCCAATTCTGGAGACCAATGTAGGCTGCAATGTTACCCAATTGACTTTAATAGCAAACTAAATAAATAAACAAAACAAAACAAAAAAACAAATCAAATGAAATGAAAAAATGATGGGTTTTTTTTTTCATTTCAAAACTAAAGAAATGAATTAGGCTCCCCACAAAATGAATTTTGAAATGAAACATTTTTTTTTCTCCTGCACATCTCTAGTGCTCTGCAAACCTCTAAAGCAGGACTGAGCCAGACCTCCATTGGGTTGAGTCTTGATATTTTGCTTGGACAAATTATCATGACTGGGGTTAATGTCTGGAGCAGTTTATTCATCTGTAAAAGAAAACTGCAAAGTAGAATGGTTCTAATATGTAAAGACCCTTGCAGCACATAATCACGAGACAAGAGGTTTAAGCTGCTCTTTTACTGGAGCATTGATACAGGAGAAACTGCTTTACTGAAGAATAACGAGAGCCAGAAAGCAAAGGGCCTGAAAGGGCATTGGACTGTTATGTTCTAACTGAGATTTCCAAAACGTTTCCCTGCAGCAGAAAGTCTCATCTGGAAGCCCAGGCTTCGTAGATTTCTGCTTTTCCTTTTTGAAGCGTGCAGAATTGGTGGTGATAGTCCTGCAGCATCTACCTTTTTTACTAAATACATGCCAGGCTGAGTGCTCAGGGGCAGTAACTTTCGAACTGGCCCACGGCGCATATTGGCGCTCGTGCATCGGCCCGTGCCCAGGGACGCAGCTATTTGGTAAGATATACACACATTTGTGTGCATGCTATTAAATGGTGTTGTTGCACGCACGTGTGCCAAATTTTAAGAAGGCGTGGGCCTGTACGTGCAAATCCAGCTTTTACCAGTTCATCCCCAGTTTGCTCAGCTAAGAGATAGGACCTCCAACCCCCCCCCCCTCCCAGTTTAATAGCCTTCACTCCTGCCAGGTAGCCCTGACCCTTTAAACCTCATAGATCTGCCTAGTTTTCTTTCTTTTTTTTTTTTTAATTAGCACATCATCCATAGCAGAAGTGAAGTTATGTGGCAGAGGACCTTGCCGGGCACCAGGGCGTGTAAGTTCATGTCCAAAATGTCCGTGCCCCGCCCAGACCATGGCCACGCCCCACCCCTTTTTGAAATATTTGGAGACGTGCATGCTGTGGGAGATACGCGTCTATCCGGGTGGCTTTTAAAATCTGCTCAGCTGGTGCGAGCCTGACTTATTCACGCATCCGCTAATTAATGCGCACGCCGGGCTGTTAAAATTTATCTCTGATGGCACAAGACTGCCTCCCTACTATTTCCTGCCGCTTACCGTTTCTATAGTGCTCCTAGATGTAGGCAGTGCCCTGCACCACCCCTACTTATCACTTTTACAGTGCTACTGGATGCAGGCTGTGCTGTAGATTCTTAAGGTGATCATGATCAAGTTGAGCTGTAAAACATTCGTTTGTTAAATTAGAAGGCATTCATTCTGCAGGAACACCATTGCAATATCATTGTACTCGTGCTATTTTACTAAATGAAAGTGGAAAAGTGCCAGAATACCCTGCGCAATGCAGAAATGTTGTAATTAAAATGAATGAATGACAGCGTTAAACGCAGAATGCAGAGGAAAGCAATCAAAGTCTAGATTTATTTTCTTGACACAAAGCCCTGGTAAATGTATTGCAAAGCATCCTACGTAGAACCTATTGGCATAACAAGATGCTGGAAAAGTGAGCAAAAGCATTTCATTGTGATTTAATTGACCTGCCGGCAGCATGGTTGACTGCAGAAAGGACCCCATTTCGAAGGCATATTGGCATTTTGAGGGTAAGTTTCAATCAGCTCACATAGGTTAAAGTCTGAGGGACTTTTTTACCTGCAGACTTTATCCAGAAAATTTCAAAGCAGATTTATGTGGACAGAGAGGGCAGAAAAGGGGGAGACGTTTCCCTTTATGTCGAAAACAATATCCAAGCAACTGAAACGCAAGGGACGTGGGGAAAGGAAGAAGTGCTGTGGGCTGTCTTTAAAAAAAAAGCCGATGGCACTTCCCTTTACAGTGGTGTCGTCTACAGGCCTCCGACTTAGCAGAAATCAATAGAGATCTGGGTGAAGACATCCACAAGGTGGCAAGGAAGGGAAGGATGTTGCTTGTCAAAGATTTTAATCTACTGGCCATGGACTGGAATATCCCTGCTGCAGAATCTGTAAGATGATGGAGCCCACAAGGAGAGGAGCGATACTGGACCTGGTACTGATAAATGGAAATAGATTCTCTAACATCTAAATAGATGGACACCTGAACACCAGTGATCATTTGATGGCATGGTTTGACATTGCAGCCAAGACGAAGAGAAGTCACATAAAGGCCCCGGTTCTGGAATTTCAATAATGCAGATTTTGGTAAAATGGGGAGATACCTTAAGGAGGAACCAGAAGGCTGGGAGGAGTTGGGTGAAGTGGAATAAAAGTGGGCCAGATTCAGGGCCAGTGCGAGGAATTAGGCAGACTAAGCAATCGCCTAGTGTGCCAGAAGTGGGCAGAGCGCTGTCACTGGACGTGAGGGCGGTATTCTTTTTAATGCGAAGGAGTCGGGTGGCAGGTTTGAAATTGAAGGACTCGCACTTTGGGATGCATTGGTCGGCAAGGTAAGGGAGCTCTGGTGATGCAGGCATGATGACTCGGGGGGGGGCAGAATATGAAGGAATATGATGCCATTATGATGTCACTTCCTAGGATGGCTGGACACCCTTGCATGGCACTGGCCAGATTAAAAGGAGCTATAATAAAGGCAGCAAAGCTTTATGGATGAAAACTATATAAATGTAAAAGGAAAAGGAAACCGATGTGGTTCTAAAAGCAGAAAGGAACTCAAAAAGAGGAACTCAGGGAAGAATATCTGATGAGGGAGACGAGGAAAGAAATCAGGAGAGCAAAATGTCAAGTGGAAGAAAAGATTGCCAGAAACTGGACAAGGCCATGGGGCCAGTTGAAATCATTCCTGGATACTAAGGGGCTTACAAGAAGAGCTGACGGGATTGCTGAAAAACCTGTTCAATGGATCTGTTAGGATTTGTGGGTATGTGGGCCCCTGGGCAGAGGGAGGGATGGTACCACCCATGGGGAGGACCCCCGTGAGCCTCACCATAGGGAGGTGAGGTCTCAGCTGTGAGGTGCGTAGAGTAACAGATGCTGGAGAGAGAGAGGGGTGAGAGGCAGAGGAAGCTAGGGAGAGAGACCCCAGGTGGTGGAGTCACAGAACGTCAGCGCAGGGAGCTGACATTAGTATCAGCTTGAGAGTCCTTGAAACTTTATTATAGAAGCAGAGTGACATTGCCCACGGAGCGGGGAGTGTGGCAAAAGACACACAGGCGCTGGGGAGCCCCAGGGTCTGTGAAGTGGGGTATACCCACGGAGAAGTCCTTTGTATTGATGATATGGCAATGGTCTGCAGAGCGGGATACACCGGTAAGGGTCCTCAGTAGCAATGGTATGGTAATGATCCGCAGAGTGGGGTTCACAGATGAGGGTTCCTCAGTAGCAATGGTACGCAATGGTCCGCAGAGTGGAAGTTCCAGAGAAGGCCCCAGGGAACAGAGCAGGCAGAAGTCCAAGGTGGAAGGACCTCCGAGGAGCGGATAGCCAGAGACAGGATGGGCCCCCGAGGAACGGGTACCAGGAACGTCTCACGCCACGGAAGCAGGAGCTGGAACAAGCGTCTGTAGCAAGCGAAGCAGATTCAGCAATGAGGGAACTCATTGCCAAGTCGCAGGTAAGCAGGGCCAGCCGGCTTTAGAGTCCTTAAAGAATGATGTCATCCGAGGGGGACGCCCCAAGGTTCCCGCCATGATGTGCATAAGACTGGCCAGGTAGTGTGCGCGCACCTAAGGAACTCTGAGGGCAAGATGGCGGTTGGCAGCGTCTACGCCGACCAGGGGGACCCGGGAACCAGGGTATGTAGGCCGGCGATAGCTGGCGGAGACCGCGAGTTGACCAAGAGGAGTCAGTGTAGTCAAGCAAGAGGTGAGCAACAGCAGTCACAGCTGTCTGTGACCGACGGGCATATCAGTACCCCCCTTCTTAGGGCCCCTCCCCGGGAGTTTGGGCTTCTCTGGGTGAGAAGCATGGAACTGCTGGATCAGGTCTTTGTCAAGGATATTGACTGCAGGTTCCCAGCTGTTTTCCTCAGGACCAAATCCTTCCCAAGATGGTAGTCCCAAGATGTCCTGTACCTGATAGGTAATGTCCTCCTCAGACACCAGATGTTGAGGCTCGGGTGGTTTCTTTGAGAACTCCAACAAGATGAGAGGTTTTAACAGTGAGATGTGGAAGGCGTTATGAATCCTGAGCGATGTGGGCAGGCAGAGACTGTAAGTGGCGGGTCCCAGCCGGCAAAGTACCAGAAAAGGTCCAATGTATCGGGGGGTGAAGCGGGCTGAAGGTAATTTTAAGCGAATAAAGTGAGTGCTGAGACACACCTTGTCTCCAGGGTTAAACTGTGGGGCCGCCCGATGATAGCCATCGTAAAATTTATTTGACTTCTGAGCGGCTTGCTGTAGAAGTTGTTTGGTGTGGACCCAGTGCTGATGAAACTCCTGTGCAGTCGCCTGCGCCACTGGAGAAGATACAGACAGAAGTAGAGGAAGAGGAGGCAGAGGCTGGCGTCCATATACTACTTGGAAGGGTGATGACCTGGTAGATGCAGACTGATGTGAGTTTAAAGCAAACTCGGCCCAGGGTAGCAAATCGGGCCAGTCATTCTGCCGAGAGTTCACATATGCCTGAAGAAACTGTTTCAGGGTTCGGTTTGTCCTCTCTGTCTGACCATTGGCCTGTGGGTGATAGGCCGACGTGTGGTCTAAGGCTATATCAAATTTTTTACATCGGGACCTCCGAAACCTAGCTGCAAATTGTACACCCCGATCTGAGAGTATATGTCTCGGGAATCCATGGAGCCAAAAGATGTGATGAATGAACAATTTCGCTAACTCCGGGGCTGAGGGAAGACCAGGCAGCGCCACAAAGTGAGCCATCTTTGAAAATCGGTCCACAGTAATCCAAATGGTGTTGTTGTCACTGGAAGGAAGGAGGTCCACAATGAAATCTGTGTCTATATGGGTCCACGGTTCACTGGGTGCCGAAAGAAGTTGTAGGAGGCTCCAAGGCCGGCCCGCTGGTGGCTTCTGATGAGCGCAAGTGGGACATGATTCCACGTACACTTGAGCATGTTTCTTCATGGTGGGCCACCAATAGAATCTTTGGAGTGTGGAAAGAGTTCTAGCTTGTCCGGGATGGCCTGCCAGCAAGGAATCATGTGCCTAGCAGAGGATGTTACTTTGAAGTGGTCGGGGAATGACCATCTTCCCAGAGGGCTCTGTGAGCGTGGTAGAAAGGAGAACTTTAGTTGGGTCAATGATGTGTCATGGAACATCTGGAATATCTTCTGTGGTGAACGAATGAGAGAGAGCATCGGCTCGAGCGTTCTTATTAGTAGGTCGGTATCAAAGTAAGAAATTGAACCGAGTAAAAAAGACAGTCTAGCGGGCCTGTCTGTGATTGAGGCGCTGTGCATGGTGCAGGTACTCGAGGTTCTTTTGGTCAGTGTATTCTGTGATCTGGTGCTGTGCCCCCTCTAGCCAGGGACGCCATTCCTCAAAGGCCAGTTTAATTGCCAGCAATTCTTTGACCCCGATTCCATAATTACGCTCAGCTGAGGAGAAGTGTTGGGAGAAGAAGGAGCATGGATGCAAGGTGTGATCGGCTGAATGCTGGCTGAGTACCGCGCCAACACAAACGTCAGAAGCGTCTACCTCGACGATGAACGGTCGTCGAGAGTCGGGATGGCGCAAGCAAGGTTCTTGTAGGAACGCCTCCTTGAGCTCCTGGAAGGTGGTCATGGCCTTGGGTGAACACTGAGAGGGGTTAGCTACCTTTCGAGTCATGGCTGTGAGTGGGACTGTCAGTGTAGAATAATGATGGATGAATGACCTGTAGTTGTTCGTAAACCCCAGAAATCTTCGGAGTGCCTTAAGGCCCGTTGGTTGAGGCCAGTCACATATGCTCTTGGTCTTCTGTGGATCCATTTGGAAACCTTGACTTGATACCACATAGCCTAGAAATGGGACAGACTCCTGGTCGAAAGAACATTTCTCCAGCTTGGCGTACAACCGGTTGTCCCTTAGGCGTTGCAAGACGTTGGTGACATCCTGGTGGTGACTCTGGCAATCTTGTGAAAAGATCAGGATGTCCTCCAGATAGACCACAACGCAACTGTAGAGCATGTCTCTGAAGATCTCATTCATCATATTCTGAAACACCGCTGGGGCGCTGTAAAGGCCGAATGGCATTACCAGATATTCAAAATGGCCGACGCAGGTGTTAAATGTGGTTTTCCATTCATCACTGTGATGGATCCTGACCAAATTGCAAGCTCCCCTGAGGTCCAATTTGGTAAATATCTTGGCCTCCTGGAGCCTGTCGAAGAGTTCAGAGATTAATGGCAAGGGGTAACGGTCCTTCTGGGTAATCTTGTTTAAGCACGGTAATCTGTGCAAGGCCGGAGGGAGCCGTCCTTCTTCCCTACAAAACAGAACCCCACTCCAGCAGGAAATTTGGAAGGCCAAATGAAGCCTTTGATAAATTTTCTTGTGTATATTCGGACATGGCCTTTGTCTCTGTTAGTGAAAATGGGTAGACCCTTCCACGGGGAGGCTCAGTGTTAGGCAATAAGTTTATAGCACAATCAAACAATCAGTGAGGAGGTAGAGTGTCTGCAGCCTTTTTGGAAAACACATCCATGAAAGAAGAGTACTGTGGTGGAAGGCCCGGAAGGGATGTTGCAGTAACCAGGCAAAGTATCGGGGACATGACCTCCAAACATCTCTTATGGCAGGAGCTGCCCCATTGGGACAGTTGTAGAGTGCTCCAATCAAATTGTGGAGTGTGTAGTTTTAACCATGGTAATCCCAGGACCACAGGGTGTATAGCCTTGTCCAGTACTAGAAACGAAATGGTCTCCATTTGCAGAGATCCAGTGCGGAGTCGAATGGGAACTATGGAGAAAGTAACTTTGCCTGGTAGTGGCTCTCCATGAATGGAGGAGAGTAATAATGGCGTTGGCATACAGACGGTGGGAATATGATGGTGTTCCACAAGTTGCCTTAAGATAACATTTCCACAGGCTCCGGAGTCCACAAATGCCAGGGTGTGAAATTCATGAGCGTCCGAGTAAATGGAGACAGGCAGAGTCAATGGAGGAGAATGTGAAGTCAGGCCTAGGAGAAGTCCTGCGGCAGAGCCTAGGCCTGGGAGTTTCCCGGACAGAGTGGACAGGAGGGTACCGCATGAACATGGTTGACCACAAAACATGCAGAGACCAGCTCTTTGATGTCTACGCTTTTCCTTTGAGGATAGATGACTGTGGCCCATTTTCATCGGTTCTTCCTCCTCGGTGCCTTGGGTAGTAGCGGGCTGAGCAGATGACCTTGGACGGCTGCATAGGGCCCCTGAAGCCATCTTCTTGGATCCTCTGGGCTCATGTAACCGCTCAAGAAGACGGGGTAGATGCGACCGGCGAGGTCAATAAGAGAATCCAACGCCTCAGGGAGTTCTCGTGCTGCTAGTTCGTCCTTGATACGCGGGTTCAGACCTTCGAGGAATATAGCATGCAGGCAGCCCAGGTCCCAGTGCAATTCAGAGGAAAGAGTCCTAAACTCGATGACATAATCAGTCAGAGATCTGGAACCTTGTTGCAGATGCAGGAGCGTAGATCCGGAGATAGCCTTTCAACCTGGGTCAACGAATACAGACCAAAAAAGAGCGAGGAAGCCCGGCAGGTCCTGAAGGACTGGATCCGTTCATTCCCAAAGGGGCGATGCCCAGGCCAACGCTTTTCCATCCAGGAGGGATAGAATGTATGTTGTCTTGGAAACTACATCAGGAAAATATGCAGGTTGTAAGGAAAAGTGCATGTTGCACTGGTTCAAGAAGCCCCTACAAAATAAGGGGTCACCTGCAAAATGAGGAGGAGCCGGCAGAGGCACTGCAGGCCGGAATGATGATGCATATGAAGCAGGACTAAGTTTGGCAGGCGTCGAGGCAGCGTCCAGCCGATTTTTCAATTGATTGATGGCATTAGCCAAGGTCTCCAGAATCTTTTGTTGTTCTGTAATTCGCTGGGCCAGGCCAAGGAGGGCCTGGAGCGCCGCGACCTGTGCCACGGAGAAGATACGGCAATGGTCCGCAGAGCGGGGTACATCGATGAGGTTTCCTCAGTAGCAATGGTACGGCAATGGTCCGCAGAGCGGGGTACACCGATGAGGGTTCCTCAGTAGCAATGGTACGGCAATGGTCCGCAGAGGCGGGGTACTCACTGTAGCAGAGTAGAAGTTCCAGAGAAGGCCCCGGGGAACAGAGCAGGCAGAAGTTCAAGGTGGAAGGCCCTCCGAGAAGTGGATAGCCAGAGACAGGATGGGCCACCAAGGAGCAGGTACCAGGAACATCTCATGCCACGGAAGCAGGAGCTGGAACAAGCGTCTGTAGCAAGCGAAGCGGATTCAGCAATGAGGGAACTCGTTGCCAAGTCGTAGTTAGGCAGGGCCAGCTGGCTTAAGAGTCCTTGAAGAATGACGTCATCCGAGGGGGACGCCCCCGAGGTTCACGCCATGACGTGCATAAGACTGGCCAGGTAGCGCGTGCACTTAAGGAACTCCGAGGGCAAGATGGCAGTTGGCAGCATCCACGCCGTCCAGGGGGACCTGGGAACCAGGGCGTGTAGGCCAGCGATAGCTGGCGGAGGCAACAAATCGACCCAGAGGAGTCAGTGTAGTCAAGCGAGAGGTGAGCAACAGCGGTCGCAGCCATCTGTGACCGAGGGGCATAACAAGATCCTTGTAAAAGAGAATTTCCAAGACTAGTGAAGGGCAGTTGTGGTCCCACTTCACAAAAGTGTTGGCAGAGATGAGTCTGGAAACTACAGACCATAGACTTACCTCAGTCATGGGAAAATGAATGGAGACTCTGAAGAAATAAAGGATAGTGAACTATCTACAGTCCAATGGGTTACAAGATTCAAGGCAAAATGGTATTATCAGAGGAAGTTCATTTCAAATGAACATGATTGATTTTTTTGATTTGGTGACAAGAGAATTAAATCAAGAGCAGTCAATGTGGTTTACTTGGATTTCAGAAAAGCTTTTGATATGGTCCCGCATGGGATGCTCATGAATAAAATGAGAAGCCTGAGAGCAGGGCCGGTGCAAGGGTATTAGGCGCCCTAGGCGAAACGTCAGCTATGCCGCCCCCCCCCCCCCCCCCCGCCTCCACACACAATTATTTTCATTAATGCACAATTTGTGCATTAATGAAAATAACAAAGTCTGTATTTATAACAGAACACTTATTTGACATTTTTATGCCATGTAAACCATTGAGATGATTTGTCTTATCGACGGTATAGAAACTTTTATAAATAAATAAAAATAAATAAATAAAATAAACATAAACCAAAGCTATACTTGTTGCTCAAACAAAAAAAGCAGACACATCACATAATATTAAATAATTAAAATGGCAGTCAATCAAGAAAAATAAACTTAAAAAGCCATCTTTACTTACCCCCTCCAGCAGCTCTCTTACTCCTCTTCCATGCAGGCTGTAGTACACACCAGAAGCAGCAGTAGTGGCTAAGCTCTATACTCATGGTCCTCTTCCTTAAGGCCCATGTCTCTCACACACACACCATATCAGTCATGCCCCCATGACCAGTTTCTGTCTCTCACACACCAATCATCTCCCAAACAGTCTTTGACAAACACACCAGTCACCTTCCTGAACAGTTTCTCTCATGCCATACACACACAGGCTTCCCACTCCTGTGTTCCACTTACATATACGGGCTTCTCACTCTCATAATCACTTTCTCTTTCTCACACACACTCACCAGTCTCTCACTCCCATGCTTGTTCTCTCCACATGCACAGGCTTCTCATTCCCATAATCACTTTCTTTCTCTCACACACATACACAAACACACACACCAGTCACCTGATCTCTCTCATGCATACACACACACAGGCTTCCCACTCCCATGTTCTCTTTCAGATATACAGGCTTCTCACTCCCATGCTGTATCTCACACACTCCCAGCTTTCTCACTCCCATGCTCACTCTTCACATGCACAGGCTTCTCATTCCCATAATCACTTTCTTTCTCTCTCTCACATACACACAAACACACACCAGTCACCTGTTCTGTCTTACATATACAGGCTTCTCCCTCCCATGCTGTGTCTCACACACACCCAGGTTCTCACTCCCATGCTCACTCTCTTCACATGCACAGACTTCTCATTCCCATAATCACTTTCTCTCTGTTACACACACACACACACACATACACCAGTCTCTCTCTCATTTCCATGCTCGCTCTCCAGGTGCACAGGCTTCTCATTCCCTGAATCAGATTCTCTCTCTCTCACATTCACATACACACCAGTCACACCGTCACCTTACCAACCAGTCTCTCTCTCATACATGCACACACACACAGGCTTCCCACTCCCATGCTCTCTCTCACATAATCAGGCTTCTCACCCCAATGCTTTCATTCACATACACCCCCACAACACCAGGCTTCTTACTCCCATGCTTTCTCACATACCCAGAGTTCTCACTTCCATGCTATTTCTCTCTTTCACACACACACACACACACACACTCACACACATCAGTCACATCCCTGACTGTCTCACACTCTCACACATCAGTCATCTCCTTGTCCTTGAGCAGTCACTTTCATTGTCTCTCACATATACACATACATTAGCTCTCTGACCAGTTTCTCTCAATCACACACACATGCTCTCGATCAAATACATTCTCTCACTTACACACAGGCTCTCAATCACACACACACATTCTCTCACTTACACACAGGCTCTCAATCACACACACATTCTCTCAATCACACACAGGCAGGCTGGCTGCTTCTCTCTCTTTCTCTCACTCACTTCCTCCCCCCCACCCCCCGAGCACAAACGGTAGCTGCAGCAGCCTCCTCCTCCAGCCCCCGCAGGCCAAAAAGGAAGAATCCCATCGGCCGCGGGAGGCTCGTGCTGCTGACTCCTTTCCCGATTACCGGCTGCTTCAATTGCTCGGGGGCTGATGCTGCTGTCACCGCTATTTTTTTCATGCGGCACCGCTCTTTCTCCTTCCAGCGCATCACTTCCTGTTCCGGGTCGGGGGGGGGGGGGAGGAAGAAAAGGGCAGCCGCGGATGCCACAGCTTTTTTTTTTTTTGCACTGCTGCCGTTCCCGCTGGGCTTGAACGTGCTGATAGCCCGGCGGCAACGGCAGCAGGGAAGAAAGAGCAGCGGGAGAGACCGGGAGCACGCGAACCACTGGGGGAGGTCAGATGGGTCTTTTGGGGCGGGCTGCTGGCAGCGGCACTTTTATTTTTATCGGGGGGGCGGCGGCTTAATGCAGCTCTTTTCATTTTACCGGGGCAGTGCCGCCCCCGGGAAGCTGGCGCCCTAGGCGACCGCCTAGTTCGCCTAGTGCTTCCGCCGGCCCTGCCTGAGAGTGGATCCCAAAGTAGTAGAATGGATTACATATTGGTTTACTGACAGATGATAAATGGAACCTGCTCTGAAGAGAGAATGGTGATAAGTGGATTGCCTCAAGAGGGACCAATTTGGTTCAACATCTTTGTGAGCAATATTGTGGAGGAGTTAATGTCATCCACAAAATAGCAACCTTATCTTCTAAGATCTGTAACAAAGTGGACACCCTGAAGGAGAGCATGAGAAGCAATCTAAGAAAACTCAAAGAGTAGTCAAAGGTTTGGTAGCTAGGATTCAATGTCAAGAAATGCAGAGTCATGCAATTGGGGTGCAATAATCCAAAGGAGCAGTACATGATGATGGGCAAGACATTGATGTGCATGAACTGGGAGAGAGACCTCAGGATGGTAGTCTCTGACAATCTGAAGGTAGCAAAGCAAATTGACAAGGAGGTAGCTAAAACCACAGGGATACTGGGCTGCATAGAGAGAGGTATAATCTGCAGGAAAAAGAGGTGATAATGCCTCACCTTGAGTACTTTAATTTGGGAATCCATATCTCAAAAAGGATAGAGGCAGGATGGAAGCGATCCAAAAAAAGGTGCCAAAATGGCATGTGTATGCACTAATAGACTGAGATGAGACTGGAAAATGTAAATATTAGAGATGTGAATCAGAACCGGAATCGGTTCGGATTCCGATTTCGGTTCACATGTGGGTTTTTTTTCATCGGGCCCGATCGCGGTTTTGTTTATCAGCTGCGCCCAAGCCGATAAACAAAAAACCCACCCGACCCTTTAAAACTAATCCCTTGGCTTCCCCCATCCTCCTGACCCCCAAAAAAACATTTTACAAGTACCTGATGGTCCAGTGGGGGTCCCGGGAGCGATCTCCCACTCTCGGGTATAGTCTCCTGAAAGAGGCCATACCATAAGACAAGAATGTTAATGGAATTCAAAAGAACATGGGATAAACACTGAGGATCCCTAATGGCTAGAGGATGAAAATGAAAAAATGAGGAAACGTGTTGCTAATGTTTAATGTAGCATTTCTGAATAGGAGTAACCTGCATGAAGTGGCAGTTATCAGCCAAGCAACTTCCTGGGCAGTCTGGATGACTGTTGGGGTCTTTATCTGCAGTCAATTACTATCTTACTATGGGACCATTAAGATATTATCTTCCAACTGTTATGTTTCTCACTGTACTACAATGCCTAATATTGGGACACAAAGATTATTACAGTGCTTTATGGATCAGTTTACCACAAAAATTAATTAAAGTATTACAATTAATACAGAACACCACTACTGGGTTTATTCTGGCATGAACATATTACACTGGCTTTAAAAACTCTTCACTGGTTGGTGTTTTAGGGCCTGATGAAACATCTAAAGTGTTGCCTTTTCACAGGTAGGGTTGTTACTGTTTAAGTGCTGGCAGATAGTGCTCTTTTCGTATGGGAGATTTACTATATTGTAATTAAGTTTACTTAAAGTTTTCTGAGGTAACTAGTGCAGGTTACCCCCATGTTTCTGATAAGGGTAGGACTGCCGCTCCCTGCATGTTACCCCCATGTTTCTGTTAAGGGCAGTAACTGCCGCTCTGTGCAGGTTACCCCCATGTTTCTGTTAAGGGTAGGAACTGCTATTCCCTGCAGGTTACCCCAATGTTTCTGTTAAGGGTAGTAACTTCCGCTCCATGCAGATTACCCCATGCATTCTCCTCAGGGTAGTAACTGCCGCTCCTTGCAGTTACCCCCATGCCTTCTGTGAAGGGTAGTAACTGCTGCTCCCTGCATGTTACCCCAATGTTTCTGTTAAGGGTAGTAACTGCTGCTCCCTGCAGGTTACCCCAATGTTTCTGTTAATGGTAGTAACTGCCACTCCCTGCAGGTTACCCCAATGTTTCTGTTAAGGGTAGTAACTGCCGCTCCATGCAGGTTACCCCCATGCGTTCTCCTCGGGGTAGTAACTGCCACTCCTTGCAGTTATCCCCATGCATTCTGTTAAGGGTAGTAACTGCACTCTGTGCATCTTACTCCCATGCCTTCTGTGAACAGTAGTAACTGCCACTCCATTCAGGTTACCCCAATATTTCTGTTAAGGGCAGTAACTGTCGCTCCATACAGGTTACCCCCATGCATTCTCTTAAGGGTAGTAACTGCTGCTCCTTGCAGTTATCCCCATGCAGAAATGTTGCACTTAAAGTTAACAGAAGTTACCCCATTTCTTCATTTCTATCCTCTAGCCACTACAGATTCTCTGTGTTTATCCCTTGCCCTTTTAAAAATGCTGAACTATTGATTTTTCAGGATAAACTAGATGCTAGCAAACAGAAAAAAATATGGGCTTCATCAGTGATAGCTTTGTAAGCATTCAGTGAGTTAATTTTACTTGCTTCCACTGGGCTGACTTTCGTAATGTTCTCACTGGTACAGTCTGGAGTTGTTTTACCACTGACTTTCTAGTTGCGTCTCTTGCTTTGCAATTCCTGAATGCTGTTATTCCACTTCAGGGACTGATAGATGGCAAGGATTTTTGTTTTTTTGCTGATTGTCTGTAGTTAGGTACAGTCTATAGAAAATAAAACTTTCAACCCACAGATTATTTTTTTAAAGCGTAGTAAAAAAAACAACAGTGGACAATAAACTCCCAGCACTTTTTGGAGAGTAGGACCCATCAGGTAGGAATTCATTTGCTCTTCTCCCCATGGCTGACGGAGCAACATCCATTGCCCATCTAATAGAAAACAGAGACTTCAGTTACAGCGCACTTTGTCGTTCGGGTTACAGCACGGTTGGGGGCTGTCAGGTTGGCGCTTTTCAGGAAATTGAGTTGTGATGTGCTTCCGAGCGTTCATTGGAAACCAATAAAGAATAACATCCAGTCCCCAGTCTTGAAAGCTGGGGCTGGCTGGTTGCTTGGTTTTCTGTTACCTGAGATGGGGGGGGGGGGGGTTGGGTTTGATATTATTTTTTGCATGGGAGCAGCTGAGATCCTTAATTTTCATTCATGAATAAAGGATTTGGCTTTTGCTGCAGGGTTGTCTTTTTCAAGAAGGTCAGTCTCTTGACGCAGCAGGCAAAAAACACAGATAGCTGGAAAACAAAATTAATGGACCCGATGCCGTTCTTTAATTATTGATGTTGCTATAGTGCTGACCTTACAGAATTCAGAGGTTTGTAAACACATTTGCTGTCTGCTTCTGCCTTGCTTTTTAATTCTTGCAGGCCTGACCTAGTTAGGTGGAAATTTTCACTTAACACCCTCATATATTTTGACAATGAACCCTGCCCTGCACTCACAGTCAGGTCTTAAAGTGGCTACCTGGCCCTACCAGAGCTCAGGTCAACATCCTCCATGGAAGTCTAGTAACACTCCAAGCCCTCGTGGGTAGTCCCGGGCTGTGAGCATTAGCGCCAGGAACTGATGGTCAGCTCTGGGGGTTCCTTTTTTGATCCCTAGTTGTGAAGAAACCAGAGAGCAACTGGGGTCTATCGCACTGACAAATGAATGAATCTGGGCAGATGGACTTGCCATAATATTCTACTGAATGCCCCCCCAATACGGAGCACAACACCTGACGCACGTAAGAGGTTGTGTGGTCTCCATAGCAGGTCCAAAATCTTTGGAATTCCCTACCCGAGATGCTACGTCTGAAAGCAGACAGAAAGAGATTTAAATGTGAGCTAAAAACATGGCTTTTCAAAAATGCGTACAACCTAACTTAAAACATCAGAATGTAGAGATCGACTATATCAAGGACAAGAGATACTAATTGAAAAATGAGGACTGAATTTTAACCAGAGATTGTAAAATGCTCCACACACTGACCAAAATGTGAAATTTATTTTAATTTATTTTCTATACTTCATATCTCACGTTCTAGATCTTTAGTTAATATGTAATGGGTCACTTCTTTTGATAGATGTTCATGCTTGTTGATGAATGCTAACCCTGTAACCCATCATTATCTGCTGATTATAGCTATGAATGTTACTTTGTAAACCGTTATGATCTCTACATGGAATGACGGTATATAAAATGTCTGAATAAATAAATCAAAATATGTGTTTTTTGTTACGTGTGCCGTCCGCGGCAGACCCGCGGCACAGCCCCCTCACCTTTCAACTGTAATTCCAGGCACTGGTTCCTGCTCGCTGGCGGTGGTGGGGCGGTCAGCTTCGTCCTCGGGCCTTCCCTGGTACCTCCGGCTCTGCCACAGTCCCCAGCTTTCCCGGTCCTGCTTCCACATCTCGTCGGGCTCCTCCGCGTGGCCCGAGGAGAGACGCTGCTACTTGCGCTGCGCCCCTCCCTAGGTGCGCGCACATCATTGACTCTTAAGTAGGGACCGCAGCGGGAACCTAGCCATGGCCCCAGATGATGAAGTCAATCCAATCTCAGTATTTAAGCTCAGGCTCCACTCCCTAGTGCTGCCTTTGCAACAGGTCCCCTTGCTGGTTGAGTACTCATTGCTTCTAGAGATTCATCTCAACCCTGCGTTTCTGTTCCTCGTTGTTCCTGGTTCCTGTCTCTTGGTTCCTACCCTGCTTATGCTTTGGATTGACTACATGGACTTTGACCTCACTTTGCCTGACTATGCCACTGCCTATCTCCAGACCCAGACCTCTGCTTCATCCGACTACGCTACTGCCTATCTCCAGATCCAGACCTCTGCTTCGTCCGACTACGCACTGACTATCTTCAGACCCAGACCTCTGCTTCGTCCAACTATGCACTGCTTATCTCCAGACCCAGACCCTGCTTTGTTCGACTATGCATTGCCTATCTCCAAACCTAGAGCTTTACCTTGCCTGACTCCGCTATTGACTATCTCCGTGATCAGACCTCAGCTTTGTTTGACTACGATATTGACTATTTCTGTGATCAGACCTCAGCTTGGCTTGACTACGCTTGACTATCTCCATGATCAGACCTCAGCTTTGCTTGCCACTGCCTTTGGATTGCCGCCAGCCCTGACTCAAGTCTACCATTGGACGCCTCTTCTGCTTACTCCCTGGACGTGGTTTCTTCAGGCTTCGGCCTGCCTTTGCTCGAGCGCCCCCTGTCTGCCTTCGTTCCAGTGGTGCTTGAGTTTCCAGGATATTACCTAGTCCGGAATAAGACAGTACCATCTCTCACCTGCTGTCTCTGGGCTGAACCAACTCCTACTGCAACTATATACAGAGGCTCAGAAGGTGGTATGTTAATGCACAGCACTGATGTGTCTTGGAGAAAGATTTAATTAGGGATTTACAGTCATTTAAAACAACATAGAAAACAGAAAAAAACATTTTGTGCACACAGAAATACAAAAACAAAATGAATCTCCCCACCAAAAAAAAAAGCGAAAAAGGCACCATCTTCCCCTGGCAACAAAAATAAAAATGAAACCAATCAAAAGCTTTTCTCATGCACACTTCCAGATTCAATTAGACTTTGCAGAAAGATGACATATAAAGGCCAAAGGTTTGATTAGGAGTGTGCATACCCTTTTATTGTTTACATAGAGACATAGAAACATAGAAATGACGGCAGAAGAAGACTAAACGGCCCATCCAGTCTGCCCAGCAAGCTTCCACACTTTTTTTTTTCTCATACTTATCTGTTACTCTTAGCCCTTAGTAACCTTTTGATTCTATTTCCCTTCCACCCTTGCCTTAATGTAGAGAGCAGTGCTGCATCTAAGTGAAGTAACTAGCTTATTTGGTTAGGCGTAGTAACTGCCACAATAAGCAAACTTCTTCCACGCTTATTTGGTTACCCAGCCTGTGCAATTCAGTCCTTGTTGGTTGTCTGAATATAAATTCACTTTTCTTCATTCCCCCTGCCGTTGAAGCAGTGAACTGCGCTGTATATGTATTTCAAGTGAAGTATCAGGCTTAATTGATTCAGGGTAGTAATCACCATAACAAGCAAGCTACACCCATGCTTATTTGTTTACCCAGACTATGTAATTCAGTCCTTGTTGGTTGCTGTCTGAATATAAATCATCTTTTCTTCATTCCCCTTGCCTTTGAAGCAGAGAGCTACGCTGGATATACATTGAAAGTGAAGAATCATGCTTGTTTGGTCTGGGGTAGTAACCACCTTATCAAGCAAGCTACTCCCCACTTTTTTGTGAATGCAAATCTTTTTTCCACATTTCCTCTTGCCGTTGAAGCATAGAGCAATGTTGGAGTCGCATTAAACGTATGTATGTTTATTGAATAAGGGTATTATCTCCAGGTAGTAGCCGTCATTTCTGCAAGCCACCCTCTCTTCATTCACATCCTCTAGACTTTATGGATCCACAGTGTTTATCCCATGCCCCTTTGAAGTCCTTCACAGTTTTGGTCTTCACCACTTCCTCCAGAAGGGCGTTCCAAGCATCCACCACCCTCTCCGTGAAGAAATACTTCCTGACATTGGTTCTGAGTCTTCCTCCTTGGAGATTTAAATTGTGACCCCTGGTTCTGCTGATTTTATTCCAACGGGAAAGGTTTGTCGTTGTCTTTGGATCATTAAAACCTTTCAAGTATCTGAAAGTCTGTATCATATCATCCTGCTCCTCCTTTCCTCCAGTGTTTCAGATTCTAACCTGTTATGTTTTCCTTTGTAAAGCAAGTGATGAGCTCCTTGAGTTTTAGAAATTTATGACACTAGATTCCAAAAGATTGGTGGTTGGTAAGGGTTAGAGTAGGGGAGTTAATTTTGTCATGTGTTAAAGACTTTTTGTATTGCAGTTATACATCACCAGCTGTTTGTCTGCTAAAATGGTGAATTTAATGAGCATTAATGGAAAATACTAATAAAGAGATTAAAAAAAAAAAAAAGCAAAGCTTTACCCTTGACTGCTCTGTCATCCTGTAATTATTTGTACAAACACTCATAGAGTAATGTATAGTGCCCAAATGGGGACTGCAACTCTGAGCTGTTACCTGGATTGAGATTTTGCTTTAAATCTGAGAGAAATACCGTGATGTGTTAATGCATGGCATTATACAAATATATCATGTCCCAAAGCTTTTACATTGTCCATTTTCCACTGTATTTTTTTCATTCCTTGACTTCAGAAGGTATAACTGATTAAATCCATTTCTGGATGACCTCATGATATTTCTTCAGTCTACTTATTGTATTTTTTTTGTTTGCCTCAGACAAGCATCTTATTCCTTTTGGTTAGTTTTATGTTCTGTCACCAAAGCAATTTTTTCTCTCACCCACAACATAATCAGAAAGTCCCATCTTGCACTAAATTTTCATTTTCCAGTTTTTCTTGGAGTCAAAAGTCAAGAGATGACATTGTGATCTTTCTTTCCGACTCTGTGATGTTTTAATAGCAGTCGATGTGTTGGGAGGATGGGGGACATGTTTGTATGCACACGAGAATGTTTCTTTACCCTACAAGAAGAGGAGGAGAATCAATCATGCCACAGACAGGGGGACTTGTGTTAACTCTGAAAATGTCAAATTGTCTTGCTGGTTGAGCTGAAATAAAAATGTAAATTGAAGCATGGTTTGTTTTTTTCCCCCTGAATGAAGTGCACTAAATTATTTTTTTTTAATCTCCTCTATTTATTTACCTGTTCATTTATTTATTTTTTTTAAACAAGATAGTATGCCAGAAACCATTACCTGTTTAAAAAGGAGGACTTAGCCAAAAAATAGTGTGCCCTGTGGCAAAGAAGCCATTTTCAAAACAACTCCCTCTGTTAATGGCCTAATTCATTTATGTTGCTTCAAAAAGGTCATAGAATATCCTAAATCATATGATGAAGAAGCCGGTGGGATCTATGAAACAGAGATACTGCGGCATCTGCAGTAAGGTGAGGTCTGGTTTTGGGTTGTCTGTACATTGCAGGATTTGGATGTGTGGCCAATGCTGTGTTATTCTCTTCCACACATAGGATCACAATGTTCTCAGGGTCATGTACGATATCAGCTGCCTAGCTCTTGTCTTTATTTATTTATTTATTTATTTAAGGGTTTTTTATATACCGAGGCACGTTTGCAAAACATCACCTCGGTTCACAATGTAACATAACCTAGCAACAAGCTTTACAATAATATAAATTTTTAACAAGGAGTCGGTAAACAGGGGGTGGTGGAGATAATACGTGGATTATATACATATGTACATTTTTTTTTTTTTAACAATAGAGTTAATCAAAGCAGTTAGGTAGTTGAAGGGGGGTGGGTGGGGTATTAGGAGTAAGAAGGAGGAGGAGAGGGAGATCCACAAGAAGTGGGGAGGAGGGAGAATAGATATAATTGGGCGTAAATCAGTCGGGTGGTCATATCAACTGTCCAAGCCCCCAGCATTTCTGACAGTACTGACCAGAAAAAGCCACACACATGGCTACTGTTCTTGATATCCCATAGGGATGTGTTCCGTTCAGTGTTGTCTATTCTCATACGGCCCATATAGCAAATTCTTTTTTTTTTTTCTCTGATCTGGTTCAAGAGAAAGGACTTAAGGTAAGTTGGCAGGACACATGCATGGGAATTCCAGGGCTGCTCTTTTGTTTGCTGTTGCTTTGTTTTATCTCCACCTGGAGCTATTGTAAAGTAATCGGAGAGAAAAAAAGATCATGTCAGAAATAGAATGCAAGCCATTAGGAGGCTGAGCAGGCCTGATGTGAAGAAGAGAGAGAGCTTAAAGGACAGATTTCGGCCATTCATACACATAAAACTTTTATGCACGTGGACGGCTGTTAGAAAGTATCCTGGAGCTCAGTGTACATTAGGGATGTGCAGACCAAAAGTTTAAGTTCATAAGTCCATAAGTCGAAAGGGGGGTCCCATTTGCGGTCAATATGGACATATGGAGAATTCCATAGTTGAGTCTATGTCCATATGTGCAAATAAAAATTTAAACCCCTCACCCGCCTTAATCCCGCCCCCTCCCCAAGACTTACCAAAACTCCCTGGTGGTCCAGCGGGGTCAGGACGCCATTCCTGAACTCCTTTGCAAGGAGCACGTGACGTCGGCGTCACGTCGGAGTGACGCGGCGTCACGTGATTCCCCTCGGGTTCGCTCCGGGACCCCTCGTTGGGCCCAAAAGGAACTTTTGGCCAGCTTGGGGGGCCCTCCTGACCCCCCCAAGCTGGCCAAAAGTGCCTTTTGGGCCCAACGAGGGGTCCCGGAGCAAACCCGAGGGGAATCACGTGACGTCGGTGTGACGCGGCGTCACGTGATTCCCCTCGGGTTCGCTCCGGGACCCCTCGTTGGGCCCAAAAGGAACTTTTGGCCAGCTTGGAGTGGCCTCCTGACCCCCCCAAGCTGGCCAAAAGTGCCTTTTGAGCCCAACGAGGGGTCCCGGAGCGAACCCGAGGGGAATCACGTGACGCCACGTCACTCTGACGTCACGCCGACGTCACGTGATTCCCCTCGGGTTCGCTCCGGGACCCCTCGTTGGGCCCAAAAGGAACATTTGGCCAGCTTGGAGGGGCCTCCTGACCCCCCCAAGCTGGCCAAAAGTGCCTTTGGGCCCAACGAGGGGTCCGGGAGCAAACCCGAGGGGAATCACGTGACGTCGGCGTGACGTGGCGTCACGTGATTCCCCTCGGGTTCGCTCCGGGACCCCTCGTTGGGCCCAAAAGGAACATTTGGCCAGCTTGGAGGGGCCTCCTGACCCCCCCAAGCTGGCCAAAAGTGCCTTTTGAGCCCAACGAGGGGTCCCGGAGCGAACCCGAGGGGAATCACGTGACGCCGCGTCACTCCGACGTCACGCCGACGTCACGTGATTCCCCTCGGGTTCGCTCCCGGAACCCTCGTTGGGCCCAAAAGGCACTTTTGGCCAGCTTGGGGGGGTCAGGAGGCCCCCCAAGCGTCACGCCGACGTCACGTGATTCCCCTTGGGTTCGCTCCGGGACCCCTCGTTGGGCCCAAAAGGCACTTTTGGCCAGCTTGGGGGGGTCAGGAGGCCCCTCCAAGCTGGCCAAAAGTGCCGTTTGGGTCCAACGAGGGGTCCGGGAGCGGAACCGCGATGGACCACGTGACGTCGGCGTCACGTCGGAGTGACGCGGACGTCACGTGATTCCCCACGCGTCCGCTCCCGGACCCTCACGGAACTTTTGGCCAGCTTGGGGAGTTTTGGTAAGTCTTGGGGGGGGGGGATTAAGGAAGGTGAGGGGTTTAAATTTTTATTTAGATCAACAATCGCGATTTCCAACGTATTCAACATAGCTATGTTGAATAAGTTGGAAATCCGATCGTTTACGCCTCATCATTTTTTTAAGTTAAAAAAAAAAAAAAGTTGCGTTTTCCATTTAAGTTCAAAACGAATGCATACCCCTAGTGTACATAAGGGTATGACCATAACCCGGTTTTGTGCACTGAGGAGAGATGTTCTAGGGGACAGAGCTTGTTTGCGGTTCGAACCAATGCACATCTTTTATGATTTTAAAATGGCTCCATTGAGAGTGCGTGGATAGAAGGCCTGTGGGAGAGGGCTAATATTCATGCTTTGGTGACACTGGGAGGGGGGATTTGGTGCTGGCAGCCGGAAACTGGGCCAGGGCTGCATTGTAAAATGAAAAGGAAAGCTCCGCAAATCTCACTGGGTGTTTCCTTTTCATTTTATTCTGAAATGACACGCAATGAACCACATTGTTTTGTTGCATTTTTCTTGTTGTTTCCAAACAAATGCAGAGTCAGGGAGCAGAGTCAGAAGCACTTGGTTGCTGCCTACAGACACTAGAACAATTCAGTAGGGGTGGACAATAGGGATGTGCTTTCATTTGAAACAATATAGGGCAGGCTATATTAATATATAGAAAGAATCACCAAATTTGAATCACGCCATCTGTTATAGAAACCTTCAGACATATGAGCTTCTTGTCTCTCAATGCTGTGATTTAGCTTTATTTATTTATTTATTTATTTATTTCTCAAATCTTCTATACCGCACAAACAACATGTTGACTAAGGTGGTTTACAACGATAAAATACAATACAATAAAATACAATAAAAATCATATAAAACAATCATATAAAACCTAAAAATCTAATTAAATCATAGAAATAACCATGCCTTCAATTTCCTTCTAAAAGTCAAATGGTTTGCCTCCAATCCAATATCCACCGTCACTGAGTTCCAACTTTCAGCTCTGTTGTAGATAAGAACATAAGAACATGCCATACCGGGCCAGACCAAGGGTCCATCAAGCCCAGCATTCTGTTTCCAACAGTGGCCAATCCAGGCCATAAGTACCTGGCAAGTACCCAAAAACTAAGTCTATCCCATGCTGCTGTTGCTAGTAATAGCAGTGGCTATTTTCTAAGTCAACTTAATTAATAGCAGGTAATGGACTTCTCCAATAATTTATCCAATCCTTTTTTAAACCCAGCTGCATTAACTGCACTAACCACATCCTCTGACAACAAATTCCAGAGTTTAATTGTGCGTTGAGTGAAAAAGAACTTTCTCCGATTAGTTTTAAATGTGCTACATGCTAACTTCATAGAAGGCCCCCTAGTCCTTCTATTATCTGAAAGAGTAAATAACTGATTCACATCTACCCATTCTAGACCTCTCATGATTTTAAACACCTCTATCATATCCCCCCTCAGCCATCTCTTCTCCAAGCTGAACAGCCCTAACCTCTTCAGCCTTTCCTCATAGGGGAGCTGTTCCATCCCCTTTATCATTTTGGTCACCCTTCTCTGTATCTTCTCCATTGCAACTATATCTTTCTTGTACCCAGAGAGTCAGGAAGTGTTAAGGAAACCTGCATCCACCTGCATCTCTCTGTGGCCTAGAGCCACCGCCAACCTGTCTTGCGGCAGGGAGCCACCACCGAGGTCTTCCTGAGTGACAGCGGGAGGTCACTGCCACTCCGATGTCATCCTGCGGCCTGGAGGCTGCTTCGAAGTCTGCCTGTTCCTCTCTGTCCTGCGCGGTGTAAGACGACGCTATCTATGGTCCTGTCTTCCTCCAGGGCCCTTCTCTAGGTGCCGGCGTGCATCTCTCCTTGGTAGTTAAAGGGCCAGTAGCAGGAAGTGCTCCTGGTCCCACCGGAATCCAGCTCCACCTAGTTTCCTGCTTCAACCCTATAAAGGGCCTCTTCTTCAGTCACTCTTAACCTTCGGATCGGGTTCCACAGTTGGCTGTGTCTTCTCTCTGGTCCAGGTCCTCCATGGTCTTCTCCTGCTTTGACGGCTTCGGGTTCCTGATATCCTTCATCCGGGCCTCCAGATGTCTTCAGGTTCTTGATGTCCTTCATCCATGTCTTCAGGTATCTTCATGTTCCTGATGTTCTTCGTTCGTACCTCCTGATGTCTGATGTCCTTCCTGATGCCTTTGTCTTACCAATGCCTCCATGCCTTGTCTCCCTGATGTCTACTTTCCTGGCGTGCCGTTATCGTGGTCTGCAACCAGTCCCATGGGTGGGCTGGTAGGGCACCTCACGGTACAAAGACCACCCTCATCTCCGCAGCACAACCCTCCAGAAGACTTCTGTTTCAATCCTAAGTTTTAATCCTTGAGAATCGTGAATCCTGTGCTTGAGTCTTGTCCTGGTCTTCAGAGCCTATTGCAAATTGCATCTGTCCATGTCAAGACTCTGTTCGAACCTGCTCCACACCAGCGCAGTCTGTGACCAGTCCCGCGGGTGGACTGTGTAGGGTGCACCCCGGTGCAGGTCTCTTCAGAATCTTTGTCATGTTCCGGTATAAACTTCCATTATCTCTCCTAGAGTCTGCTACGAGCCCAGCGTGGTCCGCGACCAGTCCCGTGGGTAGACTGTGTAGGGCGCGCTGCCTTGCAGTCTTGACCCAGCGTCTTGATAATTGCCTTTATCTACAGTGCCTTGATCCTCGCCTTCGTCTACAGTGTCCCAGCTTCAGCCTTTGTCTACAGTGTCCTCGCTTGAGTCTTCGTCCAAAGTCTTCTGTGTTGTAGGGCTCCATCTGCCCTCGTCCTCTGTCTGGCCTGCTGCTTTTGCTGTACCCCGCGGCAGGACCGAAAGGGCTTGGAACAGTCGGAGGACTGTTCATCGATCAACAGTGCGTTGTTGGTCATCCTGGGGCATGCAGGTCCGGTAGAGGGTCAGACCTTGTCTCCTTATCTTCGCTTCAGCCTTGTCCTACTCTTCGTTACCCGTGCTCGCACCAGCTCACCTCCCACGGTGTGTCTTGGGGCTCCTCCCTGAGTCATGCCGTGGCCCAAGGGCTCACATCACCTGCTTTAGAAACGACCGTGCCTCTGCGCCTGTAACAATAGCTGAAGGCCTCCAAGCCCTCGGTTCGTAACAGCTGCCGGAGGCCACGCTCGTACCACAAGTTTCTGAATGCTGAGCCACTTATCCAGCTAGATGTCATTATCCGGCAAAAGTCTAGCATTCCGAGAGCAGGCATTGTTTGGCCACATACATTTCTACTTAACCAGTTACATCGTGCTGTTTAAAGAATATGGAAGAATTGTAGGGCCTGCAGCCTGATTCTCTCCCTAAACCACCAAATTTCGTATATGGCCCTGTCAGACCATGCACCCCTATGCCCTAATCCCCTTCTAAATATCCAATTAATATTTGGGGCCCATAGATCAGGCTCCCCCCCATCTCTTTCCCTGTTCTATAATAATATTACATTGCATTGCTGCCAGCCCCTCCCCTCCCTGGTTCTAGTGGCTTGAGGTGCACCCTTCTACCCCCCACTCCCTCAGACCCACCCTCATTTCCCCATAATCATTAAAATCCCTGCTGGAAGCACCCGCACGCAGTTTACTAAAATATCTATCCAGTTATATTCAAACACAGCTGATTAGGGTTTTTTAGGTCCCCAGCTACATGAAGCTGGACAACTTTAGGCAAGTAGGCTCAGTCGGCTGTTTATCCTGCTGAATATTCCAGAGAAGTTTTCCAACTAACTTTAGCTGGATAACCTGTCTGATCATCGGCTTACTGAATACGGACGTCCTAATATTTAAATTGACAATAAACAATAATTCGCATTCTTATGGTTTTGTGGATTTTGCTTTATCTACTTTTCCCAACTCTATTATCTTCCATTGAATTACCAAGGGTTCTTTTGTTCAAGCACAAACTCATCTAACACTATTCCTGGACACAGGTAAACTCTCACAGTACTACAGATACTTTAGCAGCAAGCCTAATCTCTGCTCACTAAAGAGATCAATGTACTAAACTGCATTAATAATCCATGAGACTTAATACTCTAGTTAGGTTCATTTCAGTTGTAGGGACTTTTCAGTGTTCAGAAAAATAATGTCTGGGTGATCTTTCAAGGCAATCAAGGAAAAATGAGCTATTCTTGGTATTCCTCGGATTGTTCTATTGATTGTGCTAAAGCTACTTCGGGAGATGTCATCTATAATAAACATCAGACTCACAGCGACACATGAAGAATGGTGTTGCATTCGTTTTTGTGGGATGCCAGTTGATGGTTGTTCTCAGCTTTGAACACTTCTGTGGAAAGACAGGTTATAAATTGGAATAAATAAATAAATCAATTCCCCCCCAACGGCTGTAGGAAGCAAACCAGTATGATCCTTGGCCAGACTGCAAAGGAATGCACATCTGCACTTTAAGGACTGTAAAATGCATGATGTAAGCATGCATGCTTTCTAGAGGTTGCACAATTGATTGGCTCAACACATAGAATGGCATGGTCCTCAGATGAGAGAAATAAAAGTGGCGTTTTTATTTTTTCATACAAGGTAGCATTATGCAAAGATGATTTCTGAGCTGACTTAGAGTAACGCTGACATACAATGATCATGCAAATCTTTCTAACACGAGCCACGGCTTGCAGAAATCAAGGCCTGAGGATTGCCCTGATTTTGCAGCACCTCCTTATAGTTATGCTTACCAGTGAAATTAAGGAACAAAGCACAGAGGCAAACCAACCGCAATAGTTTAGAATATAGGGAAGAGTGGAGGTGAAGCAACAAATATGCAAACATGGCAGCTGTGATTTAATGCTAAAAATTGCAGAAACCCAAGGGAATAGCACAGTTTAGAGGTGAAATTCTTCTGAGCATGAAAAAAGGGCAAGATCTGAGAGTGATTGTATTTGATGATCTCAAGGCAACCAAACAGGTGGATAAGGTGACAGCAAAAGCCAGAAAGATGCTTGGATGCAGAGGGAGAGGACTGGTCAGCAGAAGTAAGGTGTCAGGGTCTAAAAGACAACACAATGGCTGCACTTTTCACTGATACTTTAGTGCAAGCAGATAAAAAGGTAAAAAACGCACACAACTTACAGGGAGAACAATCAAATGTAATCAAGGTGCAGTCTTTCTTAGCAGGTAATATGAGGGAGAGAATCAACCCAGCTCACTACAATTCAGTGCTGCCTTTTTCAGACCTAGCAAATGAAATGTTCAGGAAATGTTGTGTCAGCAGAGAACTCTTGGATGTCTAACAGTTAAGAACAGCTGGGGGAGCCAATGGGAGCCAGCTACAGCTTCCCCAAATCCTCACAGGTAGAATAGTTCTCTCTGTGGAGCTCCTGTCCACC
Organism: Rhinatrema bivittatum; assembly: GCF_901001135.1. Classification (NCBI taxonomy): domain Eukaryota; kingdom Metazoa; phylum Chordata; class Amphibia; order Gymnophiona; family Rhinatrematidae; genus Rhinatrema; species Rhinatrema bivittatum. Next base: position 9,383,749 of record NC_042618.1, read on the forward strand.
ACCTCCAGGGCCAGTGATCCAAAATCCCAACTGTTCTACCAAAAGGAGGCAATATTGCCCCAGTACAGGTCCCTGGTGAGACCTGATTTGGAATTTAATATTCAGTGGTTAAGTTACGACTTAGCTGGTTAAGTGGCGCTGTCTGAAAATGTACCCATGCTGACCTGCTGCCACCTTTCCAGGTGTTTACTTGGCCAAAAAGTAGGATAAGTAGGGTTGCCAACTCAGCTATGAAAATGCTGAACAATTGGAGGCTGAATAAAAAATTAGCCAATGGTGTCTTTCCACATGTGACTGTAAATCCTCTCTGCATCTCCAGAACATCTGAGAGCCCCCAGATTTATTCCTCCGCTTCCCTGTTTGTTGTTGCTTGAATAAAGGGTGGCAGATCTCTCAGCAGAGGATGCAGGTGGACGAGGATGCAGGAGAGGATGCAGGTGGACGAGGATGCAAAGCTCATTGTTTCTGGCCTCCCTGGTACCCATGCAGAAAATGGTGCTCTGGCTGTGGCCCATCTACTTGACTGAGTACCTGGGCTTGAGTCTGGCCATAGTAACATAGTTGATGATGCCTTTTTTTTTTCTATCATGTATCCATGGATAACACATTACCAACGGAATTGAGCCAACATATCTCCAACACAAATTTAAAAATGTTCCTTAAACCATGCAAACCTTGACCTGACATTAATTGCCTCTGGCAACTTGATTACAAAACATTACAAGAAAAACCATTAAGGGACCTACATACAATAAAGACAATTTTAGCCACCAACCAAAACTACCTATAAAATCATTTGATAGCATTGAATCAACTATTTTAAACAATAGATACAAGATCTTATTCAGATCATATTTAACACCTCACCGGTAGATTGAACAAAATATATTCACAAGTGTCAGTTAAGTGTTGGAGATAAATACAGAATAAAGAGACCATAAAGCATTAATAGAAATGTGCAGACCTGGAAACTGCAACCAACCAGACTCTGTATGCACTGCAGTGCAACAATAGAAAAACAGAAACATCATCATTCATCATATAACATCAAACAATAAAATCAAGAAATATAAAGAACATAACATAAGAAATTGCCATGCTGGGTCAGACTAAGGGTCCATCAAGTCCAGCATCCTGTTTCCAATAGAGGACAATCCAAGTCTCAAGGATTCCTAAATTCAATAGATTTCATTCATGGTTTATGGACTTTTCTTCTAGGAACTTGTCCAAACATTTTATAAACCCAGGTACACTAATAGGGGTAGATTTTAAAAGAAGCAAACAGGTGAACATTTGCACACGCTACCCGGCGCGCACACATGGACGCCCGATTTTATAACATGTGTGGGGGTCGGCGTGCGCAAGGGGGTGCACAATTGTGCACCCTGCGCACACCGACGCCTGCAGCCTTCACCCGTTCCCTTCCCCCTACTCTATCCTTCCCACCCCTTCCCCTAACCTTCCCACCCCCCTAGCCCTATTCTAATCCCCCCCCCCCCCCCAATCTCTACCGTACCTTTTGCGTCTGCCTCTGGCATGTGATCCTCCGACACAGAGGCAAATGGCCACTGTGCCGGATGCCTCTGGCCCTGCCCCTCCCCCAGACCTCCCCGCCCTCCCTGCCCCTTTTCGAAGCCCTGGGACTTAGATGCATCCCAGGGCTTTACGTGCGTTGCCAGGCCTTTATAAAGTAGGGTCAAGTTAGGGGTCGGGGAGGAGAGGGGAAAAGGTAGGAAGAGTAGGGTTAGGGTTAGGGCCCATTGTAAAATACCCGCGGTGCGGGCAAGGCCCGGCCATGCACGTAAGTCCCGAATTTTACGTGCGTGGCCCTTTTAAAATCGGGCTTTCTGATTCCTGTTTGCATTACATATAGCAAGATTTTAGTCATCATGGGAAGAAACTCGAGTTAAGGAGATTGATTTACTTAAGAAAGGATAGTAGGTAGTATGACTGCGTGTTGAAGAGCTGGACGTTCCTGAGATTCCGAGTACTGTGAGGATGGCGTAAGATTCGATAGTTCCAGCCTGTGTAAGCCAGCTTCCTTAGCTAGCATCGTTGTCTCACACCTGGTTCTAAGTTCACCCATGCTAGCTAGCAGCATTTGCAAGCTCCTCTTTCTATCAGCTGTCGAAGAAGAGAAAGCTAAGTTTAAATGCACATTGTTACATGGGACACTGAAACTTAGTTTAAGTTTTGGTACTAGACTAAGGGCCTGATTTTAAAAGGGTTACGCGCTTAAGTTAAGCGCGTAACCCTTTAAACCCCCCCCCCCCCCTGCGCGCTCCGAGCCTATTTTGCATAGGCTCGGTGGCGCATGTAAGCCCCGGGACGCGCGGAAGTCCCGGGGCTTTGCTAGGGCGGCGTGTGGGGGGGGGGGGGGGGGGGGGGCGGCACGACGTTCAGGGCATTCCGGGGGGCGTGGTGCCGGCCCGGGGGCATTCCGGGGGGGCGTGACCGAGGCCTCCGGACCAGCCCCCGGGTCGGGTGATGGCGCGGCAGTGGGCCATCGGCGCGTGCGAGTTACGCCTGCTTTGAGCAGGCGTAACTTGAGCGATAAGGGTGGGGGGGTTTACATAGGGCGGGGGGGGGGGGGGGTTAGGTAAGGGAAGGGAGGGGAAGGTGCGGGGGGTGGAAGGAAAGTTCCCTCTGAGGCCGCTCCGATTTCGGAGCGGCCTCAGAGGGAACGGGCAGCGCGCGCAGGGCTTGGCGCACGCAAGTTGCACAAATGTGCACCCCCTTGCGCGCGCCAACCCCGGATTTTATAAGATATGCGCAGCTACGCGCATATTTTATAAAATCCGGCGTATTTTTGTCGCGCGTGCGCTGTTTTTTAAAATGTACCCCCAAGAATTTATTCTGTCACTTATAATAGTCTTTTAAGAGATATATACCTGAAGTACCTGAAATTAATGTACACTTTGAAGTTCTGAAAAGCGGATTATAAAAAAAATCTAAATAAATAAATAAATACATGTATATCCCATTGTATTGAATTTGAGGTAATGAAATTATAAGGGTCTAGGGGTTTTACACCTGCCTAATTCATACTCATCTGAATTCATGCTTTATGGTCTGTTGTTTTTGGTGTTCTTGTCTATCTGAAATTATAAAGTCAAACCAGGAATCAATCCGAGAGAATATAACTATCTGCATATTAGGGGTGGGCATCCGTTTGCAACGTATTGCGAATCAGCAACGTATATGGCCGGATTCATTGTATTCGTTGCGTCGCGAAACGTATTGCGATTTCCCATGAATGCAACGAATCACGCCGAATCATTCGGCCGTCAAAATGGCAATTTTAAGCAACCCCCCCCCCCCCGACCCTCCTGATCCCTCCCCAAGACTTGCCTACATTCCCTGGTGGTCCAGGGGGGTCCCGGAGTGTCTCCTGCCCTCAATCAGTCGGCTGCCGGCGCCATCTTGTGCTCCTACCATGTGACAGGGGCCAACCAATGGCAGCGATAGCCCCTGTGACATAGTAAGGGCAAAGGCTATCAGCACCATTTTGATTACTGGCAGCCGAAGGCTCGAGTGCAGGAGATCGCTCCTGGACCCCCACTGGACCACCAGGGACTTTTGGCGAGTCTTGGGGGACCCTCCTGACCCCCACAAGACTCGCCAAAAGTCCAGCAGGGGTCCGGGAGCAACCTCCTGTGCTCGGGTCGTCGGCTGCCAGTATCCATAATGGCGCTGATAGCCTTTGCCCTCACTATGTCACAGGGGCCGACCGTCGGCCCCTGTGACATAGTGAGGGCAAAGGCTATCGGGCCATTTTGAATACTGGCAACCGATAGCCTTTGCCCTCACTATGTCACAGGAGCTACCTCTGCCATTGGTCAGCCCCTTTTTGCAAGCCCCGGGATTTATACGCATCCTGGGGCTTTACGCGCGTCACCGGGCCTTTAAAATCTGGCCCATAGGTTTGCTGTCTATCTCACACATGCACACACACACACACACACACACACAGAAACACATTGTCTCTCTTTCTCTCTCTCACACACACACACACACACACACACACAGAAACACATTGTCTCTCTTTCTCTCTCTCACACACACACACACACACACACAGAAACACATTGTCTCTCTTTCTCTCTCTCACACACACACACACACACAGAAACACATTGTCTCTCTTTCTCTCTCTCACACACACACAGAAACACACACACACACACACACACATACACACACACACACAGAAATACATTGTCTCTCTTTCTCTCTCTCACACACACACAGAAACACACACACACACACACACACATACACACACACACACAGAAATACATTGTCTCTCTTTCTCTCTCTCACGCACACACAGGCTTCCCTTGTACATAACCAAAATGTCTTTCTTCTTTCTTTAATTGCCCTACACAAATCAGGAAATTTCCATACTTTGGAAGCCAAAATGAAGCTTGAGAATTTCAGGAAAAAAGCCATAGGGTGGAGTCCCAGACCTGAAGAAATACAAACATAGCAAGAAGTGTAGCTCTGTGGAAATCCTCCACCGCTGATCTAGTTTCTAATATCCCAGAGAAGTCCAAACTATCAGCAGATGCTGTCCTCTTCAACTCCCCCAGCCTCAGCTTTCCTTTAAGTAGGAAGTACAGGGCCTTTTAGGAGATAACGCTTCCTGAGAAATTTTCAATACTTCCTGCATATTGGTCTTTAAAATTTTCAGTGGTGAAAATAAAGATAACTTAGGAAAACTGAGAATTCTCAAATTCAATGATCTCACAAAATTCTCCAAATGTTCAGTGACTAACACTTTCATCCTGGGCAAGAGTACCTTGTAATGCAGACGACTGAGTCACAAACCCCTGCCAATTCCCAATTTTCTCAGACTGTAAAGACAAAAGATTTCTCTATTGAGGTTAAACCCCCCCCCTTCCCAAATACTTTCCAAGGTCACAGAAGAAGTCCGAGATGGTACAGGTCTACTGATTAAGGACTGTATGGGGGCTAACAACTTCGCTACTTCTCTGTGGTTCCCACTCTCCTCCTCTGCTGCTCCCTCCAACCTGAAGAAATGACTGCTTTGAGGTCCAATTCCGCCCACAGCGGAAGAAGCAGCAGCTGGCCTGGCTTTCTCTCAGTGGCAGGATTTTGTCTCTTCAGAGCACGCAGAGAACGACTTGCTCGGCGCCTGCACCGCCATCGTTAAGGGAAGGGGCAGGAGGAATCGCTCTACCGTCGGGGCTCAACGACATCTCTGCATCTGCATCCAGCTGCATCGTCTCTCCCACAGAGGCAGCAGCAACAAAACCCAGTGCCACTCCAGCTACAAAGCAAATAAAATAGAGATCATTTATGTTATTTGTTTGTTTTGTTACAGTTGGACAAAATGATAAAGAGGATGGAATGGCTTCCCTATGAGGAAAGGCTGAAGAGGTTAGGGCTGTTCAGCTTGGAGAAGAGACGGCTGAGGGGGGATATGATAGAGGTCTTTAAGATCATGAGAGGTCTAGAACAGGTAGATGTGAATCGGTTATTTACACTTTCGAATAATAGAAGGACTAGAGGGCATTCCATGAAGTTAGCAAGTAGCACATTTAAGACTAATCGGAGAATATTATTTTTCACTCAATGCACAATTAAGCTCTGGAATTTGTTGCCAGAGGATGTGGTTAGTGCAGTTAGTGTAGCTGGGTTCAAAAAAGGTTTGGATAAGTTCTTGGAGGAGAAGTCCATTAATGGCTATTAATCAAGTTTACTTAGGGAATAGCCACCGCTATTAATTGCATCAGTGGCATGGGATCTTCTTAGTGTTTGGGTAATTGCCAGGTTCTTGTGGCCTGGTTTTGGCCTCTGTTGGAAACAGGATGCTGGGCTTGATGGACCCTTGGTCTGACCCAGCATGGCAATTTCTTATGTTCTTATGTTCTTAACTTTACAGTCTTATTTGTTGGTGGCTCTTGTGCATTTAAAACGTTTGAGAAATGCCTTTTTGCTGTTTCATCTCTACTTTTCACATATATACCAGTGAAAGCGAGCCATGGCTTCTCTCCATAACCCAATTTTGTGATTTTTTCCATTTACAGAGAGGCCTAGGCAGGGGGCGACCTCTCAGAAGATCACCTTCTGATTGATAGTTGCTCCTCACAGACTTGTCATGCCCGGGGTTTTCATCTTCCTTCCAATCCATGAGCCTGTCAAGTAGAAAATGAATTTGGCGGCTCCATTTTTTGCATACATGTCTGATTTGAATTCAGGAATCTTTGGGCTACCTACACCATGGTAATATCTCCTCTAGATTGTTTTATTTGCTGTGAAGCAAAATGGAAATGTGCAGAAGGTCATTTGTTTTTTCATATTAAGAATTATGCATCACAAAGCTTGAATCTCGACAGTCTTCTCTTTCTAGAGCTCACATTTCTTAGGTAAACCAGTGAGAATATGATAAAGAAAGTGCTGGGAAAGCACTAAGGAATAACTAAGCAGTACATCTTAGGGTCACTAACAGTAACAAACTATTATTTCTTTTTTTTTTAATGCGCTCCTGGTTTTTCCTGTGCTCTAACAACTTGCTATAAACAAATATGAGGCAGATATTCAATTCAAAATGTTTAGGTTAATTAGCCAGATAAGATTTATCCGGCTAACTTACCTGGGATATTCATTCATTCTCCCTACCCCTCAGGCATCCACAGATGCCAAACCACAAGGCCCGCCAGGAGTGGATTGATGCCGTATCAGCACAGCCTTCCCCCTTCTGCTGCCTCACTTTGGGGGCCGACTCATGGCACTCTAGTCCCACCTCCCTGGGCTGGACACTAGAATCTGGGAGACCCTACCCCCAACCCCATCTCTGCTCCAGCTAGAATCCCACCCACCTCCTTGGTCGGCCTGGGAGCACCATGGCCCTGTCCTACCTCATCCTTGGAGGCACCTGGCCCTAACTCAAAAGTCCATATTGCGAGTTGGCATGCAGGCTGCATCAGTAGTGACTTCCCATACTGCTGCAGCATATCCTGCATCGATTTCCACCCTGTAGACTGCAATCCTACATAGCACAAGGTGAACCAGTGGAGCTTATTTGAATCAAGGGGCATCTGTATAGCTTCTGGTGCTCCAGTACTCCAAACCCTTAAACAGCTCAGCACATGGTTCCCTCAGGAATGGCTGCACTCGTATTTTTGCTCATTTGCAGGCTGCAGGGCCAAGTGTTAAGGGGCTGCAATCCTAGCTGAGGCCAGGGACCCTGGGCTTTCAAAGGGGGCCCTGCAGGCTGCAATTCTTAAAAACGTATTATGGTGTATTGTTGATTATAATGTCCCATGCAAAAGAAAACCAAACAAACAAACACTGCAGACAGTTCTTTGGCGAGCTCCAATGTGGCTGTGGTGCCTTGTCTGCTATTTCTCTTTGCTCTGTGAGCCCAGCATTCATAAGATATAGACGCAGAACACACTAGCCTGCGTTGGTAGTCTTGGGCTATTACTGACTGGCGATGCTGCACACCACCGAGTGACCATGGGTGAAGAACTTACATTCAGTGACATCCATTCATGACTTTTGAAGCCATGGTTTTTCTCTTTTCGGATACATTTTTATGTCATCAGCTTGTAGGTAAAGTATTTTGAAACTGAGTGTGTAGAACAGTAGTTGTACTGCAATTGACTGAAAACAGGCCTTTGTAATTGGGTCTAAACGAGTCCAGTATGAGTGCATCAGGCAGAAAGTGCACATCTGGTGCTGAGAAAATGAAGCTTAAGAAACAGAAGGAACAGGCAAAAACGTTTCTGAAAGTGACTTGTTTTTTTACCCAAACCCAAACCAGTGCAGGGCAGGTACAGAGTGGCGAGCAATCCACGATGATCATGTATATGGATGATGAAGGGATTAAAGGATGCAGATATTAGGTGTAAATGTCGATGCTGAGGGTGATGCTGTAATGCCAGTTAATGCTGATGCAGCATTACATGACAGTGAAAAGGTAAAGCATAACGTGCAGTGACAACAAGAAATGCATCACATTGGCAATGATAACGAGGCACAGACTGGTGCCGATGAGAGCAGGAACCCAGAAAATTGGCCTTTAAATATGTCCGATTCATTGTGAATTGAGCTGGTTAAGCGAGGACCATGTGTGGCAGACCCTTCCGGTCTGGCCCCTGATGTCACTGGCCCTGTAATTTAATACTCTAGCAAGGAGTCATCCGTACCTCTCAGTCCCTCCCACTTGGAGGGTCTGGATTGGATGCCTGAACACTATTTAGCCCGGCCGTTTTAAGACACTTTGGATTCAGTTTGAGGAAGCAAGAGTAAGGATGTTTCAGTTTTACACACTGGTGAAGCCTCCCAGCCTTACCGAAAAGGAGTTTCTTTGAGAAGTGATACCTCACTGTGCACTCCCCGCCAGAGGGTCCTTCTTCTAATCTACAGAGAGATCGATGAATAATCCTGATACCCTTTAAGGGCAAAAAGGCTCTCACCAGGGGACCAAAGATCTGTGAGCCCAGTCTAAACCCTATAGGTGGACAAGCACCAGTGATGGCTCCTGCTGCGAGAGACAGTGAGGGCCGACGATGGATCCAGTTTAAGCTTTAAAGTACTTTTTAAGAACATAAGAACATAAGAAAATGCCATACTGGGTCAGACCAAGGGTCCATCAAGCCCAGCATCCTGTTTCCAACAGTGGCCAATCCAGGCCATAAGAACCTGGCAAGTACCCAAAAACTAAGTCTATTCCATGTTACCGTTGCTAGTAATAGCAGTGGTTATTTTCTAAGTCAACTTAATTAATAGCAGGTAATGGACTTCTCCTCCAAGAACTTATCCAATCCTTTTTTAAACACAGCTATACTAACTGCACTAACCACATCCTCTGGCAACAAATTCCAGAGTTTAATTGTGCGTTGAGTAAAAAAGAACTTTCTCCGATTCGTTTTAAATGTGCCCCATGCTAACTTCATGGAGTGCCCCCTAGTCTTTCTACTATCCGAAAGAGTAAATAACCTATTCACATCTACCCGTTCTAGACCTCTCATGATTTTAAACACCTCTATCATATCCCCCCTCAGCTGTCTCTTCTCCAAGCTGAACAGTCCTAACCTCTTTAGTCTTTCCTCATAGGGGAGTTGTTCCATTCCCCTTATCATTTTGGTAGCCCTTCTCTGTACCTTCTCCATCGCAATCTTTTTTGAGATGTGGCGACCAGAATTGTACACAGTATTCAAGGTGCGGTCTCACCATGGAGCGATACAGAGGCATTATGACATTTTCCGTTTTATTCATCATTCCCTTTCTAATAATTCCCAACATTCTGTTTGCTTTTTTGACTGCCGAGGCACACTGCACCGACGATTTCAATGTGTTATCCACTATGACACCTAGATCTCTTTCTTGGGTTGTAGCACCTAATATGGAACCCAACATTGTGTAATTATAGCACGGGTTATTTTTCCCTATATGCATCACCTTGCACTTATCCACATCAAATTTCATCTGCCATTTGGATGCCCAATTTTCCAGTCTCACAAGGTCTTCCTGCAATTTATCACAATCTGCTTGTGATTTAACTACTTTGAACAATTTTGTGTCATCTGCAAATTTGATTATCTCACTCGTCGTATTTCTTTCCAAATCATTTATAAATATATTGAACAGTAAGGGTCCCAATACAGATCCCTGAGGCACTCCACTGTCCACTCCCTTCCACTGAGAAAATTGCCCATTTAATCCTACTCTCTGTTTCCTGTCTTTTAGCCAGTTTGCAATCCACGAAAGGACATCACCACCTATCCCATGACTTTTTACTTTTCCTAGAAGCCTCTCATGAGGAACTTTGTCAAACGCCTTCTGAAAATCCAAGTATACTATATCTACCGGTTCACCCTTATCCACATGTTTATTAACTCCTTCAAAAAAGTGAAGCAGATTTGTGAGGCAAGACTTGCCCTGGGTAAAGCCATGCTGACTTTGTTCCATTAAACCATGTCTTTCTATATGTTCTGTGATTTTGATGTTTAGAACACTTTCCACTATTTTTCCTGGCACTGAAGTCAGGCTAACCGGTCTGTAGTTTCCCGGATCGCCCCTTGAGCCCTTTTTAAATATTGGGGTTACATTTGCTATCCTCCAGTCTTCAGGTACAATGGATGATTTTAATGATAAGTTGCAAATTTTTACTAATAGGTCTGAAATTTCATTTTTTAGTTCCTTCAGAACTCTGGGGTGTATACCATTCGGTCCAGGTGATTTACTACTCTTCAGTTTGTCAATCAGGCCTACCACATCTTCTAGGTTCACCGTGATTTGATTCAGTCCATCTGAATCATTACCCATGAAAACCTTCTCCATTACGGGTACCTCCCCAACATCCTCTTCAGTAAACACCGAAGCAAAGAAATCATTTAATCTTTCCGCGATTGTCTTATCTTCTCTAAGTGCCTCTTTAACCCCTCGATCATCTAACGGTCCAACTGACTCCCTCACAAGCTTTCTGCTTCGGATATATTTAAAAACGTTTTTACTGTGAGTTTTTGCCTCTACAGCCAACTTCTTTTCAAATTCTCTCTTAGCCTCTCTTATCAATGTCTTACATTTAACTTGCCAATGTTTATGCTTTATCCTATTTTCTTCTGTTGGATCCTTCTTCCAATTTTTGAATGAAGATCTTTTGGCTAAAATAGCTTCTTTCACCTCCCCTTTTAACCATGCCGGTAATCGTTTTGCCTTCTTTCCACCTTTCTTAATGTGTGGAATACATCTGGACTGTGCTTCTAGAATGGTATTTTTTAACAATGACCACGCCTCTTGGACATTTTTTACTTTTGTAGCTGCTCCTTTCAGTTTTTTTCTAACAATTTTTCTCATTTTATCAAAGTTTCCCTTTTGAAAGTTTAGCACGATAGCCTTGGATTTGCACACTGTTCCTTTTCCAGTCATTAAATCAAATTTGATCATATTATGATCACTATTGGACTTTAGCAGAGTGGGGAAGGTTCTTGGATCTTCCTTCCCCATGGGGATTCAGAGCTGAGAATGAGGCTGGTACCACAGACGTTTCCCCAAGAGAAATCCCCAGAAATATCAGTAAAAGCAAGATGAAAGAAGTTCTAAAGAAGGAAGAACAAGAGCAGGAAACCCCCAACCAGATCTCCACAACACCAAGAGACCAGGACAGGCTGGGTGTCTGAGGAGAAGATGACCAAAGGGAGGATTTTTGCAGTGAAGTTGGGGACCCCTCCACTAGGAACCCCTCACAGCCATTGGGTACGCTGTGCCTATTAAAAGCACCATGGGGCTACCCAGATGCCTACCTAGAACCACACATGTACCAACATTCAGATGTAACTTCAATATTATGGTTGGATGGGCTTTCATTTATGAGAATTAATTAGAACATTTTCATTTAACATCCAGACCTGGTCCTGTCTGAATTCTTACAGCCTCTCACCTCATGGGAAGCACTGATACAGTATCCACACACTGGCAGCCTTTTAACATCATCTGGGCCACAAACGAGAGCTTTCCCCCCTAAAAAGAGTCCCTCCCATGGATTGAGAGTCAGGCGTGGGATGGAATATGCTAGCCGGAGCAGCCCCTGAAGATATAAATCAGTTAAGTGCCCTAAGGAGCCACAATCCTCCAAAAGAAGGGTTACACATATAAAGATACCTGCTTTCAGTTTACTGTTAATGATAAAAGAAGTTGATTTACTGAGGACAATTATTATTGTAAATTAGGGCTGTGCAATCGTTTTTCCCAAATTAGGCAATTTCAACAAAATTTCCTAATTCAAAATGGTTCAGCAGAACCAAAAAAACGATTGAATTTTTTCCGAAATTTCAGAAAAAAAATCATTTTGGGGTTAGCGCGCTAACTTTCATTAGTGCGCACGAACCTGAAAATCAGGGACCCCGGAAAAAAAACCCAAACCGCGGGAAAAACGAAATTCCCGTGAGGGGGTCCCGAAACAAAGCCCGACACGATAGCAAAACCCGAAGCGCATCTCGATTGTAAATTGCAGAACAGTGAAATTATTGAATGCAGCTGACTTGTGAACTCAAAGCTCAGGTACTCAAATGCTATTTTCTGTTTTTCTTGTAAGCTTTTTGGAAATTCCAAATCCCACCTCACCAAGAACGGTTATTACAGGAGCAAGCACGTTTCTTCTGATCTGCAAGACCAAGAATGCACGCAAAACCATTTGGAATTGATGTAGAAGTGGAAACTTTTTCACAGCTTGTTAAAGACAAGTACAAGACTTGATACACCCCACTCAGAAATGATTGAAAATGAAAAGAAAATCCCTGCAGAAGACTCATTCAACATTTAGCTGAAAGAAACTTACCATTTTGTACAAATGTTGAAACATTGGATGAGTCAAGCAATGGACATTTTCTTGACCAAGATGAATTAGTTACAAAATTTGGTCCTGATTCGGAGGCGCATACTTGACATATTAAAAAAAAAAGGGTCATTTGACCATTGCTTGGGGAACCACTTTCAAAATGAAGTGATCACCTTGCTGGCAAAGAACGTTTTACAATGAGTGATTGGCTCAGTCAAACAGTTTAGATGCTTCTCCATAATATTGGAATCAATGCTCAGTTGATGCAATCAAACAGAGCAGATGTTGTTTATTGTCAGATGCATCAATTTGACTGCACAAGAAGCCCAAATTTAAAAATATAGGGGTAGATTTTCAAATAGCGCGGTTTGGCGTACTTTTGTTGGCGCATCAGGCGCCAACAAAAGTACGCTGGATTTTAGTAAATACGTGCTTTTTTTAAATTTTGGGGCCTCTGACTTAATATCACTATGATAGTAAGTCAGAGGTGTACAGAAAAGCAGTTTTTTCTGCTTTTCTGTACACTTTCCTGGTGCCGGCAGAAATTAACGCCAGCGTTTGGGCAGGCGTAATTTCTGAAAGTAAAATGTGCGGCTTGGCTGCACATTTTACTTGCTGAATCGCGCGGAAATAACTAATAGCGCCCACAACATGCATTTGCATGTTGCGGGCGCTATTAGGATCGGGGGAGGGAGGGGTTGGCCGCGTTTTTTCGGTGCGCTATTACCCTTACTGTATAAGTGGTAAAAATAGCGCGTCGAAAATGCACGGCCAAATGTGGGCTAACAGTGCGCTCCGCTGGAGCGCTCTGTACTGTATCAGTCTGTCTGTGAAATAACCTTCACCAGAGCTTACACTTAGAGGCAACTATTTTAAAAGTCCTTGGGATTCAGCTCCATTGAAAAGATTTATACACAATGCTGGTTATTTTAAGAGAGCAGAAGTCTCCATGGGTCCCACTGAAATGCCACCAAATCCACCGTGAGAAGATTGAACTCTAGGTCCCAAAATTCTCCTTCTTACTCTGATGCCCAGTCTTAGGATAGCTGCTATCTTAGAACATAACTAACTAAACCATAGGTAAGAATTTCCTAGGAAGTGTCATTTACATCTATAGCAACTTGGAAGGCCTATGCTTGTATGAAATGTGCAAAGGAATTCTCCCTCTGTCCCTTTAGCCAGGGAATTTCACTGCCTGGCGCTTCACCTGCTTGAACCAGAGTGAGTAGATCTTAAAGCTGCAGCTGGCACCTTTCCCCTTCCTACATAGCCATCAGCAGAACAACTAGAGCTTAAAAGAAGAGCTCTGCTCATAGCAGATTTAATTTGTGTCAGAATTTACTGGAGCAGAAATCTTTCAACCATGATTTGCCAAGGAAAAGATGAAACCTATTCTCCTGGGCAAACAGCCATGTGTCCTATTACTGACATTTTGTGCAGATGCCTTAGCCCCTGTGGTGCCCAGGAATATTAATATTTCGGCTGCGACCAGCTAACTTACACATTGCACATCCCCATGGATGCATGTGTGCCATGTATCTTCATTTTGAAAGGTAGCGGTACATCTTATTTTGCAAAAACATGCCCCTGTGTAATTGTGTGTAGGCCCAGCTCCTAGCAACACATTAATGAATGCGGGGGGCTCTTTTGTTATCAGGAAGGGAGGGGGGAGAGAGAATAACTCTGCAAGGCCTGGCAGTGAACTGAATGACTCTGGTTCACTTGCACAGTTAAGACGCAGTACATAGGGTATGTGATTCCCAAAATACAATCTCTGTACTAGTTGAAAGCAACAAGGAAAAATATTTATAAAAAAAATATCTTTACATTTCTTCTTAAGAACATAAGAAATTGCCATGCTGGGTCAGACCAAGGGTCCATCAAGCCCAGCATCCTGTTTCCAACACAGGCCAAAACCAGGCCACAAGAACCTGGCAATTACCCAAACACCAAGAAGAACCCATGCTTCTGATGCAATTAATAGCAGTGGCCATTCCCTAAGTAAAATTGATTAATAGCCATTAATGGACTTCTCCTCTAAGAACTTATCCAAATCTTTTTTGAACCCAGCTACACTAACTGCACTAACCATATCCTCTGGCAACAAATTCCAGAGCTTTATTGTGCATTGAGTGAAAAAGAATTTTCTCCGATTAGTCTTAAATGTGCTACTTGCTAACTTCATGGAGTGCCCCCTAGTCCTTCTATTATTCGAAAGTGTAAATAACTGAGTCACATCTACTCGTTCAAGACTTCTCATGATCTTAAAGACCTCTATCATATCCCCCTCAGCCGTCTCTTCTCCAAGCTGAACAGCCCTAACCTCTTCAGCCTTTTCTCATAGGGGAGCTGTTCCATCCCCTTTATCATTTTGGTTGCCATTCTCTATACCTTCTCCATCACAATTATATCTTTTTTGAGATGCGGCGACCAGAATTGTACACAGTATTCAAGGTGCGGTCTCACCATGGAGCGATACAGAGGCATTATGACATTTTCCGTTTTATTCACCATTGCCTTTCTAATAATTCTTAACATTCTGTTTGGTTTTTTGACTGCCGCAGCACATTGAGTCGACGATTTTAAAGTATTATCCACTATGATGCCTAGATCTTTTTCCTCTATTAACTTTGAGGGTCCATTTTCAGTGGCAGTTAAGCAGATAACTTGCTTGTTAACCAGTTAAATGCCAACTTGTGAATAATTCTGCCACTTATCCAGCTAAGTTTAGCTGATTAACTAATTTATCTATCTAATAATTGAAAGTAAAGTTAGCCAGAGAACCTGTTCCGCTAACTCTAGTCATGCCACAGAATATGCTTACAGCTAGTGGAATAAAATTATCTGGCTCACCTTTAAGATTGTAGGCTGAATTCCATGAGGCGACTGCGCCACTAAATATCCAACCAACGGTAGCCGGATAAGTTTACACAGCTAACTTTGCAAGCCAGCCAGTGGATGAATGAATATTATCCTGCTAATGGACGGATTTCAACACTAAGGAAAACTACTTCAGAAAAAAAGTCATTCCTTTCCTTTTCTCCAGCAAACTTTCTGCATTTTAATCCAAAGACGGTGCTCACTCACAGCAGAGGGACTTCTGCAGGCATTATTAATGCAGTAAAACTGTTCAGCTCACCTTTGGGCTTCCTGTAAAATGTTAACAGACGGTATCTATTGCAGAAATGGAAACAGCGTCCCCGTCCCTCTCTCACAGGAAACCTCGAGGACCGAACCTTCGGTGCCAGGACAAGCTACAGGTCCTTCATTTCCACTTCTCTTCTTTCTGGAAGAGCAACTTTCTCTCTCTCTCTAGGGATTTCACTGAAATTTAGGTTCTCTTCTAAATCAGATGGAAACCAGAGTCAGATGCCCTTTCTTTTCCTAGTATTTTAGAGGAACTTCTACTTTCCCTGGCCCGATATTCAAAGCGCATTCAGCTCTCGATAGCCGGATAAATAGGACTTCTTCGGCTATCTAGCAGCCGCTAGCTAGTGGGCAGGCAGTGGGTGGATCAAGGTGGCCCTACTTATCTGGATAATTTATCTGGTTAATTAGCGATATTAAGTCTCAGTCAGATAAGTTATGCGGGTAAGTTATACCTGCCAGCGATCAGGTTTCACTGAACCAGATATAACGTATCCGGCTAAGTAGTGGCTTGTAGGCGGATATTCAGGGCATAGCCATGCTACTGAATAAATATCCCTTTCAACCTATCCAGATAAGTCATATCTGGATAGGTTACATAGCCGGCCAGCTTTGAATATCAGGCCCCCTGTGTCTAGGTCTTTGCAATTCTTCTCTTACTGAGAGAACAAGGCTCAGTCTTTGGTGCACTTACTCTACTTGGACTACTAATTTGTGTCTCTACTCCCTCCATTGACAGAGTCAGAATATAGAGATGTGCATTCATTTGAAACAAATGGGCAAAATACAACAAATGAGACTATTTTTGTTGGAACTGTGGCTCCCCCAAAATGAATGGAGAGTGCCTAAAAATATAAATGACAACTTTTGTTTTCTGTGTTTATGGTTCCCATTCAAGTCTATGGCACATGCACAAGTGCTGCAATGAGACTGGTAACTATAGCAACCAAGCAGTGCCTGTGAGGTAATAGTCCTAATGGAGCAGAGGTGGGAGAAGTAGGCAAGTAGACAGGATGAGGACCAATCAAAGTGGAACATATTTTTAACTAGCCTATAAATGGCACCTGGATCAAATGCTGTTGACATCTTCCCACTGAAAGGTCTGAGCATGTGCAAAGAACCTCTGGTTTCTCTGTTGGATTTCACAGGGAAAGGATGTCTTTTTAGATGCTCTGTCAGCGAAAGTAAAGGTTTAAAAAAGGAGAGAAACTAATTTGGGCATTGACAAATGGCTTTTTGTTATCTACACTTCTACAGCCACAGGGATCTTACCTTGACAGAGAGAGGGAGGCACTGCTCATTGTCTGTTCACTGAAGGTGGGAGGGCGAGGAGTGGACCAGAGATAGAGAAGTAGTGAACAAGCAGCAGTGATTTTTTTTTGTCTCTGTCTGACTCTGCACAGTGCACTGCTTATAGCTCAGGCTGCGGAGAGAGGGAAAAGATGAACAGCCTTGTCAGTTTCTTCTCTGTATGACAGATTTCTTTTTGTGTGTGTGTATGCAAAGGAAGTCAGTCAGCAGTGCATAGATATACACTGTGTACGCGTAGGTGTATGTGAGAGAGACATCTTTCCATAGACTGTGAGGAATAGCCCTGGCCAGAGAGCAAAGAGTGGATCTGTGCCACTGCCAAGCAGTGGCATAGCCATGGGTGGGCCTGGATGGGCCGTTGCCCACCCATTTTGAAGCCAGGCCAGTCCAGTTGCGGCATCTGACTGACCGTGTGAGCAGACCTGGCACAGCTGGGCGCACATTTGCATGGGGCAATGGCAGCGGGTGGAATCCTGGCAATCCTCTTCCTCTTGAGCCCCGGAGCAGATCCTGAACTATGTGGAGAAGCCTCAGGCATGGGGAGCATGCGTACACACCACTTCCTCTTCCCCCGTTCCCCCAGCCAGTATTTTGTTTTTAAGATTTCCCTGGGGTCCCCTAAAGCCATGACCGCTGCAACTAGCAGAGGGGTGAAACCCTCTGAGCATCTGTTGTGTGCCGCTGGTGCCGTCGCCGGCCCACCCCACCCCACAGTCAGTGGCTGAGAGTGGCAGGGGAGGCCAAATTGCCTTCAAGGCAGGGGGGTCCACCAGAAATGCTTGAGGTGCGCGAGGGCTGGCTGGAAGGGAAAGAAAATAGGAGCAGCAGTAGATGCTCTGGGTGAGGCGAGAAGCCCAGTAAGAAGAGGAACAGAAGTCGTGTTGTGCCAGTGTCCTGTTTCAGCCTGTGTGTGTGTGAGTGTGTGTGTGTGTGAGTGTGTGTGTGTGTGTGTGTGAGTGTGAGTGTGTGTGTGAGTGTAAATGGGAACCTTCTTTCCAGGAGGCAATGGTAACTTGTGAATTAAGACAGGAATGTTGTGAAAGTGGAGACCTGGATTGGGTGACTTTGGGGGGGAGGGGGGGAGACTGGGAACTTGAGGGTGAGTGAGTTAGTGAGAGCGCAGGGGTTAGGTGTGGATTGAGACGAGAGTGGGGACCTGATTGGGGTGAGGTTTGGTGGGAGGAATGGGGACTGAGTGAGAACATGGGGAAAGTGGGATTGGGTGGGAAAATGGGAGTTTAGTGAGAGCTGAGGGATTGGGGTGAGAGTGGGGACTCAAGAGATTGAAAAGGGACTAAGAAGAGAGTGGTGAGGAAGTAGGGGCTCTGGGATGGGGGGAGAGAGCAAGAATTTATGAAACTGAGTGGGGTTTGGAAGGAACCTTATGAGATGGGTTTGTTAGTTGGGCTCTAAGAGTATGAGTGACGGATTTGAGATGGGGCTATGTATGTGAGATGGGTATAAGAGAAGAGAAGAGAAGGGGGGCTTAAGGGTGGAGAGGAGCCATTTATGACCTGGGGTGAAAGACATTGGAAAAGGATGGGAAGAGGGGACTGGAGAGGAATGAGATGCATTAGAAAGGTCTGTGAAGGGAGCAAGAGATGATGGAAACGGAGCTAGTAAGGAGGTGAACAGGTTGTATTAGGAGGCTTTATAGGGAATGAGAGATAGATGAAAGAAGCTGGAGGAGGGGAAGGGAATTAGCAACAGGGAAGGAGCTGGGGCTAGTGAGAAGATGAAAGGCAGAGTTAACGGGTGAGTACAGACTAAAACTGGGGACTAAGGAATGAGTGAGGAATGGGGAAGGAGTGAGAGCAGAGGGGAAATGGAAGAGTGGATGAGAAGGGGTGAAATAGGGAGATAAAAATATGGTAGATAGGATTGAGGTGAAAAGAGGGATATTAAGGACTGGAGTAATGAGTGGATAGAGAGGTAAAGAAGAAAAAAGAGATAAAAGAGACAGGAAAGATCAATGTCAGAGACAGATGTTGAAGTGGAAGTGAAGAAGAGGAAAGAAAAGAAATAGAAAAGAGAAAAGAGACCCTGGAAAAAGTTATAGAGGAAAGTGGGAGAGAAACAAACAAGATGCCCAGATAACAAAGGTAGAAAAAGCATTTTATTTTCAAATTAATCAGGTTGATGCAATACAATGAGCTCAGCTGAGTGCACTGTTTAACCCCTGGTTGGACGCAGGTTTTGAATGCACGTCCACAACCCCTTATTCTATAAGGGGATTAGCGCCTCCAAAATGCACATCCAGCCCCCTGCCCTGGAGCAGGCGTTAATTTTGAGGAGCCCAAAAAGTGCACAGGAAAGCAGAAAGTACTGCTTTTTTGTACTTCCTCTGACACTATCGTGGTGATATTAGGTCGGAGGAACAAAAAGGAGGACATCCTTAAAAAATAAAAAATACCAGCCGTCATGGTGAGAAAAGGGACGCTCATTTAACAGCATCCATTTTCCTAACCTGTGGCTGTGCAGCTGCTTAGGAAAATGGATGCTCGTAAAATTGAGCGTCGACTTTCCTAACCGGCTGATAGCCAACCTCTCTCTGGGTGCCCTATGCCAAGGAGGTGTGAGAGGAGCACAATGCCCCCTAGTGCCTCCTTTTTACCATGGCACCTGATTTAAATATTAAATTGGGAACCCCGGAGAGGTTGATTGGCACGTGTTGGGAGAACGGGCACTCTAGTCAGTAATCTCCAGTGAGGAGAAGAGGGAAGTAGACGATATTGATAGTGTGGAGAGTAAATCCCAGGAAGAGCAGGCAGTGCAGGCAGAGGGCATAACCTTTTAACCCATGGTCAACCATCAACCTCAACTCTTGTGCCAGCAGCTGCAGCCCCCCCCAAAGATGCAGCGAGGAGATTGCACAAAACAACATCCCTGCTGTGAAGGCACGTTACAGTGAGGGAGGACCCATGTTTTGCATAGAGCATTAGCTGTAGTAAGACCAGCAGTTGAGGGAAGGTACTGGGACTTCAGACAAATAATGTATGCAGCTTTACCTACAAAATCACCATCCGCTAGCATTTTCATTATGGGAGGATGGCAGTACAGGCTTGGAAACCCCCTCTGCCATTCAAAGCAGAAGCAGTAGCAAAAGGGTTGAAAAGGGGGTGACTTATCCCCAACTGACCCTACAGCCTCTTCTGACAGCTCTGTGGCAGCCCAGCATGGAGCAGATGAGGTGGTGTTCTGTATCACTGATCCAGGGCAAGAGGTAGGCAGCATCCAAAGTAGTGATGAGGAACCACTTTGCCCCTCTCATGGTACCTTGAGGGGGGAGGGAGATTTCCTGCCCCTGTTACTGTTGCGCCCATCAGTTGCAGATGGCTGCCCTCTCTATTGCTCACCTTTGTTTTCTATCTGATTCAGCTCAGTTTGGGAAGATGGCTGCCTCTGCTTCTCCACGCCAACCCCTTCGGCATTCCCAGTCCGGCATGGGCGATTGCGTTTGCCATCTTTCTCCCGGAGTCATCTAGGGCACGCGCGCGCATGCATGCGTGCAGCCCCGTCCTTTACGTGCATCATGGCGGGAACCTCGGAGGCGTCCCCACCGCATGACATTACTAGCTCTGGTATTTAATCTCTGTTCACAAATACAGATACGAGTTAGCAAGGAATCCTCCATGCTGATCTCTCCTCGCTACCAGACGCCTCCGCTCTGGTTACTCTTGCTCCTGGGCGACTTAGGTACCCGCTCCTCGGGGGCCTTGCTTCGCTCCTTTGCACCCTACGGGGTTATCTGCTACCAGCTAAGTCCCCACCTAGGTACCCACTCCTCAGGGGCCTTGTCTCGCTCCTGTCTACCTTCCGGGGTCGCCTACCACCTTCAAGGATGCCTAAAGCACCCGCTCCTCGGGGGCCTTATTTCTTCATGGACCTCCGCTCCTCAGGGGATCTCAACTTCTACAACCGCCAGTATCAGAGTGAGTACTACCACTCCAGTTCTGTCTCTGCATTGTCACACCTCTCTTCTCAGATCCTCAGCCTAGCCCGCAACGTGGACCACTACCGTATCTACTTTCACTGGCCTTTCCATCTAGGCCTGGGTTCTCGGCCTAACCGGCTTCGCGGACCACTACCGGACACCTCTCCCTCACGGGACCTGGTGAGACTGTGGAACTGCCTTCCACCTTGCAGACCTCTGAACGGAACTTTGCCATCGGACATCTCCTCTCCTGGCTGGGATCACTACCCCCGTTCCTCAGGTCATCATCTACATTGCTGTATAATCTGTGTCCATCTCTGCTCAGAGCTAGTTTATTGCTGCAAGTCACCGCAGGGCACCGCCCTGTGGGAGGTGCCATCTCTTGCTGCGACCAATGGCCCATGCCTTGATGTCCAAAACACAACAGTTATTAGTGCTCTTTGCCTCTCATTTGTGCCCTGGGGTGTTCTGGCCACTCTTACTGCCACTTGGCTTCTCTCATGGCGCCTTGAAGAGCGTCTGCCACTAGTGGTGCTTTTGATGCCACATTAACACAGTCCTGGTGTACTGGAGTGCCCTTCACCCTTCTGAATTTATCTACACATAGGTTTCTTTAGAATCGATTTACGTTAATGGGAAACGAAAAATAAAATCAAGAAATGACGTTTTTTTTTCACCTGAAATGAATCAAACAAATGATTGCTACCTACAACATGAATAAATGAACCAAAATGACCTTGTTCCTTCTGCACATCTCTGAGGTATTACTCTACATCATGGAATGTATTTAACCCTTACTAATGCAACTTGCTCTGTACTAAGGCCAAAGTGTGTGCTATTCCGACACAGCAAACTCATTTTCCATAAGTGAAAACAAAGGCAAACTGAAATATGTGCATGGTCTGGTGAAAGCTGAAATGCAATTTGAATTGGATAATATGGTTACCTTGCAATATCAGAGCCAGGTAAAATTATGGCTGTGATTAAACGGGAACTCTCAAAGCTGGTTTATTTTTTTCATTGTTTTCCTCCTGAGCTTTGGTAGACGTAAGCATGTGGCATCACAAATCACTGGTTCTAATAAAATCTAGAAAAGCGATAAAAATGATCCCTGTGACAAATAGTTGTAGGAGACATCAGACAGTGCTTGCTTTATTTAACCATTAATTTAATATTAGCCCAAGCTGTAGAGCTGCTGCTTATTTTGAGATGCCAAATGGAGAAATGCCTCCCGAAGGAGACAAGAAACCTGGCAGTCTCTCATAGCAAAAGTAGAGCTCAGGATTTTTGACATGAAGAAGACAAAGAACAAACTTCCAGGATGGAAAGAAATTGTTGTAACGTGCCTCGATTATTCTCATGCTTCTTATGCTGGTCTGCTTCAGAATGTGAGGCATCATTTACAACCGGTTCCCATTGCGGCAATGGTTTTTGGGGAAGCTGTGTTGAAAGAGCTTCACTGGTTGCCAATTAGGTGATATGCAAAGTTCAAGATATTCTGTCTAGAATTTAAGTGTCTGCATGGCATCGATCCTCTTTACATCTGGAACAAATTTTGTTTTTATATTCCTAAGCAATCATATCTTCAGGAGGTGCCTTCTTTTACAGATTATAAATTGGTTGTCACATGTAATACAGCTTTTGCTTGGATACGCCCCGTTCTCTGGTTAGCTTTCTCCAAGATTTGGTGGGGTTCCATAAGTATTTAAAATTGTAGTGTTTTTTTGCAGTCTTTTCAATGTGTTTTGGTATGGATTGATGGGCAGCTAATGAATTGGGTATCTACTGACTCTCATGCGCTTGATGATATGGGATGTTGAGCTATTATATAAAGAACCTCTGGTTTTCTTGTCTTATAACTATTAATTTATTTATTTATGGGACATACTTATATTCTGCCTATAATAAAAATTATGGTAGGTGGATTACAAAAGCTACATAAAACAATATAAAACAAGCAATGACCAACAGGAATACAACACACATAAATAAATAATACTGCTATTAAAAATTAAATTCTGCATTATTCCATTCCTCCAACACAATTTAAAATGAATAGGCTTCTCAAAAAGGCTGGCCTTAAGCAACTTCCTAAATATTTTTATATCTTGCATCATTCTCAACTCTCCAAGTAAATCATTCTACAATTTCACACCAACAAAAGATAATGCACAATTTTTTGTCTCCTGTAGTCAAGCAACCCTAACCATAGTTGGTGATTCAATTATTAGAAATGTAGATAACTGGGTGGCTGGTGGATATGAGGGCCGCCTGGTAACTTGCCTGCCTGGTGCGAATATGGCGGACCTCACGCATCACCTAGATAGGATTATAGACAGTGCTGGGGAGGAGCCGGCTGTCGTGGTACATGTGGGCACCAACAACATAGGAAAATGTGGGAGGGAGGTTCTGGAAGCCAAATTTAGGATCTTAGGTAGAAAGCTGAAATCCAGAACCTCCAGGGTAGCATTCTTTGAAATGTTCCCTATTACAGATGCAGATCCCCAGAGGCAGGCAGAGCTCTGGAGAATCAATGCGTGGATGAGACGATGGAGCAGGGAAGAGGAATTCAGTTTTGTAAGGAAATGGACATTTTGGGGAAGGGGAAGACTTTTCCGAAAGTTTAGGCTCTACTTTAACCAGGGTGGAACCAGGCTGCTAGCACTAACCTTTAAAAAGGAGATAGGGCAGCTTTTAAACTAGAGCAAAGGGGAAAACCGACAGTTAGTATAGCTGTGTTTAAAAAAGGATTGGATAAGTTCTTGGAGGAGAAGTCCATTACCTGCTATTAAGTTCACTTAGAGAATAGCCACTGCCATTAGCAATGGTTACATGGAAAAGATTTAGTTTTTGGGTACTTGCCAGGTTCTTATGGCCTGGTTTGGCCTCTGTTGGAAACAGGATGCTGGGCTTGATGGACCCTTGGTCTGACCCAGTATGGCATTTTCTTATGTTCTTATGTTCTTAGTCACTCAGCAGCGCATGGTTTGGAGGAATGAATCTTTGAAGGATACTAATGATGCATTAGAATTAGGGCATCCCGACAGAGAGGTTCCAATAAAAGCAAAAATAATCCATGTGCCTTTAAGTAAAGAATCACCAGAGCTAAAGGATTCCAAATTATCCCTATCAACTGAAAAGCAGGTTGTTAATACAAACAAAAAACACACTTTGAAATGTCTGTATGCCAGTGCCAGAAGTCTAAGAAGTAAGATGGGAGAGTTAGAGTGTATAGCAGTAAATGATGAGATTGACATAATTGGCATCACAGAGACTTGGTGGAAGGAGGATAACCAATGGGACAGTGCTATATCAGGGTACAAATTATAGCGCAATGATAGGGAGGATCAACTTGGTGGGGGTGTGGCACTTTATGTCTGGGAGGGTATAGAGTCTAACAGAATAAAGATCATACAACAGAGTAAATGCTCAGTAGAATCTATATGGATAGAAATCCCATGTGTGTTGGGTAAGAGTATAGTGATAGGAGTATACTACCGTCCACCTGGACAAAATGGTCAGCTAGATGATGAAATGCTAAGAGAAATCAGGGAAGCTAACCAATTTGGCAGTGCAATAATAATGGGAGATTTCAAATACCCCAATATTGACTGGGTAAATGTAACATCAGTACATGCTAGAGATATAAAGATCCTGGATGGAATAAATGATTACTTCATGGAGCAGTTGTTCAGGAACCAATGAGAGAGGGAGCTATTTTAGATATAATTCTTAGTGGAACACAGGATTTGGTGAGAGAGGTAATGGTGGTGGGGCCACTTGGCAATAGTGATCATAATATGATCAAATTTAAACTAATAACTGGAAGGGGGACAATATGGAAATCTACAGCTCTAACACTAAATTTTCAAAAGGGAAACGATAAAATGAGGAAAATAGAAAAAAACTGAAAGGTGCAGCTGCAAAGGTTAAAAATGTATCACAAGTGTAGACATTGTTTAAACATACCATCTTAGAAGTGCAGTCCATAAGTATTCCATGCATTAAGAAAGGTAGAAGGAAAGGGCAAATGATTACCGGCATGGTTAAAAGGTGAGGTGAAAAAGGCTATTTTATCCAAAAAATCAACCTTCAAAAATTGGAGGAAGGACTCATCTGAAGAAAATAGGAAAAAGCATAAGCATTGTCAGATTAAGTGAAAAACATTCATAAGAAAGGCTAAGAGAGAATCTGAAATGAAGTTGGCCATAGAGGCAAAAACTCATAATAAAATTTAAAAAAAATATATCCAAAGTAGGAACCCTGTTGTTACGCCTGGTCGCAGATGGCTGTGACCGCTGTTGCTCACCTCTTGTTTGACTACTCTGACTCCTCTGGGTCGACTTGTGTCCTCTGTCAGCTATCGCCGGCCTACACTCCCTGGTTCCTGGGCCCCCCTGGATGGCATGGACGCTGCCGACCACCATCTTGTCCTCGGAGTCCCTTAGGCGCACAAGCGCACGCTACCTGGCCAGTCTTATGCACGTCATGGTGGGAACCTCGGGGGCATCCCCCTCGGATGACGTTATTTTTCAAGGACTCAAGCCGGCTGGCCCTGCCTACCTACGACTTGGCAATGAGTTCCCTCATTGCTGAATCCGCTTCACTCGCTACAGACTCTTGTTCCAGCTCCTGCTTCTGTGGCGTGAGACATACTGGGTAACTGCTCCTCGGGGGCCCTTCCTGTCTCTGGCTTCCACTCTTCAGAGGGCCTTCCACCTAGGACTTCTGCCTGCTCCATTCTCTGGGGTCTTCTATGGAACTTCCACTCTGCTACAGTGAGTACCCAGCCTCTGTGGACCCTTGCCGCACCATTGCTACTGAGGACCCTCATCGGTGTACCCCGATCTGCGGACCCTTGCCGTACCATCACTACTGAGGAACCCTCATCGGTGTATCCCACTCTGCGGACTATTGCTGTACCATTGCTACTGAGGACCCTCATCGGTGTACCCCGCTCTGCGGACCCTTGCCGTACCATTGCTACTGAGGACCCTCACCAGTGTACCCCGCTCTGCGGACCATTGCCGTATCATCACTACAGAGGACTTCTCCATGGGTATACCCCACTTCACAAACCCTGGGGCTCCCCAGCACCTGTGTGTCTTTCTGCCACACTCCCCGCTCCTTGGGCAGTGTCACTCTACTTCTCTAATAAAGTTTCAAGGACTCTCAAGCTAATACTAATGTCAGCTCCCTGCCCTGACGTTCTGTGACTCCACCACCTGGGGGTCACTCTCTCTAGCTTCCTCTGCCTCTCATCTCTCTCTCCAGCACCTGTTGCTCTACGCACCTCACAGATGAGACCTCGCTTCCCGACTGTGAGGCTCATGGGGCTCCTCCCCGTGGGTGGTACCATCTCTCACCTCGGCCCAGGGCCCACATACCCACAAATCCTAACAGATTGCCAAGTCCATGGACCCGGCACAGGTCTCAGCACTCCAGCCCTGGCCAGGCCCAGCGAATTACAGAACAACAAAAGATTCTGGAGACCTTGGCTAATGCCATCAACCAATTGAACAATCGGTTGGACTCCGTCTCGACGTCTGCCAAGTCTAGTCCTGCTTCAGATGCATCACCATTCCAGCCTACAGCGCCTCTGCTGGCACCTCCTCATTTCGCAGGTGACCTCTTATTGTATAGAGGCTTCTTGAACCAGTGCAACATGCACTTTTCCTTACAACCTGCATATTTTCCTGATGAGTTTCCAAGACAACATACATCCTATCCCTCTTGGATGGAAAAGTGTTGGCCTGGGCATTGCCCCTTTGGGAACAAACAGATCCAATCCTTCAGGACCTGCCGGACTTCCTCACTCTATTTCAGTCTGTATTCGATGACCTAGGTCGAAAGGATATCTCCGGATCTATGCTCCTCCATCTACAACAAGGTTTCAGATCTCTGACCGATTATCGGGCTGATACAGTAAAAGTCGCGGGAGAGCGGGCAAGCGCCCGCTCTCCCGGCGCGCTCACAGGCCACTCTCCTGTGCACGTGATTTAGTATCGGTCCGCATGCAAATTAGGGCCCGCGGTAAAAAGAGGCGCTAGGGACACTAGCACATCCCTAGCGCCTCTTTTTTGACAGGAGCGGCAGCTGTCAGCGAGTTTGACAGCTGAAGCTCAATTTTGCTGGCGTCGGTTCTCAAACCCGCTGACAGCCATGGGTTCGGAAACTGGGCGCCAGCAAAATTGAGCGTCCGGTTTTCAACCCGCGAGCCGCCGGCCGATTTTACATTTTTTTATTTTTAATTATTTTTAACTTTTGGGACCTCCGACTTAATATCGCCTTGATATTAAGTCGGAGGGTGAACAGAAAAGCAGTTTTTACTGCTTTTCTGTTTCTGTGCCAGCAGAAATTAGAATGTGCGGCTTGGTTGCACATTTTACTTACTGAATCGCGTGGGAATAACTAATAGGGCCATCAACATGCATTTGCATGTTGTGGGCACTATTAGTTTTGGGAGGAGTTGGCCGCGCATTTTCGATGCAGGATTACCCCTTACTGAATAAGGGGTAAAGCTAGCGCATCGAAAACGTGCATCCAAACGTGGGTTAACAGTGCACTCCACCGGAGCCAGTCTTATGCACGTCATGGCGGGAACCTTGGGGGAGTCCCCCTCGCATGACGTCATTCTTCACGGAGGCTTAAGCTGGCTGGCCCTGTCTACCTACGACTTGGCAATGAGTTCCCTCATTGCTGAATCCACTTCGCTCGCTACAGACTCTTGTTCCAGCTCCTGCTTCCGTGGTGTGAGACATACTGGGTACCCGCTCCTCGGGGGCCCTTCTTGTCTCTGGCTATCTGCTCCTCAGAGGGCCTTCTCCATAGGACATCTTCCTGCTCCATTCCCCGGGGTCTTCTCTGGAACTTCCACTCTGCTACAGTGAGTACCCCACCTCTGAGGACCATTTCCGTACCATTGCTACTGAGGAACCCTCATTGATGTACCCCGCTCTGCGGATCATTGTCATATCTTCTCTACTGAGGACCCTCACCAGTGTACCCCACTCTGCGGACCATTTCCGTACCAATGACGTTTGAAATGACAGGTACCAGGAAGTGGATGGTTCTCCTACAGACCCCACTGCCTTGAGCGTCCGGCGCCAGCAAGCCCCAGCAGCCGGCGATCGGAGGCAGGGAGCGCAACAAAGCACCCTCCTTCGGATGGACAAGAGAGACGAAATTTCACAGTCCCAAACCAACCCAATCCAAGCCCCAGCAGAGAGAGACAAAATTTAGCCACCCAGTCCCAAACCAACCCAATCCACAGAAAAAAAATGCTTCTCGCACTTAGCCGCCCAGTCCCAAACCAAACCAACCCAACCCAATCCAAGCCCCAGCAGAGAGAGACGAAATTTCACAGTCCCAAACCAACCCAATCCAAGCCCCAGCAGAGAGAGATGAAATTTCACAGTCCCAAACTTTCCCCCAGCCCCCGCTCACCTGCCCTGGCCGTGGCCACGCAAGCCCCCAGCAGCAGCAGTAGAAGGGCGGCAAGAGAGAGCGGCGAGAGAGAGCGGCTTCAGCAGCCCTGCCGGTGAAGATGAATATGTGTACCCCTGTACGTCCAATATGGGCGCTCAAGGCAGCGAAGGCGCATGCACACACGCTGTGACCGGCTGGACGTCGGAGGTCACGGCGTGTGCGCATGCGCCTTCGCTGCCTTGAGCGCCCATATTGGACCTACAGGCATGTACGTATTCACTTTCGCCAGCGGGGCTGCTGAAGCCGCTCTCTCTTGCCGCCCTTCTACTTCTACTGCTGCTGCTGGGTGCTTGCGTGGCCGCGGCCAGGGCAGGTGAGCGGGGGCTGGGGGAAAGTTTGGGACTGTGAAATTTCGTCTCTCTCTGCTAGGGCTTTGATTGGGTTGGTTTGGTTCGGGACTGGGCGGCTAAGTGCGAGAAGCATTTTTTTTCTGTGGATTGGGTTGGTTTGGGACTGGGCGGCTAAGTTCACCACACTAACGCAAGGGTCAGGGTTGGTGTTAAATTAGTGGGTTAAAGACGCGGCAGGTTAAAAAGTCGATAGTCGGGGCGCACTTTACTGTATGAGAAGGAATAGCTAATCGGATCATTTACATACATATACATGCCGCGGGCAGAAAGGGATACGCATCGAGTTAAAGAAGCGGTAAGGATCGGTAAAAACAGATAGTGAATCACGGGTTAGACTTACACGGCGAAATTGTGAGTACACAGCGGGTTAGAAACGGGGTAACTGCGGCCGCGCTTTACTGTATCGGCCTGTTTGTTAGTTAAAATTTGTAACCTATCATTAAAATCATCCATTGTACCTGAAGACTGGAGGATAGCTAATGTAACCCCAATATTTAAAAAGGGCTCCAGGGCGATCTGGGAAACTACAGACCGGTTAGCCTGACTTCAGTGCCAGGTAAAATAGTGGAAAGTGTTCTAAACATCAAAATCACAGAACATATAGAAAGACATGGTTTAATGGAACAAAGTCAGCATGGCTTTACCCAAGGCAAGTCGTGCCTCACAAATCTGTTTCATTTTTTTGAAGGGGTCAATAAACATGTGGATAACGGTGATCCGGTAGATGTAGTTTATTTGGATTTTCAGAAGTCATTTGACAAAGTCCCTCATGAGAGGCTTCTAGGAAAATTAAAAAGTCATGGAATAGGAGGCAATGTTGTTCAGTGAATTACAAACTGGTTAAAAGACAAGAAACAGATAGTAGGATTAAATATCTGTTTTTACAGTGGAAAAGGGTAAACAGTGGAGTGCCTCAGTGATCTGTACTTGGTCCGGTGCTTTTCAATATATTTATAAGTGATTTGGAAAGGAATGTTAAAAATGTTAAAAAATATTAAATAAATAAATAAATAAATACGTTGAGTGAGATAATGAAATTTGCAGATGATACAAAATTATTCAGAGTAGTTAAATCATAAGCGGATAGTGATAAATTGCAGGAGGACCTTGCAAGACTGGAAGATGGCAGATGAAATTTAATGTGGACAAGTGCAAGGTGATGCATATAGGAAAAAATAACCCTTGCTGTAGTTACATGATGTTAGGTT
Source organism: Rhinatrema bivittatum (assembly GCF_901001135.1). Taxonomy (NCBI): domain Eukaryota; kingdom Metazoa; phylum Chordata; class Amphibia; order Gymnophiona; family Rhinatrematidae; genus Rhinatrema; species Rhinatrema bivittatum. Next base: position 9,413,497 of record NC_042618.1, read on the forward strand.
CCATTTTAGGTGCTACCACCCAAGAAAGAGATCTAGGCGTCATAGTGGATAACACATTGAAATCATCGGTTCAGTTTGCTGCGGCAGTCGAAAAAGCAAACAGAATGTTGGGAAATATTAGAAAGGGAATGGTGAATAAAACAGAAAATGTCATAATGCCTCTGTATCGCTCCATGGTGAGACTGCAGCTTGAATATTGTGTACAATTCTGGTCACCGCATCTCAAAAAAGATATAGTTGCAATGGAGAAAGTACAGAGAAGGGCAACCAAAATGATAAAGGGAATGGAACAGCTCCCCTATGAGGAAAGGCTGAAGAGGTTAGGCCTGTTCAGCTTGGAGAAGAGACGGCTGAGGGGGGATATGATAGAGGTCTTTAAGATCATGAGAGGTCTTGAATGAGTAGATGTGAATCGGTTATTTGACTTTCGGATAATAGAAGGACTAGGGGGAATTCCATGAAGTTAGCAAGTAGCTCATTTAAGACTAATCAGAGAAAATTCTTTTTCACTCAACGCACAATAAATCTCTGGAATTTGTTGCCAGAGGATGTGGTTAGTGCAGTTAGTGTAGGAGAAGTCCATTAACTACTATTAATCAATTTTACTTAGGGAATAGCCACTGCTATTTGCATCAGTAGCATGGGATCTTCTTAGTGTTTGGGTAATTGCCAGGTTCTTGTGGCCTGGTTTGGCCTCTGTTGGAAGCAGGATGCTGGGCTTGATGGACCTTTGGTCTGACCCAGCATGGCAATTTCTTATGTTCTTATGTTCCTGGAGATTCTGTCTTCCCCTCTTGCTTTGTGGTTTATTATAGTGAGAGAATATTTGCGATGTTATAGATGGTGAATGAAATCTTACATTGAGTTTCTCCTGTGCTACTGTAGAAGGTTATCTTTGGCTTTGTAATACTGATAAATGAAAAGTTATAAAAAGACTTCAAATATAAGTGCATAATACTTATGTTATTTAGCAATTTAGCATTGGAGGAGGCAGAATGAACAGACAGTAGGACATAATTCCATAGAACCGAGACTGTAAGGGAGAACCGAGCAGACGTGGAGAGAAGAGGAAAGAAATAAACTTGTAGACATAGGCAAGAGAGAGTGAAAGGCATTGGGGGTTCAAAGGAAGCAATGAGGAGAGGAGATAGGAAGAACCAGAGGTGTTTAAAGGATGAGGAGCTTTATTTGGAATAGGGGCTTGACACTGGATCCTCTTAGGCTCCTTGCACATACGACGAACAGGATCACATTAACGAAGGGAAAGGAAACTTGGAGGGTGCAGTCTTTCCACTGCTGCTTCCTGAACATTTCATTTCATTCGGACTCCACCCCCATCTGTGGCATTTTGCAAGAGGTTCATTGGAGCAGGATTTTTCAAACCTGTCCCGGTGGCCCCACAGCTAGCTGGATTTTCGGGCTAACTGCGATGAATATGTAGAGCGTACATTTGCATACACCGAGTTTCCGCTGCCTGCAAATGGATCTTCTGCATATTCATTGCGCAGAGCCTGAAAACCCAACTGGCTGCGGGATCGCTGTGATAGGTTTAGGCATCCCTGTTTCAATGTTTGCATTAAAAAAAAATGCAATTTTCTTCCACTTCAGGAGGAGAAAAAATCTCAAGAAGAACTTTGTAGAAAAGAAAGGCAGGACTCCCCTCCCGGGCAAAACAAAAGCCTCTGCCCGCTTTATGGGGCTATTTTTCCCTTTTGTAAGTTGTGAGAAATGAAATATTTCGGTGCAAGGTGCACTCTTACTGGCTTTTTGTACTTTATCTTTTACTTATTTTGGCCCAAAATGTAAATGTGGCCTTAAGATAACGTCTTAGGATAATGTTTTAAGGCCACATTTGCAATTTGGGCCAAAATAAGTAAAAGATAAAGTATTTAAAAAGCCAGTAAGAGCGCACCTTGCACCGAAATATTTCATTTCTCACAGCTTACAAAAGGGGAAAATAGCCCCATAAAGCGGGCAGAGGCCTTTGTTTTGCCCGGGGGGAGGGGGTAAAAGTCCTGCCATACTTTCTGTAAATTTTGTTTTTGCAAAGATTTTCTTTAGATTTTTGCAGAAGAAAATTGCATGGCTTTGAATGCAAACATTAAGAAGACTGAGAAGCAGCTTCACTGCGCATCATTATTGCAAGGGAATGCACGATGCAATCTCAGGGGCAGGCATCTCTCGCTATGGGTAAGTGCCAACATGAAAGGGCATAAAGAGAGCGGTCGGTGCATTAACCATTTTGAGGGGTAATTTTCAAAGGCATTCAGTTCCCCTGGGTAAAATGACCTTGCCGAAAACTGCCCTCCAAACGCAGCTAAAGTTATGCGTGCATTTCATTGTGAGTGTACTATGTTACCGTGTTGCTTTTACCTACATAAGGTAAGGTATTCTTATTGGCGTGTTTAGGTCAGAGAGGAAAATAACATGCATGCATATAGGTGATCTTCACTTGTGTTATTTAGCAACTGACTGGCCACCCCACAAATAACAGATGCAAAGTAGTACATGGACTCTTGGAGCACACGTACTTTGTGTCATGGTGAGGCAGGCTGGATCCTGTACCTCCCCCAGCAGGAGGACGTACAGCACTTCAGGGCTGAGCAGGACGTGGTCTTCTACCTGGCAAGCCTCTTCCCCTTTGGGTTGAGCCCACAGGTTGTTCTGGGGGCCGGCAGGACTTCCTTGGAGTGGTAGAGGTTGGACTAGGCTGGGGCTGGAGATGACGCTGAGGCTGAAAACAGGTAGGAGCTGGAGACATAGGCTGGAACTGGAGACACTGGTTGGAACTGGATGCATGCGCTAGAGAGGGAAACACCGGTTGGAACAGAAGGCCCACTGGAACATGGCCACAGAGAGGACTGGACAGAATTGGACAAGGACTGGAAAGGATTAGAAAAGGACTGGGCAGGACAGGACATGAACAGGACATGAATGGTCTATTCGCCCAAGGACTGGATAAGACAAAACTAGACAAGGACTGGACAGGGCAAGGAATATAAACCCAGGGGAAACCGGAATCAAGACAAACAAAGATTCATATAAGACAGGAAACATACAAGGAGGCCATGTGGGAAGGCAGAGTTAGAAGGCTTTGAGGGCCACAAGGCTAAGTAAGACTAGACTAGAAGGCCCACTAGGTCACAAGGTAAAGCAAGACAGTCAAAGAGGCCACAGAGGAAGGCAGAAAGGCTAAGGAGGATACAGGGCAAGGCAGGAAGGCCAAATAGACCACAGAGCAAGACAGGGTAAGAAGATTATTTATTTATTTATTTAAGCATTTTATATACCATCATTCCAAAAGAAGATCACAATGGTTTACAAAAACGACATTCAGAACATAGGTCAACCAAATACTTAATATATGTTACAAGAGCGCCATTCATATTAAAGGTCAACAATACACTTAAAACATCTAAAAACATGTTAACTCGAGGGTTTATAAGGTAGTTTGTGCTAGGGATGTGAATCGTTTTTTGACGATTTAAAAAATCGTCCGATATATTTTAAATCGTCAAAAATCGTTAGAGGCACGATACAATAGGAATTCCCCCGATTTATCATCAAAAATCGTAAATCGGGGGAGGGGGAGGGGAAGGGGGAGGGCGGGAAAACCGGCACACTAAAACAACCCTAAAACCCACCCCGACCCTTTAAAATAAATCCCCCACCCTCCCGAACCCCCACAAAATGTTTTAAATTACCTGGGGTCCAGTGGGGGGGTCCCGGTGTGATCTTCCACTCTCGGGCCATGGCTGCGTTAATAGAAATGGCGCCGGCGCCATTTTGGTTCCTGTCCCCCAACGTCACGAGCGCAGGAGATCGCTCCCGGACCCCCGCTGGACCCCCAGGGAGTTTTGGCCAGCTTGGGGGGGCCTCCTGACCCCCACAAGACTTGCAAAAAGTCCAGCAGGGGTCCGGGAGTGACCTCCTGCACTCGGGCCGTATTGCAAAATGGCGCCGGCCGTATGGCCGTATTGCTGTATTGCAAAATGGCGCCGGCCATATGGCCGGCGTCATTTTGCAATACGGCAATACGACCCGAGTGCAGGAGGTCGCTCCCGGACCCCCGCTGGACTTTTGGCAAGTCTTGTGGGGGTCAGGAGGCCCCCCCCAAGCTGGCCAAAAGTCCCTGGGGGTCCAGCGGGGGTCCGGGAGCGATCTCCTGCGCTCGTGACGTCGGGGGACAGGAACCACTTCTATTAACGCAGTCGTGGCCTGAGAGTGGAAGAACACACCGGGACCCCCCACTGGACCCCAGGTAATTTAAAACATTTTGTGGGGGTTCGGGAGGGTGGGGGATTTATTTTAAAGGGTCGGGGTGGGTTTTAGTGTGCCGGTTTTCCCGCCCTCCCCCGATTTACGATTTAAACGATTTTTAAAAAAACAAAACCGTGACGATCAGATTCCCTCCTCCCCCAGCCAAAATCGATCGTTAAGACGATCGATCACACGATTCACATCTGTGCTACATAATTTCTGTTTCAATTGTGTAAATATATTAGTTAGAGATTGTTCAATTGTTGTAGTTCACTGCATATCGATGTACTATGTTTTGAAGAGCCAGGTTTTCAGCTCACGTTAGAATCTCTTTCTTTCTGTCAATAGAGGTAACGTCTTGGTAGAGAATTCCACAGCTTAGGGCCTGCTATGGAAAACATTCGGTCTCTTATTTGTGTTAAATGTGTACTTCACATTGTAGGCACAGTTTAGTAGCCCTTTATTTTGTGATCTTAGTATTTGCTGTGGTGTGTATGGTTGGAGATTCACACCTATTAAGCAGGGGACTCTATCGTAGATGGTGTTATAAATTATTGTTAGTACTTTATAATGGATTCTTGATTGTATTGGCAGCTAGTGCAGAGCTATCAGCGAGGGGGGGGGGGGTGATGTGGTCACATTTCCTTGCCCCTAATAGAAGTCTTGCAGAGGCATTTTGTAGTAACCGTAGCGGTTTTAGAAGTCCAGAGGGTAGTCCTCGTAATAGGGAGTTGCACTAATCTATATTTCAGAAAATTGGTATTTGTAATACAGTGCGGGAATCCTGAAATGATAGTAATGGTTTTAGCCAAAGTAATATTTGCAGCTTGGAGTATCCTGTTTTTAATTAATTTGTTTGTGTGCTTTTTCATTGTGAAATTCTCATTGATCTGTATTCCTTCATCTCGTACTTGTTCAGTGGGTGTAATCTGAAAATTACCCAGGTCTAGGGATGGTGGATTAACTGTGGAGGAGTTTCTTCTTAGCCAAACGATTTCAGTTTTATTTGTGTTTTGAGTTTGTTGAAGCTGTGTCGGTTCTTGCTGTGTTGCCTTCATGTATGTTGAGGGTGTTGATGATGTATTTTCAATTGATTTGGTGAATGGGATGTAGAACTCTATGTCATCAGCATATAAGAAGAAGCTGATTCTTAGTTTTGCTAGTAGAGTACACAAAGGAAGCATATAAACGTTGAAAAGTCCTGCCGATAGTGCTGAACCCTGGGGGACACCTGTCTCGATAGGGAAGGTATCAGAGATGTGGTTGCCCAGTTTGACATGGAATGTCCTGTCAGTTAGGAAGGAAGAGAACCATTTGAGAACATTTCTATCTATTCCAGTTTTTCTCATTTGGTGGCACAGCAGGGGTATGGTCCACAGTTTTGAAGGCTGCTTTCAAGTCTAATAGAACCAGGATGCAAAATCCGTCATTGTCAAACCCTTGTAGATCCGGATCCATTAAGGATATTAGTAGAGCTTCTGTTGAGCAAACGTTTGTGAATCTGAATTGGTTTGGGAATAGAATATCATTCTCTTGTAGGTTATTTTCCAGTTCAGATAATACTGCTTTTTCTTGAATTTTTGCGATAAAAGGTAATTATGCCTCTGTGTAGTTTTGAGGCTTGCCTCACTGTTTTAATAACTGCAGTAGTGCAATGACATGGATCTTAAACATTAGTTAAAAATAGAATTAGTTAAAATAGTGGGCGTACAGGAAGAAAGGTTATCTAAGAATTAGGCTTTTAAAGATTCATACAGAAAAGAACATGGGCACTTTAAATAGTGAGCGACAATGTAGGCATTGCTTAACTTACTGTTCTTGGCCAGACTCTGTTTCTTTCATCTGTTTGTTTTTTGTTCTTTCCCAATGGTTTAAGATGCTTTCATGTTCATTCAGGTACTGTTTTAGTATTAGTACTGCAGGTTAGCACCTCAGGCGTGCACGAAGGGGTGTACAAAGGGGCAAGCTCCTTTGTTGTGCTCCTTCATGTGTGCGCCAAGGACACGCACCCCTCAGCACAAGCGCCTTTGGTGTTGCCACCGCTGTAAGTTGGTGTTGGTGGGCAGGCAGTGAGCAGGCTTAGCGGTGGGGCTGTCGCGTCAGCGCTGGCAATGTTCCTCACCTCCCCTTTCCGAGGGAGAAGGGTGCTCTTAGAGCATCAGCTGTGCTGCTCCTGGGGCCGGTTTTTGTGGGCTTCAGCAGGACGTGCTCTCTGACACAATCCTCCGTGCTCTCCCTGCAGCTCTCTACTGGTGTTGCCACCGCTGTAGGCTGGTATTGTTGGGTGGGCTGTGGGCGGGCTTGGGGTGGAGGTGCGTCAGTGCCAGTGATGTTCTTCACCTCCTCCTTCCAGGGTGAGGGGAGGGTACTCTATGAGCATCAGCTGTGCTGTTCCTGGGGCCAGTTTCTGTGGGCTTCAGCAGACAGTGCTTCCTGTCGCAATCCTCCACGTTCTCCCTGCCGCTCTCTCCCAGTGTTGCCACCGCTGTAAGTTGGTACAAGGTCCACACAGAAATGAAGCAGGAGGGCCAGAGCAAAGAGAAAGTGAATCAATAATGAGGTGGCAAGTGCAGGGAAAGGCAGGGTTATATAGGGCAGAGCTTGCTGAGTCATGCAGGCATCAAGGAGGCAGCTAGTGCGGATGTGAGCATGGCTTGATGAGGGCCTCTGCTGGTGGGAGGGCTGCCTAGCAGCCAGAATTATTACACTTTGCAGTTTTCCTTTGAAAATGTGCATAAAATATGCTTGTGTGAAGAATCTTCAAAGTTTGCAATGATATGGCCTCTTTGAACATTGCCCACTTTCCCCATAGACACAAAATTAGAAAATCACTTAGTACATCAGGCCCTAATGGGTTGAAGTGGGAGACATTCATCCACCATTGAAATGCATTTGACTACAAGGACTTTTATGGAGGAAACACTGTTTAGCCAGGTAAGACATGGTGCCATTTGACTCTATTTATCATCCTATTTTAAGTAATCATCTTAAGGATGTAGGCATTGGCCTCAGTATTTTGAGGGAGTCTGAGTCATTTCTAAATAGTCACTCCCTGCAATTTAGATCAGACACTTCTTATTCAAACTGGAAAGCATTATTTTCAGGAGTGCCTTAGGATTCTGCTGTCACTGCAGCATTGTTTAATATCTGTCCTTAGCCTATATATATAAGCTCCTTACTTAGTTCAGTATTCAGAATTGGTTCTATGAGGATCACATACAACTGTTAGTCCCTCGTAGTGATTCAGCTGTTTCTATCCTTTTAGTATGCATTGCAGCAGTGAACTCTTGGATGTCAGCCAATCGTCTTCAGTGGGTTACTTGTACCCGTCAGCAACACCTGTACAGTTTCATCTGAGAATTGTTTCTTTTCTGTTTGAAGCATGGAAGCTGAGTGTTATAAACAATTCCAGACAATCTATGGAGCCCCCAGCTAAGTCCATTGTGAAAAAATGCTTTTTTCGAGTCGAGAGTTGTGTGTAAGTTGAAACCACTGTTCTATTCTATCATAAATAATTAGTAACATAGTATTGTCAGCAGAAAAAGATCAAATGATCCATCCAGTCTGCCCAGCAAGTTTCCACCAGCAGAAACTACTGTTATGCGCCCCGTCCGCGGCCGTCTCGCGCACAGGCCTGCTCACCTTCGTGGTTCCTCGGCAGGTCCCGGGTCGGCCTCCCTAGCTGCAGCTGCTAACACTTCCAGGCCCTGGCGTCCCGCGGTGGCAGTCGCCGGGCCTTCCACTGCGCACCAGGCCTCATGCCGGAGCTTGGCATCTTCGGCGCTGTTGGCTACACCCCTACACGCGCGCGCGTGGACTGCCCAGCCTCTTGTAGGGCCAAGAGCGGGTCTTAGCTCCATGGCGCGCCCTGATTGATTCTCTGTTATAAGGAAGTCCCTGCCTGCACTTCCTTGCCTTGGCAATCAGGTCGGCTTATGTCTTGTTCCAAATCTCGTTACAAGATCCTTCTGTTCCAGTTCTGTTTCTGCTTCCTAGTTCCAGCATCTTTCTGTTCCTGTTTGTCTGTTCGTCTCCCAGGTAGTACCTCCGGACTGACTCTCTGGTACTGACCTTGGCTTGCTAATTTACCCGTCTGCCTGCCTGCCGCCTGCCTCCACTCTGTTCCTCGACCTGCCTGCTTGCCTCCTGCCTCCTGACTCCATTCTGTTCCTCTACCTGCCTGCCTGCCTGCCGCCTGCCTCCAGTCTGTTCCTCGACCTGCCTGCCTGCCGCCTGCCTTCTGACTCCAGTCTGTTCCTTGACTCGCCTGCCTGCTGTCTGCCTTCTGACGTCCTCCTGCTACTTAACTCGCCTGCCTGCTGCCTGCCTCTTGACCTCAGCCTGCCTGTGACTTCATCTGACCTCTACTTTGTTGACCATTCTTCGGACTTACTCCTAGACTTTGACCTCTGCCTGTTTGACCTCGTCTCTAGATTCTAGGGATGTGAATCATTTTTGAACGATTAAAATTATCGTCAGATAATTTTAAAATCGTCCAAAATCGTTAAAGTGCACGATACAACACAAATGCCCCTGACGTATTGTTAAATAGGGCGCGGGAAAACCGGCACACCAAAAAACCCCTAAAACCCACCCCAAACCTTTAAAACAAATCCCCCACCCTCCCGAACCCCCCCAAAATGTTTTAAATTACCTGGGGTCCAGTGTGTGTGTGTGGGGGGGGGTCCCGGCGTGATCTCCAGCTCTTTGGCCATGGCTGCGTTAAGAGAAATGGCGCCGGTGGCCCTTTGCCCTTATCATGTGACAGGGCAAAGGTAGCGCCGGCGCCATTTTGGTTCCTGGCTCCCGACGTCACGCTTGCAGGAGTTTGCTCCCTGACCCCCGCTGGACCCCCAGGGACTTTTGGCCAGCTTGGGGGGGCCTCCTGACCCCCACAAGACTTGCCAAAAGTCCAGCGGGGGTCTGGAGGCGAACTCCTGCAAGCGTGACGTCGGGAGCCAGGAACCAAAATGGCGCCGGCGCTACCTTTGCCCTCACTATGTCATATGGGAACTCAAGGTGTGGTCTCACCATGCAGCGATATAGAGGCATTATGACATTTTCTGTTTTATTCACCATTCCCTTCCTAATAATTCCCAACATTTTGACTGCCGCAGCACACTGAGCTGACGATGTTAAAGTATTATCCACTATGATGCCCAGATCTTTTTCCTGGGTGGTAGTTCCTAATATGGAACCTAACATCGTGTAACTAGAGCATGGGTTATTTTTCCCTATGTGCAACACCTTGCACTTGTCCACATTAAATTTCATCTGCCATTTGGATGCCCAATCTTCCAGTCTTGCAAGGTCCTCCTGTAATGTATCACAATCCGCTTGTGATTTAACTATTCTGAATAATTGTGTGTAATCTGCAAATTTGATTACCTCACTCGTCGTATTCCTTTCCAGATCATTTATAAATATATTGAAAAGCACTGGTCCAAGTACAGATCCCTGTTAGCCTGCGGAGTGCCTAGCTCCAACTCATGGAAATCAAAGGAGGCAAACAGTGCCTGGCATTCCTAGTGGCAAGGGACCAATGAGAGCAGGCAAGAGAAAGCAAACAGGGAAACAAAACAAAACAGGAAAGATCCAGTAAGGAGCTTAGAATCATTCAAAAGACAACCAATCAGGAGATAGAGAGAGAGAGCTCTACAACTTACAGAGAACTCAAGGAGTGCGGTACCAATAAATGACAAGGAAACATGTACTGTGAAGTTAGGACAGCAGCATATGGATAAAGGTCATTGCAACTTTACAAATAGATTTGAATTCTGCAGCTCAATAAGAATGCAGCTCCTCGCCTTATTTCTGGCTGTCATTTGTACAATCATGTCTGTCCGATATTAAAGAACTATATTGGCGTCTTATCATTTGCTGTATAAAGTTCGAGATTGTTATTCCAGTTTTTATAGTCCTGAAGGGTGATGCACCTGACTGCCTTAAGTCTGTGTTAGCCAAGTAGGTCTCTAAATGAACTCTGTGGTCTTCAGGCCAGCTTTGCTTATCTGTACCATCCTTTTAGTAAATTTGCTAAGCTGAGACCTGAGCCAGAGTTTTTATTGCTGGACGGCCATTGCTTTGGAATTTGCGTTTCCTGATATTTACAAATAAGGCGTATATTATTGCTTTCGGTTTTACTGTGTGTTGTTGATTGCTACCGCTTGGTTTATATTTTCTTATATTATCTGGTGCAAGTTATGAAATATCATTGTGCTTACATTATTGGATGTAATCCGCTGAGGGTAAGACTTTAAAATCAGCAGAATATAAGCGACTAAATAAATAAAGAGTCCTAGGAAGAAAACTGGCTAATCTGTTGTATGTACTCCCAGCCCTGATGATTCTGCAATGCGCTGCAATATGCGGAGAGTCGACAAGCAGCTAGAGCCATGGACGCCAACGACTCAGGGTTCCAGAATTAAGACACTTGTCTCATTTAGAAAGCAAAGCTCCACGCACGCTGCACTGACCCTCATGCTGACAGCTTCGCCGCTGTTCATCAAGAGCAGTATGATAATACAATTAATTCCCCAGCCATCGCCTTTAATAAATGCTGCTTTATAAGCTCTGTGCTGGGTTCAAGGGGGAAAGTGAGTGACGTAGAAACGACCCTCATTAAAACCATATCAAATTCTGACAGACACACTTTGCCTTCTGAACCTGCTTCCGGGCAATGATTTTTTTTTATTGTAATTTCTGGTGGGGGAGGGGGTGATTATCACTTGAATGCTTAAGTGAAATCTAAAAAATGTTCACACAGAGCTGAGGACTACAAGTTCTGATGTAAGCAAATCATTGAAGAAAATGTGGATAACAGTGCTCATATTGCATACCCCACCTTAGCTTTAGTACCCTTACAAGAGGGGGAGAGCACTAACAGTCCCCCCGATCACAGTGGCTAGGCTAGGGAACAATGCTGCCAGTTTTAAGCTGAACACGTCGTTTACTAGCGATCCCTCTTCAAGGCAGGGGTTACAGACATAACCCCACTTCCCAGCTGTATAATTTGAAAGCGGACATAAGAAAATGTCTAAACGCAGCTAAAGAGTTTCCTAGAGATAGGCTGGAGCCGAGAAAATTACTGCAAAAAAATAATGAAAACAAAATAGTGCATTCACTTTTGCAGTGCACATGTGGACTCACATATTTCACCTTTGGATTATCTGAATGCACATCCCTGGAATTTTACTTTGAAAGAAATCACTTAGCAAGAAGAAAGAATGAGGTTTACGATTTGCTTGGTTTTCACAGGAAGCACTAAGTAAAGATGTATTTAGATAATGTTTGATTTATTTTGTTTCCAGTTAGTGGAACAGTACAATGATAGTTGTACACACATTTTTATTAGGCAATAATCGGAAAGATTGTCATAATGATATTCAGAATAGAAAGGGATCGTATTTTCTTTCTGGTTATAATAAATTACATTTCTCCATGAGTCAAACTGATTTTCTTATCACTGAGTAGCACAACAAAGTCATTGAAGATTCTCCAAGCATCCGTCAACTATGCAATGGCCCAGGAACAGCAGAGATGTTGCGTTTGGCTGACCCCAGGATAGGGCCGTGGCCAGCCACTCTCACCAACGGCTTCGTGCAGCAGGGAGGCCACTGCCACAATGACCTTTTGGGCTCCAGCTTCGGCAGACCACCATGCATGATGGGTCACTCTGTGCCGGGAACGCCACTCTGCTGTCTGAGCTTCCCTAGATGCGTGCGCGCACATGTCTCTCTGTTAAAGGGCCCACAGCGGAAAACCTCCTGCGGCACCCAATGATGACATCACCTAGGTCTTACTTCTTAAGACCCAGCCTGGCTTGCATTGAACACCTCAGAAGCAGGTTGATTTCCTTGGAGTAGCTGGTACCATGTTCCTGACTCCATGTTCCTGACTCCGTGTTTCTAACTCCATCTCCACTCCCTTGCCTTGTTGTCCCTCTGGATTGCTTCCTGGCCTCAACGCTGGTATGACTTTAAACTTCGCTTGACTGCCGTCTGCCTCGACCCCGGTAAGACTTCTGGAATTCACCTGATTGCCGCCTGACTCAACCCTTGGGAAGCCTCGACACTGCTTGTTGCTTGCCGGATGTGATGGATCCATCTGAGCAGCCTGGTCTCTTCCTTCATGGGAGTCTTTGCCATTGCAGACCCACACCTAAGTCCAGCCAGCCCTGGCACCCAAGGGCTCAACCTGTGAGGAATGAGGGCTGGTATTGGTGAAGGTCCTGTTGAGTCTCCACTTCAACCAGTTCCACCTACCGACGATGAATACCTGCAGGTAGTGTCAACCTTATCTCGGCTCAAGGGTCCACCTTCACAACAAGAGAAATTCCTCTAAAATATTCAGCAAACATATGAGATAGAACCAAGGAATCACATACTAATTTTTGGCCAGAATTTCACTGAGGGCCTAAGGTCACTACATTTAATTTGTTGCGCTGGAGGAGGACCCTTGGCCTGGCACGGGATTGGTATGGCCCTCTGTGGGATCCCAGAGGGTGCCTGCCACCAGGAGGAGGAGCACACGAGGAGACAGAGGCAAGGCAAGCTGGAGCTTCACCAGTAATGGCCTGGGGGCTCCGCGGGTTGAGCCCTTGGATTCTTGGGCTGCCTGGGCTTAAGTGGGCCTCTGGGGGTCTCCCGGAGAGGTAGCGGAGAGGTGTGCCCACCAAGAGTAGGGGTGCGCGGCTGGCGGTGAACAAATGAGCTAGATCAGAACAGAGAGTACCGGAGACCACTGGTACGAGACAAGAACTGAAGGTCCTCTGGGCAAGGTAGGCAGCGCCTAGTGGTCTAGATCGAGGAAGGCCGCAGGTAGCTTCAAGGCATGTGGACCTGGTGGTCACAGGAGGAGCAAAGAGAGTGTCTGAATGGAGCGCAAGGGTCAAAGCCAGGGTATCCATCTGAGGGTGGTCAGCCAAAGCAAGGGTCAATTCCAGGTATCAGTCCAAGCATGGTCAGAGGCATGCAGAGGTCAGTTCCGAGTATCAGTCCAAGCGAGGTCAGAGGCAAGCCGAGGTCAATACCTGGTATCAGTCCAAGGAGGTACTACCTGGGTAGCGCAGTGTGGAACAAGACACAGGAACGAAGGAACTCAGGAACAGACGCTGGAACACTGGAACAGGCACAGGAACACAGGAACGCAGGAACTCTGGAACAAGCACAGGAACGAAGGAACTCAGGAACAGACGCTGGAACACTGGAACAGGCACAGGAACACAGGAACGCAGGAACTCAGGAACAGACGCTGGAACACTGGAACAGGCACAGGAACACAGGAACGCAGGAACTCAGGAACAGACGCTGGAACACTGGAACAGGCACAGGAACACAGGAACGCAGGAACAAGCACAGGAACAAGGACGGCAACTAGCTTCACTCGAGGTGACGACCTGTTTGCCAAGGTGAAGAGTGAGCGGCTGAGCCCTGCCTTTTATGCAGGGCTCAGGTGACGTCATTGCCGGGCGCTACGGAGCGTTTTCCCGCCACGGCACCTTTAAAGGTCGGCCTGTGCGCGCGTGCGTGCCTAGGGGCAGGGCCGAGGAGGCCGAGGAGGCCGAGGCCGCGGAGCCCCAGTGTGAACCACGCCGTGAGGCCTGAGAGCTGGAAGGAGCCGGAGATGCGGGCGCCGGGCGTCTGGGGCGCAGGTGATTCGCTGCAGCAGCCAGCGAGGAGGGACCAGGACCCCCGGAGGAAGGAGAGAGGTGAGCAGGCCTGGCAGTGGCCTTAGCACGACCGGGGCGTGCAACCTAATTTGATTTGAACTGAGAATTGGAAGTTTTCCTTTAAAAAAAAAAAAAAATAATAATTAGCAAAATACAAATTTTTTTTTGCTATAATAGTAAATTTAGCGTGCTCTAAAATCACTTAGGCTGTGTTAAAATGAAAAACAAAACAAGATAAAAAAATGAAATAAACAGAAAAAATTTTAAAAATGAAATGAAACTTTTTTTTTAACGCAAATCCCTCGATGTCTCCTTGAGATAGGAAAGGACAAAGAATTGCAGAAGACAGTTGAATACAAAACCTTCCTTTGCTTGACATGTAATATTCCTTTAAAAAAAAAAATAGAAAATGTAAACGTGTTTTATTGGACTCAGACCAAAATGGTTTGCAAATCATCTACAGCTTTTTTTTTTTAAGTTCTGAAATATTTATAGACTCTAAAAGGTGTCTTCGATCCCTAGTTCAAAATGCCGCTCCTCAGATCTTTCCCCTGCTGGCAGCTCTGCACTAACGTTGCATACACATATGAGCAGACAGGAGACTAGAGATGCCGCAAACTGAGTTCTAGCCCCATAGAGGCATTTGACACTATGATTTCCATGTCCCTCAAGGATGTTTTTTTGGCTCTCTACTATACTATACTTGGCAGCTGTGCATTGTATAATATGGCCAACCTTGCCACCTAAATCAATAAATTGCTTGAATTGGGATCATAATCAACCCATACGTTTTTAATCAACATTAATGAAATAGAGTCCTAAAGCAATGTACAACTTTCAGCTGTTTTGTACCTGAACTGTGGAACAAAATCCCAGCTGAGTTTTGAAAGGGAAACGTGACTGTTCAGCCAGGTCTTCCCCTAGACTCAGTAGCAGATGCACTACATTTCATTTCTGATCGGTCTGCACCCTCGTTGTTGTAAACAGAAGTCCCTTTCCATATGGTTTGCCTGTTTCATCCTTGGTTGTGAATTATCGTCTTTACTGAGCTATGCACCTTGCAACGTTTTCTATGTAATCCACCTAGGAAACAGCAAAACACTGTATGAATAAAACATTGATTAATATTTAACCAAGTACGGATGAGGCAATGAAGGTCTAGCGTGAGCCATAATAAATGCATATATTTCTTTTTTAATCAGTGCAGGAGTTCATGCTATAATGCTATTTTCAGAATTTTTACCTCTGTATGTTGTTTGAGAGATCTGAATGATCTGAATGAAAAGTGATTGCTGAGTTGAGCCTGGGTTCCATGCAGCTCTCCACCACTTTCCTCCAGTTTACTGTAACTTTAATAACCACATAAGGTAATTATTATTCATTTTTAAATTTTATTTATTAGCCTGGGGGTAAAAGCTATGCTTAAACTGTGAAGGGAAATATAGATACCCTCATTCAAAGAGGAGTCACTTTAACTGGCGAGTGGCAAGGCCCTCCCATGGGATCAGTGAATTTTTAATAAGTCCGGGAAGTCAAAATAATTCTAGCACTCATCTGGACCTCTTCTCATGCTTTCAAAACCACAACATGTTAGCAGTTATTAATGTAGAAAATTGTTAACGGCAAGAATTCTTTCATCTGAGTTTTTAAATGTATTTTTAAATGATACATTTTTAGGACATAAAATGGATTCAGTAATGGATGGCTAGCGTCCTGGACACTCTATTTTGATATAAAGTTTCCCCTTGTGGCCTTTGTATCAGTAAAAGGGAGCCAGGGGCTGAGCATTTGCTGCTGCTGGTACCACTGTGGACTAAGGGCCTGGGACTCTGTTCATTGTCACTGGATGAGGCACCAGATGAGACAAAACGTGGGACATCTTCAGGTTGGCAAGAAGTTGCTCCATCATGGAACTCAAGAGCTCAGCTATACATATATAGCGTGTCATCGAAAGGACTGATGGACGTGCCGAAGGTCACCAAGAACCAGCGGTAAAGGTCAACCTTAAGAATGCTTAGCAGAAAATGTGAGATAAGGGAAAACCTAAGGTTATCTCTTGAGGAAACAGTGAGCTCGATGTCAGCACAAATTGGGAGAAATCCTCTTACAAATCAGGGCAGCGGCCATTGATAGCTCAGCGCTGCAGCTGGCCCTGTTCTTCTCCATCAGACTTTTAGTCGCATGCAAGCACTTCTGTAGGCCTAAGCTCTTGAGAGGGATTTCCTGGAAGAAGGAAAAGGAACCAGCAGTGGAGTAAACCTCTAGAAATCAAGATTAAACTCGATGCGCTCTACGCTGGTTAATATTTACCGAGTGCCTCAAGAAATGATCCATTGTACGGGCCTAAGATGAAAGTGGCAGCCAGTCAACTGCCTTAAGAAGTGCTCTGAACACATCAGCATTTTTCTTCCATTTTTCCTTTAGATGCTTGTTTTTACGCAAGTCCTTTGCCCAAGAGACGGTACGGGTAGTTTGCCCATGTTAAAGCATTGCCACTGTGTGTGTAGACTATTGTTCGTTCCCTTAACTAGTGATTTTTTAATGCTTATGGAAGGATCATCTTTGGTAGAAATGAAACCAAAATCAGGCATTTATCTGTCAAGCATGTACAACCATCACACACACACACACACACACACACATATACACACATGCATGCAAATACCGCCCCATCAGACAACAGGCACAGCATAGGTAGCATCCGTTCAAACTTCATACACACATACACATACACACACACACACACACAGATACACACTGTCCTACCACAGAACACAGACAGCACAAGCGTGAGCAACCCAGGCTTCCCTCACCTCCACACACACATGCAGAGCAGCACCACAGAACAGGTGCAGCACGGGAAGCAGCCTTCCCAGGTGCCTCAACCCTGCCCTGCAAGGAAGTGCTGCAAACAAGAGCCAGGCGAGGTGGGCCGGGCCTCTGTGCACGCTCCTTCTCTGCAGACACTGCCTGTTAGGGTATAATGAAGGAACAACCCTGATGGTTAGTTTGTGATATCAGAGCCTAACAAGAGCAGGTGTATGCAGGCAGAAAACATCTCTTCAGTTTCATTACATTTTTTTTTGTTTTCTGTCATTTCATGTTGTTTTTGTTTTAGTGCATGCTACAGCAAAATAGCTGACATTAGGACCATAGGACAGCAAAGAAAATGAGAATGAGCATCCCTGAACAAGAGCAGAAATCCAATTTCTCAAGAGACCAGGCAGACCAGGCATACGGACATGGTATGCAAAATACAAGTCCATGTGATATATTTTTACTGGTGAGTTTTCATTTTGTCTTCTATCCACACTAAGCGGAGAAGTTTCAAAAGATGTGTGTGTAAAAAATGCTTAAAATGGCACATACGTGAGTATACACTTTTCTAGACAATGAATGTCGCCTGCGAGGAAACCAGATCACTTAGCAATTTCTGGATCACCATAAGAAGTTTCCAGTGATACTTGTTCAGGAACCTTGGCACTGTTACTCTCAGCTTTCTCCTTAAAAAAAAAATTGGCAAATTAGTCACATGACACTGAGAAATAGTATTTTCTGAGGAGGAATCTTCTGACAAACATAGTACAGTCCAAATTAATGCCTTCTTCTGATTCAGAGAAGAAGCAATACAGTTTGGGAAATGTTGTTTTTTTGCATTCTACAATAGAGGACCTATAGTCATCAAGAGTTGAACGATATCAATTTCAATCCTCTGATCTCTAAGTATTATGCCAGCAACACTGTAAGCGGCATAAGAGATGTACCATTGCTTTAACTTGTGGCATAAACCAGGGTGCAACATGCTGATGTCTTTTCCTGTCGTAATAGAAGGGGAAATGTCATCTAAAGCATGAGTTAAAGAATCACACCATTGAGCAGTGTCAATATCCAACTTAGCACATGAAAATGTAGGCAAATTAGGCAGCCAGAGGGTCTCAGAGGGATTCAAAATCTACCTGTTTACATTCAGAGCAGGAACTTGATTGGGTAGATTGAGAACCCGTTACTTAGGCACCAGATTTGCTAAGTGAATGGTCAGACCAGGGAACTTTAGTACAAGAAACATTTCAAGACTCAAACGGAAATCTTTTAGAATTCAAGAAGATTAAATCTAAGGTATGGCAACCATCATGGGGAGCAATCTTAATCATTTGTTCCCATTTCAGATAAAACATAATATCAAGGAAGTCCTCACAAGGCAATGAAGGTGGAGCTTGATCAGCAGGTAGACTGAAATCACCGTGTATAATAAGGTTGCCTGCAACAAGTTACTCCTAGAACAAGTTAAAACTTCAGAAAAGGAAGATGAATGAGAAGCAAGAAAGTTAGGTGGAGCGAAAAACAAATAAATTCCCCATAGTGAATTAGTAAGAAACATTAGTTCTACAGCAGTTAAAGATACACCCAGACTGGATTTACAAACAATGAGTAAACCTTGTCTAAACCTTATCGCATCTATCCTTACAAGACTTAGAAAAAAACTGAATAATTAGGTAATGACAATTGTTTAAAGATGGCAGTATAAGAAGATAAGAAGTTGCCATTTTGGGTCAGACCAAGGGTCCATCAAGCTCAGCATCCTGTTTCCAACATTGGCCAATCCAGGCCATAAGAACCTGGCAAGTACCCAAAAGCTAAGTCCATTCCATGTAACCATTGCTAATGGCAGTGGCTATTCTCTAAGTGAACTTAATAGCAGGTAATGGACTTCTCCTCCAAGAACTTATCCAATCCTTTTTTAAACACAGCTATACTAACTGCACCAACCACATCCTCTGGCAACAAATTCCAGAGTTTAATTGTGCGTTGAGTAAAAAAGAACTTTCTCCGATTAGTTTTAAATGTGCCACATGCTAACTTCATGGAGTGCCCCGTAGTCTTTCTATTACCCGAAAGAGTAAATAACCGATTCACATCTACCCGTTCTAGACCTCTCATGATTTTAAACACCTCTATCATATCCCCCCTCAGTCGTCTCTTCTCCAAGCTGAAAAGTCCTAACCTCTTTAGTCTTTCCTCATAGGGGAGTTGTTCCATTCCCCTTATCATTTTGGTAGCCCTTCTCTGTACCTTCTCCATCACAATTATATCTTTTTTGAGATGCGGCGACCAGAATTGTACACAGTATTCAAGGTGCAGTCTCACCATGGAGCGATACAGAGGCATTATGACATTTTCCGTTTTATTCACCATTCCCTTTCTAATAATTCCCAACATTCTGTTTGCTTTTTTGACTGCCGCAGCACACTGAACCTATGATTTCAATGTGTTATCCACTATGACATCTAGATCTCTTTCTTGGGTTGTAGCACCTAATATGGAACCCAACATTGTGTAATTATAGCATGGGTTATTTTTCCCTATATGCATCACCTTGCACTTATCCACATTAAATTTCATCTGCCATTTGGATGCCCAATTTTCCAGTCTCACAAGGTCTTCCTGCAATTTATCACAATCTGCTTGTGATTTAACTACTCTGAACAATTTTGTGTCATCTGCAAATTTAATTATCTCACTTGTATTTCTTTCCAGCTCATTTATAAATATATTGAAAAGTAAGGGTCCCAATACAGATCCCTGAGGCACTCCACTGTCCACTCCGTTCCACTGAGAAAATTGCCCATTTAATCCTATTCTCTGTTTCCTGTCTTAGTCAGTTTGCAATCCATGAAAAGGCATCGCCAGCTATCCCATGACTTTTTTACTTTTCCTAGAAGCCTCTCATGAGGAACTTTGTCAAACGCCTTCTGAAAATCCAAGTATACTACATCTAACTTGGTTTGTGTTTTGTGTACTGACAGGTGGAAGCTGCCATTTTCCATTATTTGGAAGCAGGCCTGTGCAGCTGAAAAAATGTCATTTGTGTCCTTCTGTTTTAATGCATTTCTTTTGGGGTTTTATTTCAGCATGTTTAACATGCATCAAAACCCATTCAGTGCACATTAAAATGATTTAATATGCACTAAATGGCTTTAGCGAGCATTAATCATTTTAGTTTGTGCTAAAAAATTAATGTGCATTAAACTAAACAAACAAATGACAATACATTGATATTTGGAAATTGAAGCGGTCACATTTCTATGCCTATCAAGTGGGATATAATCTTACATTCTGGATAGAAAAATGGGGCAGACTGGATGGGCTGCTTGGTCTTTTTTCTGTTGTCACCTACTATGTTACTATAGAAAATCGATACCCCTTCCAATCTATTGGAAAGCAGTGGCTTCCACTAAACTGGAAAGGGATATAGATTTTCTATAGGTGATGGCTATGGTTAGAGGGATGCTGGAGTGTATAGAGAGAGGAATAGCCAGCAGGAAAAAAGGAGTGATAATGCCCTTGTACAGGTAATGAGGCCTCACCTGGAGTACTGTCTCCACTTCTGGAGACCATATCTCAAAAGGGACAGAGGCAGGATGGAAGCGGTCCAGAGAAAGGCGACCAGAATGGAGTGAGGCCTGTATCAAAAGAGTTATGAGATGAGACTGAAGAACCTAACTATGCATACACCGGAGGTAAGGAGGGACAGGGGTGATACCTGAAAGGTGTTAATAATGCACAGGCATAAAGACATCATGATATGAAACTCCAAGGGGGTTGAGTCTAAACCAACATTGGGAAGTATTTGTTTTCGGAAAGGGTGGTGGATGCCTGGAATGCCCTCACCGAGGAGGTAGTGAGGACAAGAACAGTGAAGGAATTCAAATGGGCATAGGATAAACACAGAGAATTCCCAGAGACTAAATGATGAAGTTGAAGAAAATGATAACCTGTGTTGACTGGGATAACCTGCACGGAGCAAACATTATTCTAAGAATATAATAAAAAAAAAAGAGGAGCTTGCTGGGCAGACTGGATGGATCATTTGGATCTTTTTCTGCTGACATGCACTATGTTACTATTCCCAAGTTTGTTGTTTTATAACCTGGAAGTAAAATGCATTAAAATAGTATAGATGCATTCAATTGAAACAAATGGATAATCCAATATGAAAGAAAGCATTTTCATTATATTTTGGTAAAAACAAAACTATCATACAGTGCACCTGAAAATAATGAACATATTTGTGTTCATTTATTTTTTAATTCCATTCCAGTCTATGGGACAAGCTAAAATGTAGGGGTTTTTCCGTCCTCACTGCGAGCCAGTAAAGCTACTGAAGCTAGACTGAATGGCTTCAGGATGGGAAGGGATAAGGAAGGAGCAGGGCCAATCAAGGTCAAGAATTTCTTTCACCAGCTGGCACCTGCATGGATTGACAAGTTCTCCATTCTTATTTCAATTTGAAACTGAACATAAGCTAACATTTTGAGTAGTCCCCATTTTGTACTGAGTCATTTCTCTGCTGGATTTCATACAGAGAGGTCGTGCTGTTAAAGATCTTTCTCAGAGTCAAAGAAAAACTTAAAAGATTTAGAAAGGAAAGAAAGGAGAAACATAACATAATTTGGGCTATGTTGTTTCCCATTGTCACCCCATGTCACTATGTAAGAGGACAAACTACCCTGGGAACCCTGTCTACCAACCTTCAGCAGTCAGGTCATCCCCACCCTGCAAACCCAGTGCCGTGCTTGAATAGAGGCACTGCTGACCAAGGAGGAGAGGGCTAGCATCCACTTCACCAGTGACATCTGGACCAGCCAGAACTCTACACGTGCCTACCTTTCCCTGATGGCAGACAAGTGGCAGCTGGTTGAGACAAGGGAAGTAGATCTAGTAGGGTGGGCGTGGGATCATAATCTTGCAGGAGGGCTGTAATGCACACTCATGTGATAGATATCAGCCTTATCTCGGTCAATATCTTAGGAGCAATAAGGAAGTTGATGGACAGCTGGCAGAGAGATAGGACTTTCCTGGTTTTGTTTTGGGTTTTTTTTTTTGCAAAAGCAAATGCAAAAGCAGCTCTGTGAGAAAAGGAAGGAGAGGGGGTGTCTCCACTCCTGCTCATTGAGGATGTAGGCACCGGGTAGAAATCTCCCTACAGTACGTAATGCTGTCGAGTTTAGTTTGCCTTACCTCTCATGCTATGCCTTGGGGGGTTGATATCACTGTGCTGTTTGGCTTACCCCTCACTCTATGTCTTGGGGTGTTTATGGCACCATATTTGCTGCCTTACCCCTCACTCTATATCTTGGGGGTTAATGTCACTATCCTGTTTGCCTTACCCCTCACTCTATACCTTGGGGGTTAATGTCACTATCCTGTTTGCCTTACCCCTCACTCTATGTCTTGGGGTGTTTATGGCACCATATTTGCTGCCTTACTCCTCACCCTATACTTTGGGGGTTTGATGTCACTATCCTGTTTGCCTTACCCTTCGCTCTATGCATCAGAGAATTTATACTACTGTTGCTTTCTTCCTTATTTATCATTCTATGCGATTAGGGTTTGAAACCACTGTATTATTTACTTTACCCCTCACACTATGCCTTGGGGTGCTCAGGGCCGGTGCTTCCATTAGGAAAACTAGGCGGCTAACTTAGAGCACCACAATTTGGGGAGCAGCAAAATCCCACCAGCACAAAGCCCAGAGAGGTACTGGTATGAACGCCAATACCGCCAGGGAAGGGAGCACTGTTCTGGAGCCAATGCTGCTGCTGATAGGAGGGAGCGCTGTGCTAGAGGTAAATTGGAGGAGGGGGTTCGATTAGGGTGCCTGTGCTTTCAGCCTTACCCCTCACTTTAAGCCTTGGGCTGTTCGTGCCACTGTCGATGCTTCTTTTCCCATTTCCCCTTGGAACATTCATTCCTCTGTTTGGGCTACTTTGACCGCTCACTGTCTTGGGGCGTTGACGCCTCTGTTTGAAGTTCTTTGCTCTGTCACGGTGCCTTGGGCTATTCATACCACTCTTGGTGCTACTGTGCCCCACTCTTGCTGTTTTAGGGCACTCTTCCTTCTGCTGCTGCTGTCTGCCTGCAGATTTCACTAAATTTGAATAGAAAACCAACATTTTTAAGCACAAAATTCTTTGTATTGTTTTTCCCTTTGACTTTAATGGGAAACAAATGAATGAATGTCAAGTAAACAAAAGCAAAAAGTTTTTGGCTCCAAACTAAATAAAACAAATCACTGAGCAAATGAACCAAATGGACAAACCAAACTGAACATGTTCTCCAAGCAATAATTACTATATAGTCTTTATCTGCTGTTATATTCTAGCAGGCTAATTTTAAAACGAGCACACGTGCGCCCATACATGTGCGCATTGGTGCATGAGCGGAGATACGCTGCAGTTTTAAATCACGTGCGCACTTGCATGTATATGTTTTACGTTACACCTCACGTGCATGAGTGTGCATCTAATCTCAAGAGGTTGCTTGGGAAAATATACTTTGTGTATCTTTCCTAGGGCTTTGCCGGCTTTTACGTGTGTATGGAGGTGAATTTTAAAACCTGCTCACGGGAGGGACAGCCCAGCTTTTCCAATCAGTCTTCAAGACCCTCTGGGTCTTCATTCTGCACACTCCACAGTTGACTCAGACCCCCTCACCTTGTCCTGTAAGCCCTAAAAAACTGAAGATCTATAGACTTGCTCGTCATCTGGAGCAGCAGTAAAGTTATGCAGAAAACAAGCTGGCGCGCGGTCTCCGGTTTTAAAATACGGAGTTATGCGTATAACTGTTGGCTCCGCCCCAGAATGCCTAGGCCCCACCCCTTTTCCACCCTCTTATATCTGACACGAGCATGGGTGTATACGTGCGTCCTTTGTGGCTTTCGAATATCCAAGTTGTTTGCACACGGCCCCATTCGTGCGCACGTGGGCATTTTTGCGCGAGCAATGCTTTTAAAATCGACCTCTGTAATTGCTTCTATGTAATTGCTGCCAAAAGTGCTTGCACCAAATATTGACGCAGGAAGTGGAGTTGAATCCAGTTGTTGGATTATAATTTTGTTTTTTTAAAAATACATATTTATTTCTTTATTTGTTGAGTTTTATATACTGTCATTTGGTAAAGCCATCATAACAGTTTACAAAATTTAAATTGTAACTCTTTTAACAATTGTGGAAAAATATAACAATGTGCATATTAAACAGAGGTTAAGCATTTCAAGCCCAGAAAGTATCATTATGTGGGAGGAGGAGAAGTTGGAGAGAAGTTATTTTGAGGTTTTTGGATGAAATTTCGATTGGGAGTTAGGATGTTTAGAAGTATGAAGGTCAGTGTAGAATTTGCGAAACAGCAATGTTTTTAGGTCTTTTTTGAACGTTTTGAGGTTGGGTTGGGTTCTCAGATCTTTAGGTAGGGAGTTCCAAAATTTAGGGGAGGCAATGGAAAAGGCTCTTTCTCTTGTTGTAGTTAGATGTGCATCTCTGATGGGGGGGGGGATGTTTAAGCAGATATGCTTTGTCCCCTGTTAGAATACTTTTGGTCCTGAAAGGTACGGAGTATGGTATGTTGATAAGCAGGAAAACCCCTCCTCATTTACATGTACGCAAGGCTGATGCACTGACATAACAAAATGTGAAAAAGTTTTCATGTTTTCGAAAGCCATTGTATGCAGTGACGTACGACCTTACATAGCAGGGAGCGGCTGAGAGATTCCTAGGTTTGGACTTTTTAGGGATACATTTTCAAAGACCTAGGAGCCAATTATATGGGTAAAAATATAGTTAACCCGCCTAGTCAACTCTACCAAGGTAAGTGGATCTTTAGCCACCTGAAATTATGCACATTCCTTAACACACATTCTTCAAACAGGCATTCCGGGGTGTGTTTAAAAGTCATGTGTACAACACACACATGCTGGTAACGTGACGTGGACTTTTACGGCAGCACTGTGAAATACAAGCACCTTTAACAGCATAACAATCTGATTTCGAAACACAAGAATGCAAAGTAGTGTTTGACTATCAATGTGGTTTCTGTGGGCTTAAATGTACACATGTATCTTTGCAGCTAGGCATCCCATTGACAATGTAGCCCTTAATGGATGGCTCGTAATGCATTTACTTCAAGCTTAACAGTGTTTATCTTCAGCATCCTTCCCAACCTCATGTACGCAGCGTGCCCTACTAGTCAAAGTAAATCTATGCAGAAACATCCCTGCTGGATCCACTTAGGATTAAACAGCTTTCATCTTAATGACTTCCATATGCCAACAGAATCCGATTGCTAATGTAAAGCCTTGAACAATGTTCTATCATGTAATAACCTAGGCCACATACAGCAAAGCGCCCAGTAGCAAATCACCATTTTGTAAATGACAAATTCTAGCCAGGTTTCCAAACATGAGCCTCAGCACTACGAACGTATAAATGGCATATAAATAAATAGAAGTTCCACAGTTCCTTTCATGTGTACTGAGCTACACAGTTACTTGGTAACGTAGTAGATGACAACAGATAAAAACCAATGGAGCCATCCAGTCTGCCCTGGTTATTTGTTTCTTATTTTTTTTAGATTTTCAATACAATTTCCTATGTTAATGCTGAAAGTAGCCAACAGTATTTATTGCAAGAATATCAATTTTTACATAAAATCAATACAAACAATATAACACACATTCAATCATAGACATAAAATATTAATGCTCAAGTAGGCAACAGTAAATATTGCATAAACATCAATTGGGATACTAATCAATATAAACAATATGACATACACACAGTCAAAGACAAATAAACCGAATAACAATCACTAAGACAGTTATCTAAACCCCCCCCCCCCCCCCCCCGATACTCCAGTTCTTTGGAGTGGCAATGCCAGAGTCCCTGTGCCTTTGAGTGCAACCCTTTTCAAGGTGGGTAACAAGAGAAGTAATTCCTGGCTGACTGAAGATTTCTTGTAGTCACAGGGATGTGTGAGCCTCTTTAAGAAAAAAAAGAAAGAGAGAGAGAGAGAGACTTGCTATAGTGTCTACTCCCTAGACAGGTATTTGTATTCCTATGCAAGGCCCACCTAGTAACTCGAGGTGGGGATTAGGTATGAGTGTAGGGGGTTGGGGCCACTTTCACATTCAACATGAGACGTACGAACAGAACTGTGGTCTCTTGAAGATTTGATGGCCTTCGGAGTGAGGAAACTCACTCCAAGATGAGATTTGGGCAATGTTCTCTCAAACTAGCTTGATGGACACTCTACCTGGGTAACATCAAGCTAGGATGAGAGAACATTGCCCAAATCTCATCTTGGAGTGAGTTTCCTCACTCCGAAGGCCATCAAATCTTCACAAGAGACCACTGTTCTGTTCGTACGTCTCATGTTGAATGTGAAAGTGGCCCCTAACCCCCTACACTCATACCTAATCCCCACCTCGAGTTACTAGGTGGGCCTCTCATAGGGATACAAATACCTGTCTAGGGAGTAGACAGTATAGCAAGTCTCTCTCTCTCCCTCTCCCCCCCCCCCCCCCCCCCAATTGTGATTTCCCGAGGCTGGTCGTATTGAGTTGAGGCATGTGGGACAAAGCCATCTGATAGATGCAACAATCTGTTGGGTTATCAAATTAGCATGAGCACCTAAATGGACACATTTTCAAAGGGACCTAGTTAGCTAAGCAAGGACTTGGCTGGCTACATCAAAGCCTTTGCAAATTTACTGAGGCAGAGCAGTCTAAATTTAGCTGTTCAAATTCTGCAGGGTTAGGGTGGGGTGAGAAAGATATCAAATAATGCTAATTTCCATTGTTAGCTGGCTAATTGAATTGGACAAGCTCAGGTGTAGAGGTACTGGGCCCAGATCTAGCTAGCTATGCCTGGAGCTGGGGATTTCCTCCCGCCCAACCAATGTATAATTTCCAAACCTCGGACACAATCCCACGACGCCACTACCTCCTGCAAAATATTCACCTTCAAAACAGTTTGTGGCACAGCTCCAATCCCCCCTCCCGCCTGCCCAATCTTCTAAAAAGTAGCCCCCTGACACTTCTCTGACTCGCCCTCCTATCCCCCAGCATTTCCAAAACTCCCCAAACCAAGCTGGCAGGAGGACTCAGGCTTAGCTCCTACTGGTTTGGCAGCCCGTGTTGTTCTGGCATCCTTGCACCTTCCCTGTGTAAAAACCATTATCCAGACTGATGCTTTTTTACAATTTACAGAAGGATAACATCTCGTTTCTACCGTCCAGACTCCCATGGAAAGATGACCTTCTTCCATTTTGATAAATGGAGGGGGATTAAACCGGATGTCAAAAATCTCAAAACTTATTTTTGACAAGGCAAATTACAGGGTATGGTGAAGGAATCGAACTTGGCCCCTGGCAGGTGGTTACCCCCGACATTCAGAACCATCTGGCATGCAAAAGCTCACAGTGGCTCTGGTTTGAAGAAAGCCCGTCCTGAGCGCTGTAAGGCATGGCGCTTCCCCTCCCCTCTGCTACTCTGACTGTGATGTGAAATATTATCGGTGCAGGCGCACGGATTGAGTAAGGAATACTGATGCATGGCATCCATGCTTCTTCAACTATAAACTGAGTTGTAGCAATAAAACTACTGACACTAAGCATGGGAAATATTAATGGCACTGCTAATTATATTACAATAAATTTGCTTTACAGTCTGGCAAATAGCTCTGGTTACAGTTGACACATATTGCTGTTGCTATACATTTGACAGGAATGGGTTCAGCCAATCAAAAGAGAGAGAGAGAGAGAGAGAATTTTGCAAATATTTCTGTGTGTATTCACTTACTCAGAATGGCTGTGATTTAGAATGACTTTTGGATCTATAATGCTTTCTGTCCAGGTTACATAGAAATAGAATCTGATGGCAGATAACAAAGAAACAGAGAAATGTGATGGCATTAAAAGACCGTATGGCCCATCCAGTCTGCCCATTCATCCAATTACTTTAGCATTATAAATCCCATCACTTCCTAAGAGATCCCTGTATTTATCCCATGCTTTTTTGAATTCAGATATTGGTTTTGTCTCCACCACCTCCACTGGGAGGCTGTTCCACGCATCCACCACGCTCTCTGTAAAGAAATCTTTCCTAATAATCTTGAATAAGAACATAAGAACATAAGAAATTGCCATGCTGGGTCAGACCAAGGGTCCATCAAGCCCAGTATCCTGTTTCCAACAGAGGCCAAACCAGGCCACAAGTACCTGGCAATTACCCAAAAACCAAGAAGATCTCATGTTACTGATGCAATTAATGGCAGTGGCTATTCCCTAAGTATAATTGATTAATAGCCATTAATGGACTTCTCCTCCAAGAACTTATCCAAACCTTTTTTGAACCCAGCTACACTAACTGCACTAATCACATCCTCTGGCAACAAATTCCAGAGATTTATTGTGCATTGAGTGAAAAAGAATATTCTCCGATTAGTCTTAAATGGGCTACTTGCTAACTTCATGGAATGCCCCCTGGTCCTTCTATTATCCAAAAGTGTAAATAACCGATTCACATCTACTCGCTCAAGAATTCTCATGATCTTAAAGACCTCTATCATATCCCCCCTCAGCCGTCTCTTCTCCAAGCTGAACAGCCCTAATCTCTTCAGCCTTTCTTCATAAGGGAGCTGTTCCATCCCCTTTATCATTTTGGTTGCCCTTCTCTGTACCTTCTCCATCGCAACTATATCTTTTTTGAGATGCGGCGACCAGAATTGTACACAGTATTCAAGGTGCGGTCTCACCATGGAGCGATACAGAGGCATTATGACATTTTCCGTTTTATTAACCATTCCCTTCCTAATAATTCCTAACATTCTGTTTGCTTTCTTGACTGCTGCAGCACACTGAGCCGACGATTTTAAAGTATTATCTACTATGATGCCTAGATCTTTTTCCTGGGTGGTAGCTCCTAATATGGAACCTAACATCGTGTAACTACAGCAAGGGTTATTTTTCCCTATATGCATCACTTTGCACTTGTCCACATTAAATTTCATCTGCCATTTGGATGCCCAATCTTCCAGTCTTGCAAGGTCCTCCTGTAATGTATTACAATCCGCTTGTGATTTAACTACTCTGAATAATTTTGTATCATCCGCAAATTTGATAACCTCACTCATCGTATTCCTTTCCAGGTTATTTATATATATATATTGAAAAGCACCGGTCCAAGTACAGATCCTTGTGGCACTCCACTGTTTACTCTTTTCCACTGGGAAAATTGCCCATTTAATCCTACTCTCTGTTTCCTGTATTTTAATCAGTTTGTAATCCATGAAAGGACATCACCTCCTATCCCATGACTTTTTAGTTTTCTTAGAAGCTTCTCATGAGGGACTTTGTCAAACGCCTTCTGAAAATCCAAATACACTACATCTACTGGTTCACCTTTATCCACATGTTTATTAACCCCTTCAAAAATGAAGCAGATTTGTGAGGCAAGACTTGCCTTGGGTAAATCCATGCTGACTGTGTCCCATTAAACCATGTCTTTCTATATGCTCTGTGATTTTGATCTTTAGAATAGTTTCCACTATTTTCCAGGCATTGAAGTCAGGCTCACTGGTCTATAGTTACCCAGATCGCCCCTGGAGCCTTTTTTAAATATTGGGGTTACATTTGCTATCCTTCAGTCTTCAGGTACAATGTATGATTTTAATGATAGGTTACAAATTTCAACTAATAGATCAGAAATTTCATTTTTTAGTTCCTTTAGTACCCTCTACCTCCTTTCAATCTCATCTCATGACCCCTCATTCTAGAGCCTCCTTTCCACTGAAAAAGGCTCAGCTCCTGTGCATGGAAACCTTTGAGATATGTGAATGTCTCTGTCATATCTCCCCTGTCTGGCCTTTCCTCTAAGGTATACACATTTAGATCTTTTAGTATACCCCAATATGTTTTTGAACAAAGACCACTGACCATTGTGGGGCCCAGCCAGTCTATCCAGTTTTATTCATGCTGCAATTCCATAGAACCAGTTGGCTTCCCCACACTTCTTCACATGTATGCAAGTATATCAATGTTATCTCGTTGCCTGTATCATTCTCTTAATTTCCCTGGCTGAGAACGCGTGCACAGAGGCAGATTGGCCTATCGGGGCTTTGGACATGCCCCATTGGGCCAATCAGGGTAGTCATGTGTCTGGTGTTGGTCACAGCGGCCCCATGCCTGCCGAGCTCCTGCAGTAGTTTTAGTAGAGGAAGCTTCTCCCAAGGCTGTCCGATCAGTGGCTCCAAGCAGTCTTCATGATTTTTTGGCGACAGTGCCAGTAAGGGCTCCCTGGGTCTATCTCTACTAGTACTAGTGCTCACCCTATGCCCACCCTGCAATCTACCTGCTAGCGCTCATCCTGCAACTACTTCCAGCGCTCACCAAACAACCATCCAGCGCTCACCAAACAACAATCCAGCGCTCAAACAACCATCCAGCGCTCACCAAACAACCATCCAGCGCTCACCAAACAACCATCCAGCGCTCACCAAACAACAATCCAGCGCTCAAACAACAATCCAGCGCTCACCAAACAACAATCCAGCGCTCACCAAACAACAATCCAGCGCTCAAACAACAATCCAGCGTTCACCAAACAACCATCCAGCGCTCAAACAACAATCCAGCGCTCACCAAACAACCATCCAGCGCTCACCTTGCAAACAACCATCCAGCGCTCACCTTGCAAACAACCATCCAGCGCTCAAACAACAATCCAGCGCTCACCAAACAACCATCCAGCGCTCAAACAACAATCCAGCGCTCACCAAACAACAATCCAGCGCTCACCAAACAACAATCCAGCGCTCACCAAACAATCCAGCGCTCACCAAACAACCATCCAGCGCTCACCTTGCAAACAACCATCCAGCGCTCACCTTGCAAACAACCATCCAGCGCTCATCCTACAAACAACCATCCAGCGCTCACCAAACAACCATCCAGCGCTCACCCTACAAACAACCATTCTGCACTCATCCTACAAACAACCATCCTGCGCTCTTCCTGAACTCTTCCAGCAAGCAGCTAACCAGCGTTCATCCAGAGCCCCAACCTCCCAATTAATTTATCCTCTCATCCTAGCCTCCCCCCCATTGGCCTTCCATTTTAACCTCAGCGACATCTTACCTCAGCGACAGCCAGTTAACCATCCATTATGTCTCCAGCTCTTCCAATACCAACGTTGCAACACCGCCTCCTACCTAAAAGACCATCCACCAGACAAGCCATTCACAACAACTTAAAATCACTCACCCCTATTCTGATTGCACCAATCACCCAGCTTTTAGGCCTCACCCTCTTCTCACTCTCACTCTTCAATGCACAATCCCTAACAAAAAAATCCCTTATTTTCAACGATTATCTCACCGACGCCAAGCCTGATATTTGTGCTGTAACCGAAACATGGCTTAAGCCCACAGATACAGCTTTAATAAACCAACTCCCTACGCTGACCTACGACTTCTTCTCACTCCCGAGACTGAAAAAAAGAGGAGGTGGAATCCTTCTAGCTACTAAAAAAAGTCTTAATTTCACCCAACACCCATTCACTTCTAACACAAAACTGGAAGTCGGTTTCTTCACATCACAACATCTTCAAATCCTCCTTGTCTACGCCCCCCCAGGGCTCCTAGAAGCAGACATCTCCCCAATCCTCGAAATCACCACCACACTCATCGACCTGGATTCTCCAACAATCATCTTAGGAGATTTCAATCTGCACATAGACAATCCTTCACCATCTAATAGCTGCGTAACCCTCCTCACAGCCCTTTCAGCAATGGGATTCCAACAATTAGTCAATGAACCCACTCACAAAGCGGGTCACACACTGGACTTGATCTTCAGCAACAAAGGCATTACGACTACATCAAATTTGAAGATCCAAAAAGTACCATGGTCGGACCACATGCTTATCTCTACCTCTTTCACTTTGAAAGAAACCACCACTCCTAATATCCCTTCACCTTCATTCCAATACAGGAGGCGATGCTCCCCAGATGATCTCAACAACTTGCTAGAGTCACAGCTCCCTCTATTAGATCTCACCGACCCGAACACTGCCATTCGCTCCTGGAATAATATAACAGAAAATATAGCAAACAAGCTCTGCCCTTCAACTATAAAAAAATCTCACACCAATGCCTCCAACAGACAACCTTGGTTCACCAATGAACTCAGAAAACTAAAACAAAGTTTAAGAAAGAAAGAAGCGACTTGGCGTAAAACTCCTTGTGACTTCACCATTTCATCATACAAATCCACGCTATACCAATACAAAGCCCTCACTTCAAAATCAAAAAAAGATTACTTTGCATCTAAGATTCACAACTTGGTCTTTGATTCTAAAGCCCTCTTCGCTTATGTATCCAGCCTCACTCAAACTATACCACGAGAAATCCCCAGCGACTTGACACAATCCAAAGCTGAAGAACTCGCCCAGTTTTTCCAAAATAAAATCAACAATCTTTTAACTCAACTGCCTTCCAATACAGCTGATGCCCTCCCGACATATAATCACCCGACTTACATAAACTCCAGCCTAAACACTTTTGAGCCCATCTCTTCCACTGAGATACAAACCATCCTGAGAAGAATGAAACCTTCGTCTCATCCTGCTGACCACATCCCCACCAAACTACTCCTATCTATTCCTGACTCAATAGCCACATCATTAACAAACATCATCAACTGCTCTCTAGCCCAAGGATCCTTCCCAGATGATCTCAAAATGGCCTCAATCTCACCACTCCTAAAGAAACCCAACCTTGACCCGAAGGACCCCAACAACTTCCGACCCATTGCTAACCTCCCATTCATCGCCAAGATCATGGAAAAACTAGTCAACTCTCAACTGTCAAACTACATCGAAGACAATAATCTCTTCTTTGCCCCTCAACACGGATTCCGAAAAAACCGAGGCACAGAATCTCTCCTTATCTCTTTGACAGACCATCTCCTACTGGGCCTCGACAAAGGAAACTCATTCCTTTTGATCTTGCTAGACCTATCCGCAGCGTTCGACACGGTCAACCACGCTATCCTCCTAAACCAGTTGTCATCCATAGGAATCAGAGGCACCGTCCTTTCCTGGTTTAAAACCTTTCTCAACAATAGAGGTTACAAAGTCAAACTCCAAAACAAGGAATCCTCAAGATTTGACTCTACCATAGGAGTCCCACAAGGTTCTTCATTATCTCCGACTCTATTCAATATTTACCTTCTTCCTCTATGCCAACTTCTCACCGACCTCAATCTAAAGTTTTTTCTATACGCAGACGATATCCAAATCATCATCCCCATCAAAGACACATACTCTAATACTCTTGACTACTGGGAATCATGCCACCAAAAAATCAAACAACTACTCAACAGTCTACACCTCATCTTAAATTCCTCCAAGACTGAGATCCTTCTTATCTCACCTGAAAACAACACCAACAACAGTACTCTTCCCACCAATCTCCCTACCACACAAACTAGAGACCTAGGAGTGTTAATAGATAA
The DNA here is from genome assembly GCF_901001135.1 of Rhinatrema bivittatum. Taxonomy (NCBI): domain Eukaryota; kingdom Metazoa; phylum Chordata; class Amphibia; order Gymnophiona; family Rhinatrematidae; genus Rhinatrema; species Rhinatrema bivittatum. Next base: position 9,446,774 of record NC_042618.1, read on the forward strand.
CCGGCTAAACTTCAAAGCACACATCAACAAAACAACCAAAGACTGTTTCTACAAACTCCAGGTCCTGAAAAGGATAAGACCTCTTTTCCACGCTCAAGACTTCAGAACGATCATCCAAGCAGTCATATTTTCGAAACTGGACTACTGCAATTCCCTATTGCTAGGTCTACCTTCATCATACTCCAAACCACTACAGATGGTTCAAAATTCAGCTGCCCGTATTCTGACAGGCGCAAGGAAAAGAGACCACATTTCACCCATCCTGAAAGAGCTTCATTGGTTACCCGTATACTTCCGCATCATGTATAAAGCCTTAACTATCACCTATAAAACTATACATCAACTCACCACTCTCGATCTCCAATTCCCTCTCCAAGTACATAATTCCACCAGACCTACCAGAGATGCATATAGAGGTTCCCTCCTGGTTCCCCCAGCGAAAACGACCAAACACATTACCGTAAGAGATCGTGCCACCTCCACAGCTGGCCCTCTACTGTGGAATTCCATTCCTACAGACCTCAGACAGGAGCCTTGCCTCCCAAATTTTAGGAAAAAAACTTAAGACTTGGTTATTCAAGCAAGCCTTTCCGGACACAACTCAATGACACAATCCAATAACTCCTAAATCACCTTGCCGTTTGTTTATAACATTTATCTATTTTGTATACTACATTTAAATTGTATATTGTTTAACCATTTTCTATCCTCTTTTCTATTTTTCCTACTCCAAGTTTGGCCACCTTGTTAAATGTAACTGTACCTTCTGTCACCACAGTTCTAGTTCTTTGTTCTTAAGTTCTATGTATTTTATTGCACCCCCATTCTATGTAAACCAGCAAGATATGTTTTCATGATTGCCGGTATATAAAAACTTTAAATAAATAAATAAATAAAATAAATCTCTCCATCATCCCAATCAATGGTGTAGGCAGCAGGAAATGCTCCTATGGTTTCCCCTTTCTCCTGCTCAGTGGCTTCACCAGAGGGGTGCAACAACATGACGTGTAGAAAGGCCATGGTGCGACTGAAGAAACACGAGAAATTTTTAAGTAACCACAGGGGGCTGTGAGCCAACAGCACTAAGGTTCTGTGGCAAACCCCACCCCTCTCACAGGTTTCTGCGGTAACAGGAAACGCTTGCGGTGAGAGAGGAAGGGGATACTTCAGAGCCTTTAGCGCTGCAGGCTCACAGCTGTGCTCTGCAGTTGCTTTCAGATTTCTCGCTCTTCTTCCACCACACTACGGCCTTTCTACGATCCATGTGACAAACTCCTTCCCATCCATAGCCCTAGATCAAACGAGTCAAACCAGGTGAGGAGGGAGGAGGATCCCGGATGGGGGTGTGAAAGAATGTGGAGAAAATGTGAGGAGAGGCTGAGGTGAGAGAGAGAGAGAGTCAAGGGAGGTACCGGGCTGAATGAGGGTGAGAGAATGCAGGCTGGATGGGGGAGACAATGCAGGGAGATGCTCGGCTGGATGAGGGGGAGCGTAAGAAGAGCGGCCTCCTATTGCTCTCCTCAGGCTGAAGAAAACGAGTGTGAGCTGGGTAAGGGGGAATCAATCCAGGGAGATGTTGAGATGGGATGAGAGAGAGAGTTAAGGGTTGCGGCCTCCTAGTGCTCTCCTCTCATCCTGGCCTTCTCATCCTCGGACTGTAGAAAAAAGAAAGAAAACATTATAGGGGCCATGCAGTCTGCCACTTTCCAAGCTAAAGAGCACTTCCTCATGTAGAATTAACTGGCAGCCCACCCAGTCCGTGTTCTCTTGGATCCCCAACCCCAACCACCAATGTAAGTAAAAACATTTTACCTTTTTTACTTATATCAGTGAGCACATATGTGAGTGTTGTGAATTGCGCTCGCGGACGTCTCACTTATCCCTAGCACCGCCACCATGGTGCCTGCTCCTGCAGGGCCTGGAAACACCACCGACTCCGGACTCCACCTGACGCAGCTGAGCGCTCCTACCGCCTGTCTGAAAGCCGTCACCGCTCCCATCTTCTTCACAGTTCAGGAACGCCGCCAGGTTCAGCCACAGCATCGCTCCTGCCGGTTCTTTGCAGCTTGAGGGCCTCCAACTTCCATTCTGCACCTGCCCCGGTGCTCTCCTAGTTGCGCCCATGCCTCTGCTTAGTATTTAAAGGGACCACAGTGGGAGAAGCCCCATTTCCCCTTCTGATGACTTCTTTTCTGCAGCCTTATAAAAGGGTCCTTCAGTCAATACCTCGTTGCCTTCACAAAGGTCTGCTTGAGCTTTCAAGGTCCTCCATGTTGCCTATTCCATGTTCTCCTGGTTTCTGTGATGTCCTGGGCTCTTTGTTATGTTCCTGAATCCAAGTCTTCACCATTAGCTTGAATCCAAGTCTTTGCCTTGTTCTTGGTTCCAAGTGTTCACCCTGTCCAGAGACTTCAGAGACTTTGTTTGCTGGTTCAAGTCTTCAGAAGTCCAGCCCTGTTTCCTGAGTCTGAGTTCTGAGTTCCTGTGTCCAGTCCCAGTCTTCAGAGTTTCTTGTTCCAGCTTCTGCCTTGTTCCATTGTCCAGTGCCTGCTCCGCTATTGTTCTTCCAAATCCTGATGCCAAGTCCTTGTTAAGTTCCAAGTCCAGAGTCTGTGCGCCGTTCGGTGTGGTCTGTGGTCAGCCCACATGCTGTGCAGGGCATGCTGTGGTGTAGGTCTCTCCCAGAGCGTCTTCATGTTCCAAGTCTTCAGTGCCTTTGTTTACTTCCAAGTCTTCAGAGTCATGTTCAAGCCTTCATTGCGTCTTGTCTTGAGGCCTCAGCCTCCATCTGTCCTCAAGTTCAAACCACTTCCAAGTGGCAGTCCAAAAGAACTTTCAAGTGGCCGGAGAGCCACCCCAGATACCAGCATTGTATTGCCGGGTCTCCCTTCTTGGTGTGTGCTGGACATCCAAGTGTTCCTGTTTCAAGCCAATTGTGTTCGTAGTCCCAAGATAAGAGTATTCCTATTCCAGTCAGCTCGTGCCTGGATGCATTCGCCAGCCAGCGGCATGGACCGCATCCAGCCCCGGGGTTATGCAGGTCACACCACGGCACAGAGGATCATGCTTGCAACAGTGAATGACAGTGCATCAGCGAGCAAGTGTAAGTTGGAGTGTGAGTCAGTGAGCAAGTGTATGAGCAGGGAGAGAGGAGAAAGTCTAATCTAATCCACAGCAATCTCAGGATGATTGGAACTTAAAGTTCCCAGGAATAGAAAGCAAGCGATATTTTTTATCCTTACTAGTTTTAACTATTATTTGATATGTTTGCTGTTTTGAAATATTTTATGAGTGTTTGGGAACTTTAAAAAAAAATTTGCATATGCATTTTTAATTAATTGATATTCTATTCATCACCGGTTTTGAAATATTATTATTAGTATGGTTTTACTGTTTTGATTGATGTTCTATATTTCTGGATTTTATTGTTTGATCTTTTATAAGAGTGATGTCATTTCTGTGTTTCCAGTATTGCACTGGATACAGAGTCTGGCTTGTTGCAGTTTCCATTTCAGTTGTTGTCTGCACATTTGTATTGATGCTTTATGGTCTCTTTATTCTGGATTTAGTAAGAGTCTACATGTGTGTGATTGGGTACTTGCCAGGTACTTGTGAATTGGATTGGCCACTGTTGGAAACAGGATACTGGGCTTGATGGACCCTTGGTCTGACACAGTATGGCATATCTTATGTTATTATGTGAGGTATTTTGCTAGCATATAGTGTTTTTGTAGGGATTTGTTGCAGTCTGGCTTGTTCTGTTTTCCTAGTAGGTGTATTGGTATACTAGGACTTGGCATAATATTTGTAGTATTGGCTTTTCATAGGTAGGGTTGTTACTGTTTGAGTGCTGGCAGTTAGTGCTAATTTGGTATGGGTTGTTTACTATTTTGTAATTGAAATTTAGTTTACTCATGGCTTTCTGAGGGCCTGCCCATAGCCATTGTGTGTTACAGTAGGCCTAATAACATACAGCAGGGATGGACAATCCTGGTCCTCAAGAGCCACAAACAAATCTGGTTTTCAGGTCCTCCACAATGAATATGCATGAGATTTGCATGCACTGCCTCCACTGTATGGAAATATATCTTGAGAATATTCAATGTGGAAATCCTGAAAACAATATCTGTTCGTGGCTCTTGAGGACGGGAGTTGGCCTCCCCTGCCACATGGCATCTGATGTCTTTTTTTGCAGGGTTTTCTGGTTGGCACCACAGCAGCGCATGTGAACATAGATATTATTGTAAGTGATGGTTTTCCCTCAGAAGCTTATACTCTGTCCTTTTTTTCATGTAAAAGCTGTGGTTGTTGTTGTAAATGAATACATTTTAACCGTATGTGGGGAGGGTGGGACCTCAGTGGGTGGTGCAAGCCTATAAGGATTCGCCTAGTGCACCGGCTCCTGGTCACTCCGGTCCATGTGGGAAAACTGTGCTGCTTTGGGTCAGTGGATCACCCAAGTCTTGGCCAGGGAGTTGTATTCTTTTTTTTATTTTGGCCCAAAAGAAGCAGATAACTTGGGTCACTTCTGGTCACCCTGCAGGCAGAGCAGAGCCCTGGGCACCATAAAAGCCTCCAGGCCACTGGGTTCAAACAACCTGCCTTACCTGCATTTTCTTGCCACGCACTGTACATTTCAAGGGCACGTCTTTCTTTGCCTAGAGAAGCGCTATGTTTATAAGAATTGAAGGGATTTAACCATTGGGCTAAAGCCCCAGAGTAATTTTGCATAAGAATTTGCTTGCCTGGTATTTTTCCCTTTGAATTTATGATATTTCAGAAACTACAGGACAAAGGGAGGGTCATTTTAAAACAATCAACATAGTAATAAAAGCCGGAGATGGTATAATACACAATCCATGAGAATGTATTGGTGAGGGAGGAGGGGAGGGGAGGCTGGAGTAGAAGCACGCTGGAGTCATGGAAAGGGAGGAGGCGAGCCAGGAGGAAGTGCCTGTGCAGTGTTAGTGAGGTGCTGGGGCAGAGTACTGAGAGAGGCAGCTGGCTGGGGAGTGAGAAAGGGCTGGCAAGCAAGATCTCTACATAATGATGTAATTGTGCAAGGATGGAGGGCGCTCTGGCGAGCACGAGCATCAGCATTGCATATGTAGGTAGGTATGTGTGTTTGTGTCCGAGCCACGGGTTGGTAATGTGGTTGTCTCATTGCTTGCCAACTAGCTCAAGAGCTGATTGGTTGGCAAGAGACTTTAACACCAAGCCAAATTCCTGGGGGGAGGGAGCCAACCAACTGAATAGATGGAAATAGGAGCAAAGCTCAGTTTACTCACCCATGGTTTAGGGTGCTCTACTTAGTTATGTAGGGAAAATGTGAAATTCATTTTGGAGATATTTGGGCTTAGTTCTGCCAGGCTCAGGGTCAACTGATGCACTTGATGTGCTTTTGGGAGCTGTTGAAGCATGTGCTGCTCAGAAAGCATACAACAGAGCCAGACAGGTACTCCGGGGGCTGGTTTCCTACAGTCTGCCCCTGAGAGTGCATATTAGATTTGTAAACATATGGGTAACAAACATCAGACTTGTGACAGGAGAGGACACAACCAATGCTAGAAGCTTCTCTTGCAGTTGCAGTTTGATACATTTTGGAGGTAATTTTCAAAGACGTGCAGGGATTGCGTGAGTAAAATCAGCCTAGACTCACGTAAGTAGCACGCAAACATGCATATGCTATTTTATAATCCTCAAGCGTGACCGAGTGTTTGCCATCTCAGGAGCCTGTGGAATCCTGTTTCTGCAGAGCTGACACCTCCTGAAAGGCCTGGGTGTCCATTTATTGAGATACAAAAAGGCACCCGGATCATTCCCCTGAAATCCACCGGAGACGATGATTTTAGTGTGGAAGGACAGAGCCAAAAATGTGCCTTTTATGATGATTCATGAAGAACTTCCACCTCACCCACGAAGGGCTTGGGCTAGGCCCGATGTCTGATTGGTTAGCAGACTCCCAATCTAACGCTTCGATTTGTAATACTTAATGGAAGTTGCTAGTACTGCCCTGCTTGACATTTCTCTTACAATAAGCAGACCAGAGCAAGAAAAAAAACCCAATCATAGCTGCATGACAACCAAATTCTGAGCTTCCTCCATTCTGTTTCTCTCCTGCCCTGTAGTATCAGTTCCAGGGTTCACGGGGCCCTGTCATTTCCTTTCTAGGGGTCAATGGCTGGCTGCCCCCTCTTGTTTTCCACGAGCTGTGCTATATGGAAATGTGAGCATTTTCATTTTCCAAACTGCGTCTTTTCTCGGTGACACTCCGACTAAATTGGTTATGGTCGTCATACACCTAGTATCTCTTCTCTTATCGCTTTTTCATTATAAGGAAATCAGTGTCTGGCTGCAGCTGTTACATTTTAATGCAGCCATTCTGGGCATCCAATCTTGGCCTACTTCATAGTAACATAATGCTAGCCAGACAAAAAGTCATATTAAATTGAACTTTTTAAACCATATTTTATTTCCTGAGGTGGCATTTAATAACATTTCAGTTTAAAGCACTCACAGCCCCACAGGGATTCCTTTGCACAATGCATACGTTAGCCTTTCACATGCCAATATTTAGCACCCCGACCTGTGTAACTATATTAAACTGATGCGTGTACCATTATGCCTATAGAAATAAACAAATACGGGGGCTCATTAGGATAACCCAATGTAGGTGAAAAGAGACAGTGAGAGAAAAGAAAAAGTTGGTATACATCCTAGGGATTGCATTTAATTTTTAATTGTTTAAAATAATTTGTACCCTGCTTGATCCAACGTCCAATAGCAGCTGAACGTGCATATTCACAACCACATTCAAAATAAAAGGAGGAATGTTGCAGAGAGGAAACACGATAAAGCTTCGCCACACCAGATTGGGACGTGTGATGTAGTAGAAATCATCATTCAGCATTAGTGTTAAAGGTGCTATTTCCCCAACTCTAATTTGCATATTTAGCATGATCCTCCTGGTATTCGAGAAGATAGCAACCTCCTAGGGGCTATGTACAGACTTTTTGATTTTCTTTTTCATTTCTTTTTTTTTTTTTCTTGTTATTTGTTTCATTTATTTTCTTTATTAACAAAATATTTAAAAAAAAAAAAAAGGACATAAAAAATATTAAAAAACCTAAAAAGAAAAAAACAAAATGCGGGCCACATCAAAAGAAAAGAAATCCCCTGCCGAGCCCTCCTATCTTCTTTTCATTCTTTAGCCACGCTGGTGCTACACTTAGAAATTGCGCCATCGGACCGAGGCTGGCGCCATTGTTAATCTGTTCCACAGAAAATGGCCCGGGCTGGCACCATTTTGTATGGAGAACATTAACAGTGGTGCGCTCCTGGCTCTTTCAGTGCCATTTTTAGGCGCCCTGCCAGCATGGCAGGAGCGACCGGGGATTGCTCCCTGGTAAAGAAAAAGCATGGTAAGAGGGCTGGTGGGGGAGGGGGGAGGGGATCAGAGACGAGGCCCCGAAGTTGTTGTTTTATTTTTTTTTTTAAGGCAGTCTGGCCACAGTATTTTTTAAACCAAAAACCATATTAAATTTTGTTCTTATTCTCTTTTGCTCTTAAAAACAAATTGAAATGAAACAGGAAATGTTTCGTTCCCAATGAATGAAGAGCCCCAGGACTTCCGTGGATGACAACGTTGCCTTTGCTGGTGTCTGTCTGGAAAACATGGAAAGAAGAAAGAAATAAAATCAGCATCTCATGTTAATGAAATGACTACTTATTTTGTTAGGAGGAACCAGGGACCTGGGCTTTTGCAGCATGAGGCTCCTGCTCGGGGAGTTAACTCTCTGAGCAATGCTGATTATCTTCTAACCCTCGGGCCGATTCAGTAAAGTCTGTGGGAGAGCACGATTCAGTATTTAAATGAGGCCCGGCGCACATGCGCCTCCTTTTGGCCCGGAGCAGCGGTTGTCAGCGGGTTTGACAGCCGACGCTCAATTTTGCTGGCGGCGGTTCTCGAGCCCGCTGACAACCACGGACTCAGAAACCGGATGCCGGCAAAATTGAGTTTCCGGTTTTCGACCCGACAGCCGCGGGCCCATTTAAAATTTTTTTTTTTTATTTTTTACTTTTTTTACCCTTCGGGACCTCGGACTTAATATCGCTATGATATTAAGTCAGAGGGTGCACAGAAAAGCAGTTTTTAATGCTTTTCTGTGCACTTTCCCGGTGCCTGAAGAAATTAGCGCCTACCTTTGGGTAGGCGCTAATTTCTGAAAGCAAAATGTGCAGCTTGGCTGCACATTTTACTTACTGAATCGTGCGGGAATACTTAATAGGGCCATCAACATGTATTTGCATGTTGCGGGTGCTATTAGGTTCGGCGGGTTGGACGCGCGTTTTCGGCCCCTTACTGAATAAGGGGTAGGGATGTGAATCGGGTGATCGATCATCTTAACGATCAATTTTGGCTGGGGGGGGGGTGTAACCGTCTCTTTTTAGTCAGTAAGGAGGTCCAGACAACTGATCCGTAAAGATAGACTTTTATTGCCAGCAAGATGCGGCTAAGACAAAGGCTCAGTACAACTGCATGCCCCTCCCCTCCAGGAGCAGACTCTTATGCACTTTACAGTTCTTATCTTTTACACATGCGTTCTAAGCATTGCTGAGCAAGCATATTCCGGCTGAAGGGGCTACTGACCCCCTCCCTAGACACCCGGGAACTTTCGTGAAACTTCTCCCATGTTCTGCAGGAGAGGCTGCTGGGACTTGCAGTTCTGGAAAGGAATTCGCGAGTCTGCAGTAATACAGCCCATCACATAATACATCCATTGTTCTAATCTAGGTTACAGCAGTGAAAGCTTATCAGAGAATAAGAACAGCGAAGCCAAAAAATGAAAATGTGCAATGTGTTGACAGAGAGTTTCTCAATGTCCTAATTACAGCTGTATTGCAGACTGTAAGTAAACCCGTCATGAAGCAGGGAATTCTGGTACATGAAGTCCTTTGTCAGGTTGAAGCGTTCAGACCCCTTCATTCCCCCCTTTGATACTTATCATTCTTTATGAAAAGTATCACACCATCACAACGCAACTGTGGAGCTGAAAGAAACAGAAACAAGAAAAATTAGCAATTTGAGTTCTCAGGGGGCCCTAATTTCCCAAACAGTCCGATGGTTTCTTCACGGGTTTGAGACGGATGGGCCCTATTGGCTCCACCCCCCTTTGTAGCCCGAACTTGTCATGTATGGGAAGATGGCCCAGGATAAAACATGAGGATGGTTAAACAGGTTCTATAGGCTCAGAGGAATACATGTACAGTGACAGAAGCTGCGTGGCTGTTTTGCGTTCAGCAATGTCCTTCATCACCTGACGAAGGCGGTTTGAGCAAGAAAGGAATAATTCAGGGTCCTAAAAGACAAAACAGAATTAAACTGGCTGGGATAACAAACAATCTCTTAAATCCACCGATCATGGAAAACCAACCACGGAATCCATTGGTCCAGTCCCAAGCACTATTCCACTGCTGGACAGGGACGTGTTCCATCTTGACCATGCGATCAGTGATGTCTTGGATAACCTTGTTTTGGTCATCTACCTGTAAACAACAATTGGAGAGGTTAAATGTTCCACAAACCCTCCTTCCTGGGCCAGAGGATAATCTAAAACCAATCTATTCTGGTACACTGCAGTCATAATTTTGGTATTTTGTTTTGCCCAGAGTTTAAGAGCGAAAGCAGTCGTTGGTGATGAGCTCCAGGACTGCCTGAAGCCTGATGATTCGATGCAATTAATACTACTTGGAAGGGTTCCCGAGTTGCCCCTTTTTGCTGCTTCATCTGCTCTCTGATTTCCTTGACAATAGGGTTTGATTTCCTGGTGTGTGCTTTGCAATGCATTACAGCCACCTTGCGAGGTAGCCAAACTGCGTCTAGTAATTCACGTACTTCTGATGCATTGTTCAATTGTTTTCCCTCTATAATGCTCCATGCACTTGAATTGTAAGGAAGGCATATTTAGAGTCTGTATAGATATTTACAGTTTTCCTTCTGCCAACTGCAGAGCTCGAGTAAGGGCAATTAGTTCAGCTTTTTGTGCAGACGTTCCTAGGGGAAGAGGTTGAGCCTCAACGATTTCATCTTCGGATACAACAGCATATCCAGCAGAACGTATCTCATGAATGATTTGGCTGCTCCCATCAGTGAATAAAGTCCAAGCTCCTTGCCAGGGTTGATCCCTCAGGTCTGGTCTACTGGAATGTATTGTAGTCATGACTTCTTCACAATCATGGGCAACTGGTTCAGGTGCCGGCATAAGAGTGGCCGGGTTCAAGTTTTTGCTGTCTTGAATTTGAATTTCAGGTGTTTCACACAGTAAGGCTTAATACTTGACGAGACGTGAATTAGTCATCCATTTTGGTCCATGGGTCTCTAGCAGTCCTTGAATGGTGTGGGGAGTTGTTACGTTCAGAGTTTGACCAAAAGTTAATTTGACTGCTTCTGGAATTAGTAAGCATGCAGCCGCAATGCTTTGAAGGCAACCAGGCCATCCTTTTGCAACATTGTCCATTCCTTTTGAGAGATATGCAACAGGTCGCTCCCATGAGCCTAGAGTTTGAGTCAATACCCCAATGGCCATTCCTTTCTTTTCATCGACGAATAGATGGAATGGTTTCATTACATCTGGCAATCCTAAAACAGGTGGTTCAATTAAGGCTTCTTTTAATTGACGTAAGCTTGCTAGCTCGTGTCCTTCCCATTGAAAAGTTTGAGACTCTGATTCCTTACCCCGCAACTTGTCGTACAGGGGTTGGGCCATAACTGCATAGTTAGCAATCCACAGTCTACAGTATCCTGCAGCTCCAAGGAACGCTCGGAGTTCCTTCTTACAAGTGGGTACAGGTTGACCTCGTATTGAACTGGTGCGAGAAATTCCCAGACAACGGGTTCCTCCACGTATTTGGAAGCCTAAATATTCTACTTCCAACTCACAGATTTGCGCTTTCTTTTTACTTGCACGATATCCTTTTGAGTACAACGTCTTTAGCAGCTGAAGAGTGGATACTTCACATTCGAGGTACGTCTCTCGAAACACCAGAAGATCATCCACGTATTGTATTACTGGCCCATACATGACTTGGTACATCTTCAAGTCTTTTGCCAGTTGCTCACCGAACAGCGTAGGTGAGTGCCTAAACCCTTGAGGCAAACGAGTCCATGTGTACTGCTGCTTTATTCCAGTAGGTGCATTTTCCCATGTGAAAGCAAAAATCTTCTGACATTCCTCCGCCACCGGGACGGAGAAGAAGGCATCTTTGAGATCAATGACACTGTACCACTTTGATGCAGGAGAGACTTGAGCCAAGATTGAATATGAATTTGGCACGAGGGCTACTAGATCTTCTACTTGACTATTCACTTTCCGTAGGTCTTGTACTGGTCGATAATCATCAGATCCAGGTTTCTTTACGGGCAACAAAGGGGTGTTCCAAGCAGATCGGATTCGTCGGAGAATGCCCAAGTCGTACAGTCTCTGCAGATGTATCTGGATTCCTTGCCTGGCCATATATGGAATGGGGTATTGAGGTTGATTAATCACCTGTGCATTCTGTTTCATCTCTATCCATATGGGGGTAGCGTCGATAGCTATTCCTCCCGGGTTCTGTTCGAACCATACTTGGGGTACACTATCCATCAGTTGTCTTCGTTTTTGTTGAGGGGGGTGTTGTTTTCATATCGATGTTCGATGGTTCGTTCGACTATGGGAAGATGTAGTCTCCATTCTTCTTGGAGGGGACAGATGAGTATCACTGGATGGTCCCCGAAGGAGGCTTTAACTTCCCCTGTTGGTTGAAATCTCAATGTGGTCTGAGGCTTACACAGCAGGTTCCATCCGATAAGGGATACCATGGTCCCTCCTACTTGTATACTTCATTCTTTCTGCAGAGGGGCAGTGAGTACCTGACCTGAGGCACCCACTATAGAAACAGTCTCTTTCGTCGGGGGGGCCGATTGGTGCAGTCATGACAGATCGTTGGCCTCTGAGTCCAACAGGCCCCTGATTTTTGTTGTGTTACCTCGTGGATCTCCACCAGAGGGTCAGTGGGGATTCTTCCCTCCCGGTCTCTTCAGGCTGTATGCTCCTTGTCGCCTCCCCCGCCATCTGCCAGTGGGGGTTGTCCGATCTCCTTCCTCCTCGGCCCCTTTGTGTCGGTGCAGGTCCATTTTTGTCGTTAGTATTCACTGCAGGGCTCCCGTATTTCTTTTGCCATTCTTCACAGTCTCTCTTCCAATGGCCTTCATTTTTGCAGTACGCACACTGATTCTTTCCCAAAGGGGGGTCTTGTTCCCCCTCCTCTTCGCGGTCTGCCATTGTCTTGGCTCCTTCCCGTCCGCGTGTCCTCGAGAGCGGCGGCTAACAGTCACTTTCTCCTTCATGTCTCTACTTGCTTCTCTCTTTTCTCTTCCACTTCTCTATTTCCACATACTTGGTCTGCTATAGCTTTTAACTGGCTGAGGCTCATGCCCTCAAAGCCTTCGGCCTTCTGCAGCTTCTTTTGGATGTCGGGTCTCTATTATTAAGTTCCTGGTTGCAGGGACGGGCCCTTTTCTTCTCTTCCTGATCCCTGTTCCCATACATCTCAAAATACGATGAGTCATTAGTGAGAAGTTCCAACACTGCTTGTAGTCGGATAATACGATTTAACATATAGATTGGAGTTCTATATCCATAAGAACCATCTTCAGCCCAAGTGGCACGGCCAGAAGCTGCAAAACATTGCTTCCTTCATACTTGTAAGTTTGGCATTGGGTTAATTCAATAAAGTCAACCTGGATCTGCAGGCAAGGATCCAGGGGGGGCGCTTTAGGTGTGCAGGAGTGATGATCAAACCCTTGGAAGCCTTGTATCAATTACATTGCAAACACTAAGAACATATGGTAATAGCCAGAGCCCAGCCCCCACCAGTGGTCAAAGAACATAATTGCAATATATATATATATATATGTGTGTGGGGGGGGGGCTACTACTTTATCATTTGGGCCGACTCATATTTGCTCTTGTTCCTAATCTTGCATAGTGGCCCCTTCTCTTGCCCACAACTTCCAATAATCCTTATCTTGCGCCTGCCACTGAATCAAAATTTTTAATATTAAGTCTTTGTTTTCTCCGTTTTTGTTTTTTTTTACAAACGGCATCCTGTAATTCCCACAGTCAGCGCTGCACATGCTTGGCTGTCTTATCTTGCCAGTTCCTTAAAACAGGGAGTAGCTCTGCATATTTAACTACTGCTAGCCAAAGAAGCAACAAGAAAAACTTTAACAAAGAACCCATTCTTAATCATTTCTCTAAATTTCCCAGAGACAGCTTCAAAATAAACTGCGTCAGCAAAAGAGAGTTCATACTTTATCATGCGTTCCAATGTAACTTTTAAATAACAGATAATATATAGGAGACAAGTAAGAACAATAATTAACATGGTATTAGAGAATAGAAAGATAAGCATAGGGAGGACACTGGGATAGAAGATATGAGAAAACTGAAAGCTTCTGATTAACAAATCCAGCATTGAAACGCACAGCCATATTGAATGCACTACGCACTGGCTCAACGTCTTTTTTTTTTTTTTTTCCTCTGGCTCGATTCCCTCCTCTCTCCTGTAATTATCTCTGCCGTTAACCCTTAACTGCCATCAAGTTCTAAACTTCAACACCAGTAAATGCATTCTCCAGTAATCAAATCAGTATTTTAACTTAACACTGTACATTAATTTGTTGTATAGTAGTCTTGTGCAGCATCTGTAAACCAAAATCTCTTCTTATTAGGGTTTAAAACAATTAAAACAATTAAAAAAATCCCTGGTACATGTGCTTGCAATTCACAGATAGCAGTTACATACATTACAATCCTTAATTAATAATGGGGACTTCCAGTTCCCCATTTTGTGCGCCTGAGCCACCATTACGAGGGCGGCTCCCTCCACTAACTTCTTTGCCCACGACGGAGGATTTTCAATAACTGCAATCCAAGCAGTTATGTACGGTATATCCTCAGGGCAACCCGGATTCCCTTCTTCACTAACTATTTTCTGGACCCTCGTGACCGTTTGGAAATCGAAAGTTCCTACCGGAGGCCAATTTACACACAAACTGGGCCACCTATGGGTGCATCGTTGAATCATTCCGGGTTTAGTACATTTATGTCTATCGAACACTTCCCTATAGTGTTCCGTCACGGCTTTTAATGGAGTCGAACCGCCCCCTCCCATCAGGATAGAATTCACAGACAAAGGAGGGAAGGGAAGACGGATAGGTAAGGGGTCCGTACCCGTCAGACACAAAAGGGTCACAATCGCCCCGACTAGGACGCGGTCAGCCCGGCCTAGAACTGCGAGGCCATTCACTCTCTTTCACACAACAAGAAACCTATTCCCACTATCGTATGCGTTACTTCTTTTTCCTCTTTTTATGCGCGTGGCTTTCGGAATGCAATTCCTACCAAACCACCGCTTGGGGTGTGATCAAAGCCCCCTCGGTCCCCTCACGGATGGACCGGTTATTTGCTACTCTTTTAGCTATTCTTCACTTTTCCCATCATTCCCATAATACTCGCCTGCAGGGTTCTTCCGAACGTCATGAAAGCCTTCTTCCCGGATCACCAGCCCAAAGGTCTCAGAGGATCTCCGTGGAATGACCCCCTCAGATACCTGATCACTGAACTCAGCGGTGGCCACTCACCAGGCAAGTCTGGGGGATCACTCCGCCACAAAATCCCCTGGACCAACTGGGGGGCTAAAATAGCATCCCCGGTACCTCCTGGCTGAGGCTCGCCAAATGTAACCGTCTCTTTTTAGTCAGTAAGGAGGTCCAGACAACTGATCCGTAAAGATAGACTTTTATTGCCAGCAAGATGCAGCTAAGACAAAGGCTCAGTACAACTGCATGCCCCTCCCCTCCAGGAGCAGACTCTTATGCACTTTACAGTTCTTATCTTTTACACATGCGTTCTATGCATTGCTGAGCAAGCATATTCCGGCTGAAGGGGCTACTGACCCCCTCCCTAGACACCCGGGAACTTTCGTGAAACTTCTCCCATGTTCTGCAGGAGAGGCTGCTGGGACTTGCAGTTCTGGAAAGGAATTCGCGAGTCTGCAGTAATACAGCCCATCACATAATACATCCATTGTTCTAATCTAGGTTACAGCAGTGAAAGCTTATCAGAGAATAAGAACAGCGAAGCCAAAAAATGAAAATGTGCAATGTGTTGACAGAGAGTTTCTCAATGTCCTAATTACAGCTGTATTGCAGACTGTAAGTAAACCCGTCATGAAGCAGGGAATTCTGGTACATGAAGTCCTTTGTCAGGTTGAAGCGTTCAGACCCCTTCAGGGATGCAGGGCACAGTTACTTTGTCTCTTTCGGTGGGAGAGCGGGCTGGTGCCCCTCTCCCGGGCACTTTCGTACGGTCAGACCCCTTCAGGGGGAGGGAAATCTGATCGTCATGGTTTTTGTTTTTTTTAAATCGTAAAAAATCGTAAATCGGGGGAGGGCGGGAAAACCAGCACCCTAAAACCCACCCCGACCCTTTAAAATAAATCCCCCACCCTCCCGAAGCCCCCCAAAATGTTTTAAATTACCTGGGGTCCAGTGGGGAGGTCCCGGCGCGATCTCCTGCTCTCGGGCCATGGCTGCGTTAAAAGAAATGGCGCCGGTGGCCCTTTGCCCTTACCATATGACAGGGCAAAGGTAGCGCCGGCGCCATTTTGGTTCCTGGTTTCCGACGTCACGCGTGCAGGAGATCGCTCCCGGACCCCCGCTGGACCCCCAGGGACTTTTGGCCAGCTTGGGGGGGCCTCCTGACCCCCACAAGACTTGCCAAAAGTCCAGCGGGGGTGGGCAAAAGTAGTGTCGGCGCCATTTTGAATATTGGCAATACGGCCCGCGAGCAGGAGGTCATCAATTAATCATTTCATAAGCGGCAGAATATTCCTGCCAAACCATGCAAGCTGTTGACAACGGATGGCAGCACCCAATGAGCAGGTTAAATCCCGGAGTAATCGAGCGGCAATAGTGACAGAATGCGCCCACTAGGGATGGGCAGCAGGGACGGATTCGTCCCATTCGGTATTCATATTCGCGGGGAGCTAAATCCGTTGCATCTGTTCTTGGGGGATCCCGATCCGTTCATTAGTTACCTATGTATTCGTTTCCAAAAAAAACCCCCATCCCAACCATTTAAATTTAATTAACTACAACCCCCCACCCTCCTGACCCCCCCCAAGACTTTCCAAAAGTCCCTGGTGGTTCAGCGGGGGTCCTGGAGCCCATATCCTGCACTTGAGTCGTCGGCTGCCAGTATTCAAAATGGCACCGGTAGCCCCTACCATGTGACAGGAGCTACCGGTGCCATTGGTCGGCCCCTGTCACATGATAGGAGCACAAAAAAAAAAAAAAAAAGTGAAGGAGTGCTTTCCGGAGTGGAGGGGTAGGGCAACCTCCGGTGAGCGGTACGGGAAAGGAGCAGGCTGGGTAACAGTTACCGCTCAGCTGACGACCCACGTGAACCAGAGGAGGACACCTGAGAGCGACCGTCCCATAAAAAAAGCCACCCAACAAAAAAAAAACAAAAACGTCCCCAAGGATTTGCAGAGCATCCTGATGCAGCAGGAGGGCGAAACCATCATTCATGTCGGGGGAACCTGCTTCTCTGGACTGTTTGAAGTTTATTTATGAAGATTTTCTTGTGAAGCTGTGCCCTGGGAATTTCTCTCAGTATTGTACTCACACTTTTTTTTTTTGTCTTTATTAGTTTCACTGTGAGTTTTTCTGATTATCCACTTTTCTTTTTTTGCCATTTTAAAGCTCCCATCAGCCAGGGCCTGAGGGAGTGGGGATAACTCCTGTACTTAAGTCTACCGTGAGCCCCTCCCCCCACGCCGAGGTAAATGGGGACCGGGGACATCCTCGACCCCGGCATTTGATGAAGGGGCGAGGGGGGTGGAGAGGGCTGTGGTGGGCCTGCTTTTTAAAAGGAATAGGATGATACCCAAGAACCTGGGAGTGTTTTCACCGCAGGTCTCGTTTTTTTTACTTTTGCATGAATTAATTATTCATGAATGCAGGTCCTCACCCCTCTCCCAACCCCCTTACCTCCACTAGATAAAAATAGAAAATAAAAATGACCCCCCCCCCCTTCCCTTTGACCTATCCATCCGTTTACAAACCCCCCCCCCCCCCCCGGTCCCCCGGTTCCCTCCCGGATCTTACGTAGCATCCTGGTGATCTAGTGAGGGCCCTGCCGGCTCACGTGAGAGGGGCAATGGAGCACCTGGTGGCAGCCGGCGGACATTCTCCGCTGCCCCACTGGACAATGAGGGTAGCAGTTGGGGTGAGGGAGGCATTTTGTTACAAGAGGGCAGGACTGGTAGATGGGGGTATGGGAGGGTCTTTTTTTTTTTTTTTTTTTTAAATCAGGTTTAGGTGCAGGAGGGGCGTTGGGAGAGCAGGTCCCACTCGCACCTCAGGAATTTTTTTTAGGACACAGGCTGGGGCCGTGTAGCCCTTGCTTAAAAGACGGCGGCTGCAGGATGAGAGGCTTTGCCACAGCTGGGAGCGTGCAAAGCGCCAGACTGTGACAAAGCCCCTGAATAATCCCAGAGAAGTTTCAGATTATTCAGAGGACTTGATGCTTTGTGTGTTGCAAAAAAAAAAAAAAAAAAAAACTGAGTCAAAAAGTGAATAATTCATCACATTTTTCCCTTTCATTAAAAATAAATAGACATTTATCGAAAAGTGACTGAAAGACACCACTTACTGATTTTGCTATGCGTAGCCATGAGTGGAACCAATCCACGTGGTGCTTTGTCAGGAATGAATTAAACGGAAGAAGGGAAAGCTTTCAGTGAGTGCAGGGTCTGAATGAATCTCTTGCCAAGGTCGGTCAGACCATGGTTAAACCCCCAGCGTGGCTGGGGTTTTGTAGCCCACTGTCTGACCACAAGGATAGTAGTGGACAATGATGCAATGCCTGTGACCTTTTAAAATTGGGGGCAGACACCCAGTGAGATCTGATCAGCAGGAGGTCATGAGGCTTGGAAGAAGCGGCTGTAGCTGGTGGCAGGATAAGGATATCCATGTCCATCTTGGCTGGCTTCTTTAAGTGTGACCACCTTTCCTTTCTTATAACTGTTTTGCTCAGTGAAATACCTAATTCTTCCTCTCACAGTGCATGATTCTCTCTTTGAAAGAAAATTCTTCTTTTTTTTTTTTTTTTATAAGACTCGCATGTTTAGCCAGTGCTAAGTAATAGGCCATGGGCACTGCCACAGAAGAGAAGCTGATATGCTGAATAGCCATCGAACAAAGGTCTTTTGCTCAGCGCAAGTGGGGTCAGGTTGTAGTGCGAACTGGCACGGGAGCACAAGGAACGGATTAACTGGAGTGCCCTGAGACCAACAGACAACTCTTTCCCGGCATCTCTGCCCAGTAAATTTCATTTACTGACTCTCATTTTCTCGGCTCACTAATGATATCTACTCACTATTGATAATTAATCCAGCTAATATGACATTCCTGGATCTGATGCCACAACTCCGGACACCGAGACGTAGCCAAGGTGCCATTACAGAGCCATTAGAGTATTATATTTTCCATTCCCGAATCAAAAATAAACATTGATAAGACATTCAAGCCCAAAAAAGATCTCGATGTACCTTCCAACCATGCTGGCAACCACTAAGATATCAGAAATGAGGCTAACTTACTGTCAGAAGCATGTTCCAGCTTCCTGTCCGCACTGAAGTGAAGACAGAGCCTTAGAATAGAAATTGCACCCAAATGAATTATGCGTGGTTGCTTTGATGGTCTCAGATTGCCACAGGCTTAACCCCTACTACTGAGCTGTGACTGAAAAAGCCATGCAACCAGTTGTTTAGGAAACTGCTATAAAGCACACGTTCCCTGCACTTTTGGATATTTTTTGGAAGAAGCTGGTTTTACATTCAGATTATTACTTTTGGTGTCCGTATCCTTATCTCCCATTGCTAGTGATCAGGAGGAGGTCTCCGCCTCACTCGTACATTTCAGAGGCAATTTTCCAACTACAATCGCATTGGTGCACACATTTCATGGACACTGCCCTGATTTTCAAAGTGAAGGTATGCACGTACTTTCACTTTGAAAGCTACCCCAGTAAAAGCCACCCACAGATATTTAAACTTGTTCGTGTGCGTTGTTTCCCCAAGATAAAAGTGTGCAATATACTTTTGAAAATTCCAAAGACGCATGAGTGTAAGTGCAAGCCCCTCCCCCCACCTGCCCATTTTCTCTCTCTTTTATTTTTGGAAGAAGAGAGATGTCGTGTGACTAACATTTTAATCGTAATAGATTCCCCAGTCCCACCTACCTTGCTCCTCAGCCCTAAAAAAGCCCTCTTAAGTTTAGGGTTTGTTTGCTGAGAGATCAATATTTAAAGGTTTAGAAACCTCCCTGTGGCAGAAAAAATGAAACCAAATGAAACAGAAAAACCAAAAGGAAACAAAGAGGTGCGAAGTGCGCCCTCCTAGTGGCCACCGGAAAAGTGCCTCCTTCTAGAGCAGCTTCACGTCCGGGGACGAGCGGCCATTTTTAAGCAGGGAAATCAGGGTGAAATTCGGTTCTTTTGCCTTATGTCACTTCCCATTTCAAACGACACAAAAAAACAACAACTAAAGCACATAAACAAAATGAAAATACTTGAACAAAGCAACAAAGAAAAGGAAATGGAAGCTTTGGGTCTGTTTTCCAGGCGCCCCCTGACTTCTCCGGCTCTCGGGGCCCCGCCCTGGCTTCCTCTTCCCCCTGGAGTTGACTCCAGAGGTTTCACATCTGCTTCGGTCCTCGGTGGGAGAGCCAGAAGCCTCCGGGCCAGCCTGGTGCCACTGAGGGCGATGGGATGAAAAGCCCCGCTCTCTGTGGCAATTAAGGCCATGGCTCAGCGATGACTGCAGTTTTATCTCCCCTGATGCCGCAGCTCCTCCGAGGAGGCAAACTTATGGGACTCCCAGCTACCTTAAGGGCTTTCCTGGTGGAAAGGATGTAGTTTTCTTTTCAGGAGGGACTCTCCGTTGAAAATGACCGAGGATCCATGAGTTCTAATTTTAAAAAGAAACGTATTTTTAGAAAAGATTTGTCAGGAAATGCTTCTCTTAATTTCTGATCCCGCAGAGGTGTCCCCGCCTAGTTTTCAATTAAAGATTAACAGCTCATTAGTACTGTAAACACTAAACTGGAACCTAATCAGCTCTTATCTCCTGGATCTTGTCTCTGCTCCACTCAGTCAGGCTCTCTTTGTTTCCATAAAATAATCTAACAAGGGGCTCCCAAGCCCCCTCTCCCCCCCCCCCCCCCCGCCGCAGTACAGGAAAGGCAAAATGTTAACTAGGAGTGTGCTGTCCTTTTTAAGCAGCATTGTCTATGTCGTTTATAAAATGAAACGATATAAAAGCCCCATGACATTTCCTTTTCAGATTTTTTCTTTTTAGTACCCGCTATTTGCAGTAATGCACATTAAATGCAAGGGAAGCACTGTGTTTACTTCTCCAGCCCATTGACTCCCCCCCCCCCCCCCCCCTCTCTCTCTCTCCTGTCAATTTTCCTGCTGCCAAGCTTTGAAGGTGGGCTGTGGGCTGTGGGAGAAGATTCCACCTGGTAACTGGGCATTTCCCACCCCACGCTCCTTCTGCGAAGGGCCTGGCCTAGTTTGCGTCTTCCGACCCTGCTTCATCTATAGTCTCAGAATACGCTCTGAATCCGCCAGGCATGGACTTGGTTGCTTTTTCCTAATTTGAGAGCAGAGATATAAACTGGGGTTCTGGCTGCCTGCAGTTTTGCTTTGGGGGGGGAATTCAGGAAGTGATGGCAGTAGCACATTGTTCTTCTGAGCAATATAGTTATTCTGATTTCAAATGAATGGTTGCATTGATTGGTGATTGATTTGATTCTGTGTCAGTCTTGTAAGGCGCTAGGCCAGGTAGGCAGCGCACATTTAGGCGTTAGGCAGCAGGCAGTGGGGCACTTCAGGCAGGGAGGCAGTGTCACAGCTGCTTCTGCATAACCTGTAGCTAAGAATCTCCGTCTGCCTTGCCTCTATTGTGAGAAATTACTTTATTTGCGTCCGTGGCCACTGTTTCTTGCAGAAGCACATGTGGCTAGCTATGGTGTCAGTATGTGTGCGGGTGGGTGCGTCATCCTGTGGCCCCAGTCTCTGCCCTAATTATATTTTCTCAGTGCTGATGGTGGGGTCATTATTTCACTCACTTTAAACTACTCATCGTTTCACACATAGGAAGCGCAATGCTCCTGTCCTTTTATCTCCATATTGGTTTTCTTTTCATATCTGCTCTGCTCCTTCCGATGTTGCCTGTGGGGTCATACTGTGGGCATGCCCCTGAAGCCAAGCCTGGGCCTAGTTTTTAATGAGACCTGCTGGCACCTCCGGTTGGGCAGAGGATTCACCTATTCCTTGAAGAGTGGTAGGAAATCATTAAGGGCCATCAGGTTCTTAAAATTGTGCAGTCTGGTTATCATTTACGTTTCTCCCATCCCCACGCAACCCTCAGCATGGGACTTCCCACATGTCTTGGCTAATTCAGCCCTGCTTGTCAGCAGAGGAGGGGTGTTTAATTTCCGTGTATAGTCTCCCAGAAGTGCCACAGGTCATGCAGCAACAAGTTACCAGTGACATACCCTTCCCATACACACCAACACACACATACACACATATCCCACAACCACACCCCCTACTCAACTCACATCCACACTTCCCAAGCACACTACACAGCCAAAGACACACCTTCACACCCACTCACCACATAAACTCTCTCACACTCTCTCATACACACACACATACCCCTCACATGCATTCAAACACAACCCTGCCAAATTCCACCCCATGCAACCTACATGTTCTTTCATCTCCCACACACGTACCTTCCCCCCTACACACACACACACATTTACACATACATCTGCTCCCAGCATACCCACCCACACCTCCCAGAGACAAGGAAAAGAAATAGAGCTTCCCAATTCAACATTCCCCCACATGCACCCTCGTACACGCACACACACCCACCCACACACACACACAAACTCTTACCCCGACCACGCACTCATGCCCCTGAAAGCACAACCACTTTACAAATAGCCACACCCCCAAGAAACCCTACATTTCACCAGTCCTTTTATATACACAAACTTGCCTTTCATGTCCTTCCCACAGAACCCACCCCCACCCCAAATCACACACAAAAAAACCTATTCAAAGACGCACATATCTAGGAGGAGCGAAAATTTCAAGCAGCCATCTAGTCTATAGCTTGTGTGCGCCCCTTCCATTATTACTTTTAATTAAGCAATTGGGATATACTGAAACATTTTTAAATGAAGACAGTTTATGAAACCCTGACTTTTTTTTCTCTTTTTATTTTGAAGGCCTAAACCAGTAGTGAACACATAACAATACTGCAGAACCTCACAAGTACATGTCCTTTGCTAGTTCGTAAGATATCAGTCAGGATCACATGCCACAGATCTTATATGTAGTAGAGATGAGAAATACAACTCAAAATGCAGCTCAGTCAAAGTCCAGTTTTAAAATCAGAGTAACACCAGCAAGTCTGTATTGGAAATTGCAAACTGTGTGCTGTAATTATATTTACAAATGCTATCACCAAGTTTGCCAGAGGCGGACACACACACTGTGCCACAGCAAATGTGCACCAATTCAAACAAGAGGTAATTTTCAAAAGGTTCTAGATGTACAAATGGACGTTTGAAAATTGCTACTTTTATACTCTTAACTGCTTTGAAATTTCACTGAACATTCAGAAAGTTTTAAATGCATAAATGAGCTTTTCAAAATTGCTATGATATATGCTACCTTTATGCACATAACTCCTTTGAAAATTCACTCTGCAGTGCACCTTATTTGAATTATTGCATAATAAAATGAAAGAAAAAAACTTTATAAAATGAAATTAAAATGAAACAGAACTATCTCCAATGCGTACCCTAATATTAACCATCTAACAGAATAAAAAGAACAGGTTTTCTGTGTCATCAGAAGCACAAGATGATAACATTAGAAGGTTGTTTTTTGTTTCAAAGAAACAGGAAGTAAGACTGCAGATAAAGAACACAGGGCCCATCTATCTAGTCAGTCCATTTTCTGCCTCCTGCAAGACTGCAGATCCTAAGGGGTGTGACCCTCATTTCCCCACGACAAAGGACTCCCTTCTGCTTCGCCCAGGCTTTCACGAAGTCCGTTACTGTTTTTGACTCCTAAACCTCCATTAGGAGAGCATTCCCGGCATCTAAACTAAATGCGACTTTTACGTCTGTCCTCTTCCACTCTCATAGCGTGAATCCTTCTTCTAGAACTTGGCAGCCACGCAGCTTGATGGACAGTGTCATCTGCAAACCCCGAGATCATTCTCCATTACTGGCTACCTATCCTCACCAGCATCTCAGTGCAGCAATGTTTCAACCAAGTCGCCAAATAACAAAAAAATAGGGGAACCAGAACCAAACTCAAATAAAGGTCAGCAGAAAACCAACTTAACAAAGGAGTCAGCAAGCCTGGCGACGTGTCCCGCTACACTGTGCAGTTCAATCATCCACCTTTCTTAGATATCGCGTAACTAAATCCCGTTAGCGCTGGACCGATGGTCTCAATCAAAATGTGGTTTTCAATGGACTATAAAACATCTAAGTGACCCCCGAAGAAGCTGGTTCACAGCGAAACACTGACCTGTGTAGGGCTTGGTGATTTTCAGTTTGGACTGCTGGTCTTTCTGTTTTTACCTGCTAAAAATGTTCTCCAAAGAAAGTTTCACTGAGTTATGTGATATCTAAGAAAGGTGAATGATTGAACTGACCGGAATGTCCTTGCACAGTATAGCGGGACATGTCGCCAGGCTTGCTGACACCTTCGCTAAGCTGTTTTCTGCTTACCTTTGTTTGATTTTGGTTCTGATTCCCTTGCATCCAATTTGGTTGGGGTTCCTATGTGCTCTTTATTATGTGCTGAGTCTCCAAACACACGCATAAGGAGCAAAGAGAACAGGACTCATAAAAACGGGGGGAAAAAAGAGCATCCACCACGTCCAGAGAAAAAAACAAAACACCTTCCTTCATTTCATAGGCAATCCAGCAAAATTCTTCAATACATGTTGAATGTGTTATGCAAAACCTGTCACATCCTCCCACACGTGCTGTCTGGATTTTTGTAAGATCTTGCTGTTTACATTATGAAAATAAGTGGATATTTATCTGAGTTTTGGCAGTTCAGAAAAGCTCAGGGATGTTTGTTTCCTCAGCGGGGAAAGGAGCAATCAATGTTCCCTGTAAGCTGATTTGTGTGTGTGTGAGCAAACAGGGTGCGAAACAAGTGCACACAGGAAGATGATAGCATGCACAAGAAAAGGAAAATAAAATGGTGTTTCTAAGAACACTGTGCACAAATTTGTATGGTACATTGCCCACGAGAACTTTATTGCATGCATAGACCACAAAAAATGAGAACATCTTCCTGATCTAGCCTATAGCTGTTATGATGTCCTCCCACTGTGAACTCTGAGCATGTGCAGGAAGCTCTGTAGTTCCTCTCTAGCAGTTGGTAGATAAGGACATGTGTTTAGAAGCTCTCTCCAAGTTTCAAAAACAGTTTTAAAACGTTTGGATTTGGAACTGGTTTTTGGTTGCTGCTGCTCTTCTCTGTGCTGCAGTGGTCTCACGCTCACTGTGCCAGAAAGGGAGGACGAGGCAGTGCACTGCTGCTGATTCTGATTTTTCTCTGCACTAGGGGAGGGTCAGAGTGAGAGACAGTGTTGAAGCAGTTGCGGAAGTGCTAGTGATTTTTTTGTCTCTATCTGGACCCCAGTGAGGTGAGCACTTCACACTCAGAGGCTGAAGAGTATTTTCAGGCCTACACTCTTTTTTGGTGCTGTTGGTGTTTCACTGTTTTGGGTTTTTTTTGGTGTATAGAGTCAGTTGCACTAGTGCACAAAGCACAGCACATATATAACTGTATGCATATTTGAGTGAATGTGACAGACAGATCTCCATATAGTAAGGGGTACTAAGAGTAGGGGGGTACAGTAACTATCATTAATAAATTCATTTTGAATATCCAAACCCCCAATAGCTAATGCATGTGAATAAATTCCATCATGTCAAGAAAAGCAAGAGGAGATGATGTTGGCAAGGGTAGAGGAAATGCTGCAGAGGCAGCCCAGGTTAGTAGTAGTAATAAAAAATTAAAGTGCGACATTTTTGGCCACAGAATGACAGGAGTGAAAGGTAACTCAAGGCTGAAGAAATTGAAATCTGGAGAGTATACAACAAGCAGAGGGAAAAGGCAGGAGGATCATCCAAGGTAGACAGTAGGAGTGTGGACTAAGGCAACAGAAATGAAACAGCTGAAACCAGCTTCATGCTCCTGTACATTGATTACCTCTTCTCAGTCAATGAAGGCAGTATTTTCAACAACTGATTCTGAAGCAGAATCTTATCTGGGATTACCTAAGTTAGAAATTGAAGAGCTGAAGAACATTTTGGAGGATCAGCAAGTAGTCTTTTAGCCTCCAATTTAGTGATGGGTGAGATAGGTAATGTTACTGATGGTTATGAGAGCAACCCCTAGCAAAAGCAGAAAGAGCATGAGCAATGCCCCTGGCATTTTTCCTTTGAGTCCACCCTCAACCTCATCCCCAGTGCCACCATCATTGCTTAAGGTTGTAGAGAAGAGATTGTGAAAGACAATCCTACTCTGGAGGTAATTTAAAGTGAGGGAGGACCTGTGTTTTGCTCAGTGCATTCATTTCAGTAAAGATATCAGCTGAGAGAAGAAAGTGGAGTATCTGACAAATGCTGGTATGCAGCATAATCTGGAAACGTAGCACCCATTAGTATTGACATCAGGGGAGGATGGCAATACTAGACAATGGACCCAGTCTGCCAGTCAAAATAAGAGCCAGAGGAAAGGGGTTCAAAAGGGGTAGACTTGTCCCCAAGCTGATGCCATGGCCCCTTCCACCAGTCAGGGGGGCAGGCCAGCAGACCCCAGCCATGCATCCAAAGTGGCAACCCACCATAGAGGAAATGGGGTGACATTTCGTAGCACTGTCCCGGGTCTAGAGGCAGGCAACACTTGAAGTAATAATCAGGAGCATAGGGGAAATGATGACCCTTGATGACCAGACCCTGCAGAAAGTGGAGAACAGGGGTATGTGTTAACCTCCAATTAAAAAGTCAACTCTAAGACTACATTTAATAGGAAGGTCATCCCCACTCTGTACAACCAATCTCATATTCACATGCAGGCATAGTTGCCTAAGGCAGAAAGTAGTAGCATGCATTTCACCAGAGATATCTGGACCAGCATGAATGCTATGCATACTTACCACACCCAGATGACACGCTGGTGCAGCATGGCTGTTATGGGGAGCGCTGGGAGAGCGGTCCCCATTTGAGGGAGTGTGCCTTTAGGCCCCTGGCATGACCCCACACCAAGGGTAGGTGTAGTGTGGGTGGCGAGAGACAACCCGACCCCCAGCCAGACCTGCATGCCTCTGGAACCAACTGTGGAGTGTTGGTGATGTACAGTCCTCTAACCGTTCCCGGCCCTTTCGGACCTGCCGGTGGGATGGCAAGAGGCAGCAGGCTAGACTCAGGGCTGGGCAGACGAAGGTTAAAAAACAGACGACAAGACTCAGAAACCATAGACTGTAGATGTAGACTCTGAAGCAGAATACTGTAGACATAGACTCTAAAGCAAGATACTGTAGACGTAGACTCTGAAGCAAGATACTATAGACGTAGACTCTAAAACAAGTAGGGAGGTTCAGACGTTGGCACTGTCCCTCAGGGCGCCCTACACAGCCAGTACGACTGGTCTGGTCACGGACCACCCTGTCCCACATCCGCGGGAGTGGAACCAGCGCAGGAAAGGAAATATGCTGCACAAAGCAGTCCAGGGTAATGTACTGTACACCGGCAGTCAAAAGTGAAGTACTGCATACCGGCAGTCTGAAGCAGGATGCTGCCCACCGGCAGTCTGAAATAGGTTACTGCACACCGGCAGTCAAAAGCATGTTAAAACATCAGGATCAGGAACAAACATCAAGGAACATCATGAAACTTCAGGACGTGCAAGACACCAAGCTGAAACAGAAACAAAGGCCTGACAGAGTGCTGGAAGAGGAGACATCCAGAGTCGTGTAATTCCAATGCAAGGTGAAGCATGAGTGCTGGAGCAAGGCTTTTATAGCCCAGAAGCAGGCAACTCCCTGGGAGGAGTCCAGATGGTCCGCCCCTCGCTGGCTCCATAAGAATAGAGAGGAGCCGCGGGCCCGCCCCTTAGGAGAAGGACGTGGCCCATACCAGAGCATCCTGGCTGCAGTGGAACAGGCCTCGAGTAGGCCCCAAATAACACCGAAGGCCTCCCAGGCCATGGAGCAGGATCCGGACAATTGCTCAGGTGAGGCCCTGGCTTCAGAGCGGCCTCCAGAAAAAGGTGAGATGCCTCATGTGGCGCAGCTACAGGAGGAATCGTAACAGTGGCTGAGTCAGGCTGGCAGCAGTTTTAGCAGGGTTGGAGCATCAGGGTGCAGGTGGGCTTTGCTGCACACCCAGTTGACGCATTGCCTCCATCCCTCATTGAATATTCTATCTGCCATAAGAAATATACTGGAAGGTTGGCAGCTAGATCAGAGAGCCAGGATTGTTGAGACAGGTTTCTTTGTGACAGTCAGTGGTGCAAATATGATAAGAGCAATAGAAGGTGGGGGCTTTCAGGATATTCTTTGCTTTGCATACTTGCTGCACCTGGCAGTGAGAGATGCCCTGGGGCCAGAGAAAAATTACAGGAATCTATTCCTGAAGGACCTGTTAGAGAGGTGCAGGGAAACAGCAGGGTATTTTTATTAAAGCATAAAGGCAGGGCAACTTCTCTATGACCAGCAGGAAGAAGATGGGATGCCTCACAAGCATCTGATTCAAGATGTTGGCACCTGCTGGAATTCCACCTATCTGATGCTGCAGAGGTTAGTGGAGCCACAGACACCCCTTCACGATCTGTCTCTAGCAGCAGAGACAGGTGTGGCTTGCCCCTGTGGGCATCATGATTGGGTAATGATGAGGCAGCTGGAACAAATCCTAAAGCCCTTGAAGGATGCCATCAAATATCTGAGTTCTAGACGCGCCACCCTGGGCGGGGTCATCCCTATAGTAAACATTCTGGAGGAAAAGTTAGAGGGCTTCCATGACCAAGAGGGAAGCTAAAGTGTGTGAATAGGTGTGCCAGAAGAAGAGGTGCAGTGGGGATGTAGCACAGCAAAGAGTGGCCACCTCAGAGAGTCGTGCAAGCATGAGCAGCATTTTGATACAGCAATGCCACATTTCCTGCAAAGATCCATCTCTCCTGACACAGGCCATAGCTAAAAGCAGCTGACAAGAGAGGCCCAGCACAAAGTTCTTTAACAATTAGGGGTGTGCATTCGGATTGACCGCATTAGTAAAACGCAACTCATATTTTTTTTTTACTTAAAAAATTGATTCGACATAAACGATCGGATTTCCCACATATCGAACATAGATATGTTCGATATGTGGGAAATTGCGATTGTTGAGCCAAAATAAAAATTTAAACCCCCTCACCCTCCTTAATCCCCCCCCCCAGACTTACCACAACTCCCTGGTGATCGAGCGAGGAGTGAGGACGCCATTTCTGCAATCCTTGGCGAGAAGCATGTGACGTCGGCGGCACGTCGAGTGACGCCGGCGTCACGTGATTCCCGGCTCGTTCGCGCCGGACGGCTCGTTCGGCCCAAAAAGAACTTTTGGCCAGCTTGGGGGGGTCAGGAGGCCCCCCCAAGCTGGCCAAAAGTTCTTTTTGGGCCGAACGAGCCGTCCGGCGCAAATGAGCCGGGAATCACGTGGCGCCGCGTCACTCAGACGCGACGTCACGTGATTCCCGGCAAGTTCGCGCCGGACGGCTCGTTCGGCCCAAAAAGAACTTTTGGCCAGCTTGGGGGGGTCAGGAGGCCCCCCCAAGCTGGCCAAAAGTTCTTTTTGGGCCGAACGAGCCGTCCGGCGCGAACGAGCCGGGAATCACGTGACGCCGTGTCTGAGTGACGCGGCGCCACGTGATTCCCGGCAAGTTCGCGCCGGACAGCTCGTTCGGCCCAAAAAGAACTTTTGGCCAGCTTGAGGGGGTCAGGAGGCCCCCCCAAGCTGGCCAAAAGTTCTTTTTGGGCCGAACGAGCCGTCCGGCGCGAACGAGCCGGGAATCACGTGACGCCGCGTCACTCGACGTGCCACCGACATCACATGCTTCTCGCCAAGGATTGCAGAAATGACGTCCTCACTCCTCGCTCGATCACCAGGGAGTTGTGGTAAGTCTGGGGGGGGGATTAAGGAGGGTGAGGGGGTTTAAATTTTTTTTTTGCACATATGTACATATACCCAACTCATTGGATTTTTTTTATGTCCATATTGGCCGCAAGTGGGACCCCCTTTCGGACATAAAAAATATGAACATAAAATTTTGCTCTGCACATCCCTATTAACAATATCTATCACAGAGCTCATTGAAGACACAGATGTGCTGGCATAGTGGGCACACAAGTCTGCAGTCTGACCAGACCTAGCCAAGGTGGCTCTGAGCTTTTTTGTCTACCCACCAACCAACTTGCCCAGTCAACATGTCTTCTTAATGGTAGGGGACACCATAAGCCCTCATCGCTCAAGGCTGGCACCAGAGTTGATGGAAAAGCTGATACTTTTGAAAATCGAAATGCCTTTGCTTGGGTTTCCAGAATTTCCATGCTAGTGGCAACATTACTAAAAGCTGAAGATCTTACTGTCACTGTCTACCTGCCAAGCTGCAGATGTTCAACCCTAGGGTCTTACTGTTACCACTCTACCTGCCAGGCCCCAGATATACCACCTCAGTGATCTTGCTGCCTCATACATACTTGCTATGCCCATAGCACCATAGGGGTCTTACTGCTATTGCTCCGCCTAGCTGCCATGCTCCCGATACACTTCATTACCTGCCATGCTTATTTGGTACAAGCATAGGTGTCTTGGTACCTCCGTGTTGTTTTCTGTTTGGGTCTCAACCTAATTTTCCCAGTCTGTTAGCTTGTTGTTGGTTATACTGGGGTGTTTTGTCCCTATCAAAAATGGTGAAAATATTTAAAAAAAAAATAAAAATAGAGTTTCTCCTTCCACTCCACCTACAAAATGAATAAATAAAACAAATTAAAAATGTTTCCTCTGTACACCCTACAAGCTATACAAATAAATATGCCCCTCCTATCTCAGGGCATTCCCTGATGAAGGCAAGGTGCCACCTTCAGAGGCTGCAGAGCATTCACCAACTCATTGCAGTCCCAGAATCCATAGACTTACATTGGAGGTGGGGGCGGGGTGAGAGGGAGGTTGCAGCACTGCTGCAAGACCCAAGGGGATTACCCACAAGGTCTCTCCAAAAAGAGCCTTCATGCACACACACCACCAGTGTTGCAAAACAAAAAGTCAACTGAAGATTGACAGCTCGGTGATACAGACCCCTCCCCCACCCAGTAAAAACAGTTTCTTAGAGTTTCAACAAGGAAAAGAATACAAGTATTTGTTTCTCGTGCCATTTGTGTGACGCTGCAGGAAAGCTGGGGCCTTCCTTTCGGTTCCCAATAGGCCCCTGTATGCCATCGAAACAAGGCAGGTAACCTCCTCCTGCTGCTACTACTTATCATTGATAGTGACACTAGCCGGGCGCAGCATTTATTCTATTTATTTATTTATTTATCATTTGGTCTTATTAGGGATGTGCGTCCATTTGAAATGAATGGGTAACGTGATGAATGAGTTCATCTTTGGTTTGGTTCGTTATTTCTGAAATGAAAGGGTGGAGCCTCCAAACATATTTGAAACTTTTAATTTAATTTATTTATGGATAAATTATACTCAGTGAGGCACACAAAACTGCATTTTATTTTCTCTCCAAGCCAGAAAGAGTCGGGCAGGGGTGCAACGAAAGGATTGGACCAATGAAGGAGAAGCAGTTTTTCAACCAGACTATCCTCATTTTTTTTAACCTGAAACTGAAAGCATAATGTAGCTTGAGCAGTCACCATTTTTCTCAGTCATTTCTCTGTTGGATTTCAGACAGAGATGTTCTGATTCTGAAGCTTTTTCTCAGCTTAGAGTGAAAGGAAATGTTTATGAAAAGATTGATAAAGAAATGGAAAAGCAAGGTGAGTTGCTTTTGCCTGTTGTCATAGTGTTACTGTGTTTGAGAAGATCCTGTAATCTCCCTGTTGATTATTGGGGGGGGGCTGTATCATTTAATAGGAGTAAGAGTGTGTCAGCAGTGCAGGAGAAAGAAACCTGTGTTTCACAGCAGTGGTATAGGCAGCTATAGTGACCGACACAAAGCCAGGTTCGGCAGCCTTTTCTTTCCTCTCTCATATTCTGTGTGTGGACAAGTGAGACAATGTCCTGGCTGTGTGATTCTTACACTGTTTGTTCCTAGCAGTTAAGAGTGTAAGTCTTCGTAGTCAGCAAGAAAACACTGCTGTGTGGGATATTTTATTTGTAAAACAAAACAAAAAAAAAAGTAAATGCATCTGTACGATACATTGCATTGTAATATCATAACCTTTAGCCACTACTAGTGATCTGAGGGTTTCAAATTCCAGCAGGGTACTGGCATCAAAGGGTAGACGTGACAGCAACGACAGAGGGGAAAGGAAGACGTCTCCTCCACGGCGACCTAAGGCCAGCATAAGCAGCACTACTGACGAGAATACTATGAAGAGCAAGCGTCCCCACCCAGAGAGAATTATTTGTATTTTATTTTTATATTCCAGCGTTTGTGCCACTTCTAAGCAGATTGCATTCAGATACGGGAGACATTTCCATCTCCCTGGAGGGCCCAGAATCTAAGGGCCTCAGTGATGAAGCATTTTTTTTCCCCCATAGACAAAGACTAGAAGAAAAGCCTTAGCAAATAAGGACCTCATTTTGTACTTGGGACAATGGAGGGTGAAGTGACTTCCCAAGGTCACAAGCAGCATTAGTGGAACTTGAACCTTGGCTTTTCTCATTTGTAGCCTTCCATGCTAATCACAAGGCTACTCCTCCACTTGGGTTTTTTCATGAGGGTGTCACTGGCAGGGTCTGTCCTGCCTCCATAGGTGTTTTTCTGTTTATTCACTGTTGTCCTGCTTGCATAGTGTCCTGCTTCCACAGCAGCCTTTCTGTTGTTAATGCTCTTGTTCATACTTTATTCTGCATACAGTTTCTTGTTTACTGTTATACTGCCTGCCAGCTGATCGTAAATTGCACTTTCACTACTTCTGCTGTATTCAGTGCAGCTGGCTCTCAAGGATTAACCATTGACTTGGATGAAGAGGATCCTGGGTCCAGTCAGCTCTGGCCAAGCCTGTATGCTTGAGCAGCTCATCTGGCCCAGCCCTTCAGAATAATCCTAATTTTGCCTGTCCTTATTGCTGTGGCCTAGGCTGTTCTGGTTGCTTTTATCTCCAGATTATGGACAGTGTGACTCTGTTTATTTGTTTTACCTGTTAATAAGGTTTGGAGTTGAAGAACAGCCTCCTCTTTCTGTGGAATAAAGCCTGTTTAAACTGTACATAGGAAACGCACAGCAGAAACAGAGCATAGTAAAAAGAGGGGGTAAGTAGTAGGGTTAGTAAAGAAGCAGCACCCCATAGCCGATTCACTCCTGTAGCTTCATCTCTACAGTCAGGCCTTTCCTCACAGCTGCACTTCAGACATACAGTCACATCCAGGAATGGAGCACAGGCTCCAGACATGCTGTTCCACTGACTGCAGTGACTTCTCAAACAGTATGCAACTGTTCCACAACAGGAATCTAACCAGTGCCATCTGAACCCTGTTCAGCTTTCATCACTGCTGCAAGCTCATTATCACCTTTAAGTTTGTTACCAGTGTTGCAGACTCATAAGCAGTGCATCAGAGTAGTACCTAAGCACACAGACTCTAGAAACTGCAGAAGCTGAAATCCTACCTCAGCAAACTCAGGAAAGTAACATAGAAACATATAGAAACATAGAAATGACGGCAGAAGAAGACCAACCGGTCCATCCAGTCTGCCCAGCAAGCTTCACACATTTGTTCTCATACTTAACTGTTTCTCTTGGCTCTTAGTAACCTTATGTTCTAATTCCCTTTTCACCCCCACCATTAATGTAGAGAGCAGTGCTGGAGCTGCTTCCAAGTGATAAATATTAAGTTTGATTAGTTGGGTAAGCGGCAGCATAGCTCTCTGCCATGAAGCAGAGGGCAATGCTGGAAATGTGTGAAGTATCAGTTTTTCTTTTCCCCTGTCATTGAAGCAAGGAGTCATGCCGGACATGCACCGAAAGTGAAGAATGCCTTGAAAGTCACATTAACTATCATCAAATATTGAAAAGCCTAATAATTGGTAATACCTATAAGCCCATGAACCCATCCCTGTTTTTTTTTCTTTTTTTCTTTTCTTTTTTTTTATTGGGAGATGGATGCCCTTCATCCTTCTACTCTGTGAAGGTGGACACCTACCACCGGCCACTGGCATCCCGCTCCGTTAATGCCTCTGTGGCTACTGCCGCTCCATGCAGTGTTTTACTACCTGCTCTTTATATGCGTCCTCTAGAACTGATGGATCCCATCCCTGGGTTTTTTTATTATTTATTTAATTGGGAGATGACAGCCCTCCATCCTTCCGCTCCGTGAAGGTGGACACCTACCACTGGCCACTGGCATCCCGCTCCGTGAATGCCTCTGTGGCTACTGCCGCTCTGTGCAGTATTTTACTACCTGCTCTTTATATGGACACCTACCACTGGCCACTGGCATCCCGCTCCGTGAATGCCTCTGTGGCTACTGCCGCTCCGTGCAGTATTTTACTACCTGCTCTTTATATGTGTCCTCTAGACCTGATGGATCCCATCCCTGTTTTGTTTTTTGTTTTTGTTTTTTATTTAATTGGGAGATGACAGCCCTACATCTGTAGGGCTGTCATCTGTGACTGTTCCATAGGCCAGAGAAAGCTCTGAAATTATCAGAGACCAGAGTCAATAGAAATTGAATTAAGCCTGGAAAAACAATCAGAGTGATATGTGTATTGTGTAATATTAAAAGCGCAGCAAGTAAACAAGCTGTGAGCCAGTTTAGGTTCACTTACAGAACCTACCAGTTCCTGTCACAAGAATATCTCACTTTCCTAACATGAATCAATATGGACAAGAGCTTGCAGCAATGAGATCTTCAGCAAACTATTGATCAGACATATGACAATTTGGTCAGAGAGATTATAGTGGAAGTAGAATCTCAAATGAAATGTCGAAAAGATACTGCATTGCAGTTTTCTAGGTCCTCTAGACACATAACATAATCCTCAAAATCTATGCATTCAAAGTTATATTTGACAAACATAACTTCAGCCAGAGCACGAACTGAAGCAGAAGCCACACAGGTACATGCATCTTATAGCAGGAAAGAGGCAGCCTTAAAACTAGAAAGGAGGAGCAGAACACTGCTGCTGCTGCTGCACATAAGAAAGCTGAATTAGAAGCTAAACTAGAATTATTACAAGATAAAAAGGAGGCAGCTGCAGCTCTGGCTCAGGCTGGATCCTTGCAACGGCTGCAGGACAGGGTAGCAGGAAGAAGAAGAAGATTAGTCGAATTGTCTCAGAGGATACAAGCCTCTGTATTAAGCCATTCTGCTAGATATTCCAGCTAGACCTTCCAATATAACGAAGAAGTATCAGTTATTATCTTCTCATGAAGTAAATATTGCTCCTGATATAGACCAGCTAAACACGTGACCTACAATGGATGCACTACCACTGGCTCCAGATCCAGGTAGGTCTGCTCAAACATGCACACTACTTCCTTCCCACATTCAACTATCCTACATAAATCGGGGTCAGGAAATGACTGTAACCTTGCCTCCACCAAGGTGATACCTGACACATGCCCTTCACACAGCCAGAGTACGCTTGATAATACTACCCTTACCTTAGCATTCAAAAATGATATGACAGGTGATGAACAAAGACATATAGAAGGTAATTTTAAAAGAATTCAACTCCCCCCCTCCCACAGAAGAGAAGGTTAAACAGCATGCTACCATTTAAATGAACTGCAGCAGAGAAAAAAGAGGATAATGCAGCTCTGTAACATGAGCTGCCAGTCCAGGAAACACAGATTGAGATTTAAAAGATTGCCAGAACTCTTACTATGAAGGTGCTTAAATGACCATTGAATAGATGAGTCAGTGACTCAGGAAGGGGAATTTGCATGTCACAGCCCCCTGAACTACTGTTGGTTACTTGGCAGTGAAATAACACTTTAAATCATACAAAACTATGACTGGAAAAGGCCTACCTTGGAGAATACTGAATGAGAGAGGGATTTATGAGAGAAATGTACTGAAGCAACAGTCCTAGAAAAAAACAGATTCTCACCCTGACTAACATGGCGAGTCAGAACCTTGGATACCCAGTTCTCACAGAAAAAAAAAAAAAGCTAAGCAGGATGGAAGGATGTGTACATATTCCCTTACCATCAGCCTGCTTGGATTTTGGCTTAGTGAAAATGTCCCATCCTGGGTCAGACAGCAGAGAAAAAAAAAGTCAGGCAAGATGGAAGAGTTTACACACAATCTTTTCCCAGGGTCTGGCCTTTTTTTCTGAAAGAAGATACCAGATTTAGGCTGGGTTACAATGAATGACTGGCCATGAGCTTAGTGGAGCTAAAATCACTGACAGTTGAGACTGCAAAGGGCCTGAATCACTGAATGCTAAGCTAACCATGTGCCTAGTGGAGCTGTAAACTCAGAAAAAGCTCTCCTACCGAGGGAGAGGAACTGTAGGACAGCAGCAGAACTGCAGGTAGAGTGGTTCCCCAAGAGGCCATGGGACCCAGCAGCAGATTGGGCGGTGAATCTGGGTCCTCCTTGAGCAAGGGGACCCCTGTGGCAGATTGAGCAGTTCCCCAAAAAGGCATGGACCCCAGCAGCAGAAGTGGACCCACAGAAGGGTGTAGACCCCAAAAGCACATCAGGTGATACCAAGAAGGCATGGACCCAGCAGCATTCCAGGAGACAGAATCGGGTCCCTCAGGAGGGCATGGACCCCAGTGACAGACCGGGAGGTGGAGTCGGGTACCCCAGGAAGCACGGACCTCAGCAACAGACCAGGAGGTGGATTCAGTTCCCCAGGAGGGTGTGGACCCCAGCAGAAGGTAAAGAGGCATAGTTGTGTCTCCCAGGAGGGCATGGATCCCAGCGTTGGCACAGACCTTTCAGAGGAGTGAAAGTGGCATCAAAGAGATAGCAATGGTTTAGATATAACAGATCCCCAGGCCAACATTGCCCACAAGCTCAGCTGCATCTTTTCACATGGGTGTAACTTGGGAAAAAGGGGGAGGATAATAATAACACTTGATTAAATGGGAACTCAAGAGGTCCTTTCTATTCTACATGGTGGTATATGGTGGGGCCCAACAACCCCAAATTGCCAAATATTAAATGTTCTTGCTATCTCATCAAATTGTTTATAGATGCGAGGCCTGAGGCTATTAACCGTGAATAGATTAGCGTGCTGTTTGACATCCTATTAGCAATGTACATAGTCATGTAGAAATGGATATGCCTGTATATTCTAATAAACCTGTATATATTTGTACTTACTGCCAGCCACATTCACAATCCCATTTGTATTTCTGTGATGAAGGAAGGCACCAGGCACCAATAACGTCTGCCCTGGGGTAAGTGGTGAAAGGGGCGTTACAGGAGTTACACTTGTGTAAATGTAACACACTATTGTAGCAATTTTAAAAAGCCATTTACGTGCGTAATGTGCACTTAGACATGAATATCCTATGGACAATTCAATGACATATTTTGTAGCAATTTTTGAGAGCCCACTTACATTTACATGTGCATGAACATGTGTAAAACCCGATTTTTAATTGTTATTTAAAATCTTTTCTGAATCGCTCTTTCTGATTAAAAATCACTCGCAGCAATGTACAAAAGTCAGCAATAATACAAAATAGAAAACACATCATTCCCCCCCCCCCCCCCCAGAAAAGCATTTCCATTTTAAGATAATAAGTGGCACAGTTCACACAGTTCTTATCACCAGAGATGGCCTTTGGCGTTCACTGTCTTTCCTCTATCAGTGCAAAGGTCTCTTTCCACCAGGGCAAGGGACACTCTCACCCTCCAGGGCCTGGATAAATGAGGTTCCCAAGTGGGCAAGGGAATTCTTGCTTAAGGAGAACCAAAAGGATAGCACAGTCTCTGCACACAGTCTCGATTTTCCATTTCCCCCGGGGCCGAAGACTCCAAGTGGAGGGGTCCTCAGATTCAGTTTGATTTTGATCTTGCTCACAGTTCTCCAGATGTCTCGCCTTTCAAATCCTCGGATGGGAAAGGATCTATTCGGGAACACACAGTTAGTTCTCTGATGCTCTTCCTTCAGGGTAGGAAAGGGGGCAGCAAAACCCTTCCCCCCCCCCCCCCAGGTCATCCAATCAAAAATCTCTTCCCAAGAAACTCATTCCAAAAACCTCCAGAAAGACCTTTGAGGATTAAGTTTATTTGTTAATTACTGTTTTAAGAAAAATGCCCCATGTTGACTAGTAACTGAAATAAAAAGGTCATGGTCTCATGGTCAGCCCAGAGAGAGAAAAACAGAGGCTGTGCAATAGTGTGGAAAAGAAGGAGACTGCAGAGAGGATTTTATTTATTTTTTATTTATTTGAGGTTCTTTATATACCGACATTCGTTTAGTAACATCATGTCGGTTCACATTTAACAAAACTTAGCAGCAGCGCTGGAAAAGATAGAAGATAGCGGCAGTGCTTTACAGTTAATATTCAACTTAAGGACATTAGGAGCTTATAACAAAGAAAAATTGGAGCAGGGAATGCAAACAGGGAAGGGGAGGGAGAGGAAAAATGAGAGATGGAAATAAGAAGAATATATTAAAATTAATACATAGGATAAATACATTAAATACATTAGGTAAAATAGATTACTAGGCATCAACTTTATAACAATATTGGAGAGGATGTGAGATAAGAAAGGTGCCAAGAAAGCTACAAGAAGAAAAGAACTACTGAGTAAGCATAACATATGTTGTCTGAGAGGCGCATGCCCAGTCAGGTTCCCATTGGCTAAAGTACTAACCAGCAGAGATTTCTCTCCTGGCATATCTTCTGAACTTCCTTTGCTGCGTCTTACCAAGGTTGTGCTGAGATACTGTGAGTTGGATTGGGTCTCTCTCTGTGGATTACTTGGTAAGAGATACTACATAAGATCATAAGAAATTGCCATGCTGGGTCAGACCAAGGGTCCATCAAGCCCAACATCCTGTTTCCAACAGAGGCCAAACCAGGCCACAAGAACCTGGCAATTACCCAAACACTAAGAAGATCCCATGCTACTGATGCAATTAATAGCAGTGGCTATTCCCTAAGTAAACTTGAATAATAGCAGTTAATGGACTTCTCCTCCAAGAACTTATCCAAACCTTTTTTAAACCCAGCTACACTAACTGCACTAACCACATCCTCTGGCAACACATTCCAGAGCTTAAGTTGAGTGGAAAAGAATTTTCTCCGATTAGTCTTAAATGTGCCACATGCTAACTTCATGGATCCCCCCTAGTCCTTCTATTATCTGAAAGTGTAAATAATCGATTCACATCTAATTGCTCAAGACCTCTCATTATTTTAAAGACCTCTATCATATCCCCCCTCAGCCGTCTCTTCTCCAAGCTGAATAGCCCTAACCTCTTCAGCCTTTCCTATTAGGGGAGCTGTTTCATTCCCCTTATCATTTTGGTTGCCCTTCTCTGTACCTTCTCCATTGCAATTATATCTTTTTTGAGATGCGGCGACCAGAATTGTACACAGTATTCAAGGTGGGGTCTCACCATGGAGCGATACAGAGGCATTATGACATTTTCTGTTTTATTACCATTCCCTTCCTAATAATTCCTAACATTCTGTTTGCTTTTTTGATTGCTGCAGCACACTGAGTACTCTGGATGTATGATAGCAATAAAAAACCTGCAGCTGTGCTCAAAACAGAAGCTTCACTCATGGCATTTACACCTTCCACCCTTCTTACTGCCAGGTATGGGTTAAGGATTTTGCTGCCCTTTGGCACTTTCACTCCCCCCACTTCACTTCTCTAAGGGTCTGTTACAGGGGTAGCAGAGGGCTGTTCTCTGCCCCTAAATGTTTTCTGCCCTAGGTAGAGACATAATGGGTGCCTACTGACAAATCCAGGACTGCCTACTGCCACAAACAAGAAGGTAGAAGATCCAGTGTCCTTTGCACAAGAAATCTCACCCTCTGGAAATGTGCTGTGGCTGTGTGAATGTAAAAACGTGCTCAAGGAATTAGGAACCTGCTTCAGACGCTGTTCTACAAATCCCCTTTCTAAAGTTATAAAGCGGCCATTAGGTGTACAGAGTAACAGTGACAAACACCTCACTGCCCTGCACCCAGATACTGCAAACATCAAATCCCCCAAAGCTTTTACCCCATCTCAAAGGACACAGAGCATTGCCAGAAGTCATTCACAAATGCACTAAAGCTTGTGAAGACGGACATACTGGCAGATCCTGCTCAAAAATATGCCTTGTTAAGGAACGTACTAAGGGTCAACCTGAGAGATTGGTAAGGATGTATGCGATAGATCACTGGCCAGATCAGAATTATTTCACTTTTTTTAACTCACAGGAAGATGATTCACACTAAACATTGAGAACATGTGCAGGGACGATAGAGGCTACTGGGAGGAGGAGAGCTGGTTATGTGATAAAAACTGTAGATGCCAGCTTTGAACTACTTTTCCCTACCCTTATAGAATGCAACCAGACAAGAGAAATAAAATCCCTACACCTGAGGCTGCATGCTACTAGCCTCACTTAAAAGTTATAGCCAGTTGTAGCCCACCTTTAGATCACAACGCACAGATCTTGGTCTCAGCTGGTGGTGCTTCTGCACCAGCTTATTCAGGATGTGGGCACCTCTTTGATACTGCAGAGGTTGAGGGAGCCACAAACTGTCCTTCATGGTTTACTCTGGTAATCAAGATAGGCGTGGATCATCTCCTGGGGCATCATGATAAGATTCACATGACAAAGATGGTACAAGCCTTGAAGCCCCTCCAGGGTGCCACAGAGGGTCTAAGTTCAACGAGAGCTACTCTGGGTGATGTTTCTGGCAGAAATGGGGATTGAAACCAGATGGATCCTTACTTGCTAGCCATGCTGTGTGATCCACAGGTGAAAAGGAGCATTACCCTCTGGACCAACTATCTAATTTACTGAAAGGCGAAGCTGGTGGCAGAGGCAGAGGGACAGTGGAGTTACAGCAGAGGAAAGAATGGGCAACCTACACAGTACTGTGAACAGGATTAGCACTTCCTCCCCCACCTTTTATTTATTTATTTATTTAAATTTCTTATATACCGGCATTCGCGATGGGAGTCGCATCATGCCGGTTTACAAATAACAAGGTGTGACAACAGAATAAATACTTAATAACTTAAAACATTAACATGTGATAGAAGAATAAGGTAGCAGTTACAATAAAACAGGGATAAAATGCAACTTGGAATGAAGAGAAGGCAAAAGAGAGATTAACACTGAGATAACAAAAGAATAACCAAGGTAAATAAAACCAAGGTAAATAAACCTGCCTCATTAAAAAAAAAAAAAAAAAAGAGAGAACATTATTGAGTTGTCAAAGGTTGTTGATTACCCTGACGGGAGTTCTTAGTTGCTTGAGTTGAGAGTGGGTTCAGTTGGTGTCTGGAAAGGCTGTAGTAGACGTAGTACAGGCTCTCCCGACACAGGTCAGAGCTACAGCGCTTGGACGCAGAGACTGGTTCAGTGCCTTGCTTTGATTTTCTGCCACTGTTGCTGCCTGGTTTGTTCCTGCTGCCCTGTCTGCTCCTTCTATCCTGTCTCTCTCCTTGCTATATTGTTTGCCAGTCACTGCCCAGGTTGCTGCTGGCCCTTTATGGTGCTTTGAGGAACTCCTACCAGGGTTAGTACCACCTTGTCCTGTCACATTGACTTGGGAAGTTGATCTACTGTGCTTACTGACTCTATACCTTGGGGTCTTCCTTCCTTTTGTGGAGCTGCTTTGCCACCTCACAGTGCCTTATGTTCATGCCACTATTATTGGTGTCCTTTTCCCCTCTTTTTTGGTGCCTTGTGTCCTCACCTCTGTTTGTGACGCTTTGCTTCTGTCATGGTATTTTGGGCTATTCATGCCGCTTTTAGGGTCACTTTGCCCCACTCTTGATATCTTAGAGTGGTCCTCTCTCTGCTGCTGATGCCTGCAAGTTTCATTAAACTTGCATAAAACCTCCCAATTTTAGAGGCCAAAACTAGGATGCATTGCTTCCCTCATTGACCTTAATGGAAAACCAATGACTGAATGAAGAAAATAAATTAATGAACTTTTGGAACTTGAACCAAACCAACAAATAATTGAGCCAGGCAAACCAAATGAGTGAATTAAACCAAAAGCATTCCTTATCCTAGGAACTAGTGTCTTCTGGAGCACCGTTCCTAATTCTTCTGGATGATATCGCCTTCTAGTGATTCATGGAGTCACCTATACAGAATTCATAGAAAGGACTCTCCTGGTGGGAATGGGTCATCCCCATCACTCACTTCTTACTCTATTCCCTCTTCCAAACTTACCGCTGGACATTTCCGTTTTTTAACCTCTGATGAGGCCTAGTAAGCTTTACATATATCTCATGCATATTATTACAGATATCATGAAAACCAGAAGTTTTAGATACACCTCCAGTGATATGATTGGGAACCACTGATCTATAAAAGTACTGTGGTCATACTTTAAGGTGGATTTTAAAAGCCCAGTGCGCGCATCAATTAGGGGATGTGCGCACAACCAGGGCTTATGCGTGCTAACCAAATTTTAGAAGCACTCAGATGCTCATGCATCTCCTGCTGTGCACATTTGAAAAGGGGTGTGGTCTGGGTGTGACAATTTAGGGCATGGTCAAGCGATGTGCGCGCAAATACTTATATGCCCGGGTGCACACCTAGGTTCAGTGCCGCGTAACTTTACTTCTGCTATTGAGCTGTAAGCCTTAACATTTTTTCTAGTTATTGCAGAAGGGTTTGAGAGTCTGGGTTTTTTGGTGGTGGTAGGCTATAAAACGGGGGGGGGGGGGGGGGGGGGGGGGGTTGGGGTTGGAGGACCTAGCTTATAACTAGGCGAACTAATGGAAAAACTGGTGAAACTGGTCATGGTGTGAATACATGCCGGTTATAAAAATCCCTGACTTATGTGGCTGAAACCTGTTTTATATGGCTGGGCACACACAAATTTAAAATTGGGCACATATGTACGCGAGCCCAGTCTATTTTATAACAAGCAAGTTATAAAATGGCCATGTCCCTGGGTGCGCACCAACATAGAAATAT
Organism: Rhinatrema bivittatum; assembly: GCF_901001135.1. Classification (NCBI taxonomy): domain Eukaryota; kingdom Metazoa; phylum Chordata; class Amphibia; order Gymnophiona; family Rhinatrematidae; genus Rhinatrema; species Rhinatrema bivittatum. The sequence continues at coordinate 9,489,286 of NC_042618.1, forward strand.
AGACTTGACGGCAGAAAAAGACCATATGGCCCATCAATCTGCACGGGAATCTTGTTTTGAATTTGAATTACAGACCTTTAGTCTGGGCCCTTACATTGTCACTAGGGTTACATCTTCATACATAGTGTCATTTAATTGTTATTGCTAACCCCTCCATGTCTCTTAGCTATAGCACCTTAAGGAGCCACAGTCTGTCCCATTCTTTTTGATGTTTTACCCTGTTTTCTTCTATTTACTTCCTCCCTATTGTTACTGCTCATCCCCCTGACTCATGGATTTATCTCCTTAAGGAACCACATAGTCTATCCCATGCCTTTTTGAAGTCTCTTACTGTCTTCATTCTCACCATTTCCTCCGGGAGGGCATTCCAGGCATCTGCCACCCTCTCTGTGAAGAAATATTTTTGACATTCAATCTGAGTTTTGCTCCCTGGAGTTTCATATCGTGACCCCTCGTTCTCTTTATATTTTTCAAGTAGAAGAGGCTTGTTTTAGTTGTGCTTCATTTATACCTTTCATGCATCTGAAGGTCTGTATCATGTCCCTCCTGCGCCTCTCTCTTCTAGGGTGTACATATTTAGGGCCTTCAATCTATCCTCATAGGTCCTATGATGGTGGCCTCCCACCATTTTTGTCGCCTTTCTCTGAACTGCCTCCATCTTGTCTCTGACCCCCTTGCGGTACAGACTCCAGAACTGAACACAGTACTCCAAGTTGGGCCTCACCAAGGATCTGTACAAGGGAATTATCACCTCTTTTTTCTTACTAGATATTCCTCTTTCTATGCAGCCCTACATTCATCTGGCTTTAGCAATCCCCTTGTCACACTGTTTTCCCATCTTTGGCGGGCATATGTGTGGATATGTACACCTGCATGCCCGTTTGAAAGTTACCATCCCTGTTTATACAGACAAGCTCATTGAATGCCTTGTGACCTTTAGCCAAGACACCTACAGCTAACCTTTTTTTCATTATAGCAAAATTGAAGGGCACCATCCAATCAGAAGCAAATAAATAGGTGCAATTAGTCACCATAATTTATTTCTGTTATGCAATACAGTTAAGTGGATTAGTCTTGCTCTGCTTTAAACATACTAATTCTTGTTTTCTGTTTGGTGGTGTATCTCCGCTGATTGACAGCAATTCTAAATACAGAACTCTTCCTTCAACAACTATCATGGCTGCCACATACTCCCAGCTTGATTCTACCCAGTGGGAAACTGCCGTTGTATGGATTTCTAAGCAAAATATTTAGTAGCCTAAAGGATTCTGTAGTATATCAACTTTGGAGATCACATGCGTCCCTACATCAGATGGCATGCTTGTGTGGGCTGGGAAGCTCATATACTAAAACATCTTTTTCATTGGACCAATTAAGGTCTCTAAGATTATAGTTTTCTTCAGGACCAATGCATTCAGTGGAACTTTCTGCTATAATAACCAAAGGGTTTTTCTCGTAACTAACAAGACTATGATAAATCCCATTATGAATAGGGTAAATACTAACTGCCCCCCCCCTGTACTTACTCTGCCCCAACAGTATTATATATATTTAAATGTTCTTACATTATCCTTATGTTAGACTAAGCAGATTCCATAATGTACATAGATAACAAAACGGAAAAGGATCGCATACAAACAGCATAACACAATAAATAACATAACACAGTTTAAACCCTTAAATAGTCAGATAATGAAAAAAAAGACAAATTTAACCAAAAGCCAGCTGAAATAAATAGATTTTCAGCTTTTTTGTGGAAGGCCTTAAAATCACTCAGCCCACGTAACTCGTCCGGCAAAGTCATTCCACAGAGACAGGCCTGCCAAAGATATAGGCATGACGGTGGCCAAGAAAGTTTATAATATACGAGAAGGTGGTCAAGGTAAGTAGGGCATTCACTGTTAAGATAAAGGCATGTCAGTGGCCAATAATATACGAGAAGGTGGTCAAGGTAAGAAGGGCATTCACTGTTAAGATAAAGGCATGTCAGTGGCCAATAATATACAAGAAGGTGGTCAAGGTAAGAAGGGCATTCACTGTTAAGGGACTTAAAAGCTAAAGTAGTGAAGTTGTCTCAGCACATATGTGATCCTTTAAGGAGCACAGTGTGATAACAGAAACTCTGCAATGACCCAGAGGTTCTCACAGTAATCAGTATCATTTGAGCAGTCCACACTATGCCACGTCCTGCATCTGCTCTGCCTATCCTTTGTGAAGCCATCTGAACCATCATAGCACAACAACACACGCTGTGAAAAAAAAATACAATAAACAAATAACATTTCAATTATTTGATTTTAACTATATCCCCTCTAATTTCCATGTAGAATTCCTTATCTCTCCCTACCTCTCCAAAGGAAAGAGAGCAGCTTAGAATATCTCCATTATTTTCTTGTAACATACCCTGAATAATTCAGGCCTTTTTTTATTCTTGGAATCTGCTAGGTTGGTTTGAAATGCCTGCAGGTATCCTTAATGCCTCAGTGTGTTCCAATTGTGCAATTGAATAACGCCAAACAAATGAAATCAATGTGATTTAAAATAAAACACTCTGCAAGGTAATTACAAATGTAGAATTCTAGACAGTGTCCAAAATATTGGTTCTACAAAAAATATCCGAATTTTAACTGATGGGAGGCTGCATCTGACACAGTGCATTGCAATCAATTTATAAACGCTTAAATCACCCCAGATGCTAAAAATATTGGATCCATTAGAGGATCATTGCAGATAAATGGCAAGTCATTTACAGGGACAAGATCTGCAGATTAATACTCATGGTTTCACAGATGACAATTTACCATTCAATGTGAGCCTATCCTGCCTCAGATGACATCTAATATTAATTTAGATGCAAAGGATTGTAGGGAGATATGTCATGTTTTACCACTGAATTGCCAAATATGAATCATAAGAGCCTAGAAACGTACAGGCCAGTGTACTGACAGGCCCCAAAAGCACTGTCACAGCTCAGTGGAGAAAGAAGAACCTTTGCCCTCTTACACTGAAGGATACTTTATCAAGATGTGCCTGCCTGTGTGGAAGTGCCTGTTAAAATAAAAAGCAGACAGAGAGACAATACTGCAACTTGAGCTCATAATCCAGGAGTCAGGGTCCCGCCAAGGCAAGGTCCAGAGGTCAAAAAGATCCTCACCCTTGGAAAAAAAGGGGGGGGGGCAGTCAGAGACGGAGAAAAACACTGACCCTGGCATAACAGCTTTGCATATAGATGAGGCAGTTCTCACCCCCGAAGAAATGAGGAGGGGGAAAAAGATCTGCAACATGGCAGGACGCCCCCCCCCCGAAGTAATAGGGATGGGGGAAAAGACCTGCAATGCAACAAAGCCCCCCCTCCCACCACGTGATTATGCATGAGCTTATGCATATTTATCAGCTGGAAATTATAAGACGGGGCAAAGAAGAAGAAAGGAGCGAAATCTGAGAAGCGACCCTGAAACCAGAGGAACTCTAAGGGTGACCCTGGAAATGAAGGACCCCCTGAAGGCTGAGACAGCATGAACCTGGGGTGAAGCATCCCTGAAAGTGAAAGGGGGGCCAGAAGCCAGACCAGCACTCCCTGCTATCGAGGAGGGAGAAGACCAGATTTGGCCTGGAGTCTGGAGAGAGGCGATGCCCTGCTCAGGCGTGAAGACTGACACGGAGTCTGAGATAGTGAGGGGCGAGAGCAAGCCCAGATAGCCCAGTAAGTACCAGAGCCAGCACAAAGGGGCTGATTTAATCTCTCCCTTCCGCATCACAGTTTTCAGCCTTGCTTGGGTGAATAGAAGCAGATATTCAGGATTTCTCAAATCACAGCGATTGCAAAAGAGTTATTCAGGACTAATAAAAGGATATTCAAGTCTCCTTCTGTGACCCCCTGCCTGCTTTGCTAGTACCAAGCCCATGAAGCAAGCCTCTCCCCTGTCCATATTCTCCAGACCTTCTCAGAGGTGAATAGAGGGGTATCTCCTGAAGCTGGGACCAAGGGTAAGTAAGATAGCCATAAGTATTAATATATTAAGCAGGCTAAGGTTCATGGCATGTTTGTTACCACCCATGGTACAGAACTTTCTTTAGGGAAAACTGGTGCTTAGTGGCCAGGATGTTAAAGATAGGAATTGTGGTTATTTTCTAAATGCTCTATCCTGCCAAATCTGATAAATAAATGTCTGTTTCTGAGGAAAATACACATCTTTTCCTGACTTAGGATTGTGAAGTAAGGTGGGAGGGCAATTGGAAGTGTCCTGTAGCAGACAGGTCCCTGCATCCCTAAACTTTCTTACAGGATGGTGGAATAGTAGATGAACACTGGACTGAAACCTCAGTGCCAAAAGACTATACACTGAACTGATAACACTGGAAAGACAGTACTTAATACTGTTTTATCACTTTAATTTATCCCGGACAATCATAGTAATTTAATTCTGTTGCACTCTATCCAAAATTCTGAGCTAAATTCTAACTTTATCCAGTGAAGTTTCTTAGATCAACACAATACAAAACAATATATTATTTTAAATTTTTTATAGGTTTTCTTAATCCCTCTTGCATGGGCTCGGGCTTTGAGTAGGGAGTTATCATCATCAGCCTATAGGATTGTCCCTGTTCATATCTGTAATACCTGCCATGTCCAATGTCGTTGCAGTGAAATAATTGCTTTTGTGTGCACTATAATTTCTTGTTTTGCCTTAGGCCTTGTGTTTTCTCCCCAGGGTAAGCTCAGGTCCTCTGGCTGGCCTGCAGATGATGTTTGACCTTTGCACTGTAGTTCAAATAGAGGCTTGGGATGCAGGCTTGACTCAGAATGAGGTTGAGCAGCGTATACATGTCTAAATATCCTTGAGGCAACTATAAGACTGTAACATCCTGCAGTTTCAGTAGTAAGAAAAATATTACTGGTCAGAAGGCCATTGGTCAGAGAGCTAATGCAAGTACGTTGTGTCCTGATTGGCCCTTCAGATGGAGAACTAGCCCTGAAGGTCTCTAGTTTCAGCTGGGGGGGTCAGAATGAGCAGAATTCTGTGCTGCAGCCCTGTTCGGCTCATGTGGGCAGTAGGTATGTGCTTTGATTTCTAAACTGAAACAATAAAAAAAAATTCACAAAATTGTCTGTGTGAAAAAGTTTCAATTCAAAGGTGAATTTTAAAAGCCCGGTGCGTGCATCAATTAGGGGATGCGCGAATATGTCAGACTCGTGCCAGCTGAACGGATTTTAAAAGCCGCTGACATATGCACGTATCCCCCGGAGCGCACAAATCTCGGAAATTTTCGAAAAGGGGCGGGGCATGGCTGGGCGTGGCATAGGCATTTTGGGGCGTGTACCTGAGACGTACACAAAAATACTTATATGTCCCAGTGCACGCCAAGGTCCCCTGCTGCGTAACCTTACTTCTGCCATTCTTGAGGTGTAAGTGATACAATAAACCAGGTAGATCAGTTTTAAGGGTCAGGACTAACTGTGTGTGTGTGTGTGGGGGGGGGTGGGGGGTGGAGGAGGAAGGCTAATAAACTAGGGAGGTTTGGAAGCTCTCTCTCTCTTAACTGGATGAACTGGGAACTGTTTTAGTGGCAATGGCGTCAGTGCCTGCTCCTTTTAAAATCCCCACACTTATGCAGTAGAAGCAGCCTTGGGCACGCCTAGGTTATAAAACGGCCCTGTCCAAGGGCGCGGGCTGACACATGTGCGCACATGTGTCAGCCCGTGCATCTGTTTTAAAATTCACCTTTTGGCGCGCACTATTTTGAGTTAGGGTGCACTATGGCAATGCACTCTGGGCCTGATTTTAAAAAGCATTGCACTCTTAAAATTGGGCTTTACACTTGTAAACGCACTTAACCTGCTTAAGCGGGCTTTAGAAAATTGTTTACGCCATTGAGTTGTCCATAGGTGTTACCTGCGTAAGTGCACTTTGTGCACATAAATGGCTTTTCAAAATTGCTACATCTATGTGTGAAACTCCTTTTTAAATTACCTCCACAGTGCACACTAACTCAAAATAGTGCGCAGAAAAGGAAAAATGTAAAAATCAAAGAAAACTTTGACAACCACTCTCCAAAAAAAACCCAACTCAAAATGGGGCTAAAACAAAATGAAGCAAAATGGACTGAATGTTTTAACGATGCACAGCCCTGGAGACAGCCTTCTTCCTGTTCTTCCCAGGCATTAGATAAGTTTAGTGGAAGACGTTTAACTAGCTTTCGGTTTTTAACCTTGTTGTTTTATCTGTTCCTATTTGCAGGTTAACAGGTGAATTTTAAAAGCCAGGAGATACGTGACTATCTGGGGGCCGGCGCGCCACGCGGATTTTACAAAATGCCCGAGTTAGCGGGTATCTCCCGGTATGTGCACAAATGGTGGAGCGTGGTGGGCAGGGTCTGGACAGGGCATGGGCGGTCCGAGTCTGTAACATGAATTGTGCATGTAAGTATTTACGTGCACAGGCACGCGCTGAGGTCTCCTACTGCGCAACATTTAGTTCTGTAATGAAATTTAAAAAAAACAAGACTAGTTAGTTAGCGGGATTTTAAGGGTAGGGATAAAAGAGAGGCGTATTAACTAGGGGGATTAGGAAGTCCTATCCTTTACCTGGGCGGACTGGGAATGGATTGGGGGAACTGGTAATTGTGTCAGCACGCATATCTCATACACTTACGTGGTAGATCCAGCATTTATGCACACATGCATGCGTCCATATAAAAGTGCACTCATGTACATGCCTATAGCCTATTTCATATCATGCGCACATATATAAGTCGGCTGCATGTTATAAATCGGCCGCATCCATTGGCGCGAGCCACTATACACATGTAAATGTACACCCTCGCGGCTGTTTGAAAGTTACCGTCTAAATCTTTTTACATTCACTGTTCCAACTTTTTGTTAATACCCTTAGTAGTTTGATAGCTCTGCCTGTCATAGACTGATTAATTGTCCTGCTATTTTTGTGTATTTGGTTGGTGGGTGCATGTCTGGGAGCTGGGTGTCCCCTGGGTTGTGCGGTCCCAGTATCCCTGGAAACCACCAGGGAACAGCTTGTGGATGTGATGCTTGGATCAGAGGCAAGCAGGATCCGGTTGGCAAGTGGAAGGCTGCCAATGTGGGCGCAGGTGCAGCCGGGCCTAGGCAGTGCTTGACAGGATCCTCAGAGGAACCGTAGGAGTAACCCTGAATGGGTGTTAAGGGTAGTGCTGAAGTGTTAACGTGAGAGTTTGTAGAAGTTGGATGTGGGAGAACCACTGGCAGCTTCATTGGAAGTACAGATGCACAGATTGGCCAAGGAAAGCCGTAGCTCTGTAAGGGAGAGATTTGTCAGGCAGCGATGTTTTATTGTAGGAGGGATGAAATATTGTGGGGGGCTTCCCCGCACTATTTAACACCTCCCTGACAAAATATTGTGGTGGTATTGTTGCACAATTTTTTATTGCAAGACAAATGTACAACAAAATCATTGCGTGGTGAAATGGGGCCTACTCACGTGATGGCATCCCACACTGGCCGAGGCTGCCATCTCGTTTAAGGGCCAGAGGCCCTAAAGTTACACCCCTGAAATGTGATAAAGTCCCTTCTGTGCCCCCTGAGACCCCAGCCCTCCCACGCCACCTTCCAAGGTGGTGGCGACTCCAAAAATCATACAAATCTCAGCTTTGAAACCATTTGGTGATGCTCTGTCCCCATACCAAGCCCCTCCCCTTTGTCTTAAAACCTAGCTCCCCCACCCTCTTCCTTCCTTTCCTCCTGTTCAAAATTATAAAAAATCCTTGGGGTCTGGTAGACCCCTAAGCCCCTCCCCCACCCTCCTGCACGCGGGTGGTCAGCTGCCAGTATTCAAAATGGCGCCGATAGCCTTTGCCCTTACTATGTCACAGGGGCTATCGGCACCATTTTGAATACCGGCAGCCAACAGCCTGAGTGCAGGAGATTGCTCCAGGAACCCCGCTGGACCACCAGGTACTTTTGGCAAGTCTTGTTGGGGGGGGGGGGGTTTGTAGATAAATAACTTTAAAGGGTTGGGATGGGGTTTTTGGGGGGGAACAAACATATTTTTGACATATGAACGGATCAGGGCCCCCCGAGAACGGATGCAACGGATTTGGGCCCCTACGAATCCGAATCCCGAATGGGACGAATCCTTTCCTGCTGCACATCCCTACTGTCTAGTGATGTGAGGATCTAGAGGATGTTGCAGTGGGTCTTACCTGTCTAGAGCTACTTTTGCAAAGAAATGGATCCTTTGCGGGTGTCAAGAAATGTGATTGCATCCAAGGCAGCTCAGACCCTCAAAAGCCGATTCCCCTGGAAAAACTATAAGCAAGCTAAAGGGGACTGTGGCCAGTTCACAGGCAGCGTGACATAAAGCAAAGGTCACCAACTCACACACAGACTGCCCAGAGAAGGATCTTCAGCTCTCAGAAATTTCATTCTGCACCCCAGTCCACAGCCCCGTTAACCATGATGTTATAACAAGGAGATGAACGACAATAGTGTCCTGTGCTGTTAGAAGTCTGCAGGCACAGCCTAAAGGGCATGGGTGCCAATAGGACCTTTGTGGTGCTCTTCTCCTGATGCACGGGATTAAGCGTCTTTCCAAATGTAAGATAAAGCTGCTGATCTCATCATAAAAACCCAACCAACCAAAAAAAAAAAAAAAAAGAAAATCGTAGAGAGAAATAGCCTGCAAGTTCCCAATACAAGAGAAGGGTGGAAACCCTTTAAGATCAGTCAGTCGATGCAGGAGCTGCTACAAATTCTGTCATCCTTCTTACGTTTCTCGTCAAATATTCTCACATCAGGAATGGAATCTAAATCTGAAAGAAAAGTAAAACAAATACTTCAAGACTGGCGAGGAATATAATTGAAAAGAGAACTCAGAACTATTTTTAAATGAGCTACCACAAATACAGATAAAATCTGTAACAAATATTCAGGGGTTTATTTTCTTGCTATCCGAACCCTATAGTAAAGCACAAAGGGGGCTGATTTAATCTCTCCCCTCCACATCACAGTTTTCAGCCTCCCTTGGGTGAATAGAAGCAGATATTCAGGTTTTCTCAAATCGCAGCTATTCAGGACTAATAAAAGGTTATTCACCATGGCTTGAATAAATGTATCGACAAAAAAGGTGTGGATCACCCAGCGAAGTATCGTCACTTAAAAGGAGCGCTCCTATATAGCCCAAATCACAATGGGCCCTCATTCAGCGGCATTTCACCAAATATATTATTACCACTTATCCAGCTGAAATTTAGGTGGATAACATAGGGGCATTCTGGCAGTGATATTAAATTAGCCGGATAAGTTATCCAGCTAGTTCCAATATTCAGAGTTTGCAGGATAACTTATCCGGTTAATTCTGGTCATGCCGTAGAGTACTCTTAAAATTGATTGAACTTTAACTTTGAGATAGTCTAGTATATTCAATGGCGCAGCTGTGCCACTGGTAATATCCTCCTGCCATATAAGTTATCCAGATAAGTTTATTTAGTTATCTTTGCAAGCTGCCTAGGGGCTGAATAATTACCCCCAATGTATCATACCTCAATGAGCACGCAACAATATGATCGCAACTCCTCCACAACCTAATTTGTTTTATCGTTTGGAAATAAAACTTTATAGACGTTGTTTTCGTTTATTTTATTTTATGAGCACAATTTTCAAGCTTTTCCATCGTTCACCAGTAAGGTGTTCTTGCAATGCTTCCGCTTTCCACAATGTTGATCATCATCGTGACGCACGCTATGTACGAGCACTCTCATAAAGTGAAGACATTTTGATGGGTGATCCACACTTTTTTGGTTATTTATTCCTTTATTTATTTGAAGAAATATGGGAAATAAAAAAAATGCCCAGTCAACGGTATCAAAGATGCCGTTTTGGCAACCTTTCTGTCTATACTGTGTAAAACATCAAGTTATAACCATATACTAGGAGCCTTCAGTGAAATCTGTGGCATCAGCCAATAGGAAGGCAATGGTTGACAATTACATCAGTGCGGTCAAGAGCCACCTAAATTTGAACTGAGTCAGTTGAATGCACTGTAAGAAAAAAAAAAAGGATTAGAAGATGTATTTTTGTTTTGCTTTAAAAGCAAAGCGTATGGGTGATGTTTTCTAGTGTAATAAGATGAAAAGACGAGCACGGAAGAATATTAACATACTTCCCAAATGCTGAAGGCTCAGGGATTTTATTTCCTTCATGCCTCACAACAAATTCAGGGCAAGTGTCAAAATTCTTAGGGCACAGTCACGTGTCTGTAATTGCCTGCTTGTAGGAAGCCATGTCACCTGCCATGACAGGCTACCGCGGAGCTGGTGAAGGACGCCGCAAGACAATTAAAATGATGGCTTTTTTTTATTTCACAATTTAAAATCTGTTACCCGTGTCTTTCTTTTTTTTCCAGTTTGCTGGACAAAGTTAACTAGCTCTGTCGCATCCTCCAGAGCTCAGGCTTCGGTGGCTCTCTTCACCCAGACCCTTGCCACCATTTGAGGGTATCTGCTCCACATCCTCTTCCTGCTCCCGCCTGCTACCCCACCAGCACTGATTGTCCACCAACAATAGCCCTCATGCTCCATCTCTGCTACTGCCTCCAGCGGTTGCCCTCCTGGCATGTCTGCCTACCCGATAGCCTAAGTAAAAAAGGTACCGCCTACGCTGTTCTCATCCCTTCTGTTATGTATCTTGCCAGTCTTTCAAAGTAAACTTTCTTCTTCTGCATTCCTCCCACCCTCAGACGCACCTATTAGCAGATTCTGAGTTAGCTTTTAAAAATAAATCCCTTCCAGCTGATAGACTATCTAATTCCTTTAACACAATTTCATTAATGAAAGTAAATATGTTCCAGTTTATACAGTAGAAAAAGCATTACTTTTGCCAAAATAATAAAAGAAAAAAAATCCTCCTCCTGCATTTAAACATCTCTTCTAAGACTAAAATTACTCTCTGCAATCTGGGCTGAGAAATGTATCTTTTTTCTTTTTTTTAGTGAAGTTTGATGGAAAATAATATCTGTGCTGCATTTAGGGCTACCCTGTGTGTCTTGTCATCTCTGCGTGCTGAACCATAACAAAAGAAGACGCCTTTATGTGGCTTATCATATAGATGGCCCCAATTATCCATTAATCCTTTAAGAAGTTGTTACTGAGGCGCTCTACAACAATGCTCCTAGCTGGCTACAGTCAAATTTGAAAGGCTATCACAGGGTCACTTTTGATAAAAACCATGCCACTGCATTCTGAGACAGGTCTCACTGTAAATAAAGAGAATTCCCTGAAGTAGAGGGGTTTAAGGAAACCAGGCCTGGCTGAGCATAAGTTTTATTACTTTTCATTCTCATTATAACATCATTATCTTTCATTAGAATCCTCCACATCAGTGACTGATCTTCAGATTAAGTCTCCTGAACTTCATACACCTGTCAAGGTTAGGTTCTACACAATCTATGAATAATCCAACTAAACAAACAACCACTGGCAAAATAAATCACAAAAAAACCCCCAAAAAAACCAAAACCACTAGTGCCAGCTTATTAATGTCATTCCCGCAAAATATTGTTTTCAAAACATTTTGTAATTTATTTTTCTCCTAATTTAATCAATTATTTATTTTGTGGTTTTTTTTTTTTACTTTTCATTCTTGAACATATCAAGATGCAGATCTGGTACCCCAAAGGAAACCTACTTAATATAATAAGGGGAAAAAACCCTCAGCACGGAAAACCTCTGACCTTTCAAAATGCTCAGTCTTAAACTGCCATCACGGGTAAAAAAAAAAACCTTTTATTAAAAAGTAGCTGTTCAAAACGTGGTTTTGTCTCTAGATGGCATAATGTAGACCCCCCCACCTCAAAAAATGGATCAGTTTTCACCATAAAATCCAGATGTCCTTTGGAAGAGTCTTCTAGGGTATTATCTAATGTCGCTTAGATATTAGCTCAGTGGTATTCACTTCCAGTCTTGCAAAAAGGTCGGGTTTTCAGGATATCCCTAATAAATAAATATATAAATATACAGACACCTGGTGGCCAGCTGTTAAATATGCTAAGTGGTCACCGAGTAATAGGTGAGTAATTTTTATTTTGTTAGTTGATGTATGTTCCGTTTTATTATGAATGCGAACATGTTATCTGCCTAGAATTCTAGATAGGCAGGATATGACAACTGTTAAATAAATGTGCAGGAGATAGATTTGCAGGCAGGCACACAGCCTCAATTATATGCTGATCTAGCTCCTGCATATTTATTAGGGATATCCTGAAAACTTGACCTTGTTGTGGCCCTCGAAAACTGGAAGCGAATACCACTGGTTTAGCCCATTAAACTCCAGCGTACTCCTCAGGACCCTCATCCAAGTTTCCTAAATGTTGGTGTTATATGTCTTATTTGTTTATTTACAGATATTTCATATTCTGCCTTACATTTTTGATTGTTTACTCTAGCAAATGTCAACCAGATTTGTGAAAAATGCCATAAACTTTAGGAATTAGATTGAGGTGTTCAGGTTACATTCACTCTAGAGTTGTAGAGGTCTGTAGATTGGCTGAGAATTCAATGACGGTAGTAAACAGTGGGTTGAATTGGATTTGGATGAATGGATTGCAGGGCAAGCAAACTCTGGTTCTCAAGGGCCACAGCCAGGGCTGAGTTTTCAGGATATCCATAATGCACATGCATGAGATAGATTTGATTGCACTGTCTCCATTTTGTACAAATCTATCTCACGCATATTCATTTTGGATATCCTGAAAACCAGACCTGCTTGTGGCTGTTGAGGACTGGAGTTGGCCAACCTTGATGTATTGGGTTGAATGGGTTCTGATTATGAATATGAAATAGCGGTATGGTTGATGGTTTGAAGCTTTTAATTTTTGACACAGAGTATCTCTGATTTTGTGTTATTTAATAGGATGTGCATTCATTTCCATGGATTCAGCGAGTAGGTGCATACTTTGCCGACTTTGTAGTACACATGAAAAACACATAGTATGCATGTATTTTTAATAATGAAATACACGCATTTTATGGGGTAGATTTTCAAAGGGTTGCCGCATAAGATACGCGCGCAACCCCCAAAAACCTATCCCTGCCTCCCCCTGCATGTGCCGAGCCTACCTTGCATAGGATCGGCGGCGCGCACAAGCCCCAGGATGTGCGTAAGTCCTGGGGCTTGAAAAAATGGGCGTTCCGGGGCAGGGCTGTGGGCGGGGCACCGGCCCAGGGCATTCTGGGACGGGACCGAGGCCTCTGGAACAGCCAATGGGCCAGGGGATGGAGAGCCGGCGCACGCAAATTGTGTCTGCCCGGAGGCAGGCGTAACTTCTTCAATAAAGGTCAGGGGGGGGGGTTAGTTAGGGCTGGGAGGTGGGTTAGATAGGGGAAGGGAGGGGAAGGTGGGTGGGGGGGGGGGTGGTAGAAGGAAAGTTCCCTCCGAGGCCGCTCCGATTTTGGAGCGGCCTTGGAGGGAACGGAGGCAGGCTGATCGGCTTGGTGCACGCAGGTTGCACAATCGTGCACCCTCCTGCGCACACCGACCCTGGATTTTATAACATGCACGCGGCAGCGCGCGCATTTTATAAAATCGGGCGTAGATTTGTTTGCGCCAGGTTGCGCGAACAAATCTACACCTCCACATAACTTTAAAAATCTACCCCTTAGTCTATGCATAATCACGATGCTCATTAAAATGTGAATTTTTTTTAAAAAGTGTCACTTTTCATCCTTAAATGAAATGCAAATAAGAGCTACAAGTCCCTTTGAACCTGCTCTGAAATCTGAGACCTTTCCCTTCTGCAATAAAACCCCCTCAGGACTGAATCTGCTGAGGCTTTTGTTCATTCTGAGAACATTCAAAGCTATTTGGGCAGGTAAATAGTGATTTATGTGCAGACGTTGTTGCCTGAAAGCAGCCTTCCCTCGAAATGGATAAGGTTTGCATGTTGTGGAACAATGTATGCACTTTTGGCTGTACTGAGGGGAGGCACTCCCAGGGGTGTGTTTTGGGCGAGATCACAAAATAATGCACATAGATTATGTGATGGTGGCTTCGGACCGATACAGGGACAGGCACACACATGCAGGTATTCATTGGCCCGCACCCACTGGGACGCGCCCATTTTATAAGATACGCGCGGATATGTGTGCAGGGTATAAAATTGCCTGACTGCACGCTCACGGGCATGCAATTTTAAATGGATGCATGCCTATGCAAGCAGCTGCTGCTTCTACCACGTAAGTGGGGGGATTTTAAAAGACAGGTGCGCCAACGCCATTACCAGTTTTCTGAGTTTGTTCCCAGTTTGCCCAGGTAAGGGATAGGACTTCCAATCCCCACTAGGTTAATAGCCCCCCTTCTCCCCTGTTAGCCCCGACCGTTAAAACCCCTCCGATCTATTTCTCTTTATTGTATGACTTGCATGCCATCCATAGTGGCAGAGTGCCCCAGTGCATACCTACGCACATAAGTATTTATGCACTAATTTCAGGTTAAACCCATGGCTTGTCCAGACCATGGCCACCCTCTCCTCTTTTTTGAACTTGTTATTTGTACGCCTAGTGACAAGGTCGCGTGTATATCCAGGTGGCTTTTAAAACCCGCTCGGTGCATGCGTACCTCCCAGTTTTGGTGCGCGTGGGGCTTTTAAAATTCATCTTCAAGGCTTTCCCTGTCTACGCTTTTTTTTGGAGCGTTTTGCATTTTTGGATCTTTCCCCTGGCTTGGGATTGGTTGATGTCGGCTTTGGCTGGAGGTGGAAGGGAGTTTCCATGCTGGATCCCTGTAGGCCCCCACAGCCTTCACAGACCTAGATGGTGTTGACTTGAGGAAGAAGAGAAGAACAGAGGGGACCTTTGGACTTGAAGAGAGCTGGCTATCTTTTCTGACCCGCTCCCAGCTCCGACGGGCAGACCCCCTGTCTGACTGGACTGGATTCTGGTTCCTGTGCTCCGTGTCCCGTGCCCAGCTAAAGCAGAATTCCGCATCGCCCTCTGCCCAGTGAAAGTGGGGATTTTTGGAAGATCTCTGTGTCTCCCCTTTTATTTGCAGGGAGATATTGTTCCACCACCACCACCATCTCCCTGTCATTTGTGGAAAAGTGAAGGTTTTCTCTCCTCCTATGACTGGAAAAGGATTTTAGGCCCTGGCTCAGAGGCTGAACGTGGCTAGAGAGACCGCAGTGCTTGGAGTTACCATTGTTCTTTTCCTTATGATGATTTGTGCCGTTCTCACCTGGATCCTGTTTCTTTCTTCACTTGCAGTAAATTAGTTTTGCTTGAACACCGAGTGTTGGCCTGCCTTCTTCTGGCCTGAGAAGCAGCCTGCTGAAACCACTGAGGTCTACAAGTGCGAGCACTATGGGAGAGAGGCGGAGTGGAGAAAGACGGCTCGAGGTACCCTCCCCCAAGGGCCCCAGACACTTGTCCTCCTCCCCACCGGCTGGACCCCGACTTCCCAGCGGCTGACCACTGCAGAGTATTATTTATTTATTACGTATCTCATATTCCACAGCTTCCCAAAGTGCTTCCGTCCAGGGCGGATCCCGTACAACAACCATAACACGAGTACATATAGAAAACCAATTAAAATATTAACAACAAGAGTGAGAGGTCTGGGACTGTGTGACCCCCCTGCATTAGGGACTTCAGATCAAGAAGAGGTTGCGATTATATTTTCAAGCCTGTGTTTCCCTGGTTCCCAGATACAGCATTTATTACTAGCTCTTGCGGTAATAGAAGTGGGATCTCTCTGGTGCTAGCGCTGAATTGGTGCTGCCTGATGTAGTTCACAAACAGGAGCTGACAGTCTCGACGAAGGCCAAGCCATCTTGATTTGTTAAACAAACTTGACATGTACCTTAGAGCGAACAATTATTGATAATGATAACTTTAACAGATGTTATCTTCCGAGCCAATCAATGCAATCAGCAGAGGGATGACAGCTTAAAATTGGTACTTTACATTCAGCCAGCGTGGACTGCTCTCATTGATTGAGTTCCTAGTTGTGCTCTGGAAGGCCCACGCGTCAATAGACTGTAGTTGGGACCTTTATAATGAAGAATCCAATCTTATATTTTCCTGTCATTAATCTCCCTGGAGCTGAAACTCACTCTGTAGGGAGCTGTATTCTCTGGCCTGGGCTCATACAGAGGGCTCTCCTTACCCATATCCTTTTCTCTTTCCACTGAGCGCTCCATGACAGATCCCTCTCCTTTCTCCTGATTGTGCATTCATTTAATAGGAACAGGCAATCCAAACCAAAACAGCCCCTTTTTGTTTTGCTTCATTTTACCAAAATGAATGCCCAGTTCCTACCAAAATAAAATCCCAAAATATTCTGCTGATAATTGGTTTTGTGTTTGTTTTTTTTAAAATATTTTTAGCAAGTTGGGGCTGGGTCCCTTTGGCTGGAGTGAGCCAAATCCAGCCGGGGCCTCCCCGGGCCCCTCTGACCCCACCCCTGTCCCAGAGAATTCAGTCAGGCCAGGGACGAGCCCAGCCCTCACTCACTCCTTCAATGCAGGTCTTGGTAGGAGAAAAGGCAGGTGCAGTCCTCACTTACTCCTGCCTCACCATGGCTATTTAAAAAGAGCACCTGGCCCTGAGACCAGCGCCAAAGTGACATCAAAATAGTGCCAGGCTCAAGGCTGGCCTGCATCATTTTCTTGTACGGCCTTATGTGTACTTTTTTACAGAGCGGGTGGTGGATGCCTGGAACAGCCTCCCTGTGGAGTCAATTACAAAGCATGGGATAAGCACAGGGGCTCTCTGAGGCTGTGGTGAGGATTGTAGAGTAGGGATGTGAATCGTTTTTTGATGATTTAAAATATCGTCCGATATATTTTAAATCGTCAAAAATCGTTAGAGCCGCGATACAATAACAATTCCCCCGATTTATCGTCAAAAAATCGTAAATCGGGGGAAGGGGGAGGGCGGGAAAACCGGCACACTAAAACAACCCTAAAACCCACCCCGACCCTTTAAAATAAATCCCCCACCCTCCCGAACCCCCCCAAAATGCCTTAAATTACCTGGGGTCCAGAGGAAGGGTCCCGGTGTGATCTTTTACTCGGACCTCCTGTGCGTTGTAGAAATGGCACCGGCGCTACCTTTGCCCTGTCATATGACAGGGCAAAGGTAGCGCCGGCGCCATTTTGTTTTTTTGTCCCCCGACGGCAGGAGCGTAGGAGATCGCTTCTGGACCCCCGCTGGACCCCCAGGGACGTTTGGCCAGGTTGGGGGGGCCTCCTGACCCCCACAAGACTTGCCAAAATCCAGCGGGGGTCCGGGAACGACTTCCTGCACGCGAATCGTTTTTCCGTAGGGTGGGGGATTTATTTTAAAGGGTCGGGGTGGGTTTTAGGGTTGTTTTAGTGTGCCGGTTTTCCCGCCCTCCCCCTTCCCCTCCCCCTTCCCCTCCCCCCCACTGGACCCCAGGTAATTTAAGGCATTTTGGGGGGGTTCGGGAGGGTGGGGGATTTATTTTAAAGGGTCGGGGTGGGTTTTAGGGATGATTTAGTGTGCCGGTTTTCGATTTACATGATTTACACGATTTACACGATATTTAAAAAACCCAAACTGTGACGATCCGATTCCCTCCCCCTCCCAGCCGAAATCGATCATTAAGACGATCGATCACACGATTCACATCTCTATTGTAGAGCTGAGTCATTGGTGTGTATGGTCTTTGCCTGCCGTCACAGTTCTATACCATTCTATCTAGTATAACAATTAACAGGTGTCACGTAGGAGCATTATTTTCTGAAGAAGATCTACCTGCACAAATCTCAGGTACAAATATCCAGAGGAATTTTGTACCCAGTTTCAAAGCAAAAGCACGCACATACTCGCTCTTTGCAAATTGGTGCAAACTTGGTGGGTAAAAAGCATTCATGGACTTTGTATACAGATAGAAAATTGCCTTCCTTTGAGGGTAATATTCCAAGTCACTTTTGCAGGTAAAACTGTGTTTTACCCACAGAAATGGGGTGTTTGAAAATTAATCCTCTCCACTACAGATAAATGGACCCATGCTGTAGTCAGTGGCACAAAAAAGGGGCAGAGCTAGATCAAGGCACTAGAAGAGGACTAGAAGAGGCTCATCTGCATACTGCTCCCAGCATCCCCCAGGAGAGGTCACCTCAAGCGATCCAGGGATTGAATTCCGCAGCCCCAGCTTCCAGATGCCCCGCACCCTTTGCAGTAGAAGAGGACCGGAAGCTCAAATCCTTCAATTAACTGAGTGAAGATCAATTTAATAGTGGTTAAAGAGGATTGGTAAGTATAGCTTTGGGAAATCTTTGGAATTATAAAAGTTTGGTGAAAGGTGAAATAGAGGGATATATTCTTTGGAGTTTGTGTGTGACTGAGCTAATAAGCAAGCCAGAGATAGTTAATTCTAGTGTCTGTCTTTCCCACCCACTCAACCCTTGATATTTAGGCAAGAGACACTTTCTCATTAAAAATCATTCAGGGTCTTATCTAAATCATACTATTGCACCAGCCCTTATTGAAAGTTTAATCGTCCCCTTGCAGGACACTAGCTGATTAATTAGTAAATTCACCTGTAAATTTAAAGTACTCTCCCTTAGTATCCTAAAATAGCAGATTAATTAGTAAATACTCCTGTAAATTGAAAGTACTCTAATTACAACTCCCTTAGTATCCTAAACTTAACTAGGAACTCAATAAAACTAAGATGAAGGCAGCAGTCCAACAGCAAGAGCGGGGCTTTCCAGTCTTTTGCATTGAGTGTCACATGCATGATTTTTTACCCTCCGATGAGAGATTGTATGTGTGCACTTGGTGCAAAGAGCTCCTGGCTCTCAGGGAACGAGTCCAATCTCTGGAGGCTAGAGTAGCAGACTTGGAGGAGCTGAGGCAGACAGAGAGGTACATTGATGAGACCTTCAGGGACATAGTAGCCAAGTTCCAAATCCATTCTGGCAGCCCCAGTGCTGCCTTGGATCAGAAAGGTCTCCCAGTAGAAAATCACCCTGGTGTAGCAGGAAGTGATCCTGTAGCAAGGACCTGCTCTCCAGGTGATGTATTGTCCTCTCGCACTGAGGACAAGTCTCCCAGGGCTACTGCCCAGGAGGGAAGGGTTAGGCCGGCCATCATAGTTGGTGATTCGATTATTAGGAATGTAGATAGCAGGGTGGCTGGTGGGTGTGAGGACCACCTGGTAACTTGCCTGCCTGGTGCGAAGATGGCAGACCTCACGCGTCACCTAGATAGGATTTTAGACAGTGCTGGGGAGGAGCCGGCTGTCGTGGTACATGTGGGCACCAACGAGATAGGAAAATGTGGGAGAGAGGTTCTGGAAGCCAAATTTAGGATTTTAGGTAGAAAGCTGAAATCCAGAACCTCCAGAGTGACATTCTCTGAAATGCTTCCTGTTCCATGCGCAGGTCCCCAGAGGCAGGCAGAGCTCCCGAGTTTCAATGCATGGATGAGACAATGGTGCAGGGAAGTGGGATTCAGTTTTGTAAGAAACTGGGGAAACTTTTGGGGAAGGGGGAGACTTTTCCAAAAGGAGACTTTCAAAAAGGAGATAGAGCAGCTTTTAAACTAGAATAAGGGGGAAAGCCGACAGTCAGTCAGCAGTGCATGGTTCGGAGAAATGTATCCTTGAAGGATACTAATGAAACAGGAGAGTAGGACATCCCAGCAGAGAGTTTCCAATAAAGGCAAACGTAGTCCATTTGCCTATATGTAAAAAATCACCAAAGCTAATGATTTATAAATTATCCCTAACAACTGAAAAGCAGGTTGTTAATACAAACAAAAACACACTTTTTAATGTCTGTATGCCAAAGCCAGAAGTCTAAGAAGTAAGATGGGAGAGTGAGAGTGTATAGCAGTAAATGATGAGATTGACAAAATTGGCATCACAGAGACTTGGTGGAAGGAGGATAACCAATGGGACAGTGCTATATCAGGGTACAAATTATATTGCAATGATAGGGAGGATCAACTTAGTGGGGGTGTTGCACTTTATGTCTGGGAGGGTATAGAGTCCAACAGGATAAAGATCATACAAGAGAATAAATGCTCAGTAGAATCTATATGGATAGAAATCCCATGTGTGTTGGGTAAGAGTATAGTGATAGGAATATACTACCATCCACCTGAACAAAATGGTCAGACAGATAATGAAATGCTAAGAGAAATCTGGGAAGCTAACCAATTTGGCAGTGCAATAATAATGGGAGATTTCAAATACCCCAATATTGACTAGGTAAATGTAACATCAGAACTTGCTAGAGACAAAGTTCCTGGATGTAATAAATGACTGCTTCATGGAGCAATTGGTTCAGGAACCAACATGAGAGGGAGCTACTTTAGATTTAATTCTTAGTGGAACGCAGGATTTGGTGAGAGAGGTAACGGTGATGGGGCCACTTGACAACAGTGATCATAACATGATCAAAATTAAACTAATAACTGGAAGGGGGACAATAAGTAAATCTACAGCTCTAACACTAAATTTTCAAAAGGGAAACTTTGATAAAATGATAGAAAAAAAACTGAAAGGTGCAGCTGCAAAGGTTAAAAGTGTTCAACAGGCATGGACATTGCTTAAAAATACAATCCTAGAGGCACAGTCCAGATGCATTCCATGCATTAAGAAAGGTGGAAAGAAGGCAAAATGATTACTGTCATGGTTAAAAGGTGAGGTGAAAGAAGCTATTTTAGCCAAAAAAAATCCTTCAAAAATTGGAAGAACGATCCATCTGAAGAAAATAGGATAAAATATAAGCATTGTCAAGTTAAATGTAAAACATTGATAAGACAGGCGAAGATATCATTTGAAATGAAGTTGGCCATAGAGGCAAAACCGCATAATAAAAACTTTTTAAAATATATCCTAAGCAAGAAACCTGTGAGGGAGTCGGTTGGACCATTAGATGACCGAGGAGTTAAAGGGGTTCTTAGGAAAGATAAGGCCATTGCAGAAAGACTAAATTAATTCTTTGCTTCCATGTTTACTAATGAGGATGTTGGGCAGATACCAGTTCTGGAGATGGTTTTCAAGGGTGATGAGTCAGACAAACTGAATCAAATCACTGTGAATCTGGAAGATGTAGTAGGCCAGACTGACAAACTAAAGAGTAGCAAATCACCTGGACCAGATGGTATGCACCCCAGGGTTTTGAAGGAACTAAAAAAATGAAATTTCTGATCTATTAGTTAAAATTTGTAAGCTATCATTAAAATCATCCATTGTACATGAAGACTGGAGGGTGGCCAATGTAACCCCAATATTTAAAAAGGGCTCCAGGGGCAATCTTGGTAACTATAGACCAGTGAACCTGACTTCAGTGCTGGGAAAAATAGTGGAAACTATTCTAAAGACCAAAATCATAGAGCATATAGAAAAACATGGTTTAATGAAACACAGTCAACATGGATTCATCCAAGATAAGTCTTGCCTAACAAATCTGCTTCATTTTTTTGAAGGGGTTAATAAACATGTGGATAAAGGTGAACTGGTAGATGTATGTATTTGGATTTTCAGAAGGCGTTTGACAAAGTCGCTCATGAGAGACTTCTAAGGAAACTGAAAAGTCATGGGATAGGAGGTGATGTCCTTTCGTGGATTACAAACTGGTTAAAAGACAGGAAACAGGAAACAGAGAGTAGGATTACATTTTCTCAGTGGAAAAGGGTAAACAGTGGAGTGCCTCAGGGATCTGTACGTGGACTGGTGCTTTTCGATATATATTATATATATATATATATATATATATATATAAATGATCTGGAAAGGAATACGACGAGTGAGGTTATTAAATTTGCGGATGATACAAAATTATTCAGAGCAGTTAAATCACAAGCAGACTGTGATATCTTACAGGAGGCCCTTGCAAGACTAGAAGATTGAGCATCCAAATGGCAGATGAAATTTAATGTGGACAAGTGCAAGGTGTTGCATATAGGGAAAAATACCCCTTGCTGTAGTTACACAATGTTAGGTTCCATATAAGGAGCTACCACCCAGGAAAAAGATCTAGGCATCATAGTGGATAATACTTTAAAATCATCGGCTCAGTGTGCTGCAGCAGTCAAAAAAGCAAACAGAATGTTAGGAATTATTAAGAAGGGAATGGTTAATAAAATGGAAAATGTCATAAATGCCTCTGTATCACTCCATGGTGATACCGCACCTTGAATACTGTGTACAATTCTGGTCGCCACATCTCAAAAAAGATATAATTGCGATGGAGAAGGTACAGAGAAGGGCAACCAAATGATAAAAGGGGATGGAACAGCTCCCCTATGAGGAAAGGCTGAAAAGGTTAGGGCTGTTAAGCTTGGAGAAGAGACAGCTGAGGGGGGATATGATAGAAGTCTACAAAATCATGAGAGGTCTAGACGGATAAATGTGAATTGATTTTTACTCTTTTGGATAATAGGACTAGGGGGCACTCCATGAAGTTAGCAAGTAGCACATTTAAGACTAATTGGAGAAAATTATTTTTCACTCAGTGCACAATTAAGCTCTGGAATTTGTTGCCAGAGGATATGGTTAGTGCAATTAGTGTAGCTGGGTTCAAAAAAGTTTGGATAAGTTCTTGGAGGAGAAGTCCATTAACTACTATTAATCAAGTTTACTTAGGGAATAGCCACTGCTATTAATTGCATCAATAGCATGGGATCTTCTTGGTGTTTGGGTAATTGCCAGGTTCTTGTAGCCTGGTTTGGCCTCTGTTGGAAACAGGATGCTGGGCTTGATGGACCCTTGGTCTGACCCAGCATGGCAATTTCTTATGTTCTTATGTTCTTAAGGGAGAGCTTGTGGTAGGATTTTAGTTTGAAAATGCCACATCGACTTACCTGAAGATTATTTGCATCTGCTCTGAATGACCTTCTTCCCTGTGGCTGCCTGGAATTTGTCAAAGAGAAACTCAGTGGCCTGTTTAATTATTGGCCACGTCTTGCCTCTGGGGAAAGTGATTTATGTATGTATGGTATACAAAAAATGGCACTTCTCCCTGCGACTATATAAATGTGTTCAATAACCTAGATAAACTCTAATAGCTGTGGTTCAATGTATTAGCTATTATATATATTATATCTCCACGCACAAGGGGCCTAAATGACATCTAATATATTGTTTCTCTTCTCTCTCTCTCTGCAGCTTGAAATGGCTTAAGAAAAAATGAAAACAAGCTGTACAGGAGTTAAAATTCAGAGCCACACAGAATCTGAGAATATCTCTAGTGCTGCCCTCACTTATTATCTTCCCTACTGCAAGCAACAGTCCAGCTCCTGATGGCACTTCAAACAATGCTCCCTACATGCTCACAAGCCATCTCTGGAACTGCAAGGCTTTCCTGCAGCTCTTAGCACAGCTGATATCCAACTTGGACAAACAGTGCCAGCAATAAAATAAAAGGATGCTTTTTAAATATATATTTTTTTCTTCCTTCACACTCCAAAGGCAGGAGTAAGTACTACCAACAGTACCAAGATAGCAGAACTTCATAAAGGCAGTAACATTCCTGAAGGTAGGTACTCCACCTTGAGGAAGCAACAAACTTTCTGACCTGCCCTTACTATTGTAGAGAGAAGTATGTTGTTTCTGCTTCTGGGAATGACTGCAGAATCCGTTAGACAATGAGAGTTATGAATGCTTCTAAGAAAGAGTCTGAGCCTGGGTGGTAGAGCAAACTGATAAGGTGCATGCATTCTGTGCAGAGCAGCATTGACTCAGCCACCTGAAGTTCATTGTTCGCTTATTACTGATAAGGGGAAGAGGTAGGATGCTTGTCTCAATATTTTATTTTTATGGAGGTGCCTGTCCATGGTTGCTTCAGTATGTTAACGGGGTGCAACTGTTCCAGGAAGAGTAACCTAGTAGTGCGGTGCTAGAGTGACTAGGGCTCATAGGCTGCATTTCCTTGCCCACTGATGTCCTGTGTTAGATTTGAAGCCACTTTGCATCCCACTAAAGCTATCATTTATAGGGCATTTGCGCCATAATTTGTTGCAAGCCCATATTTGTGACTACTGGCTGCATTTTCTATAGTAATGAAGAGCATTGATACGATCTTTGAATAAAGGTGAGGTAGTTAAAGAAATAAACATCTCACACACACAATTAGACTGGATTAGAGATGCTTCTTCAGGCAGATAATAAGGAGAGTTATGCATCCAAGAGTGAGTTGTATGGAATCCTAGATATTAATGCCGGGGTTAATTTTTCTTCCTTTTATGGCCTCTAATTATAGTTGTACAACATAATGCCACAACTAGTTTATATTTTACAAAAGGGGCAATGGACTGCAGGGCTCAGCAGTCCTTCTACAAGCAGGTATTACACCATTGTTCAAAGGGAAACTAAAAACATACTTTCCATGTGAAAATAAGAACATAAGAAATGCCATACTGGGTCAGACCAGGGGTCCATCAAGCACAAGATCCTGTTTCTACTTTCTAGCAGTGGCCAATCCAAGTCACGGGTACCTGGTAAGTACCAAAACATTAAATAAATCTCAAGCTACTACTGCTTAATAATTAATAGCAGTTTATGGATTTTTCCTCTAGGAACTTATCCAAACCTTTTTTAAACCCAGTTTTACTAACTGCTGTAACCACATCCTCTGGCAATGAATCCAGAACTTAACTATGTGCTGAGTGAAAAAGAATTTTCTTTGATTTGCTTTAAATGAGCTACTTGCTAATTTCATGGAGTGCCCTCTGGTCCTTCTATTATCTGAGAGAGTAAATAACCAATTTACATTAACCTGTTCCAGTCCTTTCTTGATTTTGTAGACTTCTATCATATCCCCCCTCCGTTGTCTCTTCTCCAAGCTGAACAGCCCTAACCTCTTCAGCCTTTCCTCATAGGGGAGCTGTTCCATCCCCTTTATCATTTTGGTTGCCCTTCTCTGTACCTTCTCCAGTGCAACTATATCCTTTTTGAGATGCGGTGACCAGAGCTGCACACAGTATTCAAGGTGTGGTCTCACCATGGAGTGATACAGAGAACATTATGACATCCTCTGTTATATTTTCCATTCCCTTCCTAATAATTCCTAACATTCTGTTTGCTTTTTTGATCGCCACAGCACACTGAGCCGACGATTTTAATGTGTTATCCACTATGATGCCTTGGTCTCTTGTCTGGGTGGTAACTCCTAAGATAGAACCTAACATTGTGTAACTACAGCATGGGTTATTTTTCTATTACATGCATCACTTTGCACTTGGGAAAAATTATCTGCAGACATTTGCAACTGACTTTTCTGTGGGTAGTTTGTCCTTTGAAAAAAACATGCACAAGACTTGAAAATGCAATCTCCATGTGTTATTTCTCTCCTCCTACCTAAACACGCCCCAGCGAATATCTAGTTCTGACCCAGATATAAGTGTACACTTTGCCCGCTCCCCCCCTTGGGTAAGGATAAGGGGTAGGCAATTCTCAAACAATTTAACCCAGACAAATAAGTGTTACTGTTTACCCATGCAAAAGGCTTTTGAAAATGGCTTTCAGAGAGGGCAGTTTTCAAAGGCATGTCTGTGGGTAAAACAGTGCTTTCCCTGCAGAAATAGCCTGTTGAAAAGTTGCCGTCCCAATAGGCAGCTCAACTGATGCAGATATGCCAGTACCAGGAGGACCTACTGTTCCTATCCCATAGTTTCAGTTCAAAATGAATGAAAAGCTTGATATTCCTGCTTAACAGGCTTACTCATAACACGTAGACACAATGATGACCTTTCCATGAATGAGGTAGTAAAGTGGAGAAATAAAGGTCAGCGATGTTCCAGTGACAAGCAATGGCATATATTATGAAACTCATTAGATTTATATCATTTTAAAGATTTCCTTTCATTACAGAATCAGTCCCCAATCAGCTCGACATTGGAACGGATCCAGCTTTCTTTCCCAGCTCTTGGGTGCATAAACCTCAGGAGGTTACTTCTGACCTATATTTAAGGTGGATTCTGAGCTCCTAAAGTGTATCAGACTGATAGCACTGGAAAATGAAGTTCTCAGTCCTAAACTGCTATGACTCATGGGGTTCTGGTTCTGGGAATAGTTTCCTCTTCATAAAACCTTACCACTGTTCCTAAGCTTGTTTTAGCAAGACCACCTCCAGAAAGCTTCAAGCTAGACTATGACCAGTTAAATGCTGGGTATGCTAACTGTGATAGTTTTAGGGTTGAAAACTGTAATTTAGACTTTCACCTATTCTATTTGAAATAGTCAATGAATCTAGCTGGCTAAATAAGGATTCAACTAACTGGATCAAACCCTTCAAAATTGACAAGGGCTGAGTGGCTAAATTTAGCTAGCCAAATTCTAGACAAGCCTGGAGGCAGGGTTAGGATGAAGGGAGAAAGTTAGGTGGCTAGCACTGATATTGCATGCTTGCTGCCTAATTTGGCTGAACAAATCTAGGATAAATCTGGCTGTTCATTCTTCCTCCTGACATTGCCAACAACGCTTTTTCCAGAAGATCCGAAAGGCTGAGTAGGAAACTAGTGGTCAAAAAAGTTTGTGCTTCCTATCTTCTGCGAGCACAAGATGGACCTTAACGGGAAGTGGCTGATGTATCACACCAGTATTTTTCTACATAGCTAACCACCTCCCCTTGGGTTGAGCTCTCAGGTTCTGGCAGCCAGCAGGACTTTCCTGACATGGTGACAGAGGCTAGACAGCTGGCTGAGCTGAGTGAGGTTGACGTCTGGTCTGAAGTCGAGGCAGGAGGAAGGAAAGGCAAAGTCCAGATCCGATCCAAGGTCAAGATGAGAATAGCAAAAAACACACTGAGCAACTAGCACTGCTAGCAAAAGCAGGAGATCTGATGCGAAGGCACAGGTAGTAGTTCCAAGTCTTCCTTTATACTAGACAGGATGTGATGTCATCAGATTGTGTCAACCTTGGGGATCATTACAAACTTTATGTTGATGATATGCAGTTCTTTTTTTCCCCTGAAAGAAACATGGGCATTAACTGAATAATTTCTTTTTTCTTGTCTCACAGCCATTCAAAAATGGCTTCATCAAAACAAGTTAGCACTTAATATTTCAAAAACAGATATTATTTTATCAGATTTCCCTGTTGCAAATACTCGAATAGGATTTTGTTTTGATAATCAGACTATTACTCTCTCACAGGCTGTTTCTAATCTCGGAGTCATCATTGATCCTTCTCTTTCCATGCATGACCACATCAGAATGGTCACTCAATCTTCGTTTCACAAACTATGATTACTTTGTCATCTCAAACCACTTTTTGTTCTGTGTTACAATTAGAGATGTGATTCAGCCAAACTTTTTGGTTTGGCCTTCGTTATCGGCCTGCCATGGGAAATTTCACTTTCCCACGGTTTGGGACGATTTTAATTCGGCTGCCCCCGAAACGATATCCAAAACCCACCCCGACCCTTCCAATTTAATTAATTAGAACAGGGTTGTAAACCCCCCCCCCCAAACCTTCAAATTTAATTAATTGCAACCCCCCAAAACTTGCCAAAATTTCCTAGTGGTCCAGCGGGGGTCCCAGGAGCGATCTCCCACTCTCAGGCCATCAGCTGCCAGTAATCAAAATGGCACCAATGGCCCTTTGCCCTTACCATGTGACAGGCTATCAGTGCCATTGGCCGGCCTCTGTCACATGGTAGGAGCATCATTTGCAAAGGGCCATCAGAACGGAAGACAAAGGAACACGGAGATGCTGGAACAGGAGACATTAGAACAGGAGACACTGGAACACAAAGGCAAACTAGCACACCAACAGTGTCGACCCGGCGTAGTGCTCGGTGGTGATCCTGCCGGACCGGGACTCCAGCCACCGTGGAAGGAGCCAACGGGCGGAACGGTACTCTAGGGACAGTCGGCTGGAGGCAAGATACGGGGTGATCATTTCCAGGACAGTTGTGACCTGAGTCCTTGGCAAGGTACAACCCAATTGCCAAGGTGAGGTCCTGGGGACAGGGCCTCGCCTTAAGTAGTGAGTCTATGTGATGTTATCGGGAGGTGCCCCCATGGGTTTTCCCGCCTTGGGCCCTTTAAAGGGCTGCACATCGGCCGACAACAACGCGGAGCCCCAACGGGAGCTCCACCGTGAGGCCTGCGAGAAGGATGGTATGCGGAGAGTCCGAGTATGCCGTGAACTGGCTGCGGCCGCAAGGGGGGGGGGGGGGGTGCCCGGAGCTGGTCGAAGGAAGCATGAGGTGAGCAGGCCCAGCCACGGTGCCAACGCAGCTGGGACGTGCAACAGGCTTCAGACCAGAGATGAGGGGCATTACAGTATCCCACCTTTAAGCCATCTTTCCAGGTCCCTAGGCTTGGATAAGTGAGGAAAAAGTTGATGAAACCTCTTGGTCAAGAGTGGGGCTTGGACATTGCCTGCTGGTTCCCAGGAGTTTTCCTCTGGCCTATATCCTTTCCAAAAAAATCAAATAATAAAGTTTACCCCACAGTTGTTTGATGTCCAGAATGTCTTGAACTTCAATTTCCAGGTTGGGATCCAAGGATACTGCAGTGGGCCCTGGTGGTCACCTGTATTTCTGCTTAAGGACCACAGACATTAACAGTGAAACATGGAACACATTGTGGATGCGTACAGCAGCTGCCAGATTCAGTTGGTATGTGACTAGTCCCAACTGTTTCAGTATAGAGTGTAGGTTGATAAAGTGAGAGGTGATCTTAGCAGAAGGAAACTTCAGTCAAAGGTTCTGTGTACTTAGCCACACCAAAATCCCAATAAGAGTAGGGCATGGGGTGCCTTCTTTTGTCAGCATTCCTTTGTAGATTTCATCAGTTTTAATAAGGAGTTGATGGGTATTCTCCAAAAGTTCCAGAAAGTTAGTTGCTGTTTGGTTGACTGCTGGTGCCATTTTGGTCACAGAAATGGGATGGGGCATCTTAGGGTGTCTGCCGTGGACCATGAAGAAAGGCAATGTTTCTGAAAATCCTTCTGTGTGGTTGTTATAACAAAATTCTGCCCAAGGTAACAACTGGGCCCAGTCATTCTATTGTTCAGAGACGTAAGCCCAAAGGAAGGCTTTCGGAGTCTAATTGCTTGTCTCTGTCACCCTATTAGTTTGGGGATGATAGGCTGAGTAGTCGAGAGACTCATTGAGTTTTTTTTCAGAGACTCCTCCAAAACTTTGAGGTGAATTGAAACCCTCATCACTTACATTGTGCTCTGGTAAGCCATGCAATTGAAAGATTTCTTTAAAGAAGTGATGTGCCAGGTTGACGGCTGATGGCAAAGCTGGTAGAGGGATAAAATGTGTCATTTTGAAAAAGTGGTATCCTATAACTAGGTGACTGTGTGCCCTTCTGATGCAGGAAAGTTGGTGATGAAATCAGTAGAGATGTGGGTCTAAGGTTTGTCTGGGTCTAGTAGAGGTTGGTGAAGACCCCAAGGGCACTTGTGAGAGGATTTGTTGCAGTCATAATTGGTATTGAGTCAACATATCCTCATACATCTTGATCCATCCAGAGGCATCAGTAATGGCGTGCAAGCAAATTCAAGGTTTTTCAGAATCCCTGTGTTGCGACCATCGGTCTACGATGGCTTCACCCCCCCTACCTCACTCTTCTTGCAGCTCCTCCCGCTCACCTCGGACTACTGGCTGCCGTGACGTCTGTCTGCCGACCTCTCCGGCACCCCTGGACCGGCTTTGGGGCTGCTTCCCACCATGCTCCTCCAAGGTACCATAGGGCGTGCGCGCACACGCCACCCTCATCTTTGTTTCCTCATTGGCGCGAACCTCAGGGGCATCCCCCTGAGATGACATCACGCTGCCCGGATATTTAAGCCTACAACTTTTGCTAGCTAGTTGAGTTAGCAACTGGAATTCTACGGATGTGATTCACTCTCCGTACCGAAGCTGCTCTGCAACTCCAGCGTTATCTGGAACTCTTATTGCTAACGGGATACCCGCTCTTCGGGGACCTCTTCTGCTTCTTTCAGGTGCTATCAGGAAACCGGTACTCGCTCCTCGAGGGCCCATGTTCCCTGAGTTGCTGCCTGCATCTACAACCCTTTCTACTTGGAAGACTTCACTAACAGTTTCCATCTGTGAGTACAACTACCATCTATTCCACAGTACTGCTTCCCTGGAACCAGGTACTCGCTCCTCGAGGGCCTGTCCTCTGTTCCAGTGCCAGACTTCTCATCTAGTGGAATCGCTCTGTGAGTACAATACCACTGAGACTCTCTACTCTAAGGGATCAGGTACTCGCTCCTCGAGGGCCTGCTCTCCCTGTCTCGGAGCTTCTCCTATTCTACCTGAGACTCTGTATATTTCTCACTGTGTACTCATAACTCTCAGTCTCTTTCCACTACAGCACAGCCAAGCAGAGGATTTGTTGTTCCAGCGTCCTGTGGGATACTCGCCCAGCTGGGCTCAACATCTACTACTCACTACTGCCACTCTGGTGGTTTCCAAGACTGTTTAAATAAAGATTCAAATCTGTGTTTGTGTGTCCAGAGTCTAGCCTGACACCGTGGTCCCTCATGGGACTGCCTCCCCGTGGGCGTGGTCAGCTGCCACAGTGTCCAAGGATCCATCCAAACATCAATAACCATAACACCCTGATGTCCACCCAGTCTGGAATCATAACCCCACTTGAGGAGCCTTTCTTTGAGACATGTGCATACTACTGTCTTGCCAACCAGAATGTTGAAGGAGGTCACAACAAGAATCGTAGCTGGGTCTAGAATGAACTGTGGCTCAGTGGCAGTATCAGAGGGATCGAATGAGCATGGTAGGGCTTCCACCCTGGTATTCTTCTCAGCAGGATGGAAGACTATGTGGAAGTTCATTCTTTTGAAAAATAACGACCATCGAGTCTGATGAGGATTGAGACTCTAGGCCTCTTGGAAATAAAGAAGGCTCTTGTGATCCATCATAACAATGAAGGTATGTTTGGCTGCTTCCAAGATATGTCACCATTCTTCAAGGGTGAACTTGATGGCCAGAAGTTCTTGATCCCCAATGGTATAATTCTTTTCAGCCAAAGAGAAGTTACTGGAAAAGAATGAACATGGATGCAGTTTGCCACCTGCAACTGTTGGGAGAGAGCCTCCCCTCTGCCCCAATGGAGGAGGCATGCACCTTGAGATAGAAAGGTCAGTCTGGGTTGGGATGCTGGGGACTGATGCTTACGCAAAGGCTTCTTTAAGTCTTTCAAAGGCTCAAATGGCATCTTTAAGCCAATGTTTTAGGGTGGCCCCTTGCCAGAGGTGCCGTCAGTGAAGAATAATGAGGAATAAATTGGTGGTAATAGTTTGAGAATTCTAAGAAGCATTGGAATGCCTTGAGTCCCATTGGATGGGGATATCCCCTGATGCCCATTAGTTTGTCAGGATCCATCTTCAGACTTTGAGCAGAGATAATGTAACCTAAAAAGAGTAGTTCAGACTATTCAAAGGATAATTTCTCCAGGTTTGCATACAGTCTGTTTTCATTGGAGGACCATTGGAGTCATTGGAGGACCATTCTCAATTGGGAACAATGTTATGTGAGATTCTGGAAAAAGATTAGAATACTGTCCAGGTATACTAGAACACATTTCTGCAGGAGGTCTCTGAAGATATCAATTATGAAGTTTTGAAATACAGAAGAATATTGATTAATCCAAAGGGTATAATGAGATATCTGTAATGTATGTCTCATGTATTAAACACAGTTTTCTATTCATCTTCTTATCTAATTATGATGAGATTTTAGGCTCCTCAGAGATCTAGTTTAGTGTAGATCATGGTGAGGGACGATACAAAGATAGTAACTTGCAGGTTACCCCAGTTAATAAACGTTACCACTTTTTTTCATAACCATCATTTAGACACTATCTCACCCCCTTTGTAATTCCATTACCATTCTTGCCTGTACTACCTCTTCCAAGAGGGCATTCTTATTCATGTATGCATCACTAGAGACGTGAATCGGAACCGGAATCGGTTCCGATTCCGGTTCCGATTCCATCGTTAATTTTTTTTTGTGCGGCCTGATCGCGCTTTTGTTTATCGGCTGCGCCCGAGCCCCCCCAATACTTTTTACAAGTACCTGGTGGTCCAGTGGAAGTCCCGGGAGCGATCTCCTGCTCTCGGGCCGTCGGCTGCCACAAATCAAAATGGCGCCGATGGCCCTTTGCCCTTACCATGTGACAGGGTATCCGTGCCATTGGCCGGCCCCTGTCACATGGTAGGAGTAATGGACGGCCGGCGCCATCTTTAAAAATGGCGCGGGCCATCCAGTACTCCTACCATGTGACAGGGGCCGGCCAAAGGAGCTTTCTATGAAGATATTTAGTAATACATTTTTTTGAGGAGGGTTGGTGTTGGCTCTGTTGACATCATCTCTCAGCAGAAGGGGGGTTTCTGTTAGGACATTTGATAGTTTGGGGTTTCTGTGTGCATTGGGTGTCTTTCCTTTCAGATAGATTCCACTTCAGCTTCCATTTTGGGAGAATCTTCATTTTCCAATGCAAAAAAACGGCGTTTTCAGTGGTTTAGAGAGTGGGTGTCTTTGTGTCACAGGTCTTACCCTTCCAAAGCCCCTGCAACACATTTATTCCTGGGTTTCCAAATCTTCCGTGGATGTGGGGGCAGATATCCTGGGTGCTGTAGAGTAGTGGAGGAATTTTTAATCATAAGTAATTCCTCTTTCAGTTGAGTCAGCTCCTTTTTTATTGCAGACAACTGAGGGCAAACGGGACAAGACTTGAGCTTGTGGATAGTCTGCCTGAAGACTAAGGCACAAAAATTGTCACATTGAATAATAGCCGTTATGTTAATTAGTTTTAATA
The DNA here is from genome assembly GCF_901001135.1 of Rhinatrema bivittatum. Taxonomy (NCBI): domain Eukaryota; kingdom Metazoa; phylum Chordata; class Amphibia; order Gymnophiona; family Rhinatrematidae; genus Rhinatrema; species Rhinatrema bivittatum. The sequence goes on from NC_042618.1 coordinate 9,522,052, forward strand.
AAGAAGATCTGTATTGCGACAAGGAGTGTCTAAATACCAGTCAAGTTGAATTAACGTTGCACATGTGCCTTAGGGTTATAGAAGGAAAATAAGGTCAGGGTGGAAGGGAGATGGGGAAGGATGGAAGGCAGAACATTTTTAAAACTATGAACAATAATGTTTTTCTCTTGGCAGATGTTACTTTAAGTAAATATAAAGTTAGAAATTAGCAGTTCAATTTACAAAAATAAGCAGAAATTTGGGAGATTTTTTAAATATATAAGTCAGAGATTGGCAGCACAAATGAAAACACTGAGCAGAAAGTGAGGAAATGTTTAAATATACTGTATATCACCAGTAAAGCGAGCACAGCTGTTTTAGATCTCCTGCAGAAAAGTAGAGCACCCAAAATGTGCGTCTAGATAGAGCCTGTCCCTTCCAGTTTCAATACAAGAAGTGCCTCCCCCTCTACAAAAGCCTTTTCCTATCTCCTTCCATGATGGTTAGAAATAAAATATAACTCCTGCTCCCCCCAAAAAAAACCCTCAAGTTTTCCTGAAGCAGATACTCCACACTAGCAGCATTAGATTTTCAAAGCTATTCTTCGGAGAGAGAGGGATCCAACCAAGATTTTCAAAAGCATTTATTTAAAACAGGTTTTTTTTCAGAGCAGGAAAGCATCGCAACTTTTTAAAATTATAATTAATAATGTTTTTCTTTTAGCAGTCATTAGATAAATAAGAGATTATCAGGAAGTTAGAAATTAGCGTCCTAATTTAAAAAAAAAAAAAAGAAACGGAAAAGTTTTAAATATATGGTTAGAGATTGGCAGCCCAATCTCTAGATGCTCTTCCAGGTATTGCTTTGAAAGCTAAAATTAGCACCTCAATTTTTTAATTTTTTACTTAGTTATTTATATTCTGCCTTTCAGGCACGTCAAAGCAGATTCCTAGTTAAGCCACTAATATACGATGCATTGAATTTTGGAAGTTTCATTATATATGTGGGTATTTGATGAAAGAAACCAGTAGATTACCACAATGCTCTGTTGGGTTTGCCGCAATCATCACTGAGGGCCCTCCAGTTGGTCCAGAACACGGTGGCTCCTATGATTTCTGCTATCTTACCTGAAGACCACATTACGCCAGTTCTGGAAAGGCTTCACATGTGTGACAGACCATATGGTTGCATCACCATTAAGACCCTGTGAGGGAGCCCTCGGGGAGCAGGGCACTGTAGGGGGCAGAAGGGGCCAGAGGGATTTCTTTCAGGTTAATGAGAAGAGCAGCGGGCCTGGGAGTGTGGGAGCAGGGGGGAAGGGGGTAGTTGGGCAGCTCTTTATTGGCCGAGGAAGAGAATACTAAAAGCTAACCTGCAGGTAAGGGCTCCCTTTTCCTCATGGCTTGGCATGCTGTATGGCATCCCACCCTACCCCCTTCCTTTTCTCAGAGGAGGATAGGGGTAAGTTAAGGGCAGTCGCGGCATAGGGTATGGTCACCAGCAAGTGTACAGGGCCTCCTAAATTCCCATTTACTCTCTTTTGTTCATGGGGGAGGGCCCAGGCGAGGCGAGGATGTCACAGGGACCAGCAGCCCACTAGGCCTGAAATCTGAAACCCTGGGGCTTCGACGGCGACCAGGGGAGAGGAAAAGGCGCAGGGCATGAGCAGCACTCAGCTGAGGTCAGGTGACTTTTAGGGTCTGGTCCTCAGACTGCTCAAGGCTCCATCAATGCAACTGGCTTCTACGGCTGGGTTAACCCGAGACTATCATCAACTTGTTGGCTTATTGGTTCGGACACTGGCCACCTGGGGAGAGAATTCATTGATATCTTAATGTGCTAAGGCAGGATGTTTTGTGTATTAGTTATACTGTAATTTGTATTTGTTCTTTGGTTCTTGTATTGCTCTATTGCTGTGGCCATAATCTGTCCATTCATATCATTCAGTTTCAATCTCATGTCTGTGGTTTTATAGGGCAAGAGATGGGAGGGATGGGCGTGGGTATGGAGGAACGGTGGAAGGCCTAACCCTTGCCCATATTGAGACCTGAGTGAGCCTTTACTTCAGCTAGTGAGAGTGCAGGTTGGTGTGAGAGGGAGGTTACCACTCAAATGCAGCCCCTCCCTTTGAGGGTCTGGAATGGCCATCCCTCTGAGACTCATATAGTAACTCTCTATAGCAGTGGTTCTCAACCCTGTCCTGGGGACCCCCACAGCCAGTCGGGTTTTCAGGATATCCACAATGAATATGCATGAGAGAAAATGTGCATACACTGCCTCCATAACATGCACATTTTCTCTCATGCATATTCATTGTGGATATCCTGAAAACCCGATTGGCTGGGGGGGGGGGGGGGGTCCCCAGGACAGGGTTGAGAACCACTGCTCTATAGAAAGCTCAGGTGGCAGTCCCTTTAGGTTTGCTGAGAGTTAGGAGGTAGAGAGGAGTTTTGTTTGTTTTTCAGGCCCAGTCAGAGGAGCCAGGCAAACCCCGCCTGGTGGTCTGGTTCAGAGTTGGGAAGGGTTTCCTTATCCAGCCCACTCACTGGCTGGTTAGGATTTTCCCTCCGGGTCTCTTTTTCAGGTTTCAGATTTTAAGTGGTGGGAGCCTTGTGAGAGCCTGGGCACTACCTGGGCTGAGGGCACGGTGAACCCTGTGTCTGGGGCTGTGCAGGTCAGGGAAGATCTGCTCTCCAAACCCTCCATGAGGAAAGGAGGCGTCAGTGACCTGCAGCAAGGAGGAACTCCAGTGTTAAATTCACTTGGGGATAAAAGGCTTTGAGCTCAAGATCCAGGAGGAGGTTTTGTCTGCCCTTCCTTCCTGTTTGAAGCAAAGAGAGCCGCTTGCTTCAGGGGGATTCCTGCCATCAGGGATCCAGGAAGAAATACAAAGACTGTGTAAGAACCAAAGAGATCCGGAAGATCTGCCAGCCATGAGTAAGGGAAATCAAAGATCACTGTGGACACCCAGTTGGTGTTTTCACTTACCTTGAGAGAGAGAGAGAGAGAGAGAGAAGATTTTCTCCCTGTGCCATAGACTCTTTACCATTTTTATCAGATTGGAAGGGTTTTTTTTGACCAAGCTGAAGAGACCCTCTCCACCTGGGATCTTCACTTAACCAAGCCCTGCAGAGCGGATGTTTCCCTGGCCCTGGCACGTGAGTCCTGCACAGATAAAGGAAAGAGAGTGTAAGAAAAGCAAACAAGAAAATTCTGTGGTGCTGCAGTCTGAGTTGTTGTGCCATTTATCACCGCTGTTTGAACAGTAAAAACTTTGCACACTACATCGGTGACTCCAGAATATTTCATTCGCAGTCACTGCACCCGCCAGGAGGATAAGTCCCCTCTCCCAAGGGAACGTGAGGAAAGAGAAACTTGTAGAAAGGTCACCCCTGTGACATTGGGCCCTGGAAGTAAATCTTCCCCCTTCCCAGCTACAAAGGATCCGGCCCTGGACAGAAGAGAGATTGACGGAGAGAGCTCGCCGGCGAGGGGTTCCAGCCCCAAAGAGAAACAAATTCTTTTATGGACCCACTGATGCAGGACAGGCAAACAGGGGTGAGGGTTACACGTTCTACCAATGGAATGGTGAATTGACTCCAAGGCTATTAATGCGCTTGCTCCTGCATGTTTTAATACTGTACAGGAAATCTACCATCCTAGCCATGAGTTACGATCCTCTTTTCACAATTTGCTGGATGCTCCTACTGTTAAACCGTTCAGGTTGGAAGAGTCCCGTGAGTGCTTCTTGGGGATTGCGGGTCCTGTGCTCTGGAATTCGTTACCAGAGGGGCTACAAAGCGAGGCATGACTAACTCTTTTCAGGAAGAAGATGAAAGCCGCCTTATTTAAAAGAGCATTCAGTCATTAATTGTGTTGTGATGGGAATATTGTAATAAACACAAGCTTTGGAACCTTTTCCTTGTATCTTCAATATTTTTATCCAACTGTGCTCTTTGAGAGTCTTAATGATTGATAACATCATAGCTGAAGCTGCGAGCTGACTGACCAGGTGGAGCCACGTTACGTCTAAGTCTCTCTTTTATGTTCAATAACTTTATGAGTATAATGCCCTCTTCGGGGACATCCTGGAATGCAAAGGGCTCCCCAGGGCCACAGTCTTGCCCACATCCTTCTTCACCACTTTATTTATTTAAATTTATTTATTTAAATACTTTTCTATACCGAAGATCATGTACAAGTACATATCGGTTCGGTTTACAGTGAACCAACAGTTGGAAATTACATCAAACAATAAAAACATAATTTAACTAAACCTTGTACAGCAAACAATAAGAACATAATTAACAAAATTGTACTAGAGTAGAACTGTAGTTGAACAAGCATAACGAGTGGAATATAGGGAATATCGAAAAAGGGAAAAAAAATGATAATCAGCACAGGGAGTACATTATAGAGGTTACGGGGAACTTCGATCGGTTAGACACGATTGAACCTAAGTTCTAAAAAGTAAGGACAGGTATGGGACTTTAAGTAAATGCTCTTGAGAAGAGCCAGGTCTTCAGTTTTTTTTTGAACGTCCGCAGGCAGGGTTCTGTTCGGAGTTCCGAGGGCAGATTGTTCCATTGTAATGGTCCTGCAATTGAGAATGCTCGTTTCTTGAGAGCTGACTTGGCCGGGGGAACATAGAGTGTACCTAGGTATGTTGTTCTCATTGGTCTGGAGGTTGAGTGATGTTGCAGGGGGAAGGATAGTTCGAGGGAAGTTAGAGAGTGAATCGTTTTGTGGATCATAGTTAGCACTTTATACTGAATTCTGTATTTGATAGGGAGCCAATGTAAATACATAAGGACAGGAGTGATGTGGTCTCCTCTACCGGTGTTGGTCAATATTCTTGCTGCAGAATTCTGTAGCATTTGCAATGGTTTGGTTGTGATAGCTGGGAGGCCGATTAGAAGAGCATTGCAGTAATCTATTTTTGAGAATAAGATGGCTTGGAGAACTGTTCGGAAGTCCTGCATGTGAAGGAGGGGCTTCAGATTTTTTAGAATGCGTAATTTATGGAAGCATTCTTTTGTTGTGTTGTTGACGAATTTTTTTAAATTCAGCCGATTGTCTATAGTTACTCCCAAATCTCTTACATTAGTGGTAGTAGATATTTGGAGTGAAGAGAGGTTGTGGAGTGTCCGAGCATATTTGTTGTCCTCTTGATCGATGATTAGTAATTCCGTTTTAGATATGTTGAGTACTAAATTAAGGTTAGTAAGGAGGGTGGTAATAGACTGTAGGCAATTACCTGAGGTCATCCAGGGTGCAAGGTTTTCTGTAATTGATTGTAGTTTTAGATGCGGCCGCTGGATTTTCTTTAATGAGTAGTTCCGTAGTGATCATCTGGTGGTCTGACCATGGGATAGGGGAGCAAAGAGGCAGGGAGGTTTGAGTGAGGTCTGAATTGATGAAGATTAAGTCCAATGTATGGCCAGCTCTGTGGGTGGGATTTTTAACAATTTGTGTGAAACCCAGGGCCTTGAGTGCTGACAGGAATGCTTCGCAATTGGCGGAGTGGGGTGTCACATCAATGTGGAGGTTAAAATCTCCCAAGATGATGGCTGGAGTTTCTGATTTGATATCTTTGGCAATGATTTCTATTAAGGGGGAAGGGTCTGATTCCAGGAGCCCAGGTGGGGCGTAAACTAGGCAGATCTGGAGCTGTTTTGATTTGAATACAGCACATTCGAGATTGGAGGTGTAATAGGAGTTCTGTAAGATTAATCTTAGTTCTTTTTTTGCTGCTAATATCAGTCCTCCCCCTCTTTTTTTAGGTCTGGGAATAAAGAATACATTATATAATTGAGTGGGAAGCTGGTTGATTAGTGCTATATCTGTAGTTTTCAACCAAGTCTCTGTAATGGCACAGATATCTGGTTGTGAGTCCAAGAGATAGTCATTGAGTAGGTGTGTTTTTTTTGAGAGGGATTGGGCGTTGAATAGGGTTAAAGAGAAAATGGAGAGCCCAAGGAGTTGGGTTAGGGGTGAAGCCATAATGGAGATCAATCGTTTGTGCTGATGTATGATGGGATTCGTGGTGAATCTGCGATTGGAGTAGCAGTAATTGATCATGGGGATAGATAGGGCTAGCATATTTGTAACAGGATGGCAACCGAGATTGAAGAGAGGTTGTGGAAGTATGGTAAGTTGTAGCAGGGAGCGAGGGGAACGCTAGGGGAGGAACGTTCTGCACTTAGGGGCACTTCGGGGCTGCACTAAGGGGCGCACAAAGGGGCCAGCCCCTTTGTCGTGCTCCTTCGGCGTGCGACGCTCGGCGTGCGACGCCTAGGCGCCGCGTTGGATTTAAAGGGCTCCTGGCCCTGCTGCTATTGGCGGCTGGTGGTGGGGCTGATTGGCTGCTTCCTGCCCGGAGGAGGGCTGAGGGAGGCGCCTCAGGTCGCGGCTCGGTGCCTCGTGGTCGGCGCTGGGGGCTGCCATGGGGCAAGGGTGCGATCAGGCCTTACCCCGGTGGGCCTCGGCGCCGGCTGCGCAGGCCTCGCAACGATCGGAGCCTCTGGAGCAGGTAAGAGACCGGTTTTTCGCCGCCGCGGTGGATTTAAAGGGCTCCTGGCCCTGCTGCTATTGGCGGCTGGTGGTGGGGCTGATTGGCTGCTTCCTGCCCGGAGGAGGGCTGAGGGAGGCGCCTCAAGTCGCGGCTCGGTGCCTCGTGGTCGGCGCTGGGGGCTGCCGTGGGGCAAGGGTGCAATCAGGCCTTGTACTTGTAAAATACAGTCCACAGCTCTCAGTAGGCCACTGGGGTGACAGGGTTTTTCCAGCAGGGGGCGGGTGAGGAAGATAAAGCTCCAAGGCCCTAGGGTCACAGGGGTGGGGACCCTCCCACAGTCTCTCAAGCTTTCTTTAGTTTCAGTCACAGATGTACTCACTCTTAGATGTCCTGGCTCAAACGAAACAGGCTGGACAATTGGAGTTGTTCTGGAAACAGAACAAAAATTATAAATGCCTTTTCCTCTCTCAGAGCTGTCACACCAAGTCTGTGACAGAAAATCCCAAACTCCTCTCCCTCCTTGAGTGGGCAGGAATTTGGTGGCAATTGAAAAAATCCCTCCAACATGGGTGGTGGTGGTGGTGATGGGGGGGGGGGGGGGGGGGGGGATGTTCTTCTGGCACAGAGCACTGCTGGACCTTCCTGGCTTCTATTCCAGCAGGGAAGAACAGTTCCTTATCCTGCCCTTCCTCAGGCCAGGGTGACTTCCCTCCTGGGTAGGAACAGGTCTCAAAAATAACTCAGCCAAAAAGAGCAAAAGTCCTTCAAGATCTCTTCTTCTTCCACCCGAGGACAATCCCTCCCAGGTCCGTGAGAGTTAACCGGTGAAGGCAAAGCCCCGATCCTCTAGGTAGGCCGTGAGGCCTACCCTGTCATGTTATGCAACTGTATCTCATGCATATTCATTGTGGAAATCCTGAAACCCCGACTGGCTGAGGGGTCCCCAGGACAGGTTTGGGAAGCCTTGGTCTAAGGGGTCCACTAGTATTTTCTCTTTCCTTTCCTTAACTCAAACAGAACCCACACCCACTACTAAACGTGTCCCGCCCAGACTTAGAGGGGATGGCTGACCCATCCACACAAGTCTTATAAACCCACACACACTACTAAACGTGTCCCGCCCAGACTTAGAGGGGATGGCTGACCCATCCACACAAGTCTTATAAACCCACACCCACTACTAAACGTGTCCCTCCCAGACTTAGAGGGCATGGCTGACCCATCCAGACAAGTCTTATAAACCCACACACACTACTAAATGTGTCCCTCCCAGACTTAGAGGACATGGCTGACCCATCCAGACAAGTCTTATAAACCCACACTCACTACTAAATGTGTCCCTCCCAGACTTAGAGGACATGGCTGACCCATCCACACAAGTCTTATAAACCCACACACACTACTAAATGTGTCCCTCCCAGACTTAGAGGACATGGCTGACCCATCCACACAAGTCTTATACACCCACACACACTACTAAATGTGTCCCTCCCAGACTTAGAGGACATGGCTGACCCATCCACACAAGTCTTATAAACCCACACACACTACTAAATGTGTCCCTCCCAGACTTAGAGGACATGGCTGACCCATCCACACAAGTCTTATAAACCCACACACACTACTAAATGTGTCCCTCCCAGACTTAGAGGACATGGCTGACCCATCCACACAAGTCTTATAAAACCACACACACTACTAAATGTGTCCCTCCCAGACTTAGAGGACATGGCTGACCCATCCACACAAGTCTTATAAACCCACACACACTACTAAATGTGTCCCTCCCAGACTTAGAGGACATGGACTGACCCATCCACACAAGTCTTATAAAACCACACACACTACTAAATGTGTCCCTCCCAGACTTAGAGGACATGGCTGACCCATCCACACAAGTCTTATAAACCCACACACACTACTAAATGTGTCCCTCCCAGACTTAGAGGACATGACTGACCCATCCACACAAGTCTTATAAAACCACACACACTACTAAATGTGTCCCTCCCAGACTTAGAGGACATGGCTGACCCATCCACACAAGTCTTATAAAACCACACACACTACTAAATGTGTCCCTCCCAGACTTAGAGGACATGGCTGACCCATCCACACAAGTCTTATAAAACCACACACACTACTAAATGTGTCCCTCCCAGACTTAGAGGACATGGCTGACCCATCCACACAAGTCTTATAAACCCACACACACTACTAAATGTGTCCCTCCCAGACTTAGAGGACATGGCTGACCCATCCACACAAGTCTTATAAACCCACACACACTACTAAATGTGTCCCTCCCAGACTTAGAGGACATGGCTGACCCATCCACACAAGTCTTATAAAACCCACACACACTACTAAATGTGTCCCTCCCAGACTTAGAGGACATGGCTGACCCATCCACACAAGTCTTATAAACCCACACACACTACTAAATGTGTCCCTCCCAGACTTAGAGGACATGGCTGACCCATCCACACAAGTCTTATAAACCCACACACACTACTAAATGTGTCCCTCCCAGACTTAGAGGACATGACTGACCCATCCACACAAGTCTTATAAACCCACACACACTACTAAATGTGTCCCTCCCAGACTTAGAGGACATGGCTGACCCATCCACACAAGTCTTATAAACCCACACCACTACTAAATGTGTCCCTCCCAGACTTAGAGGGCATGGCTGACCCATCCACACAAGTCTTATAAACCCACACACACTACTAAATGTGTCCCTCCCAGACTTAGAGGACATGGCTGACCCATCCACACAAGTCTTATAAACCCACACACACTACTAAATGTGTCCCTCCCAGACTTAGAGGGACATGGCTGACCCATCCACACAAGTCTTATAAACCCACACACACTACTAAATGTGTCCCTCCCAGACTTAGAGGACATGGCTGACCCATCCACACAAGTCTTATAAACCCACACACACTACTAAATGTGTCCCTCCCAGACTTAGAGGGCATGGCTGACCCATCCACACAAGTCTTATAAACCCACACACACTACTAAATGTGTCCCTCCCAGACTTAGAGGGCATGGCTGACCCATCCACACAAGTCTTATAAACCCACACACACTACTAAATGTGTCCCTCCCAGACTTAGAGGGCATGGCTGACCCATCCACACAAGTCTTATAAACCCACACACACTACTAAATGTGTCCCTCCCAGACTTAGAGGACATGACTGACCCATCCACACAAGTCTTATAAACCCACACACTACTAAATGTGTCCCTCCCAGACTTAGAGGACATGGCTGACCCATCCACACAAGTCTTATAAACCCACACACACTACTAAATGTGTCCCTCCCAGACTTAGAGGGACATGGCTGACCCATCCACACAAGTCTTATAAAACCACACACACTACTAAATGTGTCCCTCCCAGACTTAGAGGACATGGCTGACCCATCCACACAAGTCTTATAAACCCACACACACTACTAAATGTGTCCCTCCCAGACTTAGAGGGCATGGCTGACCCATCCACACAAGTCTTATAAACCCACACACACTACTAAATGTGTCCCTCCCAGACTTAGAGGACATGGCTGACCCATCCACACAAGTCTTATAAACCCACACACACTACTAAATGTGTCCCTCCCAGACTTAGAGGACATGGCTGACCCATCCACACAAGTCTTATAAACCCACACATCACTACTAAATGTGTCCCTCCCAGACTTAGAGGGCATGGACTGACCCATCCACACAAGTCTTATAAACCCACACACACTACTAAATGTGTCCCTCCCAGACTTAGAGGACATGGCTGACCCATCCACACAAGTCTTATAAACCCACACTCACTACTAAATGTGTCCCTCCCAGACTTAGAGGACATGGCTGACCCATCCACACAAGCCTTATAAACCACACACACTACTAAATGTGTCCCTCCCAGACTTAGAGGACATGACTGACCCATCCACACAAGTCTTATAAACCCACACTCACTACTAAATGTGTCCCTCCCAGACTTAGAGGACATGACTGACCCATCCACACAAATCTTATAAACCCACACTCACTACTAAATGTGTCCCTCCCAGACTTAGAGGACATGGCTGACCCATCCACACAAGTCTTATAAACCCACACTCACTACTAAATGTGTCCCTCCCAGACTTAGAGGACATGGCTGACCCATCCACACAAGTCTTATAAACCCACACTCACTACTAAATGTGTCCCTCCCAGACTTAGAGGACATGACTGACCCATCCACACAAGTCTTATAAACCCACACTCACTACTAAATGTGTCCCTCCCAGACTTAGAGGGCATGACTGACCCATCCACACAAGTCTTATAAACCCACACTCACTACTAAATGTGTCCCTCCCAGACTTAGAGGGCATGACTGACCCATCCACACAAGTCTTATAAACCACACACACTACTAAATGTGTCCCTCCCAGACTTAGAGGACATGGCTGACCCATCCACACAAGTCTTATAAACCCACACTCACTACTAAATGTGTCCCTCCCAGACTTAGAGGACATGGCTGACCCATCCACACAAGTCTTATAAACCCACACTCACTACTAAATGTGTCCCTCCCAGACTTAGAGGACATGACTGACCCATCCACACAAGTCTTATAAACCCACACTCACTACTAAATGTGTCCCTCCCAGACTTAGAGGGCATGACTGACCCATCCACACAAGTCTTATAAACCCACACTCACTACTAAATGTGTCCCTCCCAGACTTAGAGGACATGGCTGACCCATCCACACAAGTCTTATACACCCACACACACTACTAAATGTGTCCCTCCCAGACTTAGAGGACATGGCTGACCCATCCACACAAGTCTTATAAACCCACACACACTACTAAATGTGTCCCTCCCAGACTTAGAGGACATGGCTGACCCATCCACACAAGTCTTATAAACCCACACTCACTACTAAATGTGTCCCTCCCAGACTTAGAGGACATGGCTGACCCATCCACACAAGTCTTATAAACCCACACACACTACTAAATGTGTCCCTCCCAGACTTAGAGGACATGACTGACCCATCCACACAAGTCTTATAAACCCACACACACTACTAAATGTGTCCCTCCCAGACTTAGAGGACATGGCTGACCCATCCACACAAGTCTTATAAACCCACACTCACTACTAAATGTGTCCCTCCCAGACTTAGAGGGCATGGCTGACCCATCCACACAAGTCTTATAAACCCACACACACTACTAAATGTGTCCCTCCCAGACTTAGAGGACATGACTGACCCATCCACACAAGTCTTATAAACCCACACACACTACTAAATGTGTCCCTCCCAGACTTAGAGGACATGGCTGACCCATCCACACAAGTCTTATAAACCCACACTCACTACTAAATGTGTCCCTCCCAGACTTAGAGGACATGGCTGACCCATCCACACAAGTCTTATAAAACCACACTCACTACTAAATGTGTCCCTCCCAGACTTAGAGGGCATGGCTGACCCATCCACACAAGTCTTATAAAACCACACTCACTACTAAATGTGTCCCTCCCAGACTTAGAGGGCATGGCTGACCCATCCACACAAGTCTTATAAAACCACACTCACTACTAAATGTGTCCCTCCCAGACTTAGAGGGCATGGCTGACCCATCCACACAAGCCTTCCTCCTTCTGGAGATGATTCTTGTTGGAAGAACATTTTTCTATAGCTAGCAAGTTCTTTTCTATGGGGATAATAAGTCCCTAAAGTAAGAATATTCTTTTTCTTAGGACAATTTCATTTGAACCTGGGCAGATTATTAGATAATTTTGCTGGCTTCAAATCATACTGATATACTGGGAATATGTTCCCAAATTTTCACTTTTAATTGTTCACAAAAGCATGGGTTTTCTGTGTTTATGTATGACTGAACATAAAGATTAATGCTATGAACTGTTTAAATATGTGCTGAACACCTAGTGAAAATTAATAATTCAGTTCTAATAGTTTGCAAATTACTTTAATAATTTTGTTTCTGACAACTAGGAAAACAAAACGCCTGAAGCATGCAAAGCGTTGAAAGTCATCACATCTATTTAGGCCTGTGAGATGGAGGAGAAATTTCTTTTCCTCGGGCTCTTCACTTACAGTTTCTATTCCAAGATTTTACACTATGAATACAAGAATACTACAGAGAAAGATAAACAAAATATTGCTGTAGAATATACGTGTGATTCATAAAGATCCCTGGGACTAAGTGTAAAGGAAAAAACAAGCTACCAGTCAGCTCCCAACCTGCCTCACCGAAGAAGTGGAGGGTCCAGGGCTGCTGGGAGAGGCCTTGGTTCTACAGTGTATGAATGAGCATGTGTCTGAGCATGTGTGTGTGTGTGTGTGTGTTTGTGTGAGCATAAGTGGAGTGTGTGTGTCTGAGCATGTGTGTATGTCTGAGCATGTGTGTGTGTGTGTGAGAGCATAAGTGGAGTGTGTGTGTCTGAGCATGTGTGTGTGTGTGTCTGAGCATGTGTGTGTGTATGTATGAGCATGTGTCTGAGCATGTGTGTGTGTGTGAGAGCATAAGTGGAATGTGTGTGTGTGTGTGTGTGTGTGAGCATAAGTGGAGTGTGTGTATCTGAGCATGTGTGTGTGTGTCTGAGCATGTATGTGTGTGTGTGTCAGCATAAGTGGAGTGTGTGTGTCTGAGCATGTGGGGGTGTGTGTGTGTGTGAGCATAAGTGGAGTGTGTGTGTCTGAGCATGTATGTGTGTGTGTCTGAGCATGTGTGTGTCTGAGCGTGCGTGTGTGTGAGCATAAGTGGAGTGTGTGTGTCTGAGCATGTATATGTGTGTGTGTGAGAGCATAAGTGGAGTGTGTGTGTCTGAGCATGTGGGGGTGTGTGTGTGTGTGAGCATAAGTGGAGTGTGTGTGTCTGAGCATGTGTGTTTGTGTCTGAGCATGTATGTGTGTGTGTCTGAGCATGTGTGTGTGTGTGTGTCTGAGCGTGTGTGTGTGTGTGAGCATAAGTGGAGTGTGTGTGTCTGAGCATGTATATGTGTGTGTGTGAGAGCATAAGTGGAGTGTGTGTGTCTGAGAATGTGTGTGTGTGTGTGTGTGTGAGCATAAGTGGAGTGTGTGTGTCTGAGCATGTGTGTATGTGTATGTGTGTGTGTCTGAACATGTGTGTGTGTGTCAACATAAGTGGAGTGTGTGTGTCTGAGCATGTGTGTGTATGTGTGTGTCTGAGCATGTGTGTGTGTCTGTGTCTGAGCATAGTTGGAGTCTGGGTGTCTGAGCATGTATATGTATGTGTATGTGTGTGTCTGAGCTTAAGTGTAGTGTGGGTGTGGATGTCTGAGCATGTGTGTTTGTCTGAGCAGAAGTGTAGTGTGGGTGTGGGTGTCTGAGCAGGTGTGTGTGTGTGTGTGTGTGAGCAGAAGTGTAGTGTGTGTGGGTGTCTGAGCATGTGTGTGGGTGTCTGAGCAGAAGTGGAGTGTGGGTGTGGGTGTCTTAGCAGAAGTGGAGTGTGTGTGTGTGTGTCTGTGGATGTCTGAGCATGTGTGTGTATGTGGATGTCTGAGCTTAAGTGGAGTGTGCGTGTGTGTCTGGGCAGAAGTGTAGTGTGGGTGTGGATGTCTGAGCATGTGTGTGGGTGTCTGAGCATGTGTATGTGAGTGAACATAAGTGGAGTGTGTGTGGGTGTCTGAGCATGTGTGTGTGTGTGAGCATAAGTGGAGTGAGTGTTGGTGTCTGAGCATGTGTGTGTGTGTGAGCATAAGTGGAGTGTGTGTGGGTGTCTGAGCATGTGTGTGTGTGTGTGAGCATAAGTGGAGTGAGTGTGGATGTCTGAGCATGTGTGTGTGTTTCTGAGCAGAAGTGGAGTGTGTGTGGGTGTCTGAGCATGTGCATGTGAGAGGAGGCATGTGTGTGAAAGAGGGAGCATGTGTGTATGTGTAGAACAGAGATCAATGATACAGATGCAAGCTCTAGGGATGATAATAATAATAATAAGTTCTTTTTGAGCAGTAAATTCTTCAATTTATATCAGGAAAGGATGAGGTATTGAAGCATAGAGTGTTCTCTTCTTGTGTGTCTGAGTATATGTGCATCCATGAGTGTGTGTGTGTCTGAGCATGTATATGTGAGAAAGAGAGGGATTGTGTGTGTGTGTGTATGTGTATGTAAGAGGGAACATGTGTGTGAGTGTGTGAACATGTATATGTAGGAAGGAGTATCTGTGAACATGTGTGTGAGTGAGAGTGTGTCTGAGAGAGAGAGGAAGCAAGTGCATGTACGTGGGAACATGTGCATGTATGAGGGAGAGAGCATATGTATGTATATTTATGTATGTATAGATATATCTATAGGAGAGAGTAGAAAGTTTATGCATCTCTCTCTCACTAATCCATGACAATCTGAGTGACTAGAAATCAAAAGTTTCCAGGTATGGAGAGTGTGAATTATTTTATCCTTATTAGTTGTAATTTTTGGATGCTGTTTGATGTGTCTGCTGTTTGAAATATTTTATTGGTAATGGAAAAATTTAAAACAAATTGTTTGAGTTTTTAATTATTGGATCTTCCAGTCAGTCACCAGCTGTTTTGAAATATTCTTTTTATTAGTATGTTTATACTATTATGATTAATCTATTTATTATATTTCTTGATTTTAATGTTTAATGGCTGAGGATTGGTGATTTCTGTTTTTCCATTGTCTGACTTGTTGTGGTTTTCCTATTCAGTTTTTGCCAGCAGGTTTCTATTTATATTTTATGGTTTCTTTTTCCTGTATTTGGTGAGGGTCTGCCTATGTTCTGCAGGTGTGATGTGGAGGAGTATTCTACTAGCGTGTAAGAATCTATTGCAGCTTGGTTCCTTCTATTTTCCTAATAGGAGGTGTATTGGTGTTTTAGGGCCTGGTGTAGGGTTGTTACATTTTTAAGTGCTGGCAGTTAGTGCTGTTTTGGTGTGAGAGGTTTATTATAGTGTAATTGTAATTTACTCATGGCTTTATGAGGATCAAGCCCACACCTAACATGCATTATAGTAGCCCTTATGCCATATGGTTCCAAGTGTTTTTTTTTTGTAGGATTTTCTGGTTGGCACCAAAGAAGTGCATGCAATTACTTATGATATTTTTTTTACCTCAGAAGACTGACCTTTGCATATTCTTTTTCATGCAAAATCTATTATAAATGCATAATTTTTAACCAAATACGTGGAGAGAGCAGGAGGCAGGGGTGCGAGGGTATAAGATTTGCTTAGGGCACCTCATACTCTTGCACCAGCTATGGGTTCCAGGGGAGGGGGTGAAGACCCGGAGGGTAGAAGGCGACACTTTTTAAAGTTTAGGTTGCTGGAAGGAGCTGGGTATTTTTTGGCAGGCCCAAGACAGAGAATAAAGGAAGTGTGGTGGGGGAGTGGGGGGGCAGCACAATAATTGTTCACACAGGGCAGCAAAAAAAAGCAAGCACCGGTCCTGGCTAAAAGCTGAACGCTTGACAGGAGCAAGGCTGAAGCTGAGGAATGGAAGCAGGACAGCAGACTAGGAGCAAGCTTGGAGACAAACTGGAACGAGACTGGCAGGCTTGAAGACGAGACTGGCAGACAACCTTTGCTGAGATGCTGAAGGAGTGTCTGAGACTGGCTTAAGTAGCACAGGAATGAAGACCTCATCAGAGGACACTGTGGGGATTTCCTGCCATGGGCCCTGTAAAACAGGTAGTGTCAGCATGCGGCGTCCTGCCACGTTGGAATCGGAAGCATCCTGCTGCATGGAGAGCACTGGCAGAGTTTCCCTGCCGTAAGAAGCAGCAGTGTCAGACTGGTGGTGTCTGGGTGAGTGAAGTCACTCTCAGGGCCTCCCGGAAAGTGGCAAGGTAACAGTACCCCCCTCCTCTAATCCCCCTCCTCAGGCCTCTTCAGCTTCTGAGGAGACAAAGGTACCTCTTTACCAACTGGGATCTTGGGGGTCTTGACATGGGATCCAGAGATTCTTTGGTTTCGGGACTGGACCAAAGAACTATTCAAGGCTAAAGGATTGGATGAATACCGAGTCAGATTCCAATCTATGGACAAGGATTCTTTGCCAGAAGAACAACTTGAGCCAGATCTCACGTAGGAACAGGATGTACATTGAAGCAGCAAATCTGGTATGTCAAGTGAGGTGATTTGGAGCAAAATGCCCAGAGATAAGGATGAGACAGCACAATGCTCCCAGCAGGATGGATCCCATTGGTCAGTCTTTAAGGTGCTCCAGTCAATGGACAGTTGATGGAGTCTAACCCAAGGTAGTCCAAGTACAAGAGGACTGGATGACTTAGTTAGCACTTAAAATTGAAGATCCTCTTGGTGAGGCCAAATCTGCATTGCAATGGCAAGAAAGCAGTAGTCACATGACCAGGTAGAGGTTCTCCATAGATGGACGAAATGACACAGGGGGTGGTTAGGCTGGTAGAAGGGCAGCCACATTGGCATAGCAGTGGTTCCTGGATAAAGTTGCCCCCAGTTCCAGAGTCTACTATAACTTTGGTTTGAATTGTGTGTTTTCTGTAAGTGAGGCACACTTGATATCATTAGTTGTGGAGAAGGAACAGGATGATGAAATGCTAACCTCCTGATAAGACTTTTTACTGAATCTCCCAGTCTCATGGGATACTGACTTACAAAATGGCCTTGTGCACCACAGTAGAGACAGAGATTGTGCAATCTTTGCCATTGTTTCTCATTGAGCGAAAGTTGGGTATTTCCCAATTGCATGGGTTCTTCTAAGGCCACCACCTTTGGTGGTTCCAGAATGGGCTACAAAGGATTCAGAGATCTGAGAGCCATGGGAATGGTCCACTGGGAGGTCTTCCTCTCACGAGCTTATTCCTGTAATCTCAGGTCTATACGAATAGTCAAGGCAATAAGTGCTTTGAGGGTTTGGAGGAAGGTCCCAAGCTGCTAGATCATCTTTTATCCTCCAAGATAATCCTTGCCAGAAAATGACAGTTTGACTGTCTTTGCCCCAACCAGGTTCAGAAGCTAGGATACGAAATTCTATTGTGTACTCGCCAATTGAGCAAGTTTCTTCATGAAAACAAAGAATTCCTGTAGCAGTGGATAAGAGACGACTGGACTGGTCAAAAATCAGGCAAAACTGTTCTATGAAGTTATCCAAGTTCCTGAAAAGTAAATCATCTTGCCCCCACAAGGGAGAAGCCCAAGTGAGAGCAGGACTATCCAGCAGGGAGAGACATAGTCAGAAAAAAAACCAAGCCTGCTGTAACTCTAATTGCATCTTACAAATGATGAGGAACCTTCTGCACCCCTTAGGCTCAGCACTGTACCTTGAGGTGGTAGGAGTTGAATCATAGATGCCCAGGGCCAGATAGGTGCCAGTGCAGGATATGCCAGTGCTAGAACTGGGAGAGAAGCCGAGAGTTGGGCTTGAATCATTACTAAATGCTGGGATAAGGTCCATAATAACCCATCTACTTGATCAAGTTGCTTCTTGGCTTGCTGCGTGAACCTGTTCATGAGACTATTTAACACAGTATTTTGCTCCTGAATCTGGAAAGCCAACACAGTGATGGCCTGTGGTAGAGACGCATTCACCGAGCTCATGACCTCAGCAATCTGTTACGAATGACATGAGCATGATGCCCTCTTGCCATGGCGCAATTGGTGCAACCTCATGGGCAGGGCCCTAAGGCTTGCACCAACAGCAGGTGAATGAGTCTAGGCATGGGCCAGGCTACGACAGAGTCCACAAGGCTATGGCAAAAAACCGAGGGCTTGACAGGAACCAGGCTGAAGCAAAAGACTGAAGTGAAGCAAGGCTGGAACTGAAGCTAAAGAATGAAGCAGTGGAGACTTGGAGAAGAGCTGACTTGAAGATTGGAACAGAACAAGACTTGAAGACTGGAAGCAGGACAGCAGACTAGAAACAAAGCTTGGAGACAAACTGGGACGAGATTGGCAGGCTTGAAGACAAGACTGGCAGATGATTTTTGCTGAGGCTCTGAAGGGGTGTCTGGGACAGGCTTAAATAGAACAGGAATGATGACATCATCAGAGGGCACCAAGAGGGATAACATGTCATGGGACCTTTAAATTTGGTAGCACTTGTGCATGCTCGCCAGAGAAGCCTATGGTGTCCTGCCGTGTTGGAATTGGCAGCGGCATCTCACCGCATGGAGAAGACTTGGCAGCATTTCCCTGCCATAAGAAGCAGCAGCATCAGACCAGCAGCATCTGGGTGAGTAAAACCACTCATGGGATCTTCCCGTGAGCGATGAGCGTAACATGTATCTTGCGCCCATTATTCCTGCAGGTGGCAGAATGGGCCTAGACAATGCGTATGAATTTGAAAATTCAATCTTAACGTGCATTGTTTCCTCCCCTGACCTACCCATGCCCCCAGGATGAGCTCGTTATAAACCAACTCAAAGTAAAGCTTGCTTTGAGCTGGTCTGAAAGGGGACACAATCGGGTAACTGCTTAGTTACCCTTTGAAAATCTCCTCATAAAACAATTACTCTAATAATATCAAGTCTGCATTGTTTTAAAATGCTTTTCTAGCATTTAAGATCATTTTTGAGCAATGTGATTGACTGGAAGAACCCAGAAAATCATGAACTGACATGAAGTTGGTGGGTGTACCTGGGGAATGGACTTTTATCAACTGTGTTAGCTGCTGTCTTCTAACTGTGTTAGCTGCTTTTAAGATACCATTTCATTTGTCTCACAGATATTTTCATGTTTATTAACGTTTACAATTATTTCGTTGGTGGGGTTCTTCCTTTGACAGCGTATTTATTTTCAGGTCTCTAGCTTCGATGGTAAAATTATACTGGCACTCCTCTAATCAAGGCTGTGACAGGGTGAACGAACGAAGAAGGGGAATGGACAACCAGGCTGCTGTGAAAGGGGTCCCCTACTAGGTCATTTAGTGGGGAGCCTACTGATGTAGCTCGGTGAGATTCTTTTGGGTTGGGAATCAGCAGGCAGCCGTTTCAGAAAACCAGAGTGTAATGCTCTGAGGGCTGCAGTGAACGTGGAACCCATGCATGTGATGCCCCTGCAGGACCCCGAGCCTTCAGAAAGGGCTAGAGGTGTAGATGCAGCTGTTGGCACGCAACAGGCTGACGTGAAAAAGCACTCAGAAGAAAGCAGAGAGGGATCTTCTGTTAGTGCATGGAGGGGCTCTGCTTCTTTTAATCCTTCCTTTGGAATCAGGAGGCAAGTAGAGAACTCAGTTACAAGGAAATGATAATTCTCGGTGCGGGCAGAATCTTTTCCCCGCACAGTAGTGCTGCCACCCGATTAAAAACAGCTCTGCAAGGTTTCATGAAAGCCCTGCAAAGCCACTGTAAATATCAGTTTTATTTTATTTTTTTTAGATTTATTTAATCTGCTGCCTTTTCATTGGTTGATGAAGGCGAGTTATATTCAGGTACTGCAGGGATTTCTCTATCCCTGCAATCTAAGAGCCCTATTTCCAAGCGACACCGAATGGGAGAAAGTAAATCAGGCCCTAAGTTTCTACCCAATGGAAAGGAGAGTGAATGATTTGCCCAAGGTCACAAGAAGCATCAGCGGGATTTGAACTCTGACCTAGTGGTGAGAGGAGCAGGCTGAGAACCAGGGAAGCCAGAGTTCGCAAAAAAAACAAAACAAAAAAAACTAGAAAAACCACCATTTTCATCTCAGAAGTATCTACAGCACTAATTAAATTTGCACTCTTACTGCTGTGTGGAAGCTTTTCAGATTCAGCTCAGATGTTCTGCTTTGCCATCATGAACCTTCTCCTTTAATTCTGGGAGGTCAGTGGCAACTTGGTGTCTGTGTCATTGCAGAACAAATGCACTAGAGGGCAGTATAGTTATTGCAAATTCAGTTGCTACATTAATGGAGGAATTTTTTTTTAACTTTTTTAAACTATAAACTTGAGCATATATTCATTTAATATAATTAGGCTGACACCATCTTAAAAGCAGTCGTTATATAAAAAGCTAGTTGATAAATGTAATAATGTGTGCTATGTACCCGGACAAAAGCACTTTGCCTAAGTCACAGCCCTACAGTCAATTTATCAGAATTAAAGCATGAGCAAAGAAATTGATTTAGTATGATACCTCCAGGAAAATCCTTCAAATCAGACAAATGATAGCAAGTGCATTACTCTTATAGTAAATGGAGTTAATTATATTATATGAGAAATAAAAGTATCCGAGAGCAAGCAGAATTTCTGGGCTAGCAGGAGGAGTTAGGGCTATGAGGCTTGATATAGCCAGGGCTTTTTCCATGGGAGCAAGCTGAGGTTGGGCGTAAACCCCTGCATAAGCAGGCCACTTTTCCTGCCAGGAGAAAACGCCTCTTCTACTGCTAGAGCAAAGCCTTATGAGTATTATTGGATTATTTTAGGAAGGAATTCTGCATAGTTCTAGGTTTCCAATCCCTCGTTCTCGTGCAAAATATCTGCCAGTGCAATCACTCCATGCTTCCTTGGTTCTTCCTCAATATCTGGCTAGTAATAATATTCCTCCTTGGGTGGAGGCAGCCCCCTGTGCTGCCTGGTCAGCGCCTCTCCTGCGGTCGGGTCGGCGGCATCTGCTGCACGGCCCTCCCAGATCAGCAACCTCTTCCTTAAGGCAGTGAGCACTCACAGGCTTCCCGGGAAGCAGGCAGCACCCAGGTTCGGGTAGCGTCAATATCTTCTAAAGCTGTGGCGCCCCCTCATTGTATCATTTTGGAGAGGCGAGTAGTGAGAGCGCCTTCATGGGCAGCGGTAGTGGCTTCTCGCTGTGCAGTGGGGACACCTCCTCCTTCTCCAGGTATAGAGCGCCTTTTCTTAAACGATAGCGTTTCCCAGGTGGAGCCGCAGAGGCGGTTGGCTGGCTGGCTGCCCGCCTGAACACTCTTTGGAATTAATCGGGCCATCTTTGTTGTGTTCCAGCGCTGCACAGGAAAAACCATTTACAAAAATATGTTCCACGGAGGTGAACGCACAAGAGAAAACTGAGCTTGTCACCTCCCTGGATGCATTTTGGGAACGTGAGGGTAGAACGTACGGCAGAAGTAGTCAGGAAGACAGTGATGTCATTTGTGACCTTGGAAGAACCTTTCGGAAGGGACATCCAGGGAGATCGAAGATGATGAAGGAACTGTACTCCCATTTACTGGCAATGTTAAAAGGATAACATTTATAAACATAAGGTAGCAACAATAAAAAACCGTCCCTTCATTCTCTAGCCTGCGTTGACAAGGGATATATATATATTCTAGATTGTAGACAACTGCCTTGGAGATAAATCGCCTGAATTCAGCATCTCAGCAGCAGATAATACATTCCCCTCAGAAGCACATAATTTAAAAAAAAAAAAAAAGACAGAGCCAGCTCTGCAATCCCCTTGCCCTCAGACTCTTGGGATTCAGGAGCCCACAGGCCACCAGAATCTCATCTCCACATTATTCAGGAGAAGGAAGGGAGGGGCATCTCCAGGGAGCCGGAGAATATCAGCCTTTCCGGGACGATGGTAAGCAGAGATGGCTTCTTAATGGAAAACCAATAGTACAGTAGGGAGACAGAGAACATTTAAAGGCTGATTGGATATTGTGTACAAACGGTTGGCCAGCCCCTGGCTGCCAGAGGTTCACCATTCCAGCAACCTTTCTGCGTTTGAAATCTTCACGACATGCTCAGGGCCTTTTGGCAAGTTTGAACCAAAAGGAAAGGCAAAGAGAACAATATTCCCGAATCGGCGGCTTCCCCCTGCAGGCTTAGCAGCGCCCTCCATAGTAGTCAGCCAGAACCCTCCCTCCCTCCGTTCTTCCTCTGGCCTGACCTGACAACTCGTGTCCCGCTCCCTGCCGGCTAACCCACAAATTCCCAGCCCGACCTGAGCGCGCCTTCCCTTTCTCCCTACAAAGCCCCCTGAAACTCCAGCCCCCCTGTGCCTCGATTCCCTCTGCTGCCCCTCTGTCTTCCAGGCCAGCCGGCCTCCGCCTCCCTGGCCCTCTGGCTTCACAAACTATCGGGCCGATACCGTTCATTTTCTTGTTATCTTTGATCTTGACTAGCGTGAGAGATACTTCTCTTAGGCCGCAGTACTTAAGCCGGCACCGGATGGTTTTAAATCCCGATGTCATTTAAGAACGCCGACGTTGCCAGCGTTTCGCTTTGACTGCTGTGTCAGGCCTTAATGTTATTTTTTTTTTTTTATCGTCCAGGTCAGAAACAAATTAACATGCATGCTCCTTGCGGCCAAATTGACGAGAACCTTTGTATATAAAAGAGTTTGGAAGGTACTGGCTTCGCAGAAGTATGGAAAATACAAAAAATTAACAAGAAAGAAATCAAGAGGCTTTCAGGACCCGTGACTGAATTTCTGAGATAAGATCCAGCCGGTAGGCATTTCCTCTCAGAGCTGAGGTCCTTTCCTCTTATAAAAAAAAATAAATAGTTTTTGATATCGTACATGAACACCTTGGAGATTGTTTTGCACGAAGTATATAGCTACTCCTGGTTTCCCTGGTCATATCGTTTATATCATTAGGTATATTTTAACAAGCATGCCCTCATAATTGTAATTAACAGTTTATTAATTACTCCACCGGTTCGCCCGGCTCCTGCACAGGAGGTGCATCTTTTGCATTTATACCATGTTTCTTTCGGCAATTAGAGCATACTATTAGCAAATGGCGGGCTCTATTTGCCAAAAGAGTTAAAAAAAAAAAAACACCACCTACCCTGTGGCCCCCCTGCAGTCACCTTCCATGGGGGTCTCTGTAGCAGAAGAAGCAGGAGTGGTCCCCAGTCACTCCTGTGTCCTGCTGGTTAAAAAATGGGGCCCCGAGACCAACATCATTTGCCTTTACTGCCGTACATGGTTATAGGGCTTTACAGCTCTCAAACATGTTGGCGCAGGTCTCAGAGCCAATCAATACCATTTTTAACTAGAAGCTGCAGGACAGGAGCGTCTGGGGACCGTTCCTGCCCCGGAAAGGGTAAATGAGGCTGTGGTGGGTGTAGAGGATGTGGTTGCGGGGGGGGGGGGATAGTGTGTTTTCCTTGGATTTTTTTTTTAATTCATATTTACTTTGGTTTGACAAATGAACAGAACCAAAATATATATTAAATGAAACGAAAATCCAAATAAACCCCTCACCCCTCCGAAATAAGAAAACAAAACTGAAATGAAAATGTGTCCTATGCACATTCCTAATAAAACATATCGCTAGCTCACTGAGACAGCCTGGATCCAGCCTTCCTGCCTGAGGCAAAGGAGCTGGCAGCACAGCCAGTTGTTGTGATGTACGGTGGGATTGCTGAAGCCTGCTGAGCCACTGGTGCCGGCTCCATTTATGAACCAGAGCTAGTGGGGAAGGAGTGAGTGGGGATCGCTCTTCTCCTTCCTAGATCGGAGATCCCCCATAGAAGGGATAAGTGTGGTCCAAAGTGGGGGACAGGAAGTGATGATGCCAGGGGAATGCTGGTGGCACCATTTTATTTTCTCATATGAAAATTGACAAAAAATGAATTTTAATTGTGGGGTTTGGTTTTTTTTTTCATTTTCCTTTTAAAGGGTGCTGCATTTTTCATTTGGTTTAGAAACAAATACACACCCCTAGTACATTTATCTGAATGCAAATATATATTCTGCGTATTATTCATTGTGACTATTCTGTAAGCCAGTCCATATGGGGAGGGGACCTCTGCGATGGGGAAAGGGGTGTGGGGTTTCCTGTTTGCCTGCTTATATGCTCCAAGCACGGCGCTAATGAGTTTGGTTTATTATAAGGTTGGATAAATATACAAAATTACCTCTGTGGAGCAATCAGAGCTGTCTCCCTTCAGATTCACCTGTCATGCTATTCTTTTTTTGTCTTTCGAGTGACACAAGGACAATGTGAAGAAAAAAGAGAGAGAGACTATTCTCAGCTGTTCAATGAACAGCAACTTGCTGGGCTGGCACAATGACTTGCTCCAGCAGAATCGGGAATAGTATTTTATTCCAGTTCAAAGAGGAGAAGTATTTGCTTGGCAGAGTCACACAGGAAATGGAATTCTTGGGTTTTCCTTCAAGCTTGACTTCTCTTGACTTCATGCCGGATGACGCCTGCTGTAAACAAAGCTGTGCTTTGGATATGTTGTAGAGATGATGAGGCTGAGCCCGCTGGCAGCCTTGGAAAAGGAGGCTGCCATTAGCAGAAAGGACTCTAATTACTGACAGATAGTCTACATGCTGGGAAGTATTTTTGGTGAAAGTAGCACTGGTTAGAACCTGGAAAAGGTTTGGATAACGCATGGCACATGAGCCTGAGTCTTCCCTCGACCAGTGGTCTTGTCCCCTGCATCTCAGTCCTTAATTCTGAGTTCTCCATTCAACTCCTACACACGTCATGTTATATTATTTCCCCATCTTTCACCTTACCTAAGGAGCCTATTTACTAAACTGCATTGAAAACACGCGGAAGTGCACATTTTTAACACAATGGTGCAGTGCTTTTAACAATCTATTCACGGGGAGGACCCCTTTCAAATAGTTTTACCTGGGTAACTAAGCAAAGGAACAGGTGAGGTCATCCCGTGTCTTTCTGGTCACCAGAGCGAGTAGGGTAGAAAGGAATGGGAATCTCTCCTGCCCTGTCACCTGTCCTGGAACTCCTGATGGGATAAGTGGGTGAAGGGATGGGGGAGATATCTGGAAATCTTGAGGGCAGTGGGGGAGGGGACGGGCAAGCTTGCTGTGGACCGTCCATTCTGGCCAGAAAGGGCCTGCTTTTCTGTTTAGGAAGAAAGGGATGGAGGAGGGTCTAGGGATGTGCAGACCAAAAGTTTAAGTTCATAAGTCCATAAGTCGAAAGGGGGGGTCATTTGCGGTCAATATGGACATATGGAGAATTCCATAAGTTGAGTCTATGTCCATATGTGCAAATAAAAATTTAAACCCCTCACCCGCCTTAATCCCCCCTCACCCCAAGACTTACCAAAACTCCCTGGTGGTCCAGCGGGGTCAGGACGCCATTTCTGAACTCCTTTGCAAGGAGCACGTGACGTCGGCGCCACATCGGAGTGATGCGGCGTCACGTGATTCCCCGCGGGTCTGCTCCCGGAACCCTCGTTGGGCCCAAAAGGCACTTTTGGCCAGTTTGGGGGGGTCAGGAGGCCCCCCCAAGCTGGCCAAAAGTGCCTTTTGGGCCCAACGAGGGGTCCGGGAGCGGAACCGCGATGGACCACGTGACGTCGGCGTCACGTCGGAGTGACGCCGGCGTCACGTGATTCCCCACGCGTCCGCTCCCGGACCCTCACGGAACTTTTGGCCAGCTTGGGGAGTTTTGGTAAGTCTTGGGGGGGGGATTAAGGAGGGTGAGGGGTTTAAATTTTTATTTAGATCAACAATCGCGATTTCCAACGTATTCAACATAGCTATGTTGAATAAGTTGGAAATCCGATCGTTTACGCCTCATCACTTTTTTAAGTTAAAAAAAAAAATAAGTTGCATTTTCCATTTAAGTTCAAAACGAATGCACACCCCTAGGAGGGTCAGTAGAGCCCATTCGTCTGTCCAGGGATGGCAGGAGGGGGTCAGCCATCTCCGCACCACCAGAGGTGTAGTTAAGTTTCTACTTTACTGGCTCGGTTAATGCAAGCAGTGTGTCTAACATGATTTGCAATAACACTTTGAAGTACCTTTTATTTCTATTTGGGCCATTGTTATTGTTAACACATGGTGTAGCCTTTTAACATATGTTAGCAGGCTAATGCCCTTTAGAACATAGGCTCCTATAACTGGACAGCAAGGTTAATAGCACTGGGGCCTATGAACTAAACTTCCACTAGAATTCTCTGTGTATAGGATTACAGAAGAAACAGATGCATCGTTTACAAATGGTACAAAATACTGCAGGATGTCTTCTTACAGAGATAAAACCTACAAACCATATTTCCCCAGATTTGAAGAGCCTTCCTCGATACCTTTTGGTTTGTAGGGCAGCCTTTAAAATTTTGGCTTTGGTTTACAAAGCAGTCTTTAAGAAACAACTTAAATATCACCAACTTTAAAGTGGGGTGCGCCGTGCACTAGGGATGTGAATCGTTTTTGAATGATTAAAATTATCGTCAGATAATTTTAAAATTGTCAAAAATCGTTAGAGTGCACGATACAATACAAATGCCCCCGATTTATCGTCAGGGCATTTGTATTGTATCGTTAAATAGGGCAAGGGAAAACCGGCACACCAAAACAACCCTAAAACCCACCCGAACCTTTAAAACAAATCCCCCACCCTCCCGAACCCCCCCAAAATGTTTTAAATTACCTGGGGTCCAGTGGGGGGTCCCGGCACGATCTCCCTCTCTCTGGCCACGACTGCGTTAAGAGCAATGGCGCCGGTGGCCCTTTGCCCTTATCATGTGACAGGGCAAAGGTAGCGCTGGCGCCATTTTGGTTCCTGACTCCCGACGTCACACGTGCAGGAGATCGCCCCCGGACCCCCACTGGACCCCCAGGGACTTTTGGCCAGCTTGGGGGGGGGTCTCCTGACCCCCACAAGACTTGCCAAAAGTCCAGCGGGGGTCCGGGAGCGACCTCCTGCACACGGGCCGTATTGCCAATCTTAAAAATGGCGCCGGCGCCATTTTGAAGATTGGCAATACGGCCCCGTATTGCCAATGGCGCCGGCGCTACCTTTGCCCTCACTATGTCATATGGTAGCGCCTGAAAACTAAAAGTGCTCATCACATGCAATTGCATGTTGATGAGGCTATTAGTTCCTGGGATACTGAAAGTAAAATGTGCAGCCAAGCCTCACATTTTACACTCAGAAATGAATACCTGCCCAAGGGCAGGTATTATTTTCTGAGCAACCCAGAAAACTGTACAGAAAAGCAGAAAATATTGCTTTGCTGTACACACTCTGACTTAATATCCTAGCGATATTAAGTCAGAGGAACCAAAAATAATAAAAAAAAAAAAATTAAATTTAAAAAGAGCTGACTGCCGGTCAGCTGTTAGAAAAACAGATGCTCAATTTTCTGGCATCCATTTTCCTAACCCGTAGCTGTCAGCGGGTTTGGAAACCGACGCCGGTAAAATGGAGCATTGGTTGTCGGGACCTGCTGACAGCCCCCTCTACGCTAATAAGGAGGCATTAGGGATATGCTATTGCCCCTAGTGCCTCCTTATTAGTGCAACCCCTCATTTAAATAAAGAATCGTGTGCCCAGGAGAGGTGGCTGTTTAGCACCTTCTCTCTCGTGATTCTTACCGTGTGTGTGTGTGTGTTTGTGTGTGTATATGTGTGTGAGGAAGAGAGAGCCTGAGTGTGTGAGAGAGAGGGAGTGTGTTTGAAAGCATTGGTATGTATATGAGAGAGGGAGTGTCTGAAAGAATGAATGTGTTAGTATGTCTGTGTGTGTGAGTGAGAGAGAGAGAGAATATAGTTTGTGTGGCCCTACCTCCCCTAATGCACGATAACCTCAGGGTGATCGGAAATCAAAAGATCGCAGATATGGAGAGCAGGAGATTTTTTAAAATCCTTATTAGTTTTAATTATCGGGTGTAATTCGATGTTTCTATTGTTCTGACATTTTTTTTAAATATTAGAACATTTTTTAATTATTGTTTTATTCATCAGAGGTTTTGACATATTTTATTGGTGTTTGGGAGTATGCTAGGTTTTTTTTAATTGGATGTTTGTCTGCTGTTTCGACATTTTATCTTTTTATTAGCATGGCTTTATTATGAATGATGCTTTATATCTCCAATTGTGTTGCTTGATGTTTTGAGAGGAATGATGATGTTTCAGTTTTTCCATTATTTCACCGCATAACACAGTCGGGCTGGTGGTTTCCAATTCAGTTTTTGTTGGCACATTTCTAGACTGTTTTTGGTGAGGGTCTGTCTGTATTTTAAAAGTCCAGTTCTTGTGTAACTTTCATTCTTGCTGTGAAAATGGTGGGACTTATGAATTGGCTTTTAGGGCATTATGGTTCTCTCTTCCTCATTTCTATTTTAAACAGAAGTTTGCTCGTCATTAATTTCATTTGCATACAGTAAGCGGTTTTGAATGTTCTTGCAGAAAATATTTTTTCATTTGCATATTTTATTGTAACTGCTGTTTGTAGATTAGGTTTTTATTTTAAGGGATTAGCTAATGTTCCCTCTAAGGATTGGGTTGCTGTGAGCATAAATTTGATAGGCTTTTCCCACCAAAGAAACAAAGTAGTGCTCACAGGGTAATGTAGGAGGGTGGACAGTGTTCTAGGGCACATGGCAGCCGCAAATGTTCTGGAGCACCGCCCACTTCAGTAGCCACCCTAAGCCCCTGGGTAGTCTGATGACATGTCATGTCCCAGCTGGGACTCTGCAGTCAAGCCCAAACTGCCTGCTTTGTCATCCCTCAAACCAGAGGTAACGTTGGAGATGACCCCTGCAAGAGTGCTTTCTGTTGTAGGTCCTTTTGTGTGGAATTCTATGCTTAAAGAGCCCAACTTTCAAAATTGTTCATGGTACACCATTTGAGTGTGTAAAGTGGGCCCTCGAAGATTAATACTTCCATTTTATAAACTGGGTGGCAGGAGTCACATAGTCTATAAAATACTGCATATATCTTCCCCAAAGGTACACACTTTGTGATTGATTTTCAAAAGCATTTACATGCATAAAATGGGCTTTTACACGTGTAAATGTACTTTATTCGTGTAAGTGGGCTTTTGGAAATTGCTACAATATAATCCATTGAATGGTCCAGAGGATTTACCTATGTAAGTGCACTTTGCACACATAAATGGCTTTTGAAAATTGCTACAATAGTTACATTTACGCATGTAACTCCTTTGAAAATTCACCTGATATGTTTCAGTAGCCTGTTAGTGGCAATGGGGATCAAATCCACAGCCCCAGCTTTTCAAGGCCAGGAGACCTTACAGTAGAGCCACAAGGACTCTGGTTCATAGATAATCATGAGTGGAAGGGAACCATGAACCATGAAAGACCTGCCTCCGGAGGCTTCCTATTGGGCCCGCGTTGAGTGTGTCCCAAACTGAAGGGCAGATATATGAAGCCCTAGTCTGACACACATTTGCTGGTCCAACAGTCTTTGTGGAGTTTGCCTTGGGAAACTGCTGTTTGTCCTGCCCGTTTCCTGCTCTGCATTTCATTCTTGCTTCCAGTCTGGCTCCTGCTCTTCAATTGATTCCTGTTTCCTGCCTGGTTCCTGCTCTGATTTTGGATTCATGCCTCTTGCCTGGTAAGCCTTGGTCACCATCTGCACCCAAGGGCTCCACCCGCGTGGAATGGTAGCTGCCAAACACTGCCTGCTCCAGCTTCAGGAACATTTTGCCTTTCTGAAGCATGCCTCTTGCCCATAGGTGGTACTCCTTCTTTGCCTCACCAGATTAAGTCCTTGGCATACATGCATATATTTGTAATATAGGAATGTGCATATTTTCTCTATCCATTTTATAAATTTATACACATTTATTTTACATGCATAATAATAATAATCTCAATGAGTGCATAAATAATCCAGAATTAAATGTGGAGGCTATTTTATAAAGCTTGCATGTATTCCACTTCTGAAACTACTTGCGTGCACGATTACTTGGAATTACCAGTTCACCGATACCTCCACCAGTTCACTGAGACATTCACCAATTCAACCAGACCATCCAGCACTTCACCCTGTACACCAGCAGTTCACCCAGACCACCCACCCCAAAAACCTCAGACAAAAGACAAGTGCAAGTTCAATTATGAGAGTCAATTAGCAGAGCTAAAAGTGTATTGACAAGTCCAGTAAAGCTATGACACGGGGAGACAGGGTTTTGATCAAGGTTTAGCATTCCTTCTTTATCTTCTAGACATCTCCACGCATTTGACACTGTCAACCATGCCATCCTACTCTCAAGACTGCACTCCATTGGAATGTCTGGCTCTGTGATGGCCTGGTTCTCATCTTACCTGAACAACAGAGCTCAACAAGTCACTAGAGGTGTGCATCCATTTTCCACGTATTTGTAATCCGCAACTTATTTTGTCCTATCTGTTAAATACGTGGGGAGGCGAAACGCATCGCGACTCCCCACGTATTAAACAGATTTCTGTTTTATTCGGCCTCCTAAATAAAAATTTAAACCCCCCACCCTCCTGACCCCCCCAAGACTTACCAAACCTCCCTGGTGGTCCAGCGGCGAGTCCAAAAGCCATCCCTGCATTCTCACACCCACGTTTGCCGGTTTCATCATGACGCCGATAGCCTTTGTCACAGGGGCTACCGGTGCCATTGGTCAGCCCCTATCACATGGTCACCGGCGCCATCTTGTGCTCCTACCATGTGACAGGGGCTGACCAATGGCGCCGGTAGCCCCTGTGACATAGTATGGGCAAAGGCTATCGGCGCCATTTTGAGTCCTGGCTTCGGACGGCAGGTCGCTCCGGGACCCCCGTTGGACCCACAGGGACTTTTGGCCAGCTTGGGGGGGCCTCCTGACCCCCACAAGACTTTCCAAAAGTCCAGCTGGGGTCCAGGAGCGACCTCGTGCACGCCGGCCATCAGATGCCAATACTCAAAATGGTGCCGATCGCCTTTGCCCTCACTATGTCACACATAGTGAGGGCAAAGGCGATTGGCGCCATTTTGAGACGCAAAGGCAAAGGGCAAAGGCGATTGCGCCATTTTGAGTATTGGCATCGGATGGCTGGCGTGCACGAGGTCGCTCCGGGACCCCCGCTGGACTTTTGGCAAGTCTTGTGGGGGTCAGGAGGCCCCCCCAAGCTGGCCAAAAGACCCTGTGGGTCCAACGGGGGTCCCGGAGCGACCTGCCGTCCGATGCCAGGACTCAAAATGGCGCCGATAGCCTTTGCCCATATTATGTCACAGGGGCTACCGGTGCCATTGGTCAGCTCCTGTTACATGGTAGGAGCACAAGATGGCGCCAGTGACCATGTGACAGGGGCTGACCAATGGCACCGGTAGCCCCTGTGACAAAGGCTATCGGCGCCATGATGAAAAACCAGCACTGAGGGTATGAGTGAGTTCCTGGACCCCCCGCTGGACCACCAGGGAGTTTTGGTAAGTCTTGGGGGGGTCAGGAGGGTGGGGGATTGTAGTTAATTTTAATTTTAGCTGGGACAGGAATTTAACTCGCCGTAGTAACGTATTGACAGATCGACAACTTATGGAATTCTCCATACTTCCGCATGAAACGGAATTGACCCCCCACGAATACGTATCACGAATGCAATGAAAACGTTTTGGCTGCACATCCCTACAAGTCACAATCAACTCCTTCACTTCCTCCCTGATGCCCCTGAGTTCTGGGGAACCTCAAGGTTCTTCTCTATCTGCTGTCTTATTCAACCTTTACCTTATTCCTTTATGTCATACCCTTGCCAACCTTGGAGTCCACTACATTTACATTTACATTTTATTAAATTTATGGATCACCTATCACAATGAAGGTCTAAGCGATTTACAAAAGATACATGCATAAAAGAGATACAAACATAAAATAAATAATGAAAAAACCCCATAAAATCTTAAAACATGAAGAACAAATTAAAACAAAGAAAGAAGTAAAAATAACCAAGTTTAAACGAAAAAGGTTTTAAAAGAGTTCTAAAGTTTTTGAGGGAATCACACTGTCGAATTTCTAAAGGAAGTGAATTCCAGAATTATGGTCCTGCCACAGAAAAAGAACAATCATGTGTGATTTATAAGCGTGCAAATTTTGGTGAAAGTACTTCTAGGAGGCCACACTGTGAGGAGCATAAGGACCAGGCTGGTTGATAGAATTTCAATAATGCATTTGCCCAAGGGCTTGAATCGCCATTGATGAGCTTGTATATAATCTTGCCAAGTTTAAATTTAATTCTTTCAGGAATAGATAGCCAATGTAAGTCAATCAGAGTAGATGTTATATGAGCTGAATGCTTTATTCCTGATTGTTCATGTTGCTGAATTTAAGAGTAATTGGATGGGCCGTAGAGTAGAATAAGGGAGACCAATATAGAGAGTATTGCAATAATCAGTTATTGGAAATATAGAGGCCTCAAGAACAGTTTGGAATTCTGAAGGAAATAAAAGTTTTTTGAGTCCAGAAAGCATACGGAGTCTATAAGATCTATGCCGATGACATTCAATTCTTTTCTTCCCTTAAGGAAACATGGACCCTCACAGAATCTTTCCTCACCCATTGCCTCACAACCATCCAAAGATGGCTACACAGCAATAAACTAGCCCTCAACATCTCCAAAACTGAAATCATTATTCTATCAAGCCACCCAGTGGATAACGCACCCAACCTTTTCTCTTTCGACTTCCAATCAATCACCATCTCATAAAATGTAAGAAACTTGGGAATCACTATTGACTCATTGCTTTCTATGCACCAACATATAAGAACTATTACCAACTCCTCCTTCCACAAACTATGCTTACTCCATCACCTTAAATACCTTCTTGAACCCTCTGACTTTAGGACTGTCCTTCAAACCCTAATATTCTCTAGCATAGACTACTGCAATTCCCTCCTGATAGGTCTACCTTTATATATGACCCGTCCTCTGCAGATCATTCAAAATTTAGCAGCAAGACTCCTTACAAACACCCCAGTGTGCTTTCACATCTCTCCTGTTCTCAAATCCCTACATTGGCTCCCAATCTCTTTCCGAGTACAATACAAGCTTGCCACGATTATACACTCCTCGATTCATTTATTTATTTGCTTTTATATACCGACATTCATTGGGGTATATCACATCGGTTTACATGTAAACAACGGAGTATAATAAAACGAGGAGTCTTATTATTTTATATTGAACAGCATGGAAACTCTTAGGAACTAATTAATTGTTAAACATGACAAACTTATGTTTACGTTAACAGTCTAAACAGTAGTGAACATGACAAATTTATGTTTAAGTTAACAGTGTAACAGTAGTGAACTAAGGAGAGAAGGGTATAAATTATATTTAAGCTTATTAGGTTATATTACATAATAACAGTAGAGTATTAAGGAGAAAACGATTATTATGATATACTTAAATTTATACTTAGGTTATACATGAAAAACTTGCTTAGACTTATGCTTGAATATAAATTTAATTACAGTTAGAGGTAGAAGGACTTGAAAGGAAGTGTTCCAGTAGAATGCTTGGGTTATGCTTTAAAAACACATACTTCGACTTATGCTTGAACTGATACTTAATTACAATGTAGAAGTAGAAAAAACTTGCAATAAGGTGTAGCAGTAGAATACTAAAGAGAGTAGGTAATGATATTGATATTGTGTAGCAGCCAAGAGTTCGGCATTCATATGGAAATGATTCATAACTTGCATGCGCCCTGGATTTCCTCTATAATAAAAATCCACACACCCCCTCCCTTCACCTCAGATCGTCTAATCTCTTGCTTTTAGATGTCCCATCCCCTAGGTTCACACACCTCAAAAAAACCAGAGAATGTGCCTTCTTTTCCACAGGACCTCTCCTTTGGGACACCCTACCCAAAAAACTACGATGCCTCCAAAATGGAGCTTTCTTTTAAAAAAGCCCTCAAAATCTTCCTTTTCAAAAACGTTTTCTCAAGCTTAAATGATAAGAGTCTATTCCCAACATGTTCCCCCTTAGGGGACGCCACTTAGGGCCAGAAGCAAGGGCAGAACTCAGCCGTCTCGCCTTCTCAAATGTATGAACTTTCCTCCAGATGTTTTATCTTCACGCTCCCCCCTCCCGATGATCATGTACTATTGTAATGACTGATGTTATTCCTGGATGATATATATAATGTCTGTTTCCCCTTTTATTTCTGTTTATGTATGCTCTCACTGTTCCCCGCTGTGAACGTATGAAGGGTGGGTGGCAATAAATAAATAAATAAATAAACATTTTTGGTCCCCAGATGCAACCTCCCAGGCAAACTAGAGATCGTGATCTGAAACTCCAAGGGGGAAGATTCAGGAACAATGTCAGGAAACATTTCTTCACAGAACGGGTGGTGGATGCCTGGAATGCCCTCCCGGTAGGGATAGTGAAGACAAGAACAGTAATAGAATTCAAAAGGGCATGGGAAAAACAGAGAGGATCCCTGCTGGCTTGAGAATGGGAATGAAGAAATGGGGTAACTTTTTGCTACATCCATTTTATTTATTTTATTTATTTATCGAGTTTTATATACCGTCGTTCGGTTTCGCCTTCACAACGGTTTACAAAGTTACAATGTTTAACAGTGTTTCAAAATGGTTCAAAAGGTTGCTAACATAGAAGATATCATTTATGAACTTGGTTTCTATATTAATCAAAACATGTTGCATAACTGAGTAATAATCATAACTTTCATGGGTCCTTCAGTTTGGCTAGTGTTATAGGAGGGGAGCGGTGTTTTAGAGTCAGTGGGTGAGTTGGTAGGCTTTAGTAAACATCCATGTTTTTAGGTCTTTTTTGAAAGTTTTTAAGTTTTCTTGTATTCTTAGTTCAATTGGGAAGGTATTCCAGAGTTTGGGGCTTCCAAGTGAAATTGCACTCTTTTGAGTTGAGGTGAGTTGTTTAGATTGAGAAGGTGGGATCTTTAATACTTAATAATCCTTTGTTAGCTGATCTGAGGTTTCTGTTTGGAGCATGCAGTTTTATGGATGAACTTAACCAGTTTGTTTGTTTTTCATATATTATTTTATGCCGTATGAAAAGTATTTTGTATTTGATCCTAAATTTTATTGGGAGCCAGTGTAGAGATATAAATGTAGGAGTAATGTGATCATATTTTTTCGATCCTGTGAGAATTCTTGGAGTTGAGTTTTGCAGGATCTGGAGTGGGCGAATGGTATTAAGAAGTAAGTTGAATAAAAGGGAGTTACAGTAGTCTAGGTTGGAGAAGATGAGTAATTGAAGTACTGATCTGAAGTCATTGGGGGAGAGGAAAGGTTTTAATTGAAGTAATGTTAGGAGTTTGTGATATCCATCTTTGATTTTTGCAGTGATGTGGTTTTTGAAGGAGAGTTCTTTGTCAATTATGACTCCAAGGTTGCGTGCAAGATTGACTGGAGTGATAGCCACTTTTTGGTTTATTAAGTTGAGTGGTGGTGGTTAAGGAGTGTTGTTCTTTCTATCCAGTAGGGGTGTGCATTCGTTTGCAACGTATTGGTAATCTGCAACGTATAGGGCCATATTCGTTGTATTCATGGGGAAGAGAAACGTATCACGATTCCCCACGAATACAACGAATCTTCACTGAATTATTCAGCTGTCTAAAGAAGCGAATTTAAACAACCCCCCCACCCTCCTGACCCCCCCCCCCCGGCACCATCTTCTGCTCCTACCATGTGACAGGGGCTGACCAATGGCACCGGTAGCCCCTGTGACATAGTAAGTGCAGGAGGTTGCTCCCGGACCCCCGCTGGAACACCATGGACTTTTGGCAAGACTTGTTCGGGTCAGGAGGGTCCCCCAAAACTTGCCAAAAGTCCCTGGTGGTCCAGCGGGGGTCCGGGAGCGATCTCCTGCACTCGGGCCGTCGGCTGCCAGTAATCAAAATGGCGCAATAGCCTTTGCCCTCACTATGGGTTCTTCTTAGTGTTTGGGTAATTGCCAGGTTCTTGTGGCCTGGTTTTTGGCCTCTGTTGGAAACAGGATGCTGGGCTTGATGGACCCTTGGTCTGACCCAGCATGGCAATTTCTTATGTTCTTATGTTCTTATGTCACAGGGGCCGACCAACGGCACTGGTAGCCCCTGTGACATAGTAAGGTCAAAGGCTATCAGCGCCATTTTGAATACTGGCAGCCGACGGCGTGAGTGCAGGAGATGGCTCCTGGACCCCCCGCTGGACCACCAGGGAATTTTGGTAAATCTTGGGGGGGGTCAGGAGGGTGGGGGGTTTGTAGTTAATTCAATTTTAGCTGGGAAACGAACATGAATGAACGCATGAACGTATCGGGGGCCCCCCTTGCTGAATGCAACGTATCTGCCCCCGACGAATACGAATATCGAATGCAATGTATGCCGTCCCTCTGCACATCCCTACTATCCAGTATGATTATTTCAGTCTTATCAAAGTTTAGAATGAGTGTCAAGTTAGTTAGTAGTTGTTTTATTTTGTTTAGGTAGGTGGTTGTTTTTTTGTAGGTTTCTTCCAGTGAATATACATAGTATATTTTCTTCCAGTGAATATCCATAGTATACATTAGTATACATTTAGGCTTGGGATGGCCTGCACAGAGCGTCAGTAGCTACTTTCCAAAAATAAAACATGATAAATAAATAAATAAATGCTGGGCAAACAGGATGGACCATTTTGGTCTTTATCTGCCATCATTCACTATTTTTCTGTATTGGCAATTCCAGTTATCTGATACTTTCTGAGCAAAGCATTGTTACCTCTGAGAAATGTTATCCATGCTGAGCTTTCCTTTTTAATTCCCCCCCCCCCCCCGCCCCCAACACCTTTAAAAATAATTTAATTGTGGAGGACTTTCAGGATTGAAAGCTGCAAATTTCTGTTTATAATGCGGGGTAAGATTTGCTACCAGTGAGCTAAAGCTTAGGGAAGTGGTTATTTAAAACCAGATCATTCTCATAAGATTCATTCCGTGTCTACCAAAAGTAATAGTCTACGTTATATCTCCAGTCAAGTAAACAGCAGGCCTTATCTGCTCCCTAATAATGTAAGTGCTGTAAATACAGCTGGCAGCTTAGCAGAGATAGCTGAATGCCCTCTGAATGCCTGGCTCTTGCAGAAAACCGTGGAATCACTAATGAATTTCAGTTTGGGGTACAGATTTTCCTTGTCGATAAAATGAAGTTGATTCTGTTTTTATTGTGTCTATTTTCCCTACCCCTTATGCAAATGTGATCAGCAAAAAAAAAAAAAATCCTCTATGATTAAAATCTTTCCTGCAATGAAAGAAATGGATAGTAAGTGTGTGTTCGTGGCAGTCACACGAACAGGTTTTATTCTCTGCTTGATGCATTTTGACAGGTGAATTAATGTGCTCGGGTAATACCAGAGAAAAAAAAACCAAAAAAAACAACCCCGGTACCTAATGTTATTTCAATTGTAGGCGGCTTTTGATCTATCACCTGGAGGTGAAGCCTGGGGCGGAGCACAGAGCAAAGTATTCTTTGATTCTCTATTGGGAATGTAATTACGAATAATAAGCATGTGTTTCACAGTTCATTGTTATTTGCAGGATAAATGCTTCTTTTACTGAAATGTTGATGCTCGTCTGGGTGCAGTGATACGGGCTCTTAGCCACAGTACAGCACATTAGGGCTGACATGGTTTACGTGGATTTCAACAGATAAACTACTGTGATTGGCAAAGCAAGTTTCACTCTGGTGTGGCAGAATGCGGATGTTGCCCCATCAGGAATGGCCAGTAATGTGTGTAACCCAGCGGTGCAGTGCCTGAGGCCTATTTAATGGATGACAGCTTTCCGAATGCTATAGGTGGACTGCATGATTGAGCAGATTAGCAGAGGGATGCAGGGACTTTCATGTGCCAGACTGAACGGCTGAGTGATTGGCATTGGCACAGGGGCATATACGTTCCCCTCCAGGGCTGGGTGACTCAGTGCACTGGCACGGGGAAAAGAGATAGGAAGACTTTCACCCCCACCGGGGAACAGTTCAGTAGATTAGCACAGGGACATATTATTTGGTAATTTCATCCAAAGGATCGGAGGACTCCGTGTATTGTTGGCACCGGGGATTTTATTTCTTATTTATTGACCAGGAAAGCCAGAATAATGGGGGCGCTTTGTTTTCAGCTGGCTCTTGGAGTGACTTTCCTAAGGTTACACAGAGAGCCAGCGGGATTCTTGAATGCAGGGCATTTTCCTTAATTGTAGTCCAGTGCTGTAGTCCCAGGCCTCCTTAAAACATGTTACAGTAAGAACCTCCAGGGCTTGAAAGACTCAGGGGCTTAAGACAGGGGCATAAGGACGTCCACTTCTGGAACTGGACAGCTTAGTGGACTGGCACCAGGACACAGATCATTCCACATGCTGCTGCCTCTGAAATGGGATAACAGCGGAACGGTCTGGCACCGTCTGAAACCCTGCAGAGTTCCAGGAGCCCAATTGCTCCTAAAGAAAAAACGCAACCTTTGCAGATTGCTGGGTAGATGTCACAGTAGTTGTGCTTTCAGGACCACAGAGGCCCCATCTTGAGATTCCTAGTTACGTAGCACGGCATCCAAAATGTCTAAAAAAAAAAAGAAAATAACATACATTATGCCCTTATGTTGTTTTATTCCAGAGCTGCTTCACTTTCATTGCTTGCAGCTGTAGTTTTTATTATTTTTATTTATGGATTTATTTTTTGTACTGTTTAAGCTGAGTCAGTCAGGGGAGGAGAGGGAAGGAGCCATTAACAAGCACAGTTTGAGCCATGAATCTTGCTAGCCATGGGCACAAAGGCAAAGGGCTCATGCCCCAAAATCTATTGACCAGTGCCCTAAATTTCTAATAGGGGTGAGAGGAGCAATGAAGTTGTAGGTTAGGAATGAGGGACATGGAGGGATGAGATCTGGATGTGAGCGGATAGAGTGATGCTGATGTAAAGGAGAGATTTAAACTAGAGAAGAGAGAAATGAAGGAGAGATAGATATCAGGGAGGGGAGGAAATGGTGAAAAACAGGAGAGAGAGAGACAAAATAAAATGGAAAGGAGAGCTTGGAAAAGGAGTTAGGAGCAGAAAGACGAAGACATCAGGAACAGGAGACGGAGACCAATGCAAAAGAAGCCCCACTCAGATAACAAATGTAGAAAAACAGCATTTTACTTTCGGTCCAGCAACTGGAATATGAATTGCAGTGACCCGGCAGCAGCTGCTGTGCGGCTCCTAAACCAAGGCTGAGAAGGCTTTTATTAAATCAATGTAAGTATTATTCAAAAATGATATGTAATAAGCTATTGAGACCACATATGTGAATAATGTCTCCCACATGACATCTGAAGAGGGGACTTCTGTGGTTTTCAAAGCTCAAGCACAATACTTTTAGCTCATTCATATGCTGATCCAGTGAAAGGCTTCAGAATCTGCCTAGAATCCCTTAACTGGAATGTAATTTGCGGTATTAAGTTATTGTGTATTCAATGTAAAATCCTTTTTTTTTTTTGTTATATGGAGAAAGATGGTGGCGGGTTAAATAATTTTGGGAAAACGAGGATTTCCACATGTAGTGGAACAGAAATGGTGAGGGCCCCTTGATAAGAAATTGACAGCTCTTCACTGATCAGGAAAGAATCAGCCGGTACAACGCATCCCACTGGCTCTTTCAGTTTGGTTGTAGTTGATTTCTTAAATTGTCCCCATAAGGCCAGCAGGATCTCAGTAACCAGCTCACCCTTAAACCCTTTATATAATCTATCCTCAGTGACTGCTACTTCAAGCTGCAAACAATTAAAAAACTCAGACCACTGCTATACTTCACTGACTTTCGCACTGTTCTACAGTCTATTATTTTTTCCAAAATAGACTATTGTAATTCCCTTCTCCTTGGCCTCCCTACTACCTACACCAAACCTTTACAACTCTTACAGAATGCCTCAGCACGCATCCTTACTAACTCTAAAAAGAGAGACCATATTATACCAACACTTATTGAGCTACATTGGCTACCAATTAAATTGAGAATCCTATACAAAACCCTATCCCTCATTCATAAAAGCATCATAAATGAAAACTCCCACTGGATCAACCCTCCACTCATACCATGAACCTCTACAAGGCCAACTCGTTCCACCCTTCAAGGAACGCTCCACCCCCCCCCCTCGATCAAATTCACCAAACTCACCTTCACTACAAAAAGAGCATTTTCTCTCACTGGCCCCACCCTATGGAATTCCATGCCTCCAGACTTACGTACCGAAACCAACACCCCTAAATTTAAAAAAACCTAAAAACGTGGCTGTTTCTACAGGCCTTTCCCTCAGATACCTCCCGCTAATGTAATTAAATTGCTGAGAATTGTTCCTCACAATATTGATACCTGATACTCTTGAATTTTGTGTAAATATTTGATACTTTTGAATTTCGTACAAATATCTCCCTTGTTAATAAGTTTGTTTTCATGTCCTTGTCATACAGTTTACTACTAATTTAACAATTGAGCTTCTTCCTTAAATACTCTGAACTCCTTTCCCAAGATCTCCCTTCAAAAACACTGTACCTAATCAATTTGTACTTTGAAATACTATACCTAGTTAATTTGTATTCAACCTTTTCCTACAGTTTTTGTTCCTTGTAAAGGCTATGCCTGTTATAACAGTGATGCTGTCCAAGTTCTATGTAAACCGATACGATGTGCAAATGGATGTCGGTATATAAAAACGCTAAAATAAATAAATAAATAACTCTGTGTCCTGTATTTATACAGGGGTTCTTCTTTGGGGGTGGGGCTGGTTATGGTTGTTGAATTTAATTATCAAAATTTGAGCTAGAGAATGAATTTATTTACACACGTTTGATATTCTGTTTTTTTGCTAGGAATACAAAGCAGATGCCAATTCATATTAATAGACTAGCAACAAGTCCATTATCAGGTACAGTATATCGCGTTGTATGCCATTATAATAGCATAAAGTCCAGGGCTGGGGAAACGTCTTAACTAATGAGCAAATTGAGGGAAGGCCTGGTTGAAAGTGAGGTGGCAAGGTTCCAGGTAGATGTAAAGTGGAGCCTCACTCTAGATATTGGTAGCATAGCAGCTGAAAGCCCTTGGTCTTCTGCAATGGGGTGCAGAAGGCAAGGAGATGGGGAAAATACTCTGACATTTCATGACAAAGCAGAGGGTTTTGAATTGAA
The DNA here is from genome assembly GCF_901001135.1 of Rhinatrema bivittatum. Classification (NCBI taxonomy): domain Eukaryota; kingdom Metazoa; phylum Chordata; class Amphibia; order Gymnophiona; family Rhinatrematidae; genus Rhinatrema; species Rhinatrema bivittatum. The sequence goes on from NC_042618.1 coordinate 9,563,325, forward strand.
TCCTGGTTTCAATCAATAGCCAGTGCAGTTTGTAATATTCTGGCTGCCATGTTTTGCATACGTTATCCTAGATTCAAGCAGGAGACACCATTCAGTAGAGAGATACAATAATCTATTCAACTAGTAGTGCAGGAATAACAGAAACAAGATTATTATGGTGCACAAGATAGTTGCATAATTGCCAAATTGGCAGAAGTAAATAAAGGTGGTTCCCATCGTGATATTAGGATTGAATGGAATCCCTAGGATTCGCACAGAGCAAGGGCGGAATAAACAGCACACACACATATGGAGAAATACACGAGATAAATAATGTGCGGCAAGCAATGGACAATAACCATTAACAAAAAGGATTTTATTTATAAGTAAGCACACATCAGTTGTGCATAATTCTAAACATGCAATTCAAATAGGGGTAGATTTTAAAAAGCATTTACTCGAGCAAAACTGGTTTTTGCTCGAATAAATACACTTTACTCAAGTAAGTGGGCTTTTCAAAATTGCTACAATATATGCCATTGAATTGTCCATAGGATTTACTCAAGTAAGTGCACTTTACTCGAGTAAATAGCTTTTGAAAATTGCTACGATAGTATGTCACATTTACATGCGTAACTCCTTTGAAAATGACCCCCATATAGCGTACAATTGTGTGCAATTCAAATATAGTGTCCTTGTACGACCACTATATTTGAATTGCACGTTTAGAATTATGCACAACTGATGTGTGCTTACTTATAAATAAAATCCTTTTTGTTAACCATCTCTAGGATTCGTACAGATTCTTTGGACTGGAGAGGAGTTCCTGCTAGGGAAGGTACAGACCACAAGGGATGACACCTTGCAGCCATTATTTGCAACCATTAAACCTTTACTAGATAAAGCTAAGGTAAATCAATCAATGCCTACTTTTAGTCCACAAGATTACGGGTCCTTCAGCATAGATAAAGCTGAATGGTTGGTCTCCAATATTCAGGCTTTGGTTAATGACCCGGGAGATGATCCCTTGGCTTCTGAGATTTTGAAATATCCAACCTCCCCTGATTTGGCTGATATTGAAGTTTGTTCTTAGTGGGAAGAATTTGAAAATTTTAGGAAAACAGAGGTTGATCTCCTTTTGCTCCTTGGATCCCTGTCCTTTTTCCATTTTCTGTTTACTCAGGAACAATTTTTCAGAGGTGGTGGTGGCTCTAATTAACGCCTCCTTACAGGAAGGTAAGGTTCCAGCTGATTTTTAAAAAGCCTGTGTACGTCAGTACTCAAAAGGGGCTCCCCTGCCTTTGGAGAGTCCAACCAGTTATCGGCCCATCTCCAACTTGTCCACTTTGAGTAAGTTATTGGAGAAGGTCATGTATTATTAGTCGGATCAACTGACCAGAAAACAGATTTTACACTCATGTCAATGCAGATTTCGTGTGACTCATAGTACCGAGATATTACTTCTGTCAGTGGCCAACTCTATCTTTAGGGCTAGATTTTAAATCTTACATGTGGGGGTTACATTTGTGTGTGGTACCCGGCGCGCACAAATGTACACCCGATTTTATAACATGCGCGCGCTGCCGGAGGACTCAGGACCGCCCCTGGACCGCCCCCGGATCGGCACCACGCCCCTGGCCACGCCCCGGACCGCCGCCCCACCCCTTCCCTCCCCTTTTCCAAAGCCCTGGGACATATGTGCATCCTGGGGCTTGCGCGACCGCCGAGCCTACGCAAAATAGGCTCGGCACATGAAGGGGGTAGGTTTTCGGGGGTTACCCGCGTATATTACGCAGGTAACCTTTGAAAATCTAACCCTTAGGGCCAGATTTTAAATCTTATGCGTGGGGGTACATTTGTGCGCGCTACCCAGCACACACAAATGTACACCCGATTTTATAACATGTGCGCGTGTTGCCGCGCACATGTTATAAAATCCATGGTCGGCGCGCACAAGGGGGTGCACACTTGTGCACCTTGCGCGCACTGAGCCCGAGGGGAGCCCCGATGGCTTTCCCTGTTCCCTTGAAGGGAACTTTTCTTTCGGTCCCCCCACCTTCCCCTCCCTTCCCCCATCTAACCCACCCCCCAGCCCTACCTAAATCCCCCCCTACAAAATAGGCTCGGCGCGCGCAGGGGTCGGTTTTCGGGGATTACGCGCGTTAACCCTTTGAAACTCTACCCCTTAGAGTATTGGATAGTAGTAATACAGTGGTAGCAATCTTTCTGGATGTGTCCTCTGTTTTTGACATTGTTTCCTACCGTGTTCTTTTGGAACGCATATGGGAAACAGGTATTAGAGGAAAAGGTTTTTGTGTGGTTTCAATCGTATCTTCCTGCAAGGAAACAGCAGGCATATTTTAATAATTTATCTTCCAATTGGTATGTTACCAAGTACAGACTTCCCCAAGGCTCTTTTTTGGCAGTGGTTCTTTCTATCATTTATATGAGACCCCTGTGCACGTTACTGGAAGGTTGTGTGCCTTTGCTTCGAGTTTATGCTGACGACATTCAGCTGTACTTTTCAGGGAAAGTTAATTTGATCTCTGCTTTGGAAAAGATTCTTTTGCGGATGGGCAGTCACCATTTAATTTTAAACCTGTCCAAAACGGAAGCACTTTGTTTTTCTAGGAAAGGTGATTATCTATTAAACCAGTGATATTTATCTTCTGGGTTCTTCTATTGTCTTTAAAGACACCTCCAAAAATCTAGGTTTTCTGTTTGATAGCAGATTGTCTTTTAGGCCTTCGATTCAGCATAAAATTCGATCAGGATGCTGCATCATTTGAAGCCTATTTTGAGTGTCTGATTTTCGCACTATAATGTAGTCAGTTTTGCTCGCCAACATGGACGATTGTAACTCTCTTTTTATTGGAATTCCCTGCTCTCACCTAAAAGCTCTTCAGGTGCTACAGAATTCTGCTGCACACTTGATCTGAGGTGGGCAGCGATGGGATCATGCCAGTCCTCTCTTACAAGCATTACAATGGCTTCCTGTTCCTCAAAGAGTACAATTCAAAGGTTTGGTCTTGGTTTTTAAGGCATTTAAAGGAGCAGAACCCTCTTTTTTCTAAAATCTTTTATATCCTAGATTCTTGCATTCCTCCAATAAAATGCTGCTGACTATTCCCTCAGTGGGGGATGCACATCTGACTGAAACCTGACGGAGGGCTTTTTTCTTTGTTCGGCCTTTACTTTGGAATGCTTTGTCTGAGGCCTTGTCTTCTGTGACTGATATTGTAATGTTTCACAAGCATTTGAAAGGACACCTGTTTACAGAGGCCTTTGATAGCAATCTGGATGATGGTTAGTAGAAGCTGAAGGTTATGTACAGTGCTGATAGCTTGTCATGTATGCTTGTATAATGTTTAACATTGCTGTTGCATAATGTTTAAATACTGATATTATGGTTTATTAACTGTTTTTTTGTACATATGTTATTGTGTTGTTTTTTTAAAATTCTTTATTTATCATTTTCAAATATTTATTTATTTATTGTTTTTGTTATACCGAGTTTCATGATAGGCATCACATCAACCCGGTTTACAAATAACAAGGAGTGTAAAGCATAACGTAACGTAAAAAACAATATTTTCAATAAGAACCTTGAACTTTAAATACAGTGAATCAGAAAAAGGGAGAGGGAAAGTTACAAAAACAAGGAAAATAAACTTGGGATGGAAGGGGAGAAATTGAACAGCACAATATTTACATTTCAGCCTATTGATACATTAGAATAGCAAGTGAAAAATAAGACTATGAAACGGTACATAGGTAATCAAATGAATAAATATGACAGTTGTGAATGGTAATAGTATGATAAATATTCAGCAGGAATTAGTGAGAGAGGGTTTGAGGTTGGTTGATTCGTGTTTACATTCCATTATTGCATACGAGTTAGTGCTAGTGAGAGGAGGTTTTATTCAAGGCTTGGAAATGCTTTTTTGAAAAGCCAAGTTTTTAGTCTTTTCCTAAATGTTAGAGAGCATGGCTCTTGTCTCAAATCAGGTGGGATCGAGTTCCAGAGAGCTGGACCTGCTGATGAGAAGGCTCTGAGACTCAAGGATTTATGTTGGTAGGTTTTGGCCTTTGGAATTTGGAGTGACTCTTTGTAGTGTTCCCTGATAGGCCTGGCGGAGGTGAATTTTTTAAGTGGTATTTGTAGGTCGAGTTGCGTGTGTTGGTTGATAGTTTTGTATATGATGTTAATGGTTTTGTACATGATTCTATAGTGGATCGGAAGCCAATGGAGGTTTTTGAGAATAGGTGAAATGTGGTCAATTTTCCTGGAATTTGTAAGGACTCTGGCTGCAGAGTTCTGAACCATTTGTAAAGGTTTGGTGTAAGAAGCTGGGAGGCCTAATAGTAATGAGTTGCAATAATCTAGTTTGGAAAAGATCATTGCTTGCAAGATTGTTCTGAAGTCCTGAGTGTGAAACAGCGGTTTTATTCTTTTCAGGATATGTAATTTGTAGAAGCAATCTTTGGTGGTTTGGTTAATGAATGTTTTGAGGTTGAGACGATTGTCTAGGATGGCTCCTAAGTCTCTTACGTGGGTTGTTTGAAGGAGTGTGGGTGGTTTAGGAAGTGTGTTACTGTTTTCCGGTGATATGAGCAGGAATTCTGTTTTCGAAGCATTGAGTACAAGGTTTAGACTGATGAGGAGAAGTTTAATTTCTAATAGGCAACTGTCCCAGTATTCCATTGTTTTTGAGATTGATTCTTTTATAGGGATTACGATCTGTACAATTATCATACATTGTATGATACATTGTATGATACAATTATCATACATTGTATTTAAAGAAATACATAAGATGGAGATCAATAATATAGTTTACAAAAAAGAATAACACATCAATCCTTAAATTGAACTCCAACCTATTCAATATCAAAGCAAATGGAGAGACGCTTGACTCTCTAACTGAAATAACAATGGGAAACACAGGAAATATATTTGTCAGACACATAAGTGGCAAAAAACCTATCCCATTTACTAATTACCCTATTGGTCTATCGGGGAAGATGTTGGAGGATGTTGTTCTTTCTTTTGCTCAAGAAATAACTTAAATTGATCCGGGGTAAAAAAAAATAAAGGACTCTTCCTGTTTACTTACAAAACACTTACAGGGAAATCGTAGCTTGAAGGTAAAACCCAATGACAGCACCTCCTGACGAAAGGATAAAAACACCTTCCGTATTTAATGTGTCGTCAATGCCAGGTCTGGAAAAATGTTAACAGGTTTCTCCAAACATATGATGGGAAACCTGTTAAAATACTTTTTCATTATTTTATTCAAATCATTGACAGAAAAAAAGGTCACTAACAGAGTTCCCCAATCGATAATTTTCGCATTAGAATCTTCCAGAAACCTCGTTAGATCTCCCTGAAACATCTCTTCAGATAAATTCCTCATCCTTATAGCAGTTGTTTACTATAGGTATTTCACTAGGAGCAACGCCAAGCGCCTCTTGAAAAAATTTTGTAAGAGTGATTGAAGGAGTTTCTCCTGTCACTCTAGGAAAATTTAAAATCTGAATGTTAAAGCGCTTTGCGTTGTTCTCAAGTGCTTCTAATCTATTTGCAATTTGTTCTCTATCCTTGACAACTGCAATATTAAATTCCTGATTTTTAATATCTTTATTTTCTAAATTCTTAATCCTTTCATCAGATCTCTTGAGGTGATCTTGAATCTGGACAGAGTCTTGCGAATACCTTGAATTATATATATCCATTTTCCCCGCTAACTCCTTAATATTCACAGACATCCCTGCCATCATTTCCCAGATTGAGTCCAATGTTATCAGTTCAGGTCGGGCAGGCAATTCCACTTTTCTGCTGCTTGATGGAATAGCAGCATCAGTAGCAGTCCTTGGTTCCACTGGGCTTATGGCAGGGCTTTGTATCCCTCCTGCCATATCCTCTTGGGCACTGGTCTCAATTAGGGCTGATTCATTGCCTTGTCCTGGTTTTCTCTGAACTGGGGGAAGTCCAATATTTGGACTTAGAGAAGCCTCCTCCTCTGCAGAGTTGGGGAGTCCTCCCACACTTCCCAGCTCATCAGGTTCCTTGGCGCTCTGAACTTGCGGGATAGGTGAGACCATAAAATTTGTGATTGCCTGTTGGATGGGTAATGCTAATGAGGAGGGCAGGGAGGGAAAAACCTCACTTTCCCTTTTCTCTTAGCTGGCATGTTAACTACTCCCACCCACAGGCTTTCACAAGGTCTCTAAATTAACCACTCTATTCTAGAGTCCATCAGGAGGGAGAGATTCAAAATTAATTTCAAAAGTAAATACCTGGAGCAGTAGCAGTGGCAAAGTCCGGCAAAGTCTGATGAAGCGGCCATACGGCTGGCGCCATTTTGCAATACGGCAAATATGATTCGAGTGCAGGAGATCGCTCCCGGACCCCCGCTGGACCCCCGCTGGACTTTTGGCAAGTCTTGTGGGGGTCAGGAGGCCCCCCCAAGCTGGCCAAACGTCCCTGGGGGTCCAGCCGGGGTCCGGGAGCGATCTCCTGCGCTCATGACGTCGGGGGACAGGAACCAAAATGGCGCCAGCGCTACCTTTGCCCTGTCATATGACAGGGCAAAGGTAGCGCTGGCACCATTTCTATCAACACACCCGTGACCTGAGAGTGGAAGATCACAGCGGGACCCCCCCACTGGACCCCAGGTAATTTAAGACATTTGGGGGGTGTTCGGGAGTGTGGGGGATTTATTTTAAAGGGTCGGGGTGGGTTTTAGGGTTGTTTTAGTGTGCCGGTTTTCCCGCCCTCCCCTTCCCCTCCCCCTTCCCCCGATTTACGATTTTTGACGATAAATCGGGGGAATTCCTAGTGTATATCGCCTCTAACGATTTTTGGCGATTTAAAATATATCGGACGATATTTTAAATCGTCGAAAAACGATTCATATCCCTAGTGCTTACTACCCTTAACCAATAAGCCCTTATGCTGCTGATGCAACTCCATCATTGCTCTCTGCTTCAACGGCAGGGAGAAAAGAGGAAAACGGAAATTAGATTCAGACAGCAACCAACAAGGACATTGAATTGCACAATCCGGGAAAACACATAAGCATGGAGTTACTTGCTGATATGGCAGTCACTACCCTTAACCAATAAGCCTTTATGCTGTTGATGAAAGTCCAAGATTGCTCTCTGCTTCGGTGGCAAGAGGGAACAGGGAATTGGACTCAAACAGCAACCAGTAAGGGCCCTGACTTTGACAGTCTGGGAAACTGATAATTATAAAGGTGCCTTGTATGGCCAGTACTTACAACCATAAGCTTCTGGGCAGACTGGATGGACCATTTTGTCCATTTCTGCCATCATTTCTATGTTTCTAACTTAGGACACTGGACTGATCATAATAAAGGCTGCAGAAAGATCTAGTAAAACTAGGATGGATTTAACCCCTCGATCTGCATTTAGATAAATACCATTGGTGATGTCCTATATGATGAATTTGATTCTGTGGTCTCTCCTGAAACCATATTGGTGGGGGTGCAAGGTATTGCCCTCTTTGAGGAAGTGACAATCTTTTCTACTAGTTTGGATAAAAAGGAGATGCTGAAGACTAGGCAATAGTGATTGATTATTTTGGAATTGAAGCCTTGTTTCTTCAGGATAGATTTGGTTACTGTTTTCTTTATATATGTCAGGAAGGAAACATTGAGATGAGATGCCATTGATAATATCAGAAAGCTAAGAAGCTAAATCTTGTTTTAGGTTGTGAATGAATCTTGGGGAAATTGGATCTATTGGGCTAGAGAATTGGCTAATTAGTTTCTGGTATGTTAAGTTGTTTTATACTTTCACTTGTAATGGAGTTTAGCTTTCTGGATGGTGGTTTGAGTGGAGGGAAAAGATGGGTTTGCTTTGGGATAGGAATCGTGGCTCAGACCAGGTAGTGGTCTGGCCATGAAATTAGGCTCAGTGTCAATATTTAGTAAGCCGGCTAATGCTGACATAGGCGGATAAAGTCGAATTGTCAAAAAAGAGCTAAGAATTTCAAAACTAAAATATCTTGCTGTAATATCTTGCTGTAAATATCTTGCAAATATCTTGCTGTAGCTAGAAAAAACTATAGATGGCTATTCTGTGCTATGAATATCACCAGGTAGGCAGATAACATACTTATTCTTCTATATAGCAAAGTACCACCACATAGCCGGATAGATGAGTTATCTGGCTACCTGGGGATGTTTGCTATATAGGTGGATAAGTGAGTTATCCGGCTATATACAATATCATTGTTTAGACGCATAACTTGCATATCCATCTATGTAGCAAATATCGCTAGGTAGCCGGATAACTCATCTATCCACCTATATAGCGCATATCACCAGATAGCCGGATAACTCACTTACACAGCCAGATAAATACGTAAGAAACATGCCCTCTGTTGGATGTGTTATCATTTTCCAAAATGGTGGCCATAAATTGAAAGCCTAACTTTTTTGATGAGGAGAAGGACTTTTGGGCTCGGCTGGTTCTTCCCAAGGAGCAGATCCTCTATTCTCCTGGTCCAAGCAGAGGGAACCTGCAGGATAGAACAAAAGCCTGGAACTGAATAAGAAAGGTTTTTAATAGGTAAGGATCTAATACATCCAGGGATACATGTATGACCCAGTGGGAGAAAGCAGAGTGTCAGCTGTAGGTACAGGCGGATTAAGGATTTTGGGGCCCCCTAGGCACTGTCTGTGCTGTTGCCGCCTTGTCACCCCTTCCATTGTTGGACAACAGGGAACAGGAGAACTAAGGCATAGTCCCCTAGTTTCTTGTGGCAAAAATGAAAAAGGTGTGAAACAAACTGGAAAACATTTCCTTCTTTTATATATTACATTACAAAAATAAAGTAGTTTAACACTAGATTAGTATAATTTATTTTGTTTTTATTGGGTAAAACAATGGATTTCATGTAAGTACAAGGAGGAGACCTCTGGGATGGGGAGAGGAGAAAGGAGGAGGCGAGTGAGAAGAAAAGTGGACCAGGGATGGGGAAGCCTAAGAATCTGGGATGGGGGAAGAGAGGGAGGTAGGTTCCTGATTGAGAAAGGGGAAGAAGGAGAAGGAAGGGTTGAGGAGGCGTGGGTTCTAGAATCTGGGGAGAAGGGAAAGGTAGGAAGGAAGGGTGGTTCTAGAATCTGGGGAGAAGGGAAAGGTAGGAAGGAAGGGTGGTTCTAGAATCTGGGGAGAAGGGAAAAGTAGGAAGGGTGGTTCTAGGATCTGAGGGAGAAAATCTAAGATCAAGGGAGGGAGAATTTGAATTGCAGTAGGTGGGGAGGAGGCAGAGGTCCCTTCCATGCTCCGGTCCTGCTCCTCCTTACATCCACTCTCTACCATCCCACGCAATATCACACACACACACACACACACACACACACACACACACAGGGCATGAACACCTCCTCTCTCATACACATGAACACTGCCGCCTACTCTTCTTTAGAGATGTGCATCGTTTTTTGTGTTCGTGTCGTTCTTTGTTTTTCGGCCGCCATGGAAATTGTCGTTTTTTTTCGGTTCGGGTCTTTTTTTTCGCGAAAAATCGATTTTTAGTTAGTGCGCGCTAACTCCCCGTTAGCGCGCACTAACTCCTGTCAGTGCGCACTAACAAAAACCGTTAGATTTTGTTATTTTTTGTTACTTTTTGTTAGTTTTTGTTAGTGCGCACTAACAGGAGTTAGTGCGCGCTAACGGGGAGTTAGCGCGCACTGACTCCCGTTAGTGCGCACTAATCGGAAAAACGAATTTTTGCGAAAAAACAGGAAAATCCTGATTTTTTTCAGGCTCCCTGAAACATGCCAAATTGGACAATTTCGTTGCAATTTTCCAATTCGGCAAAAACGAATGCACATCTCTACTCTTCTTCCCCTCTCACACACAGACACATGCCCCCCAACTGATCCCCCTCTCAACCCCCAGCCTCTCTTCCCACCCTCCAGTGATCTCTACTCATCCTCTCCCAGTGTCCCCGAAATGATTCTCCTTTGCTCTATCTGCCTCAGGCTCTTCTGTTCCCTGCAGGCTGCCTGGAGGTGAGGGGTTGGATCACGAAGCAGAGGGCTGTTCTCTGCTCAGTGAGATTCAGCAGAGCTGATAGGCAGTGAATCTTCAGCCAGCCTGCTGCCGCCCCCCCAGAATTTTGCTGCCCTAGTCACAGGCCTAGTGTGCCCATTGACAAATCCAGGCTTGATTGTAGGGGAGATGAATTCCAGGGCTTACAACCAGTTAATTTGCATCCTAATGGGCTAGTCAATGTTAGAGAAGAGGTTGGGAAATGCTCACATGTCAGGAGATGTGGCATCAGGGGAGGGCACAGAGATGTTGAAGGGGCAAGATATGACAGTGATCAAAAGTAGATCATCTGGTACATGGGGGTGCTGAGGAGCTATTTAGACAGCCACATGGCAGCAAATAGAGCATTCTGTACATGGTCAAATATAGGACCCCATAGACAGTCAGGTTTTCTGGATATCCACAATGATGATGCCAGAGATAAATTTGCATATCATGGAGAGTCAGTATATGCAAATTTCTCTTATGCATATTCATTGTTGATATCCCCCAGTCAGGCACTTTACAGGTGTTCATGTTCATGCTATTTCTTATGTACTTGTATATGATTGCATTATCTTTGTTTATATCTGTACAAAATATGCTATGTACGTAAGAGGGTAAGCTGTTTTGAACTGAAATGGAATATGAATAATAGAAAAATTAAATAAATACATAAATAAATAAATGGTGTTATTAGAGGATGGGTGATACGATGCTGGATGGGGGAGAATAACAATGAAGAAAATATTTGGATGTATAAACTCCAAAGAACTGGTCATGTGATTGTGGTATATGGAGCAGAACATTTAAACTTACATGAACCGAATTCATTTGGTCAGTGTTTAGAAGAAATTATCAGTGTTGCATGGCTATGGCATTTTCTAATTTTATTAAAAATAAATCATACTGTATCTTCCAGGCAATTCTATACCTCCCATTTGGTAGAGGAATTAAAGACCAAATTCAAGCAATCTACTAATGGACATTGGTGAGGAGCTTCAGGCTGGTGCGGGTAAGTGTTCACATATTTAACAGGGCCTGTGAGTGAGTATGTATTTCATTTTTGAAAGATGAAGGCATTTTTTCCTTTTTAGATGTAGAGATGGTGTAGCTCTCTAGCACACGGAAAATTAGCATGGGAAAGCGAGTTTCCAGGAATACTCTGACAAGCATAAACCGTAAAAGAAGATTAACATATGAATATACTTATAAAGTCTTCATTATTCATGAAAGAAAGTTGTACTGCTGCCGAGCAGCTAAAATCTCACATGAGACTAGACAAGTGTTATCTAACTGTGCAAATACAGTTCTAAGAAACTCGGCCTGCGCCCATGTAAAACACTAGAATTTTACATGCATTATGTACGTACCTGATGTATCATCTTTTACATATTTAGTACTCATCCAGGTGATTTCCACCTTGTTGCAATGCCAGCACAAAAGCTTCCTTCTTCCATCCAAATTTTGATATTCTCAGTGTTTCCCTTTCTGTGACAGTAGCTATGGTTAGGAAGGTAGTTACTGGATTCAAGCATCCAACAGAGATTAACTCCTCTTCCCATTATGCATCATGTATCTGTTGTTAGTTCATATACCTACATGGGTCATGATGATTAAAAATTCATAGTGAGCAATATGTTGGCCAACTAATACAATTTGAGTCTTTCTTATGAAGAAAACATTGCTTTCTCATGTGCACACACACACACACACACATATACACACATGTGTGCAAGCAAAAATGGCGCCGATGGCCCGATAAAAAAAACAACCCACCCGACCCTTTAAAAATGACCCCTTAGCTTCCCCCACCCTCCCGAGCCCACCAAAACATTTTAAAATTACCTGGTGGTCTACTGGTGGTCCTGGGACTGGCTGGCCCGGGCTGGCTGGCCGGCGCCATCTTTAAAGATGGCCACCACCATCTTTAAAGATGGCCACCGCCATCGTAAAGATGGGCGCCGCCATCTTTAAAGATGGCCACCACCATCTTTAAAGATGGCACTGGCCATCCAGTGCTCCTACCATGTGACAGGGGCCGGCCAATGGCACGGATACCCTGTCATATGGTAAGGGCAAAGGGCCATCGGCGCCATCTTTATGAGTGGCAGCTGACGGCCCGAGAACGGGAGATCGCTCCTGGGACCACCACTAGACCACCAGGTAATTTTAAAATGTTTTGGGGGGCTCGGGAGGGTGGGGGAAGCTAAGGGGTCATTTTTAAAGGGTCGGGTGGTTTTTTTTTTATCGGCGCCATTTTTGAGTGGCAGCCAAAATGGCACCGATGGCCCGAGAGCGGGAGATCGATCCCCGCGCCACCACTGGACCACCAGGTACTCGTAAAAAGTTTTGGGGGGTTTCGGGAGGGTGGGGGAAGGTAAGGGGTCAATTTTAAAGAGTCGGGCCTCACTAAAAAAAAATTAACGATGTGAATCGGAACCGATACCAATTCACATCACCACCGATCAGAATCTTTTCTCCCTCTAGCAGAACCCGATCGTTAAGACGATCGGGCACACGATTCACATCCCTAAAAGATACCAACAGGTCTAGGGGAGAGGCCGGTAACTGCAATCCGACATCCTTCCTCATAGACCCCCTCACCCAATCAAGTCCCGTGTAGAACATGGGTGTCCATAGAGCCCAAAGCAGGGGGTTCTGAAGGGACTGCGGGGAAGGTCCTCTTCTTAGTCCTTCGCTTAGGGGCTGAATGCAGCATTTGTGAAGGAAAAAAAAATGTTAATCAGGAAAAAAGAAGGGCACCGATGCTCCCACTTGCTTCTAAGCAGCAGCCATCTTGGATTCTTGTTATTCTTACATAAAATAAATTTGTTTGTGTTAATTATCTTGTCTTGATTCTTTTTTTTATTAATAACAAATGCAAAGCAGTATCCCACTAACAATACAATTATAAATTCTTTAATAAGCACTTTTATAATACAAACACTTTTTTATAATATACACACATTAATGTTCATTAGTAATATATACAAAATTCATTGTAAATACCACACACAACATACTCACCAATGTCATTCACTCTTCACACGTACCATATCAAAACTCCTCATTAAAATATACAAAAAAAGAAATACAAAAAAGAATCCCAAAGAGGAGAATTTCAATCAAAGCACTTAACTCATATTTATGCCCCCAGTAAAAATAGCGTTGGCAAAGGAGCTGAGGAATTCAATGTGCAAAACCAAGAAGAACAACGTCTTAAAATTATTCCACCAATGGGCTAAAAATTCCTTTTATGCCTGTACCACATTCGATAGATTATCCTTTTAATTGTGCCAATGAGTACAACCTCCAAGGGGATCTTGTCCTTTTAATTGTTCCAATGAATCCAGCTGCCCTGGGGCATTTGTTAAATCCAGCTAAAGTACAGCATATCAGCCGGAGAGAGGTTTCTTCATTAAGATAAATAATTCGAACATATCAGCCGGAGACAGGTTTCTTCATTAAGATAAATAATTCGAACAAATCAGCCGGAGACAGGTTTCTTCATTAATGCAAATAATTTGAACATATCAGCCGGAGACAGGTTTCTTCATTCAAGTAAATATTAGGGATTTGAATCGTTTTTGAACCATTAAAATTATCGTCAGATAATTTTAAAATCGTCCAAAATCGTTAGAGTGCACGATACAATACAAATGCCCCCCGATTTATCGTCAGGGGCATTTGTATTGTATCGTTAAATAGGGTGCGGGAAAACCGGCACACCAAAAAAACCCTAAAACCCACCCCAAACCTTTAAAAAAATCCCCCACCCTCCCGAACCCCCCCAAAATGTTTTAAATTACCTGGGGTCCAGTGGGGGGGTCCCGACGCGATCTCCCTCTCTCTGGCCACGCCTGCGTTGAGAGAAATGGCGCCGGTGGCCCTTTGCCCTTATCATGTGACAGGGCATAGGTAGCACTGGCATCATTTTGGTTCCGGGTTCCCGACGTCACGCGTCCAGGAGATCGCCCCCAGACCCCCACTGGACCCCCAGGGACTTTTGGCCAGCTTGGGGGGGGGGCCTCCTGACCCCCACAAGACTTGACAAAAGTCCAGCGGGGGTCCGGGAGCGACCTCCTGCACGCGGGCCGGATTGCCAATCTTCAAAATGGCGCCGGCGCTACCTTTGCCCTCACTATGTCATACGGGCCCCCTTTTGCAAGCCCCAGGACTTACACGTGTCTTAGGGCTTTACGCATGTCGCTGGGCCTTTTGAAAATAGGCCCATTGCGCGTAACCTTTTGAAAATCCAGCCCATTGTGTTTTATAAGAAACCCCCAACTGGGTGGGTGTAGGCACTTGCTGGTCTTGGTTCAGAGAAAAGCATGTCGGATGAAAAACGCCCGACGCTGCAGCGTTTCGGCATGGTGATGCCTGCATCAGGGGCATTGAATTGAAGCTGAACAGCCCTAACCTCTTTAGCCTTTCCTCACAGGGGAGCTGTTGCATCCCTTTTATTATTTTGGTTGCCCCTCTCTGTACCTTTTCCAGTGCATCTATACATTTTATGAGATGTGGCAACCAAAACTGAACACATTTCTCAAGGTGTGGTCTCACCACGAAGTAATGCAGAGTCATTATGACATTCTCAGTTTTATTCACCATTCCCTTCCTAATAATTCCTAACATTGTTTGCTTTTTTGACTGCTGCAGCACACTGAGCTGACGATTTTAAAGTATTATCCACTATGATACCTAGATCTTTTTCCCGGGTGTTAGCTCCTATTATAGAACTTAACATTGTATAACTACAGCATGGGTTATTTTTCTCTATATGCAACACCTTGCACCTGTCCACATTAAATTTCATTTGTCATTTGGATGCCCAATCTTCCAGTCTTGCAAGGTCCTCCTGCAATTTATCACTATCAACTTGTGATTTAACTATTCTGAATAATTTTAAGTCATCTGCAAATTTGAACACTTCATGCATTGTTCCCCTTTCCAGATCATATATAAATATTAGGGATGTGAATCGTTTTTTGATGATTTAAAACAATCGTCAGATATATTTTAAATCGTCAAAAATCGTTAGAGCCGTGATACAATAACAATTCCCCCGATTTATCGTCAAAAAATCGTAAATCGGGGGAGGGGGGAGGGCGGGAAAACCGGCACCCTAAAACCCACCCCGACCCTTTAAAATAAATCCCCCACCCTCCTGAAGCCCCCCAAAATGTTTTAAATTACCTGGGGTCCAGTGGGGGGGTCCCGGTGCGATCTCCTGCTCTCGGGCCACGGCTGCGTTAAAAGAAATGGCGCCGGTGGCCCTTTGCCCTTACCATATGACAGGGCAAAGGTAGCGCCGGCGCAATTTTGGTTCCTGTCACCCGACGTCACGAGTGCAGGAGATCGCTCCCGGACCCCCGCTGGACCCCCAGGGACTTTTGGCCAGCTTGGGGGGGCCTCCTGACCCCCACAAGACTTGCCAAAAGTCCAGCGGGGGTCCGGGAGCGACCTCCTGCACGCGGGCCGTATTGCCAATATTCAAAATGGCGCCGGCGCTACTTTTGCCCTCACTGTGTCGACATAGTGAGGGCAAAATGGCGCCGGCAGTATTGCCAATATTCAAAATGGCGCCGGCGCTACTTTTGCCCTCACTATGTCGACATAGTGAGGGCAAGCGTAGTGCTGGCGCCATTTTGAATATTGTCAATACGGCCCACATGCAGGAGGTCGCTCTCGGACCCCCGCTGGACTTTTGGCAAGTCTTGTGGGGGTCAGGAGGCCCCCCCCAAGCTGGCCAAAAGTCCCTGGGGGTCCAGCGGGGGTCCGGGAGCGATCTCCTGCACTCGTGACGTCGGGTGACAGGAACCAAAATGGCGCCACTGCTACTTTGCCCTGTCATATGGTAAGGGCAAAGGGCCACTGGCGCCATTTCTTTTAACGCAACCGTGGCCCGAGAGCGGGAGATCGCGCCGGGACCCCCCCACTGGACCCCAGGTAATTTAAAAAATTTTGGTGGTCATCGGGAGGGTGGGGGATTTATTTTAAAGGGTCGGGGTGGGTTTTAGGGTGCCGGTTTTCCCGCCCTCTCCTGATTTACGATTTTTTACGATTTAAAAAAAACTAAAACCATGACGATCAGATTTCCCTCCCCCCCCAGCCAAAATCGATCGTTAAGATGATCGATCACCCGATTCACATCCCTAATAAATATATTAAAAAGCACCAATCCAAGTACAAATCCCTGAGGCACTCTACTGTTTACCCTTTTCCACTGAGAAAACAGACCATTTAATCCTACTCTCTGTTTCCTGTATTTTAAAAAGTTTGTAATCCACGAATGGACATCGCCTCCTATCCCATGACTTTTTAATTTTCTTAGAAGCATCTCATTGGGGACTTTATCAAATGCCTTCTAAAAATATAAATACACTACAACTACCAACTCACCTTTATCCACATGTTTATTAAGCTCTTCATAAAAATGTAGCAGATTTGCAAGGCACGACTTTACTTTTTATCGACTGTGCTCCATTATTTATTTTTTTTATTTATTTAGACATTTTATATACCATCATTCCATGTATAGATCACAGTGGGGTAGATTTTCAAATACTGCGAATAGGCCTACTTTTGCTGGCGCATCAGGCGCAAGCAAAAGTAAGCTGGATTTTAGTAGATACGCGCGGAGCCGCGCGTATCTGCTAAAAACCTGGATCGGCGCGCGCAAGGCTATTGATTTTGTATAGCCGGCGCGCGCCAAGCCGCGCAGCCTACCCCCGTTCCCTCCGAGGCCGCTCCGAAATCGGAGCGGCCTCGGAGGGAACTTCCTTTTGACCTCCCCTCACCTTCCCCTCCCTTCCCCTACCTAACCCACCCACCCGGCCCTGTCTAAGCCCCCCCCCTTACCCATGTCGGGGGATTTACGCCTCCCTCCTCCCGGAGGGAGGAGGGAGGAGGGAGGCGTAAATCCCCCGACAAAGGAGGATTTACGCCTCCCTCCTCCTGGAGGGAGGCGTAAATCCCCGTGCGCCAGCGGGCCTCTAGCGCGCCGGGACGCGACCTGGGGGCGGGTACGGAGGGCACAGCCACGCTCCCGGACCGCCCCGGGCCGTAGCCACGCTCCCGTACCCGCCCCCAAAACGCTGCCGACACGCCCCCTAAATGCCGCGACGACTGGGCCCGCCCCCGACACGCCCCCCTCGGAGAACCCCGGGACTTACGCGAGTCCCGGGGCTCTGCGCGCGCCGGTAGGCCTATGTAAAATAGGCTCACCGGCGCGCAGGGCCCTGCTCGCCTAAATCCGTCCAGATTTGGGCGGATTTAGGCGAGCAGGGCTCTGAAAATCCGCCCCAATGTTTACAAGATGATATTCATAGTTATACATTCAACAGATAATCATGGTCAAAACAAAATGATTGGTTATGATGTTGTCGTTCATATGTAGATATTAATTTCCATCTATCTAGAGACGGTTTCTGGGTCAAATGTTATTTTATTTATTTAAAGTTTTTCTATACCGGCATTCATGATACAATCACATCATGCCGGTTTACAGATAACAGGGGGTGTGAAAAACAAACAGAACATAGAACATGTGCATAGAACCATAAAGTTACATTACAACAAGGAATATCTAACTGGGGGAGGGAAGAGAGATGAACTGAGCAGTTTTAAGATTAATTATTTACATTATATTGAAGAGTCTTATTGAATTAAATTATACTTTAGTTAGGATCTGGGAAGGCTTGCTTAAACAGCCAGGTCTTAAGCCTTTTTCTAAAAGTTAGTATGCAAGGTTCTTGTCTTAGATCAGAGAGAATAGAATTCCATATCGAGGGACTGGCTGTGGAGAAGGCCCGGTCTCTAAAAGTTAGATGGTGAGTGGATTTGGTTTGGGGAACGATTAAAGATCCTTTGTAGGCTTCTCTGATAGGTCTGGTGGAGGTATGTTGTCTGAGAGGGATTTGTAGATCAAGTGGAGAAAAGTGATGGATTGTTTTATGGATGATGGTGATGGACTTGTGGATGACTCTGAAGTGTATTGGTAGCCAGTGTAGGTTTTTGAGAATGGGGGAGATGTGATCTCTTCTCCTGGAGTTTGTCAGAATTCTCGCAGCCGAGTTTTGGAGTATCTGAAGAGGTTTAATAGAAGCGGAGGGAAGACCCAGTAAGATAGAATTGCAGTAGTCTATCTTAGAGAAGATTACTGCTTGAAGGACCGTTCTGAAGTCTTGTATATGAAGGAGAGGTTTGATTCTTTTCAAGATCTGGAGTTTATGAAAGTCGTCTTTAGTCGTTTGTTTGATGAAGGATTTTAAGTTGAGATGGTTGTCTATTATTACTCCTAAGTCCCTTGTTTTAATTGTGGTTAGGTTGGTCGGTGAGCATAAAGAGAAGTTACTATTTTCTGGGGAGATGAGAAGGAGTTCCGTTTTACTTGTGTTTAGTATCAAGTTTAAACTGGCGAGAAGGAGGTTGATCTCTCGAAGGCAGTCTTCCCAAAATTCTAGAGTTTTAATAATGGATTCTTTGATGGGTATCAAGATTTGCACATCGTCTGCGTATAAGAAGTGCCTTAGTTTCAAGCGGGTTAGGAGTTGGCAGAGCGGGAGGAGGTATATGTTGAAAAGCGTGGGGGATAGGGAGGAGCCCTGAGGAACTCCTGAGGATGAGGTGTATCGGAGAGATTCTTTATTGTAGATTTTAACCTTGTAGCCTCTGTTATTGAGGAATGTTTTGAACCAGGAAAGAACAGTTCCAGTTATACCTATATCTGACAACTGGTTGAGGAGTTAATGGAGTTAAGACCAGAACATAAGACAAGGAGAGTTGATAATCACAGATAATAAGGTAGTTTTCACTTCTTAGTCTGAGGGTTATTTAAGAATCATGCATTCTTTCATTTGATTTATTCTTCATGCTGCGATTATCATTTGTCTTTTATTGGGTTTGTATATTCTGAGGTTTAAGTTAAATTGATATATTATATTAAACCAAGTCTTTTTATATGGTCTATGAATTTGTTCTTTAAAATAGTTTCCACTATTTTTCTCGGCACTGAAGACACTATAGACTGGTCTGTAGTTTCCTGGATCACCCCTGGATCCCTTTTTAAATATTGGGGTTATATAGCCACCCTCCAGTCTTCAGGTACCATGGATGATTTTAATGATAGGTTATAAAGTTTAACTAGTAGATCTGAAATTTCATTTTTGAGTTCCTTCAGAATCCTGGGGTGCATACCATCCGGTCTAGGTGATTTGCTACTTTTTAGTTTGTACCCCAGTATGGCAGTATCCCACTGGTTATCTTCCTTCCACCAGGTCTCTTAGATGCTAATTAATTCTATCTCATCACACACTGCTACAAACTCTAACTCTCCCATCTTACTTCTTAGACTTCTGGCATTGGCACACAGACATTTCAGTGCATTTTTTGTTTGTATTAACAACCTGCTTTTCAGTTGATAGGGATGATTTGGAATCCTTTTGTTCAGGTGATTCTTTACTTATAGGCACATGGACTGCTTTTGCTTTTATTGGAACTGCTCTGTTGAGATGCCCTAACTCTCCTGCTTCATTAGTATCCTTGAGAGATACCTCCCTCCAAACCATGTGCTAGTGAGCTACTGTCAGCTTTCCCCTTTATTCTAGTTTAAAAGCTGCTCAATTTCCTTTTTCAAGCATCCTGGGTTCACCCTGGTTAAGGCAAAGCCCATCCTTCCAAAAAATACTGCTCCGTCTCCAAAAGGTTATTCAAAACTGAATCTCTCTTC
This sequence comes from Rhinatrema bivittatum, assembly GCF_901001135.1. Lineage (NCBI taxonomy): Eukaryota > Metazoa > Chordata > Amphibia > Gymnophiona > Rhinatrematidae > Rhinatrema > Rhinatrema bivittatum. The sequence continues at coordinate 9,583,102 of NC_042618.1, forward strand.
CCTGCACCATAATCTCATTCATGCATTGAGACTCCGGAGCACTGCCTGCCTCTGTGCCCGGGTCCTGTGCGTGGAACAGGAAGCATTTCAGAGAATGCCACCCTGGAGGTTCTGGATTTCATCTTTCTACCTAAAATCCTAAATTTGGCTTCCAGAACCTCCCTCCCACATTTTCTGATGTCATTGGTGCCCACATTTACCATGACAGCCAGCTCCTTCCCAGCACTGTCTAAATTCTTATCTAGGTAACACGTAATGTCCTCCACCAGGCAGGCAAGTTACCAGGTGATCCTCAAATCCACCATCTACCCAGCTATCTGTATTCCTAATAATCGAATCACCAACTATGATGGCCGACCTAACCCTTCCCTCCTGGGCAGTAGCCCTGGGAGACTTGTCCTCAGTGTGAGAGGACAATACATCACCTGGAGAGCAGGTCCTTGCTACAGGATCACTTCCTGCTACACCAGGGTGATGTTCTCTGGTCGCCCCTAGACACAAGGGATCTTTCTTTAGATAAGGGGGGATCAGGGCAGTGGGGGGACCCCCCTAGACCACCAGGGTATATTTCCTATTAAAAGAAAGGGGGGAGGGGGCACCATTAGACAGCAAGGATTATGGTGTATATTGGGGCCACAGGAAGCCACGGGGATGTACTAGGAGGGGCTGGATAAAAGGGGGGTCTTTGGGTGTGAGGGGGCAAAGGCAACTGAAGGGGAGGGTTTAGGAAGAGGTGTGGGACATGACCACACAAGTGTAAGTGCTTTAAAATTATTTTTTCTTATGGAATACCTCTACAGGCAGCAGGGGTCTTGCAAAATCCCCGGGAAATTTTGGAGCATTGTGGGGGTGATGAGGAGGTTTTTTTTGGCCTACAGGACCTTTAAAATAATGATGGCCTGATGCAAAGTGGGCTACCATAGTGAGCTTTGTTTGCGCCCTGCCACACTATTGTTTTCTCGCTGTGTTTTTCTGCAAGAAAAAATAGCTTGGGTGATACCTCTGTGATATTTAATTGAGGAGGGTCAAAATATCGCAGAAACAACCCCTCACAATATTTTACCATTTCTGCAGTAAAATATCATGGTTTTATAAAATAGGATGTGCACTGATTTTTTTTTCGTGTCATTTTCTTTTCGGATCGTTATCTGTAAGATTTTGTTTTTAAAATGATTCGGGAAGTATTTATTTCGTACTTCTCTACTTTCAGAGTTAGTGCGCACTAACGGGACTAATCCCACCCCATACACACCAGGCTGTCTCTCTCTCTCACCAGTCCCTACCCCAAGAAGTCTCTTTCTCGCCTGTCACCCCCATACATTCACCCCAGTTACTCCCCCTCTTGCTAGTCACCCCTACTGTTGTGTCCGTCGGTCTCAGATGGCTTCGATCTCTGTACCTCACCTTTCTTTCTTCTCTCCCCACAAGCCTTGGGAAGATGGCTGCTGCCATGTCTTCATGCCGCTCTCTCCGGCATCCCCGGAACGGCAATGGCGACGGTGTTCGCCATGATTTTCCTGAGGGCTCCTAGGGTGCGCGCGCGCACGCCACCCACGTCTTTATCCACGTCATGGAGCGGCCTCGGAGGGAACTTTCCTTGCACCCACCTTCCCCTCCCTTCCCCTACCTAACCCACCCCCAGCCCTATCTAAACCCCCCTAACCTTTATTTTGTTAGTAGCGCCTACCTCTGGGCAGGCATAGGTTGCGCGCCCCGGCCGAGTGCTGGCGCATGATCCCCGGGCCCAGCGGCAGTGGAGAGGCCTCTGGCCATGCCCACGCCCCACCCCCAGACCTCCACACCTATGCTCCGCCCATTTTTTCAAGCCCCAGGACTTACATGTGTCCCGGGGCTTGCGTGCGTCACCGGGCCTAAGCAAAATAGGCTCGGCCCACGTAACCCCCCCTACGCTCGTAAATCCACCTCGGAGGGAACTTCCAAACCCCCAAACCTAGCCTCCCTTCCCCTTCCCCTAACCCTCCCACCCCCTAGCCCTATCCTAACCCCCCCCCCTCACCTTTGTTTTACCTCTTGTACCTGCCTCTGGATTTATGCACGTAGGACTTTGAAAATCTGGCCCTTTGTGTGCACCATCCATTTGTTTCAGGGGTCCATAAATGAAATGAAAATGGACTAATTCATTGCATTTTAGCCTCTCATTTTAAACTGATGCAAATTCCTATAGGATTCTGCTCTAGGGCAACCAGCAGCAGATCATGTGAGTTTGCTCATCTTGAGTAATGAAAGTAGTTTATCAGAGTCAATTAATGCTGGTTGATATTAAGCTACAAGCTGAGAACTGAAGTGACACAAGAAAGTGTCCTAACAGTTGGGTGTCCTAACAGTCATTATGCTTCATCTATTTGCCTTTTCACTCTCATATTGTTTTAAATGAACTGATAATGATGAAGGAGTATACTTCACAGTGCTACCCTGTAATCCATCCACCACCCCTACACTTCCAAAGTGACAGTTAATCAATAGGGTATGAATAGGGATCAACAAAATCATTTCTAGTTTCCATCATAGTTCCTGAGAATTTGCCATCAGAATTTATTTTTAAAGAATGGAAGACTAAGACGGAACATACATACATATATATATATATATATATATATATATATATATATATATATATATACATACATATACACACAGAAACACACATACATACAATACCTTTATAGTCAAAGGAAAATTTCATATTATCAAGACATCATGTTTGTATTTCATTAATTGGTTCTTCTATCAACATGTGTAGAAACCAGAGGGAGGATTGGTTACACAGGGAGAGGATTTGCCAGCAAGACAATCCAGTGGGAGCACAGAGGAGAAGATCACCTTGCTGGTGGATGAAAGGAATCAGTAAGTTTTTGCTTGGGAAATTTTCTTTTTTAAAAGTATTGGGACAAAGTTAACTATTTGGTAATATTATTTAGTGTGTTTGTGTGTGTTTGTGCTTTTAATAGTCAGTAAAGCAGCGAATAATCAGAAGTTAGACTGTATTTTTTTTTTAATTGAAATTTCAACTTAATTACAGAATTCAATATTCTTAGAAAACAGATTATAGTAGTCTCCAAATAAAAGGAAAATTAGATTTATACAATTTTTAGTATAACAATTATATATATCTGTCTATAATCATAGGAAATTAGGGAGTCCAATATACATTGAGCAAAGAAGTAAATTATTCAGACTAACAAAGCACTTGCCGCATAGACTGGGATTCGTGATTACCCTCTAATTACCGATACCTGTGGTATAAATCAGGAATGTGAATCTAAGTATACACGAAACTTCATAGGGTCATAGAAGATATACCTTGAATCTTGACAAATTACTATGCATTTACATGGAAAGCGCAAGATACATTTTGCTCCCCTAGTAATGACTTCAGGCCTCATCTGCTGTAGGAATTTTCTTCTCTTATCCTGGGTAGCTTTAGTAACATCCGGATAAACCCAAATTCTATACCCATGAAAGGTATGTCCTTGATTTCGAAGGAATAATCTTAATACAGCGTCTCTCTCTGCAATAAACACCAAGGAGACTACCAGAGATTCCCTTGTCTCGATAACAGTTTCTAAAGTCAAATCAAGTAGTACAGAAACATTCAAAGGTTCTTCTTGTCCTCCTTGTTGTTGTTGATTACCTTCCTTCCTTTCTTTAAGCCTCAATATATAGTAAATTTTAGAAAAGACAGGTATGCCTTCTTCAGGAAATTTCAGTATCTGCTTTAAGTAACTTTTAAACATATCCCGTGGGGCCACCGCCTTCATCTTCGGAAAATTCAAAAACTCACAGCAAAAACTTTTTAAAATATATCCGAAGCAGAAAGCCTGTGAGGGAATCAGTTGGACAGTTAGATGTTCGAGGGGTTAAAGGGGCAATTAGAGACGATAAGGCCATCACGGAAAGATTAAATGATTTCTTTGCTTCAGTGTTTACTGAAGAAGATGTTGGAGAGATACCAAAATCAGAGAAGGTTTTCATGGATAATGATTCAGATGGACTGAACCAAATCACTGTGAACCTAGAAGATGTGGTAGACCTGACTGAGAAACTGAAGAGTAGTAAATCACCTGGACTGGATGGTATACACCCCAGAGTCCTGAAGGAACTAAAAAATGAAATTTCAGAACTATTAGTAAAAATTTGTAACCTATCATTAAAATCATCCATGGTACCTGAAGACTGGAGGATAGCTAATGTAACCCCAATATTTAAAAAGGGCTCCAGGGACGATCCGGGAAACTACAGACTGGTTAGCCTGACTTCAGTGCCAGGAAAAATAGTGGAAAGTGTTCTAAACATTAAAATCACAGAACAGAGAAAGACATGGTTTAATGGAACAAAGTCAGCATGACTTTACCCAAGGCAAGTCTTGCCTCACAAATCTGCTTCACTTTTTTGAAGGAGTTAATAAACATGTGGATAAAGGTGAACCGGTAGATGTAGTGTACTTGGATTTTCAGAAGGCATTTGACAAAGTTCCTCATGAGAGGCTTCTAGAAAAAGTAAAAAGTTATAGGATAGGTGGCGATGTCCTTTCTTGGATTACAAACTGGATAAAAGACAGGAAACAGAGAGTAGGATTAAATGGACAATTTTCTCAGTGGAAGAGAGTGGGCAGTGGAGTGCCTCAGGGATCTGTATTGGGATCCTTACTTTTCAATACATTTATAAATGATCTGGAAAGAAATACGACGAGTGAGGTAATCAAATTTGCAGATGATACAAAATTGTTCAGAGTAGTTAAATCACAAGCAGATTGTGATAAATTGCAGGAAGACCTTGTGAGACTGGAAAATTGGCCATCAAAATGGCAGATGAAATTTAATGTGGATAAGTGCAACGTGATGCATATAAGAAAAATAACCTATGCCATAGTTACACAATGTTAGGTTCCATATTAGGTGCTGCTACCCAAGAAAGAGATCTAGGCATCATAGTGGATAACACATTGAAATTATCGGCTCAGTGTGCTGCGGCAGTCAAAAAAGCAAACAGAATGTTAGGAATTATTAGAAAGGGAATGGAGAATAAAACGGAAAATGTCATAATGCCTCTGTCTCGCTCCATGGTGAGACCGCACCTTGAATACTGTGTACAATTCTGGTCGTCGCATCTCAAAAAATATATAATTGCGATGGGGAAGGTACAGAAAAGGGCTACCAAAGTGATAAGGGGAATGGAAGAGCTCCCCTATGAGGAAAGACTAAAGAGGTTAGGACTTTTCAGCTTGGAGAAGAGACGGCTGAGGGGGGATATGATAGAGATGTTTAAAATCATGAGAGGTCTAGAACGGGTAAATGTGAATCGGTTATTTACTCTTTCGGATAATAGAAAGACTAGGGGGCACTCCATGAAGTTAGCATGGGGCACATTTAAAACTAATTGGAGAAAGTTCTTTTTTACTCAATGCACAATTAAACTCTGGAATTTGTTGCTAGAGGATATGGTTAGTGCAGTTAGTATAGCTGGGTTCAAAAAAGGTTTGGATAAGTTTCTGAAGGAGAAGTCCATAAACTGCTATTAATAAAGTAGACTTAGGGAATAACCACTGCTATTACCGGCATTAGTAGCATGGAATTTATTTAATGTTTGGGTACTTGCTTGGTTCTTATGGCCTGGATTGGCCACTGTTGGAAACAGGATGCTGGGCTTGATGGACCCTTGGTCTGACCCAGTATGGCATGTTCTTATGTTCTTAAGATCAGGAAGGTGACGCTGCTTTTGAATGTGTCTTTGGTAAGACCTGACTTGTAGTGCTGCATCCAAGCCTGTAGACATCAAGTTCAAAAGGATATAAGCCAAATAGACTTGGTCCAGAGGGCAGCTACTAACATGGTCAACGGTCTTCATAATGATGCATATGGGGACAGACTTAAAGATATAAACCTGTCTATCCCCGAGGAAAGGCGGGACAGAGGACTAAATGGACAGGAGGCAGGCTGTTTCAATAGAAAGGTGTCTCTAGAATGAGAAGTCATGGGATGAGGTGAAAGGAGTAATCTAAGGAAATATTTATTTACAGGAAGGGTAGTGGACACATGGAACACCCTCCATGTGGAGGTGGTAGAGATGAGCACAGTATCAGAAGGTAAGAAGTCATGGGATAAGCATAGAGAATCTCAGAAGGAGAGCAGGAGCTGGGGATCGGCAGACTGGATGAGTCACATGGTCTTTATCTGCTATCATGATCTGTGTTTCTATTGTTTTCAATTTGAAGTATGAAGCTCAGGAAAGATTGGCCTGATGAAGAGAGGATATAACTCTCGAAAGCTAGTTGCAGATGTATTACGTTAGCCCAGTTAAGAAGGTGTCACCTACAACTTGTTTGTCGGCCATTGATTTAAAAGAGATGCTCAAGTGCCTGCAAAAACACAAAGCAAGTAAACTAATAAAGGGAGTTAAACTAATGAAGGGAAGCAGCAGCTTATGGGTACAGGAAGTTTGTGCAAAGTGGGGCTGTCTCCATTAGAAAAATGATGTTTAACCACCCTATACAGACAATCAACAGATCCCACGGGCATCTTGCAGGTAATCTTGTTAGGAAGGAGCTACAAAAAAACAACAAAGCCGTGTTCTCTGAAATAAAGAGATATTAGATTTCACCACTTTTTAAGGAAGATCAAGACTGGTCCAATTATTGAACATTTTTCCAGCACAAGTAGTTGTGCTGGAAAAATGTTCAATAATTGGACCAGTTAGGATATAACTGTGAATTAATTGAAACATAATGGAAACATTTTTTAAGGAAAACTATATTGGCATTGGTTACAGTAACAGAGCGACGCACAAGGGCACAGCAGTTCTCAACCCTGTTCTCGGGGACTCCAGTCCAGTCTGGTGTTCAGGATATTCATCACAATGAATATTCATATCGGCATACACTGACTCCCTCAGGCCATGCTGGTCTTGGCTTTTTAACCTCCTGTCCTAAAGAGATCTGAAATAGCTGGTCATGTTCGCATGGAAGGAGAAGGGGGAAGAGGAGACCCAGAACAACGGAAACTTGGGATGGTAGCTAAGAGCCATAGCAGGCTTTCCCATCAGTCTTGGTCTCGTTCCATTTTAATGTGCACACGTCTGTCATTGAGGGCAATTTTCAAAACTTGGCACAGCGAATAGCAGGAGTGATTGTGTGCGTGTAATCTTTCCAGGAAAACTGTCAAAACGGACTTATGCACTTAAGTTCACTTTCAAAATTGGTATAATATATGCATCTATTTGCCAGTTAACTTATGCACGCTGTTACAAAATGATGTTACGCTTGGGCTCCGGTCAGGAGTCGTGAACACCACCCAGCAGGGTGGCTCCAGGTGGAGAGAGACAGGAATGGCTAGAAACAGTGTCTGATTCCAGGCTGGGTCAGGGCAGGCGGCAAGTAGAAGTGTCTGGGTCCAGGCTGGGTCAGGGCAGGCGGCAAGTAGCAGTGTCTGGGTCTAGGCTGGGTCAGGGCAGGCGGCAAGTAGCAGTGTCTGGGTTCAGGCTGGGTCAGGGCAAGGCAGGTCAGAAGGCCCGTAGGCCACACACACACAGAAGGCCCGTAGGCCACACACAGTAAGCAGGGCAAGGCAGGTCAGAAGGCCCGTAGGCCACACACACACAGAAGGCCCGTAGGCCCCACACTGTAAGCAAGGCAAGGCAGAGAAGGCCCGTAGGCCACACACACACAGAAAGGCCCGTAGGCCACACACCGTAAGCAAGGCAAGGCAGAGAAGGCCCGTAGGCCACACACACACAGAAAGGCCCGTAGGCCACACACCGTAAGCAAGGCCAGGCAGGTCAGAAGGCCCGTAGGCCACACACAAACAGAAGGCCCGTAGGCCACACACCTTAAGCGGGGCAAGGCAGGTCAGAAGGCCCGTAGGCCACACACATACAGAAGGCCCGTAGGCCACACACCTTAAGCAGGGCAAGGCAGGTCAGAAGGCCCGTAGGCCACACACACACAGAAGGCCTGTAGGCCACACAAGGCAAGGCAAGACAAGGCAAGGAATAAGGCCCGAAGGCCGCGCAAGGCAAGGCAAGGCAAGGAATAAGGCCCGAAGGCCGCGCAAGGCAAGGCAAGGAATAAGGCCCGAAGGCCGCACAAGGCAAGGCAAGGAATAGTCCAGGGACCAAATGCACAGCAAGCAAGGAAGGCTAGAGCAGGGAGCCCAGGCGAGCTCGATGCCGAAGCACTGAGGGAACTGTCAGGCAGGGTTATAAGGGACAGCCCAGAACATAGAGAGGAGAAGGGAGATGGACTGGGCCTGTCAGGAGATCCAGCTCTAGAGGGGCCCCTGGTGGTGAGGCGGTTGCACAGCAGCCATAGCCGTAACAAATGACAGCAGTGTGTGGGCTATCAGCTAGTCTTAAAGTCCAAGTAATTTGCAATATTTGCAGAGCAGAGCTTTTCTGTGTCCTTGATTCCTCCTGGTCTACTGACTTTGCTCCAGGGAAACAGTTGGCACATTCCCACTGCATTCAGTTTAAAAACCCCTTTAAATGCCTGTAATAACATGAGCTCTCTAATCACAACCTGGATTAAGCACCCCCTACCCTCAGACAAAGGACCACTAGAAATGTGGATGATTTTTAGGTACTTTTGCTGCTGTTTGGGACTGATTTGTTTGTATTAATGTGAAGAGAGGAAGGATCAGGGAAAAAATAATCCATTATTAAATAATTACAGCTTCGGGATTCCTCAGATTTCTAAACCTGTTATTACTGAGATAAATTGGGTTACTGTGACATGGAATTTTAAAAGATAAGGCTTGAATTGTGAATAGGATTCCAGGGTGTAAAACCTGGTTTTGGGGCATGTCAATGGGCTTTTGAAAACTGCCCGGTGGGGTATTGGGTAATGTGAGTAAAAGCATGCGCAGAACTCACTTGTGTGTATTTTTATGCTCACAATAAGAGAGGCGTTGCAGGGATGGAACTGGGGGCAGGGAAATCATTTACGGGCAATCGGGCATTAAGCCCCATGAAAATTCGAGCTTCAGTCTATGAGAACTTGCTGCTCGCATGTTTTAGCCCTATGTGCACAGTTATAAAATTACCCTCTGAGTTGATTAATGTTATGCTGAATACCAATTACCATTTAAGAATGTTACTGCATGCAAGTTTAGTTAGGTGACAGGACAAAAGCTGGACCTGTCTGTCATTTCTTTGCCATTGTTTCTCCTATGGACATATTGCCTTAAGGCCCAAACATTAAGAACATAAGAACATGCCATACTGGGTCAGACCAAGGGTCCATCAAGCCCAGTATCCTGTTTCCAGCAGTGGCCAATCCAAGTCACAAGTACCTGACAAGTACCCAAAAACTAAGTCTATTCCATGTTACCGTTGCTAGTAATAGCAGTGGCTATTTTCTAAGTCAACTTAATTAATAGCAGGAAATGGACTTCTCCAAGAACTTATCCAATCCTTTTTTAAACACAGCTATACTAACTGCACTAACCACATCCTCTGGCAACAAATTCCAGAGTTTAATTGTGCATTGAGTGAAAAAGAACTTTCTCCGATTAGTTTTAAATGTGCCCCATGCTAACTTCATGGAATGCCCCCTAGTCTTTCTACTATCCGAAAGAGTAAATAACCAATTCACATCTACCCGTTCTAGACCTCTCATGATCTTAAAGACCTCTATCATATCCCCCCCTCAGCCGTCTCTTCTCCAAGCTGAAAAGTCCTAACCTCTTTAGTCTTTCCTCATAGGGGAGTTGCTCCATTCCCCTTATCATTTTGGTAGCCCTTCTCTGTACCTTCTCCATCGCAATTATATCTTTTTTGAGATGCGGTGACCAGAATTGTACACAGTATTCAAGGTGCAGTCTCACCACGGAGCGATACAGAGGCATTATGACATTTTCCGTTTTATTCACCATTCCCTTTCTAATAATTCCCAACATTCTGTTTGCTTTTTTGACTGCCGCAGCACACTGAACCGACAATTTCAATGTGTTATCCACTATGACGCCTAGATCTCTTTCTTGGGTTGTAGCACCTAATATGGAACCCAACATTGTGTAACTATAGCATGGGTTATTTTTCCCTATATGCATCACCTTGCACTTATCCACATTAAATTTCATCTGCCATTTGGATGCCCAATTTTCCAGTCTCACAAGGTCTTCCTGCAGTTTATCACAATCTGCTTGTGATTTAACTACTCTGAACAATTTTGTATCATCTGCAAATTTGATTATCTCACTCAACGTATTTCTTTCCAGATCATTTATAAATATATTGAAAAGTAAGGGTCCCAATACAGATCCCTGATGTACTCCACTGCCCACAAGAAACAAGAAAACCCTGCAAGTCTGATGCCACAGGTAAGTGTGAAGAGTACGCCTCGGCCTGCTGTGGATCACTCTGATGGGGACCCAGGTGGGTGGCATGCAGGATAAAAACGATCCTCCTTGCAGAGTGTTCTGTCAAAGAGATAAGTTGCCGGCTCTTCTCACCCTGACACAGAAGATGTTGGGAGTGCCGGGTGTTGATTCCATTTCTGAGCCAAAGAAGCTACTTCCCCATTATGAATGCTATTCAAGGCTTGATGGCCTTGGATAGGACACTTTGGAAGCTGATTTTAAAGGGGGATGAGCCTTGGTAGGGCTGTGCCCCCTGGATCCGGCAGCGAGAGAGAGCAATTGCGTTTTCTAAAATGGGAATGCGCTGGTGTATTCTGTCACCACGATCATTCCTGTGGAAAGGGGAGCAGCATTGAAGGATGCAGATAGCCTCTTGTGGCTCCTTGGTGGCTTGCACTTGTCTGATCTGATCTCAGGAAGTTGATGAATCTCGTTTGAATACCAGGGCAGTGATGGAACCGGCTACCGGGCAAATGCAGGCTGGACCTGGTTCGTAACTCTGCCAGAGGAATGGCTTCGGGGATAGCAGCCGTGGCTGAGCTGTTGTTCGGCTGTTACAATTTCAAAGCTTAATCTTACAGAATTGCCCCTTAAAGGATCCTTCTTGTTTGGGAATGAGTTAAAAAAAAAAAGAACTACAAAGAAAGATGGCCAATAAGTGAGTCCAGGTTCCTCGCTTGCTAGAAGGGTGGCTTCTCAGAGGACAGCCCCTGAGTAGGGCTCAGTTCTTTCAGCCTGGGCAGCCTATGCGGGGCGCAAGCTTGGGTGGAGGTGCCTCCCGACCCCTTCAGCGAAGTTCTGTGACTCCTCCAAAAGAGCAGGAGATAAAGGGGTCGCCTATCTCCTTTTAATCAAAGGGGGATCAAGTTCACGTCAGACCAGTGGTCTCTGGAGTGATAAGGGAAGGCTATGCTCTGCAACCTTCTCTGTGTCCCTAGGGATGTCTTCATGGCATATCTCTACATCTCTCCTTCTGCCCTTCCTCCTTATGCGCCGGGCTTTAGGATCACATAACAAGGATGCGTGACCGTGTGCAAATGGTCTTTGCCATCCTCCAGGTGGACGGAGCAGATGGGGGTGAGGTTTGTCTGCTTCATGGTGGACAAGGCCAGAGGGGACTGAGTTTTTTGAGAGCTGGGGAACACAATTTTGAGATTTTGGAGGAGCAGTTACTTCCCACGTCCAGTTAATAGTGGGCGGTGGCTGGTTCAGGGTTGCTATCCACGTCCAGTGAATAGTGGGCGGTGGCTGGTTCAGGGTTGCTATCCACGTCCAGTGAATAGTGGGCGGTGGCTGGTTCAGGGTTGCTATCCACGTCCAGTTAATAGTGGGCGGTGGCTGGTTCAGGGTTGCTATCCACGTCCAGTTAATAGTGGGCGGTGGCTGGTTCAGGGTTGCTATCCACGTCCAGTTAATAGTGGGCGGTGGCTGGTTCAGGGTTGCTATCCACGTCCAGTTAATAGTGGGCGGTGGCTGGTTCAGGGTTGCTATCCACGTCCAGTTAATAGTGGGCGGTGGCTGGTTCAGGGTTGCTATTCACGTCCAGTGAATAGTGGGCAGTGGCTGGTTCAGGGTTGCTATCCACGTCCAGTTAATAGTGGGCGGTGGCTGGTTCAGGGTTGCTATCCATGTCCAGTTAATAGTGGGCAGTGGCTGGTTCAGGGTTGCTATCCACGTCCAGTTAATAGTGGGCGGTGGCTGGTTCAGGGTTGCTATCCACGTCCAGTTAATAGTGGGCGGTGGCTGGTTCAGGGTTGCTATCCATGTCCAGTTAATAGTGGGCAGTGGCTGGTTCAGGGTTGCTATCCATGTCCAGTTAATAGTGGGTGGTACTTACTGTGAGGACTGCTTTTTGATTATACGACATTTTGAAGAGCGGCTCATGAGGAGTTTGGGATTTTTGTTATTCAGAGTAGAGAGAGAGAGTGGGGATGTGTGGACTTTTCCCCTCTAGCTCATGCTGCGGGGACAGGGCAATTTCCTTACCCTTTCTGGAGATGGTTTCATGGACACTGATCCAGGGGTGCCACCTAGAAGAGGAAGGAAGAGCAGGATGGATAAAGCTCACTATTGCTTTTCTTGTTATGATTTTTGTAATACTCTCCATGGTTTTCACCATACGGGCAGGGATCCTCTTTTTCAAGCTTCAGTAAAGTTTATTTTTGCTGAACGCCATCTCTGCCTCCATGCAGCCTTATTGAGAGGGATTCCAGCCAGCGGACTCTACCTCTGTGAGTACCAAGCTATCGGTGGCTGTGTTAAGGAGAGAGTGAGTGCACAAGAAACTGAATTCCCCACCACAACAGAAAGAGTCCTGTCCGATGTACCCGGCTCCCCTGGGGTTACCAATCTGACGTTTGAGAACCGTTTGAGATCTGGGAGAGAAGCTGTGACCCTGGGACTCTGCTGTAACTCTTTGATTAGGTGGCCCAAAATGAAGATCGAGTTACATTCATTTCATATGTTGTTTATATTTTATGTTGTTGTTGGTTTAACTTATTCTTGCTTAATATTTTGTAAACTCCATATTTGATTTGAAAGTCACTCAGAAAGTTTAATTTGGAAGGGGGCATCTAAAGAATTAACAAGGTCCATATTCAAAAGTGTTTAGCCGGCTAACTCAGACGTTAGCCTGCTAAATGAATATTTGGGCACTTATCCAGCTAAATTCTAGCTGGCTGATAAGATAACTGGCTAGAATTTAGCAAGCTAAATTAGGGGCATTCCAGGGGCATAAATGGGAGGAGTTGAGTTAGCCGGATAATTTAGCTGGCTAACTCTGATATTCAGAGTTAGCCGAATTACTTAGGTGGATAAATCTGGTAGGGCTATCCTAAACTCTGGTGGCTATAGTTAGCCAGCTAACTTCAAGATAACTGGCTATATTCAATGGCACGGTTTCTTTATTGACTATGCCTCCAGATACCGGTAAGTTAATCCAGCTAACTCTGCTAGACGGACTGTGTCTGAATAAGGACCTCAAAATAAATAAGTAAGATTGAAATGGATAAATCAGATTGTTTACACTTCACTTATGAAAATACTTTCACGTGCATGTGCCTGCAGTCAGCAAACTGCTGATCCCTCCTGGTTTGAATAACTAATTTCTTTGAGTGAGTGAAAGGAAGGCGAGAGAAGCCCTCAGCATGGACACAAGCTGCACTTTATGGGTTTAACACTAATCACTGTTTCTCCTCTCATCACCCAAACCCTCCAGCACTTTATTCTGATCCCCCACCACTTAACCAGACCTCCCACCCAAACATTGGGGACTAAAGACAAGTGCAGCATCACTGCCGCAAAGAAATTAATTCGCAGGTGTAAAAGCATACGGTAAAATAATTGCTGTTATCCACCAAAATTGCTGGAACAAGATAGTTCTTGTAGAAAATGTTAAAATTCAATAAAAATAAAATAAAAAAGTGTATGGACAGATTTGCTAATGTATGTGTGGGTACCGCTTACAAACTAGCGACTTGTGCGAGAACTTCCAAACTGCGCCCGGGAGCACCTTCAGTTTATTTCCTTTCACTTTTACGTGCATATTTGTGATCTTACAAAATACCATTCGCTCTTTACGCCAGTAATTTCCAATTTAAGCACTTAAACCTCATAGTGAATGATGGCCGATAACTATTACAATGTAGGAATGTTCATTCATAGATTCATTTTCGTTTTTTTGTGCTGCTGTTTTAGCAACTTTGAATAATTTTGCGCCATCTGAAAATGTGATCATCTCACTCCTCGTTCCCTTTTCCAGATCATATAGAAATACGTTATACAGCACTGGTCCCAGTACAGATCCCTATGGTACTCCACTAAGGACCTTTCACCATTTGGAAAAAACGACCATTTATGGCATTTAATCCAACCCTCTGTTTGCTTTTATCCAGCTACCAATCCACAACAGGACACTGCCTCCTATAACATGACTTTTTAATTTTCTGAGGGGTCTTGCATGAGGGACTTTGTCAAACGCCATCTGAAAATCCAAATACACTATTCCTATCGGCTCACCTTTATCCACATGTTTATTTATATCTTCAAAATATTCTAACAGATCTGTAAAGCATGACTTCCTTTTGCTGAAAACATGCAATTGTGTGATGTCTTCACCTAAGATACCTTTTTTAAGAAGTGCTGAGAAGGCAGGTGTATACTTTTTGAAGGGACATTACTCTCACATTTTTTAACAATCTTTTATAATCACAAATAGGTTATGAATAAAAATAACCTAATGGACTATTTTTAGAGGTGGATGATTAAACCTTGGTGTACTAAAATATTTTTCTAAATTTGTGCATTGATGGCACTCGGCATGATGCCTGTTTAATGAGGATTTATCCCAGTTTTTTGTATATATTGATGTACATGGGTTGATATTGACCTCCTTTGGATTTATACTGCTGGAACAGGAACAGGCAATTCCTGTCCTCGATGGCCATTAGGATAACCCTAATTAATATGCATGAAAAAAGTGTGCATATAACGAAGGTGGTGTGCATGCAAAGCTCCCTCATGCATATTCCTGAAAACGTGACTGGTTTGGTGGCTCTCAAGGACTGGAGTTTCCCCACTCCTGACCAGAACCCCTAACATGCAACAAAGACATCTCATTGGTCGTGGAAACGGACCCTCTGACACTGCTGAGGTAATAGACACCTCTAGTATTGCTCACTCACCCATAGTCAAATGAATTAATAGAGTAGATGCCAGCAGGCTGCCCTGTTTCCCCTGCCAAAAAAAAGAATTTCTCTGAACCTTGCTGCAGGGTCGCATTGGTTGACCTTGTGCCACCTCTTGAAGGCTTGATGCAGCTGTTCTGCTGGTCTGCGCACACAGCTCCTGTCTGGCCAGATTTGTGGGCCACCTCGGGCTGTTTGGCTTTTGTCTTCTCCCCTCTTTGTCCCTTTAATATTCCACGTGATTTAGCGTATAAGGTCCAGAAAGTGCTCCCCACC
This sequence comes from Rhinatrema bivittatum, assembly GCF_901001135.1. Taxonomy (NCBI): domain Eukaryota; kingdom Metazoa; phylum Chordata; class Amphibia; order Gymnophiona; family Rhinatrematidae; genus Rhinatrema; species Rhinatrema bivittatum. Next base: position 9,598,433 of record NC_042618.1, read on the forward strand.
TCCATCCACTCTCATCACTACGCTCTATAACAGTTACTGTCTGCTTAAATGTCGTCACGGTTTTTCTTGCTACTAACTTAACCGGGAGGTTCTTTCAGGTATTCCTCAACTATGCAGGAAAAAAAAAAGCACTTCTCTCTTTTTTTTTAGCATCCCTCCCGCTCTCCCTCTCTCTTCATATCACGAACCCATGTCCTTGAACATTCAATATTGCGCTGGACTAGATGCCATCCGATCTTTAAGTCTAAACAGCTGTTCACATGGCATCATCGCGCAGTCTCTGGAGAGCTGTAAAATCTTTTTTTTTTTTTTAATGAAAAACAAAAACCCTCATGGGGTCAATCGCTTTTGACAACAAATGAATAAACCATGAGGCTTTCATTGCATCAATTAGGAGGTGCTTGCTGAAGATGTGCACTCCAGGACAAGTACAAGTCCCAAAGAAATGCAGAGAATATCAATATGTTCCTTCCCGTAGACACAAATAATGAAGATTTGTATCTTGGGTGCACGCAGTGCTCAGATTCTGATCGCTCTTCATGCTGGGTTCTGTTCTGAGCAGCGTAAAGCAGAGTGAAGAAAGATGCGATTGATTGGCCGAATGGCCCAAAGATGCAAACAGTTCTGTGATTTGTAGCCATACAGTACACAGTCTGCCATATTCCCTGCTTACTGATAGTTTTTCTTTTCAGTTTTTATCACTTGAATATGTGTGAACTTGGGTGTTTCATCTTTCTAGGCAAATGTTATCACATCGCTGGGGAAGAATGACAGTATAATAGCTAGGAAAATAGAATGCAAAGTCCCCTGTTTAGTTCTCCAGCTCACCACTTAGGGGCTGATGCAATACAGTGCGCTCAGCCGAGCGCACTGTACAACCCGCACTCTGACGCGGATTAAATAGCGCTAATGCACCCCCTAATGCAATGGGGGATTAGGGCCTATTTAACCCGTGTCGGACGCGGAGTGAATGCAATAGTGCTCATCGCATGCAAATGCACGAGAATGAGCCTATTACTCATTCACTCCGCATGCAAAAAAAAAAAAAACGTGTGCGTCTCAGACGCACATTTTGCCCTCAGCTATTAACGCCTGCCTGGAGCAGGCGTTAATAGCTGAATGTAGGTAAAAGAAGTACAGAAAAGCAGAAAAAACTGCTTTTCTGTACTTCTTTTCTTAAGTAAACAAAAAAAAAACCTCCTTCATTGGGCCTGGGTCCAGGGCGAGGGCTGGCATCAGACTTGGATCTGGGTCAAGGCCCCAGCAACAGGACCCAGCCTCTGGGCTGGGCCGTGGCATCAGGCCTGGACTCTGGGCTCTGACCGAAGCCCAGGTATCAGGACCCAGCCTCTGGGCTGGGCCGTGGCATCAGGCCTGGACTCTGGGCTCTGACCGAAGCCCAGGCATCAGGACCCAGCCTCTGGGCTGGGCCGTGGCATCAGGCCTGGACTCTGGGCTCTGACCGAAGCCCAGGCATCAGGACCCAGCCTCTGGGCTGGGCCGTGGCATCAGGCCTGGACTCTGGGCTCTGACCGAAGCCCAGGCATCAGGACCCCGCCTCTGGGCTGGGCCGTGGCATCAGGCCTGGACTCTGGGCTCTGACCGAAGCCCAGGCATCAGGACCCAGCCTCTGGGCTGGGCCGTGGCATCAGGCCTGGACTCTGGGCTCTGACCGAAGCCCAGGCATCAGGACCCAGCCTCTGGGCTGGGCCGTGGCATCAGGCCTGGACTCTGGGCTCTGACCGAAGCCCAGGCATCAGGACCCAGCCTCTGGGCTGGGCCGTGGCATCAGGCCTGGACTCTGGGCTCTGACCGAAGCCCAGGCATCAGGACCCAGCCTCTGGGCTGGGCCGTGGCATCAGGCCTGGACTCTGGGCTCTGACCGAAGCCCAGGCATCAGGACCCAGCCTCTGGGCTGGGCCGTGGCATCAGGCCTGGACTCTGGGCTCTGACCGAAGCCCAGGCATCAGGACCCAGCCTCTGGGCTGGGCCGTGGCATCAGGCCTGGACTCTGGGCTCTGACCGAAGCCCAGGCATCAGGACCCAGCCTCTGGGCTGGGCCGTGGCATCAGGCCTGGACTCTGGGCTCTGACCGAAGCCCAGGCATCAGGACCCAGCCTCTGGGCTGGGCCGTGGCATCAGGCCTGGACTCTGGGCTCTGACCGAAGCCCAGGCATCAGGACCCAGCCTCTGGGCTGGGCCGTGGCATCAGGCCTGGACTCTGGGCTCTGACCGAAGCCCAGGCATCAGGACCCAGCCTCTGGGCTGGGCCGTGGCATCAGGCCTGGACTCTGGGCTCTGACCGAAGCCCAGGCATCAGGACCCAGCCTCTGGGCTGGGCCGTGGCATCAGGCCTGGACTCTGGGCTCTGACCGAAGCCCAGGCATCAGGACCCAGCCTCTGGGCTGGGCCGTGGCATCAGGCCTGGACTCTGGGCTCTGACCGAAGCCCAGGCATCAGGACCCAGCCTCTGGGCTGGGCCGTGGCATCAGGCCTGGACTCTGGGCTCTGACCGAAGCCCAGGCATCAGGACCCAGCCTCTGGGCTGGGCCGTGGCATCAGGCCTGGACTCTGGGCTCTGACCGAAGCCCAGGCATCAGGACCCAGCCTCTGGGCTGGGCCGTGGCATCAGGCCTGGACTCTGGGCTCTGACCGAAGCCCAGGCATCAGGACCCAGCCTCTGGGCTGGGCCGTGGCATCAGGCCTGGACTCTGGGCTCTGACCGAAGCCCAGGTATCAGGACCCAGCCTCTCGGCCAGGCTGCAACATTGTGCCTGGGGCCTGGGCTCCAGCCTAGGCTGAGTCACAGGAATAAGGACGCGGCCTCTGAATTTCTCCCCCTGCGTTGGGATCCAGCCTCTGGCGGCGTCCCATTGTCGGCCCTGGGTCTGGGTCAACACCCCAGCACCAGGAACCGGCCTCTGGGCCAGGCTGTGGCATTGGGCCTGGATCCAGGCTCCAGCCTAGGCCGAGCCGAGGCCCAGGCTCCGGCCTAGGCTGGAGCCCCGGCCTCAAGCCTGGGCCAGGGCTCTGACCTAGGCCAAGACCTCAGCCTTGCATAGGCTGAGGCCAAGTTTGTGGCGATTTACCACATCCTCATGCTATGTAATGTATTTATTTAAGGTTTTTTTTTATATACCGGCAGTCAAGGTACAGTCACATCATGCTGGTTTACATTGAACACGGGGGGTGCAAAATAAATTAGCAACTGGAACCTGTGCAAGGAAAAACACAGTTACAATGAAGAAGGGCGATCAGACTGGGGCGAGGAGAGAAAGAGTGTAGGAGTCTAAGATTATATGGAATTATTTACAACGGACACATATATGGCTGTATTATAGATGGTGGCGAGGTTTAATTTTAGGAGGAGTCCGGGAAATGAGGCTCTGGCCTGAGCCTAGGCCTCACCAGCGGATCAGCACCAGACCGGGTAAGTGGGGACTGGTGGGGATCCTGACCCCAGCAATTTTCAAGGTGGGTGGGATGGAGGGACAGGAGGCCTTGGGTGGCCCTTTTTTCATTTTTATGTCCGATATTTGGGGGGGGGGGGGGGGGGGCGGTTAAAATGTTTTATTCATTTTTTTTTTACATGAATGAAATGAATCAACCATTCCACAAACTGAAATATTTGGGGAAAAAAAAAACTCCCGCAAACAAAACAAAAAATGAAAACATATTTTTTTTCCCCTGCACATCCTTCATAGAGGGTCATAATAGTGATGTTGATTTCCAGGACAAGGTATGTTCTACTGTTGATACTTAATGATAAATGAAATGCTCTTGACTTTGCTAGGAGCATTCAAACCATCACACAAAGTAGGTCAATATGACTTCATTACAAACTATGGGCACTATTTATTAATTTTTTTCTCATAGACACAAAATGGGAGAAAAGCTTTTGAGGTTCATATTCACAGTCACTGACTGGATTGCAAAGTTAGGTAAATAAACTTATTTGGCTAACTTTGGATGGATTTTCAATAGTGCAGCCGCTGTTGAATATAGATGGCTGTCTTAAAGATAGCCGGTTAATTTTATCAGGTTAACTTTATCTCTAGAGCATGACAAGAGTTAGCCAGACAACTTATTTGGATAACCTAACTTCTTCCAGATAAGCCCCCCCGGACCTCCCCTAAATTATCCTGCTAGCCGGATAATAAGATATCCAGCTAAAGTTTGCCCGGCTAAGTGGGGGAAATATCAAAAGTTGGCATTTAGCTCCTTAACTTGCGGATTATCTGACTAAATGCCTCTGAATATGGACATCTTAGAAAATAGAGCCTTATGTTTCAAATTCAATATTTCTGTAATTGTGATGCATCACAGCTCAAAACAAGTTAGCCATGGATTGCTATGCACCTTATCTGATGGTGTTTAATCCTTGAAACTAGGGGAATAACACAGTTAACACATGAGTCTTGGAATCCTGCCCTACTATTGGCTCTGAACGATTCTTTATCTCCTTGTGGCCCACTTTATCCTCTCATAATTTGATATGTACATGGTATTAAGACATGATCGGAAAGTATTTATCTGGTTTGAAGAATATGGCTCGCCAGTGAGTTTACTGGCCATTATAATAATGGATATGACTACCCAAAACAGGCATATCCGCAGGACCGAATTAAGGTGGCCTGAGCCTAGAGTTGCCAACTTTTAACCATCAAATTTCCAAACCCTTGGAGATGCTGATTAATATTTTCATGGATGGGATTTTTGCAAATGTGACCTATCTTGCCATTCTTCACATCAGAAAACTACAGAAGCATAGAATATACTATTGTAGCAGATAAGGATCAATCTAGCCTGCTCTGTTTACTTCCTGCTGCAGTGCCATAGACCCTAACTGATCTCTGATACTCTGTACTTGTCCTGAGCTTTCTCGAACTGTTATTCTTTTTGCCTGGTGTCTTCCATGCGTCCAGCACCCTTTCTGTGAATATTTTCCGATGTCCCTCCTGACTCTCACATCCTGACTGCTAGCTCTAGAAGTTTTACTCTGAAAAAGGTTTGCTTTTACTAGGCCAGGGGCCAAACTACTGTTCCGTAAATTGTTGTAGGCCTCTGAATAAGTGGTGGACTGAAGTGTTTGCCAGTGAAACAAAAACAAAGGTATCCAACGCATGTTCAGATGAAGTTTCAAAAGGATTTACACGTGTAAATGTAACATACTATCATGGCAATTTTCAAAAGCCATTTACGTGTGTAAAGTGTACTTACATCAGCAAATCCTATGGGCAATTCAATGGCTTAGACTGTAGCAATTTTCAAAAGCCCACATATACGAGTAAAGTGCATTTACTGGTGTAAAACCAAGTTTAGTGCGTGTAAATGCTTTTTAAAATCAGGCCCACTGACTACAGAGTAGCTGCTAAAGTGCGCACTGCATTGTATAACTCCAGGGAGGAGCCAATACTAAGCTACATCTGGAAGGCAAAAATCTTGATATTTCTGAAAATGTTAGCCTTTCTTCTTTTTCCATAAGATACCCCAAATATCTGTACAATCTGGAAACAAATCAGGACAGTGGGTGACCCTAGCTTCACCCATAGGTAATGGGGCGAGGGGAACTTATCTTCTCCCTCTCACTGTGGGTGGGAGGTGGGGAAGACGATCCCTCTTGCCGCATCCTCCTCTCAGGTTGCTCCTCTCCCTCGCCTCCAAATTGCCGTACTGCCTTGAGGTCACAGCAGCAACTGGAGATTAAGCACATTTAAAGGTTAACTTTCAAAAGGAGTTAACAAATGTAAATCTAACTACTATTGTAGCAATTTTCGAAAGCAATTTGCCTGTGCAAAGTGCACTCACGCGAGTAAATCCTATGGACAATTCAATGGCATATATTGTGGCAATTTCCAAAAGCCCACTTACACGGGTAAAGGGCATTTAAGTGTGTAAAATCCACTTCTGAGCGGGCTTTTGAAAATCAGGACCTTAGCGTGGGGGGGGGGCCTCCTGCAGCATTTGTGCACTGATTGGCTCCGAGGCGCCCCGCCCCCTTCCATTACCATGGGAACCCATGCAGGGGTGGGGTCCTTCAGTGCACAAGGGCCGTGGGAGGCCTGCACAGAATTTGCTTGATCTTCAGTTGTTGCTACTGACCTCAGGCTGTCGCTGGCAGAGTCGAAAAGCGGGCTTGCAGTGGCAGGCTCAGATTTAGGCATGGCAGTGGCAGCAGCACCCCGGTGCCTAAAACATTTGGCAGCGGAGGCAGTTGCCTACACTGTTTGTTCCTAAATCCAGGTCTGCGAATCAGCCGGTCACAGCACAAGTTTCATCCATCATCATTCAAAGCCACATTTGACATGTAAATTATTAGTATTTATTATTTGTACCATCACGACTTTTAACCCGTCAGGCCACTGGGTGTCTCCCTCTGTATATATTTCGGCCAAGTACAATGCTGTCCCTATGGCAGCAGGAAAGACGTTTCTTGAAGACATCTGGAAAGATTAGGAAACTTATTTATAAAGAGCCTTTTCCCTCATTTTTGCGCCCATGGTAAAAACCTTTTAGAACCGAAACCCTAGGTATGATTCTCGCAGTCCTCGACTAAGTCCTTTGCATGTTCTGCTGAGATAGATATGTTTCATCCTCTCTTTCATTGTACTCACAGTGTTTCCCTATATCCTGTACACCCCGGAGACAAAGCATGTTGACGTTTTCACCTACCGGTATATCCAGTATGTGAAGAAGCTTCCAATATTTATTTATTTATTTATCGAGTTTTATATTTCCCATTATTATTATAATATTCCCCATTATTACAAACATTGCCATCTCATGCCAGAACTATGGTACACGTTTCCTAAGCTGCTAGCATCTGTCAACCAGTAAGACTCGCGCATGGACTTTGGAAAAGAAAGACTCGTCTATTTTGGCTGTGTTGTTTTTTTTGTCCCCTCCCTTGGCCGGTGGGTCAAATACAATCAGATTTCTCCAAGCAGCAGGAGGACTTCAGAGTAATGTTATCTTGCCCTGTAGTGATGCCAGCGACAGGCAGGAAAGGCAGAGTCCAAAGGAGGGACTCCCTGCTGATAACCCAACAGGAACCGCCGCGTTTCCCATAATCCCCAAGTCTCAAGTGGTGCCATCCACACCACTGAACAAACAAGGCTCGAAAAACCCTTCGGAAAGGTTGTCTGGGGATAGGGAGACTATTTGATCAGGTGGGCCCAGCACTGCTCTGTCTGCAGGAGCTCCACCAGCTTTCCTACCGAAGCCGCTGTGACCGTGCTGAAGGCATCAATCACAGCAAAGTTTCTAATACAAAAATAACAGTGGTGCCGAAGGCAGAAGGTTCTTACATCCATTAGTGCTTCCCAGATCAAAGCGGATGCAAGATCTGAAAATAAACAAATCCTTTTTTGAAAGGGAATGGTTTCCTACTACGATGCTGTGGCTTAGACATGGACTAAAAGATTAATGCTTCCAACAACTTTGCTTAGCCGCAGAATGAAATAAGAATTTTAAAAAGTAAGTAAGAAAACAATTAGGAGAATGCAGTAAAGGCTATTTTTTTTTTTTAAACATTTTGTATAAGCAAAGATTTCCTTAGAGGTGTACTGAACAGTTCTAGGGTTTTTTTGTACATCAGGAGAAAGTTTCCTGGAGCAGAGCCATGAAAAAGAAAGTCATAGGCTGCATTGCTGAGGGAGGGATCGTTTCACTATTCATGTTGAATGTAGCTGGCTGACTGAAAAGGAATGAGGCAAATGTAATTTACACTAAAAGAGCCAATGGGACAAGCTGTTGGCCTCATACAAGGATACTGTAAAATCAACTGGACTCCATGACCTAGACAGGACAACTATTGAACCTTTTGCCGTAACAATAGCCCACGAAGAAGGAGAAACCAGAAACACGAGTCGTGTCGGGCACCCTATTGGCGATTTAAGAATTTATGCCCGGCTTTTTAAGAAAAGTGTCTCTAGCATCATGCAATTATAAATATTTTATTTACAAAAAATGTTATAAAAATAATATGGGACCAATGATTACAAAAGTTCGGGCTTGGTTCATCTTAATGACTATGAGAAGAATTCCTGACTCCTCTAACCATATATAAGTGACATATTGAAAGCCCGTTATCTGACATGAAGGTCCTATTGTGAGAGGATTTAGTTTTTTTGACTAAATTATCAGCACTTTGGAAAAAAAGTTTTTTGTTGTTATATTATCATGCAAGGATGGTCAACTCTGGTCCTTGAGAGCCACAGACAGGCAGGATGTTTAGGATGGTGAAATATAGAAATTGGTCATCTTTAAATTAGCAATATTTTATGCAACTATTGTGATGACATTGATTGGAGAATGTTAGATAGTGCAGGATTGATTGGAGAATATATACAGAAAAAGACTTGTGTCGGTCACACTTTTGTGTCTGTCTATGGTTACCAGGTGGCGCCCTGAACAGTGGCAGGTACAATGTGTGAAGACAATATGCAAAGCCTTATGTCTTGGGCACCCAACCACCCACACAGACACACAGGCTCTCTCTCTCTCACACACACACACACATACAGGTGTGTATATCTTTTCCACTTTTGTTTGGTTTTGAAAATGTACATTAGTTGTGAACCAGAAAACCCAAGCGACTCTGGGCACGTTTTACTAATATGCTCTGTTTGCAAAGCCCTGTCTCTCAGGCTCCTATACATAGGCATAGCAGGAACATATGCACATAGGCACACACACACACATGTACACACACAGGAACACACAGAAAAGCACACACAAAGGTGCACACGCACACACACACATGCTCCCCCACACACACATACATCCACACACAGGCTCCCATGCACACACACACACACATGCAGCCTCACCCAAACACAGATATACATACATACACACAAGCTCCCATGCACACACACACACACATACAGAAGGTGACTTCTTCAGGCACTGACAGACCCTTTCTTCAGCTCCTGCAGGATGGGGTCTGTGGCAGTCCTCTCCTTCTCTCCTTCTTTGACAGTCACAGGTTTGGGACGGTGGTAGCTATCATTCACGCCTCTTCTTCTGGTATCAGGCAGCCCAGACTGCGTGAGCCTGAGCCCTAAGTGGATGGGCGAATGCCAATTTTGTGGAGTATCAACTGGTTAAAAGACAGGAAAATAGAGAATAAAGACTGATTGGTCAGTTCTCTCAAAGTTGTACGGTACATAATACAGTGCCTCTTCAATAGCAATCGCTATTTAGCTCTCTCTTGAGCTGAGCAACTAGAGATTTCTAATATATTGTCAGTGTCATTTATGGAGAGGTTCCCTAACTTTCTATATGTTTGTTGTTAATTACTAAGCAAAATAAAACAATATTTATCATTTTCACTGTTGATCGATTTTAAAATTTATAGTTATTATGGACCAAACAACCCGAGCAATGCCAGGCAGTTTTTGCTAGCTAAAATATAAAAAAAAAACCCAGAAGCAGCACAGTTACATAGACAGCTTAACAAAAAGAGTGGACTGGGGTTATTATCCCTGCTGCAGAATCTACAAGAAGTAAAGAAACTGTGGATTCCCTTCAAAGTGATGGAACCCACGAGAGGAGAAGCGATCCTAGACCTGGTGCTTACACATGGAGCCAGTATCTCTAAGGTCCAGGTAGGTGCCCGCCCCTGAGCACCTGTGATCATCAGACGATATGATTTGATAGAGCAGCCAAAACAGAGAGAAGCCACACAAAGATCAAAGTCCTAGATTTCAAAAACACAAACGTTGATGAAATGGAGAAGTACCTTGAGGAGAAACAAGAAGATTGGTGAAAATGGGAGAAGTGGAACCAAATTAAAAGGAGCTTATAATAAAGGCAACAAATCTTTATGTAAGAAAAGTGAATAAAAGTAAGAGGAAAAGAAAAACGATATGGTGCTCCAAAGAGGTGGATGAAAAAAATAAAGGCAAAATGATTAGCATTCAAAAAGTACAAAGGAACTCAACAAAAGGAGCACAGGGGAGAATATCTGGTGAAGCAGAAACAGATGAGGAAAGAAATCAGTAGGGGTGTGCATTCGTTTCCTACGTATTTGCAATCCTCAACGTATAGGGCCATAATTGTTGTATTCGTGGGGAAGTGAAACGTATCGCGATTCCCCATGAATACAAAGAATCTTTGCCGAATTATTCGGCCGTCTAAAGAGGCGAATTTAAACAAACTCACCACCCTTCTGACCCCCCCCCCCAAGGCTTACCAAAACTCCCTGGTGGTCCAGCGGGGGGTCCGGGAGCCATCTCCTGCACTCACACCCTCGGCTGCCGGTATTCAAAATGGCGCCAATAGCCTTTGACAGCCCCTGTGACATAGTGAGGGCAAAGGCTATTGGCGCCATTTTGAATACCGGCAGCCGACGGCCCGAGTGCAGGAGGTCACTCCCGGACCCCCGCTGGACCTCCAGGGACATTTGGCAAGTCTTGTGGGGGTCAGGAGGGTCCCCCAAGACTTTCCAAAAGTCCCTGGTGGTCCAGCGGGGATCCGGGAGCGATCTCCTGCACTCGGGCCGTTGGCTGCCAGTAATCAAAATGGCGCCGAAAGCCTTTGCCCTCACTATGTCACAGAGGCTACCGGTGACATTGGTCAGCCCCTGTCTCATGGTAGGAACACAAGATGGCACCGGCCATCCATTGCTCCTACCATGTGACAGGGGCTGACCAATGGCACCGGTAGCCCCTGTGACATAGAAGGTCAAAGACTCTCGGCACCACTTTGAATACCGGCAGCCAAGGGTATGAATGCAGGACATGGCTCCCGGACACCCCACTGGACCACCAGGGAGTTTTGGTAAGTCTTGGGGGGGGGGGTCAGGAGGGTGGGGGGTTGTACTTAATTCAATTTTAGCCGGTAAGCGAATAAGAATTAACGCATGTACATATCAGGGGCCCCCCTTGCCGAATGCAACATATCTTCCCCCCGACGAATGCGAATCCTGAATGCAACGTATGGCATCCCTCTGCACATCCCTAGAAATCAGAATGACAAAAGTTCAATCAGAAGAAAGGATTGCCAAAGTGGTAAAGAGAGGTGACAAGACATTTTTCAGATATATCAGAGAAAGAAGGAACACTAGTGGTATTGTAAGATTGAAAGGAGTCCAGGATCATTGTGTGGAGAAAGAATATTAAACCAACACTTCAGCCAGGGTTGCCAACTGGCTCCAGATTTTCAGGACATGTTGATCCATTCCTGGTTTTATTCCACTGCATGCAGGCACATATAGTCTTGCTTTTCTTAGGGCATGCAATAGGGAAAGCAGAATAAGTCCCAGCATGCAATGGAGTAAAACCAAGACTGGATCAACCTGCCTGAAAATCTGAAACCAGTTGGCAACACTAACTTCAGGTCGGTGTTCTCCAGAGACCTTGAGGGAGGACCAGTGGTGGTAGACAAATGTATGGATGGAAATGGAGTAGATACAATGCCATTTACGGAAGAGAGTGTTTGGCTGGAACTAGCAAAACTAAAAATTGACAAGGCCATGGGGGTCTGATGAAATACATCCCAGGGTTCTCAGGGAGCTCAGAGAGGTTCCGAAAGACTTGTTTAATAAATCCTTAGAAATAGGAGTGGTGCCACAAGATTGGAGGAGGTGGTACTGGTCCCACTTCACAAACGTGGGATCAGAGAGTAAGCTGGAACAGGCCAGTAAGCCTTTCATCAGTGGTGGGAAAATTAAAGGAAATGCCGCTGAAGAAAAATGTGGTCAACTATCTACAATCCAATGGGTTGCAGAATCCGAGGCAACCTGGTTTTATCAGAGGAAAGTTGTGTCAAACGAATTTGATTGATTTTTTTTCAATTGGGCAGCTAGAGAATTGGATCAAGGAAGAGCATTTGTAATTTATCTGGATTTCAGCTAGGCTTTCAATACTAGAAATGTGAATCGGAAGCGGAATCGGCTCCGATTCCGGGTTCGGGGACTATCGGGAAATTTTTTGCGTGCGGTCTGATCAGTTTTTTTTTTTATTGGCTGCGCCCGAGCCGATAAACAAAAAAACCACCCCGACCCCTTAAAACACATCCTTTAGCTTCCCCCATCCTCCCAACCCCCCCAAAAAACTTTTTAAAAATACCTGGTGGTCCAGTGGGGGTCCCAGGAGCGATCTCCCGCTCTCGGGCCGTCGGCTGCCAGTAATCAAAATGGCGCCGATGGCCCTTTGCCCTTAGCATGTGACAGGGTATCCGTGCAATTGGCCGGCTCCTGTCACATGGTAGGAGCAATGGAAGGCCCACGCCATCTTTAAAAATGGCCCGCGCCATTTTCAATCATCAGAAAAATGATTCACATCTCTATTCAATACTGTCCCACACAGAAGGCTCATAAACAAAATGAGAAGCCTGGGAGGAAAACTGGTTGATTGAAAGACAACAGTGAGTGGTGGTAATTGGAATCTATTCTGAGGAGAGACGAGTGATGTTGAATGCCTCAAGGATCGGATTTGGGGCTGGTTTTGTTCAATATCTTTGTGAGCAACATAGCGGAAAGGTTAGAAGGAAAAATGTGTCTTTTTGTAGATGACACTAAGATCTGCAACAGAGTTGATATGCCTGAAGGAGTGGAGATAATGAAAAGTGATCTAAGAAAGCTTGAGGAGTGGTCAAAGATTTGGAAGCAGGGATTCAATGCCAAGAAGTGCAGAGTCAGGCATCTGGGGTGTAGAAATCCAAAGGAACTCTATGTGCTGGGAGACGACACACTGATGTGCATGAACTGGGAAAGGGACCTCGGTGTGATGGTGTCAGATGATCTGAAAGCAGTAATGCAATGCAACAAGGTGGCGGCTAATGCCAAAAGAATGCTGGGCTGCACTGAAAGAAGCATTACCAGCAGGAAAAAGGAGGTGATATTGCCCCCGTTCTGGTTATTGGTGAGGAATCAGCTGGAGTATTTAGTTCTGGAGACTGCACCTTAAAAAGGATAGAGACAGGATCGAGGCAGTCTGAAGAAAGACATCCAAAATGGTGTGGGGTCTGCAACAGGAGCATATGAGATGAGACTGAAGGAGCTAAATATGTATATCCAGGATGGGGGAAATGATGCAGACATTTAAATACTTGAAGAGAATAAAAGATGCATGAGAATCAAAACTCTTCCGATGGAAAGAAAGCTGTAGAACTAGGGGTCATAGCAGGAAGCTCCAAGGGAGAAGACTCAGGAACAATATCTGGAAATATTTGTTCATGGAAAGGGTGGTGGATGCCTGAAATGCCCTCCCAGAAGTGGTAGTTAAGACGAGAAATGTAATGGAATTCAAAAGAGCTTGGAATAAACACAGAGGATCCCGAGTGGCTGAAAGATGGAAATTAAGATGAGGGTAACCTGCATGAAGCAACAGTTACTGCCCATAAAATAAAAATAAAGTAGGTAAAAGAATAAATAAATAAAGCTTGCTGGGCAGACGGGATGGACCACTTAGGTCTTTTTCTGCCATCATTTTCTATGTTACTATCATGCTATCAATCTGTTTCTATCATGGCCTCATAAGACACCCTGAACACTCTCATGCAGGCATCGTATTAAGCTCAATCTGGCTCATGATAACCTTATTCGATTTGCTGGACATTGCTACTCCATGCTCCATTGCTTTCAGCTGTTTCCAAAATGTGCAAATGCACGGCTCAGACCTCAGGCTGGCTGGTAGTACGTTCCAGCAGATGGAACCAATGGCAACAAATAACCTGTCATGCAGCTCGGATAGACGAGGACATCCAACAAATTACATCGAACAAATCTCATTGTGCGAGGCAGTCTGCAGAGTTTCAATATGGTGCTAAGGCAAGCCAGCCCATCTGCATTCACGACCTTGTGAATAATGGTTATGATTTTAAATTTTTACTTGCCATTGCTTTCAATGCATGGGGCAAAGGATCTCTAAAAACTAAGGGAATCTTTCTAGCACATTGGATATGAATGTTTTCTTTACATGCACTAGAAAGATGGAAACAGAGTTTTCAGAAAGAAACAATAAACAAGTGGAGAAGGCATACAGACACATGGCTTCGGAAATGCTTTCCATCTAGGTTTTCACAAAGGGTGTGCGTGGGTGTGGTGTGTGAGTTTGGGGAGGGTTGTGATAGAAGTGTGTTTGGGGGGGCATGGAAGTTTAGATGGATTAAGTAGAGGGATACACTTTGGGGCAGATTTTCAAAGGGGTAAGCGTGTAAGATACGCGTGTACCCCCCCGAAAACCTGCCCCAAGCTCCCCCTGCGCGCGCTGAGTCTATATTTCATAGGCTGCCGGCGCGTGCAAAGCCCCAGGACGCACGTAAGTCCCAGGGCTTTCTTGGGGGGGGGGGGTGTTTCAGGGGCGTGTCACGGCCGTTGCATCATCGGGGGCGATCCGGGGGCATGGCCGCGGCCTCCGGACCAGCCCCCAGACCGGACCATGGCGCGCTGGCAGCCGGCCCGGCACGCGCAAGTTACGCCTGCCTTGGGCAGCCGTAATTTTCATGATAAAGGTGCTGGTGGGGGGGGGGGGGGGGAATTAGTCAGGGCCGGGGGGTGGGTTAGTTAGGGGAAGGTGCGGGGGAGGTGGTGGAAGGAAAGTTCCCTCCGAGGCCGTTTCGATTTCGGAGCGGCCTTGGAGGGAACGGAGGCAGGCTGCGCGGCTCGGCGCACGCAGGCTGCCGATTTTGGGCAGCCTTGCGCGCGTCAACCCCGGATTTTAAAGGCTACACGCGTATCTATTAAAATCCGGCGTACTTTTATAAAATCTACCCCTATGTTTGTAGAGTTATGTGTGTGTGCTCATTGGTAAGCGGCTGTGTGTGTTTGAGTGTAGAAGTTTGTTGTTTGTGGGAGGGGTTTGAGGAGATGTGGGTGTGTAAGTGTAGAAGTTTGTGTGTAATGGATGTTTTTTTTGTGTGTGTGTGTAATAGATATTTGTATGTGTATGTGCAGTGGCAAAATTTTAATTCTTGTTTGTTTATTCATTTTGGAAGTTAATCTTTGTTTCATTTGTTTCAAAAGAAAAAAAATATATTTTGTTTAATTGTTTCATTTGTTCCATTTGTTTTCTATTAAAATCAATGGGGAAAGCAATGCAGCCTATTTTGAGCTTCAAAATAGGGGTGGGGGGGGGGTTAATTAATTTTAATGAAAATTGCTGGTAAACAACATCCAAAGAGGAAAGAAAACTCCAAAGAACCAAAACTGTGGCAGAGTGGCACCAAAAGTGGCATGAATAACCAAAGGCACGGTAAAGGTGTAAAAAGGTGCCAGCCGTGGCAAGGGTTCCCCAAGGCACCGTTAAAGGAGCAAAGCAGCAGCAACAGAGCCAAGAACACCCCGAGGCCTCAAAAGAGGGCATCTATAACAGTGGCATGAAACTCTGAAGGCAGCACCAAGAGCGGCATAAACATCCTAAGGCACCGCGAAGGCAGAGCAAGGTAGCAAAGGTGCAGAAAAAAAAAACCCCTGGCACCCACAGAGGAGCAAATCAGCACAAAAGAAAGGCCATGAAGGTAGGAAGCAGCCAATCACAGTGCCAAGAACACCTCAAGGGGTAGAGTCTGGATATGGTAGCAAGGCAGAGTGGAAGAAAGCCCCTGAAGATGTGAAGTTTGTGTCATAGCAGCAGGGATGAATGCCAGAAATACCCAGAAGGTGAAGCACAAGTAGTACAGAAGCAAGGAAAACCCCTGAAGTGTCGAGTCTGGGATACGGCAGAAAGAACTCCAAGGGGGCACCACAGGGGTAAAGCAGCAGGGCAGGGCGGCAGCAAGAACCCCAAGATGTAGCATAAGGTTCATGGCAATAAGGAGGAGAGGTAGCAAGATTCCCAGGGGCCTGGATGGCAGCAAGGCAGAGGGGCATGAAGACCCCCCCACGGTGTACCGTCAGGAGCAGGGCAGCTTCACCTTGATTGGTCCTCCATCCGGTCTATTTGCTCTATTCTCCTACCTTAGTTCTGTCCCAGCTATCACCTCAATCAGGAATTTCTTGTTTAATTTTAGGCACCCTCTAAACTTTTTGGGGGTTCATGAAGGAAGCAAAAATTAGAGGTGGCAAGGCGGGAAAATGTTATTTCAATTTTGGTGGGGCTTTTCCCCATGAATTTTGTTTCTTGTAATGTATATTCCATTTCTTTAGTTAAAAAAAAAAATGAAACATTAACCCCCCCCCCCTACCAAAAAAAACCCAGAAAAAAAAGAAATGTGACCTCCCAGGTCCTCCTGTGCCCCCCACCCATCCCCACCACCCAGAAAAATGCCAGGGCCAGGATCCTCCCCGGCTCTCACTTACCTGATCTCGGGGGATCCACAGACAAGGCCTAGGCCCTGGCTCAAGCCAGGGCCTTGCATGAGGCCTTGGTTGAAGTCGCAGCAACCTACCGTGGCCTAAGCCTATGCAAGGCCGAGGCTTGAGCCTGGGCCTAGGCGTTGGGAACAGCTGGTCCTGAAACCTTGGTCTTGTGTCGGCCTAGGACATGGTAGATCACTGCAACCTCATATGAAAGCCCCAGGCTTGGAGGCCTGGACCCAATGACAAGGGCCTGGGCCTAGGGCCTAGGTCCAATACCACAGATCGATCCAGAGGCTGGGTCCGGACACCTGGGCTTTGGCCTCAGCCAGGGCCCAGACCCAGGTCCAATGCTGTGTTCTGGCCCAGAGGCTGGATCCTGACACCTGGGCCTTAGCTTTGGCCACGGCCCGGATTCAAGTCCAATGCCATGGCCCAGCCTGGAGGCTGGGTCCCAATGCCTGGGCTTCAGCCTCAGCCATGGCCTAGACCAATGACAGACACCAGGGCCTGACCTGGAGGCTGGATCCTGATACCAGGACCTCAGACCAGACCTAGGCTCGATGCCAGGGGCTGGCCTGGAGGCTGGGTCCCGAAGCCTGGGCCTCAGCATAGGGTCAATCCCAAGCCCAGAGCTCAGGCCTTGTAGCTCCGATGATTGCGCCCTCTTCTTTCTTCTTTAAACTTACACTGTGCACTGGGGTTGTTCTGGAGTTAATTAACTCTGGCACATTCACCCCAGCACATGGTGCCATTTTGATGTATGGCAGTTGAATTAGGTGCCGTCTATTAAAATGGTGCCCTCAGCTGGGGAGGTTGTGCTGAAGTGACCCCACTGGATGATGTTAGTTTAAGAAGAAAGAGGAAGCAATCATCGGAGCTCTGAGGCCTAGGCTCTGGGCCTTGGCCATGGCCCAGGTTTTAGGACCCGGCCTCCCGGTCAAGCCCTGGCATCGGTCTTGGGTCTGGGCCCTGGCCTAGGCTAAAGCCAAAGTGTCGGGATCTGGCCTCTGGGCTGGGCCATACTGTCAGACCTGAGTCCGAACCCTGGTTTAGGCTGAAGCCCTGGTGTCGAGATCCATCTTCTGTGATGAGCTTCAGCATCAGACCTTTATCTGTGCCAAGGCTATGGCATCCAGATCCGGCCTTCTGACTAGGCCATGGTATCAGGCCTGGGTCCTGGCCCTGGCCTAGGCCAAGGCCCAGGCATCATGACCCAGCCTCCAGGCCAGGCCCCGGCATCGTGACCCAGCCTTCAGGATGGGCCGCAGCATTAGGCCTGGTTCTGGTCCCTGGCCTAGGCTGAGGCTCAGGCATCAGGACCTGGTCTGTGGGCTGAGCCCCAGAATTGGGTCGAGTTTTGGGGCTGAGGCCCCAGCATTGGGACCCACCCTTAAGGTTAGGCCATGGCATCAGGCCTTGGTCCAAACTCTGGCTGCTACAGGAGTAAAAGCCTGTGCTAACGTTAGTGGCCCCTATTGCATCGGCCCCTATGAAAGCTGGGATTCAAACAGAGAAGGAGAGAAAGCTTAAATGTTTTTCATTACAAAAACTAGTTTTGATCAATAATTACTTGCTGTAAGAGAGGCCTATTCGTGTGTAAGGGGGGGAGGTAGGGATGGATTTTATTTAAAACAATTCTGACTTACACGGTTGAACTTGATTAGCAGTGGTTGGAAAACTGCTTTGAGCTCATACTGTGAGTGAATGGAAGGTAAAGAGGTTGCAGCCCCGTTTTTTGTTACTGCTGTTTGCAAGGTTCAAACTGCTACAAATGTGTGCACATGTGTTGCTCTTTACGGTCTTATTTTACATCCATGGATGCTACGGACTTGCCTTTGGGAAAAAAAACCCCACAAAAGTCAGGTCTCTAGGAAATTTTCCCTGAAGAGGACCCAGGCATTGCTTCCGATCAGGCAGAAAGGGTTTCAATGGGTTTGACTTCAGAAGAAATGCCCCAAAAAAAAAAAAGGTTGTTGCAGGAAACTGGCAGTCACGTAATCCTGTGAGAAGACTTTCACTGAGCGCAATCCGTATCTGTGATTAATCTGGTCCCAAGCGTAGGAGACTGGATCCATCACGTCTGCATTTCTGTACTTAGATGTTATGACAACTTGAAAAAGGAACTTGCAAAGCAGCACTATTACTAATTGCTAATGAAATCACAGTAACGATGGCAGAATACATGCAACAATAACTTACGGGGGAAGTTAGAACAATGTACCGTTTTATTGCATTCTTGTCCAGCATTTTGTTGAGTTTTGAGTGTTTGTAACTCGCTTCTATATTTCAGGACAAATCAGTTCATTTTACATGTTCTTTCAATTTTGACTTCCTTAGAGTATGAAGAATGGAAATAGAACAAAGGGTAAGCTTCCTTGAGTGGGCATCTACAGTTAAACAGTACCGCAAGGTTGGATGCATAGTTCTGGTGAACTGTTCAACCTGTAGGTGCCCTCCCTGAGAGCATCGGAAATTAAACTCCAGAGACACCCATATAAGAGCTTGTGGCCAGATGAGTTGAATTTTAATTCGTTAGCCATCATAAAGACGGATTTATTGTTGGCATTGTTCTATTTCAGGGGTGACCTACTCCGGTCCTCAAGTGCCACAAACAGGCCAGGTTTTTAGGATTTCCACAATGAATATGCATGAGATAGATTTGCAAACCATGGAGGTAGTGCATGCAAATCCATCACATGCATATTCATTGTGGATATCCTGAAAATCTGGCCTGTTTGTGTCTTGAGGACCAGAGTTGGCCACCCCTGTTCTATTTGTTTTGCATGGTTTGAAATGTCTGAAGTCCATATTCAAAAGCCATTTAGACGGATAAAGTAATAGTTTTCCATCTAAATGTCTTACCTGGCTATATTCAGCCTTTATCTGGCTAAATTCTAGCCAGCTAATAAGTTAGGGGGCTAGAATTTAGCAGGATAAGTTAGGGGTGGTCCAGGGGCATAATTGGGAGGAGTCGAGTTAGCTGGCTAAATTAACTGACTTCAGAGTTAGCCAGATGACTTAGCCAGTAAGTCTGGTCAAATTAAAGAGACGTCTTATAGTTAGCTGGCTAACTAATTAACGGGGTTATTTTCTAAAGGCTTTTCGCATGCGAATACATGCAAATTTGAGTTGGGGCGGGGTTGGGGTGGAGTTGGGGTGGAGTTGGGGTGGGGAAGGGAGAGGGAGGAGTCGGCAGTAGCGCGCCGAATAGCACCACTTTTCACGGTGCCGCTATTCGGTGTGAAAGCCGGCAGCGAAGACACCGTGGTGGTATGAAGGCTGTGGGTTTCCACAGGACCACCCCCCTTCACCCCCTGCCCCCCATTTTCGCTGGATTCATCATTCTGCGAAGAATTATGAATCCAGGCCTAAGTTTGTTAAGTTAAAGAACAAAGGGCTATTATCTACAGGAGTTGTTTGTTCCCACCCACTCTGCCCCACACCCACCCACCCCTAGATCTTCTTCTTAAATAGCTCTTCCAAGAACTTTGGTTAAATGAATAATATAAGACCTAAATACGAATCTAACAACTTGTATATTAGTCACTACTGGAAAAATGTCTTATTCAGTGTAACATTTGTGATGCTTATATCCCAAGGCCTACCACCTGGAAAATTAAGGTCTGTGCAATTTCTTTTCAGCTGTTTGCAATGACAAAGCAGGTGATTCATTTGAAAGTGGAATTGTTTAGTTTTCAAAAATCCTCTCTTTCTTGAAGCATCTAGAATATCTTACCTACTTTAAACGGAGGATTCAGAAACCCAAGAATAAATGGTTTACAGTGAGTTCTGGTAGAACAAAAGATGTGACTTTGACACCCAATTTCCCCAGGCAGCATGCTGAATACTCATTCCTACTCCCACAGAGAAATCAGACATCCAGGATTCAGAAACCCAGATATAAATGGATTACTGTGTACTCTGGCAGAATAAGGCCTGTGATGAAGAGACACTCACTCTCCCCACCATTACTCTTACATAATATCTTTTCCACATTGGATAACGAAGAAGCTCCAGTAATAGAAAATTAACCCTTAAACATTATCAAATGTCATAAAAAGAAGGTTCTTTACCTCACCTCCCCAGCTATCCCTGTATAACCATGAATCCTTATGAGAAAGATTCCATGCAGTCGTCCTGAGCCAAGTGGTTCCTTCTCTCTGTGCTGAACCCGTAGGACCATTCCCCACAAGTCTTCCAGGATCATCATGGGAGTGAAGCAAAAAAACCAGCCGTAGTCAATTTGGCAAATGTCGCCATCTTCTGCCCAAAGCATCTCAGAAAGCTAGTGTTCTTCAAGGGTGGAGCTTTGCTCATGGTGGAGGAGGAAACCAAACATCAACAAGAAGGGCGATGATCAATTGGATGCACCCCATTATGGTTAAAGTACAAACCAATTGTAACAATGCAACTGAAGGATTTCAGTTTCAGCCACAGCAGCACAAGATGGGCATCCTTAAATAACTGACCAAGCAAGCCAGTCATACAGACTGTGTGCTTTAACTAGTCAAAAATACGCACTCCAGGTATAAGCAATGCATTAGTCTGTTAGTGAATCCATAAACAACTTTGTTTCATTAATGGCAGCAAACAGCTTGGTTTCCCCTTGGTGAAACACTTTTAATCTGGCCAGGAATCACAAAGAAAAATTCACCCACGCCGAAATAACTGAGTGCAGTAAGGGGAAACTTATCTTCGGGCAGCCTGCACTTTTGCTGAAAAGTTGGGAAAAAGCAGCAGCTTAGCATTACCATACTTAAGTTCCGAAGCTTTGCGATAAACCACCAGAATCATCATTTTATCAACAAAATTAAGATATCTGACTATAACTTGATGCAACCTGTTACTTTCTGGCCCTTGCACACTGAGCCTATGTGCTTGCATGGGGATGATTTTTCTGCCCACAGTCGGGAAATGAAGCGCTTCTGGCAGCTAGCTTTCGCAAAACATGAGCAACTCTTCTCCCTGGATATTTTCCAGCACCCCCACAATGCGAAGGTTATTATGACGACTGTGGTTTTCCAAATCATTGAGTTTGTCTTCAAGCTGTTTGTTCTTCTGATTAAGTTTGGTGATCATAGTAGTGAGTGACTCAATTCGGTCATCATGTGCACTCACCCTGTGGTTGATCTCGAGCAATGACGCATTATAGTTATCATCTGTGTCCCATAATTCCTCAACAGAGGCTTGCAGCTTCTGGAGTTGGTCTGTGATTGCCGCCGACACAGTGCAGGTGAGATCATTTAGCACAGCCTCAGATAGGCCCTCCGCAAAAGAATCAGCGTCAGACGCCATTTTGTCTTCAGGGCCAGTAACACGATCTGGACCCAGGCTCCTAGATCTACTGGCCATCTCATTCCATTTTGGGCTCTGAGAATCAGCAAAGAAGGAGTAAAAAGGATTGACCACCAGAAGGTACACAAGGGCGATGAAAAAAGCTGCGATTAGTATGGTAAAATCATAAAATTCTGGCGATCCGGAGGGAGCAGGATTTAGGAGCATCCACTCACCCTAATGTCATCACCACGCTCCCAGAAGCCACGATACATTTGATGCAACTGCAACATCACTCTCTGCTTTGACAGCAGGGGAGGAAAAGGGGGGATTGGATTCAGAAGGGTCCCAACTTTTATGGCCTGAGGTACTGATATGCAGACATAAAGGGAGAAGTACTGGAATTCTTTCACGGTCAAGTCCAAAAGCAAAGGAAGTCAAACAGCATCGCTTGAATTTTCAAGAAAGCTCCTCACCCAGTAATAGCATTAACTTTTTTTTATGGGTTTGACAATTGCTTGGTTTATGATTTTAAATATTACTACCCTTATCATAAGGCTTGGGGGTAACTGCATGGACTAATACCCTTAAGAGACATTTGGGGGTAACCTGCACAGTGCATCAGATATTACCATAAGAATCTTGCTGGGCAGACTGAATGGAGCATTTGGTCCTTTTCTGCCATCATTCATTACTATGTTACTATAGGGCAGTTCTGTTACATAATAAATCTGTCTCGGCCACATTAAATATTAATAGTGCTAAGGATATCATTCACCAGTGATGAATACACTGGGAAGAAATGTGTTAGGGATGACCCTTGAACCCCTGGCTTTATGGTGTTAAGAAAGTAGCTCCACCGTCATTTATTTTGTGAGGCTTTTACGTCTGTTATGAATTTTACAGCTGTTTTAATATGTGTGTGAATTGTAGATATTTTTTATAGTTTACCACTGTTTTGTTTATGACATCTATTGTCAATATGCTGTAAACCGCCCAGAACAGGTTCTGGAAATTGGTAGAATAAAAATAAATCTAAATAAATCTAAATATAAGTAAGTAAGTAAGTAAGTAAATAAATAAATGCTGGTCAAGCAGCCTGCATTGCTGTGTTAGTTGCAGTTTCGGAAAATTCTTAAAAGAAAAAAATGTCGTTTGCAATTTCCAAACTGAAATAGTAATATCAGCCTAGTGTCAATAATAATTTGAATTTTAAGTGATTCTGGAAGCAGGCATGCTCAGAGCAGCGCCACAAATTACGTTGTAAGGAAAGAGATGCAGCTTGTGCAGGTCACATGGGTCAATGCCACTGGTGCCAGAACAGCCGATATGGGCCAGAACCAATGTCAGTATGGGATAAACCCGAAACTCCACAGCAAGGCAGTTTATTCCCAATTTTCTGGCTGCCGAGGGCCACTCAGCAGCATTTCTCACACTCAGGATTAGGGTATTTTTATTTGCCCAACCTAGCAAATGTTTTTTTTTTTCAGGAACCTTTTCCTCAACGTGGATGAATGGAGCCTTTAGTTAGCTATGAGCGCTGAGCTATGCCACCATCATTCTTGGGGGGGGGGGGGGGGGGGGGGGGTAGATATCTCAGGAAGGGATGTGCTTTCGTTTAAAATGAATGCGGAATTTGAACTGAAAAAACCTATTTTCAGATTGGGTTGGTTCCTTTTAACCAAAATACTGGGGCCTCTGAAAAATCTGAAAATGTTCAGGGCTTTTTTTTTTTG
The DNA here is from genome assembly GCF_901001135.1 of Rhinatrema bivittatum. Taxonomy (NCBI): domain Eukaryota; kingdom Metazoa; phylum Chordata; class Amphibia; order Gymnophiona; family Rhinatrematidae; genus Rhinatrema; species Rhinatrema bivittatum. The sequence goes on from NC_042618.1 coordinate 9,621,689, forward strand.
GGAGGGGGGGGGAGATGGGGAAATGGAAACCCTGTCCCAACGCCCATAGTTCCCCACTGCCCCCTTACCTCTTCCATATCTTTATGGTGTTGAAAGGGGCAGAAACAATTCTCAGTCGCTCCTAGGGATGTGAATCGTTTTAGGACGATTAAAATTATCGTCCGATAATTTTAATATCGTCTTAAACCGTTATGGAAAGAAATACAATAGAGATTCTAACGATTTATCGTTATAAATCATTAGAATCGTGAGCCGGCACACTAAAACCCCCTAAAACCCACCCCCGACCGTTTAAATTAAATCCCCCACCCAATGACTTAAATAACCTGCGGGTCCAGCGGCGGTCCGGAACGGCAGCGGTCCGGAACGGGCTCCTGCTACTGAATCTTGTTGTCTTCAGCCGGCGCCATTTTCCAAAATGGCGCCGAAAAATGGCGGCGGCCATAGACGAACACGATTGGACGGCAGGAGGTCCTTCCGGACCCCCGCTGGACTTTTGGCAAGTCTTGTGGGGGTCAGGAGGCCCCCCCCAAGCTGGCCAAAAGTTCCTGGAGGTCCAGCGGGGGTCAGGGAGCGATTTCCCGCCGCGAATCGTTTTCGTACGGAAAATGGCGCCGGCAGGAGATCGACTGCAGGAGGTCATTCAGCGAGGGTTCCGGTGCCTCGCTGAACGACCTCCTGCAGTCGATCTCCTGCCGGCGCCATTTTCCGTACGAAAACGTTTCGCGGCGGGAAGTCGCTCCCTGACCCCCGCTGGGCCTCCAGGAACTTTTGGCCAGCTTGGGGGGGGCCTCCTGACCCCCACAAGACTTGCCAAAAGTCCAGCGGGGGTCCAGAAGGACCTCCTGCCGTCCAATCGTGTTCGTCTATGGCCGCCGCCATTTTTCGGCGCCATTTTGGAAAATGGCGCCGGCTGAAGACAACAAGATTCAGTAGCAGGAGCCCGTTCCGGACCGCTGCCGTTCCGGACCGCCGCTGGACCCGCAGGTTATTTAAGTCATTTGGGGGGGGGGTTCGGGAGGGTGGGGGATTTAATTTAAAGGGTCGGGGGTGGGTTTTAGGGGGTTTTAATGTGCCGGTTTTGCGATTTTACGTTTTTTCGATTTTTCACGATATTTTACCCCCCCAAACGGCAACAATACGATTCCCTCCCCCTCCCAGCCGAAATCGATCGTTAAGACGATCGAGGACACGATTCACATCCCTAGTCGCTCCTGCTCCACTGGCGATGATTTAAAAATGGTGCCCATTCAGGGCCAGCCGCTGCCACGTTATTTTAGAGCTGGATTGCTCTAGGGCCTGTAAAACAGCTTGGCAGCAGCCAGAGCCAGCAGGGCAGGAGCCACAGCGAAGAATTGCTCCTGCCACTTTCAGCCTCAGAGCCACAGGAAAAGCACGAGGGTGGTGGTGAGCCTGCGGGGATCGGGAGGGTGTGAAGAGGTTTTTGTTTCCTTTATGTTTTGGATTTGTACTTTAATGTTTATTTCAGTAGGGCAAGCAAACAAAACCAACTTAAACATTAAAAGGACTAAATTTAGAGCACCACTACCACCCCCTACCCTGAAATGAAAGAAATAAAACAAAACAAAAACCTTTCCCCTGTGCATCCCCGATTTGGGGTCATTGTAGTGCTCGCTCTCTCTGATGAGAGAGCAGTGACGGGTTCCCTGTGGTTCTGTCAGGCCAAAGTCACACTTCAGGGTCAAATGAGAGGCTTCCTGGCAGGTGATGACATTGCTTCAGGGCCTGGGGTGACTGCGGAGCCAAGATATGTCCATGGAGGAGGGCAGGCCAGGAGCAGATTTCCCCGCATGGGGACTGAGGCCCAAGGCAGTAGCAGCAGCTCTGGGTGGCAGTGAAACAGGAGTGGAGGCTGAGTAAGGCCTCGATTCAGGAGACTGGTATGAGGCAAAGATGGATGCTGGCTGCTGTGGGAGCCATTCCTCTCACTCTTGACCCGACTGGCACAGGAGCAGGAACGGCAGCTGGCCACTGCAAAATATGTGCAGGTTAAGCCGGAGACCAACAGAGAGAAGGAGTAGAAAGTGTCGGGAGGTATGCGGGATAAAACCGTTCACTGGCAGTAGTCAGCTGTGATGGCGATCACTGCCGCTGCAAGTGGTGTCCTCCTCCCATGATTGACATGAAGCCAGCAGTGAGCAGGAGAGAGGGCCAAGTTGGACAGAGAGGAAGGCCTGAACAGCACAGTGTCAGAAAGAGCCAGATTGCTGCCACTGTATGCACCTGCCCAGAGCTTTCCGGGAAGTCAGGAGAAAGCACCACTGCAGTTTCATTTTAAATTGTGCAGATTAGCATCAGGGGCCCTGGGGAAGTCCCCGACACACCAATCCATTAGGCTGCTGATGTCACCAATGATGTAAAGGGGGGGCACCAATTTTAGTAAAAATATGGCAAATTAAGCCAAATAAAAGATAATTGAGTTAGGGGCCAGGTAAAAAGACCCTGGCCACCTGACTGACCCCATCTCCCCAGCTCTAGAGCCAGTTTCAAAGAGGCAGCAGTTGTTACCTGATAGGAACACTGCCTATCCTGGGGTTAAAACCCCTTTAAAACGTTGTAAAACCATGGAATTTTGATGGTGGCTATCAAAGGAAAACCTGGCAACTCTAACTCGGCCATAAGAAAAATTATCAGAGTAATAGTTTAAAATAGTTTAAAATCATGAGAGGTCTAGAACGGGTAGATGTGAATCGGTTATTTACTCTTTCAGATAGTAGAAGGACTAGGGGACACTCCATGAAGTTAGCATGGGGCACATTTAAAACTAATCGGAGAAAGTTCTTTTTTACTCAACGCACAATTAAACTCTGGAATTTGTTGCCAGAGAATGTGGTTCGTGCAGGTAGTATAGCTGTGTTTAAAAAAGGATTGGATAAGTTCTTGGAGGAGAAGTCCATTACCTGCTATTAGGTTCACTTAGAGAATAGCCACTGCCATTAGCAATGGTTACATGGAATAGACTTAGTTTTTGGGTACTTGCCAGGTTCTTATGGCCTGGATTGGCCACTGTTGGAAACAGGATGCTGGGCTTGATGGACCCTTGGTCTGACCCAGTATGGCATTTTCTTATGTTCTTATGTTCTTAAATGGAAAATGTGAATACCAACCAATTGACTTTTGGACACTTTTAAAGCTTTTAGTGGTGAAGGGAAAAATAGAGAAAATTAGAAAAAAATTGTTTAAGTTCAAATATGTAAGAAAATTAATAGTTTTAAAATAAATGGTAGTGTCAGTGCCCCCCTAAAGTCAGTGGTCCATCCTAAAGCATCCCAGAAATGTTAGGACTCCCATGCCGACCAGGGGGATTTTGAAGCTGTATCTGAGGGTTATATAGAAACGGCTTCACTAGCAACTGGTGAAGAGGTCAGCATAGCATCGGTAAACCTAAGCAAAGGACAGATGTGATGCAGATTACTAAATACTATTAAGAGGAAGGAAAAGTTATGGAGAGTTCCCCAATAACCTGCATAGTTAACCCCAGAACTTAGGAAGTCTGACCGATGCTTAATAAAGGAATGCCATCCAGCTTTAGAAAACCCGATGACATCAGAAAAGATGGATACGGGGATGCCAGGAAAGGCAGCGAGCTGAAGTGATACAGAGAGGGAGTGCTATGCAAGTGCCCCTCTCTGAAAGTATAAAAGTTACTCAACCCTAAAAACCTGCAGGAACAATTTGTTAAGGCGAGTGACTGAATAGCGTTTATTAATATAAGAAACCACAAAGGAAAGGCTTGGAGTAGTTAAAACTTAGACGTAAGTTGAGTCGCAGTGAATTAAAGTCAGCATTACAAGTTGTAATGAACGGTCTAGAACGGGTAGATGTGAATCGGTTATTTACTCTTTCGGATTGTAGAAAGACTAGGGTGCACTCCATGAAGTTAGCATGGGGCACATTTAAAACTAATCGGAGAAAGTTCTTTTTTACTCAACGCACAATTAAACTCTGGAATTTGTTGCCAGAGGATGTGGTTAGTGCAGTTACTATAGCTGTGTTTAATAAAGGATTGGATAAGTTCTTGGAGGAGAAGTCCATTACCTGCTATTAAGTTCACTTAGAGAATAGCCACTGCCATTAGCAATGGTTACATGGAATAGACTTAGTTTTTGGGTACTTGCCAGGTTCTTATGGCCTGGATTGGCCACTGTTGGAAACAGGATGCTGGGCTTGATGGAGCCTTGGTTCTTATGTTCTTATGTTGATAGGGAAGAATATATTTTAGAAACTTATTAAAGAGAGAGATAGAGAGAGAGTTACTAACCTGCAAAACCCAAGAAACTTCCTGAAACTCTCCAAACTAAGGAAAATACTACAGAGAAATTTACTCTCTGAGTCCTGCGTTTTGTCAAGTTTGGAAAACATCTGAAATGGAAATCTTTCCTGAAAAAGGACAGCAAAGAGACAAGTTGGCTCTAGTAAAGCCTTTGTACTTGTTTCCATTGGGATAACCTGATTGATACTTCTGCTCTCAGAAGAAAGGGAAATAGCCTTGATCCTAGGGAGTCAGACTATCACCTCTCTCAAGCAAAGGAGAAAAGCAGATAAGAGAAGAGCACTTCAAAAATGAAGTAAGACAATTTGCATAAAGAGGGGAACATAAATTACAAAGTGAGTTCCCTCTAGCAAGAAGCAAGTATGTCTGCCTAACTTTAGGACAGCCCTACTGTGTGACCAGAGTTACCCACATACGTTATGCGGCTAACTCCGCACCTCCCCGAATTGCCTCCCACCATCCCCCAGAACGCCCCCGACTTATGCAGCTAAATTCGTTATGCAGCTAGAATTTATCTGCGTACAGCATTGAATATCGCCAGTTACCTATTTAGATGGGTAACTTTTCAGTTATCTGTCATCAACCTCGTAGATACTCAAAAGAAGAAGCAGAGCAGTCAGTGCCACAAAATAGCTGGGAAAACTAATAGTATACTTTTACTTGAGAGATGTATCTCCAATAGAAAGAGGGAAGTAATACTATCTCTCTCTGGTGAGATCCCACCTTGAGAGCTTTGTTCAGCTCTAGAGACGCATCCATGAAAGACCATGACGAGGTAGAGGCAATTCAAAGTAAGGCCATCAAAACGGTGCATGGACTGCACTGTTGGGCAGAAGCAGAGACCGAAGGCGCTAACGATATGCTCTCTAGAAAAACAGCGGAAAAGGAGAGCTAGGAATCAATCAAATATCTTCAAGAAAGTAGCAGAGGGAAGCAGTTTCCAATAGAATAAAGAGCTCAGGCTCAAGGGGGACCATCAAATGACGCTAACGAGACAGAAGCTTAAAAAGGCTCGGGAGAAAATGACTTTTTCACGGGAGGGAGGTGGACATCTAGAACAGGTTTGCAGTGGAGGTTACAGGAGCCGAAAGAGCTGCAGAATTCCAACGAGCCTGATGGACCAAAGAGACGATGAGATGAGGCGAGGGAGGGAGGGAGGGAGAAGAAAACTGACCGAGTAAGACCTGGGGCAGCTCAGGGAGGCAGGCACAAGCGGGCAGCCTGGCCGGAGCGAGCAGTCCTTTTCCGATGACTTTCTTTTATCCATCTCTAGAGCGGGTGTAACGAGGGGCAGCTTCATTTCCAATTCAGAGCAAAGACCTCTCTCTCTTTCCTCCCTTACTTCGGCTTCCATCACCTTTAATTCTGCGTTCAGTTCATATCCGCCTGGCTCTAGCACAGCAAAAAAAAAAAAGTTACGCGGTAGTAAGTGCAGTTCGTTAAAAAAAAAAAAAAAAAGACTAGAGAAAGAGAAATTACATGAATCATTCATTTTTCCAGATTTGCAGACAAAAACATCTGTGCCCTCTCGCTGGAGTTTTGCATGGCAGTGTTCGGCAGGCTCATTATTCCTGCACAACTTGTCAGCTCCTGCATTTGTCACGCTTTTTTGATACTTTCTGAATTCTGGCCTCATTAGTCTCTATTTGTTTTCGAGATTTGCTTCGTGCCATGTCCCAGATGAACAAAGCGCCAACATTTGCAGGCGTAGAGGATGCAGCGCATCAGACTGAAAAGATTAAAAGAGAGAGAGAGAGCTCAGGCAGTGTTTTGTCAGGGAAGAAACATAGAAAGCTTTTTTCTTTTTTTTTTTATCCCAAGAGAGTTCTGTTAACACAATTTAGGCTTTGCATTACCTTTCAAAAGAATGCTCAAACGTGCCAAGAGTAGTTGGGATTAACATTCAGTACAAAGTAGGTATAAGGGAAGTAGTAGGGCTTGCTGGGGAGTTTTCAGCGACCTAGCAGCCATGACCTGGAACCTGTCGTGTCATGAGAGCAAAATTGACATCAGGAATGGTTTCATCCCACATTGTCTCTGAGTCGTGTGTGAAATACTGCTTCACCTGTTAATGAGCTCCGAAAACCAAATCTTTCAGTTCAATCCACTTCGATCCACCTACTCCTGATTCTATTCATCATAGGGGACAATTTTCACACAAAAGCCTTCACCTCGACCTTTCTGACTCCCTATTTCTCGCTCTCATTCCTTTTCTCCATTCTCCACCGCCTGCCCCTGCTAACCACTTGATGCAAAAAAGCTCCTTTTTCAGTGGCTGAAAAGGCCCATGGCTTTATTTAAACATAATCGTAGGTTTGAGCCGTCGCGTCCTGAGGCCCACCCCACTGGCAGGGAGGGAGCATTTCGCCGGAATATTCTAAACAGAGCAACGATCCAGTGAGGCCTGGGTCCTGGCCTCATCCGACACCGTGAACGAGGCCGATGGAGGCACGCGACTGCCTCCCTCCTCACTCGCTCATAGCCTTACGTGGCCCGACTGAACAAGGAGAGGGCAATTTTCAGAAACCATTTATCCAAGTAAAATGTAGGCATGTGCAAGCGAAACAGTTTTGATTCATTCATTTTTGGTTCAACTGGGGCTTTCTCATATTTATTTGTACCAAAAATGCCCATTCGTTCATTTCGTTTTCAGAAGGTAATGTATATAAAGGCTGTTTTATGTGCATAAAAATACATTTTATTAACACAACATGCACTTATGTGTAGCTGGGTTCAAAAAAGGTTTGGATAAGTTCTTGGAGGAGAAGTCCATTAATGGCTATTAATCAATTATACTTATGGAATAGCTGCTACTGCTATTTTGCATCAGTAGCATGGGATCTTCTTAGTGTTTGGGTAATTGCCAGGTTCTTGTGGCCTGGTTGTGGCCTCTGTTGGAAACAGGATGCTGAGCGTGATGGACCCTTGGTCTGACCCAGCATGGCAAGTTCTTATGTTCTTATGTTCTTAATTAAACTCTGGAATTTGTTGCCAGAGGATGTGGTTAGTGCAGTTAGTGTAGCTGGGTTCAAAAAAGGTTTGGATAAGTTCTTGGAAGAGAAGTCCATTAACTGCTATTAATCAAGTTTACTTAGGGAATAGCCACTGCTATTAATTGCATCAGTAGCACGGGATCTTCTTAGTGTTTGGGTAATTGCCAGGTTCTTGTGGCCTGGTTTTGGCCTCTGTTGGAAACAGGATGCTGGGCTTGATGGACCCTTGGTCTGACCCAGCATGGCAATTTCTTATGTTCTTATATAACAAGTTTTAAATGCACAAACTGCTGAAAATCAACAGAACAAATACACATCCTTACTGAACAGCTTGGCTGACAATTGCCCTCCTCTTCCCGGCTAAAAATTCTCACATGAAAGGGGTAAAGGCCATGGGGGCACCATTTTGGAAATTGGCAGTGGCAGGACCAGAGCCTAGGTGGCGCTCCAGTCCCCTCTAGACTACTAGGATGCCCTAAAACTACCTAGGGAGTCACTAGACTACCAGATATGGTGGTGGGAGGGGTGGGTTAGGGGGTGTAGAGGGTCCAGGAGGGAGATGGCATTTATTTGGGGGGTGACTGGATTAAAGAAGGGGGTTGACTTTTTTTAAAGGGAAGGGGAGCAGAACACTGCCATGCAACTGTACAATACTTTTTTTTCCACTTTTTTGATGACTTGGCCTTCTCTAGAGGCAGCAGGGCACGGGAGGAGATCTCACCAGATCCTTAGGGGAAGCTTTGAAATGTGAGGGGGGGGGGTGCTTTAGGGCCAGTGCTGGCCCTTTAATAAAATGGCGGATCCAGGAGAAGGGAGACACCATAGTGCAATTTTTCATTCCTTCCATTTCTCCATGATATTTATCCCCACACAAGGAAAAATACTATGGTGACAGAAAATACCACAGGGAAGCTCCCCCACATTATTTTCCCCCCTCGGTGAAAAAATATGATGGCATAAAAAACTAAGTTGCATCTCAGGAATGGAAGGGGAAGAGACTTGCCCAAGATCACAAGGAATACTAGTGAGAGAAGGAGGATTTGAATCCTAGCCTTCATGATTTCAGCCTGCTCTCTAACCATTGGGTCACGTCTTCACTCCACATTATGAGCTTGTTGCCACCCACACCCACTAAATTAAAAAAACAAAACCCTAGACTTTCCCCACATTCCTTCCAGCCCCCCTCGGTCCCCTCATAAATTTACCCAATCTTAGGATCCAAATAGGGCAGGAGTGAGCCTCAGTTGCTCCTGCCGCACTATTTATTTATTTATTTAAATTCTTTTACTATACTGATACTCAAGATGAGGTCTTATCGTACCGGTTTACATTAGAACAGGGGAAACCAATTAACAACTAAGTAGAAGGTAAAGTTACATTAAACAGGGAGCGAGAACATGGGAGATGGAAGACAGGAAAGATTTTAGAACGATAACAACTGGAGAGTGATAAAATATTCAACTAAAAACCATAGAGTAGCGAGACTTAAACAGAGATTTATCCTAGGCGATTATTAACAGAATATATCCTGTGGGAGGAGGAGACATGGGGAAGTGAGCAGGGGGGGGTGGTGTCAGGCCAGGCACTGGAAACAGGGAGGGGGGGAGGGATTAGGGAAGAAATCGAAGGGTGAGAGTCAATGTTGGCACTAGCACCGTACTCTAAAATAGAACCATTTTGGAATATGGCACCAGTGGGACATCGCTTCGGAGCCAGGGTAAGTTAAGGGTGAGGGCTGAAGAGAAGGGGTGGATACAGGGGAAGCCTGGGGAGGGCAGGATTTTTGAAAAGTTTAGAGAATGAAATGAAATAGGATACCTCAATGGCTTTTCCAATTCCATTTTAACCAAAAGCGCGTCTCTAGCTCTTTTAGCTCTTTGCACCTGCTAATTTTCAAAGGGAAGCAACATGGTGTTGCTTCCTTTTCAAAACTGACTGCATTATGCATGGGATAAAAAAAATTACCCCCTAAATTTCACAAAATTAACACCCACCCAGACCATTTCTACTTTCAGGTGCCTGGCTGCTAAAGTGATAGAGGCCATGACCAGTCCAGGATCCCCCTAATAGTGCCCGTGTTTAAGTCATTATCCTATTCTCTGCCTGGGAGGCATTATGGCTGTGACACTGAACCATCTCTCCTTACTCTTCTCTCCCTTTCCCCTTCTTGATATTTATATTTACCCAGGTGGAGAGGGTGGGTGGCTTCTGTCACTCTCCAAGCAAAATGAGCACCATCTTGCTCTAGAAGGCCAGCTTTGGAATCCAAGCCCCTCCCTCCCAACCCTCTGTGTCCCACTTCCTACCTTTTCTGTCTTCCACCCTCTGCCTTACTCCCCCGAACCCTGCTACAGGCTTCAAGACAGCAACCTTGAAATGAGACCCATACCCCTGATAGGATAGTCCTAAAGTGTTCCTCTTCCTTGATGCTGTGCTGTTTATTTTAAAAGAAAACAAGTGTTTGCAAATGCAGCTAAACGGCTTTATTTCATTGTCTTTCACATCTTTGAGACCACTTTTTCCTATTAAATTGTATGATGAGCAGCCTATTTTGTGAATTTCTAACCACAGTAAACAGCCTGTCTTTCAATGCTTTGGCTTATACTGGAAACATTTTTGGGCAGCTCTAGATTGTAGCCCAGGCTCTCTGGCATGCAGGAGAGAGGTTATTGCATTCGTTACTGGAGGTAGCATGGTCTACTGGTGGAAACTGGGAAATGGCACTTCTGATGCATCTCAGATAATTCACAGCAACAGAGGTTGATTGTTCCCAAAACAGTTCTCTTTACTTCAAATGATTATTAGAAAAAAAGGTGTTTACAGAATAAAATCTATTTGTGTTCAATTTATGGTTCATCCATGAACTATTGGTTGGGTAAACTTCTAAACTCCCAGTTCATGATTACTTTTGTTCGCTAGTGCCCAAACTACTATGAGCAATGCCTGAGTCTCTGACTCCTCTTCAGACTCCTGATATGTATGTATACCAAAATCTCTCTCCAGTACAGAGTAATCTTCACTTTACTCCAATCCTCTCAGTTAAATTGAGAAGATGACTATTGCCTAGCCATCCCTAGATGATTCTGGAATGTTCTCTTCTTTCCAGCACAGCATTACTATGGGGCAGCACAACTGGATCTGTGTGCCCAGAGAATGATATCCTAGAGAAACCATTAGCTGAGGATCTCTGTTGCTCCCAATCTATTGGCAACCCAAAACAGATAAAGATGAGGCATATGATCTACTTTTCACAGTTTGGGGTGTCTCTGAAGGACACAGCTCTTTCTCTTCTCTCTACTACATCTTATAGCCAGCTCCCTACATGTGGCTGTCTCTTGTTTTCTCGTTCTCTCTCCTTCTCCCTCAGCTGGCACTTCCCATATACACAGTCATTTATGGTTCTGGGCCTTAGGAGGTCATATATTCCTGAAATACAAAGCTATGCATGAATTGACCAAACTTAGCTCTGCTTTTCATTCTATCACATGGTTTTGATAATTAAGTTGTATAGCTTCATTTGCTCATCTTGTCCATTTTATGTCCTTTCAAATAGTACCATGGATTTATCATCTATTGTAGCAGCTCATACATTCTTAAACTGTAAGTTTATCAGGATAAGTGCCATTTTCATCAGCCTTATTTCCAGTATGTATACAGTTTTATTATCTCCATGAATACTACTTACTTCTTTCCAGCTTTGTGAAGCAATGGTATATCATATTGGTATTCAATGGTATATCATGTTGGTATTCAATGGTATATCATATTGACCAGGGTACTGGAATTGTCCGATATACTTTTGAATGGAAAAATTATAAACTTCTGTAGTTTACATAGTTGTAGAATGACATAATGGAAACCTACTTGTTTCTTGTTTTATTTTCATTAAATATACATAAATTCGAATGCATACATATTTGAAATAAAACAGGATATGTCATCAATATTACAAAATACAAAAAGAATATAGAAGAAAAGAAATCATACATCAATATGCAATCCATGACCATAAAAAAGAGAGACCCAGCTAAAACGCCTAATTATCAAAGAAATACAAATAAAAATCTTAAACCAAATGAAAAAGCTGCCCCACTAACTTAGAAACTTCACTTGTATAACTATTTGATGAAAGTATGACAGGTATAGACTAATCTTCCTCACTTAGAATCTAAAAAAGACCTTTGGTGCAGAGGATGAAGGAATACATACATTTTGCATCATGTAACTTCAAAATACTTTTGCAAGGATATTGTAAAACATATAGGGGTAGATTTTAAAAGAAGCGCGATCAGCCTACTTTTGCTTGCGCATCAGACTCAAGCAAAAGTACGCTGGATTTTAGTAGATACGCGCGGAGCCGCGCGTATCCACTAAAATCCTGGATCGGCGCGCGCAAGGCTATCGATTTTGTATAGCCTGCGCGCGCCGAGCCGCGCTGCCTCCCCCCGTTCCCTCCAAGGCCGCTCCGAAATCGGAGCGGCCTCGGAGGGAACTTTCCTTTGCCCTCCCCTCACCTTACCCTCCCTTCCCCTACCTAACCCACCCGCCCGGCCCTGTCTAAACCCCCCCCTTACCTTTGTCGGGGGATTTACGCCTCCCGGAGGGAGGCGTAAATCCCCGCGCGCCAGCGGGCCTCCTGCGCGCCGGGCCGCGACCTGGGGGCGGGTACGGAGGGCGCGGCCACGCCCCCGGGCCGTAGCCACGCCCCCGTACCCGCCCCAAAACGCTGCCGACACGCCCCCGAAACGCCGCGACGACCGGGCCCGCCCCCCGACACGCCCCCGACACGCCCCCCTCCGAGAACCCCGGGACTTACGCGAGTCCCGGGGCTCTGCGCGCGCCGGGAGGCCTATGTAAAATAGGCTTCCCGGCGCGCAGGGCCCTGCTCGCGTAAATCCGCCCGGTTTTGGGCGGATTTACGCGAGCAGGGCTCTGAAAATCCGCCCCTCATAGTTTCTAAAGATGAAACCTCCAGTCTCATGGCAAAAAATTTCTTTCTTCATTCCTGAGAATATCAAGACATATTGACAAAAACCCAGAGTTTCTGTCATTTAAATAAAGCTTGTTGATTTTGAAAATACAAAGAGAGGGTATTGTTACGATCCTGAGGGAAAGGTAAAAGTCACAAGCAAAGTAGCTTTTACAGATACCTTCTTATTTGCTTTTTACAAAAGTACAGAAACATCTAGACTGGCCAACGATATCTCAATGACTCCTTCTTCCTTACCAACCTTCTTAGAGAAATCCCAGATTCAGAAACCGCAGAACCTCTTAAAAATCTCCAGAGGAGAAAAATATTCAAAATTCGGAGATGCAGGGATCTAGCAGAATTTTCCAACTCTCTTATGGAGTGCCAACTGATCCTTAATTATATTGCTTTGCACATCCTTAACTTGTGTAATCTCAGTCTCTGTCACCGCCAGCTTTTATTCATGAACCAAATCCTCCTCCGGAGATCCAAATTTACAATGTAAGCCCATAGTAATAATGACTAAAGAGGAAACTGATTTCTTTAAAACAGCCATCAAGACCAAAGGCTATCCAAAGTCACCACCATGGATTTGTTCAAGGAAACTTCAGGGGCTCGGGCTACTTTGCAAGGCCCCTGACGTTTTCAGCGTTCCTACCACAGTTGCCTCTGGAGTGTGAAATTGCTTCATTTACTCCATGGAACTGCAAGACATCCTGCATCAGCTCGATTTCGGCTCTTTCTCCTGCAGAAGCATGCAGGGAGCGAAGGCAGATGACACTTTCAAAGCACCTAAAGAAACAGAGAGCTCAGGCAAGCTCTCACCTCCTGAAGCAACTCCATTAGGGGGCCACGACACTGAGCGATAGTGGAGACTGAGCGAAATATCTGCTGCCAGCATGCTAGTCATCCCTTCACCTGCCAAGCTGGACGATAGACTAGCAGAGGGCAAAGTCAATGTATGTTCCAGAAGTGATGTTTGATGGATCTTCCCTTTCACTAACTCTTTCTATTTTCCCATTCCAGCAGAAGAAAAACCCAGAACTAAGAAAGTTAATATAAAAATGAAACACTTAGCCATGGGGAGCTCCAACTTCCAAAAACACAACAAGTGCAGAAATCTTATCAGATCCAAAATTTATTAGAATTCTGAAACGGTTCATATGGCAACTCCACTGTAAATTTTCAAGTATAATTCCAAACACAGGTAGGGGTCCCCCGACACGGACCCCGTGTTTCGCCCACTGGCTGCGTCGGGAGGGACAACACCATGAAATCACAGATCTAAAATTAAAGTTAAAATTAAATTTTAAGCATGGATACTACAATATAAATGGGGTACAGACCGAAGAAAATATAAAGATCATGTTTAAAGTTCCACATACCTTCAATAATTTTGACAACAGGTTGACAGGGAGTGCGAATACCATATCACTGGGCTGGCCTTTTAAACGCCAGACCACATTTTGGCGCGAATATTAGGAACCAATCAAGATGCAGGAATGGGAAGCCAATCAGATCGTGGCAGGTAAGTCGGTAAGCATTACGTGAAAAAACTCCACTCTAGTTCACTATTTAGGCCACCAGGGGTCACTGTGTCGAGGAGGTAAATCCATCTTTGTTCCTTTTGAATCAGTAATTCGGAAAAATTACCGCCCCGTGGTGGGGGATGGACCACGTCCAAGACAAAGAATCTTAAATCTGTAATTTGATGTTGTTGTTGTAACCAATGTTCAACCAAAGGCTCATTCTCCCTCCTATTCTTTATGTTTGATCTGTGTTCAATTATGCGAGTTTTTATCATCCGTTTCATTTTGCCCACATAAAGTTTCTTACACGGACAATATATTATATATACAACCCCCGTGGTTGTGCAGTCAGATGTGCCTCGAAGAAAGATAACCCTAGATGTTACAGGATGAATAAATTCAGTGATACTCATCGTTAGTGAACAAACTGTACAGTGGCCACATGGTTTGTGGCCACCACTATTCACAGAGGATACCGGATATTGTACAGTGTGGACCAACATATCTTTCAAATTTTTACCCCTTCGATAGGTGAATCGAAGGGAAACTTGAAAAAAATGGTCTAATGATAGTGCTGACCAATGCTTTCGGATAAGATCCGAAATATTCCTACTTTGTATTGAGAATGGCAAAATACAATTAATAGAGTTATCCTCAAAGAATTCTTTGGTAAAATACCGTGTCAGAATTCTAATAAATTTTGGATCTGATAAGATTTCTGCACTTGTTGTGTTTTTGGACTTTGGATTGAAAGTGCAGATCCAGCCCGTGTGGTGTTTGGATTTCTCCTAATTAGGGGGCTATGTCTACGGGTACTTCGGCCAACGAAGACACCTTTAGTTATACAGATGAGGCTTTACAGGCGGTATTGACCGCAGTTCCATTCTTCTCGGATTCAGTACCGGACAGTTGCACATCTATATCATGGGTGGATGTCATTAACCTTCAAAAGCGTTTGACAAGAGCGGAGCTTCACGCATCAACATTAATCGAGTACTGTCGAGTACGGCGGATTCCTAGGGGCTTACGGGTCCAGAAGGCACCTCGATTGCATGTAGAGAATAAGGATTTCATACAACATTGGAATCAAATACTGAACAAGTGTTCGTTTGATTTGATGATACTGATTATTGAGACCACTAAAACCCTTACTCAATCTCTACAGGAAGAATTAACAACACATATTGAGAATATTAAAACGAATTCTTCAGTTGAACAGTTTGACCTTCAACACGCTGAGTTCAAAGAGAATTTAGAAAAATTTAGAGCGGATTTAAAAGCTACAAAATTTAGAAAATTTCAACGGGACGAATACGACTATTGTAAGAGTTACGTTTATCAATGGATGGCTACAAACCAGCCCGCAAGGAAAGTGACATTTACACAGTCCTCTTCGGACGATTCATCAGGCGAGGAGATAATTACAGCTCAAAGGGATCGGGTTGCTGCTCCTTCATTGGATACTGCATTTTCCTCACTATCGGAACA
Source organism: Rhinatrema bivittatum (assembly GCF_901001135.1). NCBI lineage: Eukaryota > Metazoa > Chordata > Amphibia > Gymnophiona > Rhinatrematidae > Rhinatrema > Rhinatrema bivittatum. The sequence continues at coordinate 9,636,962 of NC_042618.1, forward strand.
TTCATCAGCACCCTCTTTTTTAGGGGGGGTCCAGTTGCAACAACCCTCCCGAAATCCACGGGGCCGGGGCCGTGCTGCATCTATTCAGCCAGCCCAACAAAGAATAACACGAGCCACCCAACGTCAACAAGATCCCTGGCAATGACAATACAATCTGATGAAGTAATATTTAATTTATCTTCCAGAGTGTTATCAGATCCCGAGAGGAATCTTTTGATTAAGGGTCTTTCTTTTGTACCAACTGTAAAATATGATGATTTTAATGTACAAATTCATTTGTATTGGTTTTTTCGAACCCTTAAATTAAAATCTTACTTTGCTGACTGTCCACAGACTACTGATCAGTCTGTGGTATATTTAAAATCGAGATGGGTGCCTCATGTGGCTCCTGATCCCCTATTGGCAGCATTTGAAAAACGTGTACGCTCCGACGTAAAACACCTCTCTTGTTTGAATGATTATGTATTTTTCAATCTCTCTAAATGTGAATGGCAAGCCATTAGATCTTTGGCAGATGATCCTATGATTGTGATCAAACCGGCTGATAAGGGTGGAGGGATCGTTATTTTGGATAAAACGGACTACGATTCTGAGATTTTACATCAATTAAATGATAGATCATTTTATATTCCTTTATCTACTGATCCCACCCCAGTGATTAAAGCCGAGATAAGGTCTTTGGTACAGGAAGCACTAGATCGCAAATTTATTACTACTGGGGAAGCCCAATTTTTACAATGTGAATATCCTGTTACACCTGCATTCTATGTCCTCCCGAAAGTCCATAAATCCCTTATAAAGCCACCAGGGCGACCAATTGTGTCGGGGATAGGCTCTCTTTTAGAGCCTCTCTCAAAATTCATTGACCATTTTTTGAGACCCTTTGTTCCACAAATTAAGTCCTATGTAAGGGATTCATCGCATCTAATTTCATTATTGGACCAGTTACCTACCTCCGTGGAAAATGTTTATTTAGTTACCTTGGATATTGTCTCATTGTATTCAAACATCCCCCAGTCAGAAGCTTTAAATGTTATCCAAGATACTTTAGACTCTCGTCCTGACCCTATTCGGACTCCTACAGCATTTTTGATGGATTTAGCACGGTTAGCATTAACCAAAAATTTCTTTACTTTTGAGTCTCAATTTTACCAACAAATAAAAGGTACGGCGATGGGTGCCACAATGGCCCCTAGCCTAGCCTGTTTGTATGTTGCTAAATTTGAGGAGCAATTTATTTACTCATCTTCATGGTCACAGTTTTTTACAACTTGGTTGAGGTATATCGACGACATTTTTTTAATTTGGTCAGGAACAGACATACAGTTTTTTGTATTTTTAGATTGGCTTAATAGCTGCAATAGTCATCTGCAATTTAATTTTGAGATACAGACTCACACTATTCCATTCCTTGACATCTTGATTTCTGTTTCGAAAAATGGTTTTGAAACGACCATTTTTCGTAAACAGACTGATAAGAATACACTCTTACAATATAAAAGTTGTCATCCACGTTTTTTAAAGCAAAATATTCCTACAGGACAATTCTTAAGGCTGCGACGGCTTTGTTCTTCAAAAGATGAATACATCTCTCAAGCTAAGCAGATGATGCTTTGGTTTACTCAGCAGGGGTACCCGTATAGAATTTTGAAACGTGCTTATAAACGGGTTCTTATTTTTACCAAAGAATTCTTGTGAGGATAACTCTATTAATTGTATTTTGCCATTCTCAATACAAAGTAGGAATATTTCGGATCTTATCCGAAAGCATTGGTCAGCACTATCATTAGACCATTTTTTTCAAGCTTCCCTTCGATTCACCTATCGAAGGGGTAAAAATTTGAAAGATATGTTGGTCCACACTGTACAATATCCGGTATCCTCTGTGAATAGTGGTGGCCACAAACCATGTGGCCACTGTACAGTTTGTTCACTAACGATGAGTATCACTGAATTTATTCATCCTGTAACATCTAGGGTTATCTTTCTTCGAGGCACATATGACTGCACAACCACGGGGGTTGTATATATAATATATTGTCCGTGTAAGAAACTTTATGTGGGCAAAACGAAACGGATGATAAAAACTCGCATAATTGAACACAGATCAAACATAAAGAATAGGAGGGAGAATGAGCCTTTGGTTGAACATTGGTTACAACAACAACATCAAATTACAGATTTAAGATTCTTTGTCTTGGACGTGGTCCATCCCCCACCACGGGGCGGTAATTTTTCCGAATTACTGATTCAAAAGGAACAAAGATGGATTTACCTCCTCGACACAGTGACCCCTGGTGGCCTAAATAGTGAACTAGAGTGGAGTTTTTTCACGTAATGCTTACCGACTTACCTGCCACGATCTGATTGGCTTCCCATTCCTGCATCTTGATTGGTTCCTGATATTCGTGCCAAAATGTGGTCTGGCGTTTAAAAGGCCAGCCCAGTGATATGGTATTCGCACTCCCTGTCAACCTGTTGTCAAAATTATTGAAGGTATGTGGAACTTTAAACATGATCTTTATATTTTCTTCGGTCTGTACCCCATTTATATTGTAGGATCCATGCTTAAAATTTAATTTTAACTTTAATTTTAGATCTGTGATTTCATGGTGTTGTCCCTCCCGACGCAGCCAGTCGGCGAAACATGGGGTCCGTGTCGGGGGACCCCTACCTGTGTTTGGAATTATACTTGAAAATTTACAGTGGAGTTGCCATATGAACCGTGTCAGAATTCTAATAAATTTTGGATCTGATAAGATTTCTGCACTTGTTGTGTTTTTGGACTTTGGATTGAAAGTGCAGATCCAGCCCGTGTGGTGTTTGGAGCTCCAACTTCCACCATCTAAGCAGTGGTAGCCATAAGAACATAAGAACATAAAATTTGCCACTGAGTCAGACCAAAGGTCCATCAAGCCCAGTTTCTGCAACCCCACCTTAATAACGTTGAAACCCCCTTTTACTCGGGGATCATCTTCAGAGGTGCAAAAGGATGCGAGTGCCACTGCTGCAACCCTGAGAAGAAGTAAAGTCCACCAGGGATTGCCCATTGGGGACCAGACTGGGAGGCCCAAGGGAAGGCTTACCAAAACACAAAGTCCAACGTTCCCACTTCTAGTGGGTTCCAAAATAGAAGAATTTATTTTGTAAATCCAAATGAAAATTGATAATTCCTTCAGAAAAAAAGGCTTCTAAATTTGTAGGGTCAGGTTACAGTTCAGCAATTCAAATAAATGTATTCCTGTCTTCAAATATTTTTTTGAAGATGAGGCTTCAATTCAGACTTCAATCCCCAAGGCTTTCGTGGCAGCATTCTTTCAGGATGAAAACCAACACAAATCTTTTCTTTCCTGGAACTTCTCCAGTAGGAATTCCAACCTTTCTCCTAGGGTTTCCTCCCCCTGAATGGATAACAGGAATCTTCACTATCTGCAAACTTCAGAATGCTACCAGCAGCACAGGAGTCCTTCCTTCCACTCCAGAGTACTCCTTAACTCTTCTCTCTCTAAGATGCCTCTCACAGCATCTTAAATAACTTCTCAACTCATTCCCCTTCGAGAAAATGTACCTTCCCCTGACATCATGCTAATCTTCTCCACGCATCTCTCACTCTTCCAACCAGCATTACCTCATCCTCTTAGTGCCCATCCTACAGTGGATGCTTGGAAAAGGCAAGAGTTCTGCACTTTACACAGAACTCCCTAAACTTTGGGTGAACGCTGGATGGCAGGAACCATCTGGAAAACTTTAGAACATGAAACTTGTTAGTGACCTCAGGTAAGGTTAAAATGAATTATGGATTTTCCCTCCAAGAACTTGTCCAAAACTCTTTTAAATGCAGCAACACTAATTGCTTTCACCACATCCTCTGGCAAGGAATTCCAAAGCTTAATTATGCATTGAGTAAAAAATATTTTCTCTTATTAGATTTAAATGTAAAACCTAGAAACTTCTTTGTGTGTCCCCTGGTCTTTGTACTTTTTGAAAGAGTAAACAACTGATTAACGTTTAGGTGTTCCAGTCCACTCATTATTTTATAAACATCTATCATAGTTCCCCTCAGTCGTCTCTTCTACTTCTTCTAGCCTCCTTAACATTTACTCATAGAGTAATTGATCCATTCTCTTTATCATTTTGGCCACCCTTCTCTATATCTTTCCTAATTCTGCTATATATTTTTTGAGATGTGGTGATTAGAACTGCACACAATACTCAAGATGAAGATGGACCATGAAACGATACAGAGGCATTATGATATTCTCTGTTTATTCTCCATTCCTTTCCTAATAATCCCTTGCATTCTATTTGCTTTCTTGGCTGCTGCTGCTGCCCACTTAGCAGAAGATTTCAAAGTATTTTCAATGATGATACCTAGATCCTTTTCCTGAGTGGTGACTCCTAATGTGGAACCTTGCATTGTGTAGCTATAATTTGGGTTACTCTTCCCTAAGCGCATCACTTTGCACTTGTCCACATTAAATTTAATTTGCCATTTGCATGCCCAGTCTCCCAGTTTTGCAAGGTCCTCTTGCAATTTCTCACAATCATCTTGTGACTTAACAATTTTGAATAATTTTGTGTCATCAGTACATTTGATCACCTCACTCATTGTTCCAATTTCCATGTCATTTATAAATATATTAAAAAGCAGTGGTCCCAGAGCAGATCCATAAGGAACTCCACTATTCACCTATCTCTATTGGGAAAATTTATCATTTAGCCCTATTCTGTTTTCAGTCTTTTAACCAGTTTGCAATCCACAATAGGACACTGCATCTTATCATATGATCTTTTTAATTTCCTAAGAAGTATTTCATGAGGGACTTTGCCAAAAGCTTTCTGGAAATCCAGTTACACTATGTCAACTGGCTAACCTTGATCCCCATGTTTATTTATGTCCTCAAAATACTGAAGCAGATTGGTGAGGAAAGACTTTTCTTGGCTTAATCCATTTGGCCTTTTTCCAATTAAAGTATGCCTATGTATTTGTTCAGCAATTTTGTTCCATGAGGTCGGATACCATCTTGGGTCTCTGACCTCATGGAAACCTACTTGGGAGCTGTGATGCCATTTGTCATGTGTAGTGAGGGTACAGAAAGTTATGAAATGATGGTTCCTGGACGTGTCCATAATACATTAATGCTGGGCAGAAATAAGCGAAAAGCTTTTTAAAATTTTGCAATAAAGATTTCAAAAATGATTTTTAAAGACTATCACCTTCATGTACAAGTTGTAATGTTATAAAAAAAAAAAAAAAGTATGATTCACAAAACTGAGGCCAGTGTGAAAGAGGTCACCAATTGGTGTGGCGGTTACTACCCCGAATCAAGCCTGATACTTCACTTAGAATTCATATCCAGCGCAGCTCACTGCTTCAACGGCAGGGGGAATGAAGAAAAGAGGATTTGTATTCAAACAACCAACAAGAACTGAATTGCACAGGCTGGGTAAACAAGCGTGGGAGTAGCTTGCTTATTACGGCGGTTACTACCCCTAACCAATTAGCTAGATACTTCACTTAGATGCAGCTCCAGCACTGCTATGTACGATGGCGGGGGTGGAAGGGAAATAGAACCAAAAAAGTTATTTAAAGGGAGAAGAGTAATAGAAAAGTATGAAAAAAAAAATTAGTGTGAAAGCTTGCTGGGCAGACTGGATGGACCGTTTGGTCTTCTTCTGCCATCATTTCTTTTTTTTTTATGTTGAAATCTTTTATTACGAGTTTGATTATAAAGAGTGCCAAATAAAATACATATATCAAAAATTAAAGTACAGTGTTGAGCATTTATCAATGTTACATAATGGCAACCTTTAAGTAAAGAAAAAAAGGAACATTATGGCAAATATTACAGAACTGTAAAATCAAAAGGATGTATTATCAACAATACAAACATTCGAGCGCAAACACTGTAACAAGAGGCACTAGAAGGGAAAGGAAATGCAGAGTCAGAAAATAGAAAGCCAAGAGAGAGACATACAAGTGTGTACAGTAGGCGAAAAGGAAGAGAAAAAGAAGAGAGAAGAGAGAGAAAGAAAGGAGATGAGAAAAGGGTAAAGAAAAGAAGGCATACAGAGAATAAGAGAAGGACCAATATAGTGATAGGTAGACAGGCTAATGGAAAAAAAAATTAGAAGAGTCATCTTAAGGATTCAAATTAAAATAAACGTCTAATGGTTTCCACACTTGTGCCTAAGAAGCTAAATGATTAAATTTAATCGCCATAGCTTTATCATATTTCACAAAAAGGCAAACCGAATTCCACCAAAGAGGTTCAGACAGGAAGTCACTCCTTTTCCAATTGGAGAGAATATTATGGTGCGCATCTATGAGGAGGAAGTCTAGAAGCTTGCATTGAGTGGGTGAAAGGGAAAGAGATGGATGAGCCCCTTTTAAAATGGTAAGTGAATAAGATATTGCGATATCCAACTTAAGAACGACTGATACTGTTTGCCAAATTTGTTGCCAAAAGGAGAGTGTAAGGGGGCAGGAATATAACATATGTTGTAAAGTAGCCTTAGGAGAGTCATATGACCAACAATTATGTGAAGGAAGAACTCCAGCTCTATGGAGTTTCCACGGAGTCCATATGGCCCTGTGCATAGTAAAATGCATTGATTGGATCAAGCTAGTAGATAAAGAGATGCGCATCGTAACATTCCAAATATGTTTCCAGGAAGTTGGGGGGATAGAGATGGCCATGTCTTCAGACCACACTGTGGCTAACGAGGACTGGGAATGGTTTTGAGGTAAGTATTTGAGTAGTGTGTATAGCCGGGAGGCCAAATGACCTTGAGGGCCATGTTCACCATAAATCTCTAATAAGTATGGGGTTTTATTAGGGTATATAGCTGTGTCTTGCAATGAGGAAAAAACATGCCTAAGCTGCAGCCATGCAAAAAATTGGGAACGTGGTAAGGAGAAAAGGTCCTGCAAGAGTGGAAATGAGCGAAAAACAAGACCGTCAAAAATATTTGAAAGAGACCAAATTGACGCCTTGCTCCATACAGACCAGTGTATTGGCCGATTGTTGATACGAATAAGAGGATTGCCCCAAATCGAACCATATTGTGATGAGCTCCAAGAGCAATGCTGAGGCGGTCGTAACTTTTCTAATTCCGCAAATGCTCTGTGTAGGGAGCATATTAATGGACTAGAGCCTTTTTAAAAAGATAAAAGAATGCTTGGAAAGCATTCTATAGGGAGCGGAGAGAGTAAGTTACGTTCCAAAGCTAGCCATCTTGGGCCTTCCATGGAGGGGAAAAAATGAGAAAAATAAAAGAAACCAGGTTGCAGGATAAAAGCTTGATGATATTTATAGAAGTCAGGAAAGTTAACCCCTCCTTCTTGTTTACCCGCTTTTAACTTGTGCAACGCTATTCTAGGGGTTTTAGAACGCCATAAAAAGGAAGACAGGATCCTGTCTATATGTGAGTAAAAATCAGTAAGGAAAAAAATAGGGATCATAGCTAGTAAGTAATTTACTCTAGGAGCTAATACCATTTTAATCGTTTCTAGTCTTCCCCACCAAGTTAAATGTAAAGGGGACCATTTAAGAGTTGAGTCTTTAAGCTGTTGTAAAATTGCTGCAGCACAATGTATAATAGTATCATCTGGATCTGTGTAAAAACGAACCCCTAAATATGTCAAGCCATTTTTAACCTTTTGTATCTGATATTTCGAAAGGTCTATTAAAGAACCAGCATAGTTAAGCGGTAACAACTCTGTCTTATGCCAATTAAGAGAGGAGTATTCAGAAATAACTGAAAGAAGTTTGGGTAATGAGGAAGTTGGGTTTGTAAGGAAAAGGAGAACATCATCAGCATAAGCAGATAATTTAAACATATCGGAACCCACGGTTATGCCAGTGATACCAGGATCATTACGAATAGCCGTGAGTAGCGGTTCCAAAGCCAGGTTGAAAAGTAAGGGAGAGAGGGGGTATCCTTGTCTCGTTCCTCTATAAAGTGGAAAGTGAGTAGATTTCCGGTTGTTGATATATAAAAAAGCAGAGGGACGATGATAAATATGTTGGATCCAGGATAGATACTGAGGTCCAATGCCATACCATTGTAAAATATGAAACAAATAGGCCCATTCGACCCTATCAAAGGCCTTCTCTGCGTCTAGTGAGATGGCCACTGCTGGTGTGGATGAATGAAATTGAGAATGATTAAGATGCAAAAAAAGCCTTGAGTTGTTAGTGATCAGGCGACCTTTAATGAACCCTGATTGATCTAGGTGTATTATGGACGGTAATACAATGGATAGTCTAGTGGCTAAAATTTTTGCAAAAATTTTATAATCCGTATTTAGAAGTGAAATTGGTCGATAATTAGCTGTTTGTGAATTATCTCTCCCTGGCTTTGGAAGCACTATCACTGAGGCCTCAGTAAATATAGATGAGGATTGTGGATAGTCTATACCACAATTGACCTACAAATTCCTATCCATTTATACAAATCCACAAGACCGACCAGAGAAGCCTACAAAGGATGCCTCCTTGTTCCTCCTACCAAAACCACTAATCACAGCACCTTAAGAGACCGAGCCTTTTCCACAGCAGGCCCACAGTTATGGAACACCATCCCTCCAGATCTCAGAAACGAGCCATGCCTCCTAACCTTTAGGAAAAGACTTAATACATGGCTGTTCAGGCAAGCTTTCCCGAACTCCACCTAACAAGCCTCACCAATAACTACTCTACACAGCAGCTGTATATATTGGACTATGTATATATACTGTACTCTTGTATATAATTAACCTCATCTATCTCTCTTTATTTCCTTCACCCCAGTTCATCAGCCCTTGTTAATTGTAACTGCATCTCTTCATCACGTTTATTTATGTTCTTGGTTGTATTCATCACACCCCTGTTTTCATGTAAACCGACATGATGTGAACGCTATCATGAATGCCGGTATAAAAAAAACCTTAAATAAATAAATAAATAAATAATAACATGGATGAATAATACAGATGAAGATGAGGAGTCAAAATCTGTTTAAAGGTCTGGAAGAAGTCAGTAGTAAATCCATCCGGACCCGGTGCTTTGCCCGGAGACAGATAGGAAATAGCGGCAAGGATTTCCGGCAGAAGAATCGGGTTATCCAGTTGCGATGCTTGTGCGGGTGAGAAAGTGGAATGTGGCAATGAGCGTAGAAAGTTCGTTAGACGTGTTGGAGAAAAGGAAACTTCCGATTGGTATAAAGATGCATAAAAGCCTCGGAATGCTTGTAGCATGTCGTCATCTGATGTCAAAATTTGTTGAGATGGCCTGAATTTTAACAATTTTCTTTTTGTCTTTCCTCTTCTTCAATAACGATGAGAGAAGATGTCCACAATTGTTGTTTTCTGCATAATATCGAGCCTTATTATGGAATAAATGAAGTTTCACTTGTGAACTGAGAGACTGGTTATACTGAAATCTAGCGTTCAGTAATGACTTAAGAGTAGTCGAGGAAGGATTTTGAATATGCATTTTCTCTAGTTTTTGCACTTCCTGATAAAGGTTGTTTATTTCAGCTTTGTGGAGTTTGTGTTTGTGTATGGTGTAGCTGATTATCTCTCCTCTAATAGTGGCCTTAAAGGCTTCCCATAATGTAGGTACAGGGATATCTGGTGAGGAATTGAGCTGGAAGTATTCCTCCATTTTATTTTTGAGAGATGTAACAAATGTCTGGTCCGCAAGTAGAGAGGAATTGAACCGCCACTGACGATCCATCTGCAGAGGAGAGTGGAAGGCGCAAGTGAAAGCAGTTGCTGCATGGTCCGAGATAAGGATGGGATGAATTTTTGGTTCTTGTATTCTAGATGTCAAGGCATTGGAAACAAGGAAATAGTCTATTCTCGAATAAGAAGAATGAGGGAATGAGAAAAAGGTGAAGTCAATCGCTGTGGGGTTGAACAGCCTCCATGGGTCAGAGAGACCATAAGTATGGGCTAGATGTTTTAATGTCTGCGTGGATTTGGATACTGATATTTTAGCAGAAGATCGTTTATCAAGGACAGGGTCCATAGGTTGGTTGAAGTCCCCTCCGATGATGTAATGAGCTGGTTCCAAAGCTAATAATTGGGCAAAGACCGTCTGAAAAAAAAGAGGATCATCCTGATTGGGTGCGTAGAGATTTATGATAGTAAATTTTTCATTTTGTAACAGGATTTGGATAAGGTTCCAGCGTCCGTCCAAGTCAGACTGTTGATGTAGAATTTGCGCTCCCAATCTTCTATGCAACAATATAGCAGTACCCCGTTTTTTCTTTACTGCCGGACTAAAACAAACTTGGCCAACCCATTGTTGTTGCAATTTTTTCGATTCCAGTATATTCAAATGAGTCTCTTGGATTAGTGCTACATCTGCATTTAAGGAGTTTAGATAAGTAAGGATTTTCTTCCTCTTGATGGGATGAGAGAAACCATTGACGTTTAGAGAAACCAGCTTAAAATTGGAAATAGTAGTCGCCATGATATCCGTTCCTTTTTAAAAAAAATATAGCTTGTCTGACCTTTTTAGATGTGATTGCCACATAGTAAAGTGGGTCCAAGAGAAAAGGAGAAGGAAACAGATAGAAAGAAAAATGAAAACCAGCTAAATAGTAGAGATGTGAATCGTGTCCTCGATCGTCTTAACGATCGATTTCGGCTGGGAGGGGGAGGGAATCGTATTGTTGCCATTTGGGTGTGTAAACTATCGTGAAAATCGTTAAAATCGTGAGCCGGCACACTAAAACCCCCTAAAACCCACCCCCGACCCTTTAAATTAAATCCCCCACCCTCCCAAACCCCCCCCAAATGCTTTAAATTACCTGGGGATCCAGCAGTGGTCCAGAACGGCGGCGGTCCGGAACGGCCCCCTCAATTGAATCCTGTTGTCTTCAGCCGGCGCCATTTTGCAAAATGGCCGCCGCAAAATGGTGGCGGCCATAGACCAAAACGATTCGACGCAGGAGGTCGTTCCGGACCCCCGCTGGACTTTTGGAAAGTCTTGTGGGGGTCAGGAGGCCCCCCCAAGCTGGCCAAAAGTTCCTGGGAGTCCAGTGGGGTTCCGGGAGCGATTTCTTGCCGCAAATCGTTTTCCGTACGGAAAATGGCGCCGGCAGGAGATCGACTGCAGGAGGTCGTTCAGCGGTGGTCCGGAACCCCCGCTGAACAACCTCCTGCAGTCGATCTCCTGCCGGCGCATTCGCGGCAAGAAATCGCTCCCGGAACCCCGCTGGACTCCCAGGAACTTTTGGCCAGCTTGGGGGGGCCTCCTGACCCCCACAAGACTTGCCAAAAGTCCAGCGGGGGTCCGGAACGACCTCCTGCATCGAATCGTTTTGGTCTATGGCCGCCGCCATTTTGCGGCGGCCATTTTGCAAAATGGCGCCGGCTGAAGACAACAGGATTCAATTGAGGAGGCCGTTCCGGACCGCCGCCGTTCTGGACCACCGCTGGATCCCCAGGTAATTTAAAGCATTTGGAGGGGGGGTTCGGGAGGGTGGGGGATTTAATTTAAAGGGTCGGGGGTGGGTTTTAGGGGGTTTTAGTGTGCCGGTTTTCCTGCCCTCCCCCTTCCCCCGATTTACGATTTTTTAACGATAAATCGGGGGAATTGGTATTGTATCGTGGCCCTAACGATTTTTGACGATTTAAAATATATCGGATGATATTTTAAATCGTCAAAAAACGATTCACATCCCTACTAAATAGCAGCCTCTTCCCATTTTGCGTGGGGATTAGAAAGGGAAGGATAGTAAGAAGAGTTGAAGCTGAAAGCGAAAGCGAAGCAGTGAAACCACTACAGGCAACGCAAGCTTAAGAGCCTCACAGCAGACAGATGGCTCCCGGCCTTCCGCATCCATTATTTCTCAGATAGGGTCTTGGTGCCATCCACACAGAGCCAAGGTGTTGTAATCCAATAACAAAAACATGTATCTCCAGGAGATGAGAAGGATTGAAGAGCAGACACCTGCACTCAAGTGTCAATCTGGATCTGTAAAGAAATAAAAAGTACCACACCCTAGAGGATGATGTGTGCTTGAATAGTCTTTGAAAACAAAAATCTCCTTTCCATCGTCCCCAATATTGGGGTTTAGCAGACTAAGGAAATTATTACAAATTTATAAAGAGAACAAAAAGGAATAATGGAAAAAAAAAAAAAGGAAATAAAAATAAAAGGAAATAAAAAACAAAAGGAAAAATCCCGATGTATACTTATAGTTGAGCCCAGCTTTATATAGTTAGAAAACATCTCTAACCAAATGTTGGGAATGAGTAATAACGCACTGTTCACATAGGGGTAGATTTTCAGAGCCCTGCTCGCCTAAATCCGCCCAAAACCGGGCGGATTTACGCGAGCAGGGCCCTGCGCGCCGGTGAGCCTATTTTACATAGGCTCACCGGCGCGCGCACAACCCCGGGACTCGCGTAAGTCCCGGGGTTTTCGGAGTGGGCGTGTCGGGAGGCGTGTCGGGGGGCGGGGCCGGATTGCGCGGCGTTTCGGGGGCGTGCCGGCAGCGTTTTGGGGGCGGGTACGGGGGCGTGGCTACGCCCCGGGGCGGTCCGGGGGCGTGGCCTCGCCCTCCGTACCCGCCCCCAGGTCGCGGCCCGGCGCGCAGGGGTCCCGCTCGCGCGCGGGGATTTACGCCTCCCTCTGGGAGGCGTAAATCCCCCGACAAAGGTAGGATCGGGGTTTAGACAGGGCCGGGCGGGTGGGTTAGGTAGGGGAAGGGAGGGGAAGGTGAGGGGAGGGCAAAGGAAAGTTCCCTTCTAGGCCGCTCCGATTTCGGAGCGGCCTAGGAGGGAACGGGGGTAGGCTGCGCGGCTCGGCGCGCGCAGGCTATACGAAATCGATAGCCTTGCGCGCGCTGATCCAGGATTTTAGCCGATACGCGCGACTATGCGCGTATCTACTAAAATCCAGCGTACTTTTGTTTGCGCCTGGAGCGCAAACAAAAGTAGGCTGTTCGCGCTCGTTTGAAAATCTACCCCATAAAAATCAAGTTATCATTTCAGCAGCTGCATCATGTTCCGCTAGAAATTTCTCTACCTCTTGTACGTTGTGAAAAAGTTTTGTTTGGTTAGCAACTGTAATCTTTAGTTGAGCAGGGTATAGGATCCCATATTTTGCTCCCATGGCCTGCAATCTCGGCCTCATGGCCAGAAAGGCTTTGCGCCGATCAGCAGTAGTCTTCGCTAAATCAGGAACAAACATAATTGCTTGCCCTTGATACGTGAGAGGAGCTTTGCTGCGGGCTGTAGTTAATATCAACAAGGCTTGAGGGTATCTTAAAGTCTTAAAGATAATCAGACGAGGAAATCGTGAGGTCCGTGGGGGTCGGGAAGGAACCCGATGAGCACGTTCTATTTCAAAGGGGCGGTCAAAAGTGATATTAAGCAGCGTCGGGATGCATTCAGTAAGAAAGGTAATCATATCCGTACCTTCAGCCCCTTCTGGTATGCCCAGAATTTGTATATTACTTTGGCGATTCCTGTTGGATAAATCTTCAACTTCTTGTTGTAGTTTTTCAATCTCTTTGGTAATATGCGGTAATGGCGCAGTAGTCACCAATAATGATGCAGTTTGGGTTTCCAGATCTTCTAGCTTGAGTTGAAAGGAGCCCAACTGCGACGTAACCGCTTGCAGTTCTGATCGAAAAGCTGCTGTAGCATCGATATTCACTTGTATCATGTCTTTGAGCAGTTTAAGTTTGTCGAGCACTAATTCTGCAGACGCCATTGTTTTCGAGCCTAGGGCCTTGTCCGGTGAAGGCGGATCTTGTTTAGCTCTTTTTGTGCCCGCTGAAGCTGCAAATGCCGCCTCAATCTTCCCAGATTTTGAGTTGGACATCTTATAAATAAGAAACGGGAAAAAAAAAACTGGAGATAATGCCAAAAATAAAGGCTCTGTGTGGCAAAATGGATGAGAGTCCCGCGGAGCAAAAGGTTTAGGCAGCCATCTTGTCTCAGCGCTAGAGTGCCCCCTTCTGCCATCATTTCTATGTTTCTATGTATATGTATGTATGTTTCTATAAATCCAGCCTCCATTGTTTCTCCAGTTTTTTCCCTTTTCAGCTTCAGTTTCTACCTGGGATGCATTCCACATATTTTCCCGTCCTTGTTCTGCCTCTGAATTTGGTGTTAAACCCCGGTAGTCATAACCAGATGGTAAGGATCAGCCAGCGCACCTGCAGGCGCTCTCAGATCAAAGGGAGGAAGGATTCCCTGCGGCTCCCCGCTTACAGACACACAGCGATACCTAACCATACTGCAAAGGGATTAAGGGATTCAGATCTAGCACAATATCAATCACAATTTATTTGCCAGGATATGAATCGGCTGTGAATCAGTTGCTAATGACTTATAATAATTAGTAACGCATCTACAGAGCTGAATATAAAGTGGTCACTAAGCACTCAACAACTGTAACACACTGCAAACATATTCTCATCTAATTAGCAAAATAATGCATTTGCTGCTCCTTTTTTAATAGATCAAAGATATGCAGCAGAGGGAAGTACAAAGGCAAGTACAGAGACTGGTACAAGGTTGGTAGGGAGGGGATTTTTCGTAACATCACAGGTAACTTATGCAGACAATACACACACAAGTTACACCAAATTTCAAAGGGAACATGCACACATTGAAAATTATCCCACCAAGAGTACCCACATATGGGTAACCAGAGCATGTAAATCTTCCATGTAAACTTACATTAATACATTCTGAAATCAAAAAGTGTAGACGGAAATTAAAACTCCGCCCCAGCCTTGGGCTTGTCTCTGCACAGTCCAGGTAAACTGAAATGTGAACATGACATGCCTGCGTAAGTTTACCTGCACATCAGCAGGGCAATTAGAAAACACACTCACACTCACACACACACACACACACACACACACACACACACACACATTTCTACTAGAGGTGTGCAAAGCCATACATTTCATCTTGTTTCAATTCATTTGACCACTTTCCATTTTTATAACTTTCCATTTTTTTCATTTTGGAAAATAGTGCATGCTATTTCCAAAGAGCACGCACTATTTTCTGAACCCCCTCAAAAATTTTTTGAAAAACCTGAGCCAAACCCCATAGCTCTCCAAAGAACCCCTGTTCTACCCAACCGCACCACTCCTAGAGGCAGCCATTTTCCCAGAAAAAATATTTATTTAAAATATCTCCAACCCACAGCCCCTCCCCTTTGTTAAAAAAAACCAAAACAAGAGCTAGTCCCCCCTTTATCCACACTAGCCAACCCTCCCAATTGACCCCAGACTTACCAAATCATCCTTGATGGCCTAGTGGGGACCCAGCATGACCCCTTTGCTTCTGCACCTGGTAGCCACCATTTTAAAAAATGGCACTGGCTGTCCCTATCATGTGACAGGGGCTACCCAATGGTACTGAATGCACCTGTCACATGACAGGGGTAAAGGGCCAGCCGCTGCCAACCTAACCTCTAGAGCAGCACATCCTGAATTTCTGCACAGAAATCAGTGTTTTATGCACAGAAACATATTTGAAAATTACCCCCCTGAGAAAAGAGCTGGGGTTCAATTACAAACAGGGTGACCGGAGCAGCTGATCTTGCTGAGTCACTACCCAGTAAGGCCTGGTTTATATTTCTCTAGGTTCAATTTCCACAGCTCAACTGCTGCAACACTATTGCAGCCTAATATGACCATGGTTTGGCCTGTTTTTGCTCTACAACTTTTATATTTTTACTAACAAGATTAGGAAAATGCCAGGAAGCTGAAAAACAAAATGGAAACCTAGCAGCGCAAGCTGGCGGATGAAGGGGAGGCCTGGGAGCAGTGGAAGATTGCTAATAAGCAGCAGCAGTAAGATAAGGGGAGAAGAGAGAAATTGATGAATCTGAGGAGGGGGAGGGAAGAGAGAAACTAATGGGGCTGGGAGAGGGGAGAAAGAGAGATACTGGTGGGGGGGCCGAGGAGCTGGGGGAGGGGGGAAGGGGAAGAGAAGAGAGAAATGTATGGAGTCATTTCTGCCAAAGCTACAGAAAAATCAGTTTATGAAACACTTTAACATTGAAAGAAGATGTTAAATGCCCTTCCATAACACCAGCAATAAAAAGTACATGGGACGGACATCTATATTCTTACCTTGAGTCACCGTCAGCTATTGGAAATCCTTTTATAAAAACTAAAGCTATGAACAACATTGGAGGCTTATACTGTAGGAAGGAAAGAACATGTTGATTGTCACAGATCTAACTAAAGTCACATCATAGAAAAGGAAGAAGCATCTGACAATGCAAGATCAGCTAAGGAATATGAAAGCAAGGTTTGGTGAGGATGCAAGAAAGTCAGGGTGAGTAACAAGGTCAAAGCATTTGATAATCCTGAAGGACTGCAAGGTTACTTTGACTCCTTTTCAGATAACAAAATGGAGATTATTTATTTATTTACCATTTTTATATACCGAAATTCATGTAGCAATGTCACATATCATTTCGGTTTACATTATAACATTAACATTAACAAGCATGTAAGAATTGCATGCTCCCATAGCCTCACCAGTCCCCCACACGTTTCTTGCCTCTTGAACCCGCTCCTCATCTCATGAGCTCCCCATCAGTTTCTCTTCGGAAGAAGGCATCAAAACGACATCACTCAGGCACCTTCCTCTAGGTGGATGGTATAATTTCTTGTTTATATACAAAGTAGTCCTTCGATCAACGAACAAGGTAATATATAAAACACGTTGTATCAAAAATGTTATCTTTTCAATATGATAGAGAATTTTCCTTCATATTTTATACTTATATTTTGTTATTTTATATTTTATAGCAAGTACTTTGGACCTTCATACCACCCCACGGTTTTCAAGCTTTCAATTTTGCTTGTGTTTTCACCGCTCGGGGTCACCTTTAATCATTGGTCCTTTTTGAAAACTTTTTTCTATATGTATAAAGTCTTTTTTTGAAAATGTTTTACTTAAAAAATTGAAAATGTGATACTTTCCCTTTGTTTGTTTGGGGTCCAGAGTCCGACATGATATCACGTTTCGCGTGCTGCTGCCTCAGGGACTCTCCAACCTTTTTCGCGTCCTGCTGCTTCAAAGAATCTCTGGATATGTTCAATCATCTGCAAGTCATCCGTTCCAAAATGGGTTCATGAAGTCTCTTCTGCAATAACAGTATTTTAGTCTCTTTTGTAATGGAAATATTTCAAGTAAAGACATGCACATCACGGGTCACCTGGCAGAACCGCTTACCAGACGCTACCATCATTTTAAACCTTCTTCATCACTTAGGCACAACCTGGCTGAAATGAGTCTATTTGTGTTTGGCCCACGTACCTCATGTTGCTATTTACGTGCTATGATTGACAGACAATCCTACACGTTATGATGTAAATTTCACATGAATTGAATCCATTCAATTTCCTTATTCAGAACTTTTGACGAAACTGGTTGCAATTGAAAAATCCACCTCTGTTCTTGTTGTGTGAGCCGCTTAATTCGGTCTTTTCCTCTCCAATGTGGTAATACAATTTCTAAAGCCGTCCACTGTATCTCCTCAAAGGCATGATTGATAACTTTGAAATGAGCTACCAATGGTGCCTCCATTTTCCCAGTTTTTAAGCAACTCCTAAGCTCAGTTAATCTAGCGCGAATTTGCTGTTTTGTCATTCCAAAATAAATTAATCGACAAGGACAGAATATGGCATATACTGCAAAACTTGTTTGACAGGTGAACTCACTAGGTAATACAACTTCCTGGCTCAATGGCATCCTAATAGATGATTGTGCTGATTTAAGTGAACAGAAGACACAATTTGAACATTGTTTGATTGTTTCTATCATCTTAGGGGGGCTTTGACAGCTTGCGTGGACTACATGGTCTTTGATATTAGAACCTCCATCCCTTATTTTAAGATCCAATAAGAATAGCTTTCACCAGAGTCCCTGAGGCAGCAGCATGTGAAATGTGATATCATGTCGGACTCTGGATCCTAAACAAACAAAGGGGAAGTATCACATTTGCAATTTTTTAAGTAAAGAATTTTCAAAAAAAGACTTTATACATACATAAAAAAGTTTTCAAAAAGGACCAATGATTAAAGGTGACCCCGAGCGGTGAAAACACAAGTAAAATTCAAAGCTTGAAAACCGCGGGGTGGTATGAAGGTCTAAAGTACTTGCTATAAAATATAAAAAACCCAAAAATATAAGTATAAAATATGAAGGAAAATTCTCTGACATATTGAAAAGATAAAAGTTTAGATACAACATGTTTTATATAATTTCTCAAAAGCCAGGACATGGATAAGACCATTGGATACCTGGGCCTAGGCTTCAGCACTGAGATCAGGCCTCCCATTTATCACTGATTGTAGGTATCTTCCC
Organism: Rhinatrema bivittatum; assembly: GCF_901001135.1. Taxonomy (NCBI): domain Eukaryota; kingdom Metazoa; phylum Chordata; class Amphibia; order Gymnophiona; family Rhinatrematidae; genus Rhinatrema; species Rhinatrema bivittatum. The sequence continues at coordinate 9,655,314 of NC_042618.1, forward strand.
TGAGTTGGTTAAAAAGGTATCGGTTTGACCAATACTAAAAAAGTCACTCCCTTGTTCCTGATGCCTTATCTAGCTATTGGTCAATATCTTCAATGCCTTTCAGGGCAAAAGTGATAAAAAATGCTGTACATAAACAATTGACCAATTATCTAGAACATGCTCGTCACCACTATGTAAGCTATTAAGAGGTAAATATGTCAATGACATTCAATTTTTCATCCTAGTTAATGGCTCTATATCTTCTACATACAAACAGCTGGACATCTATTTATCAGCTGTACAGAAATGGTTATTCCATAACAGATTATCATTAAATGTTTCAAAAACTGAAGAAACCTACTTGACTAGACTTCAGGTGTCATTGAGTTACCTCAAATAGAATTTGGTGGACATTGAATTTCTGTCATCTCCCATGTACATGATCTTGGGGTGCTGCTAGATACCAGATTGGTGATGATGGAACATATTCATAATTTAATAAAAACAGGATATTATAAATTGCGCAAGTTAAGACATTTAAAATCACTGCTAGTACCAAACGATTTCTGCACACTCTAATATTCTCCGGAATTGATTACTGTAATTCCTTAATGCTTGATCATCCTAGTAGATCACTGCAATTGCTTCAAATCTCTGTGACTGGTCATGTTTTGTTCATGCTTGAAGGGTTATCTGTCCAATTCAGAATTTGTTATAAAGTAATAATACTGATTCATAAAATAATCACTAATCCAGATGTATTATGTTTGGGAGCTGCTTTGAATTTGCATACCCCACTGCATTCACTGAGATCAGCAAATAAAGGATCTGTCCATAGTATATCAAGCCCATCTGAGGGAAGTAAGACACTGTGCTATCCAAATGGCGGGTTCAATAATATGGAACTCAGTGCCTGAGCAACTGAGAGTGATGTTGGATCCCAAGGATTTTAAAAAAGGCCTGAAAACCTGGCTCTTCCAATAAGCCTTCGGGGTCATAAATTCTTGAAGCAATAATATTTTGAATTCAGTCCAGCAGCGGATGAAAGTTTATGTTTCTATGACGAAAAGTTGTGGCTGTCATCACATTCTTAAAGAAAACTCCAGGAATGTTTTTGTTTTGTGTATTTTATGTTGTTCACTCCGTTGTTATTTTTGTTTTTAATATTGTAAACCACCACAATCATGGGAATGTGTGGTAGATGAATAATTTCAATATAAATAAATAAATAAAATATCCACAGATGTTCTGGTCTTTTTGAATTCATTGCATTTAAAAATAAAAAAGGGCTTCTGGCAGAATGAACCAAAAAAATGGCCTCATTCATTTCATTTTTTTTTTTGTATTCGTTAAAAACAGATGCGCATCCCTACCTACTTGGCACAGCTATTTTAATAAGGTGACATTCTCATCCTTAATCAATACTTTGACATTCACTGACTTTTCCCTGCCAGAGTTTCAGGCTCTGGATTATTCTGGCTTCACTTTTTCTTTGCTTTAACCATATCCCTGCAGACATCTTGTCTATAAAAATGACTGCTGGCCTGTAAATCAGTACAGGTAGCAGATGCTTGGCTGCTGTACATCACACTGTTCCATGTTGGGTTGAACCATTAGGGCATTCAATCTCTAGATACAGTTCTCTTTCTGAAAGGGAAGGAGCCTCAAGAGACAGAAAAACAGAATACATTCTGCATACAGCCAGTCATGAAAGCAGCAACATGTGGCGTGCAGATCAGAAATATATATCATACAACTTTATAGGGCTTGTGGATATTACTTGTAATGCAAACGTTGGGAAGAGGTGAACAGACATCCACTGTCCCTAACATAACTTGGACATAAAGTACCTTGTAATTCAATACCAGAAAACTCAGAATATTAACATAAAATATTTAGGATACGTAAAAGAATGGTGATTTAGTTGGGTTTTTTTGTTTTTTTTGCACCTTTATTGAATTAAATGCTTTATATCTCCATATGAAAAACTATAAAAAAACATACAAGACTCAAAAATATATATCTGATCAAGTAAAACAACAGCAACCAAAAACAAATTGTGCTATTCATTTTAAATTGATATGCATTCTATGCCCCAGTGCAAAGATGCCCTCGGGACTACTGGATTCACAAAGCAGATAATCGAAAAGCTACCTTGTTAGTACTGTGCAAACACCCAACAAATACAGAATACTCGATATCCTCACCATAACATATCCCAATTAAACCTTTGCTGGAACTAGAAGAGTTATCTTGGAATGCAGTGGTTCCTAGGGATGTGCAGAGCAAAATTTTATGTTCATATTTTTTATGTCCGAAAGGGGGTCCCACTTGCGGCCAATATGGACATAAAAAAAATCCAATGAGTTGGGTATATGTACATATGTGCAAAAAAAAAATTTAAACCCCCTCACCCTCCTTAATCCCCCCCCCAGACTTACCACAACTCCCTGGTGATCGAGCGAGGAGTGAGGACGTCATTTCTACAATCCTTGGCGAGAAGCATGTGACGTCGGTGGCACGTCGAGTGACGCGGCGTCACGTGATTCCCGGCTCGTTCGCGCCGGACGGCTCGTTCGGCCCAAAAAGAACTTTTGGCCAGCTTGGGGGGGCCTCCTGACCCCCCCAAGCTGGCCAAAAGTTCTTTTTGGGCCGAACGAGCCGTCCGGCGCGAACGAGCCGGGAATCACGTGACGTCGCGTCTGAGTGACGCGGCGCCACGTGATTCGCCACGTGATTCGCCACGTGATTCGCCACGTGATTCGCCGTGATTCGCCGGGAATCACGTGGCGCCGCGTCACTCAGACGCGACGTCACGTGATTCCCGGCTCGTTCGCGCCGGACGGCTCGTTCGGCCCAAAAAGAACTTTTGGCCAGCTTGGGGGGGTCAGGAGGCCCCCCCAAGCTGGCCAAAAGTTCTTTTTGGGCCGAACGAGCCGTCCGGCGCGAACGAGCCGGGAATCACGTGACGCCGGCGTCACTCGACGTGCCGCCGATGTCACATGCTTCTCGCCAAGGATTGCAGAAATGGCGTCCTCACTCCTCGCTCCATCACCAGGGAGTTGTGGTAAGTCGGGGGGGGGGATTAAGGAGGGTGAGGGGGTTTATATTTTTATTTTGGCTCAACAATCGCGATTTCCAACATATCGAACATATCTATGTTCGATATGTGGGAAATCCGATCGTTTATGTCGAATCAATTTTTTAAGTAAAAAAAAAATATGAGTTGCGTTTTACTAATGCGGTCAATCCGAATGCACACCCCTAGTGGTTCCCATATCTTGGGTACATTAGGATTTAAATCACATAACTGATAGGTTATGGACTCCATTGTATATATTGGCCAAAGCAGGTGCAAACATCCAACCAAAGGAGTGGAAACTGATCTCTACTGACAGGCGACATTCCACCTGCTGCAACTAGCAAATGATTTGCCAGATTTCCTTCTTCACTGATGGAAAATCCCCCTGCAGCTCCCCAAAGAGTTTAACTAGGGACCTTCATTTTCAGTTTAAACTGTTTCACCTGTAGATTCACGGATTTTCCCAACTGATTTTCACTCCCCATGGATGAGATCTGCAAGGCAGCGACATGGAGTTCTCTCCACACCTTCTCCTCGCACTACTGTCTGGACAGGATGGCTGACACTATAGTAGCTTCAACCCGTCTGTCCTTCAGAATCTCTTTCAGCTGCAGAACCCAACTCTTCCTGCCTAGGGCTCATTGTTCGGGTTTCGGCTATCTCCCTCTGTTACCAACAGAACCAGTGTTGTTGTGCCCGTTGGCACCTGGTTAGATGTCTGTTGGTCTCATTGCAGTTTTTGAGTAGCCTGGAGCTAGGGATTCACCTATGTGTGAGGAATACCATCCTGCTTGTCCTAGGCGAAAGCAGAGTTGCTTACCTGTAACAGGTGTTCTCCTAGGACAACAGGATGCTAGTCCTCATGAAACCCGCCCGTCACTCCACAGAGTTGAGTTTCTCCTATGTTTTCTTATTTTATTTTTTAGTATTTCTATGTTACGAGACTGAAGAGGGACCCCGCGTGAATATGTGGATAATGGCACGTAGGGCATGCTCAGTGTGCTCACTGTGCCAAAGTTTATAGAAACTTTGACAAAGGTTTTCCGTGCCGGGCTCCATCTGATGATGTCACCCACATGTGAAGACTAAGATCCTGCTGTCCTAGGAGAACACCTGTTACAGGTAAGCAACTCTGCTTTCCCAGCATACAGAGATGCGTGCATGCGGAAGTGAGGCTGCTGCCGTAGGAGAGGGCGGCTGCCATCAGGAGAAGAGTGAGGCTGTTGGTTTACCTCCGGGAAAGGGCTGAAACCGAAGCATTGGCCAGACCACAGCTTCACAGTCACCCACCCTAGCACAGCTGAGCAGCAGCTCCCAACCAGAAGAAGCTTCTGGAAGGACCCCTGTCCCTCCGGTTCAGTGCAGACTCAGAAGTGCAGTGCAGGGGCCGCAGTGCAGTGCGTGGGAACATGAGGCTGCTGCCGGAAATGGAGGGAGGAGGAGCCTGGCCTCTCCATGCATGGGGGAGGGAGGTTTTGTGAGGGAAGAGAGAGGGGGGGGGGGGATTCTGTGAGGGGGTGAGAGGAAGGGGAGGATTCTTGGGGAGGAAAGGAGACAGTGAAATATTTTCTCCTATTTTTGTTCTTGTCAAAATAAACCCTGAAGTATCCCTGGGAAAAACTTTGAAAAAATGAAAAGGAAGTTCCCTAGGCACAACCAATGGATGTAATGGTGACTTGGTAGCTCTGAGTGCCAGGGCAGATATTCACCTCCGCTGACTTCCCAGCGGCTGCTCTGGCACAGCGCTGCGTCCTTGGTAAGCCCTCTGGCGGCAGCAGATCCAGCAAAGAACCTCCCCCCCCCTCCTCCCCAGCATCCCTCTCTCTCTTCCTAATCCCTCGTTCTGCATCCCCGTTCTCTCCCCCCCCCCCCCATTCCTTCTCCTACCCATGATCCACTCTGTGCTCCCCATCTCCTCCTCCTCCTTCCCCTGCATCCACTTTGATTCTCACCCACTCCTTAATCTGCAATTACGCTTCCTCGCTCCACCTGCTCCTTGCCTTGCATTCCCTTCTCCCTCTCTCTCTCCCACCCAGGCCTTGCCCGAGAGCACCCCTAGGAAATTCTCCCTCTCCTTCTCAACCCTTGGCCAGCAGCAGTCCCCTCTCCCTCACTCCCTCCCCAGCAGTCCCCTCTCCCTCACTCCCTCCCCAGCAGCCCCTCTCTCCCAACCATCTGCTCAGCAACAGAAGCCCTTTCTCTCCCCCCCCCACCCCGAAATACTTATCCAGCCCCATTTATCCCAACTCCCTGTCCATCAGCAGAGCCACCTCTCCACGCCTCTCCCTCTCTGCCCCCAGCCTTCTGCCCAGCAGCGATACCTTCTTTGACCCCTCCTTCACCCCCCTGCCCAGCAGTAACTCTCCCCCCTCTCCCCCCTCTCCCCATTTCTTTGTCTTCTCTCCTATGCTCCTCGGGCTGCAATGCTGTAGATCTTTACGCTGCATCTAGAGGAGCAGCTAATCTATAGGCCTGTGTGGCCTCGGCCATAGGTGCCATCCGCCAGGGAGCATCATCGCTCCCTCACAATGCAGCTTCCTCCTGATACAGAGCTCTAAAAAGAAGGGAAGGAGGCTCCTGGTGAAAGAAAAGCTGCTGTCCCTGCTCCTAGTGTCACCCCTCCAACTCCGGGCCGTTCTTGAAAGGGGGAGCAAACCTTGGCAATGGTGGCGCCCAGCTCAGAGGCAGCCCGCTCAGGTGGTCCTCCCTGTCCCCACCACTGGCAGGACCAGTACGGTGCACGGGACCACACATCCTTCCCCTCCTCTAGTTGGGAACAGAATAGCAGCGTGGTACACGGGGCCATTACTCTCCTCTGGCGGCCTGGAGCAGCACAGCTCAAGGGGCTGCAATTAGTGTCATAGCCCCCTCCCCACCCGCCTCACCCCGGTAAGGAACTGAAGAGCAGCACGGTGCACGGGCCAGAAAAAGAAGCATCGGCACCCACTGGCAATCAGGAGCAGGAGAAGAGGTGCAGCCAGCTGGCAGTCAGGAGCAGGAGCAGCAGGACTGGAGGCTAGAAGAAAAACGTGATGGGGCAAAGCAGAAGGCTTCTGCTGCTTCCAGAAGGGAGAAACAAGTGATAAACCATTTGCGTGTGTCTGATTGAGCATGTGAGAGAGGATGTGTGTGTGTGTGTGTGTGAGAGAGAGAGACTGAGCATGTGAGAGAGCGCATACGAGTGTGCTTGCATGCACAACTTCCTACTCTCCCCCTACACAACAATTTTGGGGAATCTGGAAATCAAAAGTTGGAAAGCTAGGGATTTTATAAAACATTTTAGTTTTAATTATTGGATTCTATTTGATATGTCTGCTATTTTAAAATATTTTATTAGTGTTTGCAAATTTTATGAGTTTTTAATTACTGGATGTTATATTCATTAGCTGTTTTGAAATGTTTATTCTTTGTATCAATATGTTTTTAATATTATGATTGATGTGTTAAATTACTGGATTTTTATTGTTTGATCTTTTAGGAGGAATGGGGATTTTTCTGTTTTTCCATTGTTGCACTGCATACAGAGTCTGGCTTGTTCTGGTTTCCATTTCCTCTTTTGTCTGCATGTTTCTGTTTCTAATTTATGGTCTCTTTATTCTGTATTTGTGGAGGTCTGTTTGTGTTATGTATGTGTGAGTGAGTTAAGGCATTCTGACATTGTGTAGTTTCTGTTTAGGGATTTATAGCAGCCTGGCATGTTCTGTTTTCCTAAGAGGAAGTTTATTGGTGTTCTAGGGCCTGGTGTAATATTTGCAGTTTTGTCTTTTCATAGGTAGGGTTGTTAACTGTTTGACTGCTGGCAGTTACTGATATTTTGGTATGGGAGGTTTACTACATTATGGGCCGGATTACAAAAGCTCTACGCACGTAAATCCAGTGGATTTAAGCACGTAGAGTGCTTCCGTGCGCCGGACCTAGTTTCAAAAGGCCTGGCGATGCGTGTAAAGCCCCGGGACGCGTGTAAGTCCCGGGCCTTTACTAAAGGGGTGGTCCAGGGGCGAGATGTGGGTGGGGAAGTCCAAGGACAGGGCAGGGGTGGGGACAGAGGCCTCCAACAAAGCGGCCATTTGCTGCTGTGTTGGAGGATCACGTGCCGGCAGGCTGCTGGCGCACGCAACCTGCGCCTGCCTCCAGGCAGGCGCAAATGAAATGATAAGAAATTGTGGGGGGTTAGAGTAGGGCTAGGGGGGGAAAAGTTAGGGGAAGTGGTGGGAAGCTTAGGTTAGGGGGAATGGAAGTTCCCTCCCAGGCCGCTCCGATTTCGGAGCGGCCTGGGAGGGAGGGTTTTTGGCAAAGTTATGCGTCATCACCCGACCCGGAGGCTGGTCCGGAGGCCTCGGCCATGCCCCCGGGATGCCCCCGGGCCGGCACCACGCCCCGACATGCCCCCAGAACGCCCCGAACTTCGCGCCGCCCCCGACACGCCCCCTTATCAAAGCCCCGGAACTTACGCGTGTCCCGGGGCTTGTGCGCACCGACGAGCCTATGCAAAAAAAGGCTCGGCGTGCGCAGGGGGGGTTTTGAAAGGGTTACGCGTATAACTTATGCGCGTAACCCTTTTAAAATCTACCCCTATCAGTCTATTCTTTAGCATTTAAATGTAAATTGTAGAAATAATATTTTTGGAAGAGGGTTGTTGGTTTCATATTATTTGCATTACTCTCCTGGATAAACATTGTAGATCCGTAAAGGTCAGAGGATGGAAATGAAGAAACGAGCACATGGGAGTAACTCGCTGGTGCAGTGGTTACTACTGTTAACCAATCAGCCAACTGTTTCCAACTCTATCATTGCTCTGTGATTCAATATCAGGGGGAAAAGAGGAAAAGGGAAATTGGATTTAGACAGAACCATCAAGGACCCTGACTTTTATGGTCTGGGGAAACAAATAAGCATGGGGGTAACTTGCTGATGCGGCTGTTACTACCCTTAACCAATAAGCCTGAAACATTTGATGCAACTCCAACATTGCTGACTGCTTCAGTGGGAAGAGATAAAGGGGAATTGGACTCAGACAGCAATAAACAGGGGTCTTGACTTTTATGGTCTGAGAAACATAACTATGGAAGTGACCTGCACAGTGCGGCAGATACTACCATAAGAAGCTTGCTGGGAAGACAGGATGGATCATTTGGTCCTTTTGTGCCGTTATTTCTAGGTTTCTATATCACAATATCTGATGAATATCTTATCTCTTCATTCTGGAGATAGACTGCAAAACATAAATCCCAAAACATATCTACATTTACCAATGAAAATATATTCATACTTCATTGGCTGAAACGAATCTCTGAAATGGCTGACTGAGCTGGGCTGGACTGGAATGTTCTCCCCTTACTGCTCTCCAGAGGAAAAACATTCAAGTTCTGTTGTCAGCTCTGTAACAGTGACTCAAAGTCCCTGGATTACCAGTCTTGGGATGCTCGTGTAGGTAGTGGTTATACGTCTGCCCCAGTTCAGTTTGTCAGTTGGGCAGACTGGATGGACCGTTTGGTCCTTTTCTGCCATCATTACTATGTTACTATGTACAACTGCCCTGTATTGTGTACAGTTCCACGTGTGTGCAAAGCGCTCTGTAAACCATTTATCAGACAGGTGGTAATGGCTCAGCCCCCATAAGAAAGTTAAATGACTTTACGCAGGGCCCGCTGGTGGTTGGTGTGGAGCATCCCAAGACGGTCCTTGTGTTCACTTTCTGCCTGATCTTTTTTTAATATTATTTCCATATCATTTTAAGGCAATTCCCAGACTGTCCACCGTGATGCAAAGCCCACTCTTGCCTTTTAGCCATGGACTTTGCATCAGGATTTCGAAGGGAAAGTGCCTGCATAACATTCCCCCTTCAAAACTGCCCCAGGCACACAGTGCCACAGTCTTTTCCACCCGCTTCCAGCGTGGGCAAAACTTTGCCAGAAAATAGCAAGCAGAGATCTGAAACTTCAATCGCCAGGCGTTTATTCTCAGAAACCACCCAAACCACGCACCCAGGACGGCCTCCCCTCAGTCCTTCAGGAGGGCATTTCTCATACAGGTCAATTTCCTGGGAGAAATCACTAATTTACCCATCTAAATGACTTTGAAAAGCACCTCCTGACTCAGAGTTCATTTCATTGTTTGTTTTTACTCGCACTGAGATTTGCTTCATTATTCAGTTCTCTGCTCGGTGCTTTCTTCAGAAAGCAAGCGATTCCCTTGGCCCGGTTGGTCATGACCTTGGAACTCGCACAGCAATTAATGTCTTCATGCTTCTAATTCGGAGCTTGAAAGGATAACAAGATGAGTCTGCTTATAATGCTCGTGAGCGTTCGTCTTTCAGACACATGGGTGATGTTGATGCCAGCTGTCTTTAATAATTTGCTGTGATGTCTCAAAGTAAGCATTTACAGACATGTTAAGTAAGCAATAAAGAAATCTTCGACCCCCTTCTCTCCTCTGACTCAGACCGACACAAAGAAAGAGCATCATAGGGGCAATCATTCACAAACTCTGCTCCCCAACATTTAAGATTAGCCTTCTATGTGTGTCTTTGGTGTCATCTAAGGATTCTAAAAAAAATGTTTCATTTTGCCAATACTCTCATGCAGAGGAATTTGTCCTATAGGGGCTTTGGTATTCAGCACAACAACACTTGACCAATTCAAATCCCCTCTACCTTTCAATAAACAACAAACCACTCTCGGGGGATTTTCTAGTGAATGTGTGTTTAACCTTATGAGAACCACTGTAAGGTTATCTTTTTCTTAGTGCACACCGTATTTCATTTTAATCTTCACATTCATTTATATTGAATGTTTTCTGTTTTCAAGTTCTCTTTTTTTTCTTTTAAAAAGCTTCAATATCTTATGCTGTCCCGGCTCCCCTATTCGGTGATCCCGACCCACTTAATTTGTTTTATTTGTGGAGCCAATTACTTAGCTCCGTTTTGGCTGAGGACTATTCTTTTGTGGCCTTGCCTGAATCCCCTCTGACTACCAGTGTAAGTAACAACTTTTTTTTTTTTTTTTACTTATACTGAGGCGTAGGGAGAGAAGAGTGAGAGAGAACATGTGTGTAAGACTGAGAGAGCATATGTGAGTCAGGGAGTTTGTGTGTGTGCAAAAGAAAGCATGTGTGAGTCAGTGAAAGTGGGTGCGAGTGTGAGAGAGCTCATGGGGCCAGAAAGCATTTGTGTGAGTGTGAAAGAGTATGTAGTAGACAGCATATGTGTGAGTATGTGAGTCAGTAAGCATGTTTGCAAGGCATGAGACAGCAAGTGAGTCAGTGAGCCTGTGCGTGAGCATGAGAGAGAGTGAGTGGGTCAGTGACTTTGAGTAAGAATGAGAGAGAGAGCATGTGAGCCAGTGAGCATGTATGAAGCATGAGAGCGTGCCTGTGAGTCAGCACATGTGTGAGTCTGTGAGCGTGTGAGACAGTGTACTTGTTTACAGGTATGAGACAAAGTGAATGGGTAATTCAGCCTGTGTGCAAGCATCAGAAAGAGCAAGTGGGTCAGCTAGTTTGTGTGTGAGCATGAGAAAGAGAGTGTGAGACAGTAAATGTGTGTGTGAGCATGAGAGAAAGCGTGTGAGCCAGTGACCTTCTATTTGAGAGCACATGTGAGTCAGCATGTGTGTAAGCATTAGGGATGTGAATCGTTTTAGGACGATTAAAATTATCGTCCGATAATTTTAATATCGTCTTAAACCGTTATGGAACACAATACAATAGAGATTCTAACGATTTATCGTTATAAATCGTTAGAATCGTGAGCCGGCACACTAAAACCCCCTAAAACCCACCCCCGACCCTTTAAATTAAATCCCCCACCCTCCCGAACCCCCCCCAAATGACTTAAATAACCTGCGGGTCCAGCGGCGGTCCGGAACGGCAGCGGTCCGGAACGGGCTCCTGCTCCTGAATCTTGTTGTCTTCAGCCGGCGCCATTTTCCAAAATGGCGCCGAAAAATGGCGGCGGCCATAGACGAACACGATTGGACGGCAGGAGGTCCTTCCGGACCCCCGCTGGACTTTTGGCAAGTCTCATGGGGGTCAGGAGGCCCCCCACAAGCTGGCCAAAAGTTCCTGGAGGTCCAGCGGGGGTCAGGGAGCGATTTCCCGCCGCGAATCGTTTTCGTACGGAAAATGGCGCCGGCAGGAGATCGACTGCAGGAGGTTGTTCAGCGAGGCGCCGGAACCCTCGCTGAACGACCTCCTGCAGTCGATCTCCTGCCGGCGCCATTTTCCGTACGAAAACGATTCGCGGCGGGAAATCGCTCCCTGACCCCCGCTGGACCTCCAGGAACTTTTGGCCAGCTTGTGGGGGGCCTCCTGACCCGCACGAGACTTGCCAAAAGTCCAGCGGGGGTCCGGAAGGACCTCCTGCCGTCCAATCGTGTTCGTCTATGGCCGCCGCCATTTTTCGGTGCCATTTTGGAAAATGGCGCCGGCTGAAGACAACAAGATTCAGGAGCAGGAGCCCGTTCCGGACCGCTGCCGTTCCGGACCGCCGCTGGACCCGCAGGTTATTTAAGTCATTTGGGGGGGGGTTCGGGAGGGTGGGGGATTTAATTTAAAGGGTCGGGGGTGGGTTTTAGGGGGTTTTAATGTGCCGGTTTTGCGATTTTTCGATTTTTCGATTTTTCACGATTTTTCACGATTTTTCACGATATTTTACCCCCCCAAACGGCAACAATACGATTCCCTCCCCCTCCCAGCCGAAATCGATCGTTAAGACGATCGAGGACACGATTCACATCCCTAGTAAGCATGAAATTCAGTGAGCCTGTGTGCAAGCATGAGAGAGAGAGTGAAAATGGGTCAGTGGGGCTGTGTGTGAAAATGAGAGTATGTGAGCCAGTAAATATCTATGTGAGCATGAGAGAAAGCATATGAGCCAGGGAGCATAAATTTGAATGTGAGAAAATGCAAATGAGTCAGCATGTGTGTAGCATGTGAGTCAGTGAGTATGTGTGCAAGCAGAGGACAGAGTGAATGGGTCAGAAAGTCCATGTGCGAGTGTGAATTTGAATTTGTTGACTTTATTACTCACAGTGTACAGTAGATCGAAGCAGCGTACTGAGCAACATTCATAAAACAAAATCAAAATATAAATAGAAACAAAATCAAAATATAAACATAAACATAAACATGTATACTTGTGAGTGATAATATATGTGTGTGTATGAAAATGATCCTGTGTAAGATTCTATGTGTATATAAAAAAGAGAGGAGAACATTTCTACACTCCCTTCCCCATGCATCCACCTGTTGCGCTCCTCCCACAGCTGGAGCCACGGGAGGCGCTTACTTTCAAGGCCCGGAGGCATCAACAGAGCCGGGGCCTCGCCTGGGTCTGATGACACCGGGTACTTCCGCGGCCCAGCCGCCATCTTGCCAGCATGGCAGGAGCCGTGCCTGGCCTCTCCGATGTGGCAGGAAGCCGCCGACACTCTTGCCCCCTCCGGGGGAGGGGTCCTCGCTCCTGCGGCAGGAAGCCACTCCTCTGCCTCCTCTTCACGGCTAGACGCCGCCGACGTCGCCGGAGGCCTGCCCTGAGGCCCAGCTCCTTCTCTTTAGCTCAGCATTGCAGCAGCAGCATGGCTGCTGTCCAGGGTCCTGGCCCTTCCTTCCTAAGGGGTGGGCCCACGGTTTCTTCCTTCTTTTAAAGGGCCAGCCAGGTGTGGCCCATCTGAACTCCTCCCAGGGAGTTGCCTGCTTCCTGCCCTATGAAAGGGCTTCTCCGTCAGTCAATCCTTGCTTTGGCAAGGAGCTAGTCCTCCTGGGCTAGTCTTCCCAAGGACTTCTTGTTTCCAGCTCCTTCCTGGCATCTTGATTTTGTCTATGGACTTCAGTGTATCCTGTATCTTCGTATCTTCGTGGTCTCCTTGATGTTCCTGATGTTCCTCGATGTCCTGATGTTCCTCGATGTCCTGATGTCCCAAATTCCGTCATGTTCCCGGTCCTATTGCTCCAGGTCCGGTGGGACTCATGCCTCCGGAGATTCCCTGCTTTTACTCTGAGTTTCCAAGCTCCAAGGTTTTATCTCGCTTCCCAAGTCTCAACTCAGGAGGATGCGAGGGGTTTCCACTAACCTGCGCTATGAGTCTTCCTGAGCCTGTCCCGTTCTCCTCGTAGTCCGTGACCATCCATCCGGCTGTGTAGGGCGCGATGGGGACAGTGTGGTCCGTGACCAGTGCCACATGCTGTGTAGGGTGCCTGAGGGTCTTGTTCATCCCTCTTGTTTCCTGTCTTCATTCCAAGCTCCAGTGCCTACAGCCTCCTTCCACTGTGACCTCTGTCCAGCCTGCAGCCTCTGCTACACCCTGTGGCAGGTCCGAAAGGGCTTGGAATGATCAGAGGACCATTCAGAGACCACCATTGCATTGGTGGTCTCATAGGCATGCAGGTCGGCGGAGGATTTGAGGTTCCTGATTCCCAGACTTGGACTGTCTTCACCGCAAGGGCACACATTCTCCTTATTCCATGCTGGAGACTTCTCAGTTGTGCTCCATCCCATCATCAGTGTAACAGGATTGCCAAGCCTTGAGTATCCCAAGCTCAAGGCCAACACAAGCTCCAACACCACCCACACTGAAAGGTTGTTCACTTCACTTCCTTTTCCCCCACATGCATCAATCTACAGCAATCTCAGGGCACCTAAAATTCAAGTCCCTAGGTATGGGGAGTGGAGGATTTTAAAATCTTTATTGTTTAAATTATTGGGTGTTGTTTGATATGTCTGCTGTTTAAAAATAATGTATTGGTGGTTGGGATATTTTTTTTTAATTTATATGAGTTTTTAATTATTGAATGTGCTATTCATCAGCTGTTTTGAAATATTTATTCTTTTCATTAGTATGTTTTACTAATATGATTGAAGTTTTATATATATCAATTTTATTGTTTGATTTTTATGAAGAATGGGGATGTTTCTGTTTTTCCATTGTTGCACTGCATACAGAGTCTGGTTTGTTGCAGTTTCCAGTTCAGCTTTTGTCTGCACATTTCTATTTATGTTTTATGGTCTCTTTATTCTGTATTTGCTGAGGGTCTGTCTGTTTCTTCATGTATGACTGAAGTGAGGTATTCTACTATCATGTACTTTATGTGTAGAGATTTATAGCAACCTGACTTGTTTTGTTTTAGGTGTGGGGAGGTTTGCTATATTATAAATATAATTCAATTTACTCATGGCTTTCTGAGGACCAAGCCCACATCCAACATATATTACAATAGGCCTAATACCATATAGATTCCATGTGTCTTTTTTTTTTTATTGCAGGGTTTTCTGGTTGACACTACAACAGTGCATGTAAATATTATATACATGTTGTTGAAAGTGATATTTAAGGATCTTCAATTTCAGTGCTTATTTTATTTTTCCTGGAAATTTCAATGATGATTTTTAACTATGAGGATAGTGTGCAGAGAGGGTTAGGCAGGGGGGCGGGGGGAAGGTGTGCAGGGCAGTAAGGTTTGCTAAATACTCTTGCATCAGCCTGGCTGCACTGGATCCACATGGGAAAGAAGGATTAGATCTGGAGCTGTGCTGCTTTGGATAACAGGTTCTCCCCAGCAACACACACGCTTTGTGTCAGAGAGACACACACTCTCTCTCTCTCTCTCAGACACAAAGGCACACCCACACACTGAGAGTGAGAGAGCATGTTTCTCTTTGTGTCAGAGACAGAAAGAGAGTATGTATGTGTGTGTGTGTGTAGATGTGTTTTTCTATTTGAGAGTGTGGTGTACCTGACACTGGCTAGCAGTGTGGTTGTTTCATTACTTGGGAACTGGTTCAAGATTTGACTGGTGTCATAAGACTGTAACAACAGACCAAGAATCTAGGATCTATATCTATGAAAGATGTAAGGGTGTGGGATAAACACTGTGGATCCATAAAGTCTAGAGGATGTGAATGAAGAGAAGAGGCAAGGGGTGGCTTGCTACTACCTGGAGATTAATATCCTTTTCAATAAACATACACACAGTTAATGCGACTCCAATATTGTTTAATGCTTCAATGGCAAGAGGAAATGTGGAAAAAAGGATTTGCATCCACAAAAAAGCAGGGGAGTAGCTTGCTTGTTACGGCGGTTACTACCCCAAATCAAATAAGCCTAATACTTCACTTTCAATGCACATCCAGCATAGCTCTCTCCTTCAACGGCAGGGAAAATGAAGAAAAGATGATTTATATTCAGCATCAACCAACAAGGACTGAATTACATAGTCTGGGTAAACAAATAAGCATGGGTGTAGCTTGCTTGTTACAGTGGCTACTACCCCGAATCAATTAAGCATGATACTTGACTTGGAATAAGTATCCAGTGCAGCTCACTGCTTCAGCAACAGAGGGAATTAACTAAAGAGGATGTTTATTCAGACAACCAACAATGGCTGAATTGCACATGCAGGGTAAACAAATGGGAGTAGCTTGCTTATTATGGCAGTTACTACCCCAAACCAATTAGCTAGATACTTCACTTAGATGCAGCTCCAGCACTGCTGTCTGCATCGATGGTGGGGGTGGAAGGGAATTGGAACCAAAAAGTTACCAATAAGGGCCCTGACCTCAGCGGTCAGAGTAACAGATAAGTATGAAAACAAATAGGTGTGAAAGCTTGCTGGGCAGACTGGATGGACCGTTTGGTCTTCTTCTGCCGTCACTTCTATGTTTCTATGTAAATAAACTTGTGGGCAGCCCAATCGATTGCATGAATGGAAGGGGAACTGCAGCTCAGTTTACTCACCCCTGATCTAGGGTGTGGTCCTCTCCTGTGCAGAATTTGGAGAAAGGCCTGTGGGCCACAAGTGGAGACCATCCTACTCGTGACTGAAGAAGCAAGAAAGGCAAGAAAGCCTGTGAAAGACAAAAGAAGTATGGCACTGTGCACGTGAGGGTGAGTGTGTCTGCCAGAGAGATAGAGGGAGCCTGTGTATGGGAGAGTGTATGTGAGTGAGAGATTATGAGCTTGGATGTGTGAGAGAGGGATTGGGTGTGTCTGCATGCACGTGCGAGATGGGGAGCCTATGTGCAGGGGTGTGTGTGTGAGAGAGAGAGGTAGCCTGTGTGAGGGTTGGTGAGTGTGTGTACAAGAAAGGGAGGGGGTGTGTATGCATGAGAGAGGGAGTATGATTGTGTGCATGAGAGAGGGAGAATGTGTGTGTGCATGAGAGAGAGGGCGCCTATGTGAGGGTGCATGTGTGCAAGAGAAGGAGCAATCCTTTTACTGTGAAGGAACCTGCGGATCATCAATATCCAGCAGAGGGATGAGTTATAGCCATCCAGTTGTGAAGAAGGTGTACCAGGCCCATGTAACTGGAATCATTCTGATACTATGAGGAGAAGGGAGGTGAAAGAAAACCATTGGGAAGGTAGGAGATATGAGATTTTGTAACTGAATGTACATCTAAATTGGGTTAAACATTTTCTTTGTCAACCATGTGGGCGGGAAGTTTAGAAACTTGCCTAATGCCATGGGAAAGAAAGAAAAGAAAATTGGCTTTACTATCAAAGTTTAAACAAGACTTTGAGAAGTCACAAATTTTCTTAGAAGTACTTGTAACATTGAGAAGTGAACTAAAAAGCTGTAAAGGCTATTTTAATCAATTCTGTAGCAGGATCCAGTGCCTGGAACATGCCAGAACAATTAAGAATACAGTGCGAGATAGCTATCTTTAAAAAAATGTTGAAAAACCTGGCTGTTCCAGCGGGAATTTGGAACCAATGTTAGTAAGTGGTCCCAGGAAAAAGGAACATGACTTTGAATGAAGTCCAGAGCAGATCAGCAGAGTATTGTATTTTATACCTTGTGGTATGTGAATTTATATTGTGAACCGTTGCAGTATCATGCCGGTACAGAAGCATTTTAAATAAACAAAATAAACAGATCTCAGTAAAAGTAATGTTGGAAACCAAAATCAGCTTCCAGTGTGCTTTTCACTGCCTAATGAGGCTAATCCACCGCCATCACCGCTTTCATTCCATAGAGGCCTTCTTGATATCCCACCCTTACGCGCGGCACGCCTGGTGGAATCCTGTGCGTGACCTTTTCTGGGGGCTGCTCCCATTTTTTGGAACTCTCTCCCCGAGGAACTCTCTTGGAATTGCTGCACAAAATCCATTTAAAGCCCTGCTCAAAACGCATCTCCTTCGGTTGACTTTTTATAAGTTGGCTTAGCTCACTGTTCAGATTTTATTGAACTGCTCTTTTAATGTTTTAATTGTTGTTTTTTGTTTTGTCTTCTTTATGAATGTTTTTATTGTAAGTCACTTAGAGCCAGGCGGTGACAAATAAGTAAATAAATAATACTCGTCAGTGCTGTTATCATATGTTCTCTGTACAAGAACTGTGAACTGGGACATAAGCAGCATTTGATTTGCACAAGGCCTTAAAAAAAGTTATCTTTTCTCTGACTTAGGGAATCCTAGAGATTAAGGTAAGTAAATATCTAGGGAAGTGATTTGAGATATGACCTCTGAACCCACCATCCAGGACTAACTAGCTCGAGGTTTACATATAGTAGGACCATACCATAGGTTCCAACAGTCCTGTAGCTTGAAAAGAAAAAAACAAGATGCTTCCAAGTACATTTTACTGTTCATTACCAATTTTATCCCACAGAGACAAAAATTTAATTTCAGTTAATCACAATCATTCATTTGGTTAAGTTAAGCAACCTTTTCCCTTATTCGTGTATTTGTTCATTTATTTCCCATTCAAATCAATGGGGGAAATGACGCAGCCTAGTTTGGGTTCCTAAACTGAGGTTGTCTAATCATTTCTAATGAAACTTATGAGTAGACATCATCAGAATAGTGAAGGCATTGCAACACATAAAGGCTTTGTCAATGTAGCACCTAAATTGGCGAGACTAGCCCAAGGAACGTCAATGGGGCAAAACACTACCAGCAGTTCTACAAGACTCCGTGAGGGAAGCAAAGCAGCAGGAAGAGTTGTCAGAGCACCTCAAGGCTCCAAAAGTGGGGCAAAGGGCACCAACAATATTCAAATTACTCTTCCCACCCAAGGCTGCACAAAAGGGACAAAGTAGCACCAAGTGCGGCATGAACTGCTCACGACATCATGAAGGGTGAACAAAGCACCAGAAGAGACAAAAAAAGCCCCAAGGCAGTGATAGAGTGTCAAAGAATCAGAAAGAATGGCATGAACTCCAAAAGTAGCATGCAAGGTGAAAAGGAGCCAATCACAGTGGCAAGAACACCCCAAGGCTCCAAATGAGGTAAAAAAAAGCACCAACCAAATTGGTACAAAGCCGTAGGTAAAGAGAAGACAGAGGAAATCCCTAGAGGAAGACTGATATTGTTTCCGTACAGCATCATTAGGGGAAGGGGCTGGTTGTCCAGGCTTGGAGTTGGTCTTTCCCTTTGATGTATATAATCTCAGTTTTGTCAGTACCACAGGAGGCACCAAATTTTCTTCAGCCACCAGCTATTCAATACCCTGTGATTCATGGAATCCAAAACACAATTTTTCTTCTGAACCTGTTTTTGTAAATACTGCCTCCATTTCCAGAGAAGCAGTAATAGTGGAAGAGTGTAGTCCTTGTTTTGGATACTGCCCTACATTTTTCTGTGGTATAACCCACTGAAGGCTAAATACTGGATGAGTCCAATAGTTGTAAAAAAAGAAAAAATAAGGAAAGGGAGTTGAAGAAAAAGTCCAAGAGGGAATGAACCACTGATAATTGGTAAAGTTAGAGTAAAGCATCAGATTGCTTAGACACAACCAAGAGTTTGCAAGTACCCTAAGAAAAGGGAATTTTGAAAGAACCTCAAAGACAGCTGGAGCAGATGAGGAACCACCTAAAGGCACAAAGAGTAAGTTGGAGCAGGAGCAAGAACAGTAGCAGTGCTGGTGATTAAAATCACATACAAGATGTACAGTGAGAGCTGAGGCAAGAAGAAGAATGACATCAAAAGCCAAAGGTACAAAGAGGGGCAAAATGAAAATGGTACCAGGAGAGGCATGAAAGACCTATTTTATTTTTCCTTCTCTGTGCCTCGTGGTTTTTTCCCCCTCTACTTTTATTTCTTGCTCTCCAACTTTAACAGTTTCCAGACTAAATACGAAGTGAGACATATCTGCATAAGTCAACAGTGTCAAGTCCTCGTGTAACAGTTGACAAATGAAGAAGTTGGTTGGGGAGACTGAGTTTCTGGCCTCATGGAATACTATAACACCACAGGTTGCATCTCAATAGAAGTCAGGACCTAGAATGCATTAAATTTCTCTTGTAGCACATTTATTATAAATGCACTGTAAACTCTCTGTAAGCAGAGAGAGGGGATTAGAATGCATCCTAGAGTATGTCCTACCAAGGCTGATTTTCAATTTTTCTGAATAGTTTCTCTTATGGCAATATTTTCTTCCAGATGCTTTGGAATTATCTGCAGCTAGTGTGACTCACTCAGTGATGGATTCTGCACCCCTACTGCACAGTATCTCTCTGTTAAGTAAAGTGGATCTCATAATACCATCACAGAAAGCTATTCATTTAAAGGTGATCCAACCCATTTTAAAGTAAACTGCAATTCATAATACAGTCATGGAAATATGTCCATTTAAAGGTGATCCAACCCATTTTGTTTTACCAGATCCATACATACAATCATATATATATATTTTTTCACTATATCTTATAACATAGGGTTCAGCATTTTTATATTTGGAGTTTACAGAAATTCAGGATTTTTCTTTTATAACTGCCATGGGATCTGCAATTTCAGATTATTATGGTGCCTACTTCACAGTCCTCAGACAGAAGGGCACAATCGTGGCATACACTATGTTTATCTTTTAGAGTCAAACCATAAAACAGAAGTTTATTTCACTATGACGTTTCAAATACATTATACATTTCATGCATGTTTCTAAGCATCTCTGCAGTAGCAACTGCAGCCCTTGTTTCTTGTTCCCTCCCACTTGTCATACTTCCTCCATCCACAGCTTTCAGCCTCCCTCGGGTGAATGGAGGCAGATATTTGGGTTGCAGAAACATCGTGACAGAAAAAGACCATATGGTCTATCTACTCTTCCTATCCACACCAACTAATTCAGCCTTACAATCCCTGACACTCCCTCAGAGATCCCGGTGTTTCTCTGATGCTATCCTTGTCTCCAGTGGAGACTGTTTCATGTATCCACCACCACCACCCTTTCTGTAAAAAAAATGTTTCCTAAGATTACTCCTGAGTGTACCTCCTTCTATCCTCATCCCATGACCCCTCATTTTAGATCCTCCTTTCTGTTGAAAGAGACTCAACTCCTGTGTATGGACACAAACATCTTTATCTTATCTCCTCTATCTCACTTTACTCATAGGAAATACCTGCTTATATATTTAAGTCTGTACCCATATGCTTTAGAATAAAGACCACTGATCATTTTAGTAGCCTCCCTCTGGAGTGACTCCATCCTGTTTATATCCCTTTGAAGGTGGGGTCTCCAGAATTGTACACAGTAGGGGTGTGCATTCGTATTGAACATAAATGTAAAACGCTACTTATTTTTTTTTTAACTTAAAAAAGTGATAAGACATAAACGATCGGATTTCCAACTTATTCAACATAGCTATGTTGAATAAGTTGGAAATCGCAATTGTTGATCCAAAATAAAAATTTAAACCCCTCACCTTCCTTAATCCCCCCCAAAGACTTACCACAACTCCCTGGTGATCCAGCGAGGAGTGAGGACGCCATTTCTAAAAGCCTTTCCGAGGAGCAAGTGACGTCGGCGCCACGTCGGAGTGACGCGGCGTCACGTGATTCCCCGCGGGTTCGCGCCGGAACGCTCGTTCGGCCCAAAAGGAACTTTTGGCCAGCTTGGGGGGATCAGGAGGCCCCCCCAAGCTGGCCAAAAGTTCCTTTTGGGCCGAACGAGGGTGCCAGAGAGAACTCGCGGGGAATCACGTGACGCCGCGTCACGCCGACATCACATGATTCCCCGCGGGGTCGCTTCCGGGATCC
Source organism: Rhinatrema bivittatum (assembly GCF_901001135.1). NCBI lineage: Eukaryota > Metazoa > Chordata > Amphibia > Gymnophiona > Rhinatrematidae > Rhinatrema > Rhinatrema bivittatum. Next base: position 9,676,346 of record NC_042618.1, read on the forward strand.
TCGTTCGGCCCAAAAGGAACTTTTGGCCAGCTTGGGGGGGCCTCCTGACACCGCGGGGAATCACGTGACGTCGGCGCCACGTCGCAGTGACGCGGCGTCATGTGATTCCCCGAGAGTTCCCTCCGGCACCCTCGTTCGGCCCAAAAGGAACTTTTGGCCAGCTTGGGGGTGTCAGGAGGCCCCCCCAAGCTGGCCAAAAGTTCCTTTTGGGCCGAACGAGCGTTCCGGCGCGAACCCGCGGGGAATCACGTGACGCCGCGTCACTGCGACGTGACGCCGACGTCACGTGCTCCTTGCAAAGTTGGTCAGAAATGGCGTCCTGACCCCGCTGGACCACCAGGGAGTTGTGGTAAGTCTTGGGGGGGGGGGGATTAAGGAGGGTGAGGGGTTTAAATTTTTATTTGCACATATGGACATATACTCAACTCATTGAATTCTGTTTATGTCCATATTGACCGCAAATGGGACCCCCTTTGGACATATGAACTTAAACGTTTGCTCTGCACATCCCTAGTACACAGTATTCCAAGTGAGGTCTCACCAGGGACCTATACAGGGGCAATATCACCTCCCTTTTCCTGCTGACCATTCCTTTCCCTATGCACCCAAGCATCTTTCTGGCTTTTGTCATCACTTTATCCATCTGTTTGGCCATCTTAACATCATCAGATACAATCACCCCAGATCCCGCTCTTCTTTCGTACTTAAAACAATTTCACCCCTATGACATAGCTCTTTCTTGTGTTTTTGCAGCCTGCATTCTTTAGCATTAAATCTTAGCTGCCAGACTCTGACCATTCCTTGAACTTCACTAGATCCCTCCTCATCATTTCCACATCTCCTTACTTTCTATCCTGTTATAGTTTTGGTGTTATCAACAAAAAGACAAATCTTTCCTGACAATTTTATCACAATGTCACTTATGAAAATGTTGAAAAGAACTGGTCTAAGGACCAATCCCTGTGGCATTCCACTAGTAACATCCCTTCTCCTTGGAGTGAACACCATTTACTACTATCTTTTGTTACCTCCTACTCAACCATTTTCTAACTCAGTAAGCCACTTTAGGGCCTTTACCAAGGGCATAAATTTATTTATAAGTCTCCAATGCAGAACTGTATCAAATCCAAGTGCACTACATCTAGTACTCTTCCCTGATCCAATTCTCTGAAAACGTAATCAAAGAAATTGCTTGGATTTGTCTGATAAGACCTACCTCTGGTAAAACTATGCTGCCTCAGATCTTACAATCCATTAGATTCCATTACCTGTACTATTTCCCTTTTTAGCAGTGATTCCATTAATTTGGTCAGTGGTCACCACAGACTAACTGGCCTTTAGTTCCCAGCTTCCACTTTCTTGAACAGGAATCACATCTGCTGGTCTCCAGAACTATTCCCAACTCTATAGAAGCATTCAAAAAGGTCAGCCAGCATTACTGCTAGAACTTATCTGTGTTATTTTGTTAGATTTACTGCTCACGGGAGGGTCCCATGAGTGGTTTTACTTACCACTGCTGGCTGGATGTCGGATCTGCTCCTGGCGCTGCCTGTGTGCCGCTGCTCTTTGTGGCTGGAGATGCCACAAATACCATCCTACATGGCTGACATGCTGCTGTCCCTGACAATGCCTGAACGCCACTGACTCCACCACTCCCTGGCAACTCCTAGGCGCATACGCATGCCTCTGTCGAGATTTAAAGGGCCCACAGTGTCCTATATAAGGGCTCTTCAGTCTTTGCTTATGGCCTTCACAAGGTCTCTTTGTCTCTTGTACTAGAATTTTGTTCTCATCAGTTCTTCGACTTCTGTGGTCTTTTGTGGCTCTTGATCTGTTCCAGGTCTCCAGTAGTCTTGTCTGTCCTGGATCTGTCTTTGATGGATAAAGTCTTCAGAGTCTTCTTGGTTTTAGAGACTTGTTCTGAGTTCCAGAGTTCCAAGTTCCTGAGTTTCTTGTTTCTGAGTCTTGTTCCTGGACTTTGGAGAGCTTGTTTGAGCCTGCGGTCCATCCTGGTCTTCATTTCCAATTGGTCCTTGCCTTCAGTCTTCACCTAGCTCTTCATCCTTGTCTGGGATCTCTGCCTTCAGTCTTTGCCTGGTTCCTTATCCAAGTCTGTATCCTTGTCTTCAGCCATTGCCTTGTTCCTCATCATTGTCTGGACCTTGTCTTCAATCTTCGTCTGGTTCCTTGTCTTCACCTGGGCCTCTGTTTTCAGTTTGCTATGGTCTTCAGCCTTGATCTTGGTTCCACATCTCTAGCTTGCCTCCACTTCAGTCTTCAGTCCCAGCTTGGTGCTGCTGTAGTCTTGATTCCTGTCTTCTGTGGATCCTTGTCATCACCCAGCTCGTGCCTGGATGTGCTTACCCACCAGTGGCCTGGACCATGGCCAGCCCCGGGATTGTGTCAGTCGCATCGTGGTACAGGAGCTCACTCACATATCTGAAGTCTGAAAGGGCCTTCAGAGTTGCCAGAGGGCTACCCCCAAAGGCCAGCCCTGGCTGCTGGATTTCTGACAGTTTTTGAAGGCCATGAGCTTGGTCCTTGTGAGGTGCCTTTGTAGCCTTGTCCATGACCAAGTCTTCAGAACTGTACCCTTGTGCAAGTCTTCAGGGTCTTTGTCTAGTCCAAGTCTTTGTTGCCAAGTTTAGTTCAAAGTCTTCATTTATCCAAGCCTTCAGTTTTCAAAGTCAAAGTATTTCTGGATCCTTTTTTGGTACCCTTGAGCCCCCAGTTGGTAATAGATTACCTTCTCCTCAGAAGCTGAAGAAAGAAGGCTGGAGGAAAGGGCTTTAATGAGGAGGTACTGTTAGATTTACCGCTCGTGGGAGGGTCCTGTGAGTGGTTTTACTTACCAATGCCAGCCGGATACCAGCTCTGCTCGCAGCGCTGCCTGTGTGCCGCTGATGCCGTCCTGTATGGCCCAGGTGCCACTGTCCTCATTGCCACCTAAATGCTGCCAACTCTAGCACTCCCTGTGAAGTACATTATTAGTAGAATTAGAACCTGTATTTACTGTTATGTCAACCAAGAAAATGTATGAATATGAACTATATTATATAGTAGCTTAGGAGTAGATTTTAAAAGATGCACACGTGCATCCATGTGCGCGCAGTTCCTTGTGTGTATACATGGACGCACCGATTTTATAACCTACATGCACTGGCATGCGCATGTTATAAAAATGGATTGCCATGCACACATGTGCGGGCGGCACTCACAAGGGGGGGGCGTGAACCTTTGCAAATTACACGCAGCGACGCAATCCCTCCCAGTCCAATTAAGGAGCGAACTAGGAGGGCACTTCCCTACAACCCAATCTAAAATCCCTCCCTCTTCCCCTCTTCCTCCTCCTCCTCCTCCCCATACCCTAAACCCTACCTATCTATCCTTATTTTTTTTCAACTTACTTCAGGGCAGGAGCTGAACTAAGTTGGGTACGCTGTCTGGCTGCTGGTGCATGAGTCATCAAGACAGCGCACAATGGCACTGTCCCGGCCTACCCCCCTGCCCCGCCCCACCCAGATCCCGCCCCCAGCCCACCCCTTGTGCGCGTACCGGGGTTTACGTGTGGGGCCGGGCTCGTTTGAAAATGTGCGCAGCATGCGCAAGCCCCAGTCACATGCATAAATCCTGGGTTTTAAGCCTTTTAAAATTTGGCTGTTAATTTAATATCCTAGAATATTGATGATTATGAACTAGAATATGTATTCAATGCAGTATCGAACTAGAAGGTGAAAGCTGACACACAGTATATAACCGTTGACCATGAATGTGTATTCAGATTTTGTAAACCATTGTGATCTTATCTTGGAACAATCAACCTAATAAATGAAGCTTGACTGACGTGCCGCAAATGCGCAGTAGAGAGCAGCTCTACTGCGCATGCGTGAGAGCACGTCAGTCAGAGGGGAGCCCAGCAGACGGCTGTCTTGGAAGCGGCGAGGAGGAGCAGCAGCGGCAGCACAGAAGGTCTCCGGGGGGTCTCTCTCTCGCGCGCGCGGGGAGAAGCAGCGGCGGCAGCACAGACACAGAAATGGGAGGTCTCCTGGAGTCTCTCTCGCGCGTGCGCCTCATCACCGAGCCAGTGGAGCGGCGCGCACGCGAGAGAGAGACCCCCCGGAGACCTCCAATGGAGGAGCAGCGGCGGCGATTAAGTGTCAGGTGGGCCAGAGAGAAAAAGAGGGAGTGGAGGAGGGCTGAGAGAGAGGGACAGGGTGGTGGAGGAAGGGGGAGGGGAAGGAAGAGGATGTAAGTGGGGAGGGTAAAGTTGTGGAATACAGAAAAAGGGAGTGGAGGAGGGCTGAGGGAGAGGGAATGGGTTGTGGAGGAGGTGGGAGGGATAGGGAAGATGAGAAGGGATGGAAGGAAGAGGATGTAAGTGGGAAGGGTAAAGTGGAGTAGAGAAAAAGAGGGCGTGGAGGAGGGCTGAGGGAGAGGGAAGGGGTTGTGGAGAAGGTGGGAGGGAAAGGAAGAGGATGTGAGTAAATGGGGAGGGTAAAGTGGAGAACAGAAAAAGGGAGTAGAGGAGGGCTGAGGGAGAGGGAAGGGGTTGAGGTGGGAGGGGAAGGACAGGGAAGATGAGAAGGGATGGAAGGAAGAGGATGTGAGTAAGTGGGAACGGTAAAGTGGAGTAGAGAAAAAGAGGGAGTGGAGGAGGGCTGAGGGAGAGGAGAGAAGGGGAAGGAAAGGGAAGGTGAGAGGGGAAGGAAAAGGGAAGAGGATATGACTGAACAAACAAGTGGGAAGGGTAAGAAGTTCTGGAGAAGAGAAAAAAGAGTGGTGGAGGAGGGCTGGGAGAGGGAAGGGGTTGTGGAGGAGGTGGGAGGGGATGGAAGGAAAAGGGAAGTTGTGGAGAACAGAGCGGCTCTAACCGTGCCGGTCTGACCGATGGAATCTCGCCTGTTTTAACGGGCTTAACGGCTAGTGACTGTATATAAAATACCTAAATAAATAAATAAATAAATAAATAAATGCTAAGTTTATCTATCCATGTGATTTACCCATTACTGGCCATTCCCCACAATTTATCCTCAGAGTTCAGCAAAGCTTTACTTGACTGTTCGCTTCTCTTCCTAAATGAAACAGGAGAAAAGCCAAGAATACCTCGTAGAATGGGAATATACGGTAGATTGATTATGTTTGACTTTGACACCATGGCCTCTGGAAATGAATGGAAGGAATTGTTCGGAGCTACAGAAGGGAGTGAATAAGTTTAAATTTCAGATTTCTATTAGTAGCTAATGGCAGCACCAGAGAAATTTTGCAAGCGTTCAGTGGAAACTGTAATTAAAAGTGGCTGGTTATAACTGATAGTGTATCATATTCATCACCTGAACCTATATTATATGTTGGGGATATTAATTGCTTTTTTTTTTTTTTTAATTAAAAAAAGAAAACAACTTTAAAAGTAATTTAAAGTAGCACTTTGACACGGTCATACTCTGAAACATTTTGACTTTTGGAAATGAAATTATTCAACAGATTTCTATTTTTCTTATAATTTCTTCTATGTGAGCTATAAATAATGGATCATTATCATGTATACATTTCCTAAGAACATACAGTTTTACAGCATTAGATCAGTAAGTTAAGACATCCTTCTCCGGTAAATGGCTCCTTCTTCCTTTGTAAAAGACTTGACATTATTCTTTTTAAGACAGTGTTTTGTTTTTACCTGTAGGGACCATAGTCAGCACAGTGCTAATATTCTGCCACTTCAGTGTGAAGTCAGAGGTGTGTTAAAGTGCTCTCACAGCTTTGAAGCATTACTGCTAATGCCTTGGTGAGATCTATACCAATATAGCATCATTTCACTCTCTGGAAGATGATTTCAGTGCGACCTAAATAAAGTGCATAAATTATTAGGAAAGAAAATTATATTTTTTACACCTATTCCTGGGTGAACTCCTGTCCTCAGTCCCTCTCAGCCCTCTAGGGATGTCTTGTCCACGCCAAGCGATGCATTTCCTAAAAAGCTGCAAGCGTAAAATATAGCACAAGCACACAGAAGCAGCATCTACTCATGTCCACGCTGTTTTATAAACATCAAACATGCACATGTATGTTTGTTTTGCTGCACACATGTGCATGCATAAAAAGGGGCGGGGCTAACATTTACACGCACACGTTGCTATTTTCAAAGACACAGGCTTAGATTTGCCAGCTTACTCGCATAATTTCACACCTGCTAATCATCTTGCACGAGTAATAGTAAACGTGTATATTGTGTACTACTGGTCAGGAGGGGGGGTCTGGGGAAACTGGGGGCACTTCAGGCTGAAGAGCCCGGAGGGTCTGAATGGCCTGGAGAAGGACTGGGCGAACTGGTGAAGAAACTGGTTAAACTGGTCATTTCAATTCAGTGTGCGTGTTTTCAAATATAACATGTAAATTGGTATTTGCGTGACTAAGTCCTAATTTATTTTCATGTGTAAACTATACAGTGAATTTTAAAAGCCCGGCGAGCACCAAAACCAGGAAGTATGTGCATAAGTTGGGCTGGCTCGTGCTGAGTGGATTTTAAAAACTGTTCGTGTACATGCGTCTCTCCCACTACATGCACAAATGAAAAGCTCCAAAAACTTGGGGTGCAGCATGGGTGTGGTCTGGGCAGGGCCTGGGAGCTCCTGAATTTCAACTTGAAATTAGCGGGTAAATACGTATGCGCACAAGCGCGCGCCTGGGTCCCCCGCCACGTGACTTTACTTCTGCTGGGGTGAACATGCAAGTTGTAAAACAAAAAAATCTAGACAAATCAGCGGGGTTTTAAGGATCGGGTCTAACGGGGGAGAAGGGAAGGCTATTAAACTGGGGAGGGGGTTGGAAGTTCTACTCCTTAACTGGGCAAACTAGAAATGAACTGAGAAATCAGCTATGGCATCAGCGTGCAGGGCTTTTAAAATGCCCCCACTTACCCAGTAGAAGCGGCATTTGCACGCATAGACACGTGTCCACTTAAAATTGCGTGCACATGTGTGTGCGGTCAGGCTATTGCCTAACATGCACACATAAACGTTCAAATGGTATGAAAGTTACCATCTTATATTTTTAAAATAGGCAACTTTCGAGACTGGGTGAGAGTTGCCTTAATCTCAGGCCTTGAGACTTTTTGTATTATCCTGTGAAGTTGCCCCGGAGAGGGAGACCGGACCGGAAGCCGGAAGGGGAGGCGCCGGAACACCTTTATCAACGCCCCCCCCCCCCCCCTTGGGCGCGCGCAACTTTGTTCGACGTCGTATCTTATAAAATCCAGCATACTTTTGTTTGCGCCTGCACGGTCTCTTGACCCCTGGGGTGCCGGGTTTCTTCCAGTGGGGAGGAGGAGAAGCCTCCGAGCTTCTGGGCTCCTATGGATGGGAAACCCTTGAACAGCATCTCAGTTCTTCTCAGCTGCTCAGACAACCACGCTCACTCCTTGAAGTCTTGTCAGATGCTTCCGTAGACTTGAAAGAACCAGGCTGGGCCCTCGGGAAGTCAGGGGAAAACTTCACCAAAGTCCAAATCACAAGAAAAAAACTTCAAACTCTTGATAGAATAAAATGCAAAAAATTCCAAGTGCCTTTTCCTTCTCACTCCATCCAGCGAGTCAGTGTCCTTTCCTGGTAACCAAAAATGTCAGAAAACTCTCACCTCCTCAGGGGTGGGTAGGAAATTGTTGTTAAAAGATTTCCTCCCCCCCCCCCAAAAAAAAAAAGAAAACCAACTCTTCTTACTCAATTTTTTTTCTGCTGGACAACTGCAGTTCCCTTTGGACTTTCAGCAGGGAAAAACAGCTCCCTGTCCTCTTCTCCTCAGGCAAGTATTCTCCAATGTTCTTTCCAAAAAGGTAAAAAAAACAACAACAACACTCTCTTCTCTTCAAGGATGGTCCCCCTAGGTCCACGAGAGCATCAGTACGAACAAAGTCCTTACTACCCGATAGTGTAGGCTGTAGGACTTATCAGGGTCCATGGAAATAACAAGTCCTACGCTGATGCTCACTCAGCCAGTTTGTATAAGGATCAGCTGACCAATCCCAACATCCAAAGGAAGGAGATGCAAGGGACTGTCTGAAAAATGCTAGATGTTCACTCTTAACTAAGTCAAGGGGTAGAGTCTTACTGGTGAGGGATCAGAGTATCCTTCACACTGTCCTGTCTCTGGATCTCTTTCCATACAGTTATGCACCACAGCTATTATTTTGTAAGGCCCTCTGGATAGGGCTCATAATAAGCCATGACAAAACAATTAGGGGTAGATTTTTAAAGAAGCGCGCGCGGAGTACATTTGTGCGCGCTACCTGCACGCACAAATGTACAACCAATTTTATAACATGCACACGCTGCCGCACAAATGTTATAAAATATGGGGTTTCCCTCCGAGGCCGCTCCGAAATCGGAGCGGCCTCAGAGGGAACTTTTCTTCCGCTCCCCCCACCTTCCCCTATCTACCCCACCCCCCAGCCCTACCTAAATCCCTCCTACCTTGTTTTACTTATTTACGCCTGTCTCTGGCAGGCATATCTTGCGCGCACCAGCCGGCTGCTGGCGCACCATCCCCCAAAACAGCCGCTGTGCCGGAGACCTCAGTCCCGCCCCCGGGTCGGTGCCATGCCCACGCCCCCTTCCCGCCCCTTTTTCAAAGCCTTGGGACATACGTGCATCCCGGGGCTTGTGCACGCTGCCAAGCCTATGCAAAATAGCTCAGCGCGCGCGTACGTTAGGTGCGAAACCCTTTGAAAATCTGCCCCTTAATGCGGACTATTGCAAAGTGAGGCTAAAAGCAATATGTAATGAATAACCTAGAGTATAAATATTTAAAATACATATTTGTATAAAATAAATAATCCTAACTACAGGTACATAATGCTGGGTTCTGTATTAGGAGTCACCACCCAGGGAAAGGATCTTGGTGTCATTGTGTACAATACTTTGAAATCTTTCACTCAGCATGCAGCACTGGTTAAAAAAAGCAAATTGAATGTTAGGGATTATTTGGAAAATAATAGAGAACAAGACAGAGAATATAATAATGCCTCTGCATAGATCTAATGTGTGACTGCACCCTGAGTCTTGTGTGCGGTTCTAGTCGCTCCATCATAAAAAAGATATAGTAGAAGGGTCACACAAATGATAAAAGTTATTCATTGAAATGGCTAAATCAGCATATTTAAAGACTTATCTGCTTAGAATTTAGCCTCGTAAGTTGGGGGTGTTCTGTCGGTGGGTTTTGGGTAGAGCATTTGGGGGAGACATTTTGGTCGTGCTGCTGACCTGTCCTAATGTTAACCGGATAAACATATCTGGCTGACTTTTTACAATAGTCTATTCAACGGTGTAACCGTGCCGCTGAATATACCTTGCTAATTAGCCAGATATGTTTAGTCAGCTAATTAGCCGAGCCGCTCAGTGGCTAAATATTGCCCCCCCTCATGTAAATATTTAAAGGACCATCACATCATCGACCAATGCAGCCATTGATAATATTTCTATAATCATCATTTCTGTACTGGCAAATTATAAATCTCTTTTTTGTGACAAATGTCAGTCCATATTTTCTGAGAAAATGTTTTCCTTGAAAATAAAATAATCCTCACTAAAATCCTAGAGCTCGGTGAACATCTTTTGTAAAGATTTTGAAATCTTGGTGTAACACTAAAAGGTGTTCTTGTTATGATTCCGGAGGCCTTAAATGGCCTTGCATTCTGTTAGGGAGCGTTGGGAGAGCGTTCCCAACTTGTAGAGATAGTGTGCCCTTAGGCCTCGGCATGACCCAGAGAACTCCAAGGATGCACCGAGGTAGGCAAGACATGTCCCAGCATGGGTGAAGATGGACGGTCTGACCCTCTGCCGGACCTGCATGCTTCTGGAGCCAACACATAGTGTTGATTATTGAAAAGTCCTCCGACTGTTCCCAGCCCTTTCAGACCTGCCACAAGGAATGACAAGAAGGGCAGACGAAGGTGTCTGGAACATAGATACTCTAGACATAGATGAGGAACTTGGAGGTACAGACGAAGACTCACTTGAGTGCGCAGACGAAGACTCATGCAAGGACTTTGGGCGAAGGTTCAGAAGCAAGGTACCGTAGGCAAAGGTATTCAGGAGCAAGATCAAGTACTGGGTTGAGACTGCGACGCAGCATGCCCTACACAGCCCACCACAGGGCGGACCCTTGGGATTGGTCTCGGACCATGCCTGAATGTGAAGCAGGCTCTAGACAAGGTGTGGAATAGATGAAAACTGGAACATGGCGAAGATTGGGTAGAAGCCTGTACCAAGGCGCGCCCTACACAGCCCATCCTAGGCTGGTGGCGGACCACGCTGGAATGGCAAAGGTTCAGTCAGAGTCTTAGGCATGGACGGAGCAGCCCCAAGAACATCCAAGGGCCGGAACAAGAGTCAGGATGGAGGGCCAAGACGGAACTTGGCATCAAACAGGAAACAGGACCAAGATGAGACTTGGCTTTGGGCAAGGATGACCCTCTGGAGACTTGAGCTGCGGACGAGAAGACAGGCAATGTACCATGAGCATGCCAGGAAAGGGTGGCATCGAGGAACCAGGGGTTCTGGAAGCAGAGGCAAAGACAAGGCATCAGGAAGCAACATCAGGAACCAAGGACATCTGACATCAGTACATGAAAACATATCAAGACGAGACATGGAGCTCCAACGAAGAACGAAGGCCTGACAGAGCAAGTAACTCCAATGCAAGGCAAAGCAGAACTGGAAGAGAAGTCCTTTTATAGAGCAGGAAGCAGGCAACTCCCTGGGAGGAGTTTAGATAGGCCACACCCGGCTGGCCCTATCACTAAAGAGAAGAGCTGCAGGCCGACCCCTTAGGAAGAAGGGGCGAGGCCCAAACCAGAAAGTCAAGGAGGAAGTAGAGCAGGCCTCAGGTAGGCCCAGATTGCAACGGTGGCCTCCCAGGCCATGGAGCAAAACCGGGATAGACTGTCCAGGCAAGGCCCCTGCTTTGGTGCGGCCGCCAGAGAAAAGTTGAGAGGCCTCTCGTGGCACAGCTACAAGAGGAATCGTAACAGTTCTGGCAGCACAGTCAAGAATATTCACAGCTCAGTGTGGATTATTTTATTTGCATAAAAAATTGTTTTCAGAAAAGATAGACTGACATTTGTCATAAAATAGGGACTGACATTTGCTGGTACAGGACTTGATGATTAAAAGAATATTACAATGACTGCATGAAGATCGCCACTGGGTGATGATATGATTTTTCCTTTAAATATTCACACGGTTTTATGAGTAATTAATAGGTTTCTCGCTAGTAATAGGTTGGGCTTTTGTTTGGTGCTATATTGCATGTTTAAGTTTACCCATGTCAAAATGATGGCATACTTTCTGTAAGTTAGCATCGTGCTGTTTATGCATGTACTTTTGGAAAATTTAATCTATCTGCATAGGCTCAATGTATTGTGCTAGCTTTATATTTTTTGATGCTTGTAACATTGAGTACAAATTTCCTGTAAAAATTCAGTGACCCAGCTGAATTAGAAATATAATTAGAACATGTCCCAATCACCACTTATATATTCAGATTTATATATGGCGGGGAATTTGCATATGTCATTTTAGATAGCTGGAGATCTACTTGTGTACAGTCAATCTACCCAATCCTTATTTTACGCATGCAGTTCCCAACTACTGGCTACATGTTTGAAAATGTTCACCACTGTCTCGTTCTATGGATCAACTCTTATGAAACTATCTCTCCATCTTTCTCTCTTTCATTTTCTATTTCTTTCTAAGAGCTGTAACAGAATCCGTGTGCTGTGTAACTATTGTTTCTTTCATTATTAAAACTCTATGGACTGTCAATACTCTGATGTAGCATTTCTGCAGAGCCCAGCCCCTGAGCCTGAAGTTCTAGTGGGTGCTTTGAGCTTCAGTATACCACCGGGGACTGTCAAGTACTTGAATATGGGGGTGGGGGGGTGTAGGTTGGGGAGCTGGAGGGGGGGGGGAGGCTAGGAAGCACAGGAAAGGGTAATTTTTGGATATGTGGGGGGGGGGGGGGGGGGAGGGGAGGAGGTTTATGCCAAGCAAAAAGGAATTCCAGTTTTTAACTTTTCTTTAAAATTTTTAATACTTTGGCTGCCTCAAGGGGCAGTTGGACAGGGGACCTCTCAGGACCCCATGGGTCGTTATATGGTAGGAAAGAGTATTCAGGTCGATGGGACCCTTTGAAAGATCACAGCCCTGGGATGTGGTCCACCATTGCTTGCTGTTTCTAGGGGTTAACTCAGCAGCATTATTTTTCTGGTGCTATTTTCCCTCTGGGAAAAATGTTGAAACTTAGTAAAAAAAAAAGACCCCTTACGTTTGTATCTGAGGCAATGGAGGGTGAAGTGACCTGCCCCGTGGTCACAAGCAGTGTGGGCGGGAGAAGCGGCATCCAAACTCTGGCTTCCCAGCTCCTGCGCTAACCCTTCCCGAGATCTCTGGTTAATAGCTGATCATCTCATGAGTATCCTGGAAGTACAAAATGACTCAAAATTTCTTTGCACAAATTTGCTTCTTAATTTTAATGCCTGAGCTGGGTAAGAAAATGCTATCACTGCACAGGGTCTAGAAATTTCCGGCAGTCTCATCCAAGACATAATTCACCTTGGAAGCGTTAACAGCTGGGTTCTGGCTGACTTCAGAAGTTTCTAGGAGTGCTTTATGACGCCGTGTGGATTTATGATATTTTTACAACTGCTTTAAACGGACGAAAATGCCTTAAATTACAGTAAAATAAGCGTTTCTCACAAGTCCTTTGAGCTTCATAAGAAGCAGTAACAGGAAAGCGAACCCTGCTTATGCTATTAAGCGCAGTGCTGGGTTACTTGTTTTTCAACGGTGCACCAAACTGGCACTGTACACGTGTGCGTTTCAGCCAACACGAACGCAGCTGCTTTTTAAAAAGAATGCACCCATCTTGTTACGCAGCGAAACGTGTGCGTACACTGACATGCTTTTAAATGGGGGTGCAAAGTATTCATGCTAGCAAAATGCCTATTGCAAGCATACATTTTAGAATGGGAAATGTTTGCCCGTTGTTTGCAACCTTGCCTGCGGAAGGCCCCCCCTCCGTCGCCTCTTTTGTACCTGACCGGCAGTCTACGTGCGCAGATTGCGGCAGCCAGAACTGCACCTCACTGCATATGGCCCCAGTGTGGGCAGTTAACTGCGATCTCCCCCGCCTCCCACCCTCAATGGGCACCCCACGCACCGAGAGCTGCACGCTAAAAGCCCGGCGCGCACATTAGTTAGGGGATGCTCAAATAAGCTGAGCTCGCGTGCGCAGAGCGGATTTTAAAAGCCGCCTGGGTGCGCGCTTATCACCCGCAGCGCGCATATCTCCAAAGGTTTCAAAAAGGGGCGGGGCTTGGACGTTTCGGGGCCTGAACCAGAGATGTGCACATAAATACTTACACGCTTTGGCGTGCGCCGAGGTCCCCGGCCGCGTAAATTTACTTCCTTTATGGAGGAGACGTAAGTTCTAAAATAAAGAAAACTGGGTAGATCTGCAGAGTTTTTAAGGGTCGAGCTAACTAGGGGGAGTGAAGGCTATTAAACTGGGGCGGTTTGGATGACCTACCTCTTAACTGGGTGAACTGGTAAAACTGGGAATGACGTCAGCATGCGCCCCTTTTAAAATCCCCTGACTTACGTGCAGAACAAATTGTGGGATTTGCGCACACATGCTCATACCCACTTATAATTTGACGCACATGTGCATGCAGCCAAGCTATTTTATAACATGCATGAATATGCACATTTTTTTTCCAGGAGGAAGACTCAGAACCAATGTCAGGAAGTATTTCTTCACGGAGAGGGTGGTGGATGCCTGGAATGCCCTTCAGGAGGAAGTGGTGAAGACCAAAACTGTGAAGGATTTCAAAGGGGTGTGGGATAAATACTGTGGATCCATAAAGCCTGGAGGATGGGAATGAAGAGAAGAGGTATGGGGGTGGCTTGTGGGAATGACAGCTACTACCTGGTGATTAATACCCTTTTTCAATAAACGTTCACACGGTTAGTGCGACTCCACCATTGCTCTATGCTTCAACAGCAAGAGGAAATGTGGAAAAGAGGATTTGCATTCAGGTAACAACCAACAAGTTAGCACAGTCTGGGTAAACAAATAAGCGTGGGAGAGGCTTGCTTGTTGTGGCGGTTACTACCCCAAACCAGTTAAGCCTGTTACTTCACTTTGAATGATATCCAGCGCAGCTCACTGCTTCAATGGCAGGGGGAATGAAGAAAAAAGGATTTATATCCAGACAACAACCAGCAAGGACTGAATTGCACAGCCTGGGTAAACAAATAAGCGTGGGAGTAGCTTGCTTATTGTGGCAGTTACTACCCCTAACAAATTAAGCCTGATACTTCACTTTGAATGGATATCCAGCACAGCTCACTGCTTCAACGGCAGGGGGGAATGAAGAAATAGGATTTACATCCAGACTACATCTAACAAGGCATTGATCTGAGCAGTATGAGTATACAAACATCGGGGTAACTTGCTCGATGCAACGGATACTACCCTCAAACATTAAGCCTTATACTTCACTTTGATGCAGCTCCAACACTGCTCTCTGCATCAATGGCGGGGGTGGAAGGAAATTAGAATCAAAAAGTTATCAATAAGGGCTCTGAACTCAGTGGTTGGAGTAACAGATAAGTATGAGAAAATAAGTGTGAAAGCTTGCTGGGCAGACTGGATGGGCCATTTGGTCTTCTTCTGCCATCATTTCTTTGTTTCTATGTTTCTATGTATGTTGTAAAATTGCTTTGTTACTGCATGCTGGTTTGAAAATGACCGTCTTAGGGTTGCCATTAGGCATCGAGTCACAGTGGAGAAGCAGAGCCCGTCCTGGTTTTACCTCCATGGTATTTAAGGAATTGAAGTTACAATTCCTCTCACAAAAGAACTGTTTTCCAAGCCATCTGCACAGGTGAATAGAATAATTTGCCTGTGTGAGCTGTCTGTCTGAATATTGCCCCCTTCCCCGCTCAATGGGGCTAACATGTATTCTCAGATCTGTGAGATCTGCCCAACACAAGAAGCAGGGGGAAATGTCTGCAGGCATTTTGGAGCCACGGTGACTTCCCTAGTGAAAGTGTGCCTGTGCTTTCTCTTTCAAAACTAGTGCAAGGTCTGCAGCCTAATTCATATCGCATGCGGTAAACACGTTTTCACATGCGATAAGCACTTAACGCATGCGAAAACGCCTTACCGCATTTTGAAAAATGACCCCCTATGTCCACTAGCAACAAAGAAATCTCACACTAACTCCTCCAAAATACAGCCATGGTTCACTAAAGATCTTAGGAAACTAAAACAAAGCTTAAGGCAGAAAGAGAGCAAATGGCGCAAAGCCCCGTGCGCCAGCACACTGGCCTCCTACAAATTCACCCTACATCAATACAAGACCTCTACAATGAGATCTAAAAGGGACTTTTACGCGTCCAAGATCCATGACCTGGTCTTCGACGCTAAAGCCCTCTTTGCCTATGTATCTAATCTCACACAAATCAACCGCCGGAGATTCCCAGTAATTTAGCACAATCTAAAGCAGAAGAACTAGCTCATTATTTCCAAAACAAAATCATCAGCCTCCTAACTCAGCTGCCTTCCAACTCCCCATCTCTCTCGACTCCTTATCATCCCACCTTCAATAACATCGGCTTTGAAGCATTCAAACCCATTTCCACCTCTGAGATTCAAGTTGTTCTAAGGAGAATGAAACCTTCCTCTCATCCTTTGGATCATATCCCCACCAAACATCTCTTGACAATTCCTGACTCCATCTCCAAATCACTGGCAGACATCATAAACTGCTCTCTATCCCATGGATCCTACCCAGATGACCTCAAATTGGCTTCCCTCAAACCACTCATAAAGAAACCAAATTTGGACCCCAAAGACCCCAATAATTTCCGCCCGATCGCCAACCTTCCCTTCATAGCCAAGATTATGGAAAAATTAGTGAATACTCAAATATCGGAATACATTGAAATTAACAAATTCCTATTCCCTTCCCAATATGGGTTCCGCAAAGCATTAAGCACAGAATCCCTTCTCATTTCCCTGACTGACTACCTCATCATGGGTCTCGACAAAGGACAATCCTTATTACTGATCCTACTGGACCTCTCAGCAGCTTTCGACATGGTCAACCACTCCATCCTCATAAATCAGTTGGCCTCTAAAGGAATTTCAGGTACCGCACTCACATGGTTTAAAACTTTCCTCAGCAACAGAGGCTACAAGATTAGGATCCAGAACAAAGAATCATCACGCCATGACTCATCCATAGGAGTCTCACAGGGCTCCTCCTTGTCTCCTATACTCTTTTAACATCTACCTTCTACCGCTATGCCAGCTTCTCACCAACCTCAATCTAAAACTTTTTGTCACCGTTTGTTGAATGTTGCAATGTAAACCGGAGTGATAATTAACTCTGTTATTTGAACTTCAGTATAGAAACGTTATAAATAAATAAATAAATAAATAAATAAAACATTTCCTCTATGCGGATGATATTCAGATCTTGATACCCATTAAAGATACCTACTCGAAAACTCTTGATTACTGGGAAAACTGCTTCCAAGAAATCAAACACCTCCTCTCCAGCCTAAACCTAGTTTTAAACACCTCCAAGACCGAACTCCTGCTCATCTCTCCTGAGAACAGCTGCAACACCACTACGCATCCTGCCATTCCACCACAATCATATGAACTTGAAAGCTACCATCAACAGAACTACCAAAGACTGTTTCCACAAACTCCAAGTGCTGAAAAGGATAAGACCTCTCTTCCACACTCAAGATTTCAGAACAATTCTACAAGCAATTATCTTCTCAAAGATACATTATTGTAATTCAATCTTACTGGGTCTTCCTTCCTCTTACACCAAACCGCTTCAGATGGTACAAAATGTGGCAGCACGATTACTAACTAACACCAGGAGTAGTGACCACATCACGCCAATCCTAAAAAACCTCCACTGGTTGCCAATACACTTCAGAATCATCTACAAGTCCATTTCCATTATATACAAAACCATCCACAAACATGCTTCAATTGACCTACAAATCCCCCTCCGATTACATAACTCCTCAAGACCGACAAGAGACGCATACAGAGGATCACTCCAGGTACCTCCCACCAAAACCACCAGACATATTACCTTAAGGGATAGGGCCTTCTCCACAGCCGGTCCCTCTTTATGGAACTTCATCCCCCCCCGATCTTTGACAGGAGTCCTGCCTCCCAACCTTCAGGAAAAGACTCAAGACTTGGCTGTTTAAGCAAGCATTCCCGGACCCTAATTAATCTCTCACCCCACCAACATTTATCACACAGTCATTTTATTATCAGTAATGTTTAATGATCTCTAGCTGACGTTATTCTTTCCTTTTATTTCTGTCTTCGCCCAATTCAATCGTCCTTGTTATTTGTAACTGCTTTTTTCGCACTACTGTTCCAGTTTGAAGTTTATTATGCACCCCTGTTCAACTGTAAACCAGCATGATGTGATTGTATCATGAATGCCGGTATATAAAAAACCTAAAAAAATAACTAAATAAATAAATAAATAAATAAATAAAAAGACCAATATTGTGTCTGACTGTTCACAGTGAGGTGAAATGTATTGAAAATGTTCTGGTAACCTTTGGGCCTGGGGATATGCTGCACATAATTTCGACTAAATAGCTGCCTTACAGCAGACGGCCCATCTGCGAGCTCTTGAGTGGGCCTGAGCATAAACCGGATTAATCCTCACACTCAACAACACCATTAAGGCTCTTGAAAAACCCTGAAATTTCACTTATTGGAATGAGGTACAAAAACAGAGCACTGGCAGAGTCTAGTGTTGAGCGATGGAGAACTGGATTGTTTTTGTGAAAAAATGTCCCATAAACTTAAATCAGCTTCAGGATCTGAGCTGGAATGCAAACTTGGCAAAACCGGATGCAAACTCATGAAAACCCTTCCGCACACACCAGCCCAGGAGATGAAGCAGCTGCACACTTACAAGACTCTAGAAGACAAGATGTGGATGAATCCTCTGGTTAACTCATTAGTCATGGAATTATTGTGCTATAGACGTCAGATGGTTTGCTCAGTGCTGAAAGACTGTAGTGTAATAATAATGAACAACATTACAGATTCTGGACTGCTGGGGACAGCTTGTTTGCAGCGAGGGCTGTGCAAAAAAACTGGTTTTCATCTTGGGGAGTTATTTTTTATTTGAGTTTCAGTCTGTTCAATGTTTATTTTGGTTTGTTTAATTTACTGAACAGAAATAAAACATTAGAGGGGTCCTATTTTCAGCCACTCTCTGGCCAGCAAAGTTAGCTAGATGAACACATTTATCCTGCTAACTTTCTCAGGATGTTCAGCAGTGCCCGCCTAGACCACTGAATATATCTGGCTATCTTAAGATTAGCCAAATAGGTTTATCCAGCTAACTTTAGGACTTCTACTCGGCAACCCTAAAGTTATTAGGGAATGTTAATGCTGAAAATCGGGATTTATCCAGCTAACTTAGCTGAACAACTGACTCTGCCCCAGAATGCTAGCTTCCTATCCCCGAGCTAGCCAGATAATATTTTAGTTGAATAAAACGTTAAGTAGTTATCTTGGTGCCAAATTAATCAGCTTCAGAACCATTTGTCTTCTTACCCTGAATCCCAAGAAACTCCATCTCCCTTCTCCTGCTTATCTCCAGCTACAAAGATCTCTGCCTGGGGCATATATATATACGTTTGGAAGCAGCAATTGTAAGTAATGGAAAATTATCTGTACAATAAATGGTGCGATGCAAATTCTGAAAATAGGAGGAGTGTGGGCTGGGTTAGCCTGTCTGTCTGTTAGCCTGACACCCCCCCCCAAGACTTGCCAAAAGCCCCTGGTGGTCCAGCAGGGGTCTGGGAGCAACCTCCTGCACTCGGACCGTCGGCTGCCAGTATTCAAAATGGCGCC
Organism: Rhinatrema bivittatum; assembly: GCF_901001135.1. Taxonomy (NCBI): domain Eukaryota; kingdom Metazoa; phylum Chordata; class Amphibia; order Gymnophiona; family Rhinatrematidae; genus Rhinatrema; species Rhinatrema bivittatum. The sequence continues at coordinate 9,695,321 of NC_042618.1, forward strand.
GATACCCTTTGCCCTTACTATGTCACAGGGGCTACCGGTGCCATTGGTCAGCCCCTGTCACATGGTAGGAGCACAAGATGGTGCACAAGATGGCGCCGTCATCCGACCCGGGGCTGGTCCGGAGGCCTCGACCACGCCCCCGGGCCGGCACCATGCCCCCGGTCCCGCCCCCGAAACACCGCGCCCCGCCCCCGAAACGCCGTGTCGTTCGGCCCCGCCCACGACACACCCCCGACACGAAATGTTCATTTATTCATTTATTCAGTGACATCAATCATATATTCATTTTGGCACGTTATTGAATAGGAATAAGCCGGCTTTGTGACATAATTTATAGTATGATTTTATAATGTATTTATTTCCTTTTTCTGACACACAATTTTATGGATAACAAAGTCACTACTCAATAAGACACATGTGAGTTGTTTGTTGTTTTCTCTTTACTGATAAGGTGCAATGATGAATTTTAAAGTCTTTACAGCAGTGTTCTTCACTTTTAAGATAGTACGGAATACTTTTAGTAAGTCTGTGGCTTCTTAAAGTATTTAAGTTCAGATGTCTCTCCAGTTCAATTAGATGGTAACTTTGAAACTGGCACACAGGCGCACATGTGCGAGTGTTTATCAGCCCATGCCCAGGGACGTGGCCATTTTATAACATACGTGTGTATATGTGCACATGTTATAAAACAGGCTGAGTGTGTAAATGCCACTTCTACCACATAACTGGGGGGGGGGGATTTTAATAGACACACACTGGCGCCATTACCAGTTTTCCCAGTTCATTCCCAGTTTGCCGAGGTAAGGAAGAGGACTTCCATCCCCCCCCCCCCCCCCCGCAGTTTAAAAGCCTCCCTTCTCTCCTGTTAGCCCCGACCCTTAAAACCTCGCCGATTTGTCTATTTGTCTTTATTTTCTTACTTAGCAGAAGTAAAGTTACGCGGCAGGGCACCCGGCACACTCCTGTGTGTCTAAGTATTTATTAGGGGTGTGCATTTGTTTCCTACGTATTGCTAATCCGCAACGTATAGGGCCATATTTGTTGTATTCATGGGGAAGTGAAACGTATCGCAATTCCCCACGAATACAACGAATCTTCGCCGAATTATTCGGCTGTCTAAAGGAGTGAATTTAAACAAACCCCCCGCCCTCCTGACTCCCCCCCACAAGACTTACCAAAACTCCCTGGTGGTCCAGCAGGGGGTCTGGGAGCCATCTCCTGCACTCACACCCTCGGTGCCGGTATTCAAAATGGCGCCGATAGCCTTTGACCTTACTATGTCACAGGGGCTACTAGTGCCATTGGTCAGCCCCTGTCACATGATAGGAGCAATGGATGGCCGGCACCATCTTGCGCTCCTACCATGTGACAGGGGCTGACCAATGGCACCGGTAGCCCCTGTGACATAGTAGGTCAAAGGCTATCGGCGCCATTTTGAATACTGGCAGCCGACAGCCCGAGGGCAGGAGATTGCTCCAGGACCCCCGCTGGACCACCAGGGAGATTTGGCAAGTCTTGGGGGGGGGGGGTGTCAGGAGGGTTGTAGTTAATTCAATTTTAGCCGGGAGACGAATAAGAATGAATGCATGAACGTATCTGGGGTTCCCCTTGCCGAATGCAACGTATCTGCCCCCCAACGAATACGAATCCTGAATGAAATGTATGGCGTCCCTCTGCACATCCCTAGTACTTATGAACTAATTTGAAGTTGAGGTCCAGGAACGCCCACACCCCGCCCCGACCATGCTCCGTCCCTTTCTCAAAACTTTTCATTTGTGCACGTAGAGGGAGATACGGGAATACATGGCCGCCTTTTAAAATCTGCTTGGCGCATCCCGTCCCGACATACTCGCTTATCTCCCGGTTTCGGCACGCACCGGCCTTTTAAAATTCACCTGTTAGCTCTCTTAGTTACTTGATTTCTTCCCTCCTGTTAGATTTCAGGGCAAGTTGGGGGACTTCCCTCCCCATGCAGATAATGTATTAAAACGTACTTTTAATAGTGTTCAGTCTTTTACCTCCTCTTGTAGTACTAAGGGTGATAACTTTTCCTCCTCTTTCTCCCAAGCTGCAGTCGTTATTCATGGGCCCTCGATGTGGTCCATCTCTCCTCCTTCTCAGAAAGTGGCTGGAAATCGTCCTCTGCTTGCGTTCTGCTGATCGCAGCTTCCACTTGCAAGAAGGGGAGTCTCTTCCATTTGTTAAAAGAAAAAAAACAACTCAGAACAGCTCAGTTGAGTCCAAAAGGATTTGGAACGCCAAACTTCAATAAGCTAAAGAGGGTGGGAAGAAACTTTCAGCCACAACAAAACTCTCTATGGAGCTTAGGGTTAAGAAGACTTAGAAAAATGAGAGCACAGCTTAGCACATGCTGCTGCCTCCTTGAAAGTAAAAAGGATCCATGAGAGCAAAATGGTGATTTCTCTAGAGAATACCAATGGCAGCTGCCACATGGAGCAGCAAACCCAAGAAACACCAACCTGTCTTCCCCCCATCTACGAAAATGGTATATTCCTGTGCAAGCTTTAGTCGGCGCCTAACAGGATCCGTACATGCTCAGGAATTTTCCTTAAGGGCCTCATCAGAAACTGATATTGCACATTCTCCACTGTAGCCCAAGTGGAGTTAGCTGTGTTCAGCTGCAGGCAAAGGCAAAACATTGATGATATGAGATTCTGAATGTAATGCTACAGCAATGCTTTCCGAACTATGTAGGGGCTGTCCTCCCCGCTGCGGAAAATTTGTAAAGTTACTGTGGGTAATCTGACGTCCAGGTAAATACGGCATTATCGCAGGTTGTACCAAAGGGAAACCATGCAGTTTCCCTGGGATAACAGGCAGGCACCACTCGCATGCATTAACACTGTTATTGCAGGAAATAAACGGAAACCCCTGCTCCCCCCTTAGCCTGAGGGTCAGGACCAGGGTGGAAGGAGAATAATTAATTTGCAAAAGATATGCTCCAGGCTTCCTGACAAGATAGAGGAAGCAAAGCTCCCCCCTTCTGCATCCTGCGACTTGCCACTGGAATGCAAAAGCAAGCCAGAAAAGGAAGAAAAAGTGCTGCCATGAGGCCTTGATGCCATCCTCACCCTTGGCACAATAATCCCCACGCAGTTACTGCACCGAATCCGCCACTGAATGGAGATTTAAATGTTGGAATACTCAGCTGCAGTTACTACTGCTGCATCTGCTTTTGTGCTAATTAGTGCATTTTGGGGGTGGCTACACCAGAGCGCTATTCTTGCTCAGGCACGCTTGGCTTATAGCTCGCAAGTTTGAACTCAGCTTATAAAAAGTTGCAGGGAAAAAAAAAAGGTTTTGCGCACCTAACCTGACAAAAGTTAGAGTGTTCCCATCTCCTACCTTCCAGGCTGCTTAAAGGCCTTCAGTAAGGCTTCCTCAGGATCAGGTGCAGCTGTAACCTAGCAAGGTCAAAGAGATAGTGGAGGTTCACGTAGATCGTTTCACAATATCTTTCTTAATTCTTGCTGTAGACGAAGGTCTAACAAGATGAGGGCCAATTGCATATTCCAAGGTGTCCAGGACGAAGGCCTCACCCACACATAACATAGGCTGTTGGTGCCTTCCTAAGAAAGCGAGCTGCATCTGTCAGCTCCCACACGCATTAGCTTACAGCCTCCTCATAAGATCACATATCTGGAATGGAAGTTATGAGCATGGCATGCACATGGCAGCACTTAATAGTCCTACAGAGGTGCAGCAATTGGAACTATCCATACACGTTAGTAACTCAGGCACTTATATTTCAGAACGCAGTGGATTTCCTAGGGTTCAGTGACAGTAGGAAGCCCTCTGAGCTACTCTTTGTTACCTGTCACCACACTGAACACCCATGCATGTAGCAGTGATGATATTTATTTATTTATTTATTTATTTATTTCACACTTTTATATACCGAAATTCATGTAGCAAATTACATATCAATTTGGTTTACAGTATAAAAATAACTGGCATGTAAGAAAGCTTTTACATTTAACAGGGATGAAAACTTGGAGCAATGGAACAGGATCAACGTAACAATAAATAAAAGGATTTTTTTTAGTGAAAGTCAGACCCATCCTTGATAGTGCAAGGACGGGTCTGACTTTCACTGCCACATATCTCCTCTGCCTGTAAGGTGCTGGGGCCAAGCTAACAAGGGAACAGATAATTGGAAAGTTATCCACTCATACACTGGAATCCATGCGACTCAGACAGTTAAGCATTTGTGGTTAGAGCGTCCTCACAAGATAGTAGCCATAGATGTAAGGAATGGACACACACAATTTTGGCAAAAGAACGCATATACATGCTTTGAGTGTACTTTTTTACTCCATTTTATAAAAGTGCACTTTTATCACCTAGGTGCTTTTCCCCCTCACCTGTAACTAACTGGCAATTCGGTACAAAAGGAGGTATATGATATCTGCATTGCATTTCTACTGCCCCAAATGCCACAATGCCTGCCGGAAGGGTGCTCTGCTGCACAAACCCAGTATTCATCCCCAGAAGGAGGACACGCCAGTGAAGGAGGTGATGCCAGCCCGGATCCTTCCATATAGGAAGGCCTCAACCAGGGTAAAGTCCTGCCTGGAGAAGTGGAAAGTGATTAAGAACAAGATATAGGCAGTGGTCCATACAAGCGCAAGATTGAGGACCTGCGCCAAAAAAATTGCATCGCCTGTGCCATAAGGTAGAAGAGAAGTGGGTAAAACAATTGGCGAGGGCCCCTCAAGTTATATCACCTTTACTCCAGAGGAATGGCAGGTACTGAGCACCAAACGATGTAACGTATGCGAGATTAATGCCTTTGAAGATGGCATTTTCAGAAAGTTTTCTTCAAGGTCAGCTTTTGGGGGGTGCGAATTCTACAGTTGCATAGGGCTTGGTGCGATAGGGGGTGCCACTGCTCTTTCCCAATGCAGCTGAAGAGCTTCCACCCCCTTTCTATACAGCCCTTGGAGCTGAGGAGCTGCTGCGCCTGCCGCTCACTCCCCTCTGATATGGCCTGCAAAGCCACAGCACTTCTACTGCTTGCTTGGCCTCCTGACTTGCCCCTGGGGATTGAAGAGGAGTCAGTGCACTCCTCCTCCTACCCCTTCCCCACAGCACAACTGGAAGGAGAGCAGAGTCAATTGCCAAATGCGTCTAACATCCTCCCCTCATCTTTGCATGGTTCAAGAAGCTGAACTGCTCTGGAGAGAGAAGAGTCAGTGGCAGGAAGATGCCGGAAGTGCTGTCATCAGGCCACTGGGCAGGGTGGGAGATTGAAGATGAGGATGAGAGAGGGTGGAGGTGGAAGCTAAGGAAGGCAGGGGTGGTCATCCTTAGGGATGTGCAACCTCCCTCTCCCCCTTCACTGATGATAATCCAGTTCTGAAAACATCATCATTTCGGTCTTAAAAGGAAGCTTCCCTATCCCTGGGGCAGACAGAAGAAGGAGGGACTATGCATGGTTGACGTAGGAGGGCATTGCTTGCTTGCAGGAGGTTCACTTGCTCTGTTTTTGAAATAGTAGTTGTAGAGTTATTGTATGTTTGAGCCTGAACTGAACAGATTGATTAAGACAAGTCAGGGAGGTGTAGCTCTCTCATACTTTCTTCATCTATGAGGAACTTGAACCTCTGACTGCTGGCAGCCTGGTGGCACTGTTCCCAAAACTAGGAGCACAAATAAATCCTGGTCGGGATGACTAGCGGAGATGTGTCTCACAGGGACATTACGGTCATTGCTTCAGCCTGCCCATATAGGGGTTGAGTGGCGGGGCATCGAGTCCCGTATTGTTTCAGGTTGTCAGTCCTAAGGTGGTGGCACAGAAACCGCCGGCCCGAAAGCTGAGTGTATTTGGTCCTCATTTTGATACAGAGAACCCCCCGAAATGGCTTTGCTTCCCTTTCCTATGTACAGCACTGTCTGCAGTGAGCGTGGACTGATGGAGTGCCCTAACCCTTAGCTGCTTCTTGCAATCATGTTGATTCTTCAGGAGCGTTTAGTAGACCCAGTAAGTGCTGGTGCAAAGGTGCTCCAATGCAACTATCTCAAGAAAGAAAGTGCGGCTTGCACCATTTCTGGCATTATTCTCTGGTCTTCAGGTATCTGAAAACACCACACACATGAGCAGGACTGCTCTTTCCTTTGGCCGCTTTTCTGTTAAGTTTATTTTTTTCTGGTAAAAGCCTCTCTTCAGACCAGAACTGCATTGATGTAGCAAACATTTCTTGCTATATTATCCTACACTCGCTTGCTCTTTGTTGTGCTATGTTTGAGTTAGGTAATTGCTACTTTGTCACAACTAATATATGAGAGAGTTTAAACAAAAAAGCCTGATTTACAAAGAATGCTCTTGGACAGATATCAGAAAATCTCTCAGTGCTCCATTACTGTACTTACCTACCTCAAAATGGAATGCATTCATTATGCACACGACAGATATGCAAAACACTTCATTAAATACTATTCACAATATGCACATTTCCTGTTCTTTGCAATCATTGTCTCCAGGTAATACTAGAGGAGTTATTTCAAGGACTGCACTTCTGTGCTACCTCTCATTTGTATCTTACTGTGCTGAGGCTTTGGGATTGTCTGGGCTGAACTCCTGCTTCTTCCTGCAGGAGTAATCCAGTGGCTAAATTATAGGACTGTGAGTTCCAAATTCTGTCTCGGACATTGTAACCTTGGACAAGTTGCTTTGTCTCCCCACACACACCCACACACACACACTCACACACACCCCCCCACACACCCACCCACACACACCCACACACCCACGCATGTGCTGGACGAAATGCAATGGGGGTGAAACGGCAGCTGTACCTTACTCTCACCATCTCTGCATTGAGAAGCTGTCCTGGGGGCTCTAGCTGGCAATAATCAGTCACCATTCCACCATAAAGATGGTTCAATATAAGTTTCTAAAGTTAAAATGCATTGGTGTCCTACTTCCATGAAAGAAAATATTAGTTCTAATTATTGAGGCCAATATTTGAAAATTCCTAAAATGGATAACTCATCCAGTTAAAGTTAGTGGGATAGGTTCTCAGGGATATTCAGTGAGATAAACATCCTGCTGAATATCCCAGATTAAGGTTATCTGGCTACATTTAGCCGGATAATTTTGAAACCTACCCAGCTATCTTTGAATACCACTGGTTATGTTGAGAAGTTATGTGGGCACACATAACCAGGTAACTTTGCCCTGAACCATCTATATTCAGAAATAGCCAGTTATGTTTAAAGAGCATAGCTGCTTAAGAGCTGGTGTGGTGTTTTACAATAAAGGCAGAAGTGCAGGCCGATACTCCCCCTAACACCATGAAACACATTTTCCCCTGTCAGGCAAGTCTCCTTCCCCCTAAGAGCATCCCCACAAAATAAACAGCATAAAAGTTGCAGGCCTATAATTCAAAAACACTTCCCTTCTCTAGCCCACTTAGGAATACAATCCAGATTTTTATTTATTTAAAATCTTTATATTGCGCCTATATTGAGTACATTATGCTAAGCGGATTACAAACCAAAGATAAAACAGTGAACAAACATAAAACAAATCACAATGCAAACATAAAAATTCTAAAATGACACGTGCAGGGACACTTCTACAAACAAAGCAGGTTTTACTGCCCTCCGAAACAGCTTCTTATCAGATATTCCTCGAACATCATCTTATAAGCTATTGGGAAAATAAGTATCTCGGCAAGCAAGCTCACCTTCCCCCTTCCCTCCTGCCCTGCTCAGCCCATCCCACACCCTTCCACTCCACCTGGAATCTCCCGTTCCTCTAAATGCCGCCGGGATCTGGGAAGAAGCACTAACACCCTACGTATCCAGAGTTGCTTCGATATCTACAATGGTCGCATAAGCCACCAGTGCTGCTGTCAGTGTATTGCAATTCTGCTAGCCTATGCATAGACATCAAAGCAACACGGGACATGCTGGGAGCTGGGAGCTCTTTCCCAGTTCCCAGTAGTATTTGGGGTGGGGATGGGAGGATGCAAGCTTACCATGATGGGAGGAGGAGCAAAATTGCTTCATTCACACATTGCGATTCCAGAGCTCTGCCTGCCTCTGGGGTCCTGCGTGTGGAATGGGGAGTATTTCTGAGAATGCTGCCCCGGAGGTTCTGGATTTCAGGGCATATTATAAAATCTCATGGCCATGTGCACATGCGTGCCAGATTTTAAAATCCGCATGTGCATGTCTGGGCAGCGCTTGCAAGGGGGGGGGGGGGCTGAATAAAATAAATCTTGACATCCCTACCATCATACTTGGAGACTTCAACCTCCATGTTGATTCCTCCATAATGTCACCCTCCTGGGAAGCCTTCATGTCTGCTGGAGGAGCCATGGGATTTCACCAAATTATAAATGCAGCCACACACAAAGCTGGACACACCCTGGATCTGATCCTAACTAATATAGTTTTCCACACTCTAGAATCCCCCACCTGCATGCCAGTACCCTGGTCAGATCACTATCTCATTACAACCAAGCTTTCCTTAAAAAAAACAAAAACCCTTAACCCCTCACCCCCACACAACATCACTATACAATACAGAAAACCCTGTTCAAGAGATGACTTAGCAAATTCACTCACAGAGGCCCTACAAAACATTGGCCTTTCTGATACTGACTCTGCCTTCCACACCTGGAATAACATCACCAATGATATAGTCAACAGAATCTGCCCCCTTATGTCAAAATCTATAAATCCCTCTCGTTCTAAGAATAAAGCTTGGTACACTACTGAATTAAAATCTCTCAAACGTAACCTTAGAAAAAAAAAGAAAAGAAGTGGCTCAAGGACCCTTCCCACATTAATCTCGCCACCTATAAATCCTCCTTACATGTCTACAGAACAGCCACGAAGAAAGCCAAATGGAACTATTACGCACGTAAAATTCATGACCTACAATTTAACCCCAAAGCCCTTTTCACTTACGTTTCCGTGCTAACAAAAACTCTAAACCACCATACCCTCAATAAATCCAAAAATAGATGCAACGACCTCGCACATTTCTTCCATAATAAAATCCTCAAACTTATCTCTTGTATTGCTCCCCTCTCCCCTCTCCAAACCCCCCTTCTAATCACTCTAACACTCAATTGGATCAATTTGAAACCATATCCAGAATTGAAATTGAATCTTTATTAGGGATGTGCAGAGGGACACCATACATTGCATTCAGGATTTGTATTCGTCGGGGGGCAGATACGTTGCATTCGGCAAGGGGGGCCCCCGATACATTCATGCATTAATTATTATTCATTTCCTGGCTAAAATTGAAAACTACAACCCCCTTCACTCCTGACCCCCCCAAGACTTACCAAAACTCCCTGGTGGTCCATCGGGGGATCCGGGAGCCATCTCCTGCACTCGGGCCGTCGGCTGCCGGTATTCAAAATGGCGCCGATAGCCTTTGCCCTCACTATGTCACAGGGGCCGACGTAGCCCCTGTGACATAGTGAGGGCAAAGGCTATCGGTGCCATTTTGAATACCGGCAACTGACGGCCCAAGTGCAGGAGGTCGCTCCCGGACCCTTGCTGGACCACATGGGACTTTTGGCAAGTCTTGTGGGGCTCAGGAGTGTCCCCCAGACTTGCCAAAAGTCCCTGATGGTCCAGCGGGGGACCGGGAGCAATCCCTGCACTCAGGCCATCGGCTGTCAGTAATCAAAATGGCGCCGATAGCCTTTGCCCTTACTATGTCACAGGGGCGACCGGTGCCATTGGTCAGCCCCTGTCACATGGTAGGACCACAAGATGGTGCCAGCCATCCATTGCTCCTACCATGTAACAGGGGCTGACCAATGGCACCGGTAGCCCCTGTGACATAGTAAGATCAAAGGCTATCGGTGCCATTTTGAATACCGGCAGCCGAGGGTGTGAGTGCAGGAGATGGCTCCTGGACCCCCCACTGGACCACCTGGGAGTTTTGGTCTTGGGGGGGTCAGGAGGGTGGGGGGTTTGTTTAAATTCGCTCCTTTAGACAGCCGAATAATTCAGCGAAGATTTGTTGTATTCGTGGAGAATCGCGATACAATTCACTTCTCCACGAATGCAATGAATATGGCCCTATACGTTGTGGATTACCAATACGTAGGAAATGAATGCACACCCCTAATCTTTATTAAGGAAATTCAAACCTGCAACACACCCTGCTGATGCCATACCTTCCAAACTTTTATTAACCATCCCTGAAGTAATAGCCAAACCCCTTGCTGACATCATTAACAGCTCACTTGCCTCTGGCATAGTTCCAAACTCTCTCAAACAAGCCATTGTAAAACCCATTTTTAAAAAAGCCAATCTAGATCCTTCTGAACTTATCAGCTATCGGCCAATATCCAACCTACCCTTTCTAGCAAAAATTATGGAGAAAGTAGTCAACGTCCATCTCTCTGATTACCTTGAAGAACACAACATACTTTTCCGAAAATACTTCAACACAGAAACTTTACTACTCACCCTTTCTGACACTCTGCTCAAAGGCATGGACAAAAGTCAATCCTAGCTATGCTGGATATATCGGCAGCTTTCGACACCATTAACCATGATATCATGTAGGGATGTGAATCGTGCTTCTGATGATTGAAAATATCATACGATATTTTCAAAGTCATCAGAAATTGGGGGCTCCCCGAAACCGATAGGAAAACCCCACGAAAATGTTCTGGTGCCATCTTTAAAAATGGCGTGGGCCATCCAGTGCTCCTACCATGTGACAGGGGCCAGCCAATGGCATGGATACCCTGTCACGTGGTAAGGGCAAAGGGCCATCGGCGCCATTTTTATTAGTGGCAGCTGACGGCCCGAGAGCAGGAGATTGCTCCTGGGACTTCCACTGGACCACCAGGTACCTGTAAAAAGTTTGGGGGGGGGTTCGGGAGGGTGGGGGAAGTTAAGGGATCAGTTTTAAAGGGTCAGGGTGGGTTTTTTGTTTATCGGCTCGGGCACAGCCGATAAAGAAAACCGCAATCGGGCTGCACGAAAAAAAAATTAACGATGTGAATCGGAACCAGAATCAGAGCCAATTCTGGTTCCGATTCACATCTCTAATGTTACACCAACTAAAAAGCTGCACATTTTGCTTTCAGAAATTAGCGCCTACTTTCTCCGGGCACCGGGAAAGTGTACAGAAAAGCAGTAAAAACTGCTTTTCTGTACACCCTCCGACTTAATATCATGGTGATATTAAGTTGGAGGTCCCGAATGTTTAAAAAAGTTAAAAATTTAAAAAAAAAAATTTAAATGGGCCCATGGCTGTCGGGTCGAAAACCGGACGCTCAATTTTGCCGGCGTCCGGTTTCCGAGCCAGTGGCTGTCAGCGTGCTCGAGAACCGACGCCGGCAAAATTGAGCGTCGGCTGTCAAATCCGCTGACAGCCGCCGCTTCTGTCAAAAAAGAAGTGCTAGGGACGTGCTAGTGTCCCTAGCGCCTCTTTTTACTGCTGGGCCTAATTTAAATAAATTTAGATACTGAATCGTGCGCAGAGGTGAGCGGGCATTTGCCCGCTCTCCCGCGTTTTTGCTGTATCGGCCCGATAGTTTGTTGGACTGTTCATTTTCGCCTGTTCTGCTTTGCTCTATTCCTAGATTGTAGCATTAGAGTTTCCCTCTTTCCTTCCCTGTAACTTCCTAGCATCTGCTCTCCCTCCTTTCACCCCTATACAGTAGGGAGAGGGGAGGTATTGAGGTAATGAGAAGGTGAAGGTTGCAGGCACTTTTAGATGAGAAGAAGCTTAGACCTTATTTGAAAAATGATGGGGAGCCAATACACAGGCAAGTGAATTTTCAAAAGAGTTACTCCTGCAAATGTAACATACTATTCTTGCAATTTTCAAAAGTACTCAGTACAGGTAAAACCTATTGACAATGCAATGGCATATATTGTAGCAATTTTTAAAAGCCCACTTACACCCGTAGAGGGTATTTACACCCATAAAATCCAATTTTAAGCATGTAAATGCTTTTTAAAATCAGGCCCATATTGTGTCATTAATTGAATTGGTAATTACTCAGTAGAATAATAATATATTCTGGTCGTTTAAAATGTCAGACATGAAGGAACATTAGAGTAGCCAAACTTCAATTAGACACCTGTTCGTATCAAATCCTATGTAGAAAGGATTTTTTTTTTTTTTTTAATATATTTTTTTTCTCATATCATCTCATCTGGCAGCACGGCTACAACTTCCAGGCAAATGAAGGAAGCTTCTGAAAATCCTACTGTCACAACAGGATGTTCAAATAAAGACGAATGGGACGCAGGCATAATTTAGATCCTCATGCAAATTAAATGGGCTATCTTCTCTCCATTGTAATGTGCATTTGCATATGTAGCCCAGAAGTGTTTTCACTTCATTATGCTTAAAAGAAATTCCTTTCCTATATGGTTTTAATTATGATGATCACTTGGCCTGGCTACCAGAACATGCACCGTACATCATTCTGCACGACACAGTGCAGGAGGACGATGGAAAATTCTAGAATGTGCGGACTCCATTTCATCTTGAATGAACACGAGAAGACGCTTTTTGTGAATTGGAAAAACGTAAAAATTAAGATTAGCAATGTAGCACAAAATACTCCAGCGCATTGTGTCTCACGGCCATGATTTAGCATAGAGAAAATGGCTTTGTAGCTTCCCTCCGTCCTCCCACCACATCTGCTAGGAATGAAACACTCCCCCAGTCATTCTGAAATCTTAAATTAGTTCCACCTCAACAGTGAAGCGCTTTTCAGTGGACGAAGCAATGCAGACGTGGAATGGGCCCGATAGCAGAGCTAGCACGGCTGGGAAACTGGGGGTGATTTTATAACTGCCCACACTCGTGCAAAGCCACGGGGTACTTTTTACCCCAGATTTTACCTAATGACCCATGGAAACAACCCACACACATTTGTACCTGCTAATAGGTGTGGGTACTTTTGCCAGCAAAAACTGTGCATATTGCTCAATCCTGCCCCAAGGAATGCCCCCCCCCCCCCATTCCACTGGGGGTATATGGACGCACATAGAGGCCCTACAAGCATACAGGCCGCGCACAGGTCACTCTCCTGTGCGCGATTCAGTAAACAAAATTATTCAAATTAGGGCCCACGGTAAAATAGCGCCTCTTTTTTGACAGGAGCGGCGGCTGTCAGCGGGTTTGACAGCCAACGCTCAATTTTGCCGGCGTCGGTTCTCAAACCCGCTGACAGCCACGGGTTCGGAAACCGGACGCCGGCAAAATTGAGCGTCTGGTTTTCAACCCTCAAGCCGCGGGCCAATTTCAAATTTTTTTTTTTAAATTTTTAATTTTTTTTTTTTACTTTTGAGACCTCCGACTTAATATCGCCATGATATTAAGTGTACAGAAAAGCAATGCAGATGTGGAATGCAGATGTGGAATGGCTGCACATTTTACTTTCTGTATCGCGCGGGAATAACTAATAGGGCCATCAATATGCATCCAAATGTGGGTTAACAGTGTGCTCCGCCGGAGCGCACTGTACTGTATCGGCTTGATAGTTGTCCCAACCTATGGGATGGGCAGTTTCTAAAAAGCCCATTTCTGTCGATGAAGTTCTGTTTTACTGATGAAAATTATTTTTGAAATTATAGCCTCACAGGTGAATTTTCATAAGAAGTCACGCATGCAAATGTACCATTCTATTGTAGCAATTATCAAAAGCCCTTTACGCACGTAAAGTACACTTGCGTGAATAAATCCTATGGAGACGTCAATGGTATGTACTGTAGCAATTTTTTGAAAGCCCACTTGCACGGTTAGAGCGCATTTACGTGCCTAAAATCGATATTCTCGTGTGTAAATGCTTTTGAAAATCGGGCCCATGTCCAACGACGTGCTCTGCCTCCAGCACTTATGTACCGGGAATGAAATGCCCTCACCATGTGCCGTCACGTCCCTCCTCCAATAACGGTCCAAGCTTTCCCCGCATGCCCCCCCCCCCCCTTCCCCTTCTACACTGCTGGAAAAAATCCACCCAGAAGCCCCGGCACAACGAAACCAACTCCTCTGATTGGTTCAGAGAACTAACAATGAATGTGAAAATAAATTCAGAACGTTGCTACTGTGCCCTTCTTCAGCGTAATAGGGGGTCACGTTTTCAGAAAAAAATGCTCCGTGCTTCACTTTCGGACCTAAGTTTCTTGCCCCTAAATAGAGGACGATTTCCAGCTGAATGTAGGGGGCCTCGGTTTTTAACTGAAAGCTTATCTAAATGTAGGCGTTTTGAGGGTGATTTTCAAAGGGATTGCAGCGGTCGGTCAGCATTTTATCGGCTGTATGAAAAATGCTCATCCCGCAGGCGGGTAAAAGTGCACGCGCATTGCCACAACCCGCCCACGTCTACCTGCGTTGCAGTCAAGGTACTCCTGGTGTGTGTATGGGGGGGAGGGGTGGCGCGTCGGTCGCGGGAAGAAAATTGCGCGCATCGTTTTGGATCCTGAAAAGCGAGCATGCATTTCTGGACGGAAAGATTATGCGCGGGGAAAAAGGCAGGCGCAAATCTTCCCGGGCAAGTCTCCTTCAAAGTTGAAAGGACGCGCTTACTTTTCCGTTTTGAAAGCTGGTGCACAGACCACGGGTTAAAAGTCCGCACGAGGCTTTGCGCAGTGCCTGCGTAGTCTGGAAATTGCTACTCCCTCTCCCCTTTTTAAAACTCAGGTACCCACATTTAGGAACGCAGCTCGTTTAAGCTTTGAGCATCTCCCGATTCAGCAACTCACCAAATTAGAGCACACATAGAGGAGGATAACTTTCAAACAACTCCGCGCAGCCTCATATCCGAGACGATATGGCCGCACGGCGCTCCGCTACAGTATTTTATAACCTGCGAGTATCAGGCATGCACAGATAATAAAATACAGACGTCTGCACACCAAACCTATGCGCAGATGCAGAAAGCACATTCTTTTCCTTCCTATTTTCTAAACATCCGTGCGCGTAGTTTTTACACGCATAAAAGAAATGGAACTTGCTTGCGTAAAACCCTGATTTATGTGTGAAATCTGGAATATTTTAAAACATAAGGGGTTGATTTTCAAAAGGATTTTCACATGTAATTACTTTTTCGTGGTGCTGCGAGGCCTCGGGTAGATCGAGCCAGCACTGGGCAAGCAGTACGACTCCTGTACCACTGCCTCCTCGGCGATGGGGCGGAAGCTATATTTCAACCGGCTGAGTGGCTAATAAATATTCCTAATTTGCCATTTAGAACAGACAACTTGGCATTTGAATATTGACCTCTTTGTTAATAATTTCTCATTTCTACATTTTTATTTTTTTTTTTATTATTTCTAGTGTTAGCTGCCCAGGATATGCATAATTCCTCCTCAGGGTTTTTAACTGCCTTAGCTCATAAAAGACAATCCATAAAAACATAAGAATTGCTCTGCAGGGCCCGGCATCCTACCTCTGACCGTGGCCAGTGGGGTCAGCACTTCCCAGCAGATCCCATGAGGTAGAGCTCACTCCCAGGGATAGCAATGGCTTTCTGTAATCTTAACTGGCTAAGAATGTGGTACGGACTTTCCGTCCAGGAACTGGTCCAAACCTCTGCTAAACCCAGCTATGCCGGTCGCCTTGATCAGATCCTCTGACAGCAGATTCCACAGTTTGCTCGTGTGCCGACCCTTTTAAATCTGCTGATTGTTAGTTTCATGGAGTATCCACTTGTTTCACTAGTATTTGACAGGGTAAATAACTGTCCTTTGTTTACTGTTCCTCCACACTCAGGATTTTATAGGTTTGGAGTGGAGGAGTAGCCTAGGGGTTAAAGCAGTGGGTAATTACCCTCGGAAACCAGAGTCCCACACTGCTGCTCCTTGTGACCTTGGGTAAGTCACTTTACTCTCCATTACCTCAGGAACAACTGGGGCCGCTGTAAGAAGACCCACGGTGAAATCAGCACTAGTTTGCTTCAGCGTGTATTTTTTTATTTTTTTAGTGTGCGTGGCAAAAGCAGGTACCTCTGCTGAAAGTAATACAGGATTGCATATGCAAATGAGATGGGCGCAGAAAATCTGCACAAGCGTGAACCCTGTGCAAAAACGCACACTCACCGCCCTACGCACAGAAACCCACGCCGAAAACCGCGTTAACGTGGTGACCCACCAGTGATTCTCAGGGCGAAAGTGCTCCCTTTCTGTAAAACACTGAAAAGAAACCGGTGGTCCAGGAGTGGAACTGCAGGAGGGTAGAACGATGTCTTGTCTAGCCCCCTTCCATGGTCCATTTCCGACTGCGCGGCAGCTGTACTGGCAGATGCCGGCAGGTGCTGGAATGCAGCAGAGATTTCTACAGGCGACCCAAACATCCAGGAGAAGTGCAGGTAATCCTAGCGTAAACCGGTCTCCAGGGTAGGCGCTTCAACTTAGCGCCTACCCTGAACCAGGCGCCTAAAAAACCCCACGTTCAAAAACCCGCACTAACCGGTGTGCGGCTCCCTGCAGAGCCCGTGCACAGTTAATTGCCTCATTTGCATGCACTCGCATTAAACCAGCCGCAGGTTTAGGTGCGCGTTTTTCCCACGCTGAGCACTTTTTACTTACCCGCGTAAGGCTAGCGCGGGAAAAGTGCATTCAGAAAATATGCGCAAGAACCCACGGCAGCTTTAGCGCTGCTTCTTACATCGGCTTTGGTTTTGAGTCCTCTGGGGATAGGGAAATACCTGAATGCCATCTGCTTTGAAGTGCCAAAAAGCAGAATATAAATAAATGCATTTCTATTATGCAGCCTGTTTTCATCAAGATGCTATAAATTTCACATGGGGAAAAGGGGCGTGGCTCTGATCATTTTAAAGTTACCACGCCATGTGCTTTGCATAGTCAAGCTAGGGCGAGAGGACATTGTAGAAATCTCATCTTTGTGAGACTTTCCTCACTCCAAATGACATCCAGTCCTCACCGAGGTGTGCTGTGCTGTTCGTACGTCTCACTGTGCATGTAAAACTGCCCCCAAACCCTACTACCACCAAAACCTCACCCCGAGTTACTAGAGTACCCTCCTATAGTGGTATAAATAGATGACAATTAGGTGCACCACCCAGAGGCTCTCTCCCTCCTTTTCTCCACAAATTCCATTTCATGCACATCACACAGCTCAATGCCAGGAAAAAAGGTGTCATCAATGTCCCTCATTTTCATTTATCCCTCCCCTTTTAATAATTGTTCAAAATTTGCATTCACACCGCATGCCACGATAAATAACGCATGCATTATGGCTTTATCGCAGGCCCTAGGGCCCTAACGCTCGCGATAATAGCCTAATGCATTTTGATGAATGACCCTGTGCAGCTTTTCACCATAGGGGAGCTGTTTCATCACCTTTATCATTTTTGTTAACCTTTTCTGCCATGTCTTAGATTCCTATGTCAGTTTAATATTAGGTTTGTGGAATTACTTTTTTTGAATAAAGAAGGAAGCCCACAAATCCCCAAATCCAAAGCTAGAAACTTTAAGAGCCCAATTTTCAGTAGTCTGTGTAAGTCATCACATTTGTGCATGAGGAAGCTTGTGGAGATTTGTGCGGGTATTTCCTAAACTGTGTGGTGGGAGCTGAGCAGTTTATAAAATACCTCAGAAGTGTGTTTCAGTACATGCACATAATATCAGTAATGCAGGATCTTCTTAGTGTTTGGGTAATTGCCAGGTTCTTGTGGCCTGGTTTGGCCTCTGTTGGAAACAGGATGCTGGGCTTGATGGACCCTTGGTCTGACCCAGCATGGCAATTTCTTATATTCTTAAATAACTTACTCTCTCCACATATCAATGCCTGCCTACCCTATATCATCTTTAAATTCAGATGTACAAATGTAATATTTCTATCAATGTCTGCAGATGTGTGTGTAAGTCATACTCTACAGTCTATTTAGCTGTACCAATGTTAATATTAACCACCTGCTCACCAAATATGACAGATGTAGATTGCAACCCCATGCTAAATAACATTGTACACCACTTGAGTGAAACCTTACTTTCAAAAAGGCAGTTAATAAGACATAATAAATAAATGAAATACTTTTTACATATTTTATGTGTGAAGTCATTGTAGCATGTTCATGTAACAATCCTAAGTTCCTGTGGAGGCAGGTATTTTTTAAAAATAATATGCATGCTTCGCTTCTGAAAATGCTTATTTGTGTGCGTATTTGGACTCACCAGTTCCCCAATACCTCCACCAGTTCACCCAGACCTTCACCAGTTTATCCTGACACCCCCCTCCCCCCTCCCCCTGACCAATTAACCCAGACCTCCCACTGAAAAACCACTGTGTTAAGACGAGGGCAATTATCACTTCTGCCACTTACTTGGCAGGTACAGCTCAATAATGTATGTGCATCTGACACGCACAGCGTAGCAACTTGTGAGCATACGTACGAAGCCCATCCCAGAACTGCCACTGTTTTCCGCATGACACCGCATGTACGAGCATACGATGTTTCAAAAAATAGCCTATGTGCACACACTACTTACGTGGGTATATATTTTTACACACATGACCACCTTGTAAGTCTCTGAAAATTGCCCCCTAAAAGAACAACTGTATCTCCGCTTCTCTCTCATTTCTGTGTCCTCGTTGTCATACCCATTCATCAGAAATGTTTATTTTAACTTCCCTCTCCAAAGAAAATCCATGACCAGATGTAAGTTCTCTAAACAGTGTTAATACTGAGACTATCTTGCACTGAGTGGGAAAATGGGATCAGGTTGTCTATTGGGCTAATGCAAACATCTGTCTTTAATTTTCACTACATGAAGAAAGCATTTTTATTTTAAAGACCTCAGATAGGGAAGAGCCCTGTAGTAAGATTTGCCCCGTACCACACTGGTTCGGTGACTTTGTGCACTGCACAATGAATAAATCCTGAACCAGTCTAGGAATCCTTCTGGTGTTGCACTATAGGGGTATGAGGGCAGCAGATGCCAGGAAATGACAGAAACACGGGAGAACTTCTCCGCTTTTAAAGCAGTGCTTCCCAGACCTGATCAGGTGTGCCAAGGAAAAGTCACCACTGCCCGAGGCTCCGATCCAGACCACCAGCTGGGTTCTGGACTCAGCTCCTCACAGCAACCAGAGCCAGCAGGGCACATGCAGGAGACTCTGCCTGAGAACGTGTGCAATCCTGCGCGCCTCACCTTCCCAGCTGAAGCAGGAGTCCTGGCGTGTGGTTATTAATGGGCAACATGCAGGGCATGGCTAGCTGAGCTGAGCACTGCTTTGTGCTGCACACCCCATACAGGTAGTGCCTCCTCATCTTCCTCTAGTGAGTCATTCCAGCCTCTGTCTTACCACCAGGCTGCTGAGATGGGAAACGCGCACTGAGCACTGGATGTGACTCATTCTGAGTGCCGGCAGCAGCAGCAGCAGTGCAGGAGCCCTGGCAGCCTCATGTGATGGCGAAGGGAACAAACTGAGCCAGCTGTCCGCACCACACTGACTTCCCCTTTCTCCTGCACTTACTTAAGGAGGGAAGCGGCCCGTGGTGGTGGGTTAATGTGTGTTTCTGCCTCCCTTTCTACCTTTCTTTAAAAATGTGTGGGTCTTTGAGTGCTTCCCAAGGTCTTTAGACCATATCAGCTCTCCCAAAGTCCTCACCGCCTGCCCCGTGCAGGCTGGGGAGAAATCACAACATTTCTGTTAATGTAGAGGCTTAGAGAGGTTTGGAAACACTGCGGAGAGAGGGGAACAGAGTGCAGGAGATTACAGGGACATGGGGTAAATCCATTAATGTTACAGTACGGGGGTGAGAGGGGAGCAGAGTGCAGGAGATTGCAGGGACATGAGGTAACTCCATTAATGTTACAGTATGGGGGTGAGAGCGGAACTGTTAGGATCGCCGGTCGTGGCGGCCTGCAACCAGGGCCAGGTGTCATGGCGGCTGGCAGCAGGGATCTGCGTCCGGGGCCGGGATGTCGGTTGCGGTGGTCCTGACCAGGACTTATCCTTACCCTGGTCTTGGTCGGTTCCGGAGGCTCCACGGAGGTAGGGTGCCATACTGGAATTGCTCTCGCAGCCGCTGCCGCTGCCTAGCCTGGCCGCTTGGGCTCTGCTCGGCCGGGCTGACTCCTCCCCCTTTTTCTCTGCTAGAGCCGCGTGCGTGCGGCTGAAGTGATATTTAAAGGGGCCATGACAGGATACCCTGGATTTCTGTATTTAAGGCAAGGTCTGCTCCTCAGACCTGGCAGGTCTCCAAACGTCTCCACTACGCCCACCTTACCTCTTTGGCAACTCCCTCTTTGCCTGTTGGAAGTTTGGCTGCCGCAACGTCATCGTGCCGTTCCCCTTCGGCGACCCCGGAGCAGCTAGATGCTGCAGTCCGCCATGTTTCCCAGCAGCCTAAGGGCGCATGTGTGGCGTAGCCCCGACTCAATTAGCAGCATTGGTGCGAACCTCAGGGACGTCCCCCTGAGGTGACGTCATCTTTACCAGATATTTAAGGTCTCTGAAATCGTTAACGAATCGAGGCAGCCTGAGAGTTACCTCAATCATTGGACTCTATTGTGGACTTGGTAACCTGGATCGATCGCCGACTACAAGAAAGAGCTCGTGAGAGATCAAGCACGAGAAGACTCATGGCAGTTATTACTCCTTCTTGCTCTGTTGCCCCTATCCCTCGAAATGCAGCTACTACAGAAGGGACTGTCGAAGAACCTATGCAATTGGGGCATGGTCCCCTCTCTCCTGAGGAATGGCAAAGACGCTGTAGGGCAGGCCTCTGTCTGTATTGTGGAGGAGTGGGTCATCTCATAGCTCATTGCCCAATACGCCCGGGAAACTCCCAAGCTTAGGATCCATTGGGGGAGTAACCCTAGGCATCGCTTCTCCAGCTCCCCCACTAACTCTGCAGGTCTCTTTACATCTCAGAGATCTCCAGTTCTCCACCCTGGCTTTAGTAGATTCTGGAGCTGGAGGAAATTTCATTCTGCAAGAGATGGTAGAACAACTAAATATTCCTACTCGCCAATGCCTAAAGCCATTAATAATATCTTCCATTCATGGAAATCCCCTGCCGGGGAGGATAACTCATCACACAGTTCCATTGGAGTGTCACATTGTTCCGAACCACACTGAAAGTATCTCCTTCTATATCTTCCAGAGAGCTATCCACCCTATAGTTCTTGGTATTCCTTGGTTGCAACATCACAATCCACAGTTCGACTGGACATCTTTAAAACTCATCCATTGGGGCCCAGTATGCCTTAAGACCTGCATTAAAGGATCTAACACTTCCAGTAGCTTCATCCGCACCTCCCGTCTTGTGAGTCTGCCGCCTCAGTACCATCAGTTCACAGATGTTTTCTCCAAAAAAGCTGCTGACACTTTGCCCCCTCATCGAGAATTCGATTGCAGTATCAATCTGATTCCGGGAGCCACACCGCCTCGCGGTAGGGTCTATCCGTTATCTGCCTCTGAGACACAGGCTATGACCGAATATATCCGAGACAACTTAAAGAAAGGATTCATTAGGTGCTCTAAATCCCCAGCTGGGGCTGGATTTTTTTTTGTTGGGAAAAAAGATGGAACCCTGAGCCCATGTATAGATTTCCGTGGGCTTAACGCCATTACCATCAAAGATCGGTACCCATTACCACTAATAGCAGAACTCTTCGACCGTTTACAGGGGGCCAAGGTGTTTTCCAAGTTGGATCTTCGAGGAGCATATAATCTTATCAGGATAAAGGAAGGTGACGAGTGGAAGACAGCGTTCAACACCAGAGATGAACATTATGAATATCTAGTCATGCCCTTCGGATTGACTAACACCCCGGCAATATTTCAGAATTTCATCAATGAGATATTTCGAGATTTGCTTTATATCTGTGTTGTAGTCTATCTAGATGAAATTTTGATTTTTTTCCTCCAATATACAGATACATCAACAACATGTTACTCTGGTTCTACAACGCTTAAGAGAAAATCATCTTTATGCTAAAATCGAAAAATGTATTTTCGAACAGGAGTCACTACCTTTTTTGGGGTATATCATCTCCAAACAAGGTTTTCAGATGGATCCATCCAAATTCAAGTGTATTCAAGAGTGGCCCCAACCCAACAGTTTACAAGCACTCCAGGGTTTCCTGGGTTTTGCTAATTATTATCGTAGCTTTATTCAGAATTTTTCCAAATTGGCTGCACCACTTATGGCACTTACCCGCAAAGGGGCAAACATTAAATCCTGGCCTGTAGAGGCTGAAGAAGCATTTCGGGCACTCAAGGACTCCTTCCTCAAAAAACCTTGCCTTCGGCATCCAGACACCAGACGTCCATTCGAGGTAGAGGTGGATGCATCTGCTGAAGGGGTAGGAGCGGTCTTAAGCCAAAATGACACCACAGGGACCTCTCATCCTTGCGCATATTTTTCTAGGAAATTTTCACAGGCTGAACGTAATTACTCCATCGGTGACAAAGAGCTTCTTGCCATTAAGCTAGCATTTGAAGAATGGCAGCAGTGGCTGGAGGGAGCTCAGCATCGTGTAATAGTCTTTACGGACCACAAGAACTTAGTGTACCTTTAACAAGCCCAGTGTTTGAACCCGAGTCAAGCTTGATGGGCACTTTTCTTCACACTCTTTCACTTCGACCTGAGATATCGACCTGCTGACAAGAATATGAAGGCCGCTGCACTATCCCGATCCTTCTCTGCGGAAGATGTTGAGGAGCCAGTTCAACATATTATAGACCCGACTTGTATCACCCTTTCGGCAACTTTTACCATCCCACCTTGTAAAACCATGGTACATAAAAGACTGCGCAATAAAGCACTGGCCTGGGGGCATGACTCTCAATTAGCCGGGCACCCGGACGAGCTTGGACTAAAAAGCTCCTACAACAATATTATTGGTGTCCAGAGATGCATAAAGATATCCAAGCCTATGTGGATTCTTGCCCAATGTGTGCTCAACATAAGATTCCCACTGGGAAGCCGTGGGGGCTTTTACAGCCATTATCTATTCCCAAGAAGCCCTGGACACATATCTCCACGGATTTTATTGTGGATCTCCCACCATCAGAGGGAAACACGGTAATATGGGTAGTAGTGAATCGTTTTTCCAAAATGGCCCACTTCATCCTGCTACCCTCCCTCCCATCTGCTCCTCACTTGGCTCAACTGTTTATGCTCCACATCTTTTGTCTCCATGGTATTCCACAACATATCGTATATGATCGAGGCCCTCAGTTTACGGCCCATTACTGGCTCAATCTTTGTAAGAAGTTTAGTATTTCCCTGGACTACACTACTGCATTTCATCCTCAAGCAAATGGTCAAGTAGAACGTACAAATCGCACATTGAAACAATTCCTTCACATGTATGTTATTTCCCGCCAGGACGATTGGGCTATGCTTCTCTTGTGGGCTGAGTTCTCTCATAATTCACTTGCCTGTACCGCAACGGGGGCTTCCCTGTTCCATATTGTATCTGGCCGACAATCCAGGCCGCCCTTGCCTTTGCCCTTGCCAGTACCATCACCAGCGGCCCACCTTACTGCCGTACAGTTGCGGAAACTCTGGATTCATACTCAACACATGCTTCATAAAGCAGCTCATGCCACCAAAACCTTTGCCGACAAACATCGGCAACAAGCTCCTCGATTCCGACCTGGAGAGAAGGTGTGGCTTAGCACCAGGCACATCCAGTTGAGAGTTCCGTCCATGCGATTGGCACCACGTTATATTGGGCCTTTCCCGGTATTATGACAGCTCAGCCTGGTGACTTACCAACTTCGTTTGTTAGCCACATTGAGAATCCATAATTCTTTCTACTCCTCTCTACTAAAGCCCCTGGTCCTCTCTTGGCCTTCCTGGAAGGTTCCTACTATTCCCCAACCTAGGGCATAGGAGGAGACTATATATCAAGTGCAGGAGGTCCTTCATGTCAGAAAACGAGGCGAAACATGGAAATATCTCTTAGAATGGGAAGGATTTGGACCTGAAGAGAATTCTTGGGAGCCTGCTAAGAATATTCTGGATAAGTCTCTGCTCATGAACTTTCATTCTGCACACCCGGGGAAGCCCAAACTTTCTAGGGGCAGAACTAAAGGAAGGAGTACTGTTAGGACCGACGGCCACAGCGGCCCGCAAACAGGGCCAGGTGTCATGGCCACCGGCAGCAGGGATCCGCATCCGGGGCCAGGACGTCGGTCGCAGCGGTCCTGACCAGGACTGATCCTTACCCTGGTCTCAGTCGGTTCGGGAGGCTCCGCGAAGGTAGGGTGCCTTACTGGAATTGCTCTCGCGGCAGCTGCCTAGCCCGGCCACTTGGGCTCTGCTCAGCCGGGCTGACTCCTCCCCCTTTTTCTCTGCTAGAGCCGCGCGCGCGCGTGGCTGAAGTGATATTTAAAGGGGCCATGACAGAAAATTGTCGTGGTTCCTTCCTGAAGACTCCTCCCTGGATTTCTGTATTTAAGGCAAGGTCTGCTCCTCAGACTTTGCCTTGGTATCAAGGTTCCTGGCTGGGTTTTGTCCTGTGCTTTGTGTTCCTGCTTTGGTTCTTCGTCCCACTCTGC
Source organism: Rhinatrema bivittatum (assembly GCF_901001135.1). Taxonomy (NCBI): domain Eukaryota; kingdom Metazoa; phylum Chordata; class Amphibia; order Gymnophiona; family Rhinatrematidae; genus Rhinatrema; species Rhinatrema bivittatum. The sequence goes on from NC_042618.1 coordinate 9,719,838, forward strand.
TTCCCCTGTCCGTTGGATTGATTCTTGGCTTCTGACCATTGGACCGGCTTTCGTGTTTCCTGTGGCTTGATCCTCGTACGGCTTTGGACACTTCTTCTGGCTTGCTCTTGGACTGGCTTCGGACCCTTCTCCTGACTTGATCCTGGACTGGTTTTTGACCCTTGTCATGTATCGTATCCTCGGACCGGCTCTTCACTACTCTGCGACTCCCTCTTCAAGATTACTACGACCTGCTGGAGGCGCCAGCCATCTGGAATCCATGACCCGCAGGAGGCGCCTGCATCCAGACCTATCCTCAGTCTTCAGGGGAGTCTCCGAAGTTCCAGCGGCCGGGACCCTAAGGGCCCCTCCTGGGGGAATCACGAGCTTCCAGGGTGAAGTCTTCTTTCAACATCTACAGCGTTCGGCTTTGCCCTTCGAAGGTAGAGACCTAAGAGGGTTGATTCCCTTTTGGGTAGCACTAACTCTATCTTGGAATAGGGGTCCACCTTCTGATTCATAACAGGAACAGAGTGCAGGACATTGCAGGCACATGGGGTAACTCCATTAATGTTACAGTATGGAGGTGAGAGGTGAACAGAGTGCCAGAGATTACAGGGACATGGGGTAACTCCATTAATGTTACAGTATGGGGGTGAGAGGTTAAGGGCAAAGGGCCATCGGCGCCATTTTGATTAGTGGCAGCCAACGGCCCGGGAGCAGGAGATCGCTCCCGGGACCCCCACTGGACCACCAGGTACCTGTAAAAAGTTTTTTGGTGGGTCGGGAGGGTGGGGGAAGCTAAGGGATTCGTTTTAAAGGGTCAGGGTGGGTTTAGGGGTTATTTTTGTGTGCCGTTTTTCCCGCCCTCCTCCAAAACAATAAGAGAACCCCCACGAACAATATCGTGGGGTTTTCATATCTTTTTGGGGGAGCCCCCGATTTCTGATGATTTTGAAAATATCGACGATATTTTCAATCGTCCGAAGCCCGATTCACATCCCTATAAGATACTTTATCCTAACCAATTCAGATTCCGGAAAAACCACTCAACAGAAACTCTTCTTCAGTCCTTAACAGATCCTATTTTACGAGGTTTTGACTCAAACGAATCATACTGCCTAGTCCTGATTGATCTAAAGCTGCCTTTGACACTGTTGACCATAACCTGCTATGCCATCAGTTGAAAAACATTGGGATTGATGGAAATGTGCTAAAATGGTTCACATCTTTCCTCACTGACAGATCATTCCAAGTAAAACTCGACAATTACTTATCCAACACCTTCCAAAGCACAACTGGTGTACCTCAAGGATCAACGCTATCAGCAACATTATTTAATATCTACATGCTGCCCATATGCAAATTACTAACAGACCTGGGTTTAAACTTCTTCCTACATGTGGATGATCTTCAATTCTTTGTCCCTCTAACAACATTTTTTGAAAAAACAACATCTCTAATTTTTGAATATACAATTAAAAGAAAAGAAAAATTAGCTCAATGGAAACTCTCAATGAATCCCCAAAACACTGAAATAATTTGGTTGAGCTGCAACCCAGAAAAAACTATACCCCCCTCCCCCTTCGGAAGTTGTCAAGTAACCCCAGCAACTCACGTGAGAGATCTAGGGGTCCAAACTGATGAAAATTTAACAATGAAAGCCCACATAAGCAAACTGATTAGACCTGGTTTCCACAAGCTTTGGAGTTTGAGCAGATTAAAACCTCTACTAAACACAACAGATTTCAGAACAGTTTTACAATCTCTCATTTTCTCTAACCTTGATTACTGTAATTCATTACTTCTAGGTCTTCCGACTAGTCACTTAAAACCCCTGCAACTTCTGCAAAATGCCACAGCTAGACTACTGTCTGGAGCAAGGAAGTTTGATCACATCACCCCAATACTGATAGCTCTGCATCGGCTTCCTATACAGTCAAGAATACATTATAATGTCCTAACAATAATATTCAATAACATTAACCTGAACAACAACGATCTGCTAGGAATAACATTTAAACCTCACAACCCCCTCCCGTGAACCCTCAGATCACAGAATAAAGGCCTCCTCCAAATCCCGAACATAAGAGGCTCTCATCTAATGCTAACTAGAGAGAGAGAGAGTGATTTCAATTGCTTGCCCAAAACTTTGGAATTTCATGCCAGAAGAACTTTGAATATTAACAGATAAATTCAAAAGAGACTTAAAAAGTTGGCTGTTCAAAAATATCTTCCACTTGACAGAATCACCCAGTTCCCCATGACTCAGATAACCAAAATAACCTAAATCACTCTTGTACAATAACTCTGCCTCGCAAACCCCTATTATCTAGCTCTGTTTTCAGACGTCTACCATTCCATTACTCTGTTACTACGAATGTTTGTCCACCTTGTAACACACATTATATTTTGAATGTTTTAATTGTAAACCGTTATGAACTGGAGATTCTCACATGGAATGACAGTATATAAAACATTTAAACAAATGAATGGATGTGCGTCTGTGCATCAATGTGAAAGTTACTGTTCCTCTGAGCAAATCATGTTATTTTAGCCATATGCTTCAGTAAAAAGCAGGGCTTTAATGCCCTTTCTAATAAAACTATCTCCTGCAACTCTTGCATTCTTTCTGGTAATTCATTCCATGCAACCACTGGAGCAAACGAGAAAGCTCTGGTCCTGGTTTGCACCAATTTGTAACTGCTAGCTGGAGGCATTTCAAACAGCCCAGCCCCTTCTGATTGCAATGATCTAGCTGGGGTGACCCATTCAATTGCATTTCTCAATATACAGGACTGAGCAGCTGTAAGAAGTTTAAAAGCCATTACCAATAATCTAAACTTTATACTCCACTTCACGGACAGCCAGGAAAGGTCTCTCAATACTATTTGAGATAGCACATACTATAACAATTCAAAGTAGTATGCACTAAATCAAAATAGTGCTCACTAAACGAAAATAATAATAATTAAAAAATACCTAATGAAACACAAAAAATCAAAAAGAGAGTAGAAAACGAACCAAACCGAAGGTTTTATCGATGCACACCACTAAGTAATTATTACCTGTAAAATGATGCAGTTTATTTGCTCTTCTCATGAAAATAATTTAAATGGGATCACGTAGAAGATAATAATGAATTCCACTCTGTATTAGTTTTGAGTAAAATAGATGTATGGATGTATGGGATTTGAACATGATGGTGGTCAATGGCCTACAACTGGAGACTTTTTTGCTGACCACATCCCTAAAGAACCTTTACATTCAGAAAACCATGGTTCAGGATGCTTGCGCTGTGCTTCACTACCTGTTTTGAGTCACCGTACAGCACTGAGCAGCAGTCAGGAAATATATTGGAGCACTATGATTTTTTTAAACTCACAGGTCCGATACAAAATTTGAGAGAACAAAACTTTAGAAAGCCTAAGTTGAAACATGAACCAAACTGAGTCTTTACTTGGCATGAATCTTTTTAAAAGCAGTAGAATTGCAGAATTACATTCCCATACAAAAAAACAAAATAAATTATCAGTATATATATATATATATATATATATATACACATTGCTATAGCTACAGTTATCTCATTACATCATCATATTCTATATTAACATTGGGCCATTTGATTGGCTGAATTAATTCTCCAGTATATTCTATAGAAAGAATGAACTAATTCATAGGATTGTGATGATAGAACAAATTCATTTATTTGTATTTATTTATTTAAAGAGTCTTCTATACCGATGTTAGTCGAAACATCACCTCGGTTTACATGGAACAAAAGCAACGGAAATTACAAGTAACAGGGGAAGGGTAGGGGGTACAGAAAACCAATAGGAGAGCAGAGAAGCATAGGAACAATTAACAAGTGAACTATAATGTCATAAGAACAAGGTCATAGTCAAATTCAGGTCATGATCCATCACAATTCAATATTCATCAAGGGTGTTGGGGAAAGGCTTGTTTGAATAGCCAGGTTTTGAGCTGGGCTCTGAATTTGGTGATGCAAGGTTCAAGTCTGAGGTGGGTTGGGAGTGAGTTCCAGTGCATAGGTCCAGCAATGGAGAGCGCCCGATCCCTTGTAGCTGTGAGGTGCGCTTTCTTTAGGGATGGCACATGGAGGGACCCTTTGTTAGTGGTCCTTGTCGGTCGATTCGAGCAGGCAAATTGGAGGGGATCTACCAGCCAGTTGGAGTGATGGGAATATAAGGCTTTATGGATAATGGTCAGGGATTTAAAGAGGATGCGGGAGGGAATAGGGAGCCAGTGTAGGTCTTTCAGTATGGGGGAAATGTGGTCGTATTTATGAGCGTTGGAGAGGGTTCTGGCTACAGTGTTCTGTAGCATTTGGAGGGGCTTTAAGGAGGAGTAGGGTAGGCCAAGAAAGAGGGAGTTACAGTAATCCATCTTGGATGCCAGTGTAGCCTGGACGACAGTGTGGAAGTCACTAGCGTGAAGGAGAGGTTTCAGGTTTTTTAAGACTTTAAGTTTGAAGAAACTCTCTTTGAGTATGGCACTGATAATGTTTTTTGAAGTTCAGTTGTTGGTCGATTAGGACCCCCAGGTTCCTTGCGCAGAGCTGTGCATGAGGAATCTTGATAGCAGAGTCAATTGTGAGTGCGGGATGGGTAGGGGGGTGATGGGATATGAGGAGGAGTTCAGTTTTGGCAGTGTTTAGAGTGAGGTGGAGGTTGGTAAGTAAGGAGTTGATGGCAGCGAGATGGTTTCCCCAGGATTCAAGGGTGTCAGATAGGGAGCCTTGAATGGGGAGCCTTGAAATTTACTATCTGTTAACTTTGAAAAAAAAAAATAATATAAGCAATTATAATGAAGAAGTCATCCGTGTTTGATAATAAATTGCTAGGTGATATGCGTAATAGTTTTCTCTCTCTCGCTCTTTTCTTCCAATGTTCCCCCAGAGGCAGGAAGAATAGATCACATAAACCTCAGAGCAATATTTTGTTGTTTCTCGCCTAAATGGAAGAGTTCCTGGTTACTTAAATAATCAAGGCATAAATGGGAAGGCTGCAGAGAGCAGGGAGAGTCCTCACTTAGTAACCCACATCAATGGATTTAAACGGCGTGCATTTAAATCTGGTTTAAATGAAAAGCATTTTGCAAATGGGATGCCAACGAGCACAGTGGCTGTATCCATTTTTACAGTCTGTTGAGGTGGGCCATGTGGCTGGCTTGCTTAAGTGACAAATTCCTGCGAGTCTAAATTATGTAGCTACTGATAGATAACAGATTAGCTCTCATCTGCACTGCATATTTCTTGCCCAGAGTTAATGTAACTGAAGTCAGATGAAATATAGGGAAACGCGAGCTAATAACTTGGGACAAGGGTATAGTTTGGTAACAGAAAAATATGGGAGCAGTTAAGTAAATGTTTCCAGATCACTACAGAATTTGATTGAGTAAAGAGCTCAGGTTTTAATAGACTCTGGGATGTCTTTTTTTTTTTTTTACGGTTTCCTTTCGTCTTGCACAGATATTCAGTCTTCAGCCTTTTGATGCTTGACAGCTACAGTACTACTTACTCTAACATGGGGAGCCTTAGCTAAATTGTAAACCTTTCTTCATTATGCTGATCAGGCTTAAATCACTTTTACATTTTTGCCGTCATTGTGCTCATGGTGATAGATAAACATGAAAAGTAATTAATAATTCAGCTGCATTAGATTTATAGGAAGACCAACAACAGGCAGAGTAATAATAATTTAAAGAAAACAAGATTAAAGGAGAAGAGCAGATTAAAACTGCATTAAGCCAGTCTGCAAAGTCTTTTGGCCAAACAGGGAAAGAATCACTCCCTAAAGCCCCCAACAAAGTCATTTAAATGACGTCCTGGGTCCCTTAAAATCCGCCATTGCTTTCACGGCACAGGATTGTCTTTCAGGCTGCAGGAGGTAAAGGTTTATGTAACCCAAGGACATGGACAGTCAAAAGCCTTGTGGGTGAGTGATGGCGCTCTTCCTTCTGAAGAATACACAGACTTTGCTCCCAACATATTGGGATACATTTTCAAAGGCTTCTGGTTCCTTAACTGTGCCTCCATTGTAATCTGCCACCGGCAGCAATGGCCATCCAGTCATGAATGACGGAGTGAAGATCAAAAACGAAATTAAATGATCTCACCTGACAAAATCACCCCTGTCCAGGGAAGTGAGGTATTCCTTCAGCCACTAGGAAGTACGCACACACTTTCGTAATGCGCATACTGTTGGCTGCATAGAAAGGAAGAACCCTGGGGACAATTTTGGAGACATGGTTGGAAATTATGTGTGTACTTTTTAAAGGACCTGATATTCAATGCCACTTAGCAGGATAAGGATGGTGACGTCCGAATATCCAGGTGGGTTTAGTTGCTGCCATTTGGTGGATAACTATTTATCCAGCTCAGTAGTTAGCTGGCTAAGTAGTGGGTGGGACAGGGCTGTAATGGGAAAGAGCTACTTTGTCGGCTAACTTAGGCCTGGATTTATCAAAATGCACTAAATATCGCATATGATAGGAAAAGAGCCATGTTTTATGGTAATAGGCACTTTCACCTGAAAGGTTTTAATGATCCAAAGTCAACGATAAACCTTTTCCGTTGGAAAAAAATCAGCAAAACCAGAAGTCACGATTTAAAACTCCAGGGAGGAAGATTCAGAACCAAAGTCAGGAAGTATTTCTTCACGGAGAGGGTGGTGGATGCCTGGAACGCTCTTCCAGAGGAAGTGGTGAAGACTAAAACTGTGAAGGATTTCAAAGGGGTGTGGGATAAACACTGTGGATCCCTAAAGGCTAGAGGATGTGAATGAAGAGAAGAGGCATGGGGGTGGCTTGTGGGAATGATAGATACTACCTGGTGATTAATACCCTTATTCAACAAATATACACACTGTTAATGCGACTCCAACATTGCTCTATGCTTCAACGACAAGCGGAAATGTGGAAAAAAGGATTTGTTAATCACAAATAAGCGGGCGAGTTGTGGCGGTTACTACCCCAAACCAAATAAGCCTGATACTTCACTTTCAATGCATATCCAGCATAGCTCTCTGCTTCAACGGCAGGGGGGAATGAAGATAAGAGGTTTTACATTCAGACAACAACCAACAAGGACTGAATTGCACAGATTGGGTAAACAAATAAGCATGGGAGTAATTTGCTTATTGTGGCGGTTACTACCCCTAACCAATTAAACTTGATACTTCACTTTGATGCAGATCCAGCACTGCTCTCTACAACAATGGTGGGGGTGGAAGGAAATTAGAACCATAAAGTTACCAATAAGGGCCCTGAACTCAGCGGTCAGAGTAACAGATAAGTATGAGAAAAAAAATGTGAAAGCTTGCTGGGCCATTTGGGCTTCTTCTGCTGTCATTTCTATATTGCAAAGTGTGCTATCTTAGCACTTTGCATAGATATTAAGCAAAGCGCAATGACTTTTTCACCCTTTGCGGTATGTACCACAATTGGTGCAATTCCTACCTACAACCACTGGGGAGGGGAGGGGAGGGGAGAGGAGAGAAAGAGAGAGAGAGAGAGAGACTAGCTATAAGGCCCTTATACTAGGTAGGTATTAATACTAGGGATGTACAGACCAAAAGTTTAAGTTCATAAGTCCATAAGTCGAAAAGGGGGGTCATTTGCGGTCAATATGGACATATGGAGAATTCCATAAGTTGAGTCTATGTCCATATGTGCAAATAAAAATGTAAACCCCTCACCCGCCTTAATCCCCCCCCCCCCCGACTTACCAAAACTCCCTGGTGGTCCAGCGGGGTCAGGACGCCATTTCTGAACTCCTTTGCAAGGAGCACGTGAGGTCGGCGTCACGTCGGAGTGACGCGGCGTCACATGATTCCCCTCGGGTCCGCTCCCGGACCCTCGTTGGGCCCAAAAGGCACTTTTGGCCAGCTTGGGGGGTCAGGAGGCCCCCCCAAGCTGGCCAAAAGTTCCTTTTGGGCCCAACGAGGCTTCCGGGAGCGAACCCGAGGGGAATCGCGTGACGTCCGCGTCACTACGACGTGACGCCGACGTCACGTGGTCCATCGCGGTTCCGCTCCCGGAACCCTTGTTGGGCCCAAAAGGCACTTTTGGCCAGCTTGGGGGGGCCTCCTGACCCCCCCAAGCTGACCAAAAGTTCCTTTTGGGCCCAACGAGGCTTCCAGGAGCGATCCCGAGGGGAAATCACGTAACGTCCGCGTCACTCTGACGTGACGCCGACGTCACGTGGTCCATCGCGGTTCCGCTCCCGGACCCTCGTTGGGCCCAAAAGGCACTTTTGGCCAGCTTGGGGGGTCAGGAGGCCCCCCCAAGCTGGCCAAAAGTTCCTTTTGGGCCCAACGAGGCTTCCGGGAGCGAACCCGAGGGGAATCGCGTGACGTCCGCGTCACTACGATGTGACGCCGACGTCACGTGGTCCATCGCGGTTCCGCTCCCGGAACCCTCGTTGGGCCCAAAAGGCACTTTTGGCCAGCTTGGGGGGGCCTCCTGACCCCCCCAAGCTGGCCAAAAGTGCCTTTTGGGCCCAACGAGGGTTCCAGGAGCGGAACCGCAATGGACCACGTGACGTCGGCGTCACGTCGTAGTGACGCGGACGTCACGCGATTCCCCTCGGGTTCGCTCCCGGAAGGTCACGTGATTCCCCTCGGGTTCGCTCCCGGAAGCCTCGTTGGGCCCAAAAGGCACTTTTGGCCAGCTTGGGGGGGGCCTCCTGACCCCCCCAAGCTGGCCAAAAGTGCCTTTTGGGCCCAACGAGGCTTCCGGGAGCGGAACCGCGATGGACCACGTGACGTCGGCGTCACGTCGTAGTGACGCGGACGTCACGCGATTCCCCTCGGGTTCGCTCCCGGAAGGTCACGTGATTCCCCTCGGGTTCGCTCCCGGAAGCCTCGTTGGGCCCAAAAGGCACTTTTGGCCAGCTTGGGGGGGGCCTCCTGACCCCCCCAAGCTGGCCAAAAGTGCCTTTTGGGCCCAACGAGGCTTCCGGGAGCGGAACCGCGATGGACCACGTGACGTCGGCGTCACGTTGGAGTGACGCGGACGTCACGTGATTCCCCTCGGGTTCGCTCCCGGAACTCTCGTTGGGCCCAAAAGGCACTTTTGGCCAGCTTGGGGGGGTCAGGAGGCCCCCCCAATCTGGCCAAAAGTTCCTTTTGGGCCCAACATGGCTTCCGGGAGCGAACCCGAGGGGAATCACGTGACGTCCGCGTCACTCTGACGTGACGCCGACGTCACGTGGTCCATCGCGGTTCCGCTCCCGGAACCCTCGTTGGGCCCAAAAGGCACTTTTGGCCAGCTTGGGGGGGTCAGGAGGCCCCCCCAAGCTGGCCAAAAGTGCCTTTTGGGCCCAACGAGGGTTCCGGGAGCGGAACCGCGATGGACCACGTGACGTCGGCGTCACGTCGGAGTGACGCGGACGTCACGTGATTCCCCTCGGGTTCGCTCCCGGAACTCTCGTTGGGCCCAAAAGGCACTTTTGGCCAGCTTGGGGGGGTCAGGAGGCCCCCCCAATCTGGCCAAAAGTACCTTTTGGGCCCAACATGGCTTCTGGGAGCGAACCCGAGGGGAATCACGTGACGTCCGCGTCACTCTGACGTGACGCCGACGTCACGTGGTCCATCGCGGTTCCGCTCCCGGAACCCTCGTTGGGCCCAAAAGGCACTTTTGGCCAGCTTGGGGGGGTCAGGAGGCCCCCCCAAGCTGGCCAAAAGTGCCTTTTGGGCCCAACGAGGGTTCCGGGAGCGGAACCGCGATGGACCACGTGACGTCGGCGTCACGTCGTAGTGACGCGGACGTCACGTGATTCCCCTCGGGTTCGCTCCAGGAAGCCTCGTTGGGCCCAAAAGGCACTTTTGGCCAGCTGGGGGGGGTTAGGAGGCCCCCCCAAGCTGGCCAAAAGTTCCTTTTGGGTCCAACGAGGCTTCCGGGAGCGAACCCGAGGGGAATCGCGTGACGTCCGCGTCACTCTGACGTGACGCCGACGTCACGTGGTCCATTGCGGTTCCGCTCCCGGAACCCTCGTTGGGCCCAAAAGGCACTTTTGGCCAGCTTGGGGGGGTTAGGAGGCCCCCCCAAGCTGGCCAAAAGTTCCTTTTGGGTCCAACGAGGCTTCCGGGAGCCGTGCAAGGAGCACGTGAGGTCGGCGTCACGTCGGAGTGACGCGGCGTCACATGATTCCCCTCGGGTCCGCTCCCGGACCCTCGTTGGGCCCAAAAGGCACTTTTGGCCAGCTTGGGGGGTCAGGAGGCCCCCCCAAGCTGGCCAAAAGTTCCTTTTGGGCCCAACGAGGGTTCCGGGAGCGGAACCGCAATGGACCACGTGACGTCGACGTCACGTCGTAGTGATGCGGACGTCACGCGATTCCCCTCGGGTTCGCTCCCGGAAGGTCACGTGATTCCCCTCGGGTTCGCTCCCGGAAGCCTCGTTGGGCCCAAAAGGCACTTTTGGCCAGCTTGGGGGGGGCCTCCTGACCCCCCCAAGCTGGCCAAAAGTGCCTTTTGGGCCCAACGAGGCTTCCGGGAGCGGAACCGCGATGGACCACGTGACGTCGGCGTCACGTCGGAGTGACGCGGACGTCACGTGATTCCCCTCGGGTTCGCTCCCGGAACTCTCGTTGGGCCCAAAAGGCACTTTTGGCCAGCTTGGGGGGGTCAGGAGGCCCCCCCAATCTGGCCAAAAGTTCCTTTTGGGCCCAACATGGCTTCCGGGAGCGAACCCGAGGGGAATCACGTGACGTCCGCGTCACTCCGACGTGACGCCGACGTCATGTGGTCCATCGCGGTTCCGCTCCCGGAAGCCTCGTTGGGCCCAAAAGGCACTTTTGGCCAGCTTGGGGGGGGCAGGAGGCCCCCCCCAAGCTGGCCAAAAGTGCCTTTTGGGCCCAACGAGGCTTCCGGGAGCGAACCCGAGGGGAATCACGTGACCGCCGACGTCACGTGGTCCATCGCAGTTCCGCTCCCGGAAGCCTCGTTGGGCCCAAAAGGCACTTTTGGCCAGCTTGGGGGGGGGGGTCAGGAGGCCCCCCCAAGCTGGCCAAAAGTGCCTTTTGGGCCCAACGAGGCTTCCGGGAGCGGAACCGCGATGGACAACGTGACGTCGGCGTCACGACGGAGTGACGCGGACGTCACGTGATTCCCCACGCATCCGCTCCCGGACCCCCACGGAACTTTTGGCCAGCTTGGGGAGTTTTGGTAAGTCTTGGAGGGGGGGGGATTAAGGAGGGTGAGGGGTTTAAATTTGTATTTAGATCAACAATCGTGATTTCCAACGTATTCAACATAGCTATGTTGAATAAGTTGGAAATCCGATCGTTTACGCCTAATCACTTTTTTAAGTTAAAAAAAAAATAAGTTGCGTTTTCCATTTAAGTTCAAAACGAATGCACACCCCTAATTAATACCTCTATAGGAGGCCCACCTAGCTACTCAAGGTGAGATTTAGGTATTAGTGTAGGGGTTAGGGGACCCTTTGACATGCAAAGTGCAACGTACGAACAGATCAGTGCACTCTTGTGAAGATTTGATGAACTTTGGAGTGAGGAAACTCACCCAAAGATGAGAATTGTGCAATGTTCTCTTAACCTAGCTTGATGTTACCCAGGTAGAGAGTCCATCAAGCAAGGTTGAGAGAACATTGCTAAGTTTTACATGCAGAACTGTTTGAAAATGCACTCTATAGTATAGAAGAAAAACATTGGAGAGACCAAGATGGCCCCCATCTAAGAAGCAAGTCGATTACCTTGCTTCATTTTGCCTCATAGTAAGCGGAAGGCAAAGCTTAGGGAGCATGTTTCTTCTTCTCCCTTGCTGGATCTCCATCAGCCTCGGATTGAGAGTTTTCTCGCACTGCCCCCCCCCCCCCCCGCCCGCCGATATCACTGGTAGTGGCGGCCACTATGGGTACTGACAATGGGCAATCACCGGCCCCATTGACCGAGAAAATCTCATTAAGGCTCGGTGCGCCGAACACACCTTCTCCACCATTCAGATGTATAGCTGAGTTGTTTCCAGCTGTTTCCATCCAGGGCTATGGATTCTTGGTGTCCGGAGGAGTGGAAGTGGAAGATGCCAGGGTAAATATGGTGGTTTCACCGATTGGAGATTAAACCCCTGTGGGAATGTCTTCTTTTTCCTCTGAGGTTTCAAATGTGGAGATCCCATTGGATTTGGTTGCTACACAAGATCTTCTTGGGAATGAGGAATGCGATGACATCCTAGGAGCTCAGGGGACAGGAAATTCCGGTATGTCCAATTCCTAAAATTATTTTGATCAAACCTGATGCCGTATGGAATGCCTTGGTGTCCCTGGAATCAGCTTTTTCTTCTTTAACTACCATTACTTTAAACAGTAATCATCGTGTTGATGCCGTATGGAATGCCTTGGTGTCCCTGGAATCAGCTTTTTCTTCTTTAACTACCATTACTTTAAACAGTAATCATCGTGTTTTAGTGACAGAAACAATGGTTTCAACTCAAAAAGTTAAAGTTGAAGTTTTGGGATCCAGAATTGCTTCTGTTGAGAAAATACAACATAAATTGGTTCAAATTGATCTGGTTTACTCTAAGAAGATGAAGAATGTTGAGAATACCTTGAGAAGTTTGAATTTGAGGGTTCTTAACTTTCCATTAATCAAAATAATTTCTCTAATTGATCTTTTCAAGAGTTATATAATCTAAAAGTTATATATTGGAAAAGGGTAAACAGTGGAGTGCCTCAGGGATCTGTACTTGGACCGGTGCTTTTCAATATATATATATATATATAAATGATCTGGAAAGGAATACGATGAGTGAGGTTATCAAATTTGTGGATGATACAAAATTATTCAGAGTAGTTAAATAACAAACGGATTGTGATACATTACAGGAGGACCTTGCAAGACTGGAAGACTGGGCATCCAAATGCAGATGAAATTTAATCTGGACAAGTGCAAGGTGATGCATATAGGGAAAAATAACCCTTGCTGTAGTTACACGATGTTAGGTTCCATATTAGGAGCTACCACCCAGGAAAAAGATCTAGGCATCATAGTGGATAATACTTTAAAAGTGTCGGCTCAGTGTGCTGCAGCAGTCAAAAAACAAACAGAATGTTAGGAATTATTAGGAATGGAATGGTTAATAAAACGGAAAATGTCATAATGCCTCTATAGACCGCACCTTGAATACTGTGTACAGTTCTGGACGCCGCATCTCAAAAAAGATATAGTTGCGATGGAGAAGGTACAGAGAAGGGCAACCAAAATGATAAAGGGGATGGAACAACTCCCCTATGAGGAAAGGCTGAAGAGGTTAGGGCTGTTCAGCTTGGAGAAGAAATGGCTAAGGGGGGATATAAGTCAGTTATTTACACTTTTGAATAATAGAAAGACTAGGGGGCATTCCATGAAGTTAGCAAGTAGCACATGTAAGACTAATTGGAGAAAATTCTTTTTCACTCAGTGCACAATAAAGCTCTGGAATTTGTTGCCAGAGGATATGGTTAGTGCAGTTAGTGTAGCTGGGTTCAAAAAAGGTTTGGATAAGTTCTTGGAGGAGAAGTCCATTAATGGCTATTAATCAATCTTACTTAGGGAATAGCCACTGCCATTAATTGCATCAGTAGCATGGGTTCTTCTTAGTGTTTGGATAATTGCCAGGTTCTTGTGGCCTGGTTTTGGCCTCTTTTGGAAACAGGATGCTGGGCTTCATGGACCCTTGGTCTGACCCAGCATGGCAATTTCTTATGTTCTTATGTTCCAACAGAGGCCAAACCAGGCCACAAGAACCTGGTAATTACTCAAACACTAAGAAGATCCCATGCTACTGATGCAATTAATAGCAGTGGCTATTTCTTAAGTATAATTGATTAATAGCCATTAATGGACTTCTCCTCCAAGAACTTATCCAAACCTTTTTTGAATCCAGCTACACTAACTGCACTAACCACCTCCTCTGGCAACAAATTCCAGAGCTTTATTGTGCGTTGAGTGAAAAAGAATTTTCTCCGATTAGTCTTAAATGTGTTACTTGCTAATTTCATGAAATGCCCCCTAGTCCTTCTATTATTCGAAAGTGTAAATAATAGGGATGTGCAGAGCAAAAGTTTATGTTCATAAGTCCATAAGTCGAAAGGGGGTCCCATTTGCGGTCAATATGGACATATGGAGAATTCCATAAGTTGAGTCTATGTCCATATGTGCAAATAAAAATTTAAACCCCTTACCCTCCTTAATCCCCCCCCCCCCCAAGACTTACCAAAACTCCCTGGTGGTCCAGCGGGGTCAGGACGCCATTTCTGACCTCCTTTGCGAGGAGCACGTGACGTCGGCGTCACGTCGGAGTGACGCGGCGTCACGTGATTCCCCGCGCGATCGCTCCGGGACCCTCGTTCGACCCAAAAGGAACTTTTGGCCCGCTTGGGGGGGCCTCCTGACACCCCCAAGCTGGCCAAAAGTTCCTTTTGGGTCGAACGGAGGGTCCCGGAGCGATCGCGCGGGGAATCACGTGACGCCGCGTCACTCCGACGTGACGCCGACGTCACGTGCTCCTCGCAAAGGAGGTCAGAAATGGCAGAAATGGCGTCCTGACTCCTCGCTGGACCACCAGGGAGTTGTGGTAAGTCTTTGGGGGGGGATTAAGGAAGGTGAGGGGTTAAAATTTTTATTTTGGATCAACAATCGTGATTTCCAACGTATTCAACATAGCTATGTTGAATAAGTTGGAAATCCGATCGTTTTCGCCTCATCACTTTTTTAAGTTAAAAAAAAAAAAAAAGTAGCGTTTTACATTTAAGTTCAAAACGAATGTACACCCTTAGTAAATAACCGAGTCACATCTACTCGTTCAAGACCTCTCATGATCTTAAAGACCTCTATCATATCCCCCCTCAGCCGTCTCTTCTCCAAGCTGAACAGCCCTAACCTCTTCAGCCTTTCCTCATAGGGGAGCTGTTCCATCCCCTTTATCATTTTGGTTTCCCTTCTCTGTACCTTCTCCATCGCAACTATATCTTTTTTGAACCTGATGCTGGGCTTGATGGACCCTTGGTCTTATCCAGCATGGCAATTTCTTATGTTCTTAAGATTCCAACAGACACTATAGGGTAGATTTTTAAAAAGGTGTGCCCAGGGAAAACAAAGGTTATGCGTGTGGTCAGGCCTTGCGCGTGCTGTGTGCATTTTAGAAGGGGCCCAGCCATGTGCGTAACTCCTGTTACACACACAAGAGCCAGGCATCTTCCAAGGGGCAGGCCGGAGGGGCATATTCGGGGTGGGGTAGGGGGTGGGCTGGAACAGCGCCATTGTTCACTGTCCTGCCCACCCCCCTGCTCAACAAAGGTAACCAAAAAAAATAAACAATTGGATTTAGGGATTGGGGAGGAGAGGGGAAGGGGAAGGGAGGTTAGGGTAGTGGGTAGGGAAGTTCTCTCCCAGTCCACTTCTTAATCGGATCAGAGTGGGAGAGAATTGGGGAAGGCTGCGATGCATTGCCATGCGAAAATTGTATAATCCCCACCCCTTGCGTGCACAGGGTCCAACAATTTTATAACATATGCGTGCTGGCGCGTGCATCTTATAAAATCAGTGCGTCCATGCCAGTTATTACAAAAGCTTATTATTTGCCTCAAAATGAAGATGGATCAGCTGGGAACCAACCTCAAGATTTGCTTTTAAATTTAACTGATTTACTTGAATCATCTCACGAGATTGAAGTCTCTAAAAAGGGAACTTTGTTGGTTTCCTTTGCCTTTCTATCGGATAGTAATTCTGGGCTCAGGTTCTGCTTTCGTAACTGTTTGCAGCTGTTTTATGGCCAGAAAATCTGGATTTATCCAGACATTACTAGAATGGCCCAAGAGCGAAGGAAAAAAATGTCTTTTAATGAGATCTGAAGTGTTGGCAGTTTTTACTGAGATATCCTCGTAAATGTTTGGTGAAACATCTTAGTACTAACTATATTTTCTTTCAACCATATCAGTTGCAGTCGATCCTTCACTCCCACGCCTAAGAAAATGCTCTTATTTTGGCTTTGTTAAGTGGTTGATGTGTTTGGGGGGGGGGGGGGGGAGTAGGTTCTCAGTTCTCTTTTTATGGTTTACCATGTAATTTTTGCTCTGTTTTTTTTCTCCTTGTTCTCTCCTTTTTCCTTATTATTTGAGATGTGAATTGATATACTTAAATATGCCTGATTATTCTTTTTTTTTTTTTCTGTATTGAACATATCTCTTTATTTCTGGTGCAAGTTGTTCTTGTGTTTAATTGTAAATTTATTAAAAATAAAAGAAAAAAATAAAAGAAAAACATTAATATAAGAGTGGGGCCTAACCTCGTTCTAGATCATATTATTGTCCAAGTACATGTGGTACAGGCAAGTACAATAACACCAATTAAACAGAATGTGGTCTTCAGATTCAAAATTAAAATCAAATCTTGGAATTTTTGTTTTGTATTCTAGACTTCTCCTATTCCTCCTGAGGACACGTATTGTCATTAACCAGATTTGTCTGTTTAGTGTCTTTTTCTGGTACAATTTGTTTTCATGTATTAAATCCAGAAGATCATTAAAAAATAATGCTTTTTTGGCTGACAAAGTGTGAACTATGCCATTGTTTAAAACTTGCATTTCCTGATCTTAATAATTGATGGTGACTCTCACCCATCCATGTTCCATCTTCTGTGCACTGACTTTCTTCCCAACAGTCATGGCCTGTGTGATGTGACCCGTTATTTTTCTTTGCTAAAAGCAGCTTCTATACTTCAAATAAGTAATTAAACTTCAGACGACATAATTGGAGAACCAACAAAATTAAATGTATCATAAACAATTTATTAGAATAGACATGTTTTGCTTTTTAATGCATTATATTTCACTTGGTCCCCAAGTGATGTCATCTGAAGTTTAATTACTTATTTGGAGAGCAAAATATTTGCCTTTGAACTGGATCATATATTTTAGCTCCATGTCTACTCCTTTACTCAATGATTTTTGGCTTCTCACATTCAGAGTTTGCATAAGAAATTAAAGAATGGAATAGGAATTTTAAGACTGCAGAAGCTAAATAAGGTTAAAATCAGGTCAGTACATGGAAGGAAGATCACTAAGAGATACTCAGGGCCGACGCATCCATTAGGTGAACTTCGGCGGTCGCCTAGGGCGCCGAGCCGTAGGGAGCACTGAAGAGCAGCCATGTGGTGCCGCAAACAGGGCCTATCCTGCTCACGGCAAAGAGAAATAGAGACTGTGTGCTTCTCTGGGCCACGAGCTGCGTGCTGCTCACGGCCCTGAGAGTCAGCGTCGAAACAGGTGTGTGGCGGGGGGGGGGGGGGGGGTGCGACCCAGTGTTGGGCCTGGTTCTGGGCCTAGGCCAAGTCCTAGGTGTCAGAATCTGGCCTCCAGGCCATGGCTCAAGCATCAGGCCTGGGCCTATGCCAAGGCTTTGGTGTTAGGGCCAAGCCTCCAGCTAAGGCTGGGCCATGGTCTTGGTTCTGGGCCTAGGCCAAGACCTTGGTATCAGTCCCAGCCTCTGCCAGGCCCCAGTGTCATGTCTAGGCTAAGGCCTTGGTAATGGGACCCAGCCTCCAGGCCAGGACCTAGCATTGGGTCTGTGTCTGGGCCTAGGTCTAAGGCCTTGGCATTGGGACCTGGCCTCCAGGTTGGGTCCCGTTGTTGGGTCTGGGCCTAGACTTCAAGCTCTCTCCTGGCACCAGGCTTATTCCTTGGACCAGCCATGTCACCTTATTCCAAAGATGGAATAAGTGGGGGCCAGGGAATTTCCTGGCCCTGGCAATATTTGGGGGATGGGTGATGGGAGACTGGGGGCCCTAGGGAGACCATGTTTCTTTTTTTTTTTTTTAATGTTTATTTTGTTTTTGCAAACTACAGAAACAAAACAATTATTTAACAAAATGATACCCATGGGAAACTCATCACCCAAAAATAAAAAAAAATTTCCCTACACATCCCTAATAAATAGTTATGTATCTCTCCATGTCTGCCCAAAATATTTGTCACAGGACTGATAATCAGTAGTACTGGTCTGAACTGGAGGGTATTTTCAGACATTTCCCCACGTTTGCTGAGGTAATCCATCAGAAATATTCTATTTTTGACCAGCAGATTTGGAGAAAATTCATCTGAAGTTTGAAAAATACAAAGCATAGCTGCAGTCCGATGAAATCTGCTTCAAGTTTTTCAAAAACCAGAAGCAAATGTTTCAAATCTGCATCAGCTTCCTTCAGTCATTATTTTGTCAAATCAAATATTAACAGATTAGTAATAATAATGCTGAGAGAAGTGTAGCATGGTAGCTCCATTGAGCGACAGTATTGGTGTGATAGCGGCCCTCATGCTCGTTAACAAGAATGCAGAGGCAAACTCAAGAGATTTCAAGTTCTCTTCTTGGCCTGCACCACAGGACTACTGTGAGGGCAGTGATCACTGCTCTTAGCATAGAGATTTGTAGACTCCAGTATCATTCCTTATCAATCCCCGCTGATTTCGGCAGTTTCTGAAAAGGAATCTTGGTTTACAGTCCCTTCTGACATGGTCAGAAGGGACTGTAAACTGAGGATATCTCCCCAAGGCCTACTGCCCAGGAGGGAAGGTTTAGGTCGGCCGTCATAGTTGGTGATTCGATTATTAGGAATGTAGATAGCTGGGTGGCTGGTGGGCGTGAGGATCGCCTAGTAACATGCCTACCTGGTGCGAAGGTGGTGGACCTCACGCGTCACCTAGATAGGATTTTAGACAGTGCTGGGGAGGAGCCGGCTGTCGTGGTACATGTGGGCACCAACGACATAGGAAAATGTGGGAGGGAGGTTCTGGAAGCCAAATTTAGGCTCTTAGGTAGAAAGCTTAAATCCAGAACCTCCAGGGTAGCATTCTCTGAAATGCTCCCTGTTCCACGCGCAGGTCACCAGAGGCAGGCAGAGCTCCGGAGTCTCAATGCATGGATGAGACGATGGTGCAAGGAAGAGGGATTCAGTTTTGTTAGGAACTGGAGAACCTTTTGGGGAAGGGGGAGTCTCTTCCGAAGGGATGGGCTCCACCTTAACCAGGGTGGAACCAGACTGCTGGCGCTAACCTTTAAAAAGGAGATAGAGCAGCTTTTAAACTAGAACAAAGGGGAAAGCCGACAGTCGCTCAGTAGCGCATGGTTCGGAGAGAGGTATCTTTAAAGGATACTAATGATGCATTAGAATTAGGGCATCCCGACAGTGAGGTTCCAATAATTAGAAAAGCAGTCCAAGTGCCTGTAACTAAAAACTCACCTGAGCTAAAAAATTCAAACTTATCCCTATCAATTAAAAAGCAGAATGATAATACAAACAAAAAACAAACTTTGAAATGTTTGTATGCTAATGCCAGAAGTCTAAGAAGTAAGATGGGAGAATTAGAATGTATAGCAGTAAATGATGACATAGACTTAATTGGCATCTCAGAGACATGGTGGAAAGAGGATAACCAATGGGACAGTGCTATTACGGGGTACAAATTATATCGCAGTGACAGAGAGGAGCACCCGGGAGGAGGTGTAGTGCTTTATGTCCGGGATGGCATAGAGTCCAACAGGATAAACATCCTGCATGAGACTAAATACAAAATTGAATCTTTATGGGTAGAAATCCCTTGTGTGTCGGGGAAGACTATAGTGATAGGGGTATACTACTGCCCACCTGGTCAAGATGGTGAGACGGACAGTGAAATGGTAAGAGAAATTAGGGAAGCTAACCAAATTGGTAGTGCAGTAATAATGGGAGACTTCAATTACCCCAATATTGACTGGGTAAATGTATCATCGGGTCACGCTAGAGAGATAACGTTCCTGGATGGAATAAATGATAGCTTTATGGAGCAATTGGTTCAGGAACCGACGAGAGAGGGAGTAATTTTAGATCTAATTCTCAGTGGAGCACAGGACTTGGTGAGAGAGGTAACGGTGGTGGGGCCGCTTGGCAATAGTGATCATAATATGATCAAATTTGATTTAATGACTGGAAGAGGAACAGTGTACAAATCCACAGCTCTCGTGCTAAACTTTCAAAAGGGAAACATTGATAAAATGAGAAAAATTGTTAGAAAAAAACTGAAAGGAGCAGCTACAAAAGTAAAAAATGTCCAAGAGGCATGGTCATTGTTAAAAAATAGCATCCTAGAAGCACAGTCCAGATGTATTCCACACATTAAGAAAGGTGGAAAAAAGGCAAAACGATTACCGGCATAGTTATAAGGGGAGGTGAAAGAAGCTATTCTAGCCAAAAGATCTTCATTCAAAAATTGGAAGAAGGATCCAACAGAAGAAAATAGGATAAAGCATAAACATTGGCAAGTTAAATGTAAAACATTGATAAGACAGGCTAAGAGAGAATTTGAAAAGAAGTTGGCAGTAGAGGCAAAAACTCACAGTAAAAACTTTTTTTAAATATATCCGAAGCAGAAAGCCTGTGAGGGAGTCAGTTGGACTGTTAGATGATCGAGGGGTTAAAGGGGCACTTAGAGAAGATAAGGCCATCGCGGAAAGATTAAATGATTTCTTTGCTTCGGTGTTTACTGAAGAGGATGTTGGGGAGGTACCCGTAATGGAGAAAGTTTTCAAGGGTAAAGATTCAGATGGACTGAATCAAATCACGGTGAACCTAGAAGATGTGATAGGCCTGATTGACAAACTGAAGAGTAGTAAATCACCTGGACCGGATGGTATACACCCCAGAGTTCTGAAGGAACTAAAAAATGAAATTTCAGACCTATTAGTAAAAATTTGTAACTTATCATTAAAATCATCCATTGTACCTGAAGACTGGAGGATAGCAAATGTAACCCCAATATTTAAAAAGGGCTCCAAGGGTGATCCGGGAAACTACAGACCGGTTAGCCTCACTTCAGTGCCAGGAAAAATAGTGGAAAGTGTTCTAAACATCAAAATCATAGAACATATAGAAAGACATGGTTTAATGGAACAAAGTCAGCATGGCTTTACCCAAGGCAAGTCTTGCCTCACAAATCTGCTTCACTTTTTTGAAGGAGTTAATAAACATGTGGATAAAGGTGAACCGGTAGATATAGTATACTTGGATTTTCAGAAGGCGTTTGACAAAGTTCCTCATGAGAGGCTTCTAGGAAAAGTAAAAAGTCATGGGATAGGTGGCGATGTCCTTTCGTGGATTGCAAACTGGCTAAAAGACAGGAAACAGAGAGTAGGATTAAATGGACAATTTTCTCAGTGGAAGGGAGTGGACAGTGGAGTGCCTCAGGGATCTGTATTGGGACCCTTACTTATATTTATAAATGATCTGGAAAGAAATACGACGAGTGAGATAATCAAATTTGCAGATGACACAAAATTGTTCAGAGTAGTTAAATCACAAGCAGATTGTAATAAATTGCAGGAAGACCTTGTGAGACTGGAAAATTGGGCATCCAAATGGCAGATGAAATTTAATGTGGATAAGTGCAAGGTAATGCATATAGGGAAAAATAACCCATGCAATAATTACACAATGTTAGGTTCCATATTAGGTGCTACAACCCAAGAAAGAGATCTAGGTGTCATAGTGGATAACACATTGAAATCGTCGGTTCAGTGTGCTGCAGCAGTCAAAAAAGCAAACAGAATGTTGGGAATTATTAGAAAGGGAATGGTGAATAAAACGGAAAATGTCATAATGCCTCTGTATCGCTCCATGGTGAGACCGCACCTTGAATACTGTGAACCGTTCTGGTCGCCGCATCTCAAAAAAGATATAATTGCGATGGAGAAGGTACAGAGAAGGGCTACCAAAAATGATAAGGGGAATGGAACAGCTTCCCTACGAAGAAAGACTAAAGAGGTTAGGACTTTTCAGCTTGGAGAAGAGATGACTGAGGAGGGATATGATAGAGGTGTTTAAAATCATGAGAGGTCTAGAACGGGTAGATGTGAATCGGTTATTTACTCTTTCAGATAGTAGAAAGACTAGGGGGCACTCCATGAAGTTAGCATGGGGCACATTTAGAACTAATCGGAGAAAGTTCTTTTTTACTCAACGCACAATTAAACTCTGGAATTTGTTGCCAGAGGATGTGGTTAGTGCAGTTAGTATAGCTGTGTTTAAAAAAGGATTGGATAAGTTCTTGGAGGAGAAGTCCATTACCTGCTATTAAGTTCACTTAGAGAATAGCCACTGCCATTAGCAATGGTTACATGGAATAGACTTAGTTTTTGGGTAATTGCCAGGTTCTTATGGCCTGGATTGGCCACTGTTGGAAACAGGATGCTGGGCTTGATGGACCCTTGGTCTGACCCAGTATGGCATTTTCTTATGTTCTTATGGAAGCTGAGGGTATAAGGGTTTGACTCAGGTATGCAGGGGTGGTTTCAGAACCATCTCATTCATCTCTAGTAAAGACATGTGAACCAAATCATAACCAAACGCGAGCCTGGTTTGAGCCTGATAGAAATTTCAGATTTTCCCCAGATCTTCCAGGGGATTCCTTCACATTTCCCTCTATGAATTGAGGGGGAAAAAAAAAAGCTGATCTCATAAATGGAAAGATCTCTTATTTGAAAAACATCCATAATGCACTACTTGAAGACCAGATATGGATTTTGCCCCACTTTTGAAATTTTAGGTAATAAAAAAGTTTGATGGACCAATTCAATTAATCTACAGATTTCTTTGAAGGTTCTTCGACGAACTGGGGAACAGATCCTTTTTTTTTTTTTTTGGAGAGTCACTCATCAGTAATCATTAATTAAAAGCATCTCAAACAGCTTCTTTTCTGCTCAAATTGTTGAAGTGCTCTTAGACAGAATGATCCTATGGCTACTACTGATCTTGGAAACTTCTCAGAAACATGATCAGCACAAAAAACTTTCAGCAGTGCACGTGGAACAAAACCACATTAATAGAGCAATTATCATGGAATGGTTTAATTGATTTTTTTTTTACTATGCCAATTCTCTAGAGACGCAGCAAATCATTTTAGAAGCGTATTCAGAGAGATAAAGTACAGAAGCAGAACAGCAATACAAAGGCACACAATGGCGCAGAGTCAATTAACTAGACAAAATCAGCTGCATGTTACACAACTAATAATCATTAGAAATGTACGGGTAGTGAAACATCCATTGAAGTGAACTATAGAAGGGTAATAAAAATTACCCATTCCTTATAGTTATGGCAATTGGATACCAGAAAGCCAGCTTTTATCGTCTTGTATATATTATCTAACGATGGTTGCTGCAGCAATAATTTATAGCAGCAATGATAAGAAGGAAACTGGAATTTCAAGCTTAATCTCAGTCTATAAGTGCTGAGAATACGTAGTGGCATTCCACCATTTTACGTAAGTAGTACAATAGTAATACAGTAAATATAGTATTTGGCCACCTGGAAAAGAAAGAAGAGACAGACAGTTCAATATTTGTGTAGATACAGTGGCTGAGGGGTTGGTAGACAAGGGCTTTCTTTTCGGATACACAGATTTTCAGCAGGGTCAACACATGCAATGGAGAAGAAAAAAAAATGGAAAGTTTGATAGCTGGGTGAAAGTTCGGCATCCAAAACTTAGTGGGAAAAAGTGTAGAGTCGTGCAGTGGAGGTGGTGAAATACTGATGTGCACCACACAAGAGAGAGAGATCTCAGGTTGACCATATCTGATTATCTAAAGGTAGCAAAACAGTGTGACAAGGCAGTGTCACGAGCCAAAGAATACCAGAGTGCATAGGGAGTAAAAAAAAAAAAAGGATGTGATAATTAGGGGTGTGCATTGACATATTTTATTTTCTTCTTTTTTTTTGTAATACAATTTTTATTGAGTGATCCTCAGACACAATATGAAACTTTGCCGATAACAGACAAGCAAACATAATACAGCAAACGATATTGATGACACAAATCACAGAACCATGAGGAAACACTCCTCAATTTTCCCCCTTCCAGATATCTATAACTGTGTCTAAGACATCTCTAGAGCCACCCTAGAGAATACTCATGTCACCAACAAACTAGGAGAGGCTGCACTCTGATACCTCCCCCAGTCTGACATATTGAACAACTATAGCGGGCTAGCTCTGCTTAAACAAGAAGGAACAGGAGTCCAGTATGCTTATCCCCAAACCCTCACCCTCTCCAAACCTCCCCGTCCCGCTTTCTTCTTCTTTTTTTTTAATATATTTTTGTTTAGTTCTTATTTCATTTTGTTTTATTTCTTTTCAAATAGACAAAACAAACAAAATAGAAAAAAATGGGGAAAAAAGCAAAAAATGTCATGTTGTGGCCCTTCCCTGCTGATTAGAAAAAAAAGCACCTACATTTTTTAAACCTCCGCTCCCCACCCCATCTCTTGCCCTATCCTTCATAGGCTAGGAGCAACCCCCAGTCTCTGCTGCCCTCTCGGAGCCATTTTTCAAAGTAATGCTGGCTAAACTGAGGCCAGCACCATTTTGAATTTGATTCTGGCCGGACATTTTGTTGCACGGCAAAAATTCACAACAGCTCAGGCTGCCCTGAGCACACTCCTCGTGATAATGCTTCTGTTAGTGAGACCTCATCAAGAGCATCGTGTGCAGTTGTAGAGGCTGAATCACCAAAAGTACATAGACAGGTTAGAGACAGCCTAGAGAAGAGCATTGTCTGCATCCGAAGCTCAGTGTAATGAGACTCAAGGGCCTAAACATGTCCAAGCTAGAAGAGAATAGGGCCACCGAGAAGTGAATTAGTGGAAGTAAGACCACCTTCCAACGACCTGTAATTTCAGTTATTCATATTCCCAAGGAATGCAAATAGATTGCTATTTCCTCTCTGAAGGACCTGCTCACCGCCTGCCACCATGCAAAGACATTCAAGTATTTTGGAAGAAGATAGCATCTAGTGTAGACTGTACTGAGTAAAGGTGTCTTAACTGGAATCTGCAGGGACCTGTACTCTGCAATCCTAGAAACACTGCTCCGACTCAGTTCCTTCGAAAGAAATAACTGTAAAGGAAAAAGGAAGTCAGGCAAGAAAGGTTAGATATGACGTTTACTACGATACGGTGTGTTCTAAAATGTAATTCTTTATTTCACTAAAAGTAGTCATTTATCCATGTCTTCTTATACTGTATTCCACAAAGTCTTTCAAAAAACACAAAGGCTTTGGGGCACTGTTGTTGAGCGCTGATGGGGAGCGACGCAAGTGAGTGAAGCTCTGTCTAACTCGGGAGTTCTTCCCTCTCTTTCCCGCTGTTAACCTGAGGTGATTCGACCTATTAGAGGGGATTTGTGTACTTGATATCCTCCTGCTGCAAATTTTTGACTTTGATTACTGAAGCTACAGTTTTACCGTGGGTACTAGGCGCACTCGAAGTACTACGGAGAGGCCCAATCACGGGCTACTACAAGTAGGTGGGGGAACCTGAGGGACGGAGTTGCAGTGATAAGGGTAGCCGAGAGCACTGTGAAAACCTGGGGTCAGCGGCAAGTTCAGAGTTATGACTCAGATCTTCACTGAAATGAAACGTTTGAGAGCCAATGTTACTAAAAGATATGGGACGAACGCAAGCTGCGATCACAAACATTAAAGGTCAGCTGGAAGGGTTGTGCCCGAGCTTAGAAGAAATGGAGAGGAGAGTGCCGGACCTGGAGGACTGGAGACATCGGCAGTGAATTTCCTTGTTCAGCTCAGGAAACGTGTTGGGCGGATCAGTTCATGTATACAAACGAGATGCTGGTGGTCAGTTTGTCAGAGAAAGGGCATCCAGCATCTCCCAAGAATACTTATATTGCTCAATAAAAAATTATGCTTTCTACAAAACCTAAGTGTTCTTGTATCCATGGAGAAGCGTCATAAGAGTGTTTGGCGCATAACAGCAGCTGCAGGACAAAGTGGTTGAGCTGGCGGACGGATCTCACTGAGCTAATGTTCGGGTATTGGGAGTCCCAGAATGTGTGGAGAGGTCTAATAGGCACAAAGTTTTGGAGCAGTTGCTGAGAGATCTGCTGTCACCTGGTGTAGATGATCCGCACCCCCCATCCAGCATTAGATGAGCAGCAACTTCCCCCGAGCTTTTGTTATTAAATTTCACAAGTCTCAGATCAAAGATTGGGTGTTGAAAAAGGCAAGGGAACTGGGCCCGTTGAGTTATCCATGACATAAAAGTTTCTATCTTTCCAGATTACAGCTATGATGCCTCCCAAAAAAAACTGTGCTGCCTACGGAGGGGTTAAAAAAATATTACAATGAAAGAAGTTGAAATTTCACTTGCTTTACCTGGCCCAACTGACAGTGCTTGTGGAGGGGAATCGGAAGCACTTTAACATGCCACAGGAAGCTACAGCGTTTAGCAAAGGTGGTGCTCAGTGAGTATGGCTTCCAGAAGTCTGGGGAAGTCAGTGACTGATGGATCTGGCGGCGTAGTTTGCCAGGGCCGATCACCATCGCTTACTGGCACCGCGGAAGCGGATGGCAATGGATTCCGGAGCTAACCGATATGGGCGCGCGCCCATCACTGACTGCCTGTGCTGGGTCCCTGACCGGCCGCCACGTTTCGATGTGCTCAAATCCCTGGGAAGGGTGGACCTCTTGGAAGGGCGCATGGTGGACCCACGAGGGAGTTGTGTGCACGTATGGTTCCCATTCTGAGAAAGTCAATTTGAAAGTGACGTGTGGCTGCGGTACTGAGGAACTATTCTTACAGTGAAGAATCTTCAGCATGAACGTCTGGGGCAGTTTCAGTTTAGCAGGAGAGTATACAAGAAAAATCATTTTTTTTCTCTTTTTCTCTTCTCTGTTTGCTCATGTGTGCGTGTTAGGTGGACGTCACCTTATGAGTAGTGGGATGAAGGTCTGCTTACTATAAAGGTTGGCTGCAGGGGGGTGGGAGGGAGGAGTGAGGGAGGAGTGAGGGTGGGAGGTTGCTGTGCTGGTTGCTGTGTTGTTCTTCTTTAGTGCTGATGGGATTTTGTTTTCTTTAGGGGAGGGGGTGGGGTGGGTGGATAGAAGTTTGACCCCCTTTTTTAATATCTCTCACACATTTCTCTCTTTAATTTATCAATAGAGAAAAATTGTTATGATGCGTGAGTTGGATGGCGATGTGGGCGATTTCTGTAGAGGGAAGGTGTTGACATTCATACAACAATGTGCATGACTCTGCAAGCTGATGCTCAGCGACATTCCAGCATCCCGCGCAGTGACGTTGGGTGGCCACATGTGTTGGCTGTTTGTTCCTGCAAGATGTTGGTGCCTCCTAGACTCCTTGTAGACCTTAATTACTACAAGGCTGCTGTGTTGGAGTGGCCCTTGTTCTGCTCTCCAGTGTTAAAGTGGGCACTATTGTTTGGGCTACTTTCTGTGGCTTACGTTCCAGTCTGCTAACTTTTGAGGGTATTGCCCATGGTGGGACTTGTTCCAGGTTACAGGTTTTGCTGGGTGGGGAGTTGGGAGGGTGAGGGTTTGAAAAGGTTTGGGGAGCAGAGGCAGAGTCTTGGCCTTGAGGGTTCTCCCGCTGGAATGGAATGTCCAGTTGTATTCCCAGGGTTTTTGTTATTTCCGCTAATGCCACGGGAGGGAAGTGGGGGGGGGGGGGGTTGATAACTGAAGGATACCTTATTTGATCCTCTTTACAATTGTGGTTGAGTGGTGGGTTGAGGGAGGGTTTGGTTTAATCTTGAGGAGGGGTTTTAGGGAAGGTAAACAGCGTGCTAAAATCTGGCTATGTCTGCACTATTTGTTTATTTTGTTAACTATGCGAATACAGAGCTATCATTCTGTGCTGTTATGTATGGTGATTAAACAACTTCTTTCTTTCCTCCAATGGTGCAGATATGCGAGGGTATGTAATAAGCGCTTGTCCTATGCCTTGGTTGTTGCCCCCAATATAAGTTCATTGGTTAATTGTATTTCTTTAAATGTCGGGGGGAATTTCTTCGTCCATAAAAAGGAAGCGTATTTTACAGTAAGCGCACAAAAAACAACGCTCAAATCCTCTTTTTGTAAGAGACATATTTAACAAAATGGGAGCACAAGAAGTTAAGAGCAGGTCGTGTCAGAGCAGTTTATTCTTTCTCCTACAATTCTTGGAGTAGGGGAGTCTGTATACTAATGGGTAGAAATTTGCCCCTGCAAGTACACATAATGTAGGTGGACACTGAGGGGAAATATATTAAGCACAATTGTCCTCTGTATTCTGCCAAATTTACATTTGTGAATGTATATGGTTTGAATGCTGACCAACAGACCTTTTACCATAATTTGACTGTTGCTGTGCTGTTGCATTCTTTGGCCTTGAAAATGAATGCATTGGTGGAGATTGTAATGAATGCCCCAACCCAACTCTGGACTGGACTTCAAGGTTTAGGCTAGATTTGGCCATTACCTTAGCACTAGGGATCTTATTGATAACTTCCATTTGCTAGATATCTGGTGATGTCATCATCTGAAGGAGAAAGATCACAATTATTATTCCCCTAGTCATGCTACATATTGTAGGATTGACTATTTTACAAATATGTGTACCCCAAATGTTTTCTCTAAGATTACTGCTAGTATAATATTGAATCGCTCCATTTCTGATCATCACCCCATTCAAATAGGCATTAATGTGGTCCCTCCTGACCCTAGAGCCTTATCATGGAATTTGAATATGTCCCTCCTTGGGGACAAGTATTTCCCAGAGTTGTTAGGGAATGTCATATTAGAATTTAACAAATTTAAACCTGAAGGGGATTATGCACCAGACCTAAAATGCCTTTCTGCATAGTATAATCATAAGCTAAGCCAGTCACCTCTGGAAGGAGAGTAGAAAGAAAGTGGATGTTTTGATGGGTAAAATACAGGCGTTAGAGGGAAGGCAAAGAAAGAGAATTAAAAGTGTTGAAGATTGGGAAAATAAGGAGGGTTTTAGAATATACAAGACTAAACTTTTACGAGCATGGCAATAGACAGGGAGCTAAGGGGGTCATTTTCCAAAGGTATCGCACGTGAAAAGGGACTTTTCGCGTGCGATATCTAAATCGGGGCGGACTCCATGATGACTTCGCTGAAGGCGAAAAGGTAGGATACCTTATTGCAGCCAGCAGCGTGCCCAATAGAACCACCTTTCACGGTGGCGCTGCCGGCTTTCACAGGCCCGCCCCCCGCTTCGCCCCCCTCCCGCCCCCCATTACCACTGGATTTTCTAAGGTCTGCGACCTTAGAAAATCCAGGCCTAAATTAGCTAGAGCTGTTAAGAAACAGTTGGCAAATCTAGTATAATAGCAGTGAAGAACCAATCCAGAGAGATTATCACTGATCCCTTGGAGAAAGAACATGTTCATTCACTTCTCTCTGAATTGCTGATTATGGAGATTTGAGTTCTAATGACTCTGACAGGATTGAAGCGTTTTTAAGCAGCTTAAACCTGCTTTGCTTGAGTGATGCACAAAAGGATATGCTTGCAGCCCTGTTTTGCACTACTAGAGATCCAGGCGGCAGTTAAAGCATAGTCTGGTGATAAGTGCCCTGGTCTGGATGGGTTTCAGATGGAATTTTTCAAAAAATGCCTTCCAGAAGTGGATCCCATTCTTCTCCCTCTTGTTCAAAGGTTAGGGGAATTGTGGACATCCTCAAGTACTATGGCTGATGCAACAATATCGCTTATTCACAAGAAGGGCAAAGATGCACAAGAGTGTGGTTTATACCGACCTATCTCCTTGTTAAACTCAGATACTAGCAAAGGTTTTCCAGTTGCGTTTAGAAGTTGTTTTACCACACTTAATTCACGGAGATCAAACTGGATTTGAGAAGGGGAGGGTTTCCTCCAATAATACTAGAAGATTGTTCACTATACTACACATGGCCAAAAAGAGGGATGTTGCAGCTTTGGTGCTGTCCCCAGACACGGAAAAAGCCTTTGATCGGCTAGGATGGCCCTTCCTGTTTCAAGTCCTGAAGCTTGCATGGTTGCTGGATAGGTTTACTCATGGGATTCAAGCCATGTGCAAGAGAATGAGAGCCCATGTGCTAATTAATGGCTCATTGTCCCCCTTAATCACAATAGCATGTGATACTTGCCAAGGCTACCTGCTGTCACCTTGACTTAGCAGCGGTAATTAGGTAGCATTCTCATATTAAGGGCATTAAACTCAGAAGGAAGGAACAGAAGATTTCACTCTATGCAGACAATGTACTGGTATACTTGATGGACTCCTGAGTGATGGGACCAGCATTTTTGGATTTATTAAATAGCTATGGTGCCCTTTTGGGATGGGATAAAAAATAAACTTCGACAAGTCCGAAGTCTACCCAGTTGATCTTCGATCGATGGTACCTGAATGTCTTTCTGCCTTTAGGGTGGTGAAAGATGGTTTTACATACTTTGGGATCTATGTTCCCAGAGATTATCACAATTGATTGGGAAAATTAAACAGAATTTGCAAGATTGGGGAGACCTGCCTTTGATGTGGGCGGGTAGAATCAGACTTCTGAAAATGAATTTGCCGCTAAAGTTATTGTACCTTGTTCAGCATGTCCCAAGCTCTATTCCACCACAGGTATTCTGAGCTATTCTCTGATCTTCATAGTTGGATGGGAAAGTTTATCTGGGACTATAAACCGGCAAGGATTAAATTAAGCCAGTTATGGCAGTGCAGGGAGCAGTGGGGAATGACTGCCTAATCTTTGCCTTTATTATTGTGCTGCTAGATTGGTCTTCCTTCAGGTTTGGATTTGTGAACAGGCATTTCCTGGGTAGCACTGGAAAAAAAGCAGATGGATGGATATGGTCAGTTTGGTTGTGCTTCCATTCTTATCTCTTGCTTCACCTCTAACAGCAGAGAGCAAGCAGGTTGCACATTTGGAGACAGGTAAGTAGATACTTGGGGTTAGCCAACAAGAGTTTGTCACTCATCACCCCCCTTTTCAGTAACCCTGTTCTGTCTAGTTGCATGTTTTCTCTTGTCTTTAAGGAATGGATAGAGAAGGGATTAGTTACTTTATCTCAGCTCTAGGGAGATAAAAGTTTCCAAGCTTTTCAATTGTTGGTGCAAGATTTTGATCTTAGCTCTCAGTCTCATGCCCTGTACCTGCAGTTGCATCACATTGTGTCTGGACACCTTAGCTTGGTGCAGACTTTGCATGCCTTGAATGGCATGGAAGCTTATGTCAGTGATCTGTGTGCTTGGATTAGAGGCACTGCGCTAATATATCATAGTATTCTTGAAGGTAAATTTGGTAAATCTATGCCACAATCACTCATCGATGCTTGGAATTGGAGAGTAAGGACTGGAAAACTATATGGTTGTCTGCGTATCATTCTCCATTTGTGCAAGGTGGACAGCACTGATCATCTGCTTGTTACCTAGAACCTATAGAATGCCTATTCACTATTCAAATATATTTCCTGATATTGATAACTCTTGCTGAAGGGGTTGTGGGAAGGTTGGCACTTATATATATATATTATTAGCTATTTCTGGTCCTGGGTCATGAAGGAAATTGCTGATATCTTGTGATATTCTGTCCACACTGAGCTGCAGTTGGAACTGTTAGATACATGGGTGGGTTCCCCCCTGATGCAGGTCAATTGCAGAAAACTGGCTGGCCAGTGGCCAATTGTTGTGGTTGATGGCTAGATTTACTATTGCCACCTTTTGGAAATCCAGTCCCCCACTGGATTATTGGCAGAACCAGGTGCGTGACATAGCTGACAGAGAAGTTACATTATGATTTGAAAAATGAAAATTTTAAGTACCAGCAAATATGGGGACCATATATGGAATATTTTTGCGCAGCCACTGGCTGTAAGTGACTAAATAAACTTATATTTGCTATCATTTATGCAGTCATCTGCCTCTGTTTGTGACGGTCTCTTGTTATTTTCATGTAGTTGTGAGACATATGTTTGGAGACCATTAATATTATATGTACGCTGAAAAAAGTTGTTAAATAAAGAGTTGAAAAAACCCCCAAAGAGCATCCAGGTTTATGGAGAAGATTCAATGCAGTGTTTATTGTTGCAAATCAGTCCGACTCAGTGATGCAAAACCCATAAAAGATCGAGGACTTTAAAATCATTGATTGCAGACTACAGCCCTGTTGTGTTTAAACATACACCAAACCACATTTTAAACATTTTACCAGCTGTCTTATTATTTCCAAGCCTAGAGCAATGGTGTTTTCCAGAATTGGATGTGACAGATTGTAATATATGTAGACAAGCAGCAGATAGGCCTAAAATAATGCACTAACATGAATGTACAAATTGTAATTCTTTGTGGGTGGCCGCTGTCCTCTCATGCTATATTCCCATTCATAGAGGAAGCCAGTTGTAATCCTACAGATTCAAGTTCGCCAGTTTCAATAATGCATGTCTAAGTCAGAATTCAGGACTTTGCCCATTTGTCTTGAATATGTACGAGCCCTACCAGAAGAGGAAGGAAAAAATGTAATATAGCAAGGTGGCAGGAATTACATATCTCCCTAACATGAGCTGCAATAAAATGTGGAGTCTTACATTGTATCACAAGCATTCCCCAATTATTCAGATATTCAAATGTTCAAGTCAATGGCTTTTTCCAGCGTTGAGGGACGTTACACACTGCTTAAACCTGCTGGAAATTTGAAGTATTTTTGCTTGAAATGGTGCAGACTGAGCTGCAATCCCACAGCTGATGTCACTGGAGTAAGAGTGGATTGCCAGTGGCTTAAAGCAGACACATCTTGAAAATAAAAGGGATTGATATTTTTACAGCAGCGTGAACCACAATTTCGTTTTTAGTGGGGCTGCACATCAAAGTAGCATCACTGACATCCAAATGTGCAGGTTTGGTTAAGCATAATGGGAAAATATGATTGAAAGGCCCTCGACTGCACAGAAAAAATGCTTTCCGAGCTCTCTCTTTTCCAGTATAACTGGCCAGAGCTGCTGGGTGCTGGGCAGGAGCTCCGGATCAACCTCTAGCTTCTTCTTTCTGCTATAAAAATAAGTTTGAGGGCTTGGGCTGGAATGAATCTCCTAACACAATTATGTTTTACAAAGCTGAAGGTTTGTGCCTGCAGATAAAAGAAAGAAATTGTAGCCTGCAAAAACTGAAGCCTTGAGGGTCATAAGAGTTTGAGAACATGGCTGTTTTCACAAGGATAGGAGATTTAATAATAATAACAGTAGCCAGTCTTATACTTTTTCCTGAATGTATTACTTTCGTTTTGTCACCATACAGTATTTACTATTGATTTCTTTTAACATTTCTTTTTAATTTATTGATGTTATATGTTTGATTAATTTGATGTTATTGTAAATAAATGTTTATTGCCTTTTCTATGTTATAATGTTATGGTACCTTACATATTTTGCATGTATTCTATGTAAATCACCTTGATGATCAGAAATGAATGACAGTTAAATCAAATAAATAATAATAATATAATGTTAAAATCAAATGTACTGCATTAGATTGGTGTTGAAAGAGTGAATCAGTCTGGAAGAGACAGACATGGCTAGCATACAAAGAAGAGATGCTGTTAATAATCTCCAAGATTATTAGGTAGGTTGGGGAGTGCCAAGCGTAGGACCAACTTGAAATAGAGAGATATTGGAGTGCTTGCACGTGGTCTTCCTCAAGCCAGCTTGTGGAGGAGCCCACTCATGAGGAGGAGCTGCTGGACTTGCTACTGGCAAATAGGGACAGTGGGAGGAGTGACCTAGAGTCCCGTGAATTACCCACACCGAGGCTAGTTTTGCTGGGGTAGCTGAGAGAAAACTTGCACATGTAAGTTCGCTTTGAAAACTGGTTAATGTTTGCATGTAACAATCTGCAAATTTATATTGGCTGTTATTATCAAACTACCTTCAAAGAGACCATTGGTTTACTAAAAAACTGGGGGGAAAAAAGTAATAGCAACAAGAACAGCAAACAGACAGAGTAAGGGACAGGCAGAATCGCCAGGATAAAGAAAGGGAGGCAGAAAAGAGAGCTATATTAGCAAGGAATACATTGTAAGATCAGTAAAGGCACTGGCAGCGCATAAAACTTTCTTTAGATACATTTGTAAAGAGAGGAAGATAAAAAAGGAACTATTAAGCATTAAAGAGATATTGAGCAGCGCAGCCGCATCACTGAATATACCCAGTTCTCTTAAAAGTTAGCCGGATAGATTAGATAGTGCTTGTGGCCAGGCTACTTTAGAACATGCACTCATATATGCGCACAACAGGGCTTATCGCATGCGAAAAGCCCTGTTAACGCAGAACAGTGGTCTCTTGTGAAGATTTGCTGGCCTTCGGAGTGGGGAAACTCCCTCCAAGATGAGATTTGGGCAAGGTTCTCTCAACCTAGCTTGATGTTACCCATGTAGAGAGTCCATCAAGCTAGGTTGAGAGAACCTTGCCCAAACTTGGAGGGAGTTTCCTCACTCCGAAGGCCAGCAAATCTTCACAAGAGACCACTGTTCTGTTCGTAGGAGTCACGTAGAATGTCAAAGTGGCCCCTAACCCCCTACAGATTAATGTAATCTGTCAAATTTAAATGTAACTGGTTTGTTATAATGTAAACCGGAGTGAAGGCAACTCTGCTATACCTCGGTATATAAAAAACACTAAATAAATAAAATAAAATAAAATACACGCTTACCTAATCCCCACCTTGAGTTACTAGGTGGGCCTACCATAGGGATACAAATACCTGCCTATGGGCTATGATATTATGGCCAGGTGCTCTCTCACTCTCTTGCTCTCTCATTAAAAATGGTCCCCCAGTGGTTGAATGCATTTTGATAAATCCACCCCTTAGGCTACAGATGATTCAGAATGTAGCTTTTAGAATGATTTCAGAGGGCACCAGAATGTCTTCTATTTCCTCTGCTCTCTCAGCATTAAGGGCAATATGCAATTTATGATCCTTGGTGTTTAATTCTGGGTGTTTACTCACACAGTGGCATAATTATTTTGCACATAACAAATACACATATATGTTTATAGAATGGGTAGAGAAAGCATGGATATATATGCATGCCCTGAAGTAAACACATACTTTTGGAGCAGAAAGACATGGAATTTTATAAATAATGCATCTCCGGCAGCACAATATATAAAACACTAGCATTATTCCTTGCACATCCACTTACAGCAAATGCTGTACCATGAATAGTTTTAAAAGTTGGGCTCCCTGAGGGCAAGGGGAACCCAAAGGAAAATGGGTATTGCAAGTCATCTGAATCAGCGGTGGGAATGAGATGGAGAATTGTAGCTTGCATAATCCCATACAGAAATTTTTAGAGAACAAACTAAAAACCCTGTATGCATTAAATTATCCAAGGTCATTTTACATAGGTTTGGTGGTAGTAGATTGCTGGAATTGAATACTGCTGGGTATATTGAAATTTCCTAAAAAACTTTCAGTTGCATAATGGAGCCAAGGTGAAAATACATATTGAGATGAATGTTTATGTATACAGAGTGTCATAGGGAGAGTTAGGTGTTAGAAAGGTATCTTCTGTATGAGGAGGAGTCAGGTACTAAGGGGAATTTAAAATGTATCGATGTGCTTAAATTCACCTTACTTATTGACTCCGCCTTGATTGGTGAAGTCTGTAAAATGAGAATGATCAATAAACCTAGTTTTTTTTTATTAAAGTGTATTTCTTGGGCATGAAAAATGGTGAAGATGCTCTGCAAGATTTTCTGTATAGGAATTTCACTGCTGTTCGGAACCATTATCCGGTCCGGATAGCACCTTGACAAACTGATGGATGCACCAGGTGATTGCATCAAAACCAGTAGCACTTTCAAACTGAAGAAACAAACTGAAAAACGGTCTCATTCTTATTTAACACATACGGCTGAATTCTCAAAATGTTATCTGTGCAAAAATGAGCATACACGCGCGTAAGTAGCCTCTGCTTGCATAGTCCGTATTTTACAAAAGTCCAGAGTATGCGTTTATTTTCAGCTTCGTGTACACATATATGCGTGTAAAAAATGGCGAGGTCTAAGGGCCTATTTCAGTGGGTCCAACATTTGGATGCATGAGTTGCTATTTTAAAAGACATGCATGTAGATTTGCCCTCTTACTCATAAATGGTGGGTGGGAAACGGGCATTTTAGGGAGAACGATCCCTATAAATGCTGCTATTCGCGGGACTTGATTACTGTTATTCCCTGCTGCTAGGAATTCATGTGACTCATACTAGAACATTTTAGTTGTTACAAAATTCAGGAACCAGAGTTTTAACCAGTTCATGGGAATGCTACCACATAACACTTGCTCCATTTAAGCTCCTTTGGTTGCCAGTTCTCTTTAGAATTCATTGTAAAGTGTTCATGTCGATACATAAAATCATTACAATCCTGAGACAGTATGGTTAGGCTCTAATCTCCATTTGTATGCACTTTAATGCTGTCTGCACTCAGCCAACCAAGGGCTGCTGGTGGTCCCTACTGTGCACTAAGCACTTCTAGGGGTGGTTCGTGAAAGAGCAATATTGGTAGCCGGTCCTATTTTATATTCCATTATTTATATTCATTGTAAAGCTATTTGCTATGTTATGTTACACTGTGAACCGAGGTGATGTTTTGCTACGTGCCCCGGTATATAAAATTCTTTAAATAAATAAAATAAATAAATAAATTTTATGTAACACCAAGCCAGAAGCACTTTGAACTCTGGCTGATGTAATAGTATATTAAAAAAAAGCATTAGAAACTTGGCTTTTTAAACAAGCCTTTGCAGAATAAAGAGCCCTGGGGAGGAATGAAGGCTGGTCGCCTTAAATTTATCTATAAAGCATCAAAATGTGGTGGTAATAAGTCTCGAAAGGTGAAAGGCCTGGTCAAGTTACAGATTGCAGGTTGGTTGAAAATATAGAAATGTACATCAAACGTTTGCTTCGGTTTTAGGCTCATTGTTTGTTGTACTTGACTGTGTATGACTTATTGTAAGCCACCACAATCTGAGGAGAGACTTGCTCATTAGCAGGTCTAACATTAGCTAAATAAGACTTATCCAGCTAACTGACGATTTAATTGGAGATATTCAGCAGCAGAGCTGTGTTACTGAATATATCCCTTGAAAGTCAGCTGGATAAGTCTTATCAGGCTAATTTACTTATACAGCTTGGTTTGAAAATTAAGCCGCAAATCTACTCACATAGGAGCGGATTTTCAAAGGGTTACGCACGTAACCCGAAAACCCGCTCCTGCGCTCGCTGAGACTATTTTGCATAGGCTTTGCAATGCGCGCAAGTCCCGGGATGCGCGTACGTCCAGGGGCTCAAAAAAGGGGTGGGGCGGGGCAGCCCGGGGCAGGGCGGGGTGTGGCCAGAGGCTTCCGAAGGCCCGCTAGGCCGGGGGATCGTGCGCCGGCGCTCGGTCGGGGCGCGCAACCTGCCCAGAGGTAGGCCCAACTTAAATAATAAAGGTGGGGGGGGGGATTTAGGTAGGGCTGGGGGGTGGGTTAGATAGGGGAAGGAAGGTGAAGGTGGGGGGTGAAAGGAAAGTTCCCTCCAAGGCCGCTCTGATTTCGGAACGGCCTCGGAGGGAACGGGAAAGCCATCGGGGCTCCCGTAGGGCTCGGCGTGCGCAAGGTGCACAAGTGTGCACCCCCTTGCGTGCGCCGACCCCGGATTTTATAACATGCGTGTGGCTGCGCGTGTATGTTAATAAAATCGGGCGTAGATTTGTGCGCGCCGGATTGCGCGCACAAATCTACGCCCGCGCGTAGGTTAGAAAATATGGCCCATAAGTTCTTATAAAATAGCAGCTATTAAACTCCAGGCCCACAATTTGGGTATTTTGGTTGCTTTCTCCTTGTCTCTGCATCCCCCTATAAGTTAATTGATTCAATCCTCATACTACAAGCTCTGCCTTTTAAGGCCTTTAAAACAAATTCTTTTTTCTGCTGCCTTTCGCATGGTTGCCCAATCCATCATACTTGCCTCATTAGATTCCTGGAATGCTGTCCTCCTTGGTCTGTCTAAGTCCCACATCTGATAACTGCAACTTATTCAGAACTCAGTAGCTCGCCTAATAATAGGCATTCCCTCTCATGCAACCAACTCTCCAGTATTGGCTTATCTTCACTGGCTACCTACTGGCTGTTGTGTACACTTTAAGGTACTGAGGTTCATTTTTAGGAGCCCTCATGGCCAATCTGCTCCTTGCCTGGCAGAGTCAATACAGAAATATCATCCCTCTCGCATTCTTCCATCATCACAGCAGCATCTTCTGGAATGTCCTTCTCTTAAGGTGGATCATTTATCTGAGTCAAGAGTACGATTGTTTAAAACTGTTTGCCCTGAGTTTTGTAAATCCATCCGTGTAGAGATTAGGGCAGAGGGACTCTTTCTCTGCATTAGAAAGCTCCTCAAATCACATATTTTTCAGCTCACCTTTGATGACTGAGGTTACTTATTTGTGTTCTGGTTGTATCTGATTCAAATTTGTTTGTATTGTCATGTTTTGTTTTAATTTTCCATGTAACACAATTTAATGTTATCTGTGAGTCTATGAAATGTGCAATTGTAATCCGCTGAGATTTTCAGAGCGGCGAACTAGAAACCAGTTAAATAGCTAAATAAATAAATAAATAAATAAGTAGATAGATAACTAAATAACTTATGTGCATAACTTAGGCCCATCCTGTAATGGTCCTGGAAAGTTTGCCAGTTGCAGGGTCATCCCGCGACCAGTAGCACTCACTCTAGGACACAGACCTCCTCTGAAGTAGCAAGAACACTGCCATGATGCCACCAACATTCTTGCTCCCTGGGGGCCTCCAGCAGCACATACTTTAGGATGCTGCCTTTCCTCGAAGAGGCGAGGATGCCACCCATGTTGCCACCAGCACCCCTGCTGCTTGGGCTTCCCTAGGTGTGCAGGTACACGAGCTCAATGTGGCACCATTTGTAGTCCCTGTGGTGGGAAGCAGCCTGGCTGGCGCACTCTGATGACATCAGATGGCTGGGTATAAAGGCCCAGCTGTGCTTCCCTTCCTTACCTCAGCAAAAGGTCTTCCTGCTTGTTTGCAGTATGTCTTGTTCGTATGTTACTGATCCTGCCTCGGCCAGCCTACCCTGTCTCCAGACTGACTTCAGTAATGATTTCTGCAACGGATCTTGACTACTACTGCTGGCCGCCTGTCTCTGACCTTAGCTTTGGACTTTGCCTACATCTTGCTTCCTGCCTGCCTTAACCTCCGCTTCACTACTGGTTATTCTCTTACAACTTTAGTCCTGACCTTGGCCCAGTCCTGGACTCTCTTACCCTATATACCATGTGGGGACCATTGCCTAAGTCATGCCGGCCCCTGGAACCCAAAGGCTCAACCTGCGGGGAATAGAGCTGGTATAGATGAAGCTCCAATCTTGTCCCAGACCAGGGCATTTTCGCCAGCTGTTGGCATGGACCTAGTAGGTTTGCCTACTAGGCTGCATCCACTACACCATAGCACAAGGGTCCACTATTCTTACAGCTTCTAGATCAACCTCTTTTTGTGTAGGTGTGCACGAAAGTGGAAATACACGTGTATTTTTTATGTTTATAAAATAGCATGCATGTTGGAAAGAACCAATAGTAGAAAGCTGGCAGCACTGTCTACACAAAAATATGATTTTCAGGACGCCTACCATCTGCTCAATAAGTGCTATATTTGGCTTATGGGCACTATTGTAGTCTTATTTTGGGACATCAGATAAGCAGAAGAACAGAATTAACAGCCAAGACCAGAATGGATACCTACTACCACTTATAAACATACAAGAAGGATGCAAAGGGGTAAATTTTTAAAAAATGCGCGATCGCGTACTATTGTTCGCTCACCAGGCGCAAACAAACGTACGCTGGATTTTATAAGATACGCGCGTAGCCGCATGTATCTTATAAAATCCTGGATCGGCGCACGCAAGGCTGCCGATTTTGGGCAGCCGGCGCGCGCCGAGCCGCGCAGCCTGCCTCCGTTCCCTCCGAGGCCGCTCCGAAATCGGAGCGGCCTCGGAGGGAACTTTCTTTTGCCCTCCCCTCACCTTCCCCTCCCTTCCCCTACCTAACCCACCCCCCGGGCCCTATCTAAACCCCCCCCTACCTTTATCCGTGGATTTACGCCTCCCGGAGGGAGACGTAAATCCACGCGCCAGCGGGCTGCTGGCGCGCCGAGACTCGACCCGGGGGCAGTTCTGGAGGGCGCGGCCACGCCCCCAGAACGCCCTGGGCCAAAACCACGCCCCGGGCCCGCCCACGAAACGCCCCGCCCCCAAAACGCTGCGTCGATCGGCCCCGCCCCCGACACCCCCCCCAAAAAAACCCCGGGACTTATGCGAGTCCCGGGGCTCTGCGCGCGCCGGCGGCCTATGGAAAATAGGCGTGCCGGCACGCAAGGCCCTGCTCGCGTAAATCCGGACGGATTTACGCGAGCAGGGCTTTTAAAATCCCCCCCAATGAGTATAACTTTCAAAGTTATTTGCATTACTGCATGCGCATGCACAATCGGACGTGCAGAGATTTTTCCTAGTATTTTATAAGCTCTCTTTCAGATTGCATGCATAATTCCACTGCAAGGAAAGCACCTACTTTCCCTATCTATTTTATAAACATACACATATACATTTTAGGTGCACAGAAAAACAGAACATGTATGCATAAGTGATGTATTTTATCATGTATGTGTACATAAATACTTTCTTGTGTGTCAAATTTGATACCTGCACCATTTCATTCACTTCATCTTCATTTCACCAGCACTTCATCCGGAACCTCCACCATTTCATTCGGACCTTGCACCACAAAACTGCAGACCTCAGACAAGTTCAATATCAATTGCACTAGTTATTTAGCAGGTCTGTAATGGAATTTCGCTAAGTTAGATATCTCTTCCGCGTATGCTTCTTAACCCCGCCCAGAAATGCCCCCAGACCATCCCTTTTTTGTGCAGGTAAATGTGCACGTGAAACCAAAATATGTACAAACTTTCAACGATTATAAAATAGCATATGAGCAAATAAGGATACTTGTGAAAATACATCTTAATTGTCCAAGCGTAACCCTTTCGAAAATGTACTCAAATGTAACTTCCAGTAATCTTTTCATGCTTCTTGAGTTACTCTCTGTGAACAACCATCCAGCACAGTTCTATTCTAAGGACCCCTAGCACACATATTCTCATATTCAAGGCTCTTCCTTAACCTACTGACATCGTAGGAGAAGACCCCCCCCCACCGGCTTCAGCAAGTTCAGTTACATATCCTGGATTCCTGACCTGGGGTTAAAGTCTCTTGCCAACCAATCAGCTGCTAAGAAGTGAGACAACCATACTACCAGCCAGGGTCACACAGTCTCCATCAGGCACCTACATATTCTGTATCTCAGAGAGTGAGTCTCTCTCTTGGTCTAAAATATCTCACTTTGTGCCTACAGATTAGGAAGATAACTTTTCATCTTTTCAACAGTCTTGTTATGTGTGGAAATAATTACTTGGAAAGAGACCATTTTATTTGCAAACATTAAAAAATCTAACAGTTTAGCAGAGATGTATTTATTTATTTATTTATAACATGTAAACACCCCTCATCAATTACTAAGTGGTTTACAATAAAAATATTCATAAATACAAAAAATAAAACATAAATCAATCAAAACACGTCACAAATTTGAATAGACATACATTAAACGATAACCCAAATTCCAGCTTTAGTACTCCCTGGATGCTTAAAACTTCTTTTTTCCAAATTTTAAAAATTTACAAAAGACGACAGACAACAACAGAGAGCCATAATCAAGTCTCCATCTGCAAATGTATTTAGACTTCCTTAGAAAAATGGTAAGAAATATTAAAAGCTTGACTAAAACAAAATGATTTAATCAGCTTGTTACATTTTATAATTGAAACGTCTTTCTTTCACTCTAATGGGAGAGGATTCCAAAGAATGGGACCCTGTATCTTAAAAAGTCACCCACGGGATTCATCTAAGCGAATTAAACTGAAAGAGGGTACTTCTAGCAGCATCTGTTTCCCTGACCTAAGGGTTCTCGTAGGCCGATAAAGTTTTAAATCAGCATTAAAGGCAGGAGAAGCAATCCCATTAATGCTAGTGTTTCCCTGCGGTGCCGAGGCTATTGAGGTGTAATTGTTTGAGGTCTCTGTTTAAACATATTGGTAATGATACCGATCCTTTTTGTACTGAGTTGTTTTTTTTGCATTTAAAATATTACTTCTG
This sequence comes from Rhinatrema bivittatum, assembly GCF_901001135.1. NCBI lineage: Eukaryota > Metazoa > Chordata > Amphibia > Gymnophiona > Rhinatrematidae > Rhinatrema > Rhinatrema bivittatum. The sequence goes on from NC_042618.1 coordinate 9,761,933, forward strand.
ACATAACGATCGAACAAAGCGTTCAGAAAGTTGACACACGTGAAAAGCATTGAATGGCACATTAGGCACAGAAGACTACTGCAGTGAGAACCATCTATATTTCTCATAAAATATGAAATAAGTAACTTTAAACATAAATAAGAAAAGAAAAACCATACTAATAAAAAGAATAAATATTTCAAAACAGGTGATGAATAAATATCAAATAATTAAAAACTCATGTTAAAATGTTTTAAAATTTCCCAAATACCAATAAAATATTTCAAAATGTCAGAAACATCAAATAACACCCAATATAAGGATTTTAAAATCCCAATTTCTCCATACCTGAGAACTTCTAATTTCCAGTCACCTTGAGATTGTTGTGGATTAGTGGGGGTGCGGGGTTGATTCATACAAATCTTCTCCTCTCTCATACATGCTGACACACACACACACTCTCTCTCTGACTCACACACACTCTCTCTCTGACTCACACACACACTCTCTCTCTCTGACTCACACACGCACTCTACAAAATACATGCTCTCTGCTGGCTGACATCCTCCAACTTTCTCTCACTCCTCCCAGATCACCTCTGAATAAGTAGTGAAAAAAATGTTATTACCTCCATTGGTGATCAGGATGGATCCAGGCAGGGTTGCTTGTTGATTTTACAAGAGGTGCCCTTCATGTGGAAAAAGGAGGGCAGGAAGGCTCTGATGCAGGGGGAGCTGGTGCAGGGACGGTGCAAGAAGCTCCACAAACATGGGGCCACTGTGAATAGCATGAATCACATGATTGGGGTGACCAGCCCACCCGGGCATGCCCGAAACTCCAATATGACAATCCTATCTTGGTATGAACTAGGGTTAGCCAGTGTTAAAAGTAATCTTCTTGAATGAATCCCCCTTGCCAATATAGCATTACAATAAGCTTGCATTACATTTGTCTTTAATTTCTTTACAGTTCTGTGGAGTTTGATTACATGGATATGTGCTTTGTATTTGAGTACATAAGAGATGTTTTTGTGTAAATGTTTTTGCATGCAGTTATAAAGGTGTGAGGAGTAAATGAACAAGTATGAGAGAAAGCAGAAGGAGACCAAGTAAAACACAGCTCAGTAGAGGTTATGCATGCTATATAAGAAAATGCATATATTAGAATAGTAGGGTTGAGCATTCATTTGAAACGAATGAGGAATCTGTATGAAAAATATTAATTTTCAGTTATTCATTTCAAATGAATCAAATAGCTGGATCCTCCAAAATCTCTTAAAATTTGTATTTATTTATTAATTTGTTTATTTATTTATTTATTTATTCATTCATTCTTATTGACTGCTGACTCGGGGAACCTGGTCGGTGAGGTGTACAACAAATCCAGAAATCACATACAATAAAATGAAAATACAAAGAAAATCTGCATACAAAAATTAAACAATCAAAATAAAACCACACTATAATAACAAGAATAAAATAGATAAAAATATAAAAATGCATCATATTCTGAACTTTCATGGAAATATTTTATTTTTGGATTTTTAATTTCAGTACATAGTGCACATTAACAAACTGCATCCACTATTTGCCAGATATATTTTTCAAAAAGCCCAAACCATAAAACTACTTAGCACCAACCAGTCCTGAGATCAGCACCATTTTTCATGCACAACCAGTGAGACAGGAGTGGCTGGGAAGATTCTACAAATCTCATTATCAGAGACCTGTGGGAAAGGTAAGAGGGACTGAGGGAGCCTGTGGTGAGAGTGTGGGGGAGGACATTTCTATTTTTATCTTTGTTTTGTTTTTTATTTAAATCTTTCTTTTTTTTTTGGTTCAGCAAATGAACTGAATTGAAATAAACATTTTGAGAGTAATTTTACAGCAGCCTGAGTTGGGCTGAAGTCCATGCAGACCTCAGCCCTCATTTTTAAAGTGGGCTTACGTGCAGAAGTCCACATTGAAAATCAGCAGGCATATTCAGAATCCTGCTTGGTATAAGCGCGCATATTTATGCCTGCATGGGAGCAGGTGTAAATGTGTATGTGCACACTTACATGCATACATTCAAGAATTGAAAGTATGCGCAGAAATAATTTCCCTGTCCCAAATCCCCTTTCAATTCCATGGAAAAGTATCCTTGAAATCATTTGCGCATACAACTCCCAGGCTAATTTTCAGAAAGCCACTTTACATGTGCACATGCTTTTGGAAATTATCCCGAAAATGAACTGACTCCAAATCCTGTCCCCAGCCCACCTCCCCCTCTAAAAACGATTTCCCCTGCACATCCCTATAGGATAGGCCAAAGGATTTTTTTTAAAGGTAGGTTCCATGATCCCTGCTTGAAATAATGGCCATCTTCCTCTATTCTCACAGATAACCCTCTCACCCCTGAGCCTGCAGTCTTCTTAACCACCCTCCCCCCAGGGCCTACGGTAATCAGCCCATCCTGAAGCCATGATTGCCAAAAGGCAATGTCCTGGAACCCCACAAATAACCTTCGTTCCTCCCTCCCCTGAAATCATGATCCTTTCAGTAACCCCTCTGGAACCAGAAGCATCTTTCTCTCCCACCCCAAAAGCTGGGATCCTCACGCCGGTAAAGTTCAATTTAATATTCTTTCTATGGTCTTCGGATAACTGCATGAAATGGGGCTGGATTGTTCATTCTGCATCTTGACCTCCTACTATATTTTCTAAAACACCACAGTGTCGTGAATTGCGCAGTGCAGAGGGGCGGGTGGGGGGGGGGGGGGGGGGCAAAGCAGGGGGCGGGCCAGCGAAAGCCGGCAGCGATTGCACCTCTGCGGTTCACGACGGCGGCTTTCGTCCATGTCAGAATTGCAGTATTTGTAGATTATGTATGTCAGTACAGTTTTTTTATTCATCCGGTTACAAGAAAAAAGGTTTTCCTGCGAGGGATCACTAATTGCCAGTCTGTGTCAGTGGTGTATATCATACAATGTCCGTGTGGGCTGTTTTATGTAGGAAAGACATCGAGAAAAATAAAAACACGGATTCAGGAACATTGTAGTAGACTTCGGAATGAAGTAGAAACTGCCCCATTAGTGAAGCATTGGCGGGAGTTTCAACATACAGTGGAAGATCTTCGGTTTTTTGTTATTCAAGAAGTAAAATGTAAACGTGGGGGAAATCTGAATAAAATTTTAATGAGATTAGAACAGAGATGGATTTTCTCTTTAGGTACTTTATGGCCAAATGGTTTAAATGATAAAATCGATTGGGCTGTGTGTTTTTGATTTTTGGGGGGACCTTTTTGAGTGAGTCAGTATGAAATCATTGCTTAATATTGTCCTCTAAAAAAATAAAAAAAATGTTTTCTGGTTTGGGTGAATGGATAGTCCCTTTAAATTAGTTTGGAGGTGGTTGAATGAAGGGTTGAGGAAGTAGGTGTGGTCTAGTTGTTGAGTAGTTTAAAAGGGGTTGAAGGGGAGGAGTTGGTTTATCCCTTGGATTCGGTTTGATGTCGGCATTCAGAGGTGGTAGAAATAGTTGGTTCTCGAGTTTAATAAGGTGAGTCTCCTTTGATTTGTCTGCAATTTTCTGGCATTTAGAAATTCCTTCCTGCGGGGTAACTATAGGATGGAATTTTGGTAAAGATGTTTATGAGATGTTTATTCTGATTTGAATCGCTATAGGTAACTCATAAGAAATGACAATGCCATTCAGTGAAAATGGCGTTTCAGATGTGCGGATGATCAAGAGTCGGGGGACGTGTCTGTTCTTATACGTCTATAGGACGTATAGGTAAATATGTGAAAATGTTATGTCAAAGAGAAATATCGAATACAAAGTTGTGGTGGGATATTTGTTTATTTGAATGTTTAAAATTGATTGAGGATGTTGTTCATTGTAGATGTCATTTATACAGGAATATTGAACTAATGGATATGAATGAAAATATATAAGCAGCAGGAAATTCTTTAAAAATTCTCCTGAAGAAGCCTGTGGAAGGCGAAACATGTTGAGAAGATCAAGAGAGGAGGAAGAAGAATTGAAATAATTTTGCCATGAGAATGTGCAAGATTTAGGAAATTGAATTTTTCTCTGCTTGTAATTCAATTCGAAGAATTTGTAAAGTGAATGGAAACTTTGGGTTATATGTAAAAATTCAATTTGAAAATGAAGATGTTTTTAAAAGGTATTGGAAGATGTGTGTGGTGAGTGTGGTATGAATGTGTGATTAAGTGGAATGTTTGGGTCCGAGGTTGATATTCCTTGTGTGAGATTTTAAAAGGCTGTTTCTCTGGAATTCTTTCCAATTTTGAATATTAATAAAGTTTGGAATATTATATATGTCACTATTTATTTTTGGTTATTTTTAAATGAAGCAAAATAAAACGTGAGTGATTAAAAAAAATGAATGCGCCCCCTTCATGATGATTTTCTTCTTGGTTTTCTTGCCAATCCCCATGAAGTCTCTAGAACTTTCTCGCTTTCCCTTAGATCATCTCAATGTGCCCACTTCTAAGTTACTTGTCGGTTTCGGCCATGTTTACTGTAATAAATGCATTTCCTGAAAGCTTTAACAGCATTTGTCTTGTAAGCTCCTCGGAGCAGGGACCGTCTCTCTCACGTGCATCTGTTCAGCGCTGCACGCGTCTTGCAGGGCTATAGAAGTAGCAGCAGCAGCAGCAGCAGTAAGGGAACTGATCTTGAACGTGGTGGGCTTCCTGGGGTATCTTTACCCCTTCCATTACTGAGAAATCACTTTGAAGAATCGTATTATTTGTTTATTGCTCTGCAATTAATTATTTTCAAGTCACTTAATTAAAAGAGTTAACAGCTCATTTCCTTTGCTTCCCACGAATAAATTACGAGGACAGCAAAGCTAGAGCGACTGAAGGCAGAAGCAATGACTCATAAAGGTTTCTTAGTAAAACTGCATTTGAACACACTTTTCCAAAGTATATTTGACAATGGTATTGTGCAGAAGAGCCGGAGTGAGACATTACTTGTCAAGACGAGGAAATCAAATATTTTACCATAAGTGGAAAGAAAAGCCTTTTGACGTGTTCCCGATGGGGTGTTCGGAACAAAATAATGTGCTATTCTGATGTAGAGATCACAGTGTATAGGGCTTGAATCGCCACGTTATTTCTGGCCTCTTCAGCGAAAAGGGACCCCCAAATCGGCAGAGCAAAATATAATGTACTTGATACCTGACGACCCCCCAAAAATAAAATATTATGTCTCCCCTTTCCCTAAAAGAAAAAATATTCTAAGCACAGAGGAGGAATAATTCCCAAGATGCTTCAGTAACCTCAGAGACTCTCCACAAAGATCCCCCATGTCCTCTCCTTGTGAACCCCCAGATGTTATGCCTGACCTCCCCCCGAGACCTACTTTGGTGCTGCTCTGTTGGCCAGCCGGGGCAAGTACAGATGTGGCAGCCGTCATATCTCCCTCCAAGTTGGGATCGAGCTGGCCTGCTCAGGGAGGGGGGGAACCTCATCTTGGATCTTCTGCTCCACCACGCAGGGTTCTGCCAGCCTCTGCCAGCGGACCCAGCTCACGTGGCTCGCCTTTTACTCAGAGGCAGGAGCACCCCGAGATGGAGCACTATCAATACCCACGTTGCTCCCCTTCTCCTTCTGTGGACCTCTGCCTAGGTCCTGCTGACCTCTGAACCCAAGGGCTCAACCTGTGGAGGAAGAGGCTGGTATGGGTGCAGCATCCTCGCTGACCCAGCCAGTAGCGTCACTTCCTGCCATCGGCTTGGACCCAGCCCATCTCCAAGTTCTGGGCAGTGTCAACCACATCTCAGCGCAAGGACTCTCGCTTCATGGCAGGCAGATGGGATTCAAAAGGGCATGTCAGAAGCTCGGAGGATACCTAATGGCTAAAAGGTGAAAATAAACTGGGGTAACTGGAAGAAGGGATGCTGAGCGTGCTGACTGTTGTTTGAGCACCCAGAAGACATTTAAAGGTGAATTTTAAAAGCCTGGCGTCTGCCAAAACCAGGAGATACACGAATATGTTGGGCCGGTGCATGCCGAGTAGATTTTAAAAGGCGCACACGTTCGTGCGTATCTTCCGCTAGGCGCACAAATGCAAACATTCCGAAAAAGGGGCGGGGCATGGGCATGGCCTGGGCGGGGCTTGTGAATTTCGGAATCAAATTTGTGCATAGATACTTACGTGCACAGGTGCGCGCCGGGATCCCCTGCTACGTAACTTTACTTCTGCTATGGAGGACGTGCAAGTAATAAAATAAAGATAAACAGACAGATCTGTGGGGTTTTAAGGGTCAGGGCTAGCAGGAGAGAAGGGAGGCTATTAAACTAGGGGAGTTTGGAAGTCCTATCCCTTACCTGGGTGAGCTGGGAATAAGCTGAGAAAACTGGTAACGGCGTCGGCGTCCGTGTTTACTAAAATTTCCCCACTTACGCACGCATGGTCAGACTATTTTATAACACGCCCGCATATACGAGCGCGTGCTATAAAATGGCCACACCCCGCCGGACGCGGGCCAACGAACGCGCGCACACGTGTGTGCCCGATATTCACATAAGGAATAAATGGAATTGCAAGTTATTTTCCAGTTACAAGTTTTAAATCCTGATGCGGGTGCATGCTGAAGAAATTGGGACTATGATCGCACATAAGACTTGGTGGCAGTTTTTCTACTTTATGATGTTCCTTAAAAATTGAAATTCAGAAGTTTTTTTTCTTGGCGAGTCGCTTGACTCATGAGGGTAAACTGAACAGAGTGGCGGGGTTACAGCCCCGTACAAGAAGCATGGGGATAACCTTCACAAAGTGACAGTTGCACCCTGGCTGGAATATTTTGGGCTTTATCTGCTGTCTTTTACTATCTTACGATATAACTTTCACTTCTCTCCTCTGTTCTCCTCCCTTGATGTCTCCCTGATGTCCACAATCCAAACCTGGGCTCCCTGAATATGTATTAACGAGTTTCTTCTCAGGACCAGGTGACAGGCTTCGGGGGTGGGGGGGTGTCAAAATCGCCCTCTGCTGCCAATCCCCTTGGCAGAGCTCCCCCAGTTCCTTACTATTTCACCAGTTTGCTCATTGCCATCGTCCTCTGTTCCTCGCTGCCGTCCTGGGCAGACATGGATAAGCGCCTGGGTGGCTGCACGTTTACAATCCCCGTGGTGCAGCGGCCCCCATCTCCTCCCCCTCCCGTGTGCACCCTCCTAATGTAAGAGGAAGGCATCGCAGCCAGGACTGTGAACGCAGCTCCGCTCACAGTCTTAGCCTCCCGACATCTGTGCGGCCAGCAGCTGAGGAGGTGGTGGTAGCCAAGGAGCCTGGCCAGGGTTTGGTGTCAGGCTCGGGTGCTGGGGGGTTGGGAGAGAGGCAAATTTGCAAGCCACACACAATGCAACCAGAAATCGTGCACCAGCCCGAATGGAGTTGTTATTTTTGCTAATCAAAGAAAGAGAACTAGAGGAATTGCAGGAAGGAAAAAGGGAATGAGAGAGAAAAATGGGAAGAGAGAAATACATGAGAGAGAATGCTTGTGTTTAAAACTTTCTCTGATGATCTTTAACAGAAATAAAAAAACAAAAAAAAAGCAAATTGAATTAGGAGAGGATGGGAAGGAGCCAGGCTTTTATTTCTTCTTTTGACTAATTATTTCCAGACGTCTTTTAACAATATTTTGCAGAAATGTTGTTTCTTTAGTTTCTTTGTAACAGGAACCAGGGATTTAGCATTAAAGGACCAGATGGTGGATTTCTGACTCAGGCAATGAACTGGGGAAAAAAACACACACACACAAGTCAAAAGAGCCCTCTCTTATTATGTAACAAAGAACTCATTTTTGGCTCCTTATTTATAAAAAAAGGAAGGGTGTGGAATAATTTAGAGGGTAAGAAACATGTGCGGTTAAACACGTAGTTAAGGATGTGTTGTCGCTCTGAAGCCGCAAGAGTGAGACTATGATTTCATGAAAGCAAGTGCCCCATCTGCCATCGTACAGAGGATCTTAGAAGAGGATCCGAGTCTGCCTAAATGCGTCCAATGGCATCTGCTTGACTGAAGACACCAACTGAAAGTGATGCCGCGGTCACCCGGGTTACTTGGCAAAGAAAGATGTTAGGCAACGCTCCTCTCAGTACAGCGCTTGAGAGAACGTTCCCGTGTAGGAAGAACCAGGGCCGTAAAATTGTGGTGTGCTCTGCCCAATGCAATCCTGCTGTGAGAGCAGCCCTGCCTTTTAGAAACGTGGACCTTGCTGGAACATCCCAAGCGTTTACAGAAAGTTCGTTTTGAGCGGCCTGCGCAGGTGCGAGGTCCGTGGTTCCTTTCCTACCTAAGTGTGTCTCGTTGTCCAAGGAAAGCTGGCCCAGGGAGCTGCCCCTTGAAAATCTCCTGTAGGGCGAGAGAGTACAAAAGTCCCCAGGGACCTTGGACCCACTAATTCTGCAGTTCGGCTGCACAATTGAAGATATGCACATAGATTAGAAAATAAATCTGTCTTTTCTAGGTATGGGCAGCTGTAAAATATCCGTTCTGGTTCGTTTTTTTATTTTTGGAGGGTTTTTCTTTATTTTTTTTAAAATACTGGCAACCTTTTAGCATCATCTGGCTCACAAACGAGAGCTTTCCCCCATAAAAAGAGTCCCTCCCATGGATTGAGAGTCAGGCGTGGGATGGAATATGCTAGCCGGAGCAGCCCCTGAAGATATAAATCAGTTAAGTGCCCTAAGGAGCCACAATCCTCCAAAAAAGGGGTTACAACTGCCTCCATTACCTGAGAAACAGAAATAAGGAAGGAATGCAGTGCTGGTTTATGAGGCTGCACTTCTGTTGCCGGTTGCTGCACAATAATCACTAGAGATGTGCGTTGGGTGCCCGATCGTTTCCGCTTTCGGTTTTGTGTAACCGCGGGAAAAGTTCGTATTCACGCGGATCGGCATTTTTTTTTTTTTGTATAGAATCCTTTTCGGTTTAGCGCGGGCCATCCATTGCTCCTACCATGTGACAGGAGCCGGCCAATGGCACCGATAGCCCCTGTCACATGGTAAGGGCAAAGGGCCACCGGTGCCATTTTGTTTACTGGCAGCCGACGGCCCGAGAGCAGGAGATCACTCCCAGGACCCCTGCTGGACCACCAGGGACTTTAGGCAAGTTTTTTTTTGGGGGGGGGGGGTGGATTGGGAGGGTGGGAGATTATAAATAATTAGATCTGAAGGGTTGGGGTGGGTATGGGTTTCTTTTCCTGTGTGCCCTTCCCCCCCAAAAAATGATAAGAAAACCACACGAAATTCCGTGGGGTTTTCCTATCATTTTCAGGGACCCCCGATACATGACGGATTATGAAATATCGTACGATATTTTAATTCATCATAAAATCGATGCACATCCCTAATAATCACTCGAAGGCTAAATACTGGATGAGAACTACAGTCACTCAGTAAGGACCTTAGGGAAAGGAGTTTGGAAAATAATTCCAGGAGAGCACGAAGCTGTCAAAGGGTAACTGGGTAAGGCCTGTGCAAAGCATCAGATCGCATGGAAGTACTGCTTTCTGTCTCTCTTCCATCTGCTGCTACTTCAAGGAGTCCACAAACTGCAACAGCTCTGCGTCCATTCCCTCTTGCTCATGGAAACCCTCCAGAATATTTACTATGAGGATGAGCCCACCCGGCGGACTCACAATGCTGTCTGTCACCCAGGTAATTCTATCTCAATGGCTCAATCAGCGGCATTTCTGGCCTTTTAATGTCACTAACAGGGATTAATAACTAATTTTGCCTCAAATCTAGCGATTGCCTTGGGTGCTTTTCTTCTGTGAGCATTCCCAATATTGAAACAAGCTTGCCTCCAAGCTCCCTTCCACGTTCTGCCCTGAATTTTAACGAGGTCTAGAAGTCATTCACAAACGTTAAAGTGGCAGCCTAGAACTGAAGAATATTACGAAACACTTGCAGCATTCGGTGAGCAGAAGAAGTTTGGGTGCAGCCACCCTGTAAAAATACGTATCCTGGGGCAGCGTAGCCACTCTCCAGGCGGTGCACAGAGCAGAACGCAATATGCCACGGGAATGAGAATGTGGACTTTTTGTGCCCATTCCTGCCGCATTACTGAACGTGTTACGCAGGGCTGTTGTGGTAGGCGCGCCCTGAACATGAGCAACGTACAACGTTTGGCAGTGCACAGTAAGCAGACGTGCGCCAGCTGCTCGCACTAAAGAAACTAACTTTTGTTTTTAACTTTCTGGAACTAAACAAAAGTTAATGAGTTGAACCTTTAGGACTATTTCCTTCCACACTTTGCTGGAAAATGCTGAGAAATCTTGTGAAAATTGAGCAGAATGATTTACTGATTTTAAAATGCCAATTGCGGGGCGGGCAAAATGCCACGGGTGCGGCTTTCTAGACACAGGAATAGGAGAAAAGCCTTAAGTGAAGGAGGGCCCGAACGAGCTTTCCCTGTTTTCAGAAAGGATTTTCCCATTAAGAGCAGAAGGAGAAAAAGTTTGGGACGTGCTTTCATTTCATTTTGTTTCTAAAACAAAACAAAAAGTGAACACAATTTTATTGGTTTTTATTCAGTTTGAAAATTCGGCCCCTCCTACGCTGTAAAAAGAAACAAAAAATCCCCCCAGCCTTTTTCCTAGCCTCTGGACATGCTGCCCCACCACCCATCCACTAATCCCCTCCGCAGGGCTTCAAGGGGCTGGAACAATCCCTATTCACACCTGCCCTTCGGGTTCACTAATTCAAAATGGCGGTGGCCAACTCGAGGGTGGTGCCATTTTGGATCACTGCCTGAGATCAGCCAGCGCCATGTTGTAATATGGAACTGGTGGGGCAGGTGCAACTGGGGTGAGGGGCTCGGGGGAAGTTCCTGGCTATGAGAATATGGCTGAAATTGGTGGAGGGGGGGGGGGAGGTGTTTCTTTTCATAGTAAGGAAAGGGGAAGCGGACTGGATCAAAACTTTTTTTTAAACTTTGTTTTGGTTTCATTCCTTTTTAAAAATTTCATTTAATTTTAAATAAATGGAATAAAACAGAACGAACAATAAATAAAATGAAAGACAAATACAACCACCCTGTGCATACCCCTAGAAAAAGTATGAAAACATCTTGCAGGTTTCGATGTACCTTCCCATGGACTTTGAGATGGAAATTTCAGGGGCAAAACTTATTGACCATCTTAAGATCGTAAGAAGTGCCATGCTAGGTCAGACCACAGTCCATCGAGCCCAGCATCCTGTCTAATAATGTGTTATGGGCTTTTCTTCCAGGAACTTGTCCAAACTTCTTTCTAGCCCTGCCATGCCAGTCACCTTGACCACGTCCTCTGGCAGCAGAGTGTAAATCATTTCTATGATTTGACATTAGTACAAGCATTTAAAGGCACACCAGCAAGACAATGGGGTGCCTGCAGCTACCTGTGAACACTGCCTGTCTATTATCTACCCAGAGTTTGTAAATACAGTATGTATAAAGATTATTTTATATAGAGTTAATCTTGAAGTGTTATTGTTCAGAATGTATAACTGTTGTAACTGACTTTGAGCATTTTTTGTTGAATAAGATTGTTATTATTATTATTATAGTATCGATGGCACGGGTATGCATACCAGAACTGACATTAAGATCCCCTTTGCATTCCTCACCTTTTCCTATAGATAGCAGGCATTTAGCCAATGGTCTGCATTCCTGATTTCCTTCTGTTTAGAAAAAGCTCATTGTCTGCAAAAGGTTTGACCCTATAAATAACACCCTCTCCACTTTCTGATCACACCATACAAATCTTTGATTTTGTCAGCAAAAGTCCTCTTTGGTTTAAAGAACCATCTGGCCATCTGCTTTCCTATATGTGTTGTACAGCACCAAAAGGTAAATGCCGTATCAGTTTTATAGATAATACCGAAAACTTTGACTTCATATCTCTAGCCTCCTGCCCCACCCTCCGCCAGTAATTATCACCTTACTGATTTATTTATTTATTTATTTATTTAAATTTCTTATATACCGGCATTCGCAATGGGAGTCGCATCATGCCGGTTTACAAATAACAAGGTGTGACAACAGAATAAATACTTAATAACTTAAAAACATTAACATGTGATAGAAGAATAAGGTAGCAGTTACAATAAAACAGGGATAAAATGCAACTTGGAATGTAGAGGAGGCAAAAGAGAGATTAACATTTGATACATTTGATTGATCTTGGATAAACTGTTTCATTGTGGTAGGTTATTTTGATTGTAATCAAACCACTGCTGCAGAGAAGTGATTTTTGTAGCTGATAAATCCTGGTTATGAAGAGCCCCTGTCTTCTTTTTCATGGCAAATATATTATTTTAAAGGTCATCCTTGTCAGAGTAGTAAAACAGAATTCTCAGACTTTGCAAATGGAAAAACTCCTCTGTAGCAAGCGGTCATGTTTCCACACAGCTGCAGCAGGTCACCTTCCCTCCCCATCACTTTTGGTGATCAGTGATGCATGATGATCAAGGAAGGAACTGTTTGCAGACCTCCTCTCTTACAATCCAGCAGTTCAGAGTTATCACGATGGTGTTGATCTTTCCTGGTTACGTTTCTGCTTCCCTATTGCTGTGACTGAACATAAGAACATAAGAAATTGCCATGCTGGGTCAGACCAAGGGACCATCAAGCCCAGCATCCTGTTTCCAACAGTGGTCAATCCAGGCCACAAGAACCTGGCAAGTACCCAAACATTAAATAAATCACAAGCTACTATTGCTTATTAATTAATAGCAGTTTGTGGATTTTTCATCTAGGAATTTATTCAAACCTCTTTCAAACCCAGATATACTAACTGCTGCAACCACATCCTCTAGCAATGAATTCCAGAGCTTAACTATGCGCTTTTCGATGTGTTATAAATGAGCTACTTGCTAACTTCATGGAATGCCCCCTGGTCCTATTATTATCTGAGAGAATAAATAACCAATTCACATTAACTTGATCAATTTTTTTCATGATTTTGTAGACTTCTATCATATCCCCCCTCAATCTTTTCTTCTCCAAGCTGAACAGCCCTAACTTCTTTAGCCTTTCCTCATAGGGCAGATGTTGTTTGCTCCTTATCATTTTGGTCGCCCTTCTCTGCAATTTTTTAGATGCAGTGACCAGAATTGCACACAGTATTAAAGATGCGGTCTCACCATGGAGCGATACAGATCCATTATGGCATCCATCGTTTTATTCACCTTTCCCTTCCTAATAATTCCCAACATTCTGTTTGCTTTTTTGACTGCCACAGCACACTGAGCCAATGATTTTAAAGTATTATCCACTATGATGCCTAGATCTTTTTCCTGGGTGGTAGTTCATAATATGGAACCTAACTTTGTGTAACTATAGCAAGGGGTTTTTTTCCCTATATGCATCACCTTGTACTTGTCCACATTAAATTTCATCTGCCATTTGGACACCCAATCTTCCAGTCTCACAAGGTCCTCCTGCAATGTATCACAATCCACTTGAGATTTAACTACTCTGATTAATTTTGTGTCATCTGCAAATCTGATCACCTCACTCCTCGTACCCCTTTCCTGATCATTTATATATATATTGAAAAGCACAGATCCAAGTACAGATCCCTGAGGCACTCCACTGTTTACCCTTTTCCACTGAGAAAATTGTCCATTTAATCCTACTCTCTGTTTCCTGTCTTTTAACCAGTTTGTAATCCACGAAAGGACATCACCTCCTATCCCATGACTTTTTAGTTTTCTTAGAAGTCTCTCTTGTGGGACTTTGTCCATTGCCTTCTGAAAATCCAAATACACTACATCTACCGGTTCACCTTTGTCTGCATGTTTATTCACCCCTTCAAAAAAAGTGTAGGAGATTTGTGAGGCAAGACTTCCCTTGGGTAAATCCATGCTGGCTGTGTCCCATCAAACCATGTCTGTCTAAATGTTTTTTGATTTTATTCTTTATAAAAGTATCCATGATTTTTCCCTACACTGAAGTCAGGCTCACCTGTCTACTGTCTTTCTTCTTCTGTAGCTTTCATAGTCATCGTGCTGTATATTTGATCCAAGAAGGGGTACACACATCAGACCAGTGCAAAGTTTTGTTTTGTGAAAGATGCTCTTTATGAAAAGGGCATCTTAAGAAGTCTAATTACATATCTTAAAAATTAGATTGCTGCTAAAACACTATAAGGTGGTTTTAAAACAGTTTGCATGCATACAAATTAGGACATGTATGCATAAATAGCACAGATTCGCATAAGTGCTATTTTATAAACCTTAAATATACGCGTGCAAGTAATGGTGCGTGAATACATTTGCTCATCTAAGAAACAGGCGGGCTAGGGGCATTCTGGGGTGAGGCCAAAATGTATGTGTATAAGTTGCTATTTTAAAACCTGCAAACGTGACGCACTGCTAAGTTTCTGGTGTAAGTCAGAATATAATTATTTATAGCCGAATACTGACTGGTGAAGGATCTGGGTAAACTAGGGTGAGTGCAGGCTGAAGAACCAGGGGGATTTTGATGACCGAGAGATAGAGTGGGCAAACTGGTGGACTATTTGATAAAACTGGTAATTTTCTTTACACATATGTTATAAAATGTGATCATTAACACTTGTAAAAGCCGGCAAATGGTAAGGAAAATATTTAAGTTACATTTCCTCATGTAAATGATTAAAATTAGGAGCACAAATATGGGCACAGAGCAGATGTCTGCCAATTATCCAGATACATTTGTACTTATCTGGCAAAGCCTCCACTTATCTAGATATCGCTTAACAAGCACTTAGAGATAAGTAAGATAAGTAACTTAAGATAAGATAGTAACTTTGAAACTGGCGCGCGGGTGCAATGGCTGGCGCCCAAGAACGCATCCACTTTAAAACATGCACATGCATTGCATATGTGTGAATGTTGTAAAACAGTCAGGCCACACATACATGTGCACACAAATCCTACTTCCACCACATAAGTCGGGGGCACACGCTGACGCCTTTGCCAGTTAAACCAGTTCTTCCCCAGTTCACCCCGTTAAGGGGTAGGTCCTCCAAATCCCCCTGGTTTAATAGCCTTCACTCCCCCATCCTTAAGACCCTTCAAATCTGCCTATTTTTCTTTATTTTATAACTTACACCTCCTTCATAACAAAACTACATTTACGAGGCAGTGGATCAGGAAGAGACACTCAGGTGCGTAATTGTTTACGCGTACATCTCTGGTTCACGCCCTGAAATGCCCGTGCCCCTCCTAGACTATGCCCGCTCCTTTGTGAAAGCTTTCGAGATGTGCGCTCTTCAGGAGGTTTGCATGTAACCAGGCGGCTTTTAACATCCACTCGGCACACGTGAGTCCGACTTATTCACGCGTCCCCTAATCAATGCGCGTGCCAGGCTTTCAAATTCACCCTTAAGTCTTCAAACACTAGATATCCATCTATCTTACTTATCTGACTATCTTACGTAGCTGCATAAGTCTCAAATAGCAACACTTAGCCGGATAAGTCTCCTCAGTGCCACTTAGCCGGATATTTGTCGTTAGTTAGCTGCATAAATCAAAACTTATGCAACTATATTTAAAATGCGTGCTGCACATTTTTTGCTACACGACCATGTTGTTGGGTAGATTTCTGCATAGTTTCAATAGAGTGCGCTAATTTGCATGCACGATATAAAATAGGTGTGCGTGCGCGCATGCGTCCATGCAGCTGTGTGTATGAGTGCACTCGCACATGTTTTAAAGTTATCCTCCCTTATTGCTGTCCTTTCATTTATTAGAAACAAAATAAACACCAAAGCAAAAAAGAAAAACAAAATAAAAAAACAAAAGTGAAGGAAGGGCCCTTCCCAACAACTCACCCCGCCCCCAATATTGCTGACATTTAAAAATTGAAACCCCAGAGGCCTCCTACCCCCCCCCCCCCCCCTTCCATGGGGTTTCTGACATCCAGGTTGGGCAGGAGTGACCCCCAGTGGCTCCTGCCTTGCCAGCTCCCATTTTCGAAAGGGCACTGGTGGATCCTGAGGCCGACACCATTTTCTTGTTCTCCTGTAGGCTGGATGGTCAGACATCAAAATGGCGCCGGCCTCAGAGCCGTCCAGGGCCATTTTGGAAACAGGTCCCAGCAGAGCAGGAGCAACTGGGGATCACTCTTGCCCCATTTTGACTGTGGAGATCCCTTGGATCTCCACAGTCTGGAGGATGGCAAGGCTGGAGACAACATAGAAACATAGAAACATAGAAATGACAGCAGAAGAAGACCAAACGGCCCATCCAGTCTGCCCAGCAAGCCTCACACATTTTTTCTCTCATACTTATCTGTATCTCTTAGCTCTTGGTTCTATTTCCCTTCCACCCCCACCATTAATGTAGAGAGCAGTGATGGAGCTGCATCCAAGTGAAATATCAAGCTTGATTAGTTAGGGGCAGTAGCCGCCGCAATAAGCAAGCTACACCCATGCTTATTTGTTTTACCCAGACTATGTTATACAGCCCTTATTGGTTGTTTTTCTTCTCCCCTGCCGTTGAAGCAGGGAGCAATGCTGGATATGCGTGAAGTATCAGTTTTCTTTTTTTCTCCCCTGCTGTTGAAGCAGAGAGCCCTGGTTGAAAGGAGTGGTCAAGCTTTTTAATTTTGGCAGTACAGAGTGTTCCATTTCTGCAACAAAAGGAAAGAAATCCTTCCAAATTTTGATGAAATGTTTTTTGTTTTCTAATGAAATAAAATGAAGTGAGGTTTTTTTGTTATTGCCCTTCTCGTTTTCTTGAAAATGAATGCACATTCCTGCAGAAGGAAGGCCGCTTCCAGCGTTATTACCTAAGTAATACAGTGAGTGGCCGGAATCGCAGACCACAGTGATCCCAGCAAGGCGAGGAGGCCCTGTTCAAAGGTAATGGGTGGGTGGGAGAGTGTCAGCCTGGGGGGGGGGGGGAGGGAGTGTGCCTGTAGGGGAAGCAAATTTTCAAATTTGTAAGCAGGGAGAGGGAGGGGAGGCTCGGGCCAGTGGCAATCATGTTGCAGGAGTTTTAAAGTTTTTTTGGTTGTTTTGCCCACCTTTTATGAGACTGAGAAGCAAGGAGGGGAGGGGCATCAGGCTGGGAGGCCAGCAACTTTTTTTTTTTTAGGTGCATTATTTATCCGGATATCTCTGAAGATATCCGGATAAATAGTGAGTTATCCGGCCACACGAGACCAGATAAATAGTGAATTATCCGGCCACACGAGACCAGATGAATAGTGAGTTATCCGGCCACACGAGACTAGAAAAATAGTGAGTTATCTGGCCACACGAGACCAGATAAATAGTGAATTATCCGGCCACACGAGACCAGATGAATAGTGAGTTATCCGGCCACACGAGACCAGATAAATAGTGAATTATCCGGCCACACGAGACCAGATGAATAGTGAGTTATCCGGCCACACGAGACCAGATAAATAGTGAATTATCCGGCCACACGAGACCAGATGAATAGTGAATTATCCGGCCACACGAGACTAGAAAAATAGTGAGTTATCCGGTCACACGAGACCAGATAAATAGTGAGTTATCCGGCCACACGAGACCAGATGAATAGTGAGTTATCCGGCCACACGAGACCAGATAAATAGTGAATTATCCGGCCACACGAGACCAGATGAATAGTGAGTTATCCGGCCACACGAGACCAGATAAATAGTGAATTATCCGGCCACACGAGACCAGATGAATAGTGAGTTATCCGGCCACACGAGACCAGATAAATAGTGAATTATCCGGCCACATGAGACCAGATAACTTTAGGTCTGCTCTGATTGGGTCTAACGTTATCTGGCTAAACTAGCTGGATATACCCGATATTCACCTAGGTTAGCCAGATATCTCAGCCCCTGTCTGGAATACTCCCAAAACGCCCCTTTTTTACCCGGTTAATTATAGCCGGGTAAGTAATCATCCGGCCATAATTTAGCCGCATACTGCACACACGCACACGTGCAGCTGGCAGCAGGGCAGTGGGATGCAGGAGGAGCTCAAGACGAAGACGTCTGTCTGTGAGGTCGATAAATGTGACCAGGAGGGCAGGGCAGCAACTTCACTGCCTCGTTCATTGCTGGACAGAACCAAGAGGTTAAGTAGTAGCAGAATTAATTAATCAAGCATTTTCTCCAAAGACTGAAGAGGAGAGAATAATCAATGCCTTGCTTTAAATGTTGTTGACTGAAGCTTAACCTTAGCTGCTCGTTTTCGCCTTTGACAATACACTTCAGTTTATAGAAGTCCAAAGCACAGCGGGGCTGATATTCAGCAACACTTAGCTGGATAAGTTCGGACTTCAGCATTAATAGAAGAAACTATTCAGCCGCTTCTATTGGACCTGAAATTGCACTGGGGGGAAGGGGAGCAGACAGGCACAGCCCAAATGTTTGATGACCATCGAATCTCTTATTTGTTTAATGTGTTTATTTTATTTCTTTAAAACCATTTTTTTTTACCCACAGTTTCCACCGTTCAAAGAAAGTTACAGTATTCAATGAAAAGCAGTCACATCAACAAACAAAAAAATAAAACACATTCTTTTTTTTAATTGCATTTCAGAATTTTACATCAAGCAATTGACAGGAGCCACAAGGTACATAAAATACCTCTAATAACCATGTAAATTACACCAAATTAGACTACAAGAGAATTAGGCTCCAAGAAAGAAATCAGAGACCATTAAAAAGAAAGAAAAAAAATCAAAACGAAGACAAATCCTTACAACAACTGGCCACTACTATTACTCAGTCTCACTGCCGGATGAGCTGCTATACAATCTTCACCTTATTAGAATCCAAGAAGCATCTTCATTGAGTAGGGTCTTAGAAAAACATATTTAACATTCCCTAATGTAATAATACAAAATAAAGGGCAATGAAGAAAGATACCAGTCCCTTGGTGCATTACAAGCAAACTCTTCACCCACTCTCGTGTTTCTCTGAAGAGGTCCGGAAAAATCCCGACTATTTGACCCCAAACTAGAGACAAATGGATCATCATATTTAAATCCTGTTCAAAGAGAAAAGTGACAAGGAAACTTGCTCCTCCAGGATAGCTCGTTTCCAAAAATGTAATTAGACTCAAGGTGTTGTCAAAGAGTTGGTTTCTCTGATGAAATTCCCCCTGCCCCTTTTCCTTAAAGGCAAATAATACATCTTAGAAACAGGTGGAAGGCCATCTGATGTACATTTTTAAATTCTCCTTAGGAGAGTTCTTAAACACCTCTGTAGGGGACAAGGAGAAGACCTTAGGAAAATTATGAATGCAAAGAATCAAGTGCCTGGAAAAAATCCCCAAATATTCAAGCCTGCAGAATATGGCCATTTTGTCCTGAATCATTGCCTCATTAAAAGTCTTAATTTCAGCAACACAGCTCTCCAGGCTAAGCTAAGGAGGGTTGTAAGTGTTGCTGTGATCATTGCAGAACTTGATTTGACAAAGCAACAATCTCTATGGTAGATTTTAAAATTAAAGAATCCATAGGCACGACCACACTCCACAGGGAGTCTAAGGTGGACAACCAAAGGTTTGACTGAGGTCAGATCACCTGCCACTATCTCCCAAGAAACCCCTAGAGTCAGCAGCGGACAGAACAGAAACATTCTGAACCTCATCAAAAAAAGATTTACTTCCTACTGTCACCTTTGCCAAGCTAGTTTAAGGCACTGGCTTGGCTTCCCAACTGCCGACAGTGCAGCATAAGCTAAATCCTCCCCAGCTCCGACTGAAGAATCTCACCGAGCTAGCTGCTAGGCAAAAACTTAGCAAGGGAAAGATACTACAGCATCATTGGTTAGTGCCACCTCTGTTCCCACGTTCCTGCTCCCTTGTTGACCTGATGCAAGCGGATGCTCAAGCGTAGGGGAATTCAAAGACAAATCCAAATTTAGCCAGACAGCCGCTTGCTCACCAACACCATTACAGGAGATAGTCCCTCCCCCCTCCCTTCCCCCAAGACAGCCAGACAAATGCTGCACAAAGCCATCTAGGTAGACTGTGTCATCTCCGGGAAGGATCTGACATCATGTAAGAGTGAATCCTCCCTTTCTGCTTCTTTCTCATAGGGTTGGAGCACTGCGTCAGGCCTGGGCCCAGGCTCTGGACGAGGCAGAGGCCCAGGTGTCAGGTCTAGGACTAGGCTGACACCTGGGCCCTGCATAGGACAAGGTTGTGGCGAGTCCAAGCCAGTGGATCCCGACCAGACCAGGTAAATGGGGGCTGGGGGAGTTCCTGTCCCCACCATTTTTCTGGGAGTGTGGGATGGTGGGCTCATTGGTTTTTTTTTAACTGCTTGATTCATTTTTTTCACATGAATGAAACAAATCCAGTAATCCATGAATTGGAACTCATGTGAAACATCCTCCTAAATTTGAACTGAAAAACAAGAATGAACATTTTTTTCCCCTGCACATCCCTATGACAAGTATGGAGATAGAAACTGGAATGGAAACCCCAAAAGCCACTCTGCAAGCAGTGCGAACCTGGAGAAATAGAAACAGATATATAGCACCTAACATAGTCCCAGGATCTGCAATAATGCACACAAACTCATCCGCACAAAGTTACACCTGCATTATAGAGCACACTCAAACAGTAACAATCCTATTTAAGAAATACAACTATTAAACCAGGCTCTAAACACTAATACACCTCTTATTAGGAAAACAGAACAAGCCAAGCTGCTATAGAGCCCCACACAGAAATAATTGTAAAGCTATACTAAAAATGTTACAAAACAGCTGATGAACAGAATAACATCAACAATTAAAAACTCATAAAAATTATTAAAACATGTCCAAATATCAATAAAATATTTCAAAACAGCAGACATTGCATAATACCCAATAATTAAAATGGCAGTCAATCAAGAAAAATAAACTTAAAAAGCCACTTTTACTTACCCTCTCCAGCAACTCTCCTACTCCTTTCCCTTGCAGGCTAATAGCAGTGGCTGCTTAAGCTCTGTCCTCACAAATCTGCCTCACAAATCTGCTTCAGTTTTTTGAAGGAGTTAATAAACATGTGGATAAAGGTGAACCGGTAGATATAGTATACTTGGATTTTCAGAAAGCGTTTGACAAAGTTCCTCATGAGAGGCTTCTAGGAAAAGTAAAAAGTCATGGGATAGGTGGCAATGCCCTTTTGTGGATTGCAAACTGGCTAAAAGACAGGAAACAGAGAGTAGGATTAAATGGGCAATTTTCTCAGTGGAAGGGAGTGGACAGTGGAGTGCCTCAGGGATCTGTATTGGGACCCTTACTTTTCAATCTACCTTATAAATGGGCTCTGACCGACGGCCCGCAAATGCGCAGTAGAGAGCAGCTCTACCGCACATGTGCGGGCGAGCACGTCGGTCAGAGCCGTGCGTGCCCGAAAAAAAAAATGGCGGTGGGGCCGCAGGAGCGGCGGCGGCCGCGAAGCAGGAGCGGGAGGAGAAGCAGCGGCGCCGCACGCATGCGGGAGGGACACCACCCCCCCCCCCCGAGATCTGCCGGTTGTGGATGATCTTAAAGGGGAGGGGATTGAGAGAGGGGGAGTGACTGAGAAGAGGGAGGGGAAGGTGAGAGGGAGGGGAAGGTGAGAGAGAGGGGGAGGGAGGTGTGAGAGAGAGAGGGGGAGGGAGGTGAGAGAGAGAGAGAGGGGGGGAGGGGAAGGGGAGGGAAGGGGAGAGGGAGGAGAGGAGAGGGAGGGGGAAGGTGAGAGGGAGAGGGTAGAGGATAGAGAGTGAAGGCGGAGGGGAGAATGAGGGGGAGGGAGGGAGGTGGGAAGGGAAATGGACCGAGCCGTTGGTTATGGGCTTACGGCTAGTATATTTTATAATGCATCTGGAAAGAAATACAAGGAGTGAGATAATCAAATTTGCAGATGACACAAAATTGTTCAGAGTAGTTAAATCACCAAGCAGATTGTGATAAATTGCAGGAAGACCTTGTGAGACTGGAAAATTGGGCATCTAATGGCAGATGAAATTTAATGTAGATAAGTGCAAGGTTGATGCATATAGGGAAAAATAACCCTGCTATAATTACACAATGTTGGTTCCATATTAGGTGCTACAACCCAAGAAAGAGATCTAGGTGTCATAGTGGATAACACATTGAAATTGTCGGTTCAGTTTGCTGCAGCAGTCAAAAAAGCAAACAGAATATTGGGAATTATTAGAAAGGGAATGGTGAATAAACAGAAAATGTCATAATGCCTCTGTATCGCTCCATGGTGAGACCGCACCTTGAATACTGTGTACAATTCTGGTCGCCGCATCTCAAAAAAGATATAATTGCGATGGAGAAGGTACAGAGAAGGGCTACCAAAAATGATAAAGGGGATAGAACAGCTCCCCTATGAGGAAAGACTAAAGAGGTTAGGACTTTTCAGCTTGGAGAAGAGACGACTGAGGGGGGATATGATAGAGGTGTTTAAAATCATGAGAGGTCTAGAACGGGTAGATGTGAATCGGTTATTTACTCTTTCGGATAGTAGAAAGACTAGGGGGCACTCCATGAAGTTAGCATGGGGCACATTTAAAACTAATCGGAGAAAGTTCTTTTTTACTCAACGCACAATTAAACTCTGGAATTTGTTGCCAGAGGATGTGGTTCGTGCAGTTAGTATAGCTGTGTTTAAAAAAGGACTGGATAAGTTCTTGGAGGAGACGTCCATTACCTGCTATTAAGTTCACTTAGAGAATAGCCACTGCCATTAGCAATGGTTACATGGAATAGACTTAGTTTTTGGGTACTTGCCAGGTTCTTATGGCCTGGATTGGCCACTGTTGGAAACAGGATGCTGGGCTTGATGGACCCTTGGTCTGACCCAGTATGGCATTTTCTTACATATAGAAACATAGAAACATAGAAATGACGGCAGAAGAAGACCAACCGGTCCATCCAGTCTGCCCAGCAAGCTTCACACATTTGTTCTCATACTTAACTGTTTCTCTTGGCTCTTAGTAACCTTATGTTCTAATTCCCTTTTCACCCCCACCATTAATGTAGAGAGCAGTGCTGGAGCTGCTTCCAAGTGAAATATTAAGTTTGATTAGTTGGGTAAGCGGCAGCATAGCTCTCTGCCATGAAGCAGAGGGCAATGCTGGAAATGTGTGAAGTATCAGTTTTTCTTTCCCCTGTCATTGAAGCAAGGAGTCATGCCGGACATGCACCGAAAGTGAAGAATGCCTTGAAAGTCACATTAACTATCATCAAATATTGAAAAGCCTAATAATTGGTAATACCTATAAGCCCATGAACCCATCCCTGTTTTTTTTTCTTTTTTTCTTTTCTTTTTTTAATTGGGAGATGGATGCCCTTCATCCTTCTACTCTGTGAAGGTGGACACCTACCACCGGCCACTGGCATCCCGCTCCGTTAATGCCTCTGTGGCTACTGCCGCTCCATGCAGTGTTTTACTACCTGCTCTTTATATGCGTCCTCTAGAACTGATGGATCCCATCCCTGGGTTTTTTTATTATTTATTTAATTGGGAGATGACAGCCCTCCATCCTTCCGCTCCGTGAAGGTGGACACCTACCACTGGCCACTGGCATCCCGCTCCGTTAATGCCTCTGTGGCTACTGCCGCTCTGTGCAGTATTTTACTACCTGCTCTTTATATGGACACCTACCACTGGCCACTGGCATCCCGCTCCGTGAATGCCTCTGTGGCTACTGCCGCTCCGTGCAGTATTTTACTACCTGCTCTTTATATGTGTCCTCTAGACCTGATGGATCCCATCCCTGTTTTGTTTTTTGTTTTTGTTTTTTATTTAATTGGGAGATGACAGCCCTACATCCTTCCGCTCCATGAAGGTGGACACCTACCACTGGCCACTGGCATCCCGCTCCGTGAATGCCTCTGTGGCTACTGCCGCTCCGTGCAGTATTTTACTACCTGCTCTTTATATGCGTCCTCTGGACCTGATGGATCCACAATATTTATCCCATGCCCCTTTGAAGTGCTTCACAGTTTTGGACTTCACCACTTCCTCCGGAAGGGCATTCCAGGCATCCACCACTCTCTCCGTGAAGAAATTCTTCCTGACATTGGTTCTTAGTCTTCCTCCTTGGAGCCTCAGCTCGTGACCTCTGGTTCTGCTGATTTTTTTCTGTTGGAAAAGGTTTGTCATTGTCTTTGGATCGTTAAAGTTTTTCAAGTATCTGAAAGTTTGAATCATATCACCCCTGCTCCTCCTTTCCTCCAGGGTGTACATATTTAGATTCTTCAATCTCTCCTCGTATGTCAACCGATGAAGACCCTCCACCTTCCTGGTCGCCCTTCTCTGTACCGCCTCCAACTTGTCCTTGTCTCTTTGTAGATACGGTCTCCAGAACTGAACACAGTACTCCAGGTGAGGCCTCACCTGGAGTATGTTCTTATGTTCTTATGTTCTTATGTTCTCACTGTCTAATTCCTTAGAGCTCTTTCTCCGCCGAATGCTGCTGGGAAGGCCTGCGCAGTCAGCGCCACAGATCCGCCGGGGTAAGGCCCTTAAAAATCTTACACTTACCCACAGCAGATCTGCCGCCGACCACGAGGTGCCAGCGCCATCCTCCCGACCACGTCCACACGTGCAACCAGCCTCAGAGCCTGCTCTCCGAGACCAGCTAATCGCAGCGGTCTTTCTCCCGGCGAGCCTATCACACGCAGCCCTAGAGGGGCTTTAAATCAAAGAGCTGCTCCGGCGCTGCGTGCCAAGCGTCATGCGCCGAAGGTGTGCGACAAAGGGACCTGCCCCTTTGTGCGCCCCTTTGTGCAGCCCGCTAGTAGATCCCTATCGAACCCTGAGTGCTTTCTGTCTCCTTCCTCCTCAACTCCGGTGACTCTATTTTCGGCTCACCTGCCCTCTCGGGTGAATCGCAACCTCGGCGCCACCCCGTTCAGGGACCAAAGCCCCGCCGACCTCCACAGCCCTCCACTGACCGCCCAGCGTTCCAACCAACAGACCATGTGGACCTCCCCCCCAACTGCCTTCCCTGCGCACTGACACCAATCGGAAGCCAGAAGCCAGAAATCTAACCACGGCATGGAACTGACGCAAGAAGCGAGGTAAGAGCCCTTCAAACTTAGGCTCTCTCCTCCGGCGACTCTCCTTTTGGCTCTCTTGCCCTCCTGCCGGATGAATCGCAACCTCGGTGCTGCCCCATTCAGGGACCAAAGCCTCGCCGACCTCTGCAGCCCTCCACCGACCGCCCAGCGCTCCAACCAGTAGACCACGTGGGCCCCCTCCCGGCGGCCTTACCTGGGCACCAACTCCAATTGGAAGCCAGAAGCCAGAAATGTCATCCCGGTGAACGCACCAAGCTACAACTGCAGGGCATTTATTGCCACGACCAGATCCTAGGCACCGCCCCTTTTGCACGCCCTGTGTGCTGCCCCAAGCGCTGCCACCAAACACCTCCAACTTGGTAAGAAAGACCGAGACTTAGATTGAGATTTCGATTAAGGCTTCAGACTTAAAACCCCAGGTCTTGGTCTACCTCATTCCACACAAAATATCCCCTCTGCCTTAAACATCAGGAGGAACTTTCCTTCCTCACATAGTATCTCCTCTCCCTTGCATTATATTCCTCTCAACCTCATCACAAAGATGCACCTTTTCGCTATACCCACAATCAGGAATAAATTAAGAACACACCTGAAACCTGCATCTTATCACATTGCTCAACAACAAAGGCTAATCCCAATTATGATATCTCCATTTACCCAGCTCCTGGGCCTCTCACTATTCACGCTAACTCTACTCAACGCTCAGTCGCTCTCCAAAAAACTGCACATCCTCAATGACTATCTTATAGAAGTTAACCCAGACGTCTGTGCAATCACGGAAACTTGGTTGAAACCTACAGACATAGTACTAATGAACCAGCTTCCAATACAAGCCTATGACCTCATCTCAGTCCCCCGACCCAAGAAAAGAGGAGGAGGGCTCCTCCTAGCTGCCAAAAAAGGATTAGGCCTAACCCTTCAACATACAAACTCCACAACTAAACTCGAATTCTCCTTCTTCAAATCCGAAAAACTACAAATATGCCTCATCTACGCCCCACCAGAAACTTTAGATTCAGATCCCTCTCCGCTGATTGAGCTTATTGCTAAATACATTAACATAGACAAACCAGCTATAATCCTGGGAGACTTTAACTTGCATGTTGACGCCTATCCACAATCCACCAACTGTGAAATAGTTCTCTCATCACTCAGCCACTTGGGTTTCACACAAATTGTCAACAGCCCCACACACAAGGCAGGACATACATTGGATCTCATCTTCATTAATGACAGCTTTTCCATCTACTCAAATCCCTCCTGCTCACCAGTCCCCTGGTCAGACCACCGAGTCATTCACACGACCCTTAAGATAAAAAACCTCCCACCCCAAACCTCCACCAAAACCACCATCCATTTCAGGAAACCGTGTCCACTGGACTTACTCAGCGAACAGATCTCCAAAGAACTAAACCAGCTAGACCTCACAGATGCAACCACAGCCACCACCTCATGGATCGATCTCACCAATAAAATTGCAGATCAAATCTGCCCAACCACCACTAAAGTAATACAACCCGCACTGGACAACAGAAAACCTTGGTTTACCCCTGAACTTAAATCCCAAAAACAAAATCTAAGAAATAAAGAACAAAGCTGGAGGAAAAACCCATCCACTTCGTCACATGCTGCCTACAAATCCCTTCTCAACACCTACAGGAACACCATCCACAAACCCAAGAAAGATTTCTACACAAAAAAATCCACAACTTTATCTTTGACTCAAAGGCACTCTTCTCTTACGTCTCATCACTTACCAAACCATCACTTCCTTCCATTCCAGACCACCTAGCACTCAACAAAGCCAACGATCTTGCCATATACTTCAAGTCAAAAACCTCCAATCTAACCCGCTCCCTCACAACCCACAGCCTTACTCCAATACCCCACCTCACAACCAAGCCTCAACAAAATTTTAGTCTAGAGTCCTTCGAACGCACCTCTGCCCGTGAGATCAAAAATACATTCAAGAAACTCAAACCATCCTCCCACCCATCAGACCCATTACCAACAAACCTGCTCATCGCAATCCCGAATACCATCGCAAAACCACTAGCAGAAATCATTAACACTTCTTTAGCTCAAGGCATAGTACCCAACCAGTTAAAATGAGCAATTCTTAAACCTCTGCTAAAAAAAACCAAACGCCTCTACTACAGACCCAGTGAACTTCAGGCCTATCACAAATTTACCTCTGATAGCAAAACTGATGGAAAAAACAGTCAACAAGCAACTTTCGGAATACCTCGAAGATCACAACATACTCTCTCCAGCTCAGTACGGCTTTCGCAAAACTCCAAAAACTGAGTCCCTCCTCCTTTCACTCACGGACACAATCCTCTTAAACCTGGAGAAAAAACAATCTTACCTACTGGTGCTTTTAGATTTATCCGCAGCTTTCGATACGGTAAATCACACAATCCTCATAGACCAACTAGCTAACATAGGCATCAAAGGTTCAGCACTCAGCTGGTTTAAGTCCTTCCTGTGCAACAGGTTCTATAAAGTTAGGGTAAATAATAAGGAATCTCATCCTGTCCTGTCGGACCAGGGAGTCCTTCAAGGCTCCTCACTTTCACCCACGCTTTTCAATATCTACCTCCTCCCACTTTGCCAACTACTCTCAAACCTCAAGCTCACTCATTACCTCTATGCGGATGACATACAGATTCTCATCCCAATCACAGAGTCACTTCAAAAAACTATTACCTACTGGAATGACTGCCTTCACCCAATAAAACACCTACTCTCCAGCCTCAACTTAGTGCTGAATGACAACAAAACGGAGATGCTCTTTATCTCCCATGACTCCCTTACCAACCCAACAAGCTTTGCTCAAACCCACAAGCTTAAACATTAACTTCTCGCCGACGTCAGGGATCTAGGAGCATGGCTGGACAACCAACTAAACCTAAAAAAATTTATACACACCACTACAACAGACTGCTTCTACAAACTGCAAGTCCTCAAAAAGCTAAAACCTCTCCTTCACTTCAATGACTTCCGCCTAGTCTTACAATCCATCGTCCTAACAAAGACTGACTATTGCAACTCTCTGCTACTCGGACTCCCCACCAACACTTTCAAACCCTTACAGATGGTCCAGAACGCCGCCGCCAGAATCCCCACAAATGCCAACAAAAGAGAACATATCACCCCCATTCTCCACAACCTACATTGGCTACCCATCAAATACAGGATCCTCTTCAAAGTTCTCACTATCATTCATAAAACGATTCACAACACCTCTCCCATCACGTTAAAGACACAACTTCGACCGCATACTTCTACTAGACCCATCAGAAGCACATACAAAGGCACACTGTATGCCCCACCTGCAAAATCATCACTAAGGAAGCGAGCACTATCTACTCCAGGACCTCACCAATGGAATGCGCTCCCCCCAGACCTATGACTTGAACCAAGCTTACCGGAGTTTTAAAAAAAGCTAAAAACCTGGCTCTTCCGCCGGGCTTTCCCAGACATGTAATACGACCTGGATGACATGATTTGCTAACTTAAGTCAAGTCCCACCTCGTTAAGCTAACTAGGCTGTCTCTCATTACAGGCCATACCCCCTTCGCTGTCCTTTTTCCCTCCCTCCCTCAATTCCCCCCTAGGTCATCCCACATCAGAAGACAACGCTGATCCCTTTCCCAAATGCTATTCCCCCTACTATCTAATCTGATCTCCCCCCCCCCCCCCTCTTTTTGCACCACTTTTTAGTACCCCTCCCTTTTAAAATTGAATTTCTTTTCAGGCAGTTACTCTCTTTAATGCATTCATCCAGCGTGTACTTCATAACTATCCTCCTACCATATGCTTCCTTTCCACTACTTTGTTCAATTGTTCTCATCTAAAACCGTTGGCGAGTTACTGTTTAATTTATTTTGTTCTATATATAGCCTTGGGCATAAATGTAAAGCCCTGGGCGATTTTCTGTTTTATTGTTCTATGGAAACATACTGATTAATTGTTTTATGTAAAGACTTGGGCGATTTTCTGTTCCTTGTAAACCGGAGTGATTTGTATTTCATACAGGAACTTCGGTATATAAAAATTAAAAATAAATAAATAAATAAATGAACATATCTGTCACACACACATACACCAGTCACACCCCATGACCACTCCCTGTGTCACACACACCAGTCATTTCCCCCAACCAGTCTCTCTCTCTCTTACACCCCAGTCACCTCCCCAACTAGTCGCTCATTCCAGTCACCTCCATGACTAGTTTCTCTCTACCCCCTACACACATCAGTCTCTCTCTCTCATACCAGTCACCTCTATGATCACTCTCTCTGTCTCTCTCTCTCTCACACACACACACACACACACCATTCACCTCCCTGACCAATCTCTCATAAAGCAGTCACCTTCCTGACCAATCTCTCTCAAATCATTCACCTCCATGAGTATCTCTCTCTCTCTCACAAACACACATACCATTTACTTCCCTTACTAGTCTCTCTCTCTCTCTCATACACCAGTCACCTCCCCAACCAGTTAACCAGTCTCTTTCACACAGACAACAGTTACCTCCCTGACCAATCATACCATCCACCTTCTTGACCACTATCTTTCTTATATACACCACTCACCTCCCTGACCAGTCTCTTTCTCTCTCTCCTGCATAGTCACCTCCCTGACCAGTCTCTCTCTCACACCATTAACCTCCCTGGCCAGTCTCTCTCTTTCACACAAATATATCAGTTACCTCCCCAACCAGTCTTTCTGACACACAAACACACACACACACACACACACACACCAGTCACCTCCCTGATCAGTCTCTCTCTCACATACAAATGCTGTCTCTCTCTCTCTCTTACTTATACACTTGCTCTCAATCACATACATGATTTCTTACTTACACACACGCTCTCGGTCACAAACATGATCTCTCATTTACACACAGGCTCTCAGTCATGCACATGCTCTCTCTCAGTTACACACAGGTTCTCAATCACAGTTACATATACACATTCTCAATCACACACACGGTTTCTCTCTCACTTACACACATACTGGCTGGCTCTCTCTTATTCCCTCCCACCTTCCTCAGAGCAGATATGGTAGTTGCAGCAGCCTCCCCCTCCAGCTCTGTGGCCTAAATAAGAAGAATCCCATTGGCAGTGGAAGCCAATGCTGCTGTCTCCCTTGCTGATCACGAGCTACTTGTGATTCTGCTCCAGGCCTGCACTGCTACTCGGGGCTGGAGCTGCCGCTTCTGTTCAATGCAGTATGGCTCTTCTTCCCGCGTGCCCTCTACTTCACATCACTTCCTCTTCTGGGTCTCGGGGGCAGGAAGAAGAAAAGGCCATGCTGCAGCTTCCACTATTGCCGATCCCATCTGGGCATGAATGTGCTCATAGCCTGTCTAGCAACGGCAGCAGTGGAAAATGTCTGCCTCTCGCTTGGTGAAGGAAAGGACGGGAAGAGCCCCTGGGCATGTGACACACCTGACAGTGCTTGTTGACATACTAGTGTGTCACGACACACCAGGTGAGAATTGCCAGTGTAGTGCGGGCCTGGGAGCTTTGACTAGGGTGGGCTATGGGAGATCCAGCTTCAGGGGTGAATTTGTAAGAAAGGTAAGGGGGCTGAAATGGGGGTAAGGCCTGTGACTGGGGTTTTATTTTTTAAAATATTAGTTTTTCAAGGGGAAACGGCTGCGTCCAGAGGTGGCAGGGGGATGGGTCAGGGGGGTTCTCCAGAGACCCCTGGGTTCTGTGATTCAGGTTTTTTAAATTCTCTTTTGGTTTTGGAAATTTATGTGTTCTATTTTCACGCACTATGTTTCAAAACCAAAACCTAATCAAAAAAAAAAAAAATCAAAAAAGGGACACATACAAAATGACATAATAAGCTAAACGAAAATGTTTGTGGTTGCATAACCCTCCTTCAATGCAGGCAGGAGCTCAAATTAACAGGAAGACACACTGAGTCCCTGGCAGGCGTCAGACTTAAACTCCTGACACCCCCACCCCCACCGAGGGCGGAGTCAGCTGATGAGCTGGTGCAGGAGCAGGGACCAGAGGAGGGCAAGCCAGGAAGAGCAGGCTCCACTCTTCCCCCTTCTCGCTTCTGCCAGCACTGTGCAATAGGACTACAGACAGCAGGGTGGGGTGTGTGTGTGTGTGTGTGTGTGTGTGTGTGTGTGTGTGTGTGTGTGTCACTCAGCCACAACTGCAGGCAACCAGGAAGCGGGGCTGGGAGGTGCTTGGTCTGCAGGTCACTAATTGTGAGCTTAACAAATATGTGAGGATGGGAAGATGAGGAAGGGGGTTGCATGCTGAATATAAAGTCCCATGCACATATACACGCTAAAAAACGGGGTGATTTGAGAGCGTCCGGGACGGGCGCGTGAGTTGCTATTTAAGAAGTCACATACGCACGCACATTTGGTCACTTGCTCGTGTAGTTTTACTCCTGATATCTGGCATCACTGATGTCAGAATTGGTTAGGGTGCACCGGTGGTCGGGTGAGAGGTGAGTTCAGGCTGAAGGACCAGGAGGGTCTCAATGGTCTGGAGAAGGACCGGGTGAACGGGTAGAGGAATCGGAAAACCGATCATTTCGATTATGCGCGTAAGTTTTAAAATATACCAACTTCCGGGTATAAATGGTGTCTTACAAGAGCAAGTCCTACTCTTGTTATCGCATGTATATATTTTTAAATTGGGAGGAAGAGTGTGCGGGCACAGTGCATTGAAAAACTCACTTTCAGTGCCTACATGTATTAGTGCATAAGCACATATGCGCATATTTTATAATACTGTGAAACGCATGGGTGATAAAATACTGTCCTAGATCTCTGTGTGTCCATATCTGCACATATATTGGGCCATGCAGAGTTTTTTTCATTATTTTTCCCTTAGAATTGCAGTAAACCCTGTTACGCACCCTGCCTGCACCCGGCCTGCTCACCTCCATGGTTCCTCGGCAGGTCCCGGGTCGGCCTCCCTAGCGACAGCTGCGAGCTCTTCCAGGCCTCGGCGTTCTGCGGTGGAGGTCGCCGGGCCTTCCACTGCGCACCAGGCCTCACGCCGGAGCTCGGCGCCCTCGGTGGCGTTGGCCACGCCCCTATGCGTGCGCGAGCGGAACGCCCGGCCTCTTATAGGGCCAGGGGCGGGTCCTAGCTCCGTGGCGCACCCTGACTGATTCCCTGATATAAGGAAGTCCCTGCTTGTACTTCCTTGCCTTGGCAATCGGGTTAGTGTCTTGCTAGATTGTCACTGCGTCTGAGCCTTGTTCCAGTCTTGTTCCAAGTCTCGTTCCAGGACCCTTCTGTTCCAGTCCTGTTCCTGCCTTGTTCCTGCTTCCTAGTACTCCTGTGTCCTTCTGTTCCTGTTCGCCTGTCCGCCTCCCCATGTAGTACCTCCGGACTGTCTCACTGGTACTGACCTCG
Source organism: Rhinatrema bivittatum (assembly GCF_901001135.1). NCBI lineage: Eukaryota > Metazoa > Chordata > Amphibia > Gymnophiona > Rhinatrematidae > Rhinatrema > Rhinatrema bivittatum. The sequence goes on from NC_042618.1 coordinate 9,794,341, forward strand.
GCTTGCTCCTTGACCTGTCTGCCTGCTGCCTGCCTTCCGACTTCAGCCTGCTCCATGACCTGCCTGCCTGCTGCCTGCCTTCTGACCTCAGCCTGCCTGTGACCTCGTCTGACCTCCGGAACCTGACCCCTGCTTTGTTGACCACTCCTCGGACTGACTCCCGGATTCTGACCTCTGCCTGCTTGACCACGTCTCCAGATTCTGGCTCTGTTCCTAGCCTTGTTGTCACCTATGCTGTTCTGGTCCTCTCTGCTCCATCTGACCTCCAGTCTCGAACCTGACCGTGCTCCCCTCCTGTCTGTGGGCACGCCGGACTTCCATCTCTGCAGGAGATCCTGCGAGGCCCACTTAAGTCCAAGCAGCCCGGGTCCCTACGGGCTCCTCCTGGGGGAACCTCGGGCTTCCAGTGGTGAAGCTCATCCCAGCCTCTGTCTCCTCCTGTGCTCCGCCCCCTGGGGGCAGGTGCTTCCTGGTCCCTGCCAGGGAGCTGTTCTCCACTGCTCCAGGACATGGGTCCACCCCCGAGCGCCACAAACCCTCTCTCACCTCTGCAAGCATTCCTAGTGGATACTGAAGTGTAACCCTTCCTGAAGAACTTGCTGGGGTATTTTTTTTTGTTTTTCATTGTTATCTTTTTCAAAGACAAAGACGCAGCCTTTACATTTGTTTCATGATCTCTTTATTACTGATACTGTAACTTTGTGAATTTTCTCAATAAAGAGCTTTAGCTATCAAAAAAATTGGCAGAGTGTATTTTCTTTTCATTTTTTGACGGCGGTCCTTCCGTACTTAGCCGAAATATCGCAGCATTGCAGTTACTTCTCTGTAAGCCTGGTTCTGTCCATTGTAATGTGATGGGGAGAGGGGAGGGGCCAGGACGAGACCGTTCCATGGAGACAGCCCCTCCAGAGGAAGGAAGAGCTGAGGGAACGAATTGTTCAGAACAGGAAAAGGCAAAAGAGGGCAAGATGTAGAGACAGCGACAGAAACGCAGGTCCCGTGTGCGCACACAGTGAGGAGACGCATTAGCTGAGGGACTACTACTTTTCATTTCAAAATAGCTCTGTGGAGAAATCGGTTTTATTAGCCGCTGCTGCAGCACTGAAGTTGTTCCAGGTCAGTTAGCAGAACACAATATGGACTGTAAAATAGTGTTTTATTACCTATGGAACCCTGAAAAACCAAAGCGCAACCTGTCTCCCACCTAATAAGACAGGACTGCTGAAATAAAAAAAAACCCAAACATGTTTTCTTTCCTTATCTGTTCCCCTTGAGGTTAATTTATTTGTAATGGATTTGTAAAATAACTCAGCCCGCTAAGCTTCTATTCTAATGAGACTTCGAGAAGAGTTACTAAACCATGCTTCCCAAAATGTTAATAATTTAAAATATCAGGAAGAGCAAGCATAATTAGTAACCCTGAAGAAGTTAATTATTTTACTTTATTTGATATATTGCTGCTCAGTAGGTAACTAAAGCAGTTAATAAAATATATATCAATTCCAATAATATAACATATAACAATCCAAAGTAAAAGCATATAAACAATACACATAAAAACAGACACATCATCTTGCCAGGTTCTTATGGCCTGGATTGGCCACTGTTGGAAACAGGATGCTGGGCTTGATGGACCCTTGGTCTGACCCAGTATGGCATTTTCTTATGTTCTTATGTTTCTTAACATACTCAATAACAGCAAATGAAGTCTTCCAGTTAAAAAAAGTAAAAATGAGACTAAAATGAATAAGTAGCATGCATCTTTAAAAAAAACATGTACAATCTCTTTATTTAAAAGGTTTATGTCATATAAGTCAGTCTATCATATTGTTGTGACTGTGTTTGATAATCAGGTGACTCTTGGAACAGTGGAAATTGCCAGTGAAAAGACAATCTGCTCTGTCTGGAACGTCTGGAACGTCCTGTCTGTCAGGCTCCCACAGACAAACACAAACAGACAGACAGACACACAAACACACACATTGGCATAGGCAGACACACACTCACCCAGACCCAGGCAACCGCACACACCAAGGCAGACACAAAGGCTCCCACATTGAAACACACACAGACAGACATACAGACAGGCATAGGCCACCCACACACATAGACACATGCACAGACACACACACACAGGCAGAGGCACCCATTCACACACACAGACACAGGCACATGCACACACACACACACACACACACAGAGGCAGAGGCACCCATTCACACACATAGACACAGGCACATGCACACACACACACACACACACAGGCAGAGGCACCCATTCACACACATAGACACAGGCACATGCACACACACACACACACACAGGCAGAGGCACCTATTCACACACATAGACACAGGCACACGCACACACACACACATACACACACACACACACACACACACACACACAGAGGCTGTTATTGACTAAACACTCTGAGCAATGCCAGTTACCATTCCCTAATATGCTTTATTTGCCAAGCCCTGTCTTTCATGCTCTCACACACAGGGACAGGCAGGCATAGGAACGTACACATAGGTGCAGACAAGCTCACATAAGCACTCACAAGCTTGCACAAGTACGCAGAAGTGCACACAAGCTGGTAGGAGCATTCACAGGCTTGCACACATACACACATTGGCTCGGACATGTACGCAAATTCACACATACACATAGACACATGCACAGGCACACACACAGGGAAGCACAGGCAGTCCCCTCCCCCCCCCCCCCCACATAACCACAGGCACATAGACAGTCAAAGGCAAACGCAGGTACAGGCACCCCCACACTAGCAGGATACCTTAACACACACTTAGGCAGGCAGATACACAGTCACACACACAGGCACCGGCACACACAGAGGTGTAATAGACCAGACTACCTGTGAAATGCTGGCCTCATCATAAAAGATCATTAAACTGCAATATTAAATGCTTGACAGAAGAGCCGAGTCTTGAGGGCTGCTCCAGCTAGCGAATACTTTGCCTATTCATTGATTTCTTTTGCTTCCTGGCTTTGGTTTTATTCTTAGGTTCCCTTTTGTTTATATCTGAATATAATTTTTTCATCTATTACTCCATTTTGTAACAGACAGATGATGGAATTGAATTTGCACCAGTTTGGGACTTGTGAACAGTAGCGTCAATCTCCAAAGTTTCAACCATTTGCACATTTTCATGTTCGTCTGTAATTCAATCATCTTAAAAAATCTATCAGAAGTGGTGAGAATAATTATCTCACCTGTACTTCCCTCGTGCTGGGGTCTGGAACTGCTGAACAGCATTCAGGCCAATTTTAAAATGTGCACTTCAAGGAAATTAACCAGTTTACCAATTAGTCCCACCAGTTCACCCAGTCCTTCTCCGGCCAAGTCACTGAGACCTTCCTGGTTCTTCAGCCTAAACCCTGCCTAGGTCCACCCAGATCTCCCGCTCAGTCAGTACTACACAATAAACATGTTTAATGTCACTTAGCAGGTGTAAAAATGCACGAGTACATTGGAAAATGTACACGAGCGTCTTTTAAAATAGCAAGTTATAGAAAGCCCCTTTTTTTACATGCCTTTAAGTGCACCTGGAAGTGATAATAAGTGTGGGGTTTTTTCACCTTTTATAAAATATGGAGCATGCAAGCAGAGGCTACTTATGCATGTATATGCAAATTTTTAAAAGTGTAATGTTTTAAAAATTGACTTTTAAGGAAGGATACTTGGGAATAAAAGCAACAGAATCTGAAACAAAGCCGAGAAGCGGGCCAGGTGATACTATGGGCACTGGGTATGGTAGTAATGTTGCTTTAATGCTGGAGCACATGCAGCTGACTGGCAGTTCTTAAGTAACTCCCGCAGGTCAGTGAATGTTAATACTGCATGATATCTGGTGTGTAACGCGTCCTGAACTGCCCTCAGACTGAAGACCTCCACCCATGCTGCTCGTTTCAACCATTCCTACTGAGAACCCACAATCCTTAATTACTATCTACAACAGGGATATGCTTGGCCAAAAATATTTATCTTTATGCTTATTTTCTCGGTTTTTTTTATGTTTTATATTTTCGTGTTTGCATTTTTTCGTTCTGATTTGTTTTCAGCAAATGCACGCAATTTACAAATTGTGTGCACACTGCAAACTGCACACATTCAGGTGAATTTTCAAAGAAGTTGTGCATGTAAATGTGACGTACTATCGCAGCAATTTTCGAAAGCCATTTACACGCGTAAAGTGCACGTACGTGGATAAATCCTATGGACAATTCAATAGCACGTGTTGTAGCAATTTTCAAAAGCCCACTTACACGGGTAAAGTGCATGTACTGGGGTAAAACCCAGTTTTATGCTTGTAAATGCTTTTTAAAATCAGGCTCACAGTTTGCAAAATCTGCACACTATTTGCCTAAAACAATTCCGAAGAACATTTTCCCAGTTTTTGGAGCTGAATTTGTTCTGTTTCAGATGAAACCAATATAAGGGCTCATTCATCCCACGCTCTGTTTTCCTTCCAAATGAACACCCATTCCACATCCCTAACACATAACGCTAGGGCACTGAAGGGGGTGCTTATAGCCCCCATTAGTTACGGCACTCGGCGTCATCAAGTCGTATTCTTTTCACACAAGGGAATGTAACTAATTCATAGAGCTGGACTCTCCCCCTCTTCCCCACCCTTCGTCAGGCCTCACTAGATTATTCCTACAATAGAGCATGGTGGTAGGGGGCTGTTTCCTGCTCAGTGAGTAAACCATTCTCCCTGGGATCGTTTTTATTAAGGCACAGATTTCACTGTTGGCAGCCCTTAAGAAAATGCTGCAGCTAGGGAGAGGGGATTTAAATCCCCGGACAGAAAGGAAAATGAATGTGTTTTACAGGCCATTACCAATGAAAGTCATATTGCAAAAGTTAGCCCCTTTGGGTGGCATCCGTGTGTCCCTGCTGTATGACTTCCAATTCACATTCGCTTAGTGCACCGGTTAAAGCTTCCTCTTCTTCGGTTGCTGCTCAGTGTAAGTGACTTGCAGCCCATGCTGGGCCCTCCTTATGATTGTTGGCAACAAGTTGTCCCACGGTTTTGCGGGAACAAAGAATCACAGCTTGGGGTTTGTTAACCTATTTTCTTTGTGCTGCCACAGAGTGAAAAAAAAAAGTATATATATATTTATTTGTGCACAAGAATAAACATAGCCTGGTTGTCAGCGAGCACAAACACACGGGAAGCCTGCCGAGCCCTGATTTAACCAAAAGCCGTTTCTATCATCAAGAGGCACCCTTACAAAAAAATGTGTTTTATTAAAAGAATTTGCAGCTCACCGCTGTGGCTTTTGTTTGCATTTCAGAAATTGTGAAATTATTGATCTCAGCAGCAGACGTGTGATATGCTGTGGCCTCCCCCCACCCCAGCCTCCGCACACTCACACTTCTGTAAGGATTGGATCTAGAAAGAAATCCGATATTAACATAGATTATGGATCAGCATGGGGATCTATGTAAGAGCACAGAAGGAAACATTATCATTAGCTCCTTCGTGCACATTTATCCTTTGTTTTAGAACCAGGGTGCTATTTAATTCAATTGAATTTACCAATTCTATATCCTGCAGTATTTTCTCAAAGTGAGTTACCGTCGTAAATGACCATAATAAAGAATATTGCTCATCCCAAGGCCCACAGCTTCCTTAGGTAACACAGGGATGAGCGGGAGAGTCCATGTCACCCCTGGGGTGGGTGTGTAGTGGAGAGGCACCGGTGGAGCATGAAAAAGAGAGGGTCAAGGGTGGCATTGGCTCCAGGATGTGACCAGAAGTGGAGTGAGAGCGAGGAATTTCTAGATAAGAACTGGCCATTATGAAATTCCTTATCAGGCCCAAACTCTTAGCTCCATATTACTCTGTCTAAATTTGTACAAAAATACTTTGATGCGATGCATGCAAGGTCTCCAGCAAAATCAGGAAGCTATTATGAGCCAGTCTTGCAAGGATCATGCTAATAAGCAATTAATAAATCAGCTGGAAGTATTTAATACTATATTTAAATATTCATTAACTTCCGGTAACTAATACCTATGCATAAGCTTGCGTGTTGCCCATGGGGTATAACGTCAGCTTTAAGTATTGCTATCTATGTACTGAGGTAATGCTAAGGAATTGAGGAGGTTTCTTATTCTTTCTAGTTCAAGGCAAACTGTATTATTATATAGTAATGCAAAGAACAGGAAATATTCCTCTGGAGTGCAGAGGTTCTTATGTCCACCAGAGATCACAGCACATCAAAGAAAGACGAAATAAAATGGCACAGACTGGGGGAGGGGGGAGGGGTCCAGACTCAGCAAGAAAGCAATCAGAATGCAATAGGTGAGAAAAACCATCTGCAGGAAAGAGAGGTCAGACCGCGGGAAAAGGAAAGGAACGATACACAGCACCTTGCAGGTCTTTAGAATCATCCACGTGCGCATCCGTTGATGTCTTCTGGCCACCTCCTTCCTGCCACCAAAAAGTAAGGTTCAAGCAAGCAGGTTGTTTCCAGTGGAGTAAAACCAGTTTAACAGCTATGGATAATAAGAAATCTAGCAATTTCCCCTTAGAGGGTGAGAGAGGGGGCAGTACAGCGAGGGATTTAAGAATAACTAAGCTGTAAGAAATAGAACATCTGAGAAACCATATCCCAGACAGCATGCCAGAGCTGATTGGTAAGTGGACAGTGATATAAAAGGTGGGATGAGGCAGCCTGAGGAGCACTACACGTCCAGCAGTAATGTGAATTTGAGAGCCCGGCTTTAGGAACATAAGAACAAGGTGTCCAAATTGCACGGTGAGCCAAGAAGAACATAGATTTTAAAAAGGATCGTGTGGGCGTACATGTGCGCACGCTACCCGGCGAGTGCACACACGTACGCCCGATTTTATAACAATTACGCGCAGGCCCGCGCATGTTATAAAATCCTGGGTCGGCACGCACAAGGGTGTGCACAATTGTGCGCCTTGTGCGCACCGAGCCCGCTCCAAGTCACGCTGCCTTCCTCCGTTCCCTCCCAGGAGGGAACTTTCCTACCCCCCCACCTCACCTTCCCTTCCCATACCTCCCCCGCCCTTTCCCCCCTACCTTTGATGACTTCTTTTTTTTTTGTTTTAAACTTACTTCAGCCCCGGGGCTGAAGTAAGTTGCGCGCGCCGGCCGACTGCCGGTGCGCGATCCCCGGCCCAGCAGCCATGCAGAGGCCTCAGGCTACGCTCCCGCCTCGCCCCCGGATCACCCCGCCATGGCCCCTCCCCGCCCCTTTTGTAAAGCCCCGGGACTTACACGAGTCCCGGGGCTTTACGCCCGTCGCCGGGCCTTTTTAAAATATGTCCGGCGCGCGTAATCTTTTGAAAATCCGGCCCAGGTTGTGTAAGGTGTATAGTTTTATTCCAAAATGTAGTCCAGGGGAAATCATCAGGAGTCAGCAGTTCAAAGGACCAAACCTTCTTTAAGCCAGCGCAACGTGGGAAGGAATGTATTTTAAAATATTTATAAAATTTGAGAGGCAGACTGCCCATTAATGGTCAGATGGCGAAGCAGGGTTATCGCTTGTGGGAGCTGAGTATGCAGATGGGTATCTAGGGATAGATAGCGAAGGCAAGAGACCATCTGAACCCAATAATAAAACTGTGACTGGGGGAGATGAAATCCATCTTGCAATTGTGGAAAAGTGAGAGGTTGGCCCTTCTGACATAAAAGATCAGGAGACCACAAACCAGCTGACTGCCCACAACTAGGCCAAGATCTGGGCCTATGAGCAATCTGAAATTTAGAGGGAACGGAAGCTGATGATTTCCAAGGAGCGGACAATTGAGGACTAACACTTTCAAAGGCATGAAAAGCAGTGCAGGTGGCCAAAAGGATTGGGTGGGATCGAAGCCAAACCTGGAAGGAAGTTTCTTCTTCTAACCTCGTATCCAGGCCCTTGCCAGCCACAGTGCATCCATGCAGGTGGGACGCTAACCCGGGAATCCCTCTAGATTACTGCTGCATGTTTGCTTGCTCTTTCGTCTGCTTTCTCCCAGCTCCTGCCTTAAGCAGCTTCTGATATATTTCCCAGCTAAACATCGCACTCTCAAACTTTAAGCAGGGCCGGTGCAGGGTATTAGGCGCCCTAGGCAAACCTGCCCAGGGCAAGGCCTCAGCTCCGACCTCCCCGGCCCAAACACACAAGTAAAAATTATGCAACAATAAAATGTTGATATATAAAATTCAATAATAGCAAAACCCTATCAGTAAAAGGAATATTTCAAAATAGGAGACAAATAGAGCGGCATCCAATAATTAAAAACTCAAAAAAAAAAAAGTTCCAGATCCAAAGCAAAAATTGAAAAACAGCGCATACATCAAATAATAACACCCAATGATTAAAACAAACGCAACTACCTGGGAACTTTTGATTTCCAGATGCCTTGAGATTGTTGTGGATCAGCTGATGGGGTGAGGAGCAGGGTTGTTGTGCACAGACTTTTTCCTTTCTCTCACACAGACACACACAGGCTCTTCCACACATTCACACTCTACTAGACACACACACACACACACACACACATATATGCTCTCTCACTCTCACACCCTCTCTCTCTCACATACACATGCCCTCATTCACTCAGACAGGCCCCTTATCTCACACACACAATTAGGTTCCTTCTGTCATTCACACAGATACCCTTACACAGGCTCCCTCTCTCTCTCTAACACCATCGCTCTCTCCTACACACACAATCTCTCTCTCACACACACACACACACACACACACCCCTCCTCAACAAGCTCCCTCTCTCTCTCTCTCACTCTCACATACACGTTCTCTCATAAAGGCTCCCTTTCTCTCTCTCTCTTATACACCCCCTCATACTGACACTGTCTGTCTCTTGCATGTACACACACACACACACACACACACAAGTTCCCTCTCTGGCACACACACACCCTTATACAGGTTCCCATTCCCAAACACACACATGCACTTTCACTCCCTCACACAGACTCCCTCTCTCTATCTCATACACACACACAGCACACACACACACAAGTCTGCTTCTCTTAGCCATAAGCGAGATGGGCTCCGCTCGCAGCCCCACATGGCTGCTCTTTGCCACCCCTACTGGATGGTGCCCTAGGTGACTACCTAGTTCTGCCCAGTGGAAGCACCAGCCTTGACCCAATGATACCTGTGCGCACAACTAATAAAGGAATTCAAAGTTGGGAACCCTGAGATTTACAAGAGCGACTTATATCCAGAGAGCAAGGGTACGAAAATCTTCAAAACACTTTACCACTGTGAGAAAAGAATATTTTAGAGCTTTTAGCTGCCTTGGGGGAGCATGCTAGAGTGGGAGCAAAATAGTTGGCCCTTGTCACATGGTAGGAGCACAAGATGGCGCCGGCCGTCCATTGCTCCATGTGACAGGGGCCGACCAATGGCACCGGTAGCCCCTGTGACATAGTAAGGGCAAAGGCTATCGCGCCATTTTGAATACCGGCAGCCAACAGTGCAGGAGATCGCGCCAGGACCCCCACTGGTCCACCAGGGACATTTGGCAAGTCTTGGGGGGGGGGGGGGGGGTCAGGTGGGTGGGGGTTTTGGTAAATTAAATTTAAAGGGTTGGGATGGGGGTTTTTTTGGGAAACGAATACATAGGTAAGTAATGAACAGATCGAGGTCCCCCTGAGAACGGATGCAACGGATTTAGTTCCCCACGAACACGAATACCGAATGGGACGAATCCGTCCCTGCTGCACATCCCTACCAGAAATAACTGACGGTGGCTGCAGCCTCAGTTTGCCAGGGCCTTTTACAATTGTAACCCCGGCAGGCAGGAGGGACCAGAGATGGCTCCTGCCTGTGCAGAAAGGAGGGAGACCGGAGGGGACCAACGGAGGCCCTGGAAGAGATTTGGAGTGGGTAGCGGCAGGTGACCCAGCATTTTTTCTTTTTCATTTTTAGATAAACAAAATGAAAGGAAAGGAAATATGCAGAAATGCAGCCTCCCTCCCTGCCTCCTGTAATAAACCTGTGTGCAGAGCCTTAGATATCAGGGCGAGTCTCGACTGCCGGGGGGTCTCTCGGGCAGGAGCTTCCAGTGACAATGCTATGCTGGGAGAAAGGCAGAGACCCCAGCCTGATCCACGCATGCTGAGCTGGCAGCAGAACGAGTCGCTGTAAAAGTGGAAATTACTCAGGACTAGAAAAAGACGTTTTCCTACTACTTGGAGTCAGAAGTGCTGTCTAGAGACAGGAAGTTCCAGTCGTCATTCCTGCACAGCTGAACAACTGCAATGATGAAACAGAAACATAGAAATATAAATAAAACCTTAAGGACATAAGAACATGCCATGCTGGGTCAGACCAAGGGTCCATCAAGCCCAGCATCCTGTGTCCAACAGAGGCCAAAACCAGGCCACAAGAACCTGGCAAGTACCCAAACACTAAGAAGATCCCATGCTACTATTTCTTATTGATTAATAGCAGTTTATAGACTTCTCCAGGAACTTATCCAAACCTTTTTGAAAGCCAGCTACACTTAACCACGTCCTCTGGCAGTGAATTATAGCGCATAATTGTGCATTGAGTGAAAAAGATTTTTTCCCTGCACATCCTTATAAAAACAGGAGGAATGGCTAAATGAGAGCAGGCAGGAGTGGTCCCATGAAAGTGGTAGCAGAGAGGAGATTAGAAATACAGGCTGGTGGATCTTAATTTAGTGGTGATAAAACTAACGGAGACTCTACTAAAGGAAATAATAACCAGAGAATTAGATAAAGGCCATGGCGAGACGTGGTTTACTTTGATTTCACTAAAGCTTTTGACAGTTGGGTTCATACGTAAACTGAACATCCTGGGGGTGGGCCCCTAGGTTGTGACCTGGATTAGAAACTGGTTGAATGTTTGTCAAGAAAGAATGGTGAAAATGGAATTTTTTTCTGAGAAAAGAAGAGTGATTAGTGGAGTGCCTCAGGGGTCTTTCCTGGGGACAGCTCTGATCAATACCTTTATGAATAATCCTGCAGCAAAATTAGAAGGAAAAAATTGCCTTTATGGGGGATGGCATTCAAATCTGCAAGAGAGTGGACATCTCTGAGGGAGAAGAGTGAATGAGAATTGATTTAAGACAGCTCAAGAAGTGATCAAGTGCCTGACAGTTAAGATTGAATGCATAAAATGCAGAAATCCAAGGGAGCAGTACATTAAAGGGGGTGGGATAGTGATGTGCACTAACCAAGATAGAGACCTCGGTGCGATCATGTGTAATCTCAAAGGAGCAAAACAGACAGGCCGATGCAAGATAGTGCGCTCAGCCAAGTTCATGGCTTTATACGCACATGCACGCGTGTCCAAAACCTCTTATGCAATGAGGGGATTAGCGTGTCCAAAATGTGCGTCCAAACCAGCACTTAGCTATTGGTGCTCATCACATGTAAATTCATGTTGATGAGTAGTATTAGCTATTACCCAATTATGCAAAAAAAAAAAAAAATGTGTGCCCGACTCATACATTTTTACACTCAAAAATTAACAGGCGTTAATTCTTGAGGAGCCCCTAATGTTAACAGAAAAGCAGAAAATACTGTTTTTCTGTTGTTCCTCCATCTTAATATCGTGGCGAGATTAAGTCAGAGAAACGAAAAAAAAGGAGTAAGGGGTAAACATTTAAAAATCAAAAATGTTGCCGGCAGTCAGGTTAAGAAAATGGATGCACAATTAACGAGCATCTATTTTCCTAACCTCATGGCTCTGCACAGGATAGGAAAACAGACGTGTACAATTGAGGAATGTGTCACGTGTAGGCCAGCTGAAATAAAAAGGTTTTTAGAAGTCCTCTGAATGTTTTTAAAGAGTCGCAGAAGCGTAGTTCTAAAGAGAGGGAGTTCCAAAGATCCGGGTCTGAGACAGAGAAGGCACACCCTCGGGTAATGTTATCTGTAAACCAGCATGATGTGATTGTATCATGAATGCCGGTATAAAAAAGCTCTAAATAAATAAATAAATAAATAAATAAATAAATAATGTGAAGGCATGCTGATTTTAATGAGGGGGTGTCTAGAAGGCCTCTTTGTGAGCAGCGCAAATGTCTGGATGGTTGGTAGATCTTTAGCAGGGCATTGGACCATGGGCATGAATGATTGTTAATAAGTTTGAACGTTATCATGCCTATTTTATATTTGATCCTTTCATTAATTGAAAGCCAGTGTAAATCAGTCAGGACAGGAGTAATGTGGTCATCATGACGCCTATTGCCTGCAATTCAACAAGCAGATGAATTAATAAGCATTTGTAAAGGTTGCAATGTAGAGCTGGGAAGACCTAGGTAAAGGCTATTGCAATAATCAATAACTGGAAAGATGGAAGCTTGCACAACAGTGCAAAAACCAGAGGCATGTAACAACTTTTTAAGACCAGCACGCAATTTGAAAAAGTCTTGTCTGACTATCATTTTGATATGTGGACGAAAAGAAAGAGTACTGTCTAGTAAGACTCCAAGACTCTTAACTTGATTCTGCATTGGAAAAGACAAATTTTCTAGATGAAAAAGCTTGTCCAAGAAGGAAGTATAAGGACTATAAACAGACAGGAACTCTATTTTAGACATATTTAGAGAAAGTTTGAGTGTTGCAACATGTTTTAATAGTAGAAAAACAGATGTTCAGGTGTTCAGTGGTGTTCTGCCAAATAGAGTGTAAATGCAGTACAAACTGAATATCATCAGCATAAAGTTTATAACAGTCAGATAGATTGGAAAGGATTTTACAAACCAGAGCCAAATAGATGTTAAACAACACGGAAGATCCCTGTGGTGTACCTATTCTGATAAGAGAAGCAGAGTTTTCATTCTTGAATTTGATGTGTTGTGATCGATTTGTAAGATAGGAAGCGAACCATTTAAGGACACTTCCTGCCAAACCAATTTCCTGAAGACAAAAAAGGAGAATGGTGTGATCAACCGAATCAGATGCAGATGACATGTCGAGGGAAACGACTAATTATCGATGGCCACTGTTTATTCCTCGACTCAATGTGTCAATTAAAGAGAGTAAAGAAGACTCATGTTCATGGCACGCCTAAAGCCATATTGATGTGGATCAAGTAACTCGTGCTTTTCTAGACGGTCAGTCAGTTGTTTTAGAACCAGAGGCTCAAGGAGTTTTGCCAGCCAAGGCCGTGAAGAGATAGGCCTAAAATTATTTGGACTGGAAATGTCTAAATCGCTCTTTTTTTAGGAGAGGACGAACTGCAGCTCTTTTGAGACAGTCAGAAACCAAACCTTCTTCCAGAGATAGGTTGAAGATGCGAGTAAGAATGGGAGATTATCCCTGGAAACCTTGCATAAGGCAGTTGAGCAACTGCTGGCAAGACACGTAACATCATTCAAGGTGGCAATAATTTGACTCACTTCACTAATGGAGACATGAGCGAAGGAATCCCATGATTGTAGCACAGTACAATTTCCCCTAGTGCCTCTTTTTAACTGTGGCAGCCCATTTAAATATTAAATTGGGTGACCGGGGGCTGTCTGGGGGTGTGTTAGTGGAGTGGCGCTGAATCATGAGTGTCCATTGTACATGCGCCAACATTGCATCGGCCTGCGAGTGTGATAAGGTCATAGCCAGAGACAAATACCAGACTGTTGATGAGATCTTATCTAGAATTAGAATATTGGAGGCAATAATCAAACTGCCAGCATTGTTACAGGTAGATTTTACCAGCAGAGTTTGCACCAATAATCAAAGTAAAACTACACAGGTAGCTTTGCTTTCTTTACTGCACTATAACAAAGTATCTAGTACAGAGATTTGCGCCAGGGACGTGCATTCATTTGAAATGAACGGGTACAATGGGAGGAATGAGCCAGTTTTTGCTTCATTTCAAACAAATGAAAATTGAGGGAGAAAAAAATGATAATTTTTCTTTTTCATTCATTTTTTGGCAAGTAGTGCAAGCCAAATTCCTTCTTTCTTTCTTTATTTTCCAAATAGTTTGCACTATTTACCAAAAACAAATAAAAACAACAAAACAAAAAAAAAAAACCCACCCCTAAAAACAAAACTTGCAACTCCTACACCCCAAATAAATGAATCAAACAGGACAATTTCAAATGGGCACATCCCTAATTTGCATCTACGTTTTCGCAGGCACGTTTGCCGGCCACAATAATGTGTATGTTTTGGAAAATCCCAAACTCTGGGCATTGTTGCCTCCCTCAGCCTGGGCAGTTTTACACTCGCGGTAGCGTAATGCGCGTATACTTACCTGAAAGAGGGTGGGAACATCTTCTGCACGTGAAGTGCAGCTTTACTCATGGAGATGTCCCATAAGAATGTTTCATGTGTCTCGTGCTGCAGATAAGGCAGGTGAAAATATAGCAGGGCTGGAAAGCATGAATTTCCCCCCCATATATAACTTTGCAGGCACTGTATGGATGCAAAGCAGCAGTTTGGTTTGGGTGCAAGAATGATGATTTTTACCCATGGAAATGGTGTTGGCTCCTTTAGGCGGCTGAATAATTTGGCGAAGATTCGTTGTATTCATGGGGAATCGCGATACGTTTCGCTTCCCCACGAATAAGATGGCACCGATGCCATGTGACAGGGGCTGACCAATGGCACCGGTAGCCCCTGTGACATATTAGGTCAAAGGCTATCGGCACCATTTTGAAACTGGCAGCTGAGGGTGTGAGTGCAGGAGATGGCTCCCGGACCCCCCACTGGACCACCAGGGAGTTTTGGTAAGACTTGGGGGGGTCAGGAGGGTGGGGGTTGTAGTTAATTTAATTTTAGGGGGGAAACGAATAGGAATTAATGTATAAACGTATCGAGGGGCCCCTTTGCCGAATGCAAAGTATCTGCCCCCCCCACGAATACGAATCCCGAATGCAACGTATGGCGTCCCTCTGCACATCCCTACTATCCTGTTCCTGGAAGCTGCTGGCGTGGTCTGGGTTTAGCTGGTGCACAGTAACTGCAGTGCTGCAGACAACACTGCAGGACTGTTCACATCTAAGCGACTAGTATTAACAATTTGAACTTTTTTTTTTCAAAAAGTTAAGAAATCTGAGCATCCTATGATGTATTCTGTTCAACAATAAAATCCATTCGACTCCTAAAGAAAACCAGCGGTTCCATGTGCTCTTAAAGCCATTTTAAATGTACAATTAAAGGGTAAAAATATAATTTCCTTTTCACATTTCAGCAGCCAAATTGTGCACCTCACAAATACTCTAATTCCATACTTATTACCCCCAGTGACCTTAAAATTTGGACCCTTTCAATTACTGGATTCGTGATGCTGGCAATCTCCAGAGGTTTCTGAAGGAACCTCTGAGTCGCTGTAATTCAGCCTGCGTTTCATTTCTCCTCACGTGAAAGATGCTTTTGGCCCAACAGAAGCTCCAGAATCCACTCCAGAATGTAGGTAACAGCTAGTTAAGCTGCACCTTTCAGCTTGCTCCAGTTCTTGGGCTAGTTTCTAGTTTTACCATTCAAATCAGGATTAGAGGATAAATCCTCTAATTTCGCCACTCAAAGCTTAACAGTTAGCCACTTGAAATGGTAAAACTGTAATATTTTACATATAGAAGGATGCGGTCACCAAAGATGGGTGGATCTTTCTGTAGGCCCCGTATAATAGTGTAAGAGACCCCAGTGTTACAGGCCTCCACAGTGCAGTCTAGGCCAGAGGACTCAAAGAGTGTGGAGACCCCTTGTGCTAAAAATTCAAGATTACTTCTGGGAATGCCATGAAGATTTGAGATTCACGAGAGCAGGGAGAGAGAGAGAAGGGAAGCAGCAGGAGTTCAGTAGCCAGTACGGAACGGCTGAACACCATCCATTTCACTTTCATGGGCCATACGCTACTTAGGGGAAGGTTTATGAAGAATAGCCTCGCACGATTCATAACCTTTGAAGGAACTCCAGGACAGTAAGCAAAGTGAAGCCCTCCCTAACTCAGGTACCCCTAAGGTCCAGAGGGCGTGAGCCAAGTAGCATCCTTAAGAGGATGGAACAGGAACAATCGGTGCCAAAGGACAAGGATTCAGTCACAAGCTGTGAAGTACTAGTAAATATTCAAAGGCCATAAGTGAAAGTTTGCACTGCCAATATGTGATTGCTCTGGAATTGCTCAGAATTTGGTTGAAGAGCTTGCTTTTCCACAGGAAGCAGTGAGTTTCTCTCAGTTCTCTGTCTTTTTTTTTTTAGAGCAGTGAACTATAAATTACTGATCACTGTTCCAAACAGAGACTGAGAACTGTTGAACACACTGCCTCCCATGGGAGAGCAAACCATTCAATTCATTTTTCTCGTAAATAGAGACAGACCAGTTTGGGAACCACACCAGCTGAGTAGGTGTGCGTGGCCCAGGTCCCAGTTCTGGTCTGTAAGCCATTTTTTCATTCCTTAACCTCTACATAATATATGCTTAACCTCTATCCATAGAAGACAATGGGCTGTATTGCTTTCAGTGGTGGATGATGCACGTTGGTAGTTGAATCAGTGATGTCATATGGTGACTTCTGGTGCTTCAAAGGGTGAGACTTGCAGTGAGCATCAGGACACTCTTGCCATTTTTTTGCCTGCTTGCTGTGCGTTTGCTGTATTACAATAGGGAACATTAAAATGTGAATCAGACACCAGCCCTACCCTACTCTCTTTTCGAACGTTACAGAAAGTTCCTCCGGCTTTCCCTCTATCCGCTTCCCCCAGGCTCCCCTGGACCTCCTTGGACTTTATCCCACCACCTGCTGAGTCCTGGGAGGCAGGAACACTCCCCAGTCGCCCCCTGACCTGCCACAGCCATGCTGACCTGACATCGGGGCCATTTTGGAATGCGGCAGCTGCTGGGCAGAAGCGACTGGGAATCGACGCTGCACCTTTCGGACCCCCTTGGGTGCTGGTGCAAGGTCTGGGGGCAACAAAGGAAAAGCCAGGGAGGACTTTAACATATTTAAAGAGGTTTATTCAGTGAGGGGAGCAGGGCAACGAGTTAAGAAAATAAAAGCACGCAGATTTGTTTCAGTTTCATTTCGTTTATAACATGGAACAGGAAATTTTGTTGGTATTTCTTATTTCAATTGAAACTAAAGCACATTCTTAATGTGCAGCCTCAGTGCCGGGAGGATTTCTGCCTTCACAGTGAGCGAGGTCCATCTGCCATCAGGTACTCTCCCAACCCCACCTGAGTAAAACGCTTAACATTTCAAATGTGGATTTGAGGAAAAATCCTCAGGTGCCCCATAAAACTGGAAAAAATAGATACAAAATGTCTGGATTTTTAAATGAGCTATGCAAGTTCAAACAGATTTCAAACTTGCTGGCAAGTTTAAGCAGGTTTCAAAACATTGTGATAAATCTGAAATTTCCCTCAGATCTGTGTAAAACTCTCAAGCCGATTTCATCAGATTTTTTTTTGGGGGGGGGGGGGGTGAATCCACTTCAGATTTTCCTTTTTCTGTTTGTTTTTATTTTTGGGAGTTGCATTGAATTTTGCCCCAGATCTGAGGGTAAAAATTCCCAACAGATTTTGCTAGTATATCTGGGGAACATTCGGGTTACCTGACAAATGTGAGGCAGGCTGAAATCCTCCTGGTTCAAGTTGGTGACACATCGCTGAGGGCCTCTCCTGAGCGAGCGGCTATTAACATTTGCAAGTTTCCGGGGATCGGCATAGAATTCTCTAATCCAGGTGTTCCAGCCTTCGGAGAGAGAACACATTCATCTGCTGTCTTCAGAGCCTCTCTTCCAGTTGTGTGTATGTGTGCATTAAGGTCTTATTTCATTACACTGGGTTATAAAACATGGTTATGTCATGGTTGCTTAAGGACCTCCTGAGGGACAAAATGGAACTGTGTGCGGTCGCATAACTCAACACTTCATCTAATGCTCTATGAGCGTAATCGTAATGAAAAAGCTGAAGGAGTGGAAATTTTATTACAGTAATGTATGTGACCAGCTTTTCCAGGGTCAGGTCTCTAATGCATCGATCAGATCATAAAGCAGGCTGAGCTACCTGCTGGGGCTGAGCCAGTCTGTCCATACTTTGAAGTTAACTGGTTCAGGCAATGTGTGTCCTATGAAATGACAGCATGTCTCCAATATCCAATCGGGAGCAAGTCCCAGTGGACTTTCTCTAGCAAACGACTTCTGCTGAAGCTCTGCAAATAAAGAAGCAGGTGGAGAAAAACCTAAAAGAATTTAAGGATTATATGTAATTAGCGAAAAGTGCCCAGCATGGCTCAAATACTATGGTCTATAGTAGCCTGCGTGTGTAAGTGTGTGTGCCTACACCTGTGGGTATGGGAGCCTGTGTCTGTGTGTGTGTGAGTACCTTTGCCTGCAGGTGTGCGCACACCTGAACCTACCAGTGCATGCACCTGTGTGTCTTTGTGTGTGTGTGTGCGTGCCTCTGCCTGTGTGGGAGGTACTGTGCCTGTATGTGTGTGTAGGGGGTGGCCTGTGCCTGTGTGTGCGGTTGCTTGGCCTGTGTGTGAGTTTGTATTTGGGGGGGGGCCTTTGTATATCTGATTGTGGTGAGTCTGTATGTGTGTTTGAGCCTGTGTGTGCTTATGTGAGCTTGTGTGTGTTTCAACATGCTTATGCAAGCATATGAGCATTTGTGCATGCTTGTGTGAGCTTTCGTGTGCTTCTGCATGCTTCTGCGAGCTTGTGTACACTTGTACACACTTGTGTGAGCTTGTGTGCACCAGCATGAGCTTGTGCGAGGTTGTGAGCACTTGTTCAAGCTTATGTGTGCTTATGTGTGTGTGCCTATGCCTGCCTGTCCCTACATGTGGGAGCATGAGAGACAGGGCTTCAGAAACAGAGCATATTACTCAGGGTCAATAGCAGCCTGTATTTATGTGTGTGTGTGTGTGTGTGTGTGTGTGTGTGTGTGTGTTTGGGAGAGCCTAGTCTCTGTGTGTGCCTGAATCTGTGTGTGCCTGAATCTGTGTGTATGTGTACCTTTGCCTATGTGTGTTTGTGTCTATGTCTGCTAACATATGTATGTCTGGGCACCTGTGCCTGTGCATGTCTGTGTGCCTGCGAATGTGTCTTTGTGTGTGCCTCTACCAGGGCTTTGCAGTGTGTATTGCCTTTACACAGTGCATCATCTACTTTTTGAGGCACCATCTGGTGGCCACAGACAGGAACGACAGTGTGACCGACTAACCAACCGACGCAAGCCTTTTAGATAGACAGATTATACACTCGGGTAGACTTTCAAAGCAGCGTGCATGCATCCATGTGCGGGCGGTTCCCGGAGTGCGCACACGGACACGCTGATTTTATAACACATGCATGCCGGCGTGTACATGTTATAAAATCGGATGGCTGCAAGCACATGGGCGCTGGATTTTAAAATCCGCACATTCATGTGTGGGCGGCACGTGCGGGGGGAGGAAAATTTTCGTAAAATACGCGTGGCGAAGCAATTGGGCCTTCCCAGATCCCTCCCAGTCTGCTCCAATTAAGGAGCGGACTGGGAGGGAACTTCCCTACCCCTCTACCTACACTTCCTCCCTCTTCCTCTCTCCTCGACACCCCCTAAACCTAACCTACCTTTCCCTAAATTTTTTATTTTATTACTTAATGCTCCTCCAGAGTAGAAGCAAGTTACATGCGCTGGCCGGCTGCCAGCTCGCGCTTCCCCGGAACAGCGACTAAATTGCCCGTATTTTTTTATATTTAACAGTTGTTCCTTCTGTGTAAAATACTTTATAAAATCGGTCGTAGGCCCTTGCGTTAGGTCTTGCATTGTGGTCTGATTAAAGTGAACATTAAGGACCTCAGTCCCTGGGTCTCCTGCATTTACTCATGCCTTGTCCTATGTGTCTTTAGATTGTCTGAACATCATTCTTGTTTTTTTCTGACAAATGTCTTAGTTGTTGGCAGGAATTAACCCAAATAATATATGACGTAATAGCCTAAACTTTAGGCTTAGAATTTACCTGACTAGTGCAGCCCTCAGGAAATGTGTGACCTTGTGAAGGAAAATATACCCCAGGTAACCTGAATACATCAGAAGGAGATATTACTTAAGCTATAAATGTTCAACATTCCACCTTTCACCAAGAGGGGCGTCAAGGCAGATTACAATCAAATTTAAATCAAATAGTTACGATAACTGATCAAACATTACTTATATTCACAACAGAATCAAATATACGGTTATAGTATCAATGCCGGATTTGTCTTCTTCCTGAAACAAGAGCAAGAGGGGAGGGCAGTTGTACGGAGAGGATTAAAAAGGGATGAACTGGTGTAATATTTCTTTTCTGAAGGGGTCGGTAGGAGGATTGTAAGCATACTTCAAGGATCAGAACAATTGGAAGAGAAGATTCGCATTAACAACAAGGCTGGTGTCTGCTGCAGAGGGGGTTTAAGTTGTAGTCATTACTTGAGAGCTCTGGTGCTAAAGACCTGGGTAAGTCTGAAAGGCCCTGCTGAGGAGTCTAGGGAAGGGCCTGGCCAACCGGCCATGCCTTAAGTTGCTTTCCGGAAAGTGAAGTAGCATGTCTTAAGGCGTAGGGACCTTATATGACCAGCTTTGGCCACAGCACTCAGTATCATCCAAAGTGACTGAAAGCATGAAGTCTGTTCCAAGTCAGTCTTGCAGAAGCCAGAGGTTGGAAGAAGGACCATTTCGGAGGATCAGAGTTCTCTTGTGGGATTGTAGGAGAGAAGTTGGGAGAGATTCTCAAGGGGACCTGTTTATTCACACATCTGACGATTAAAGAACATAATAACATGTCATACCGGGTCAGAACAAGGGTCCATCAAGCCCAGCGTCCTGTCTCCAACAGTGGCCAATCCAGGAGTGGTTATTTTCTAAGTCAAATTAATTAATAGCAGGTAATAGACTTCTCCTCCAAGAACTTATCCAAATCCTTTTTTAAACCCAGCTACACTAACTGCACGAACCACATCCTCTGGCAACAAATTCCAGAGTTTGTGAGTTGAGAGAAAAATAACTCTCTCCGATTAGTTTTAAATGTCGCAGTTTCCTAACTGAAGACACACTTAGCCAGTTGGGTTTTCAGGATTTCCACAATGAATATTCATCAGATAGAGTTGCATACATTGGAGATTCAAGGTCTCATGCATATACATTGTGGAAATCCTGAAAATCTGATTAGGTAGAGTGCCTCCAGGAGAGGGTTGGGAGACACTGATATATGTGCTTTAGTTTCCATCTTTCTGACACTTCAAAGCAGATTACATCCCTATCTTCAGAGAGCTTAATCCAATTGGTAAGTTTACTAAGCCACAATAAGGATACAATGCATGTAAAACAGTAGGGATGTGCATTCATTTTTCCTGAATTAGGCAATTTCAATGAAATCCCCTAATTCGGTATGGTTCAGGAGAACCGAAAAACGAATTAATGTTTTCCGAAATTCCAAACAAATTCATTTTTCGGGTTAGCGCGCACTAACCCAAAAATCGGGGCCCTGAAATAAAAATCCCAAATCGCAGGAAAAATGAAATTCCCGTGGGGGGGGCCCGAAATGAAGCCCGACACAATAGCAAAACCCGAAGCACATCTCTATGAAACACTGTTAATTGCACTGTAAGCACTTGTTATCGCGTAATACACCCATATTGCAATGATATTGAGTGCTATTTATGATATCATGATTTTTCCCCCCAAAAGATCTGCCCACATTATTAGCTCCTTCGCATGCATAAAATGAACTAATGCAAATAAAAAAATGTGACAGGCCTCAAAAAAAGCCAGCTGCATGATGTTAATGCATTTCACAGAGTTTTAGTTATCCAATCCAGGGGACAGAAGGCTGCTAACATGCACCCAGGGAACAGAAGGATGCTAACATGCATCCAGGGGACAGAAGGCTGCTAACATGCACCCAGGGGACAGAAGGATGCTAACATGCACCCAGGGGACAGAAGGGTGCTAACATGCACCCAGGGAACCGAAGGGTGCTAACATGCATCCAGGGGACAGAAGGATGCTAACATGCACCCAGGGGACAGAAGGCTGCTAACATGCACCCAGGGGACAGAAGGGTGCTAACATGCATCCAGGGGACAGAAGGGTGCTAACATGCACCCAGGGGACAGAAGGATGCTAACATGCACCCAGGGTGCTAACATGCACCCAGGGGACAGAAGGGTGCTAACATGCATCCAGGGGACAGAAGGATGCTAACATGCACCCAGGGGACAGAAGGCTGCTAACATGCACCCAGGGGACAGAAGGGTGCTAACATGCATCCAGGGGACAGAAGGGTGCTAACATGCACCCAGGGGATAGAAGGATGCTAACATGCACCCAGGGGACAGAAGGGTGCTAACATGCACCCAGGGGACAGAAGGCTGCTAACATGCATCCAGGGAACAGAAGGATGCTAACATGCATCCAGGGGACAGAAGGCTGCTAACATGCACCCAGGGGACAGAAGGATGCTAACATGCACCCAGGGGACAGAAGGGTGCTAACATGCACCCAGGGAACAGAAGGGTGCTAACATGCATCCAGGGGACAGAAGGCTGCTAACATGCACCCAGGGGACAGAAGGGTGCTAACATGCATCCAGGGGACAGAAGGGTGCTAACATGCACCCAGGGGACAGAAGGATGCTAACATGCACCCAGGGGATAGAAGGATGCTAACATGCACCCAGGGGACAGAAGGGTGCTAACATGCACCCAGGGGACAGAAGGCTGCTAACATGCATCCAGGGGACAGAAGGGTGCTAACATGCACCCAGGGGACAGAAGGATGCTAACATGCACCCAGGGGACAGAAGGGTGCTAACATGCACCCAGGGGACAGAAGGGTGCTAACATGCACCCAGGGGACAGAAGGATGCTAACATGCACCCAGGGGACAGAAGGATGCTAACATGCACCCAGGGGACAGAAGGGTGCTAACATGCACCCAGGGGACAGAAGGCGCTAACATGCACCCAGGGGACAGAAGGGTGCTAAATGCATCCTGATGTCCCTGGAATGCTTCTTAAAGAACAACCTGGTCCAATACTGAGCAAACCCCAATCTCACCTCCGTACCCGGTGCAGTCTAAAAAAAGTTTAAACAGAGAAAAATGAGTTATGCAATGATGGCCCTCCTCTTCCCAAAACCCTCCCCTTTTTAAAAATGACCCCACCCCAAACAAAGACCACTGTATCAAAAACAACACCCCCTGTAGCAGACTCCTCCACGCCCCAACATACAAAATAATCCCTGGGGTCTTCTGTGGCCTCCCACCCCCTCCTGCTCCTTTCCATGAAAAAAAGACCCTGGTGGTCGACTGGCCCAGGCCTAGGAGTTGCTTCAGGCCATCACTAGATTATCAGGGAATCTTCTTTAGGTAAGGGGGAGTCCGGGGGGGTGAGGGGATCCAGGAGATCCCAGACCACCAGTGACTTTGGTCCATGCAAGGAGGGGAGGGGGTGAGGTGAGGGGCCCCACTAGATACTCGGGATTAGGGTGTATGTTGAGAAATGGAGGCCAGTACTGCCTGCTATTGGGGGGTTGTTTTTGTTATGTAGGAGGATTGTGGATGGGGGGTTTTGGTTGGATATTTGGAAAGGGGGCTGGGGCGTAGACGTGCAATTATTTTTTAGGGGCTTTTAAATTTTAGATCCTGCTTGGCCGCCTATAAAAGCAGCAGAGGGGAGGCTCACTTGATGTTCGAGAGCATTTGGACTCTTTGAAGGGGGGGTTTCCGGCCCCATGGTCCTTTAAAATGATGGCAGCCCACTGCTAAGTGGGCCGCCATCACAGGTTTTTTCAGGCTCTGTTGCGTTATTTTTATCGTAGGTTTTTTCTGCCATAAAAGATAACGCAGCGATATCACCACAATATTTTCCTGAGGGGCAAAATATCATGGGACTATCCTACCCCCCCCCACAATATTTTGCCTCTCCCAAGGTAAAATGTCATGGTATAGTAAATCTCCTCCGAAATTTGTACCAGAAACTGCAGTAGAGGATTTTGAATTTTATTCTTTTTTGGTGGGGGAGGGAAGCCAGTGCAGTTGATATAGGATTGGGTTTATGTGGTCATTTGCTTTGGCCCTTACCTAAATTCTAGCAGCTGTATTCTATAATGGAGGTATTTCAGATTGCATTGTGAGATATTCTTAAGTAGAGAATGGCAATAATCAGTTCAGTTGGTGATTAATGCATGATTTACAGTAGCAAGGATATGTTTTTCAAGGTGGTTGTGTAGTTGGTAAATCGGAGGTCTTTACCACTTTTGATATGTGGGTTTCCATCATGAGGTTGTGATCGAGTTGAACTTGAGATTCTTACTGATTCCTAAGGATATAAAGGGTACTTTACAGGGAATGTAGTGATCATAGTGGATGACCTTGGTGGCAAAGTCCGAGGAGTTCTGATTTGGGGGGGTTTATTTTGAGTTTGTGGTTGCTAAGTCATTGGGCTACTGCTACAAGACAAGCACTTAGATTTGCAATCATTGAAGTTTGGTTGGATTCTGTTTTGATGCAGAGTTGGAAATCTGTATTCAGTGTTAAAGAACTGAATGTCGTGAATGAGGTTGTAGTTTGCCTAATATAAAATTTAAAAAGGATCGGGAAGAGGACTGAATGCTGAGGTACTCCACAGGTGATATTCCTGGGAGTGGATGGTTTGTTGACTCATGAGACAAACTGCATTCTGTTAGATTGAAAATATTCAAACCATTTGAGGGCATTGCCTTTGATGCAAATATCCCTAAGTATTAAATCAGTAGTTAGTGATCGACAATGTCAAAGACAGCAGAAAGAAATTCATTACCAACAGTACTTAGGTGAATACTGTTGGTAATGGGCAACAGGATGGATTCTGTTCCAAGGCCTTTCCTGAAGCCATAGTGGTAAGTATGTAAGATATTGCCCTCTTCCAGGATGCCATAGCCCATAATGAAGGATGAGTGGTCTGGTAGTCAAAGCACTGGACTGTGATTCACCTAGAACATGAGTTCACGATTTCCTTCTATGTGACCCTGAGTATAAAATCACCTTATCTCTCTGAGCTTCCATTTTTCTGGTGCAAACAAGATATTTATCTTAATGTGGCATTCCCAGTCAACCACATTTTTAAAAATAATATACAAATAAAAGCAAGAAATATAGCCAGACTAATTGTTGGGAAGACAAACCTGTGTTGATCCAAGAGTTTAAACCTCTTACCATTGTACATTAGATGACACAGGATAGGAGGTCATTCTGTAATATTTGACATAAAAGAGTCAGCAAATGCATAAGTTACATCAATTTTCAAAGAGGACTTACATACATTAGTTACATGCATAAGTTATATACATAAGTCCACTTTGAAAATTATCCTGCCACATCTGCCCACACAAGTTACAACACCTGCACATATCTTTCATAAAAATGTACACCAAGGGAGGACGGGACAGCACTATTAGCCGCTGTTCTGGGGAAGCTTGTGCCAGCAGCTGGCCGGCGTGTGGAAGTTGCTTCTGCTCCAACAGAGCAGTAAGTAAAAAAAAAAAAAAAATGGGGATAGTTAGGGTTAGGTTAGGGATCGGAGAGGAGAGGGGAAGAGGTAGGAAGGGTAGGGTTAGGGATAGGAAAGTTCCCTCTCAGTCGGCTCCTCAAGTGGAATGGACTGGGAGAGGCCCGATTACGTCGCCGCGTGTAGTTTACTAAAATTCACCCCCACCCCTGCGCTCACGGATCGCAGCCATGGGATTTTATAACATGCACGCCCAAGTTATAAAATTGGTGCGGCCCTTTTAAAATCGACCCCATTTTTGGCTAACTTAACTGGGATATTCAGCGGCACAGTCACTCTGCTGAATATACCTGGATAAATTAGAGTTAGTCAGATATGTGTATCTGGCTAAATTTCGACCTGCCCTATGTCACGACTAGAGTTAGCTGATTAAGCTATCAGAGTTAGCTGGACTGACTCTGCTCTTCCCCGGAATGCTCTTCCCCCAGGAACGCCCCTGATTTTCCCAGGTAAATTCTATAATTTTGCTAGAAAAGCCTTTTAAATATGCAGCTAAGCCATTTAGACAGATAACTTCCCTATTATCCATCTAAATGGCTTTTCAATATCTATCCCTATTATTTTATGACTCGTGTATGAAATACACGTTTTTTATAAAATTTGCATATCTCTACCCTGCAACATATGTGTGTATGTAGGCTTACGAGTGAATACATGCAATGCATTGAAACCACAGATATCAATGCATTGAACATATATAATGTTCCTACCTATTTTTTAAATATCTGTGCAAATATTTTATGTCCAAAACTGAAGTAGGTCCTGCTTGCATAAATTGGTATATTTTAAAACATGCATGCATCAAGGAAATTACCAGAATTACTAATTAGTTCACCAGTTCGCCCAGTCCTCCAGGTCATCAAGACCCTCCTGGTTCTTCAGCCTGAACTCGCCCAGGTCACTCCGACCTCCCACCCAGTCACACAAGCAATATTAATATTACTTACACCAGATAATTGGCAGGTATAAAATTAAATGAGTAAATTGACAAATCTCCATGCATGTTGGCCCCATCCTGGAACACCCTAGACGACCCCCATTTTACACGCATATATATGTAAAAAATGAAAATGCGTGCATATTTTAGACTTTCATAAAATATATAATATGCAAGTAGAGGCTACTTGCTAGCATATATGGTAATTTTTCCCAAGTAAGGTTTTGAAAATGCACCCCCATGCTTTTTAAAATCCAAAAGTGTGCATATAATTCAAAACCCACTCTAATTTTGTCACCTTGGCTCAGGCTGGATAAACTTATCTGTGAACATAGCATGTGTGTATCAGTTTCTCCACAGATCATAAGAACATAAGAACATGCCATACTGGGTCAGACCAAGGGTGCGTCAAGCCCAGTATCCTGTTTCCAACAGTGGCCAATCCAGGCCATAACAACCTGGCAAGTACCCAAAAACTAAGTCTATTCCATGTAACCATTGCTAATGGCAGTGGCTATTCTCTAAGTGAACTTAATAGCAGGTAATGGACGTCTCCTCCAAGAACTTATCCAATCCTTTTTTAAACACAGCTATACTAACTGCACTAACCACATCCTCTGGCAACAAATTCCAGAGTTTAATTGTGCGTTGAGTGAAAAAGAACTTTCTCCGATTAGTTTTAAATGTGCCCCATGCTAACTTCATGGAGTGCCCCCTAGTCCTTCTATTATCCAAAAGTGTAAATAACCGATTCACATCTACCCGTTCTAGACCTCTCATGATTTTAAACACCTCTATCATATCCCCCCTCAGTCGTCTCTTCTCCAAGCTGAAAAGTCCTAACCTCTTTAGTCTTTCCTCATAGGGGAGTTGTTCCATTCCCTTTATCATTTTGGTAGCCCTTCTCTGTACCTTCTCCATCGCAATTATATCTTTTTTGAGATGCGGCGACCAGAATTGTACACAGTATTCAAGGTGCGGTCTCACCATGGAGCGATACAGAGGCATTATGACATTTTCCGTTTTATTCACCATTCCCTTCCTAATAATTCCTAACATTCTATTTGTTTTTTTGACTGCCGCAACACACCGAACCAACGATTTCAATGTGTTATCCACTATGACACCTAGATCTCTTTCTTGGGTTGTAGCACTAATATGGAACCTAACATTGTGTAATTATAGCATGGGTTATTTTTCCCTATATGCATCACCTTGCACTTATCCACATTAAATTTCATCTGCCATTTTGATGCCCAATTTTCCAGTCTCACAAGGTCTTCCTGCAATTTATCACAATCTGCTTGTGATTTAACTACTCTGAACAATTTTGTATCATCTGCAAATTTGATTATCTCACTCGTATTTCTTTCCAGATCATTTATAAATATATTGAAAAGTAAGGGTCCCAATACAGATCCCTGAGGCACTCCACTGCCCACTCCCTTCCACTGAGAAAATTGTCCATTTAATCCTACTCTCTGTTTCCTGTCTTTTAGCCAGTTTGTATTCCACGAAAGGACATTGCCACCTATCCCATGACTTTTTACTTTTCCTAGAAGCTTCTCATGAGGAACTTTGTCAAATGCCTTCTGAAAATCCAAGTACACTACATCTACCGGTTCACCTTTATCCACATGTTTATTAACTCCTTCAAAAAAGTGAAGCAGATTTGTGAGGCAAGACATGCCTTGGGTAAAGCCATGCTGACTTTGTTCCATTAAACCATGTTTTTCTATATGTTCTGTGATTTTGATGTTTAGAACACTTTCCACTATTTTTCCTGGCACTGAAGTCAGGCTAACCGGTCTGTAGTTTCCTGGATTGCCCCTGGAGCCCTTTTTAAATATTGGGGTTACATTTGCTATCCTCCAGTCTTCAGGTACAATGGATGATTTTAATGATAGGTTACAAATTTTTACTAATAGGTCTGAAATTTCATTTTTTAGTTCCTTCAGAACTCTGGGGTGTATACCATCTGGTTCAGGTGATTTACTACTCTTCAGTTTGTCAATCAGATCTACCACATCTTCTAGGTTCACTGTGATTTTGTTCAGACCATCTGAATCATTATCCATGAAAACCTTCTCTAGTACTGGTACCTCCCCAACATCCTTTTCAGTAAACACGGAAGCAAATAAATCATTTAATATTTCCGCGATGGCCTTATCTTCTCTAACTCCTCTAACTTATCTTCTCTATCTTCTCTTTAACTCCTCGATCATCTAACAGTCCAATGGACTCTCTCACAGGCTTTCTGCTTTGGATATATTTTAAAAAGTTTTTACTGTGAGTTTTTGCCTCTATGGCCAACTTCTTTTCAAATTCTCTCTTAGCCTGTCTTATCAATGTCTTTAATTTAACTTGCCAACGTTTATGTTTTATCCTATTTTCTTCTGTTGGATCCTTCTTCCAATTTTTGAATGAAGATCTTTTGGCTAAAATAGCTTCTTTCACCTCCCCTTTTAACCATGCTGGTAATCGTTTTGCCTTCTTTCCACCTTTCTTAATGTGTGGAATACATATGGACTGTGCTTCTAGAATGGTATTTTTTAACAATGACCACGCCTCTTGCACACTTTTTACTTTTGTAGCTGCTCCTTTCAGTTTTTTTCTAACAATTTTTCTCATTTTATCAAAGTTTCCCTTTTGAAAACTTTATCAGGCAGGCAATCTTTGGAAAAGGCCATTTCTGCTCATAGAGCAGTGATGTCCCCCTCAGAAGTCTCTTTGAAAATTACCCTCTATATAATTAAGTACATGATATAGGGTCTTTTGCACACGCCTGATGGAAGATAACAGAATAATCATGAAATGGACAGAGATATAACCGGCATCATGTTATGCATCGTACTAGGTAAATGCCTGAAGATGTTGTCTGGGAGGACTTAGAAGCCAGAGCTGAATGACGCCTGATCAGCTTCCCTTCTCATGTTATAAAGCAAAAGGGCCTCCTTTCTGGGCTAGAGTATAATCTTGCAATGAGTAAAATACCAAGAGAAGATAGGACATGAATGGGATGGGACGGGTTGTAAAAAATCCTGAGTGGCCCACTATGAAATTGGCCACTCTCTCTCTCTCGGCACCTCCTCTATGACCTGTCATTGACCAGGGCACCGACAGTGTGCTTCCAAACCAGCAGCACCTTAAAAACCTAGACCTGCATTACACGAGAGAGTCGTTCATCCTAGTTTCCAAAAAAATAAAACCCCAACAAACATTTGCACACCTGAAAATGAGTCAAGGCAGCAGTAGATTGTTTCTATTTAAAATGTGATCACTTGTTGCCTGTCTCTTTCTTGAGTGTGCCTTTTTTTTTTTTTTTTTTTTTTTTTTTAATCAGGGTGGAATTAGGGAAAGATCGGAAGGTTTTCTACTTTGTAGAGATAATACAGTTGCGCCTCTTTGCCATCACAGTCCATCATGAAGCTTTCTGCATTATAAACCTTGTCATAGCTCATCTGCTTTAATACTCCTACTCTCAAGCTTCTTGGCTCAGTGGAGTTCTTCAGGTTCCATATGTTATAGATAATATCTATAAAAAAGGAAACTTAATTTAAACATTATAGATTCCTTACAATTGCTTCTGACAAGGTAATTTTCTCTTTAACATAAAACAGTTGGTAATTTTTCTTTCCGGATGAAACGAAAGTCTGGTACTCTGTGTCCCTGCACATATATTAGTGATATTATTCTTACATTTGAATTTTCACTAGGTCTATCTTGATGCTAACAGAAATAGGGCAAAGCTGGAGAACTTGTATGCAGGATATATTTGTATAATGTGCACACTGTGGTCCATGCGCAATTAAGAGTTTACTAAATCAGTCTTCAGTTTAAATAAGATTGAACCCAGAACATGCAGATGAGTGTTTGTTAGGGGTGGTTTGGATTGGTTGGACCCAGTGGATTAAGACACATTCCTGTTCTATTCTGGATCAAATCCAAAAACCCCCATGGTTCAATCTTCCATTCGGGACGGTGCAAGTTCTTTTGCGTCTCCTGATGTTCACCTTCCACAGCGGTAGAACGACAACGTTTGTATAAACTCCCAACGTTTGATGAAGCCTGTGGGACTTCACAGCCCACCATAGATCACCTACCCTGCGAATCTAGGATCTGGGCTAAATGCAGGTCAAGTGCATGAAAAGCCACATCTTAAAAGGATGAGAGTGCTTTTTAAAGATCTGGAGATTTAAAATCCTCAATTCACAAATCAATATTTACCAATTACAAGGGAAAAGAGAGAGAGAGAAATCCCATGGTAAGATCACTACCGTCCCTGCAGAAGAAAATGCTGCATTCATTCCTCAATGCTTAGAGTTTCCTATCTTGAGTTGAAGAACGCTATGGATATGTGTTTGTTTTTAGCAAACAAATTTTCTGGGGGAAAAAAAGTCTAATTTTGATTCATTTGGAATGTGATGAACTGAAATTAGACTTGCTGTGAAGTTTACAGAAAAAATCCCCCCCCCCCCCCCCAAAACCTGAAAGGCCCGTATCCAGATATCTGGCGCAGTCCATCTTAAGCCTAAGACGGCATGGAATCCTGGCCCGGGCAGAGGTCCCTGGGAAGGTGGATAACTAGCCAGGCCCAGGAGGGAACAGGAGGCCCAGGGGAGAGAAGGAAGCCTAGAGAACGAGAACCCTGCTGAACTGTAACACTACGTTTGTTATGTTGAACTGTGAAGCATAGCAGAGCTGCTTTTGATTGTTTCTTGTCACCAGTAAAGAAGTCTATGAAAGATGTTTGCCGGAGTCTAGCCTGAATTTGTCGTCTGGCTACCCTAAGGTCATGCATGGTACCACACTTACCCAAAATTATCCAAAACATTTCAGATATTTTCAGAGCTGAAGCAGGGGCTAGGGCTGAGCTAAACCCAGCCAGTGCCTCCCTAGGAACCTTGGTCTGCGAAGAAACTGGGGCTGGGGCCTCCCCAGGCCCCTTACTTGCTCCTTCTGTGGGGATCTTCATCTTGGAAAGGGGACAAAAGCGACCTTCAGTTGCTCTCGCCCCACCAGTTTCCTCTTTACAAATGGTGCCAGCTGGCCCTAAGAGCCAATCAGCCCCATTTTGTTGGATGACTGCGGCCCCAGCTGGGCTTGGTTCAGCCCAGCCTGGGGAGGCCCCGTGTTATTGGCAGATGGTGGAGGAGAATAAAAGGGGCCCAGGAAGGCCCTGGGACCTGAAAAAGCAGTGGAGGGGTGGAGGAGGGCGCTGAGGGCATTTCAGTTTTTGTTTTGCTTTTAATTTAATGGGTTGGGGGGGTTTTTTGTCAGCTTGGCAAATGAACCAAACCAAAATAAATATTAGACGAAGCAAACAAAGAATAAACCAACCCCTCCAACCAAAATGCATGCAGGGAAAAATAATCCCAACTACTGGTGCACAATGCCGAGTTCCATTTTAGGAGTCAGCACCCAGGAAAAGGATCTTGGAGTCCTTGTGGACAATGCAAGTAAATCTTCAGCTCAGTGTGCTGTAGCAGTCAAAAAGGCAACTTGAATGTTAGGAATTATTTGGAAAGGAAGAGAGAACAAAACTGGCAATGTCATTGTGCCTTTGTATAAATCCACGATGCAACTGCACCTTGGGTATTGTGTGCAGTTCTGGTTACCCCCTCTCTAAAAAGACACAACGTACACAGACAGGGGTAGATTTACAAAAAATGCGCGTTCGCGTACTTTTGTTGGCGCACCAGTCGCAAACAAAAGTACGCTGAATTTTAGTAGATACGCGCGTAGCCGCGCGTATCTGCTAAAATCCAGGATCGGCGCGCGCAAGGCTGCCGATTTTGTGCAGCCGGCGCGCGCCGAGTCGCGCAGCCTGCCTCCGTTCCCTCCGAGGCCGCTCCGAAATCGGAGCGGCCTCGGAGGGAACTCGCTTTCGCCCTCCCCTCACCTTCCCCTCCCTTCCTCTATCTAACCCACCCCCCCCCCGGCCCTATCTAAACCCCCCCTTCCTTTGTCCGGGGATTTACGCCTCCCGGAGGGAGAAGTAAATCCCCGCAAGCCAGCGGGCCGCTAGCGCGCCGAGACGCGACCTGGGGGCGGTTCCGGAGGGCGCGGTCACGCCCCCGGACCGCCCCGGGCCGAAACCACACCCCCGGGCCCACCCCCGAAATGCCGCATCCCGCCCCCAAAACGCTGTGCCGATCGGCCCCGCCCCCGACACGCCCCGACACGCCCCCCTCGAAAAACCCCGGGACTTACGCGAGTCCCGGGGCTCTGCGCGTGCCGGCAGGCCTATGGAAAATAGGCCTGCCGGCGCGCAAGGCCCTGCTCTCGTAAATCCGGGCGGATTTACGCGAGCAGGGCTCTTGAAATCCACCCCACAAGGTACAGAGCAGGGCGGCAAAACTGAGAAAGGGATGGAAAAGCTCCCGTGTAGAGAAAGACTAAACATATTAGGGCTCCTTAGTTTGGAAAAGAGACAACTGAGAGGGGATAGGATTGAGATTTATAAAATCAAGAGTGGGGAGGAAGGGGTAAATAAGGAATGGTTATTTACTCTTTCAAATAATACTAGGACTAAGGGACGCTCCATAAAATTGACAAGCAGCAGATTTTAAACAAATCATAAGAATTATTTATTCGCTGTTGCCAGAGGACATGGACAAGGCAACTAACCTAGTGGAGTTCAAAAGAGGATTGGCTAAGTTCCTGGAGGACGAGTCCATAGGCAGTTTTTAGACTTGGGAACGCCAGCACTTACAAGGAATTCATCAACTATTGGGGATCTGACTGGTACTTGTGACTAGGGGTGGTTCCCCAAACATTTTTCAGCACATGCGTGTTTTTGTATCGTGGATGGGCCATTTTGGGTCCATCCCCGGAATATTGGGTTTGTTTTTTTTCCATTAACAATTGAATTAAAAAAAACCCAAAACAAACAAGCCCAAAACCCGCCCCCAACCCCTCCCATTTATTTAAATATAAAGCCCTACCCACAAGCAGAGCCTCCCCGCCCTCCCCAGGACCCAACCAAAATCCGCGGTGGTCTAGCGAGGGACACGGGAGTGATCTCCCACTCCACGCCCGGCGGCTGCCATTAGTCTCAATGGCACTGGCCAGCCTTTGCCCTTACCATGTGGCAGGGGATATATTGGGCAGCCCCTGTCACATGGTGGGGAAAGGCTGGAAAAACACGAAATTTCATGGCTTTTCCTATTGTTTTTTTTCCTATTCCTGAAATGGCACTAAATAGGAAATATTGTCTTTATTTCCTATATCGTTACAAACGAATTCCCAAACCTACTTGTGCCCTGGAGTGGCCACTGTCAGAGACAGGATGCTGGGATCGATGGCTCAATGGGCATGCATGACTCGTTATTTTCTTATGAAATGAAAATGCTTTGTGTGCACATCCCCAAGCATTACAGGTATAGAGTGGTTTTCTCTCTAACTCTCTGCTTGTCCTGCAGCCTCACTAAAAAAATCTGGATTTAGAACTCCTGAATGCAAACAACACTCTCTTGCCAGATACTTGCAACTCGGACTGACCACTGTTGGAAACAGGATGCTGGGCTTGATGGATCCTCAGTCTGACCCAGTAGGGCAATTTCTTATAGAACATAATTTTCATATTCACTGGAAAAATCCTTCAAAACCAGCCCTGTTAAGGCAAAGCCTCAGAAGCAGGTTGAAAAGCCCATGTTACTGAGAAAACTCTACAAGGGACAAATGTTTCGCCTGCGTGTTTTTGAACAGGGTAATTCTCACACATACCGAGCGGGTACGCTGTTCACAATCAAAGATACAGTTTTTGGTTTGCCCTGCTCAGCCTGTAGTTAAGAAAAGTTTCCATGAAATTCAAGCGCTCCAAAAGGAGCTGGTTTGTTGGGTGTTCACTTTTAACAACTTCATTTTAAGAATAATAATTTAGCTGTTCAGAGATGATCTCTTATAAGTATGTTTCCCGAGGAAGAAGCAAGCGGCTTACTTGGGAGATGACTTGGCAAGCATCTGGGTTGCTGACGGCGATGGCATCTGAAGTTGAAACAGAAAAAAAGAAAGCTTGCCATGTATTATTGTTATTATCCATTTGCACTGGAGTTTATTAAAAGCGGGTAAATAATGCACTTTCACCAGAGTGGTGCAGGATATGTGGCAGACCCCTAAACTCTAAATGATCTCCTGAGTGTTATCCCTCTGCCTTTGCACTAGACTGTGGCGTCTCACCTCCCCATTCGTTTTGTTGAGCTTCCTGCTTAGCATATCTATTGCACCCAAATCAATTGTGTGGTAAACCACTGCCAGCGGCCTGTTCTGAGCCCCTGTCAGGTCACTCAGAAACAAAGCCTGGGCAAGAACGTGCAGCAACCACTGGGGGGGTGCATTTATTCAACCATTAGTGCTATTGCAGGCTTTAATATGAGTCAAAACATCCTTAACATGTAGGGGCAGATTTAGGATCTTCTGTAAGGGTCTCTTACAGTGTAGCGGAGGGATCAGGGCTGTCCTCTTCTGAATGAGATATCACAGGCAGGAAGGCAGCAAATCTTAGCCAGCCTGTACGCGCGTATCTATTAAAATCCGGCATACTTTTGTTTGCGCCGGTCGCGTGAACAAAAGTACGCGCGGGCGTAGTTTTTTAAAATCTACCTCAGTGTGAACAAAAAAAATATATATATTAAATGGCCCAAACCCCAATCAATATCAAAAATGGTGCAGGCCGTACCTGAGGCAGGTGTCAAAGTGGCATCACGTTTGCACTGCTCAGGAGGGCCTCCACTGCTGAAGTACAGGGGACGGGACAGGAGTGATAGCGCGTGCTGCTTCTCTTTTGAACCATTGCACCCACCAGTGAATGGGTAAGTGGGAGCTGGTGAGTGGTGTCTGGTGAGGCTATCGGCCCCTGGCCTCAAGGACTTTTAAGGGAAGACGGGGATCGGAGAGGCCTGGCCAGGTCCCAGTTGGTTCCGTCTAAGCTCAGCTGGGTAGGCCCAAGCCTGTTACCTGTTTTACAGGAGGGAAGAGAGTCAGAGTGGCCTAGCAAATCTGTTGGGGTAGTTGGGGGGGGGGGGGAGGTTTCAGAGGGCTTCTGTGAGGCCTTTTTAAAATTTGTGCCCCTTCCCCATACCCGAAGGGCATTTATTTATTTATTTATGTGCACATATTTATATTCTGTGCTTTCTCACCTAAGGTTTAAAGCAGATCACAGTCGATATTCCCAATAAAATAACAAAGCAGTTACTGTAGGATACACGAAACCAACAAATATCAAAACATAAAACTCATAAACACACTGAAATCAGATAAAATGCAGGCTTCATCAAAATAAAAGACATTTAGCCTTTCCCCAAAAAGCTTTATATCTGGTTCCTCCCGCAGTTGTACTGGAAGAGCGTTGCACAATATTGGCCTGCGTAAGAGAAAGCTCTAAGCACACGTCATTTCTAGCTTGTAACCCCGCAATGGGCGTACGGCTACCAAACGAGTGCCTGCTCAACGCAACGTGTGAGCAGGCGACTATGCAGCGCACGCTGCTTCTCCCCGTGCAGTCATTTCTGAATGGTGAGGAACATCTTGAAACGAGAGCGCCATATTGCGGGCAGCCTGCAAAGTCTATGCAAACCAGCGAGATAGGCTCATGCATTCTTTTCCCAAAACCTAGTCATGAGGTTGCGTTTTGAATGAATTGCACAGCTCTCGGGTGCATCTTTGGCAGGCCCGCCAGCGAAGCAATGCACTCATTCGGCTGGCCAAAAAGCACTGACTACAAAACAGATCTGAAAAAAGACTTGGGCTAGCAAATTCTCTAATGGTAGCATCAGTTTCAAGCTGTCCTCACTATATGACGCAAGTGTGCTTTTTAAGGTTAACTGGGAGTCCAGTATGACGTCAAACACGACTGGTAAATTCATCTCCTCATATGGGATACATGGGTAACCTCTTCCACACCCACAAGATGGTGTCTTTGCAACATGTTGGTAAAAGCCTAAAAGGCCATGTTTGCTTCATTTCATTCGGAATGAACCAAAAATAACCCCACTTGTCCCATTTTACCCATTCAGGTAAAACAAATGCACATTCCTACTGACAAGGCATTGCTTCTTTGGCTGCCCTCTGTCTCCTTAGCTGGATTCCCCAATTAATGTCACGTTCCTCTGCAGTTAGTTACTCCAGTCCTGAATGACTTTAGGTTAAGTCTCCCTGGGATTACAATTCCCGGCAGTCCCCTACTATCTGCCCCATTCATTCTTAAGGCCGCATTACCTCTTTGCCTGGTGCTCTTGCTATCTTTATCGTGCCCTCGATATCCCTGGCTGGCTGCTTTCTTTTTAGCTCCGGGCTGTTTCTGGCTCTTCACAACCTTGCCCAACCAAATATCTTGACCACCCATGCATTGCCAAGCTAATTTCACGTTATCTGATCCAGTTCTGGTTTGCCAAGTGAAATTCCCAGTGTAGAATGAAAGACTAGAAACAATAGGCTAGAATGGGGTAGGAGTTAGAAAACCAGGCCTGAACTCTCCCCTCTGGGTGACATGGAGACAATCTGGCAAAACTATGACTGTAAATAGAATATATTTAGAAATCAATACAATTTGCTTATTTAATAAGAACATTTGTGGAGACTCGTGGGATATTAACTCAGTTGAAATAATAAATACCATCATTTTTAGGAGAATATCACATAACATAACAGGTTTTGATTAATTACTTTCACTGGGGATTTTTTTTTTAAATAATCCCTAATGTCTGTGATCAGCCAATACAAACCTCCGGGAACGGGTGTTGGCTCAATCTACAAGAAATTATTTATTTATATATGAACTGAGCCATAAGAACAGTGAAGCAGGAAATATTGCCTAAAACTGAGTTGGAGGCAGGACCGTCACAGGAAGAACGCAGCAGACTGGGCAAAGATTGGTGCTACCCTCTCCCATGCAACACTTATCATCCCCGGCTGGATGGATGGATCGCGTAGCCCATCGCCATGTTGGAACGGACTAAGGCACCATTGGCCAGTTCAGGGAATTCCTGGGCATGCCCAGAGAGGTAGGGGATAAGACACGGAAGGGGGCCAGATGAGGCGTGACTTGTCGCCCAGTGCCTCCACGGATCTAACATCCCAGGCACATGGCCATCTAGCCCACCCATTTTGACAGCCCCGGTCAGTGGAAAGCATATAGTTTTGTGTTCTTAAATTTATTTTATTTATTCATAGCAATTTAGACCCCACCCAATTACCAGACATCTGTTCTGGGCACCTCACAGTCTAACAATTTAAACGCACTTAATCACACCAGCATTTCGATTAGAAAGCTTCCCGAAACAAGCGTGCCCCTGTTTTTGAAAGATTCTATAGCATAACTTTTATACCGCGACTGAACATCAGGCAACGACTCTGCCTGCTGGAATTACAATAGCGGAAGATACTGGCTTCAAGGCTGTCTAGTGAGTTGCCTTAATGATGAAAATAATCTGCTAAATGCACTCAGTAATAGCACAGAAATCAAACAATAGGGGGGATTATTGAAAAGGATTTACCCTGGTGAGGGCATTCTGTAAGAAGCCACCCCTGTCCAGATGTTTCCCAGGAATCTCCACCCAGCAGAATCTCTGGGAGGGCACTACACGGCCTTTTGAAAACAGCTCAGCCGGTGCTGCGCGTACGTAAACGTGCACCTCTGAAGAGCTGCACTCAACAAAAGCCCTTGCCTCATGCTGCGTTTAGCCTTTCTTTTCCTTGTTGTGTTTTTCTTTATAACTGATGGTGGGAAAAAAGGAAAAAACTGGCAGACAAAGACCTGATGGATTTCTTTGCAGCGTGAGGAGGAGGGGAATCAGGGGGAGCATCGCTGGGGAGGTTAGGATCTTCTGATTTCCAGATGGTTGGATTAATCATGTGCCCCATAAGGAGGCAGGTCTGAGGTCCGATTTGCATATCGAGGCTGCTACCAGCCTCTTCTGAGGTTCCCTCTGGCTTCTCCCTGTCTTGGACTTCTTACCAATTTGGTCGGCTCCCTCTGCCTCTCCTGTGGAGCTTTAGGGTTTTCTTGCTCTTGTGGGTGGGTGGCTTTGCATCTGTCGCGTTGCCTTGGGTCTCCATGCTGCTCTTTCTGCTGTTTTAACGCTCACTTGGTGCCTTGCGGTTTCTCCTGCCACCTTTTTTCTGACTGATCATTCCACTTTTGGTTCGGCTTCGTTCCTCTTATGCTGCCTTGGAAGATTCATGCCACTGTTGTAAGTGCCCTTCCCCCTGTTTTCAAGCCTTGGGGTGTTCTTGCTATTCTTGCTTTAGCTTTGCTTCTCTCCCAGTGCCTTGGAGAGCTCCTGCTGCTGCTGGTACTGTTTTGCCCCCTTACAGTGCTATGGGCTATTTGTGCCACTTTTCATGCCTCTTTGCCACAATCTTGGTGCCTTGGGGTGCGCTTCCCTCTTCTGATAATGTCTACTTACAAGTTTCATTAGAATTGATTAGGAAACCCCAATTCTGGAGTCCAAAATTGGCTATTTTGCTTCATAAACTGACTTTAATGAGAAACAGCTGGGCAAATGGAACGAATAAGCAAACACTTTTTCTGTCTGAAACGAAAGAAATGCATTATGGCAACTTACGAAATGAATAAACAAACTGACACCAATATTTTCCCTCCGCACATTCCTAATTAATTAGCAATAATAGGCAATCAGTAAGGCCTGGCTTGAACTCCTTGCAGAGAATTTAGGGACAGATAGTCAAACTGTGCATGGTCTGGCAAGCCCCACTGGTTTTTTTTTTTACCCATGGGATTTGCCACAATAATACAAAATGAACAGCATTGATAGCTGTGCTTTGATGTTTAACTCCCCTCCCCCCAATAGCACCCACACAAATGTTCACCTGCTTTCTGCAGTTGCTTTATTTTTATGCAAAATCACATAAGGTTTTGAACATCCCTAACTCTGCATGTAGTTGTCTCCTCCCCTTTGCATATCAACACAGATACATGGATAAAAGTATATATGTGGTTGACGTATGCGCCTATTTTTACCTGTGTAGAGGGTGAGTGATTATCCAACAGTTCATTTTTGTAGGTAACACACAGTGAAGGCCAGTAGCTCCCCTCCACCCCCACCCAGTATGCGCTCACCTCAGAGGCTGGGAGCTTCTCTAATATATTACCCCCAGTATCTGTGTCTGCATACCCCAGAGGTGTCTGCAGATATTACACAACACATGCGTACTTGGTTCTGGAGCTCAAGGTGTATGCAAAAACAGATCATTTCTCTCACCTCTGCTCATTAACAGCAACTTAGCCTTCGACAGGGCTTGTGAATATCAAAGTGACATAGTACTGATGGCAGAAAAGGACCAAATGGTCTTTCCAGTCTGCCCAGCAAGTTTCTTATAGTAGTAACTTCCGCTCTGTGCAGCTTACCCCCAAGTCTTATGTCAAGGATAGCACTGAAGTTTCATATTTTTTGAGCAGTCCCAAAATTATTACGACATCATCCCCTCGTTTCTTTAATATTTATTTATTTATTTATTTTAAGTTTTTTTATACCGATTTTCCTGCATAAAATGCATATCAAACCGGTTTACAATGAAACAGAATGAGCAGGAAGTAAAATTCCTTAGTCTAATACATTTAAACATCAATAATGAAATAATTTTAAACAAAGCAAAAAGCTAAATAACATTAATAAAAGTTAAATTATTAACATAAACATAATTATATTAGAAGGAGCACAAAGGTTAGCATGAAGGGGAGCACACCCGGCACGCGACGCCTGGTGTAATTGTGCCGTTAATCGGGTCGCCGCTGGCTGGTCGTCATGACGTGGGGGGGGGGGGGGGGCAAGTCTTCACATCGCTGATTTTCTCTTTTAACATCTCAGTTCATTTTTACTATTTTTTTGTGTCTTTTTCTCACAAGATGTAGTTTTCTTTAAGTGCCCGATGGTAGTGGGCTGCCCCTCTGTAACAGCGCCTGGTGGAATCGTGCCGTTAATCGGGTCGCCGCTGGCTAGTCGTCATGACGTCGGGGGGGGGCG
This sequence comes from Rhinatrema bivittatum, assembly GCF_901001135.1. NCBI lineage: Eukaryota > Metazoa > Chordata > Amphibia > Gymnophiona > Rhinatrematidae > Rhinatrema > Rhinatrema bivittatum. The sequence continues at coordinate 9,834,777 of NC_042618.1, forward strand.
GGTCTTCACATCGCTGATTTTCTCTTTTAACATCTCAGTTCATTTTTACTATTTTTTTGTGTCTTTTTCTCACAAGATGTAGTTTTCTTTAAGTGCCCGATGGTAGTGGGCTGCCCCTCTGTAACAGCGCCTGGTGGAATCGTGCCGTTAATCGGGTCGCCGCTGGCTGGTCGTCATGACGTCGGGGGGGGGGGGGGGGCGAGTCTTCACATCGCTGATTTTCTCTTTTAACATCTCAGTTCATTTTTACTATTTTTTTGTGTCTTTTTCTCACAAGATGTAGTTTTCTTTAAGTGCCCGATGGTAGTGGGCTGCCCCTCTGTAACAGCGCCTGGTGGAATCGTGCCGTTAATCGGGTCGCCGCTGGCTAGTCGTCATGACGTCGGGGGGGGGCGGGTCTTCACATCGCTGATTTTCTCTTTTAACATCTCAGTTCATTTTTACTATTTTTTTGTGTCTTTTTCTCACAAGA